>NC_059426.1:143777334-145037334 GCF_021028975.2 Sphaerodactylus townsendi
GCAACTACCGTTCTTACCAAACACAGATTATGTGGGCCCTTCCACAGAGGCAGACTGACCATTTGACTTATAGGGAAATTCTCCGGTGGGTTGCTCTCCTAGAGGGCCACTGGTGGCCAGCAGCAAGCAGAGCCAAGCCTCAGAAACTCTGCCAATTTTCCAGGGGCCACCTGGTTCACACCTGCATCAGCAATGACCATGGGTGTCAGCTCATCAAGTGTCTTCTCCTGCACTGCTGGCAGTTTGGAGGAGAATGGAATAATGAATGAACTGATACCCTCTGTTCACTTGCTTGGAGCCCTGTTGGAGCCACTCTGCTTGGTTTGCTCCAGGACTATTTTCTCTTCCCATTCCACCCCTGCCCACATTCTGGATGCACTTACTGTCATTCATCTAAGACATAAGACACTGGGCCATACAAGCACCATCTACCAAAACAAGTTCATTCAGTCAGGCTCAATGTAAAATAAAAGACAATGACACATCTGCACCTGAGATGTGCCATGCACACAGCACATGCCCAAAGAGGGAAAAACCCTCCTGGGTAACTTCAAACCCTGCACAACAAGCCACATATCTTTTCAGAAGAAATATCAGGACCAGCAGTGCTTTGTGATTCTTTGTCTCTGGGGATCACATTACAAAGTCTGAATGATAAAGTGGAAGGGACCAGCCATCTAATCCAACATCCTAGCCTAAGGCAAGCTTCCATTTCTAAAGAATCCCTAACAAATGCCTTCAAGGGATGGAGTTCTACTATCTCCCTCTGAAGACTGAGTTCCTGTTATTGCCAGGGAATTTTCCTTGAGTTTAATTGACACCTATCTTCCTGTAATTTTAATTCAGTGTTTATGCCTGTGTTCTCAGTAAGTACATTGAACTCATGCCCCTCCTCTTTTGATCTCTCTGGCAGCCTTCCTGTCCCTGAAAAGTATACTTCCCCTTACCGAACTAATTAGTCAGCAACACTATTCATGTTACATGGTCAGTGGGGTTTATTCTCTAATCAGGGCTGAAGCCTTGACCTTCTTGGACTCAGATTGTTCAAGCCAGTCTTCAAGCTCCTTTTCACTGTGCTAGCAAGGCCAGATCCACAACATTTGGTTGAAGCAGACTAGATTCACTGGCAAAAGCAGTCCCCAAGAAGGTTGGGGTTGTGTTCAGCTATGGGTTCGGAATGAAGGGCTATCACACAATAGGAAATTGGAATTTTCCAAGTACTTCAGCATCCTGGACCAATATCAGAGAACAAGCAAACTTGTTTCAACTTCCCCAGTCTGGCCAAGTCCTTATACCCTTCCTTGCTTCTTCCACATTCCACCAGCTAATGAAAAATGGAGATCTTTACAGGGGTGTATTGTTGGCTTCAAGCCTCCGGTTTCGTGGCCTTTCTTTGGATACAAGGTCTGTTGCCTTAGTCGGTACGTGGGGCTACACTTCATTAGGCCAGTACTAGCAAAGAAGATGGCTTCTCAGAAGGATTTGGCTGAGGGATGCCACGTCAGAAAGTTCTGGATCAGGGACCTCTGTCTTTAAGAGTTCCTCAAGTCTGGTGATGAGGCCGGAGGTCTGGGGTCTTTGCAGCATGTGCCATCAGCCATTCTGAATTTGGTGGTACTCCTTGTTCTCTTCGGATGTCCTGGTCGATGCTTATGGTCCTTCATCTCCCAAGCAGCTTTCCCAATTTTTGAATCTCTTTCAGTTTCTTTACCTGTGGTTCCCCCAGAACTCATGGCTACAAAACATCAGATAAGGCTTTCCGTGCAGGCCACAATCTCTTAAGATGTCTTCATGGGCAAAATCTACTTGATATTTTCCAGCTCAAACCTCCCTAAAACGAACAGACACATATAATGATTCAATAAGGCTGGTGCAGAAGAGCTTCATGGTGGATTACGCCAACAGTCTCCTTTTCATTACGAAGGGGAAGAAAGATTTGTTGATTCAACAGAGAGAAGGCCATTTTTTTATTGAAGAAAGAAAGATATTGATGAGCCAGACTCGCTTCTATTTTTAACTAGACATTGTTTTTCTCTATATTTTAACAGCTTTCTTCTTCAGGGGGAAAAATACATTGAAGCATTTTCATGTAATGAACAGTTCATAGACGAAAGGGAATGACTAACATGAAAGGCATTAATCTTCCCCATATAGGCCGACCACAAGTTATAGTTTATTAATGAAATGTATAACAGAAATTGAACAGTTTTCCCCCAATGGAGTCATTACAGAGGCAAAGTAATTGTGCTCAGCTCTCTCATTAAAATGGTTCCCTCAGATTTGATGTTCTTAGGTTCTGCTAGCAAAAGTAATGGCTACACAGAAATATAAAGCAATTTTTTTGTAGCAAGATGTTCTGGTGATACTGGTGGTGAAGAACTAATCTTTGGTGTACCTCTTTGGTTAGATCACCAAAGTCAGTTCATAGTATAATCCTCTGCAAAGTGGCTCCAGTCTAATCCCATTGGTTTCAATAGGATAACACTGGAGTAACTGCATAGAACTGCACTGTAGTTCTGCATTCTGGCTTGGATTTAGCAATGAACAAGTGGAAAAATAAATGGGTTTAGCACAGTTCCACTTGTGCAATATCTTGTGCAACAGATAGTGCTTTCATCCCCATCTATATATCTAATAATGAAGTGTGACTCCCATCTGTGTGTGTGCATTTAGGTCATAGCTGACTTATGGCGACCCTGTAGGATTTTTAAGGCAAGAGGCCTTCGGAGGTGATTTGCCATTGCCTGCCTCCATGTGGTCTGAGAGAGTTTTGAGAGACAATGAGTGGACTAAGGTCACCCAGCTGGCTTCATGTGGAGGAGTGGGGAATCTAACCTGGTTCTCCGGATTAGAATCTGCTACTCTTAACTAGTACACTGCGTTGGACCCAGAGGTTTGCGGAAAATATCTGAAAACTTTAGAAATACATTGGGAGGGTTGAATTCCCAGCAAAATACAAGAGCATTTTCTGCACTTGCCTTGTTCCTGCAGAGTTCTGCTGGTGAACACTGGAAACTCCTCTGGGCTTGGAGCCGCTTCCAGAAATTGCTGCCGTTGCAGCCAGGCTCAAAGACAGTTGGCGGAGCCTGGAACCATGCGAGGTTTGACGATGGAGGGGGGAAGATGACATACCCACATGAGTCTCACAGCCTCCCCCCACCCACCCCGCCCAGCTTGTATATTACAGTGCCCAAAAACTGGTTGCACCAATCTTGCACAAGTGGAAGTGCTAAGACTGTCTTAAGGCAAGAAGTTACTGTGGCCTTTTTCTTGCATGTCTGCTTCTGCAAGAGCTCTAGTAGAAGTGGATATTTTGTGCTGGATTCAACCCTCTGCCTTCATTAGCAGCCAGTATGATGCTGTTGAGCACTCATGACCAAGGTGCTCAGAAGGGGATGACCTCTCTATTGTTTATACACAGCATTTGGCATTCAGTGGTATAACACCCTGTAGAAGAAGGTTCTCCTTTGCTGTCAAGGATAATGCATACCTAACCCACCCAATTTTGTCTAATCTTTTCTTCAAGCAGTCCAGGCAAGGGGTCTTCAGTAAATTAATCATACATCAGATGAAGAAATAAAAAAACCCCTAAGGCACCTTAAATACATTTTTATGCAACAAGTTTCAATGGGCTGCAGCCTCATGGACCAGGCATGTATGTGCATTTAACTACTAATGTTGCAGTAAGTGCTACAAGGAACATAAAATGATACGTCCCTATCCAAAGCGCTTGCAATTGAAATCAAGCAAGCAAGATGAAAGGGAAAGGGAGAAGAAGGGAGAGTTTTGATCAGGATATCCAACTTTTGAAAAAATAGCAGGCAGGAGGGGAGGGGAGGGGAGGCAGTTTTGATCAGTGCCATGGCAAAGGGGAAGAGACACTAGCCCCTTTTCCCCTCGTGCTGATTTCCAGATTAAAATTTCATAGGTATACACAGGAAGCTGCTATTTGCTCTGCAGTGGACAATGACAAATAGCTACCCATCTGGTCCCTGCGTGTTTTCTCCATGGACAAATAACAGATTGAGACTAAAGGCCAAACTCGTAACCCCTGCACCATAACCTTGATCTGAATCTCTCTTGCAGTTGCACTCACTCTCACACACACGCATCGCAATTGGTGCTCACTATCCAGATTATGCATCTTTTGCATCATGCCACCCTTTTTCTTGCTCTCTTTCACATACCTGTTTCTACAACAACATCACCTCCAGCGTGGATCCCTGATGCAGCCTTCTACTGAATCAGACTATGGGGCCATCAAGATCGGTATTGTCTTCTCTGACTGGTGGCAGCTTTCCACAATTTCATCTAGACGGGGCTGCCAAACCACCTGATCCTTTTAAATGGGCACGCCAAGGACTGTACCTCAGATCTCCTGTATACAAGGTAGATGCTCTTCTGCTGAAGTCCGCAGCCCCCTCTTGCTCCATCCCTAGATGACCAACTACGAGGAAGCAGCAGAAGAGAAAAACAGCAAAAAACTATTTCAGTTGCAACCTTCCCCATGGAATGGCTGACTACATTTGAGAAGAACAGTGTTAACACAGCAGAAAGAGAAGAAAAGGGGGGAGGGGGAAGGGAGCTGGTGGCTATTTTGAGCAGTTACCTTCTCCTTTAACAACAGGGTATTAGGATACATCCTTACCACATGAGGAATGCGGGAACATAAGAAATACAGCCTAGCATCATACAGCCATGCTTTCCCAAACCCGAACAAGGGCTTAGCAGTCCAGCAAACCTTGTCACATCAACACACTAGCAAAAAAGAAAGTTGCCATCATCCTAATGGTCAGCCAATCTATCATTAGATACAGAAACCTGGTTTTGTTTTCCTCTCACTAGCACTCAGAGATAAACTGGCATTGGAAATGTCTGCTGCAGTGCAGCCACTGAACCTGATGCCTCGCTAGGGTACTCCAAGCTTCTTCAAAGGTTCCCTAAAGCCAACCTTCTTCCAAGTTCATCCTGCTTAGCTTGAAAAAGCCATCAGCCATCTCAATGCATAAGGAAGGGAAGTAAGTGTTCTTGGCTTCGGTAGAAGAGCTCATCCCCCTGCCGAGACTTCTACCAATCTTGATCCTCCTTGATTGCAAATGCTTTAGCAGACTAGGTGCTCAGGAGTGGGAGCAGCAGAAGGCCATTTCGTTCACATCCTGCATGTGAGCTCCCAAAGGCACCTGGTGGGCCACTGCGAGTAGCAGAGTGCTGGACTAGATGGACTCTGGTCTGATCCAGCAGGCTTGCTCTTACATTCTTATATTCTCACCAAGAGGGCAAATCAGAATGAGTGCATGATGTAATTCTGTAATCTGAGCAGCTTTTCTATTAATGCATTATCATGTTCTACTCCTGTTCCCCCAAACAGTGAACAGGTGGTTGCATGTTTTGACAGCTAACCAGCTGGGTTGTATTGGAACTAGTGAGCATGAATAGCCAATATTCTGGTTGCTTGTCATTCAGTTACCAAAAAAACAACTGTACAGCTCCATTGCATTCCAAGTTCTCTGGCTCTTTTTCAGAAGAGAGCTTTGGGAAACAACCTCCAGGATTTCCCACACATCTGCATTCCAGATGTGGCAGGCTTTCATTCACACAAATGAATGGTTTCATAACTGTGACTGGATTCAGCAATTTGAGTGAAATGAGTTCCGCCAGTGGTACGTTCAGCTGTGCTTCTCTTGTCAGTCAGAGGACAAGGAAAGCATAACATTTCATCCCTATTTGCAGTGCCATCCTGTAGGCAGATTACTATTCAACAACCGGATGACTATATTTGGCTTGGTCTGTCACAAATTGTAGCTTGGCAATCAAAAGGAATTTCCCAACCATTAGGAGAGTGGAATTCTTTGGCAGTCTCTTGAGAACACACATAAGGACAAAGACTCTAATTTGTATTTTTAGAAAAGAACTGTGCATATTTCAGAGGGAAGGGACATTGCATCACAAAACTTTAGATGTGGCTTTCAGCAGGGATAAACTTTAGATGGGGCTTAAGACAGGGATAAATACCGCAGGAAAGACATGGGTTTCTCCCCTCCTTCCGAATGCAATGGCTCCCAAATTACAAAACTGGCTCAGTGTCTCTCTGGGTGCACATCACCATGTTTCCTTATGTTTATGTCAAAACAACCTGACTAATTATTATTATTATTATTATTATTATTATTATTATTATTATTATTATTATTATTATTATTATTATTATTATTATTATTATTATTATTATTATTATTATTATTATTATACACATAACAACACAGCACAAGTGCCTGGAATTCATCTCTGAATATCGAGTCCTTCCCAAGGACCTAGGATATTAAAAGTATTGATGATGATGATGATGATGATGATGATGATGATGATGATGATGATGATGTTAGATTTGTATCCCCGCTTTCTCTCCAGTAGGGAGATTCAAAGGGACTTAAAAACTCCTTTCCCTTCCCCCCCCCATAACAAACACCCTGTGAGGTAGCTGGGGCTGAGAGAGCTCTGTAGAGCTGTGACTAGGCCAAGGTCACCCAGCTGGCGTGTGTTGGCGTGCACAGGCTAATCTGAATTTCCCAGATAAACCTCCACAATTCAAGTGGCAGAGTGGGGAATCAAATCTGGTTCCTCCAGATTAGAGCACACCTGCTCTTAACCAATACGCCACTGCTGCTCCCAATTATGCCAATTTTATAGTATATTGAGGCTGGATCACACTGAATATCTACCTGCTCTAGTATCTTCCTGTTTCCTGCAGTGGCTATCCAGGATCCTGTAGGAAGCTCTGCATTTTCAAAAGAACGTGATTTGTTCTTTTCAGATTTAGATTCAGATTTCGCATGCTGCCCCTCCCCTTTAGGGCTCGGGGCTGCTCACAACCTTCCATATAACATCATCAACATTACATATTTTAAAACATTTTAAACAATCTTATACATTACAATTTCCATTAATTCAAGATGACGATGGACAGTATTCAGTACCTTTGAGGGTTAATGATGGATCTCAATGGAACGAAGAGAATTGCCCTGCCAGGCCCCTCTGCTCCTCGGAGGCGGACCTGTTGGTGATCCCTGGCCCCAAAGCGATCTGGCTGGCCTCTACAAGAGCCAGGGCTCTTACAGCTGGCCCCTACTTGGTGGAACAGGCTCCCAGGTGAGATCAGGGCCCTGCGGGACATACAGTTTCCGCAGGGCCTCTAAAATGGACCTGTTCCGCCAGGTGTTTGGCCAGCCAAGGTAACATCAAATTTCACTACAAATTAACATCTGGCTTCCCCTGCGTGCAAGGAAGGGAAGGAGGGGGGGAAATAATTTTTTCTGAAGCCATCAACAAATTATGGTTCTTTTAATTTTGTGAGGGTGGAATGTTTTTGCTGTTCATATTTTTAATGTATTTAATTGTTGTGAACCGCTCTGAGTCCCTTGGAAGAAGGCAGTATATATATTAAACACGGGCATCATGTTGGGGACCCCGATGTAGAACCAGAGAGCAAAGTATACAGTCATACTTGCAAAAAAAAAAAAAGGTCAGACACATGTTCCATAAATAATAATCACCTTTTAATAGATTAAACTCATTCACTCTATCTATTTGGGTGTACCCTTTTCGTATGAGATTTGAACCCATGCTTCTCAAGCCCTGGTTTATTTTATGTAGTTTGTTTATGATATTTATATGTGGGAGATCTGGGTTCCAATCCCACATCAGCCTTGAAGTTTGTTGACTTGGACCAATGGAGGGAGGGAGAGGAGAGGGGAGGGGAGGGTGGCATGCGAAAGAGGGGAGGGGGCTGGCATCTGGACATGGCCCACCCAGCCTAGTGGGGAGGGGGAGGGGAGGGAGGGGGAGGGTGGCATGCAAGGAAAGGGGATGGATGGAGGGGTGGCATGCAAGGGAGGGGAGGGAGGGGTAGGAGAGCTTCAAACTCGAGCGGGAGGAAATGCCGGGCAAGGGGGAAATCCTCCCTCAGTCTAATCTTTCTCAGATGTTTTTTGTGATGATAAGATTAAGGTGGGGGGATGAGAATTTTGAAAACCATAGTAAGTTCCTTGGAGGTAGGGCAGGAGAAAATGTAACACACAGTTGTGAAGTCTTACAATCAAAGGAACTTGGAGGCCACCTATTTGCTTTCATATGCTCTGGTAAATTGGTACATTTTCCATTCTTTTACAGATTTAGCCCCCTAACAACTCCACACTTGCATCCTTCTTCTGCATTAAAATGTTATGTTGAAATCTGTCACATTAGCACACAACTTTCCCTCCTGATCCCAGCTCTTGTCGGGCATATTTCTTAGTTGTCTCCTTGTAAACCTTCCAGTTTTCTGAGTTTGACAGTGATCTGCAGAGAGACGCTGTGAGCAAAATGATGTCATTCAAAGCAGTTCCCTTGGAGCCGGCACTATGTTCTACATGTTGCCACATATTGGAAATCAGTCAGGACAATTTCAAGAGACTGAAGCGAAACACTTTTGCCCTTTAGACAGGCTGTTGCCTTGGTAAAACTCAAGTAACCACGTCATAGCATTCAGCCATAATTCATACAGCGTCAGCTATGAGGTATCTTCAGATTATCAAAAGATTAGGAGAAGAAATGCACAAAGAGGAAGCAGGTGATTGCACACTAACGTTCAGAGCTGGAATCAAGGGTCAGCGTGTTTGGGCATCTGTCAGGGTCCATGGCCCAACAGAGGAAGCACCATTGACTAGATGCCTTGGCCCATCTGGTCTCATCAGATGCCCCTGCAATGTCACAAGGCCTTTGGGGACAATCTACCAGTTCCTGACCAGAGAGATACCGAGAAGCAGAAAAGTGAGGCTCTTGGGTGAATGACTACGATCCACTGCCTCCCCAAACAACTGTGACCAGAAAATGGGAGCTAGCTGTAGAAGGACCCTATAACATCTGGGTCAATCTTCCATTTACTGGGGAGGGGGTCTTGGGAAAACTACACAGTTTGAACCTTTAAACTTCACCGGTGCCAACGAGGCTAAAAAGAGGGTGAAAGAATCTTATATTTGGCTCCTTCCAGGTTAGGAAGGACAGCCTGTCCTCTTTGGCAGGCAGTCTCCTCACCTTCTTGCTCAGTCCCCCAAGGCTGCAATGTCATCCTGTCATTCTGCAATGTCATTTTGTTTCTGGTGAATTCTACAGCATCCCGCAATGGGGTGACATCCAGTCACACAGTCAGAATTGATGTGGCATGATTGCAAGGACACCATTAGGATGCGACATCACAAGAGGTGCTTGGATACAGAAAAGATATCAACAGGGTGGTTAAAAGGCAATGATGCTCTTCTGTGACATCATTCACAACAGCAGTGGTAAGGCAATCTTCCTAGACTGGCAAAGCTAATTTAACACCTGCAGGGTGATAGGAACTCATAGCTGAGGTTTAATGAGATTGTGTCGAGCTTTTGGATGAATTCTAAATCAGCAGTTCCATGCTGGAATCTCTGGATAGAAAGTTCTTTTATTGAAGAACAGCCACTACCAGATCAGCAGCAAAGAGTTGTTGGATTAAATCCAAAAATAGTGGTAATATATTTTTGTTAGGGCCAGTCAAAATAGTCTAAAACAGGTCAGTGAAGGTTGCTGTCTTGCCTGTACACTGTTATCTGTGCACTCTCTGGAGGCATCTGGCTGGTCATGATTAGAAATAGGAAGCAGGACTGGATAGACTCTTGGACTGATCTAACAGGTTTTTCCACGAGACCACATGTATTGAAGCTCCTGTTCTCTGGCAGTGCTGTCTCTAGGAAGTTTAGCACTTGGACTCCGAGTACTTTTATCAGCCCTCTCCTGCATATGTTTACTGTGAAAATCGGTTCCATGGTTCATAGTGGGGCTTATTCCAGGGAGTGTGAATAGGATTGCAGCCTTATCTTGATGTCTAAATTATATATCAGATCCATCTATTTTTAGTCTAGAAGGTCTTCTCCAAAGTGATAATGAAGACAGACTTATGATTCTACAGGAAGGCTATGATATCATATTATATCTCAGTTGTTAATGTTTTTTTTCTCAAACAGGTTTGCCAGCTGGATTTAAAAAAAATAGTTTTTCTGCTCCAGATAATTTGTAACTTGAAGCATTTACTCTGATTTATTGCACTTTGCTATAGGTTGGCAAAATTACTGTACTGGAATAATGTTTTGTGCTTTTTTGTAGGCTTCATATATTTTATTTTTCCCTAAATAAATCTTGTTATTGTTTAGCCACTACTGGTGCCATCTAGAAATCTTCACAGAGCAAAGTACATGTTTTTAAGGATTCATTTACAAGGGTTTATTACAAGGGTTTTAAATTAAATACAAATAGTTCTGGTGGGTTTCCCGGGCTGTGGGGCCGTGGTCTGGTGGATCTTGTTCCTAACGTTTCACCTGAATCTGTGGCTGGCATCTCCAGAGGTGTGTCACAGAGGGAAGTCTGTTACCCTCTGTGATCCACCTCTGAAGATGCCAGCCACAGATGCAGGTGAAACGTTAGGAACAAGATCCACCAGACTACGGTCACACAGCCCGGGAAACCCAGCAGAACCAGTTGAATCTGGCCGTGAAAGCCTTCGACAATACATAAATACAAATAGTTCTTTGGTGGATAAAACAATCAAGTCACATCCAACTTGCAGTGACCTCAAATGGTTTTCAAGGCAAGAAATTCACAGAGATGGTTTGCCATTGCCTGCCTCCACACAGCAACCTGGAACTTCCTTGGTAGTCTCCTATCCAAGTACGAACCAGGACTGATCCTGCTTAGTTTCTAAGCTCTGATAGGATGAGGCTAGCCAGGTCAGAACATGACTTCTTAGACCTACGCTAGTTTACTCCAATGGGATCCCTAGGTGACCCCACCTGCATGGCTCTAGAAAAAATATCACTAACTCACCTAAGCCTCATCACAAAGGGTAGTTTGCCTAATTTCTCTCATTTGTATTAGAAGTCAGTGGCTCTGAGTGGAAAGCAAGTTGAATCATTTAAAGGAGCCATTCATGCAACAGGGTACCAATTGCAGTTTTCACCAACTAGAAATGGATTGTAATCGTGACAGGGGAAGGGGACATTGGGTCCCACCTGCACAAGCGTCTAAGACTTTATAATGGAAGAAATCAGAGGGAAATGGCCTCTGCAGACACTCTCCAAGGCTGCCCGCAGAATGATGACCAATTTCATCCTATTTCCGATGAATGAAGGAGCCCGCTGATAACTGCACTCTCAGGTAATATATACATGATTCTTCCCCAACTAATTCATCAGTATGTGTCTCATGCACTGTAGCAGGGAGAGTGTGTGAGAGCGAAGAGGAGAATTTTGAAACCTCCTAGCTGTAATTGGGAAAGGCTGGAGAAAACAAGAGAGTATTGCAATTACAGGGAAATGCACCAACTCACAATTTATTCAGCAGTCTTACGTGTCATAAAAGCTGCTGCCGACATTAACATCTGAATCCTTTTCTGCCTGCTGCTGATTTTGGGAAACAAACACCCGCTTGCTGCAATCAAATGTACTTCTGCAAGCCTCTGAATTGGATATTTGACAAAACACTGCGTGCGCGCACACACACAGGACAAGAGCCCTAAATGAATGAGGAGACATCTGCCTGGCGCCCCAATTATCTGGCAAATGGCAGGTGAAAGAAATGCTCTCAAGACAGCCACCGTTTTTGAGAAAATGATACTGCTCAAAGGGAGGCAGAGCAAAGTCCTTCCAGTGACTAAGAATTCCTATCAAAGCTTCTAACCACAGCTTAGCGGTCTTTTCTAAATTTCTTTAATAAGTTACCTAAATTCTAAACAGTTATCCCATTCATTACATTAAATGGAGAGCTACAGTACAATATAACAGAACCAACAGGAATGTGTATTTGGACTGTGGTCTGAACTAGGGTTCATACAAGTCCAACTAAGAACCAGTGGCATACTACCTATAGAGACATGGGGAAACCCTGGGTGCACACCTTTGGTCATGGCGGGCGGGGGGGCAAGGCACAGGCTGGGTCCCTGTGCTTGGCCTCTCCCGTGGTGCGGCGACCCAGCTGGGGCCCAGCCATGCATCCATGAGGCCTCTTCCCTGCTGGGGGATTATGCCAGCACACAAGGCCGAGTCCAGTCATGCGGTTGGGAGGCTGGGCCCAACCATGCAGCCTCTTCCCTGCTGGGGGATGGCGTGGGGGGGGGGGGGCGGGAGAGCGGATTGGACAGGCGCTGCCCAGGAGCCAGACTGCTGCTGCAGCGCCCATCCAGGCCACCCCTTCCCAGGCCCTCATGGGCGGGGCTCATGGGCAGCTCGGACAGGCACCATGGAGGCAGGCTGCCTCCTGGGCTGCCTGCCACAGCACCCTGCCCCCCTCCTCTCCACCTCCCTGCAGGCCAACTTCTGCCCTGCACAGGGCCTGGGGAGGTCAGGAGGTAGCCTGCAGGGAGGTGGGGGTGGCTCAGATGGGCGCTGCCCAGGAGCTGGCCTGCCTCTAAGGTGCATAGTAGGAATACTTCTCTTTTCCTTAAATTGTCCTGGTTCTGAGTCCAGATTCTCACCCTGTTGCAAATTCCACAACTTGATCCTCACGTTCACTCACAACTTGCATCTTGAATTCAGTCCCCCTGCCTCAACAGTTGTTAACGAACTGGATTTTAAAATGTCACGGTCCATACTAGAACTAAGTTTGGGAAGCAGAATGCTGGGATTCAGGTTGTTTTTTTAAAAAAAACCTAAATATGTTCATAAAAATTGTTTCCAATATCATAGAAATAATGATATTTCTGAAAAAATTGCCCCGACGAAGACAAAAGAGGGAGAAATCTATTCTCACAAAGATAGTTACATACAGTATACGTTTGTATTATATGGGAGGGGCTATAGCTCAATGGTAGAGCTGTGTGCTTGCTTTGCACCCAGAGGGTCACAGGCTCAATTGCTGGAATCTCCCACCAAAACAGCCAGATAGGAGATGATGTGAAAGACCTCTGCTCGCTTCTCTGAAGAGCTGCTGGCCGCTGCTAGTCAGAAAATAAATTATTGATTTTGATAAACCCCACAACCTCAGTGCAGCCACAACAAGCCTGCTTCTAACCCAAGGGAAATAGTCACCCAAGGCACGTTAAATTAGCTCAACCACCTAACCTAACGGAGAGGACCCACAATCCATCTGGATGGGGTGGAAAGCTGCCCACTGCAATGGGCAAGCCCAGTGGGCCACAGATGGACAATGGACTTCCCTTGAGAACTCCTAGGTTGTCAATACAATGGATGCCCAGAAGATGACACCACCTGCTCATTTGAGATGTACTGGAATCCTAACCCACTCTCCAACCTTGGACATTCTGCCAGCAACCCTCTTGGGCTCTCTGTAACTGATGTTGGATGAAGGACTTGGACTATCTCCTCTACTTGGGCAGTTTGTTCTAAGACTTCTCTAAAGCCATTTATTGGGTCCATGACTGAAATTGTTTTTGAACCAGAAACCTCACAGATGCTTTAACCTAGATGGCCCATGCTAGGCTAATCTTATGAGATCTCAAACGGAAAGCCAGGTTGGCCCTGGTTAGTATTTAGATGAGAATCTGCAAAGGAAGTCCAGGGTTGCTACATGAAGGCAGGCAATGTCAAACCATCTCTGAAAGTCTCTTCCCTTGAAAACACTATGGCCGTAGTGGCGAACCTTTGGCACTCCAGATGTTATGGACTACAATTCCCATCAGGGCTTATGGGAATTGTAGTCCATAGCATCTGGAGTGCCAAAGGTTCGCCACCACTGCACTATGGGGTTGCCAGGGGACAGCTGTGACTTGATGGGACTTTCCAACACCAATCTTTGCCACTTTTCTGCTCTGTGGTACATTTATTTTATTTTGTTGTATATTTCCCCCAGTATCCTTTTTCCTTATCTGCTTTTCCCTTATCTATACCAATCACCTTCTCCCTTGATCTGGCCTGTGTGACTTGTGTACGTGGAAGGAATGCAGCAAGTGGCTCATCTTTGGGTACTGTTTTTCAAATTCTTCTAATGTATCCTGAAGCATTCTGAGTTTAAGGCAGGCATTGCAGAGATTCTGAGGAAGTGGAGGTGGTGATGGTACAGGCCTGATGCCGGAACAGAATACAGTAGTAGAATTCTGAGGAGGAGAGAGAAATGTACCACTTCAGGTGGCATGTAAAGAGAACCCATTTTTAATGCTCCCCTCTGTGAAAATGTCCTATAAACAAAACATTATTATATCAGGGAGAAAAGAAACAGCAGATCCCTTTACATGCTGCACTAATTTCATTTGCATGGAAACTGAAAATATAATTCTGCCCTCTGCAGTGGTACAGTCCAGACTACTCAGTACTCTGTCAGTTTATTATTACCTCATTTTGTAACTCAGTGGTTCTCAACCTTCCTAATGCTGCAACCCTTTAATACAGTTCCTCATGTTGTGGTGACCCCCAACCATAAAATTGGTATATATAAAATATAAAAAGACTGTTTTCCGATGGTCTTAGGCAACCCCTGGGAAAGGGTCGTTCGACCCCCCCAAAGGGGTTCCGACCCCCAGGCTGTAACTCATCTAGAGCAACCAGGCTGCGTAGAGTATTGCTTGCAACTGAATTGGAAAGGAGAAAGGGGGCA
Organism: Sphaerodactylus townsendi; assembly: GCF_021028975.2. Taxonomy (NCBI): domain Eukaryota; kingdom Metazoa; phylum Chordata; class Lepidosauria; order Squamata; family Sphaerodactylidae; genus Sphaerodactylus; species Sphaerodactylus townsendi. The sequence continues at coordinate 143,791,936 of NC_059426.1, forward strand.
CCTAACAGTCTGGGCCCAGGATAGTGAAGGGGCATGAGCCTGATTCAACATTCAGTTGGCCTCTCATGAGTCTGCCCTCTCCCAAGCTACTGTTACACCAACAAGCGTGTAGTTCTCCGAACAGCTGTCCTCCTATTGTCACAATCACTTCTTCCATTTCTAATGGAGCCTATCTAATGATAGGCTGAGGCCTATCATTACATAACAAAAATATATTATGTGGAATGACAGGAAGTTGCCACATGGGTTGTTCCGTATCCCAGGCTGAGGAAGGAAGAAAATATTTTCCTGAAGGAAACTAGGTTATGAGGACAGGTTCTTCCTTGGCTACAGCTGGGGATTTTAGGAAATATTTCGCATGAAAAGGAAACACCTCCTTGACAGTGGTCAGGGTAGGAGTGTAACAAACATGTGCCTGTGTCCCTGTGTGCACACAACCACACATGCAGAAAACCATATTTTGACCTTACTTATATCCCACCTTGTCTCCTCAGGTTTACCAAAGCAGCACTAGCTGCAAGGACACAAAAACAATATCAGTGCCCAGCGATAAGACAAAAACAAGGTTAGCCTCCTCCAAATGGGTCTATGAAATAAAACTGTCTTACACAACTTCATGAAGATGCTGAGTGAAGGAACCCTCTGCACTCACTCTGCTAGACCATTCCATAGTAATGGATAGAATGGACAGCCCCAGGTGGGGAATCCCTGGGAGAAAAATGGGAGCAGCGATTTTAAAAATTGCTTTAAAAAAAATCAAAACATTTATATCTTGCTTTTCTTCCCACCAGGGCTTAAAGGAGTGCAAATACAATGTAGACGGACGGACGGACGGACGGACGGACGGACGGACGGACGGACGGAAGGAAGGAAGGAAGGAAGGAAGGAAGGAAGGAAGGAAGGAAGGAAGGAAGGAAGGAAGGAAGGAAGGAAGGAAGGAAGGAAGGAAGGAAGGAAGGAAGGAAGGAAGGAAGGAAGGAAGGAAGGAAGGAAGGAAGGAAGGAAGGCAGGCAGGCAGGCAGGCAGGCAGGCAGGCAGGCAGGCAAGCAAGCAAGCAAGCAAGCAAGCAAGCAAGCAAGCAAGCAGCTCTGGTCTGGAATCCATCTGGTTAGTTCCAGTGGTGGGATTCAAATAATTTAACAACCGGTTCCAGTGGTGGGATTCAAATAATCTAACAACTGGTTGTTTACAAGCGCCATTTTAACAACCGGTTCTACCAAAGTGATGTGAACCTGCTGAATCCCACCATTGGTTAGTTCACTCAGAGCCACAGGCGAAGCCACTGTCTGACAGCCAAGAGACAAAGACCTTTTGGGTTCTTTCCCTACAGCTCACTGCAGAAGGGTCACAATGCTGGCTAAAGACACCTCGGGCTGAACATTTCCTGGCTAAATACCTGTAACAAGAAGAGGAGCAAAGGCTCAGCCCAGATCTTATGGCACCAGCAGACACATTCCCAAGATCCCTCTCCCTTGCTAGAAAAGCCTCTGCCCTTGCCTTTAATATCTGTCATGTTTTTCCTCCTGCTAGTGAAGCGTTGCTCATATTTATGAAGCTCTATAAATAATATGTTTTTATATTCATACAAACCCAGTTGCTGAACGAGTGTTGAATATTCAACACTCAACAGATGGTTGTTCTTATAATCGCTTTAAAATGGAAATGACCAGTTGCTGAAGCTAAAATATTCATTCCATTTCACTCGCTCCACAAGGCCCTTCTTACCCAATGTTCTGGTCTGTAGAAAAACCCACAAGGGATTTCTTTTTAAATATACACAGTGGCAGGGACAGAATCACGTGGCAGAGGAGGGATAGCAGCTTAGTGGCAGAGTATCTGCTTGGCATGCCCAAGGTCGCAGGTGCAGTCTCTATCATCTCCATTTAAAAGGCTTAGGTAGCAGCCACGGGCAGACTGCTAGGGAACAACTGTTGGAGTTTGCCACACAGAGAAAAGGCTAACACACTGATTAAAAGGGTAAAAGGTAAATGTTAACTAGGAACTACATTTTACTATGGAATTTAGTTGGTTTTTGTATAGTTTTCAGTGGGAGGGAACCTGTCCCTTTAAGAAGCCCTTTATAGGCAAAAGCACTACAGTGGAACCTCGGTTTTCATTGGTAATCCGTCCAAAAAAACCCAACAAAAACAAAAACAAAAACCTCATCAATAGGAATCAATGTAAATCCAGTTAATTCATTCTAGACACATAAGAACATAAGAACAAGCCAGCTGGATCAGACCAGAGTCCATCTAGTCCAGCTCTCTGCTACTCGCAGTAGCCCACCAGGTCCAGCTGTCTAAGGAAAGACACTCCAGAATACATACCAAAAACACAATTGTAGTGAATAAAGTGAAATATAGTGAATATAGTGAAAACAATAACAAACAGGCACTGGATTATTTTTACAAACCAGTAAAGAAAGCCTACATTGCACAAAATAAATAACTTGCCTTTAAAATCTGCAAAACAACCTTGGAAGGTGTACACAAGCAGGCTCTGGATGCTCACACAACGAGACATTGAGCAGGAAATTGTGAGGTCACATGGCTGACGAGAGCAGGTGAGGTCACATGACCACCAAGAGCACACCGACGAAATCTGAGGCAACCCGACGAAAAGTGAGACAAATTTTTTCGTGGAAAAAATCAACGAAATCTGAATCCAGCGAAAACCGAAGTCGACGAAAGCCGTGGTTCCACTGTATAGCATTCTTATTGGTTACCAGTTCCTGTTTTACAGTTTTGTTTTTAGTTCAGGTGCCTGGGAAAGGCTGGCGATAGCAATATCTCAGACATTTAAGGTGTAAAAGATCAGCGATATTTTAAGAAATACAGTTTCAACAGAATTGCAAGGAAACAGAGTCCAAGTAGAGGACACCGGGAGATCTCAGAGGCAGTACAAGCAGCACAGGCTTCCTTAGAAGCAGTTAAGGAAAGAGTTTATGTCTGCAAGCTCTTCAAACCATCTCCAAATGTTTCCAGCATTGCAAGTATTCTTTATTTAGATGGACTTCATGGGAGGAGTCAGAGTCCTAAACTTTCAATATTATTAAACCATTTTTGAACTGTTACTTATTTGTCTGTGGGTCTTACACTCTGTTCTAGCCAAATGTAAGGCGCCTGAACTTTAGTTTGCTTGGGGAACAGAACATGCTGCTATCTTATTATCTAGAAAGAGTCTCTGCAACTAAGATCTAAGAAGAAGCAGGATAGATACCTGAGAGTATCAGTCTAAGGAAAGACAAGAGATGGCACAAAAGGACAAAGTGGTCACTAACTCTACAGCCCTGTCTAGCTGACCATTTGCCTGCCTCCTGCTGGGTCCTCTTCACAGTTCCTTTGCACATTAGATATTGCTACATTCAACAACAACAGCCCTGGAAAAGGGCTCTGTTCCCAGCCTGGGTCAGCTTCACTCCCAAAGGAGGGAGAGATAAGTAGGCAACCAGCTAGGTGGCCGTCACTACCCCTCACAGAGCTCAGCCCTGTCAATGTACTGTGCGTGATTCTCCCAGACTAGAAGCTGCCTTCCTTAGGTTATCTTAGAGAAATGGATATCGCTTACAGGGAAATTCCAAAAGTGACACCATCCCTCTCTCTCTCTCTCTCTCTCTCTCTCTCTCTCTCTCTCTCTATCTATCTATCTATCCATCTATCCATCTATCTATTTATTTATTTATGGGATTTCTATACCACCCAATCCCCAAAGGGCTCTGGGCGGTGTACAACTATAAGAATCACTGAAATTTCATAGTAAAACCATAGAGTTGTTGGCAGTTCCTAGAGAGCCATGACATCACTTGTGGGTTTTCTTGAACTTCATGGCATTTTTCAGAATTTTAGTTTTCTATCCCTGCTGCTCTAAGTGGCAGCAGGAAATGCCAGCCAGGGAGCTGACAACTCTACTAGCAGTATGAGGGTATCTTCAGGTGTTCAAGTCAACCTGTATAACAAAACTCTGGAAACAATTTCTTTTAGAGTCAAGCAGATCACAGTAGGGGAAAATATTTGACAGAGAAGAAACAAGGAGACGGGTTTTTAATCTTCCCTCCATCCGCCTCTTTTCCTCTTTATTTCCTCAAGTCACTTCCTCCACCTACCCTCACTGCAAGACTCCAGATACATTTTTGTGGGGCTAAACACTCATCCAGAATCCTTTGGGGAGTAGTTTTGGGAACTTTTTGGCACAAAAATAGCAAGAAAGAGAAGCATCCCTCCTCACAGTGCTCCAGTTTGGCCTGTTCTTAAACGACTTTTCCCTGGATGAAACTGTTTTTGACAGACACATTCATCTCTAATGAGCAGTTTAGTCTTTAAGCCCATTATAAAGCAATAAAGAGAAGAAAAAGTGGCAGAAGTCAGGAGGGCTACACACTGCATCGTAGGCTATGGCTTGGGGTGGCCAAGTTTTAAAAGCACCCCAGACCCTTTTGAATGAGGTGACTATGGGAAGCACATGTAGCACATAACTCAAGTGGTGAGTAGACAATAAGGATTTTTGCAAGATTGCAGAAGAAAACGGTGAACAACTTTGAATCATATGCCTTCATAACCATAGCACTTCCACTAAGGAGCACATCTCAGGTTCCACTGTGGTGCTGCAAAGATACTGGAAGGTTGCCAACAACCTGGAGGAGAAAATGTGTTGCCCCTTTAACAGACTTCATGGGATGTTATTTACCTGTGTGCCATGAAAAACTTCAACTGCCCATTTCCACGTGTTAAGTCTCTGCTAAAGGGGGCAACACGTTTCCTCCTCTAAGTTGTTTTCAACCCTAGATGCTGGGTCATTACTTTCAGTTCAGAGGGTGCATAATTTACCCTGGAAAGGCTGCCAGCACCAGCCCTGCCCCCAAGTTCCAGTGAACACACATACAATCCATATACAGGTTGTGGTGGGTTTTTCAGGCTGTGTGGCCGTGGTCTGGTAGATCTTGTTCCTAATGTTTCACCTGCATGTGTGGCTGGCATCTTCAGAGGTGTATCACAGAGAAAAAGTCTGTTACACACTGTGTCTAGACTGTGGAAATTTTCAGCATCCTTGCAATGCCAAAGTCATCTCTGAGGTTTTCAGCACAATCAATATCCAAATAATCTGTTGAACTGAACTGAACTGACACCCTAATTATGTAGCTATATAGTTAATGCAAATATTGTCCTCCATAGTAATTTTCCCAATTGAAAACCCTTTATGAGGTGCTCAGGTGATTGATAAAATGTAATCATAATATAATTGTGATTTTGTTGCAATTGTACACATTATTTTCTGCCCCTCCAAATATTCAGGGCAGTTTGCAATATAACAGGTGATATTTCCATCATAACCCACCAGTAAAGCAGCCAACGAAAATTGTCACAGCTCAACAGATTTTTCAAAATCAGTATTGGAATCTCTATGAAATAGAAATTTTGCAAGCCTTTTGTTAAAAATGCCAGAGAGGGGATTCCAGGTGAGCATTCGATAGGATTGGAGTGGCCCTCAAGAATGAGTAGGGCCTCACAACAAGGTATGCTGAGGTGAGATATAGGTGACCATCTTTGTTTTTCCTTTAAATGTGTCAGTTTAGGAAAACAGGGGGAATCTAAAGCTGCACATTTACTTGGGATTGAAAGCATAAAGGATTCGCAAGGACACTTACTGAAATGTCAGTTTTCGTGAGCTAGGACAAATACGATTCTTAATTGCATCTTTGTTTGAATTATCTTTGTTTTCACTACAACAGACTAACACAACCACCACAGTGGAATCTGTAACTTGGGAGTAAACCCAGTTTGGCAATTAGTCCCAATTTTTTGCAAGACAAATTACAGAGGGGATCTTACTGTTTATTATTAATGGGAGCTGTTGAATAACAGACACATAAGCATACAGCAAGAGCATCAGGGGCTGTCGTTCAGCGCATGTCATGCATACAGAAACTCCCTGGTTTATTTATTCATTCGTTTCAGCAGCAGCAGCAGTGTGAAGGGCAACAGGAATGCCTACTTATGCTACTCCCCAGAGAGGTCTGCAAAAATTGACACTAAACCATGCAACGAACAACAGTTATGAAAAGAAAACAGCCTTGTGAAATATTTTCTTCAGTTTTCAATAAGATCTTAGATGAAAAGTCAGCAACTCAGTGAGAAGCAGCCTTAAAGTTCACCACTATTCCTAATTCACCCCAAATGTTGTGTCACGCGCACCAATTTAACCTGTTGCTCTAGTCTATGCAATCCCTTGCACACAGAACCAGCCAGACCATTCGGCAAACTTGGCAAACAATCACTCCATGCGCCAGATTTCAAGGAGTGCCAGCATGGTGAGAGAACCCTTCTTGTCCCCATGTGCCTTTCTCCTGGAGGACAATGGGAAGCTCTGCCCACCTGCCATCTTCCTTTCCTTTGCTTCTCCTGACTCACACCCCCCCCCCCAAGTCATCTGACTCGCTGCTGTTTCCTCATCCAATAGCCTGGCTGGGAGGACGGCATGGTGTAATGCAAGGAACCTGGCAGCAGCAGCACCCAGACTATTCCCACCTCACTTCACACCCTGCAAGAGGACAACATCACAGAGCAGCAGTGTGCCACATGTCACTGCCTTATACTGAATCAGACCATTGGTCCATCAAGGCAAGTATTGTTTAATCAGACTTGTAGGGGTGAGCCCGCGAACCCAGCAGAACCGTAGAAGGAGCGCCTGGCATGCCGGTGCCGGCTACGGCCTTCTGGGCGCACACGCTCCCCCAACCCCCACTCCCCCATGAGTCACGGGTCATGAACTACCTGACTCGTGGTCACCAGCTGTCCCACACAATGGGACAAAAGGGGCTCTTGCCCTCAGGTGAGGATTAGGCCCGGACGCGGATGCTTCCTCCCGCACGTAGCCACCTGATGAGATCATACATCACATGATGATCTCCCGTTCTCCCGCTCTCCCGACCTCCCGCTCTCCCGCCTGCCCGACCCCTTTACACGCCCCCAGTGAAACCCTAATAAAAGGTGTGAGGGGCGAGCACACGGCAGAGTTGCCAGGATCACGGGATCCCGCGCTTCCTGCTGCTGGCGCTCTCCACCAGATGAAATCTCCGCGTCTCGCTCTTCCTTGGGGCCTCGTGGGCAAGACTACACAGACTGGCAGTGGCTCTCCGGCTGCCAAGCAGAAGTCTCGCACATGACCCAATACCTAATCCTTTTACCTGGAGGCACCAAGAATTGAAGCTAGGACCCTCTGCATGACGAGCCGATGGCCCACCACTGAGCCACAATCCCTCCTGATAGACCTCCCAGATGCCCCTCTTGGCAGCCACTCTAGAGAATTCACACATGCACAGAGGTTGGAAGGAAGGTCCGCAGGTGGCTCCCAAGGTAGGCTGTGCTAGCTTGCCTGCCTGTGGTAGCAGAGCAAGGCTGTGCAACTTGACTTCCTGCAGAGCAAGTCCAAGGAGATCCAGCGCTCCCACAGGAGACCTTGTGTGCTGCCTGGAATGCCACAATGGAGGGTCAGAATATAAAAGGAGGTAATAGATAAATTCTGTGATTCAGACCCACCAATCCTTTCAGGTCCATCACTCATATCTACCTTGTTACTGACATGTTCAGTAGTGCTGTGGGAGGTGGGGCAAACCCCATCATCCCAATAGACAGGTTGGCCCTGCTTCCAGGGGTCTGCAACCTGCGGCTCTCCAGATGTTCATGGACTATAATTCCCATCAGCCCCTGCCAGCATGGCCAATTGGCAGCATGGCCAATTGTCCATGAACATCTGGAGAGCTGCAGGTTGCAGACCCCAATCCAGACAGTCATACCAGGGGCATTAAATGACTTCTAGAATCTCCATATATGTTGATATCTGTTGGGCCAGCTCCGCATGCATGCCATGGCCACAAAAGGAGCAGTACATGAACTGTTTCTTGATCATTTAACATCTTAACCATTGATATGATATTTATTTGTAATTCTATGTTGTTAATCTCGCTGAGCCTGGCTTTAGTCAGGAAGGACAGGATAAAAAATATAATAAATAAATAAAATGAGAGTTAAAGCTCCAGCATCTCTTGCTGCAGCCTCACAGTACAACAGAGACAGAAAACTCCAGAATGTGCTTAAAGGCCTTATCCAAAGCTCAGGAGATGTACATGCAGGGTGAATTCCCAGCTATGCTGTCATGGTTTCAGTACTGAAGGGAGACTAGGTTTTCTTTGAAGAGTAGCAATTATTTTTTTATATATAAACCTTTAATGGCATAATTAAAACAGCAGCAATATACCAGAAAAATGGCGACCTCAGTGTAATGATACAATCTCCAGTACAGTTATAACCGTTTGCTGATGACAGAGCACAAAAAGTTAGCCAGCGCTTCCAATACACTTGCAGAACCACAATCCAACATCGTTACCACAATTGATAGAGTGGCAATTATTTTTTTTATATATAAACCTTTAATGGCATAATTAAAACAGCAGCAATATACCAGAAAAATGGCGACCTCAGTGTAATGATACAATCTCCAGTACAGTTATAACCGTTTGCTGATGACAGAGCACAAAAAGTTAGCCAGCGCTTCCAATACACTTGCAGAACCACAATCCAACATCGTTACCACAATTGATAGAGTAGCAATTAATGACTGAACATCTTGAGGGAAACCAGTAGATGGCGGTGCTAAATTAGGTAAATTCTCATTATACTTGCTTCAAAGGACTACTGCTTGAGCTACCAGCTGACCTTATTAATAAGGGCTCCCTTAGTCCCTTAATACACAATTGTACAACCGATTTGTGTGAATGTCAAGCAATTGTCTGTTTTAGCCATTCCCATAAACTGGGGAAGCTGAGGCACATTGTAGGGATGTCTCCCATTGGGGGGAATGTAACGAGCAGGACAATGAAGAAGGCTGAGGGGATCTTTCAAGCACAAATGCCTTTATGATCTTCCCCCTCCCCCACTTTATTTTATGGTTAACTTTTGGCTGCTTCTCATTTTTCTTCTTGGTATCCCTCTTGACAGCATTCTAATTGGGGTCCCTTCTTGGAGGTCTGCAGGCCGGGCTGGCCTTACCACTAGACACACCTAAGTGATTAATCAAGGCTGCCGGAGCTTTGTCAAAAGCTTTCACGGCTGGAATCAACTGGCTGTTGCGGATTTTCCCGGCCACGTGGTTGTGGTCTGGTAATTTTCACTCCTACATTTTTGCCCACTCTCTAGAGGCATGTCACGGCAAGATGTGTTTCTCTCTGTGGCACTTAGCAGCCAGACTTTGAGGGGAACCAAAAAGGTGAGAGGAACCTCTGCTAGTAGCTTGAAAGGGGGTTTGGCATTAATTTGCTTCTAGAGTCTCCATCTATGTTGACTGTGGTCTTTTATGGCTACCAGAATGAAACACAACAGGCCTTGGAGGAGCTTATCCATTTTTATTTTAAACATTGTTCATTTTGAACAATGCCCAGTGAAATGTTCATTCTAGACTTCTCTTCTTTCTGGCATAGTGGTTAAGAGCAGCGGACTCTAATTGGAGAGCTGGGTTTGATTCCCCACCCCGCCACTCGAGTGGCAGACTCTAATCTCATGAACCCAGTTTGTTTCCCTCCTCCTACATATGAAGCCTCTTGCATTACCTTCAGCCAATCACAGTTCTCTCAGAACACGCTCAGCCCCACAAGGTGTGGCAGGGGAAGGGAAGGTGATTGTAAGCCGCTTTAAGACTCCTTAAAGGTAGACAAAAGAACCAACTCTTCTTCTTTTCTCTATTGAATGGGATGCCAAAGTCACAGTTTGCCTGGCACTCCAGATGTTATGGACTACAATTCCCATCAGCCCCTGCCAGCATGACCTAGAGTGACAAAAAAGGTTAGGCCAGTCCTGGCTGCAGGAAGATGGGTGGACTGGCTGGAGGGTAGCCAACCTGGATCTCCCCCAGAGGCGTAGCTCCAAGGGGAAGGGGGTGCACTACACACCGGGTGCGTGCCCCTGTGGGGGTGTGGCGAGGGCGTTCTGGGGCGGGGCAGGGGCATTCCGGGACGGGGCAGAGGCAGAGGACACACCAGTGCACCGGCACTTTTCCCCCTTGCTACGCCTCTGATCTCCCCCTCCCATCAGTTTTGCAAATCCCCTATTCATAATCCATTATGAAGCATTTCAAGATAATACAGGCCCTTCTGTTCTCTCCTCATCGTTGTTAGTCACATAAGTTATTGAGGCATGCAAAGAAATTTGACTTAACAAATACTTTAATAGGAATTTGCTCGCCGTCTGCCCTCTAAATTTCCTCCCCAGGGAGCAATGAAACTGGCAGATAGAAGATCGTAATTATCAAATCATAGTATACTCTAATAGGAGAGCCTTAATATTCATTAAGCCTGATATATAGTGCAGACTATCCTACAGCATGCTTCCAGTGCTTCTGCACAAAGCCTGGCAACACTGTGTGTTAGATCAGGATTGGTATTTGCAAGACACAAGGAAGTATCAAATTGTCCTGTGTGACCTGGCAAACGGAGCAGCAGTGGCAAAACTAGTACATATATTTTTATAATACTGGTCTGATGACAGCAGTATTTATAAGTAATTGATCATGGTCAGCTACAGGTTTCCAGATTAGACAACAGGATATGAGTTCACCCAGGCGCTGCTGAGGCAGGCAGTCCAACCAGAGCCGATGGGGAAAGACAAGGCCACACCCAGCAATGCACCAGCAGCAATCCCACAGCCTGACAAATCAGATTGCCAACCTCCAGTGGGTGACTGGAGACCACCTATTGTTACAACTGACCTCCAGGCAAGAGAAGTCAGTTCAAGAAAATGCCCTCTTGGGAAGGTGGACTCCATGGCATTAGACCCCATTGAAGTCCTTCCCCTCCCCAAACCTCTTCCACCTCAGGCTCCACTCCCAAAATATCTCTATTTCCCACCCTGGAGCTTCAGCCCTACCAACAGGCTCAGTGCAAGCTTGAGGAAAGAGATAGGACTTAGGTGCAGGGTTGACAGCCTCCAGGTGGGGCCTGGAGATCTTCCGGAATGGCAGCTGATCTCCAAGAGACAAAGGTCATCTCCCCCAGAGAAAATCATTGCTTGGGAGGGTGGACTTTAAGCTAACATACCCGGCTGAAGTTCGTCCCCTCCCCTAACCCCAGCAGGGTTTCATGGCCTGGAAAAGGGGGAACTCTGGAGGGTGCTGTAGCCCCAGATTCTGCTCCCACAAAAACAGACATTGTCCCAGAGAAATCCAAAGCATTACATATATAGGGGTGCTGTGTGGTTTCCGGGCTGCATGGCCGTGTTCTAGCAGCATTCTCTCCTGATGTTTTGCCTGCATCTGTGGCTGGCATCTTCGGAGGATCTGATAGTAGGAAAGCAAGTGGAATATATATAGCTTTCCTACTATCAGATCCTCTGAAGATGCCAGTCACAGAAGCAGGCAAAACGTCAGGACAGAATGCTGCTAGAACACGGCCATGATACAGCCCGGAAACCACACAGCACCCCAGTGATTCCGGCCGTGAAAGCCTTCGACAATATATTACTTATATACCTCATACTCTCTACTAAGCACTGGAAATATCAAAAGGAACTTCACAAAGCATTTCAAGAGAAGATTGTAAGACTTCAGAAGAAATGGACAAATCAGGAGAAGCAATTTAGGGACAGGCAATTGATGGTAACAAAAATGTGAATTTTTCTATACAGCTTCCAGTAAGCCCCCCACCCCTCCATGCCTGTCTCTGCGGAACTAGCTTCTTTACTGGAAGAAGCAATTACTGTAACTGACTGACATTAAGCTCAAATGTACAGCAATTTCTCTATTTTTCTATTAGAGAGGAAAAATGAGATACATAATTTACTAGACATGCAACATTTTGGTAGAATTGGTGAATATTTTTGTCCGCAATTTACTCAAGATCTACCAATAAAAATTCATAACAAATAATCATGCCTAAAGAAAAATGTGTGGCTATTTATAGAAACCCATAAAGGTGTAATGGAGAAACTGCATTTCCTAATTGATTTCCTTGTCCTGTAGCAGTTTTGCCCAAAATTTGTATGTTTTACAACAGTACAGCACCAGTGGTAAGTTGCTCCTTCTCTTTCAGTTCTTCACAATTGTTTTGTTAGCACAAGTGATGTCTATGGTAAGGTGACATTTGTGAACCAGGACGGGCGGGTAGGTGGGCGGCCGCGCACATGTGCGCGCGCATGCGCACGCAGTTGCAGGAACGCACGGCCTTCTGGGGCGCTCCCGTTTCCTGCCCTGTGACAGGGCGGGAAATGGGAGCGCCCCAGAATGCAGTGCGCTCCTGCGGCCGCGCACGCGGGAGGCTGCCGCACTGCCTTGCGCCCCAGAAGGCAGTGAGGCAGCCTTCCAAAAATCGGGACACTTGAAAAAACCCGCGGGACGCGGGACAAATTGAGTAAGCTCTGAGGTTACTATTACATATAGTTAATGCAATAGCTATTTGGCTTGTATATTTCTTCAGATTTATAAAGCAGATATGTGGTGCCATGACAGAGAACTTGGTGAATGTTTGTGGTTAATAATATTTTTAAAATTCTGATATTAACTACATTGTCCAAATTTTGTGTCATTACCATGGTACATGGTACATGGTACAATTCTATAAGAGGGAATTATCTGGTACGGCAAATTCTTCCCAGCAGTTTCAGCTGAATAGATGTAAAACAAATGTGTTGAAAACAAATGTATTGTTTTCAGTTGTTTCAATAGTTACTTTTCACAGGTGTAATGCTAGTGCAGTGCACCCGAGAGATTACTGCATTTTCAAATGAAGTGCTTGTGTGAATACTGAGGTAAAAATTTCACCTATGAAGAATGAGGCACAAATTACATAATCAAGCATTTTGTTAAAAAAAATTATTTACAAGATTTCTGTCCTGACTTTCTGCCTTTAGGGCCACTAAGGTGGCTAACAGATTAAAAACATTTGTAATAAAAACATATCTTTAAAACCATTAAAACAAACAAAAAAGTTCAAAAATTAAAACCATGTTAAAATACACATACAACACACTAAAATATACATACATAGCAATAACAATAAAAAAACAGGACAGGAATAAAATGGCAACAGAAGGGGCAAGGAGAGTGTCTCTGGGGAAAGACTTCCAGAGTTTGGGTTCTGTTACTGAGAAGGCCCTTTTCCTGGTTGCCACCTGCCTTGTGTCAGAAGGCAGGACCTCAGAAGATGACCATAGGGTTCATTTATGCACATTCACAGAGGCACATGTATGCATATTCACAGGATGTGTGCACATTCGCTGCGACATGTGGATAGGATAGGATGTCTAGATGAAATAGTAAAAGTGGCTCATGCAGATGTATGGAAAATTTAACAAGGATGGGTCAGTGGATCTTCTGCCACTCTTTTGAGGAAACTGCTGGGAGATAGGAACAAACCAAGCGTGCCTGCTGATCCTCTGTAATTTTCCACCTAGTACTACATTACTGTAAATATCCTCAATTGGATATGTCCTACGGTTACCATTGATCAATGGCATAACTTGCTTCTGTTGGCAATTAGAAGTTCTACAGTATGGACAGCACTTATCTTTTGCTTCCCTTTGGCAGAAATAACACTGGAGACTTATCATGCTTTAGTAGTACTTATTTTATTTACAAATGTGCAAATGGAGCACAGTTAGTGCCAGCCTCTGGGTGGGACCTATTTCCCAGAATTACAGTTCATCTCCAGACTACAGAGATCAGTTCCCCCTGGAGAAAATGGATGGTTTGGAGGGTAGACTCTATGGTATGGTACCCCACTGAGCTACCTATCCTCTCTAGGCTCTATCCGCAAATCTCCATCTGGATCTGGCAACCTTATCCCCACTGGCCGCATCTACTGCCAGTGGTCAGGGGAAACTGTCAACACTAGTTAGGAGGATAAGATCAACTTATCTGGAGTCCCAGTTCTGCTATCCCATATCAGATCCCCTGAGAACAAGATCTTGCACCATCAATTCAATTCCAAGCAGCATCAGTCTGCTTCTCTGCCTGTATCTGTCAAAATCTAAATTGTTCTTTTGTCATACACGCATGCAAGACTTCCTCCTCTCTCCCACTGGGAGTGTTACCATGCCTCCCTGGCACAGTGGGGTGGGGGGAGTGCTTATTCACAGGTATCCCTGCCCACATGCCAGCCTAAAGGGTAATGCTGGTGTTTGCAGAGATGGGGAGCCCATTCTCTGGCAATAGCCAGGTCTACCTACAAGAAACTTCCAAGAATTGTTTTCCTGTTCTCATGCTCTCAGCTTGCTTGCCTTATCAGCACATTTTCAGCTCCACAGCCAAGGAAGAATGTGTCCTCAACACGATACAGTAGCCCTGCTGAATGGATACTCATTTCCAGCCACAAGAAGACTCCTGATGTCATTGCCTCCCCTGATTATCTGAACCCAGATACTCCCTTCTGTTAACTAACTTCGTCTGACCACCTTACAATGCACTCTATTGTTTCTCAAACAATCCAGCCGGATTCCTTGCCCAGGCTCTCGCAACATTAATAAGCAGTCTGCTCTAAGCTCATATTCCCCCATTATTGAGAGATCGTGACTCCACCTTGGGTAACAGGAGGGGAATCAGCTCCTCCAAGCTCTTTACAGATACTTAGACAGAGTCCTTTTGGACAACTGAGATCCATTGAGGAGATGTCTGCAATAGGTAAGAAACATTGTTATGCCTTTTGTCATACCTTTAATGCCTTTCGCAACCTGGGGCCCTCATACCTTAGGGACCGTCTCTCCCCTTATGTCCCTTCTCAGCCTCTGCGTTCTGCCAAGGCAAATTTTCTGGTGTCCCCGGCCCCTCAATGATGCGACTAGCTGCCTTGGACCCTGCCTGGTGAAACACTCTCTTTTCAGCCATCAGGGTCCTACGGGACTTTGGACAGTCCCACGTGCCTGTAAAACGGAGGTATTTCACCGGGATTTGGGGGGGTCGCTGGTTGCTACCCCCCACATACTATCATAACTAGCTGCCACTGTACTATGTCTAGTCCCCTCCCGGGGGGATAGGAAGTTTTCTCTTGAGGTGCCATCTGATGTTAGGTTTCTCTGTTTTCTGTTTTGAGGTTGTATTTAATTATATTGATTTTAATGTATTATCTTGTAATTTATATCCTTTTTAATGATTTTATCTTCCATATACCACCCAGAGCCCTTCGGAGGTGGGCGGTATGACAAGTTTAACTAATAAATAACTAAATAAAAGATGTCCCCTCCTCCAGCCAGACTACTTTAGGCCACGTCTATAGAATAAACAAGGAGTTCTGTATCTCATTGAGCCTGTGGGCACTTTTGCAATGTTGAGAGCAGAGAGTGGGCATCATCACAAAACGTCTACTGAGACCAATCCCAAAATGTTGGGAGGATGTAAGCCAGGCATCTTTTGAGGAAGGCAGTTGTTTCTAAGCAGATGCTCCCTGCAGACACAAAGGTGATGCCTCCCAGGTTCCTATGAAGAACCTCCTGCTCCAATTAGGTAGAGGAAAGACAGCCCTGGATGTCTGCTTTGAGGAAGAGCTGCTGTGGGAAGAAGTTAGTAGGCTCCAGGAAGCCCTTTGGCAGGTGGCATGGGACCCACCAATGCCATGTTGATGATCATTGGGGTAGCCCTTTTAAAAGACTCAAAACTCCAGATTCACAAACCATGAAGTGTTTCTTTCAGCTACTCAGACATAGCTGAAAATTTCAGGCTCCTGTATCAGAGCCATACTTTGCAGTATGTACAGAAGTACGTAATATCCTGATTTTTAATCAAAAAAGCAACACTGAAAGACTGTGACTAGGAGTGGAAAGAGACCTCTTGCTTATAGGCTATTTGTTGACTTGAAAGTTGACGCTCACCAACTACCTTTCCCTGACTTGGGGAAAAGCCATCATACTTGGCTAAAATTTGAAGCAGAAAAGGATGGTCACTTGGCTGCTATGATTCCACAGATTGTACGCCAACAGTAATTTTGCAAGGAAAACTTCTATTTTATACTCATTTGTAGAAAGGCCAAGGATATAGAGATTGGGGGCGTTGTAAAGAGTTCTGGTTCTACCTAGTTGTATTACGTCAGTCAAGACCTATACTCATAAATCCAGTGAAAACTATCATCATTTCCCCCCATATCTTTGCAATAACTGTATCGCTGCTTGAAACCTCATCAAAAAATATTTAGCAATTCTGGCTGGTTAAAATTAAGACTCTGACCCAAGAGGTCATTTTTCATAAGTTTTTCAGAACAGAATACAGATTGTACAAATAGAATGGAAATATAACAGCCCTGGTGCAAACAGTAGAGCATAGTTAAATGACGTCTGTTTGTCAGGATATGGAACGAGCTTGTTTCTTAATTGCTCTGAACAGGCAATTTTGCAGTAATAATCCTGCTTTTAATTTGCTATGTGCAAAGGTCTTACATCCATTATTCCTCATTAGCAGTCCAGATTCCAGTTTGCTTATGAAAGAGACCTTCTGCAGGGGGAAAGGTGGGGGAGAGTAGGTTGCTTGTTAATTAGATGGCACATTTGCTGGGTGACCCTGGACTAGTCACAGTTCTTTGGAACTCTCAGTCCCACCTACCTCACAAGGTGTCTATTTTGGCGAGAAGAAGGGAAAAGAGCTTGTAAGCCACCTTGAGACAGGAGAGAAAGGTGGGGTATAATTACAAACTCTTCTGCACCAGTCTGGCACTTAGCATCCTAAGGTAGTTAGGACCATGTGGGTGGGGCAGTGCCCAAGAGGGGTGGTCAGAAAAGCCTTATTATTGAGCCCTATGGACTGCACCCAAATTTGTGATGGTGCATCTTTGCACTGGTACAAGAGAGAGTTCCCAGGCCAAAAAAGCGCAGGGAGTTGACTAGTGTTAGTCCTGCTCCCAGGAATGTTCCCTTTCATGCTGAAATAGGACCCTCTGCCAAGGTTATGCTGGTGCACAAAAGTTGCGCTATAGTGCCAACATGAGAAAGAAGCATAGATGTACTGCAGTTCTGCACTGGAATAAATGGCCCTTACATGGGTGTACATGGGTGTATCCCCTATGGCTCTTTGCCAATACCCCAAAGACTGCGCTGTCAGACACGCATCCTGAGTTACTCTGAGTTTTAAACCCTGTATCAGAAGCATGTTTCGGTTTTCAGTTATGGCTGTTGTTGATCTTAAATTTATGCTGAAGCCTTTTAAAAACTTTTGGCAATCACAACAGTATCTTAAACACCAATACACAGAAACATACCCAAAAAGTGTGATACATTAATGTATTATCACATAAAGCAACACAGAAACTTGAGAAATAGGCAACTGGATGTGAGGTTTTTTATAGGAAGGGTGCTGCTGTTATGGCTGTTTTAATAGTAAATTGGTTAACAATTAACTATTGATCAATAGTTAATTGCAATAATTAGGCTTTCTACAGTCTTCTTACTGTTCATTGCACTGCTTTGTTAACTAATTTAACTAAAACTAATGATTCACATGTTTCTGTGACTGTTTTGCAGGTAACTTGGAATCCCACTTTTAGTAGGAGGATGGGATCAAAATAACAAATATATAACCCAATATTTCATAGTTCAGAAGCCCTGCAGATGATATAAATATTTTAATTATAATTGGCATTCAACTAAGTACATAAGGAAAGATATCAAATTTCCTTGAAGTTAAAAAAAGGATGCGCAAGTAATTCCCAAAGGGAAGTTAGTCTAGTGACCCACTTCAGATGCCCTTTATTTGCAGCAAAATTTGCAGACTTCCAGCAAAATAAAAATAGGTGTTGTCATCATGTTGTGCAGTCCTTAGGATTCAAGCAAAATTCTATAGTTTACCCATAGAGTTTGAGATGAATCCTAGAGCATCACTCAGATAGAATAATGACACTTCTAACTTTTTGCCAGAAGTGATGATGCATGCTAGCTTGTCACTGATGGAGCTGTCCCTGCTCTCAGTTCCTCCTGGAGGGTGGCTGGCAACACTAAGCAATCCTGAAGTGGATTGCTATTAAATCCTACTACAAATCATGTCTATTGAATGATGCTTAGTAGGAGAGACCACTTTATTACTCATTGAATTCCATTTTAGGGTTTTAAAAACCTGGAAATTTTTGGAATTTTTAAAAAACCTAAACTTGAAAGTGAACAAGTAAAATTATACATATACATCCCCCTGCCTCGCTGTTTCGCAGTTTCATATGGCTGTGGGAAACGGTGGTGGAGAAAATTTCAACTGAATGCTGGAATCCAGTCCACATGGACCTGCGAAACAGTGGCAGGGATGGAGGAGCGAGCGGTTGAACCCCAGCTGAAAAAGCTATTCTCCGACCTCCAGACTGCATAAATAGCTTGTTATTTATGCACTGAAAACATTCATTCCACTTCTTCTGGAGGAAATGGCAGCTTTGGAAGGTGGGCTTCATGACATTACACCCTACTGAGGTCCCTTCTCTCCTTAAACTCCACTCTCCCAGGCTCCACCGGTCCACCCACAAATCTGCAGGTATTTCCAAACATGGAACTGGAAACCCTAACTTCAACTGTTGTTATTCTAGGGTAGGTTCTTTACTGTAAAAGCTTCCATTCTATCAGTCATGTATTCATTTGTTCGGGCTGCCTGCCTTCTGATAACTCCACATCGCCTACCACATCGGGCTGCTAATGTCGGCTATCAAGATAAAGCCCAAGTTATCCCCACAGCAGACTTCTTAAAATGACCTTCATTCCCGTTGTGCAAAGGAATTTAGTACCTCTTTCTCTGCCCATTTCCCTGTAAGCCAGTCCTTCTCTTCTTGTTCTTCTTTAAAAAAGAATCCAGCTAGCATTTGGCATCCCCAAATCTCTACCTCCTGTGCCTCATGTTCCTGCATTGGTTAAGAGTTGGCTCTTTGATTGTTCGCTGTTGGTTAGAAGTATTCGCATAATCAGGCCTTACATACAGGGTGCTTGTGAAAGCCATCAGTGGTTTGGGGATGCTATAGATAAATTAACTGCTCTCTTATTCCTGAGGGTGTAGCAATAGAGAAACTTCTTGGAATAAATGTGGTGGCTTTGCAGCCCCAAAACTCTCAACAGTGTGAAGGAGCCCAAAGTGGAGAACATTTCTTCGTAGTAATGATCTTAGCGCTTTGTCTGTGAAATTCCAGATGTATTTTGCTGGTTGCTCTTAGCAACTGGATTAAATGAGGCCTTAGCCTGGTTTTAGCTTTTTCTGAAAGATGTATCTAAAAAGTACAGAGCCCAACTTGCCTGTCATATTCTTAGTGGTCATTGGTCACACCAAGGACTGAATCACTGAAAACCAAAACACATGCTATGACAGAAGGCAGGCTCTTGTATATCCCCACCATATATTTTCCATAATATCTGCAAGAAACACTGTATTTTTAAAAAAAAATGTATTTTATTGCATTTATATCCTGCCCATACCTGCCCATAGTCAGGCTCAGGGCGACTTACAGACACGTAAAAATTACATTTGAAAATATTGTAACTCTACAATAAAACCAATAATAATACTAAAACCTGGATTATATCACTAGATGGCGAGATTATGTACTTTCCATAACGCATAAAGGAATATAACGCCACTGAAGGATAAATGGAAACCTGATCCAGCCCAAGTTAACAGTGTTATGCCCTTCTAAGCCAATTAACTCACATGAATTTAGAAGGGTGTAACTCCACATAGGCAGGGTAACACTGTTACTCTTTCAGTGAAATCAGTGGGACTTCAGAAGCGCTTCAGTAGGATCATATAGCTGAAATGGGCGGGAGCAGATTCCTTAGGGTTCAAGACCCAAGAAAGGCGCTCCTTGTGAGGCAACTGTGTGGATAAAAGGAAGTATTTTGAAGAAGCAGATTCTATCCGAAATCAAAGCAGGCAATAAGCAGGGAGCCCAAGGGTAACATTCTTACACAGCTGCTCTTCCCAAGCAAGCTGGTCTTCAGTGATTGATCGGCAATCATTATTAATATT
Source organism: Sphaerodactylus townsendi (assembly GCF_021028975.2). Taxonomy (NCBI): domain Eukaryota; kingdom Metazoa; phylum Chordata; class Lepidosauria; order Squamata; family Sphaerodactylidae; genus Sphaerodactylus; species Sphaerodactylus townsendi. The sequence goes on from NC_059426.1 coordinate 143,811,880, forward strand.
TTATGTCTGAGGCTGGGGCGCAGATTTGTAGCCTCGGAGCTCGACAGTGTTTCATCCTTGTTGTTTGTTTTAATTTATCTCGTTTGCAGAATGATTGTTGAGTCATTTATTATGATCATCATGCTTCAGCAATTCATAAAATGAGCTTTGAACATGTACTTGAAATGACCAGAGCTAGAGCTATTGAACAGACCAATCAGGAAAGAAATCCGTGGGAAAAAAGGACTGAAAAATAGCCAGTACACCTAATGTAATATAAAATTATGTTTATTTATTTATATCCTGCCTTTATCCCTACTGAGGACTCAGAGCTGCTTGCATCATTCTCCTCTCCTTTATCCTTTAAAAAACCCAACAAGGTAGGGCAGGTTGAGAGCAGTGGCGAAGCTACAAGGGAATGGGGGGGGGTGCGCCGTGCACCGGGTGCATGCCTGGGGAAGCAGAAAATCGCCCCCAGGCCTCTCCCCCTTTCCCTGCCCCCCTCCACAGTGCCCCCCATGGTGCCCCCCCGTGGCGCCTCCCCTTCCCCCCTTCCCACACTTACCTTTAGTTCCTTTCCTTTTTGATAACTTTTTCAGGCTGCAAAAGGCCTGTCTCAGTAAAAACAGCCTGATGAACTAAAGTTCCCAGGAGACCTTGGGGCTCTCAAGATCTCCTGGGAAGTATAGTTCCCATCAGCCCATTTTTACTTGGAAGAGGCCTTTTGCAGCCTGAAAAAGTTCGAGAAAAAGAAAAGGAACTAAGGTAAGTGTGGGAAGGGGGGAAAGGGGAGGCGCTGTGGGCGGGGCACCGCGGGGGCAGAAAATATAGTATGCGCACCAGGCGCAGTTTGGCCCAGCTATGCCTCTGGTTGCGAGTATGTCACCCAGCAAGCTTCCAGGGCACAGTGGAAATTCCAGCCAGATCACCCAGATTATGGCCTAGTGTTCTAAAACCACTCCAACATGCTCGATGTAACCCAGAATACATTAACAATCCAATCCAAATGAGGGAGAGTGTGGAGGCGGCTGAGAACGGTGCCATGAATGTGGGGCTGCTCCATCTCCACAGGGACTTCAGGCAACATAGAAAGGAGTTTTTTACTAAAACCCTCCTGCCGTCTGAATTGCCCCATAGGTAAAACAGGTTTATGTCACACAAAAGTGTGGTGTAAATCTGTGGGCCTGGAGGGTGTTGTTCCAGTTTGGAATGCTAGTGGAAGCCAACTAATGTTGGCGCCACCCCCAGAAACACCCTGAACTGCCCACCCCACACGCTGATGTCCACTCAAATGCCAACGTAGGTCTATAGTAGCAACCGTTTCCAGGTTTGCCTACCACGAAGCTGAGGGATGGCTGAATGCTGGTGCATTTGTTCCCTCCACCGGCAGGGATCCCCCTTGTGCCAGTGGAGGGAGCTAACGTGTTAGCATGGCTTTCTGCCACTTCCTAGGGCCGTTCAGGCCCCCCATCTGGATTGGGCTGCCTGTGCATTAATATGTGCTTGTACACACACATTTACAAAAATGTGTGAATATGTAGACAAAATCCAGAGAGATCATAGCAGGGACACAAAATTGTACAGTTTGCAAAACAGCACAGGGAAGCCCCTCCGTTTCTCTGCTAAAAAAAACGAGCAAACTGAATAGTCAGATTTAGCAGGATCCACAAAGGAGTGTCAGCCCATTTTAAGTGGTGAAGTCCATGTACTTGTTATAGAAACCGTAACTCTATGAACAGATGTCTTGTCCAACTTAGGACCTGTCACAAATGTGCCAATTCTGAGTGTTTTTGTTAAAATTAATTGAATCTAATTACAATTACATAATAAATAGTGTTATGTATATCTGTATTTTAGTATTTGCTATTTTATGTTGATTTGTAATGCTTTACGCTTTCACAGCTGAACTACCGGTAATACAGTAGATTATTTATCTGTTTTATAAAGAGATTATTTATCTGTTTTATAAAGAGATGCCCCTGAAACATGCCATTGGTCCACCAGAAACACATTTTCTTATTTCCACCCGCACCTATTTGGGATGGATTTGTTTCGTCTGAAAAGGAGGTGAAATATTAAGTATTTTACAGCAATAATTGTGAGACGAAACTAAACAGCTGTGACTGTGATGAGATGTGACTGTCAGTGTTGTCCCTCATTTTCCCTAACTCCCAGTGGAGTCATTCATAGCTGCATAACATGCAGAGATCCAACAGGCAAAAAGCCCTTTTTTCAATCATTGCATTTCCATGTCAGAAAAAGTTGCACAATTGGAGTGAGGGATTGGCTGCTTTGTAGTGATGTCACAGAATGAACTTTTGCCAAGGCTGACACATGGGGTTGGGAGGGAGAATTAGGCTTGCCAGCTCTGAGTTGGGAAATGCCTGGAGATTTGGAGGGTGGGTGGATTTCAATGGGGTATAATAATGCCGTAGAATCCACCTTTCAAGGCAGCCATTTTCTCCAATCGAACTGCTCTCCATTGCCTGGCGATCAATCGTCATAGCAGAAGAGCTTCAGCCACCACCTGGAGGTTGACAACTTTAGTGGAAGTGATACATTACATTCCCACAGATCCTTTCGGCAGTCAGAGCTGAGTTGATCAGACGCTGACGCATGAAGTGTTTCCCCACTAAGTATAAACGCATCTCCCTAAAATGTACACTTTATGAATTTGAACTCAGACTCTCCAAAGCGTATGCTAAAATCAATTTGGTTAGATTTTAAGGTGCCACTGCACTCTTATATCACCGTAGTGTATGCAGGCAACGTAGATTCCCCCCCCCCTTTTATGACTCATGAGATTGTGCGGACAGCGTGGGTGTATTAGAATTATAATTGGATCCCTGCCCAAACTGTTTGGCTCCAGCAGGGAGTCTTCGCTTGTTGGACACTGTGTACTCTAGTACAGAATTTGTAGATCTTCCCTTCCGTGGGCACTTGAGAGCCTGGAGGTGTTTTCTGCTGCAGTGCCGCCGAAGGGAGGGGCTGAGACCGAACGGGAAGATCCCTTCCCGCAGGCTGCCTACGAGTAACGTTACCGAGGGGAAAGCTCTGCCTCTTCCTTCGTGACATGGCACAAATTGCACACGATCCCTGGGAAAGGAGCGGAAAAGCATGCCCGCAGCCTCCCGCAGGAAGCATCCGTGCGGTCATTGCACGCAAGCCAAACGCGGGCTGGCAGGGTGGGGCGCGAGGGCGCCGCGTTGCTCCGCTCCGGTCTCTTAAGGGGAGGGGCTCTTCGGCGGGACTCGGTAATTTGCAGCCGATCCCTTGCCTGGGTTTGTTATGGTCCCCTTGCGTGCATTTGCAGACTAGGTGATCTGAGCTCTGAAGCTCGCGGCGGCTGCTGCAGCTGACCTGGGAAAGAGAGTCGCTGCCAACGCTTGCAAAAAGGGGTCTGGCCATGCAGCCGGGCATGTGCAGACGGTCCCTCGGTTCGTCGGTGGGGATTGCCGGCTAATGGGGCGGAAGACCAGGCGAGCGCTCAGCTGTCCAGGTAGGGAACGAGCCGCCTAGTTTGCCTCCCTTGCTTCTGAGGATAACACGTGTAGGAAGCGAGCATTGCTTTTGCATGCACGTGAGGATGGGGAGTAGCCCTCCAGGAAGGAGAGATTTGTCGGCGCGTGAACGTGGCTTAAGTAAATACCTTGCAGGCTCAGGAAGAGGGATGCGATTGAGCCGGTGGGGGTTTCCCGAAATCGGTAACTCTTCGAGCAGCCCCCGCCGTTTGGACACCTGGCGGCCAAAGATCCCCTGTAAAGGAGGGGGTGTGCATGAAAATCAAGGTGTCGCTGGGTTGGCTTCTGAGTTCACCAAGTGCAGTCTCCGAGGTCGCCTTTGCTGGCAGCCTCCGGTTAGGCCAGTTCTCGCAGAAAGGGACCGTGGAGGCTTTCTGGAAGAGTCTCGGGTACAAAAACAAAACCATGGGTCGGGGGGCGGTGCTGAAATTCCTATCCGTGCCGAGCCTATGAGGTTTCCAGAAGCACAGGGCTGTCCCCTGTTGGAAACAGGATACTGGTCCGGAGATCTTCGGGTGGGCCCAGTTAGGCCCTTATCTGTGTGCTTTCACCATTATAGAAAGCAACCCGAATGAGATGTTTGTATGCCATTTTTTTAAACAGTCCAAGTCCAGTTTATTGTTAATTAAAGCTGGAGAGGGTCACCAGGTGTGTAGTGCTTAAAATATGAGCTCTTGTGCGCTGCGGAGGTCAGGTGAAATGGTCTCCTATCATTATTTCTGAATGATACTAGATGCCATATCGATCCTTATCTTTTGGGTGCGTGTGCTGTTTGCTGACGTGGACTAAATCCAGGACTGAGACTCTGCTCCTGATTTGAAAGCCAGAGCACAGCTCAAGATTATGAAATCATAACAAGAAAAAAAAACACCTCCCACTCCTGAGTGGATTTCTTCCATAATAAGTTTCTGCTACTGGTCTTGACACATCTGGATTTAGGAGAGCAGGGTGTCTTGTCCACAAGCTAGCATCTCTCTCTTTACAAACTGAGCTCTGGAGTACTTTATGACTCAAATGGTAATCAGCTTTTGGGATCTATTGCTATCTATTGTGATCTATTTAGTTGACTTTAAATGGGGGTTAGACCAGTTCACAGAGGATCTGGAGTAGGACCTGGGAGAACCAGGTTCCAATGTGCACTCTCCCATGGAAACTTGCCAGGTGACATTTGGGCCAGTCATATACACTTAGTCTAGCCTACCTCACAGGGTGGTTGTGAGGGTAAGAAGGGAAAATATTGTGAGCCACATTGGGTCCCCATTGAAGAGAAAGGCAGAGTATAAATTCAGGAGATAACTCAAAATCAGTCAGGGAAATGGTATCTGGAAATGGCAATCTACCTTCCACAGAATTGATAAGAACCAACCACCTAATTGTTTGCCTTTTAGGGCCAAAGACTTGACCAATGGAGGTCAGTTCACAGATGTCCAGTGTAAACACATGGCCTTGACCAAAACAATAAGTCTGTTTCTGGGTTGTACATTTCAAACTTCAGGTGGGGCCTTCTATAGTTGAATGTGCCTTCACCCCCACCCCCCACCCCACCCCACCCCACCCCTTTTCTGCACATAGAAAGTTAACTTGTAAAGGGATTGTTTAGAGTAGACCTTCTTCTTGACTTCTCATCTCCTGTATAGATGTTTTCAAAGCAGCATGAAATCAGTTGAGTTCCCTCACCAGAGTGGTGCAGGTGGACTCTGATCTGGATAATCAGGTTTGATTCCCCACTCCTCCACATGAGCAGCAGAGTCTTATCTGGTGAACCAGATTTGTTTCCCCATTCCTACTCAATCCTGCTGGGTAGTCTTAGGCTAGTCACAGTTCATTCAGCCCCACCTACCTCACAAGGTGTCTGTTGTGAGGAGATGAAGGGAAAATGAGTTTGTAAGCCACTTTGAGTCTCCTTTCAGGAGAGAATGTGGGGAGGGTGGTATAAATCCAAACTCTTATTTAGTTTAGTTTAATGACTTTATAACCTGCTTTTCTCTCTAAGATTCAAAGTGGATCGCACAATACTAAACAATTTAATCAGGCATCATCCTTCATCCAGTGAATTAATCAAGGGGACTAGAATTTGCAGTCTGACGTATTTGAACCTAGATGCAGGTATTATTAGTGAGAATTAGGACTGAATTAATATAATTACGAAATGTACTTATTTGTCTAGCAGCCTCAGCTTCTTTGGTTTGTAACCAACAGTGTTGCTTAAAAGGTAAAGATAATCCTCTCTGAACGCACCAGGTCATCATTGACACATGGGGTGACATCACATCACGACATTTACTAGGCAGGCTGTCTTTACGGGGTAGTTTGCCATTTCTTTCCCCAGTCATCTACACTTTACTGTGAGCAAGCTTAGACATATTGAATATAAAAATGCATAGATCTGTGGATACACTGAAACTTTCACAGTAAAGGTAATCTTGGAGAGGCAGTGAATCATTGAAGAGTTGAGGAAGTTACTCTTCTGGGTCAGAGGCCAGGCCTGTGCAGAGATAAAATGCCAGCAGTGTACTTTAGCAAATACTTTAGGCATACAAGACTGGAACTTCTTGTATGGTGTTGATAACAACCAGGAAAAAATCTTACACATTCCTCAGGGGCTTGTTATTTCTGCTTTTTATTATGGCAACCCTCACGAGGACCATGTGAATAGAATTTCTGACTTCAAAGAAAGTCAGAAACAAAGGCGGCATTCAGACAGTGTGGCAGTCTGTGGCTTGATCCAACCCGAGTTGGTTATGATGTCTGAATGCAAATGTTCCATCAAACCAGGACTAGTTCGTCGGCACCACACTGAGATCTCAGGGTCATTACTGATTTGTTAACTACTGTAGGTACCAACTGCGGCTTGTGGTGATGTCTGATTTCCTAAATCATAGTTTTGTTGCCTCTTGTGGTCACCTGGCAGAGATGTTACTTTCCTTGCTTGCAGACGGGAGAGGAGGTGAGAAATAGGGAAACTGGAATTTACGTACATAAGTTAACTTACAGCTGGTAGACTAACCAGAATTTGGTGCACTATCAGTGCTTTCCTGGAGTGTCCCTGAGCTTCTTTGTAACTTTTTTTTTTGGAGCAGCAATCATGGCTCTAAGATTGCCAGGATATTTTTTTCCTTCTGAATATTCCTTCCCCCCCGCCCCCCGCCGCCAACCACACTGTACTGTTCAAAAATCTGTGTCACTTCCTCACACCCACACTTCCTTACAAGTTAATTAAAGGGAACTGCACAGCACCTACAGTTTCTGTATCACTCCCAAGTGCATACATCTTGAAGGTGGGGGGGGGGGGGGCTGTTGTATCCTGAATGCATATCTGGATCTCCTACATTGTTTCAGGTTGCAAGGAAGAGTTCTTGTGTCTGTACTGTAAACTCTGTTCTCTTCCTCTCTCTCCTGTAGATGATGAAGGGGGCCTTTTTCTGAATGAATGTTCTGGATAGAGTCTAGGCTGGCTGGGTTATCTCACAAGTTGTACCCCTCCTCCTGTCAGCAAAGAAAGGTGGCCTTTGCTCCTCACCCGCTTTCCTTCCGTGTTCTCTGGGTTACCCTGCACTGGCTCATCAGTGTCACTGTGGTTTGTTCTCATTTTGTACCAGTTCTGCTTGCCAAATTGTACTTCCTTGGAATTTGTTCTGCTTATATTGGAAGTGTTTCACAAGAGGAGTTTTAAAAATATGACTGACTCCTTCGGTCATATCAAATGCCGACTATGAAAAATTTACCCCAGTCTGCAGAAACCAACGTCATCGCTCCAGCCTCTAATAGTGGGTTTGGAGAAACTTGGATTCCTCCTTTCCAGTTACTAACAACATTACAGAGTTTATATACATGCAAAGTGTGTGTGTATAAGGGATGCTTTCAGCTCGAGTGGCGGTGGGGGGAATTTTCTTTTTGATGCTAAATCACCTGTACAATGTAGTACTCTTTGCCTTTCCAAATAATCTTTGGTCGTTTATGAACAACACAGACCACAGATACAGCCTTGTATGGTTAAGTCTTAGCATGTGAGTGAGAGGAGCTCTTACAACTAAGAAGGTACACATACCCTTTGCCTTGCAAAGTCAAGTCTGCAGTGTGAATAAGTTATGCAAGTTGCTATTTGCTTGTTTTATCCTGTCTGTAAAATAAACTACAGTAGCAGGATCTTGACAACAGGAAGTCCCCGTAAGGTAGGAGTTAGCAGGTCGAACTGGGAACTGAGAAGCATTAATCCAAATCATCCTTCTGTCATTCTCTCTCAGCCTAACCTGCCTCAAAGAGTGGTTGTGAAATGGAGGAAGGGAGAAGGGTGAATATTGTCCTGAGTTCCTTGGAGGGAGGGCAGGATACAATTACTAAAGAAATAAACAGTAGTCCCAAATGGTATTTCTGTTTCCTTAAAAGATTAACAAGTGGGTATACAGGAAATAGAATAGGTGGTATGTTGAATAGGTTTCCCTTGTTCAGTGTCGCTGTGTGCCACACTGGCTGCCTGTTTTCCATAGCAACTGTGCCTTCTATGGGCACGCTGTCATTTCCTGCACTATCCCCCATCTGCTTCAGCTTATTAACTTTAATAATATTTTGCTTCATGTTTTGACCCACAAGGAGCTCTTACAGCATTTTATAGTAGCCACAGTCGAGTCCCATTCTCTGAAACCATCAGGATTAAAAACTAAGTGCTTAATAGTCTGGTCAATAAAACATATTGAAAAACATGACCTCATGCATATAATTCTGCAAAGACCTGCTGAATCCAAGTGGCTTTTACCGGCCTTCAGAAAACCATCTACAAGGTAGCCCAGCGGACTTTGCCAGGGAGCTAGCACAGCAGATGAGACCATTCTCGTTACAGGCAGCCAGGAATGCCTATAAAGATCTAAGTGGCTGGGGAGGTTTTTATGGGAGAAGGCGCTTTTATGGGAGAAGTTACCCTGGACCCAAGCTTTTAAAAAAAGATCTCACAGAGTTAGAACCAGTGAAACAGATGGTCATCACTTAAAATCTTTTAAAACTCACTTCATGTTATTCCACAATATACTTCAGATAACCATCATGGTATCTCTTTGTAGACCAATGGAAGGGCATGGGCTGTCATTAAGGGTGCCCCCCCCCCCCCCACTGTGGACATTTTGATAATCCAGCCTATTTTATTGAAAACATTTTTAAGTTTCCTTTCTCCTTACAGCTCAGTCACATTACTAAGGCACATACAATAGAGAGCTAGTACAGTGGCAGTGGATAAGCTCAGATCCCTGTTTTGTCATGAAAGCTTGCTGGGTGATCCTGGGCCAGTCTTGTGCCCTCAGACTAGTCTACCTCACAGGATTATTGTGAGAATAAGATAGAAGAGAGGAAAACAATGTAAGCCCCATTTGGTCCCTAATGGGGAGAAAGTTGGGATATAATCTAAGGAAATATATGCTCTGGTAACATTGCTTGTAATTCTGTGTGGGGTGGACTGCACTTTAATGTCATCTAGAAACTTCAGTTCGTCCAGAATGTGCCACAATCAGTCAGAAGGGTACATTTCTAAGTGCACATCTGTGGTTTGAGAGCAAGTGGATTCTAATCTGGAGAACTGGGTTTGATTCCCCACTCCTCCACCTGAGCGGCAGAGGCTTATCTGGTGAACCAGATGTGTTTCCACACACCTATGTTCCTGCTGGGTGATCTTGGGTTAGTCATAGTTCTTCGGAACTCTCTCAGCCCCACCTACCTCACAAGGTGTCTGTTGTGGGGAGAGGAAGGGAAAGGAGTTTGTAAGCCACCTTGAATCTCCTTACAGGTGAAGGAAATGTGGGGTATAAATCCAAACTTTTCTTTTCTTCTTCTTGCATGTTTACTACAGGGTACCTGTGTTTACACCAGGGTCCCTGTGACAAACAGCATTTGCTGCATAAGGCACTTGCCCTTAACAGCATGGGAGTAGTGCCAGTAAAATGAGCACCAGTCACTCTGGAGAAGATACCAAGAGCTGTTGGAATACTGAAGCCGAAACACAGCGGCTGTAGGAAGGGCTGACTCAACCTGCCCCTCCCTGTCACTTCTCAAACACCTCTTATGGTTTCAAGCTTCTCCCCCCTTCTCGTAATCTTCAGACTTGCTTGTTTAAAAATGTGAATTACAAATCTCTTCTTGGAATGGAGTTTCCAAGCAGGATGCTTGACAGCTCACGAGAGCCAGCGTGGTGTAGGGGTTAAGAGTGGGAGATCCTAATCTGGAGAACCGGGTTTGATTCCCCACTCCTCCACATGAGCAGCAGACTCTGATCGGGAGAATCAGGTTTGATTCTCCACGCTTCCTCATGAAGCCTGCTGGGTGACCTAGGGCTAGCCACAGTTCTCTCAGAACTCTGCCAGCTCCGCCTACCTCACAAGGGTGCCTGTTGTTGGGAAGGGGAAGGAAAAATGGTTGTAAAAGTGGTTTGAAACTCCTTGCAGTAGAGAAAAAACAACTCTTCTTCCTTAATTCACGCTTTGTGTGTCTGCTGCAGGAAATGTTGTACGAAGATCTTGTGCCCCCCCAACAATAATTTTGCAGTCAGATTGTGCCTTTGTTTTTGACTTCAAGAAGCTGTCTTTCTGAGCTGTAAATATTGTTGCACGTATGTGATTTACAACGAAAGAGAAAGAGCTAGCAGTGGCCGAAGGAGAGACCAGAAAGCTGCAGACATCAGTAAATGCATGAATTGCTGGGGAGGAAGGGTTATATTGATGCACGGTTGTTGCCCAGCAGCTTTTCCCTGATACCATGGCAACCTCAGTGATGGGCAATATGCGCTGTTTTCCTTTGCCAGATGCTTGATGGATGGCTGTGTGTGGGGAGGAGAGAGGGAGACATATTGCAGACCTAACAAAAACGATGTGCTGTACTTGGGTCCCACTTTTGAAATTCTGCCAACCACAGTGAAGGTAGTCTTAATTCTTCCTTTACAATTGTCTTAATTGTGCAGTCAGGCTGTTTCTCTTTTAGTTCATTGCTCCTATTTTTCTCACCTTTGGCAGCATATCAGTTCCTGCCCTTTATTTCCCTGAAGATATCTTAATTTTAAATAGCTTTTTTAAAAAAATGTGCGTGTGGGTTCTTTCTCCTAGTCAGTCATGTTATTTCACAACTTTTCGCAAAGAAATCATCAGATTAAAAGCAGGTATGCATAGGTTCTCTGAATGCTTACATTTGCAGCAATCAGGGAGCTTAGCTTACCCTGTTTCTCCGAAAATAAGACATCCCCTGAGAATAAGATGCGGTAGAGGTTTTGCTGAAGTGCTAAATATAAAACATCCCCGAAAGTAAGACGTAGCAAAGTTTTTGTTTGGAAGCATGCCCGTCGAACAGAACACCAGAGCATGCAGCTGTGGAGCGGAAAAATAAGACATCCCCTGAAAATAAGACATAGTGCATCTTTGGGAGCAAAAATTAATATAAGACACTATCTTATTTTCGGAGAAACACGGTATGTAAACTTATGGGTGGGGTGGCCCATTAGCTGATCGGTGTCTGGCTCTGGGTGTCAGATCCCAGACTAGTTGCAGCATAAAAGGAAGTGCTTATGTAGAGAGATATGCGGCCATTTCCTGTCCTCTGCGCTTCTGTTATTGCAGTGTTTTGGAACCTTATGACATTTACTTTTCTAAAGTTTGGCTAGCCTCCTTACCATTTGTGTCATTAAAAGATGGGCTTTTAGAGCTGCCCATCCCCTTTTTGATTTGTATGTTGGTGTCATGGCCTTGCTTTGGACCTGATATTCGTTGCTCAGAGTTTGTAATGGTTTTTCCTGAGCCCGTCAGAAGACCTGCTAAAAACATTGAACCCTTTGGGGATACTGTTGTTTTTCTGTTCCCACACTGATCTGACCAACATAGATGCAGATTCTGACCCCTTCGTGTTTCAGAGTCATGTGGGTGTCACTGAATTTGGGACCCTTTGAATCTAAATCTTTGTGTACCCAATCATCTCTCTCCTTACAGTTGCTAAATGTATTTATTTACATTATTTACAGTGTTCCTTTCTCACTGGGACTCAAGTCAGATTACACAGAGGGGCAGCCCAATCCGGGAGGGGAGGGCAGACCTACCTCTGGAGCCAGCACAGCCTTGCACTGGTGTGGGTGCCCACCTACCCCAACTCAAGGGGCAAATGTACTGGCAGGGGGGCCACAATGCCCATTGGTGCAGAATGTTGTATCAGCATGGTTGGGGGCATTCTGGAGGTGTGGCCAGAGTGGAGCCAACTTTAATCAGCTTCCACCTGGCCGTTGCCTACCAAAACTCCAGCCCCCAAGGCTTGGACTTATGCCACCCTTTGGGGTGGCGTAAGTACATAGGTGTCATGGGCCAACTGGATCCAGAAGGTATTGAGGACTCCTCCGATGAAGAGTCAGCAGAAAGCCCTGGCTCCTGTCCACAGCCAGTAGTAGAAGTGGCACAACGGGAAGCAGCCTCTGTGGGGTCAGACATAAACCCACAACCAGACCCCAGGGCAGTGACCCCCCAGCCCTCCAGCTCCGAGCGAGCTGTGGAAAGCCATTTGCCAGCCTGCTCACCTCCCTCATCCCCAGAGCCTCAGGAACAGAGAAGGAGGAGAACACACAGGGCCTTACAGGACAGAAGACAAAGTGCACACCTGGCAGCCCAGCACAGGCTCTGCATGGACAATGAGGAGGAGTGTTTGCAGAAGCAGGTCAGAGGCAGCTGACAGGTGCACAGCATTATAGGCCATCCGAGTAGCCTTGCCTTTATAAGCAACTGGAAAGGGCATAGCTGCCTGGAAGCAACACATCAAATTGCTGCTGACCTGGTGGTTCCTGCTTTGAACTATCTGCTCTGTCTTGACCTTGGCCTTAGTCTCTGAGTTTCTGGTTTACCCTTGGACTTTTGTGAATGTGGGAACTTTCGTGCTTGACTTTGGGAATGCAACTATGACTGTGGAAACTGGACTCTATATGTGTGTGAGAGAGAGAGGGCACTGGGAAACCACAACAATAGAGCCCAATGGAGGACTTTTTGGTGGTGGAGAGGGTTTTCCTATTTTTCCCCTCCCAGCATTGTCAAGAAGCCCTCTTGGAGGTGGTCAGGAGGCGCCACAGTAGTGCTGCATCCCCCCACCAAGATGCTCTGAATTGGGCTGTGAATAAGTTAATAGAATGGGGCATCTAATAAACGTTGCAGTAGGAATGTGGAACCAACCAGAAGTCTGAAACACAGCTGAAGCAAAGCATAAAGTGCTAACATGATGCATTAAATAATGCAGAAATTACATAAATCCTACTTACAGCAACAGTAGTATAGTCCACATTCCCTAACTGTTTCCCCAAGCATCATTACACCAGTGTTATCGCTAGTTCTGAACCCACTGCCATAAAGCACAATCCAAACGGAGTAAGTGTTATGTGCACATGACCAGTTGCCAGGAAATGGGACAGCTTGATTGACACGTTCTCCTGTTAAGATTTTCCCATTGGCTACCTTCAGGACAAGTTTCCCTTTTCCATGCCATATCATGGAGTGAATTCATTCAGATTTTTTAAGTTTTAATTTAAACATGTAAAATTCTGCAGGTTTTAGGGTTATTTGTCTGGTGCTTTTATGATCAATTTGTTCTGTCGTAGTTTTATCTTTTTAAATATTTGTTCGTTGGTTTTACTGTTAGTGCCTTGAGAACTACAGTTTGCAGAAAGTGTGGGACATAAATATTTTAAGTGTGTACTTGAGATGGCATTAATTGGTGGGGGGAAAGGGAGGGGTGACTGGGCAGACCAGATTCCATTAATTACCTTCTCACACAGTTCCATATCTAGGGGATTAATTCCACCACACCACCCCTCATTTGTAATGGAACTGAGCCTTGAATTGCAGGATTGTGACTTTTGTAGAGGAGATATGCTGCTTTGCTTACCTGTGACTGTCTATCAATTAGACTCACCTCCTACATAGCACACAAGTGAAGACAAGACCCACTTGAATCACTTAATGCTCCCTTTTGACTGCCTGCCTTTTCTCCCCAGAGAAAAGGTGATTATGTGTTTTGTTTGTTTCCATGATCTGTGTGGGTGCTCTTGAGAAAATGAGGAGAGGTTTCAAGTTTGGACAGTGTTGATTGAGGTTTATGGTTGTTATCAGTGGCAGTGAAACAAATAATCTCATGTCTGTTTGTCCCTGGGTTGATTGTTCATGGGTTGTTTAAATTTGGAGTGGCAGTTATACACCCAGATATAATTTCTTTCTGAAGAAACGCCTATCCTGATCCTTTAAGCTAATTGTGGGAAGCAGAGGGAATATCTGTCGTGGCAGGATATCATGATTTAAGGCTGGCAACATTTAAACTGGTCCCTGTAGTTGTCCCTTTAATATCAATCTTCAGCAATTATCAGGTGATGTTAATTACCTCCATGCCATGGAAAGCTTCAACTGCCCATATTGCAGAACTTTCCTCCCCCAAAAAACTCCCCTCCCAGCCAGTTGGCAACTTTAATAGTCTCAGTCCATAATGTGGCATGTAACTGTTTTTTGTAACTCCATTGAGAAGCATGATTACTGTATGTTATCCATTACATTTTAAATTCATACGTGGTTGTCCCTTTCTCCATTTTATTTTCACAATGATCCTGTGAGGAGGTTGGGCGGAGAATGACCAGCACAAGTTCACCCCATGAACATAATAGCCAAATAAATATTTGAAGCTGGATGTCTTTGGCTAGTCCAATAATGTAACTACCAAACATTAGGTATTCATTGTAGATAAAATAAGGCACATTCGAGCAATAAACATATCCTTGAAAGTAAGCTATACCTGTCTGCAGTATACACAGGAATTGTGATGTACTGAATTCTGAAATGGGCCATAGTGTGAGAATTACTAGATCTGCTGAATGGAACTAGGGACAGATGGGGGAATTTCTTTGCAAACCTGAAGAAAGTTTCAGCTTTGCGGGGGGGAAATTCTGAAATCTAAAGGAAAAGATTGAGGGATTAAAATTTCTGAAAATATTGGTACCTGTAGCTTTCAGAAAATAATGTAAACTGAGCTCTCAGTGGCCATTTTGAAGGTTGTTAGGTAACCACAACACCTTCTATGCCTTGGTTTCTGGAAAGCAAAGCCATGGGGCAGGTGATGGGGAGGAGGAGGAGAAAGGGTGAACTTGAAGGCCAAAGCAGTTCTGAACCTTCAAACTAGGCTCAGCATGGTGCTAGTGGCCACTGGACTATTCAGCCAGACTTTTCCTGGGGAGAGGCTGCCAGGAAGAGGAAGGGGGGAAAACTGAAAACAAAGGAACAGATAATGGGAGGAAACAGGAAAATAGAAAGGCTATGGGGGCTGCCAGGGAAGGGAGGAAATAGTGAAGGAGGGGGACACAGGGAGAAATACTTGAGATTAATACTTTGTAAATTGTCTTACATAAAAATCTTCATTCTATGCATTTTGAGTATCTGAAACCTTATGAGTGAAAGCATTCACTCATTCTAGGAGTGAAGCTGTTTGATAGGAGGATTCTCCCCCCCCCCCCCTCCACCCAATCCTTCCCTTGGAGGAAAAAAATCTTGGGAGAAAACGAAAGCACACATACCCCAGATATTTTCCCCCAGGCCTTCACATTTCTACCTCTAGCAGGTGCATGTTGTAAACCTGCAGTGTAGGCAAGAACTGCCTTGCTTCATCAGAGCAAAAATCCATCCAATCTACTTATTGGGTCCTGACAGGCTATAGTAGTTTGAATCACCTTCATTCTGGGTTTGAATTAGTACTTCAAAATTTGTCTGTTGTTTGCATATAGTTTATTTAGAAATGTATTTTATGTTGATTCTTTTTAAAGGGTATCTTATTTTGAAAGATACTTGATAAATGTGTATGCTGTCAAAATATTATTATTTTTATATAAGCAAATGAATAAGAAGAATTTCAGGAACACTCTAGAATAGATGGTTTTATCATTAAAGTTAATTTGATATCCTCACCACACATGCCCTCTGCAATGGGCCATCTGCTTTTTGTAGAACCTGGCAATATCTTTTGGGCTTGGGTGCTGTGTGGTTTCCGGGCTGTGTGGCCGTGTTCTAGCAGCATTCTCTCCTGACGTTTCGCCTGCGTCTGTGGCTGGCATCTTCAGAGGATCTTTTGGGCTGTAAGGCAGGTGAAGTGTTCACAGTGGGCAGGATGACAGTGATCCAGGTATTTTTGTGGCTTGATGAGCTAACTGTGCCTATCCTGTAATCTACTCCTGATATGCTGGCTGTTTTAGAGAAAAAGAAATTGGGTTTCCCCCTGGAGGAAACATGTGAACGTGACCAAAATTTCTGGATTTACACAGATGTCACGAATGCAAAGGGATCCTACGCTGTTCAGGATTTAATGGAATGATAAGGACGAGCTGTATTCCCTGAGCTTGCCCTTGTTACATTGTGCGGAAGAGGCTGGAACAGAGAGTGCTGTTTGGAGCAGCACGTCTGCAGCTTTCTGTGGGTCTGTTTGGGAACTGAGTTCGTTCTCTCCCTCCTCCCCCCCCCCCTTTTTTTTTTCCTGGAGGCTGTGTGGGATTGAACTAGCTGAGTTAATGCGGACTGGGACCCAGCTGGGTTGTTTCTTTTTCTGCTTCCAAAAAAGGAAAGTCGGCAGATGCTTGCTCAACAAGCAGCCAGGTCCCCGGGCTAGGTGAGCTGAGAGCATCTGGAAGAGCTGCAAGGATCTTTGGGGAAGTGGAATGACTGGCAAGCAGAGGTAGCTTCAAAAAGTGGTTTTAATGACCTCTTGGCAGCCAGGGGGTCTAGGCCTTGGAAACTCAGTGGACCTTCTGTACTTTTCTCCTTAGCATTAGGCCCCTAACACTGAGCTGGGGCACTGGGTCGTAAATTGCTAATGAGAGAATCTCTTCTTGCCTGAACTAACGTCAATCCAGAAGTGTGAGAAACAGTACCAAAAAGAAACACAACTCTCCATGGGAGTTTTGGCAATCATCTCAGATGCTGCCATGCCTAGGGTAGCATGGTATCCATGTACATTTTGCTATTTTCCCAGAGCTGTTCCATTACATAGATCATCACAGGGCTGATAGTCTCTGTGTAGTTTTCCTAGATAAAATACTCTAGCTAGATTAACATGCTTGATAGGAGAAATCTAGGCAGAGGAATTTCTAGCTAAAAACATTTCTACTGCACTTTTTTCAATCAGTGTTGGCTGAATCTGGCGGGTTTATCATGCACTTCACTGCAGGAGGCTTTGTGTGTGCGTGTGTGCGTGGTCTACTGTGTATAAGATGAGGAAGTGGATGCAGCATACAGTCTTGGAAATGTGCCCCAGATCCTTTGATACTGGTGCATGCTTGCCTTGAGAATTACATACTACCACAAGCAGCATTGGCTTCAAAGTCAAAAGTGATGCCACAGCATCTTCTAGCCTACGGTGTTGTTGAGAGACCTGGGATGCAACTCTCACCTGCCACTGAACTTGTGCTGGAGCTGAGCATTTCTCAATATCCTTTGTAGCACTATAAAGAATTCTTGTGGCGAATGGTCCCTTTCCGCTTAATGTTACTGCTTCTGGCATAAGGCCTAAAGTGCACCACAAGCTTACCTGCAAAATTGTAAATAGTCCCGCAACACACCTCTCAGATTGTGCCCTAATTACACTTGGGTATCAAAATCTGTTAGGTTTATCTTGGGTTTCAGCTCACTCTTTCTCCACAGTTAACACAGACAGAGTGCTGTACCCATGCTAGTTCCTGTATTGAGGATAGGACATAACTCAACCATGTATCAGCGACTTTGCTCATGCAAAATCCCAGGTACAATTTCTACCATTTTCAAGTAAAAGCCCCAAGTTGTAGTTGGTATGTATCCTTCCACTGGAGACTCAGAGGATTCGCTGCCAGAAACAATCACTCAGACCTCGTGAGATCAATAATCTGACTCAGCAGAAGACAGCTTCATGTAGAGTGGGGTCATGACTTAGTGGTAAAACATTTGCTTTGCATTCAGAAGGTCCAGATGTTACCAGACAGACCTATTTGGGGGGGGGGCTGCTTTCAAAATGGTGCTCCTACTTATCCCACCAACCTTGTAGGTAGCCTAGGAATGCAGTGCCAAGATAGAATGCCATTCTACATTGGCTCAGTGTCACCCATGAGGACAGAAAAACCTGTCCAGACTAACCCTCGCCAACATCAGCCTTGCCTCACCTCTTCTTGCAGAGATTAGGAAAAGACAATATCTTTCAACCTACAATGCCAGTTCCCAACTCCAGCCCTGACTCACATGTCTCAATGAGACAAAGGGTATGTTAACTAAGATTTCATCAAGAGTTCCTACCAAAATACTAATCTTATCTTCTAGTTTCTGACTAACCAGTGCAACGACCACCGTCATTTACATTTGGCATTTTCCACAGTTGTTATTGAATCATCTTCACCCTAAAAAGCTATCTCCATGCATTCCCTGGCTTAGAACATTTAGCCAAGTGACAGACCATTAACTATCGACCGCTTAACTTAAGTGTCCAACACTTAAGTGTCCAACACTTAAATTAAGTGTCCTTCTCTTGTCTTCCTTCCAGAAGGCAAGAATATCCTTTGTCCTTAGAGATTAGGGTCACTTAACATAACCTGAGGGGCCATTTCTCATTATAACTATCCCCCACGCCCAGCATTCAGTGTTCAGTATTTTCCTAGACATCTCTCTGTCTGGATAATACTGTTCCCAGCATGTTGCCTTTCTTCTTCTACTGGAGCTCAGCATGAGTCACTGAACTCTGCTCATCCGATCAGTCCTCTTCTAGATCCTGTAATTATTGCCTCATTCTCCCAAAATCCCTCGCTTTTCCAGACTTTTACTTTCAGCACTATTTATATCCTAGAACAGTGTGAATTCTCTGCTGCTTTGATCTGTACCAGTGCGTTTCTTATTTTTACTCTTTTAATAAAAAGTGTTAAACTTTTACTCTCATTTCCTGCGGATTTCTTGCAGAATTCTATCTCTGTACACTCTGATGACAAGATCCCAAGCTTATCCGGCCCCTCACTATGTTAGGTCTGCCCTTGCTAATTCCCCCATTCTAAAAGAAGCAGGCCACACTATTTCAGGTAACACCAGCTTCAGTGCTTGGCATCCATTTTCACGGTTTCTTCTAGTTGAGGTTCTTCTTGGCCTCATCTACAACAAAGAATCCCAAGGCAAGCAGTAAAAAATTATGTAGAGAAAGGGAGCAGCTCTCAAAGTTCAGCATTCTTCCTCCCCATGCCTGAGTTTTTTGGGTTTAATTGAACCTCTTTCTGCTTTTGTAAAACTCACGCTGTTCTTAGAGTGGTTGCAGTCACCTGCATTGTTGCGGAAACTCAGAGTCCACTATCTTTCCCGAAGGGACTTCCTAGCTGCACATGGCTCTGCGAGTTCCTCACCCCTTCTGCATACTGCTGCAGCAGTCTAGTGATTTACATGAAGGGACCAGTCAGATGTTTGTTGTAGCATTTCTTTTCCTGGAATTTGTGTTAATGTTGTGGTGATGTCTGTGCATCGGTTCCTTGAGCAAGAAGGGGGAAATGATAGTTCAAAAAGGAGGAGATAAAACTTGTCAGGAATTCAGGTTAGTGCAGATAAAGCAGAGGCTATTAATTAAAGTCTTCTATTGATAATCTTTGCAGGAGTCCCCCCCCCCCTCAAAATCAAGGCTTCCCAGGACGCTGGCGGAAGTCTTGCTCATGTCACTAACAGCAGTCACAAGCTGTTTCATCTGCAATCTGATATCCTTGTGAAGTGAGTGGGCAGCTGAGCTCCTGCAAGTAGGGAGAGCTGGCAGAATGAAAGCTGCAATTTTCCGGGGCTGGGCTCCTGTTTTGGAGGGTCCTAGACAGAGATGCCCAGCAGCCCACTTCCCTTCCTTTGCACGCTATTAGGCTACTTGCTCAAGCCACCCTTTCAGCCAACCTACCCATGTGCCACCAATTTGCCTCTGCCTCCTTCCCCTGCCTGCTTACAAGCCCTTCCACTGCCTGCACTCACATCTTTTCCCCAATGGTGCGGGGCAGCATGTGCACCTGGGAGCACAGGTGATAGTATGCTCAGGCTGCAGGTGGATGAAATGCATGTATGTGGGTGGGTGGGTGGCAGTGGAGGCCCACAGGCAGGAGGGTGGTGGCAGTCAGCCCCATCAGAAGCCCTGGCCCATGGCAGCTTCCTCACTTCAGGGGGTCATGATGCTGGCCTTGAATTGTAACTTCATCACAGTTAACAACTACTAAAGAGCACCTATAAGGGGAGAATGGAAGACAGCGT
This sequence comes from Sphaerodactylus townsendi, assembly GCF_021028975.2. Lineage (NCBI taxonomy): Eukaryota > Metazoa > Chordata > Lepidosauria > Squamata > Sphaerodactylidae > Sphaerodactylus > Sphaerodactylus townsendi. Next base: position 143,831,621 of record NC_059426.1, read on the forward strand.
TTGAGGATCTGTATCATGTGTAAATCAGTTGCCTGTAAGTGTTCACTCCAAAACCTTTGCCACCATGATTGTGAGTACTAGGGGAGATGCACACATCAAGAAGTGCTGCTCCACTGCATGAAGAATTTCCACATGAGATACGGTACCTTTCAGTTGGCTCTAAAGACTAAGTGCAGTCTCATGCGGTTTCTCTACAACCCAAGCACCAGCTGAGAGACAGATTCCCACAATTCTCTGTGGCTAAGCGCTTAAGCCAGCTTCCAGTTTTGACAGTAAAGCAACTTATCAATAAAACCGAGAAGCCAACCATAAAACAGCAGCCTTAAAATCGTCTGTTAAAAGCTCATTGCAGTAGGAATCAATGGAAAACCATCACTGAAACATATCTAACAAAGCAGGAATAGGAGAAGGACAATTGGGCCAATTTTGGGGAGCAGGGGAGAATAAACTAAAGAGCAAAATAATTAGATATTTCTTACAAAAAACAACCAGTGTTTTCTATTCCAACTTAAACACACACACCCTTTGATGTTCTTGGTTATGGCAGAATGTTGAATGGAAATGGACTTTAAATCAACTAGCAGACACTGAAAAATGGCATGAGAATCCATACAGGATGGAAGCCAGCAGGCAGGTTCAGACAACAGCTTCCCATCTGGCTAATTTAGTGTTGAAGAGTTTGTATTTACACTTCATTGTGTGCAACCATAAGGGAGTCTCAAAGCAACTTACATATTCTGTCCCTTCCTCTCCCCTCAACAGACACCTTGTGTGGTAGGTGGTACTGAGAGAATTCTGAGGGAACTGTGACTAGCCTAAGGTCACCCAGTAGGCTTCATGTGGAGGAGTGGGGAAACAAATGTGGTCCTCCAGATTAGAGGCCACCACTCTTAACCACTAAACCACATCATAATGGGTAGAAAGATACCAAAAGGAGGTGAAGTGGTTTCAGACAAAATTGCCATTTTGACCTTTGCATCCAGCATAAATTTTACTAGAGGACTAGAAGAGTGGCCCAAAGCCCCTGAGTAGTTGGAAAGTGTTGGATGCACTGAATTGGGTGCACTTGACATTTGAAAACTGTTCCTTTTTAAATTCCAAAACTAAAAGCCACTTATTACTAAAACCATCCAAAGCAAAACAGCGCTGTGAACTTTCAAGTTCTCTAGGTTTCATCAGGTCGGATGTTCAAAACAATAAAAGATGGGGTGGGTGTGAGAAAACCACATCCATTACGATGTGGTGTTAAGGCCTCTTCCCTTAGAATCCTTAGCTGACTTCCATCTGTGGCAAACTCTTTTCAAATTACATCCTTTCATAGAAGGTAGCTTCTCTGCACAGGAAGCCAGTGTGGCAAAATGGGAAGCCAGTGAATGTTGGACTAGGGCTTGGGAAACCCAGGTTTGAATCCCCACACAGATAGTTTGGTGAGTAACTTTGGGCAAGTCGCTCTCTCTCAGCCTAGCCTACATCATCATAGTGATGTGAGGATAAAATGGAGACGAGGAGAACAATGTCAGTGACTTTGGGAGGAAAAGCAAAGTATAAATGAAGTTAAAGAAAAACAAAAATAGAGGGTGTGCTGATCAAAGCGGCTTTTTCGTTCTTCTTATGAACCAGGGAAATCCGAGTGGATACCCTTTTAACCAGACAATTCTGCAGCCTCCTCACTGGTGAAGCTGATTTTATTAAACAAAACAAGCATAAGAGCTGGCCCCAAACTTCCCTAAAATTAACCTCTCAGCAGTGTTATGGTCCTTTCGGGGAGGGGGGTCAGTTCTTCCACCAGGAACATTTGGGGTTCTCTGCGTGGGATGGTGAACTTGGCCTTGATCACCTCCTCTTCTGAGCACCTTCCGAGCGACATGTTACATTGTTTTTTTTCCAAGGGGAAAATTCACTTTCATATTCAAGGAGACAAACCCTGAGTTTATGTGTGCAATTTAATTGGATAATATTATGTGTGCTATGTAATGTGTTTTTAATTGTCTTCTTGCCCTCAGTTTATATGTCTTGCATGTAGTGCTGTTTGTCTTTGGACGGGGCTTCACTAAAGTGTTGTTAATGCTTTTGTGACGCTCATTTCCTATGCCTTTCACACCTCTTCCACGTAGGTGTCGGATCTGAGAATTTGCTTCTTCTCCCGTATCCTCCCCTGGATAGAAATGCTTTCCGTGTCTGGCTGTCTTTAAAGCTTCATTGACTCTGTCAGTAGAATAGAGCTGGGAGCAGCAAGACTCTTGCTCATCAGCCGACATATTCACCCACCTACGCAAAAAGGCAGACAACAGGTCTGATCTCCGCCAGCTGCTGAGAAGCAGGGTCGCCAAGGGACCAGCTGTGACTCTTGACAAGCCACCCGAGGGAGGGAGGGAGTGGGGAGTCTGAACTGCAATTCCTACAGTTTTATCCAAGATCTCGTACCTATTGTTTTTCTACTGCTCATTCCGCTTCCCCTTGGTTTCTTTTTGCCCTTCCCTAATGTGATGCTGGCTGGGGATGATGTAAAAATAATACAGGAGCTTTAACGACGAACAACATTTATTGTAGCACAAACTTGTGAGTTCATGTCATCACATACAAGACGAGTACATCTACTAGGACAACACATTTATATTATGTCCAATGGGTTGTTTTTACAAGGTTCAAAAGGAGCAGCAGTGGCGTAGGACGTTAAGAGCTCGTGTATCTAATCTGGAGGAAGCGGGTTTGATTCCCAACTCTGCCGTCTGAGCTGTGGAGGCTTATCTGGGGAATTCAGATTAGCCTGTACACTCCCACACATGCCAGCTGGGTGACCTTGGGCTAGTCACAGCTTCTTGGAGCTCTCTCAGCCCCACCTACCTCACAGGGTGTTTGTTGTGAGGGGGGAAGGGCAAGGAGATTGTAAGCCCCTTTGAGTCTCCTGCAGGAGAGAAAGGGGGGATATAAATCCAAACTCTTCTTCTCTTCTAAATGTAGTCTCCTGTGCGAGCACCAGGTCATTACTGACCCATGGGGTGATGTCATGTTTCAACATTGACAAGGCAGACTATTTATGGGATGGTTTGCTATTGTTTTCCCCGGTAATCACTTTACCCCCAGCAAGCTGGGTATTCATTTCTCTGACCTCAGAAGAGTGGAAGGCTGAACAACCTGAAACTGACTTCCATCGGCTATCTGAAACTGACTTCCATCAGGATCAAACTGGGAGTTTTGGCTGCAGTCCTGCAGCTGACCACTCTGTGTTCGGGTCTCTGTTTGTAAGGTTACCTTGTTTTAATCGTAAGCCACCTCAAGCAGGACTGTGAAGAGGCAGCTGAGAAATATCCTAAAGAAACAAACAGCAAGGTCAGGGAACTGTTACAAGAGAGATCAGTTTAAAATGAAATTCAATCAAAAATATAATCTATCTAAGAGCAACTGAGGACCAGTCCCAAGTGTTTATAAATCAATCAGAGTAGGAGTAGCATAAAATTGGTGCAGATTAGAACATGAGCAGCAGATCCAATTAGAAAGTTATTTGGATATAGAGCAGTGGTGGCGAACCTATGGCACGGGTGCCAGAGGTGGCATCCAGAGCCCACTCTGTGGGCACGCATGTACAGAGTTCATCATGGGGGGGCGGGTTAGAAAATCGCCCCCCACACATCTAGGCTGACCTGGGCCACTGGGCACGACGTGTAGGTAACCCTGTTATGTGCTGTTAAACCCCACTGATTTTCATGGGAAGAACTAAAGCGCAATCCTTTACCTGGGAGTAAGCTCGGTTGCTGGCAATGGGGCTTGCTTCTAAACCCTCCTAGGGCCGTTATTCACCCATTGGAAGTGTTGCACGGTTGCTTCAAAGCAAAGCCACTGACTACCACCAAGCTTACTCCCGAGTAATGCACGCCTTGGAGCCAACCGTTTTTTCTAAACTAAAACCTCAGTGTTCAGGTTAAATTACTGTGTTGGCACTGCGCAATAAATAAGTGGTGTTTGGGTTGCAGTTTGGGCATACTCGGTCTCGAAAAGGTTCACTATCACTGATGTAGAGCCTACGTGTGGTAGTGGTTACATGTGTTGGACTAGCAGAATCTAGAGACCTGGGAGTGTCATGGGAGCTGATTGGGAGACCTTGGCCAGTCGCACACTCTCAGCCTAACCTACCTCACAAAGTTGTTGTGAGGGTAAAATGGAGAAGAGGGGAATGATGTAAGCAAAGAGGAGAATGAAGTAAGCAGCTTTGGAACCCCATTGGGGAGGAAGACAGTACAGATGAATTAAATATGAACCTGACATCTATATACTTGAGGGACCGCATCTCCCCATATTGCCCCACTAGGTCCCTCTGATTGTCAGAGGGGAACCTATTAGACGTCCCTGTTCCAAAACACATCCGGCTGGCCTCTACTAGGGCCACGGCTTTTACAGCCCTCCCTCCCCCCACCCCAGTCGAACAGGCTCCCTAGAGAGACCAGGGCCCTGCGGGACTTGCAGAGTTTCCGCAGGGCCTGTAAAATGGACCTGTTCCCCCGGTCATTTGGCCAGCCGCGTTGAATGTGACCCCATTTCATCAGGCCTCCAGTGTGTTCAGCTGGGGAGGGAGGGGGTAGGGTTTTCACTGCCATCTGTCTTATGTTTTATATGGTTCCTGATCATAGTTTTATTAAGTTGTTGATTATGGGTCTTCACACTGTTTTAATTTGTTATATTATGTCATTCTACTTTCTGTTGTTCGCCGCCCTGAGACCTTCAGGGGAGGGTGGCCTATAAATTTAAACTATACAATATAAATAAAATATATAAATAAATATAAGGGGTTGGATATGAAAGATACTAGTATTTATGGTGAGTAATAGTTGGTTGTATTTAGTAAAAAAAAATTAAAATACGTGCATCGATTGTTTGGCCTACTGTGTGACACTGAAAACAAAAACACATAATGAACATCTCAGGAGAAAGACTGACTTAGCAAAGCAGCCAGATTTGTGCAAGGTTACCCCCTCCCACTCATTCCAAAATATGTTCGGCCATTAGAGGCTATCCTGCAGGAACATAAGCTCACATTTGCTCTTGGTGGTTTTTAAAAGGTAATAGCTCCTCAGGTAGCCATTGTGAATAATATCATGGTCTATATGTTTCCCCAGGCCTGTGGGCAGGCTTCTATCACTGCCACAAAATAACTAACAATAGGATCCTATTCCTGATCTTGTGGGTTTGCGTAGCTGATGTTGTTCCTAGCAACTTTTAGTTTTCTGTCCTAATATTTGCCATATTTAACACCTGACACCCCCCCACACACACACACACACCTCTCTTTGAATGAGACATCTCAAAACTCATCTTAGTGCAGGTTATGGGATGGAATTGATCTAGTCCATTGCAATGACACAATCATCCTCCACATAGGACAGGCTACAGCCTCTGAGAAGACTGTGAGAAGGAGATGTGGACATGAAGATAGTCTGTGCCACTAGGACAAATCTACCTACCTCTTTGTACTTTTCTAGGGCTGTCAAGATATTTTACTAGCCTTGGTAATGCTGCAGAAGAAACGCAGAGTATCGATGCAGTTGTCAAATGCTGATTGTAAAGTCATAACATTGCCAAACAAGTTAAAAGTCCCTGCCCAGGGAGCATGCCATCTAATTAGTTAATGTTCGGTTGGTGCTTTGCAGATGGATAGTGCGGAAAATAGTATTAGACATTGTTATTGTCAAGGTGCAATGTGCTCATTTTGTTGTTAAGTTACAAAACAAGCTGTTAGTAGGGGTTGGAGTCAGACTTCTTAATGGACTAAGGCTTAATAGTGACATTTGTCAGACGTTTTGGGGCAAAAGGATGGCTTTTGTTCCAACAGGAACAGGTGGGCTCTTGGCCATGTCTCTCTTTCATCTTGTTGTCGTCATTCAACTCTGTGCATCTTGGAGGGTTGCATACTTGCCTGGAAAGGATTCTGTGCATCTTGGAGGGTTGCATACTTGCCTGAAAAGTGGTCTTAAACTAAAATGTAAAATGTATTGTTGAAGACTTTCGCAGCCAGAATCAACTGACTGTTGTGGTTATTCCAGGCCGTGTGTCTGTGGTGTGGTAGATTTTGTTCCTAATATTTCACCTGCATCTTCAGAGGTATATCGCAGTGAGACATATCTTGTGGGATGGGAACAAAAACAACCAGAACACAATCACACAGCCTGGAAAAACAGCAGTGGCCAGTTAAAACATAGAATTCTTGCCCCTGTGAGCCTGTCCTACTCTGTATATCCTACATTGTCCTGATCAATTGCCTCTTGTGTCAAACATAGTGTTCTTTCTTCTGAAGACTGGTCCATACTTTCTGATGGCATCAGTTCCTGATACGTTTACACCAATGTCTTAAGGACACAGTGAAAGGGGGAAGCTTAAGTGTCGAGATACTAAGGTGCTGTCAGATCTCGGGCCTTTAGTCAATAAACAGACTCTGGATTCTTGATCAGTAGTTTTTATTGAAAGGCTTAGTACGTAGCTTTAGAAAGCCAGTTCTGAGTGCCCTGGGTTTCCTAGGTCCCTTTATCCTTAGCCCAGTCCCCCCTCCTGAATTCCCAGAGAAAGTGTGAAAAGAGTTCTTTGGAGGCTTAGATGCCTCAAGGGAGCGATACCATGTTTCCCCGAAAATAAGACAGGGTCTTGTATTAATTTTTGCTCCAAAAGATGCGCTAGGGCTTATTTTCAGGGGATGTCTAATTTTTTCCATGATCTTGCACCCCCCCACATGACCGGGGAATCTGTAACTAGGGCTTATTTTTGGAGTGGGGCTTATATTTCAATCATCCTCCAAAAATCCCAAAAAATCATTCTAGGGCTTATTTTCGGGGTAGGTTTTATTTGGAGGGAAACGGTAGGGACAGATGCAGTCACCTGCCTCACCTTCCCCCCTCAGGCCAACAGGCACATCTTGTTTCTCAAAGAGACTCCTCAGGGTCATTTGCCTATTTATCTACAATCGGAGTCACAGCTATCAACATCAAGGAAGGGAAGTAAGGAAAGAGAGAAAGGCCCTTACCATCTCAATCAAGGTGCATATCAATCAGGTTACATGACTGTTACAATCAGGTTACATATACCAGGCTTTGTTCCTGACAGGTGCACATGTGGACTCCTGTTAGGGAGTTGTGATTTGCATGGTTCCCGGGTGCATATCTACTGTGTATTTAGCAATGCACATCCTCTCTTCGCACTTCTTGTTTCCCCTACAGAGAACATGTGAGTGGGAGTGTGGCAAATAGGCCTACCGCTGTGAAGTGTAAATCAACCCTTAATTTAGTAGTTACAGAGAGCTGCGTTTCAAACACTTGTTTTTGTGTTGAGGTTGACAGCAACGAACAAATAAGAACTAGGGGCCCGAAGTGTTTTGACTCCTGAAGGTCAAGGGTTCTTCAAGCTCCTCTTGTTCAGGATGGGATGGAGGGAACAGGGTGGTTACCTCTGGTGGGTGGAGTTCACAGTTCCACAGAATAATGCAGTGATTTGTGAGTGACCCCGGACAATCAACAAACAGTTTCCACTGAAAAGGCCTATTTGTATATTTGCTGATGATTGCAAGAAAAAAATCCTTTGAAAAAATATGATGGGTGGACAGTTCCTAGAATGTCTCAGTGGGGGAAGCAGAGGCAACCAGCCGACTAAAGTTCCTTACGCAGACATACAACTGGAAACCAGGAGAACCTCGCTATTGGGTCTGGGAGCCAGACTCTCTTCCCTCTTAGTGGCCATCTAATGTAATCAGAGGCTCTTTCTCTAAGGAATCTGAACAGGCTGGTCGCCACACAGCAGGAGAAATCCCTTCCAGGTTCACAGTCTAGTGATTCATCTCTTACTGCCACGCTTGATAGTCTCAAGGGCTAGACAGTGAACCAGGCAATATTTGAGGCTCTTCCTCCCCAAACAGTGACCTAGCTGTGGACATCAGCCTTCCTAGTAGGGGAATAACTAAAGCACTGAACCCCGTAAAAATGACGAGTTGCTGCAGAGACAGGGTTTTGTGCATGTGTGTGTTTGCCAGATTCCTCCCACACATGTAGACAAATGCTCCAAGCAGCATGGCCTGCTAAGTGTGATATATAAACGGCATAATTGTGGGGGGAAAGGACGGTGCTTGCTGATGGCCAGAGCCCAGCTGAGGTGGCCAAGGATGTAGGATGATCTTTCTTCACGGTCTCTGTTTCCCCTGTGCAGGGAAATGCACCGTGCTTAGAACTGGGGAAAGCAAAAAGCCGAGCCTTCCTTCTCCACAAAGCTGACCCACCCCAGCCTGATCTGCCAGTCAATGCATGGCTGTTCCCAGTGTCCAAAAAAGGCAATCTGCAGGGAAGGAGGCCAATTCTTCATGCATCATCAGCTGCGTACACGCTGTAGCGGTCTCAGATGTACTGACAGCATCTTCCCTCTTGTGTCTGTAGAGGCACCGCTGCTGCTTCTCAGCAAGAAGTGAAGCTCTTGGGCGGTTTTCTGGGAACTTCGTCAGGACTTCGAGAAGAGATTCAGTGAGCCAGATATTAACCAGGATCACGCGTTCTCCCTTCCCTCCTATTAACATTGCTGCCTGTATTTGGGGATCAGCCAGCTGTTGTCTAGGGTAAGTGGAAATTGCAAGGTTTTGTGATTTTTAAGGCAGCATTATTGACTTATGCCATGCTTTCCTCTGTATTAATTTGCATCAGGATTTCTTGAAGCAAGATCTTAATCTACTATGCCAAAAGGTTTCCTGTAGACTCTATCATCACAGATGTATTCACAGTAAAGGACCTGGTACAGAAGCTCTTTGAGGTGGGAGATACTGTTACGTTTTTGAGTTATGCTTTTAATTATGAGTTCTTCACATGATTTTTAAAACTCCTGCTGGGTTTCTGTTTTATGCATGGAGAAATTGAGCTGTGTGGGGAATCTTCAGAGCTTTATCTGTACCGTCAGCATCAGGAATAAACAACTCCAGCTTCTGACAAGGAATTGGATAGTGTTCTTCAGCATTTCTCAGTGGCTTATGGTCTTCTGCCAGCATGTGGAGTAAGGTGGGGTGGGATTGCAACCTTCAGAACTTCATGGTGGAGAAGCCGCTTCTCGGGTTATGTGATTATAGGAGGAATATGATAAACTCATTATATTCTTTCTAAATAGGTACTAGCTTTCAGACTGCAGAGAGTGCTACTAAAATACTGAGCATTGTGTTGTGCAGGGCTGAACATGGAGGCAGATGGTTAACTGTACTCATGCCCTCCTGACCTCAAAATGGGATGTAACATTTTGGAAGGATTTCGTTGTTGCAGTTGACCCTTATAGCAGTTGTCTTGTTGACTTGACTTTCTTGATCTTGAAGCCTTTCCCGTTTCAATGTTGTGTGCTGTTTTGCCCCTCGCAGTATGGTACAGGAAATTGGACAACAAGCAAGAATGTCTTCTTGGCACACCACCTAGAAATCCCTGAAGGACATCAAGAGCTAAAATACACAAATGAGATGTGTGTGTTTAAAAAACTGTGAGCATTCTTTAAAAAGAAGAGAATTTCTAAAATAGATTTTTATTGCTATGTAAAACTCTTTCTTGTAAATCTGGTTTAGCGTAGATGTTAAAAGAAGTACTTTGGCACCATTAGCCACATACACATTTTCTTTTGTACTGAAGCAGAGAAAATTCTACACCCCCTCCCGAAAGAGCCCCTCTACAATGATCAGTCAAGCCATGCAAGTAATGTAATTTATTAATTTAGATATGCATGGACCTTCTTATAATGTGTCTTACATTTGGTCCACCTGAGCTGAGAGTTGTCTGATCTGATTGACAGCTGCTCTCTGGAATCTTGGGCAGAAAAAGGTCTTGCCCATCACCTGCTCGCTGAAAGCATTTTACTGGAAATGCTAGGATTTGGACCTGGGACTTTCACCATGCAAACAGACCCACCAGCCTCACTTCCATCTTGCTTTGCCTTCTGCTTTTTGAATATTGTACCATGTAGAATTTGGAATTCTTAAGGCCAGTGTGGTAAACAGTTTGCTAAGTAAGAGTAAGTGTGAGTGAAAGAGGGTATATGTTGAGGGAGGAATAACTGTAAGCTGTGGGGATCAGCATGCAAAGCTCAGAATTCTCTCCCCTTAAACGCGAGAGTTGTGTACATTCTCAAACGGGTGTTCAAAGCCATGAAGAGTAAATGCTACTTTCAGCATATGAAAGCTGAAATTCTCAACATTGCTCATCATCTCTCATTACGAGAAATCCTATACGATGATGCCGTCCAAGATTTCCAGCCATTCGAAAGGTCAAGCTCAGCTGTAAACAAGGAACTTTTCCAAGCACAAACATCAAGGAATATTTCAAATGTGCAGTTGGGTGCACTGTGGCCATTAAAGACAACCACTCCTAGCTCCAATCTAGCAAGCAGCAAGTTATTAGCATTGTGGTTTGCCATTGTCTGCCTCTGCGTCTCATCCTTGGTATTTCTTGAAAGTCTCTCATCCAAATACTAGCCAGGGTTGAAGCTGAAAGTGTGCAATTGGCAAGTGTCCATGGCAGAGTGGAGATTTGATCCTGGGTTTCCAGATCCTGGTCTGACACCTTAACCTCTATACCATGCTGGTTCTCACCATCTTATATTGCTATGCAATGAGATGGCTCAGTTCCTATGAACTGAGTTCCTATGAACACAACTGTCTGTGGGATAGTTCGGGGCTCTTATAACACCTCTCTGGCACATGGAACTAACATCAAAAAGTTCCTAAATTAGGAAAGTTTCTAGGTCTTCCCTTTGTCCTGTCAAACCTCTGAAAGGTTTGTGTTTGCACCCCCAACAATGTTTGAAATTTCACACCCGTGTACCTTTCTTCCTCCCAGTTCCCTGAACTGAAATGACTCAAGGGAACTGCTGTTTACTCAGCTGGGGAAACTCCTGTGTGGCTCATGATTACATGTAAGCTTACCCAGCGAGGTCAGTAGTGATTCCCCATAGCTGTTTCAGGCCTAGAAAACAGTGTGGAGGAGAAGGCTTAAGCCCCAGTTTCCCATGTGCTACAGTCTTGATCTGCATTAGGTCCCCAAAACACCTGAGCACATTAAGGTTTCTTTCTTGCCTATAAACTAGGAGTTTATACCATGGCTGGTTTGTCAATAAGAAAGAACCCCCAATGTATTAAAGAGGTTCAACTGGAACATCTTTGCTAATTGCAACTAGTTCTGGTTTAGAAGGCAATCAGTCTGGTGTGAGGGAGGGAACACGTGAGCCTGGGAATAAAGTGGAATCACTTTTATAACAAATATACTTCAAAGTGTATGTGGCATCTGATTACAGTTTAGAGATTCACTGTTGTGTTTCTGAGTTTAGCCAGCCAGATGTCTGAGGGTGTTTGGGAACAGGAAATGAAGATTACGGCTTTTCCTTTTTGTTTTGTCTTTCCCTCTGCCTACTGTTTATTAGAGAGAAATTGAAGGGGGTTGGATTTAAACAGAAATAAACATGAGGCTGGCACTGGGGGAAAATTACCAAGGGAAGTTTTGGTTTTCACACTCTTGTTTCTGGAGAGTTGAAGCCTTATTTCAAGGGAATGGATTAGAGAATTTTAAAATTGTTCTTCCAGTAGAGCAACTATAGGACTGCACCCAAATGAACCTACAGTAATAGTGCACTAATTAAGTGAAAATGGGCAGTAGCCGTTTGAGCAGAAAAGAGGTTTGTTGTTGTTATATAAAAGCTCAGTACGGTTGCTGTGCTTCCCACAGAAACAATTAGAACTAATGGACTGCTAATTATTCTAAGAGAAATGTGTAGCTGGCTGAATATCACTAGCAATTTTTTAAAACATTTCTGCAACCTAAATGCAAACTAATCAACAAAAGTGGAGGCACTTTTTCTGATTTGTGGAAGCAGCCTTTGAATATCAGTGCCAGGAGGCCACACCAGGGCAAGGCCTTGACCTCTTTGCCCTTCCAGGGTGACTAGTTGACCACTGTGTGAAACAGGACGCTAGACTAGATGGACCACTGGTCTGAGCCAGCAGGCTGTTCTTATGTTCATGTGATGAGTTGTTTTTACACAGAGGTTTGGTTCTAACATGTTGTGCAAAGTGGAAGTGGGGGTTTTGGAGCATCCACACAAAGTAATTCCCTAATTCTCCACTTTCTGGGTTTCCCTTGCTCTGCTTCAGTCTCTTCCACCTTAGTTTAATAGATCTTTTGAAAAGGTTTGCAGTCAAAGCCTATTTGTGTACTGTGGGGATGGGAAGATATGTCTTTTTGCAGGTCTTTACATGCCACTGGAGGGCTACTTGGGGGATATTAAAAATTAGTAATTGCTACAGACGAGTCAGTATAATGCCGAATCTGGGGGATCCTGGTTCAGTTTCTCTTTGTGCCATGAAACTTGCTGGGTGGGCCAGTCTCTCTCAGCCTAACCTACATCACAAGGTTGTTTTTGAATAAAATGGAGATGGGAAGAACAATGTACACCACCATGAGCTCTTTGGAGGAAGGACCAGATAAACATTTAATAAACTGATGAATTAAAAGTCCAGTAATGGTGCCGGGTGGCGGAGGCAATGGCAACCGCAAGGAAAGGGCTGTGTAAAAGCTATTGCTGTTATGAATGCCTCTCTGTTTGCCACAGAAATGAGTGCTACATGAAGAATCTTTACCACACGTTAGCAACTATGGTTAGGTTTAATTTGCAGGACTGAGATTCCCTGCGACTAAATTTAAACATTTGCTGTCATTCAATCAGATACGCCATTTTGTCTTGTCTGCTAGCTTGTATCATTTTATTTTGCTTCTTCCTCTAAGGAGCTCAATATGCAGTTATCTCTTCTTTAATTTAGCCTCTTGGCCATCCTGTGAGGTAGATCAACCTGAGAGAGAATGACAGTGCCACAGTCTCCAGGCCCTAGTCTGCCACTCAGACCATTATGCCATTCTGTTTCTCCAGCAATCAGGACTTTCTCTGGGAAGGTAAACAAGACTGGACATTTGCCAGGATGCCAAGACAGATACCACTCCAATACTGCAGCCATTGTCATTTTGCAGAGTGACCAGTGTGGTGAGGCAATATGTGAGAATGCTTGATACACACACCTCCTCCCTGACTGGTTAAAGGTGTCTTTGATGTAGGTGTATATGTTGTCCATCCATGGAGCTAACCTGCTGAGTTCCCACCAGTGGGAGAGTTAAGGGAGGAGACATGGAGAGTACAGTGTTGCTGTATCGCTGTATCACTTTTGGGAAAACCTGGAAGTGACAGAAGGAAGCCCTAGGAATCATCAGAAACTTTGTGGTTTTAAAAAAAGGGAGGATACCATGACATCACTTCCTGGTGCTCATCCAGTAGTGATGGCCCGGTATCTGGGATTTACCCTTTCCCCAGGCTCTGTCTCCCAAATACTCTGTTTTGGAAGTGCATCGGGGTTTTAGCATTCTCCATATTTTCTGTAACTGCATTGGAATGAGCTCATGACTCTAAACAGAAGAGTGTGCCAAATTGTAGATTTATTTCCAATGCTGAACTAGAGCTGGATGCTGCTTGAGGATGATGCAGCATTAAGAAGTGAGTGCTCAGCAGCACTGTAGGTTGGGGATGCAATTCAAGAGTACAGTTCGCAGAGGATCCAAATGGGCACCATCTGGGATTGTCTGAGATGACCTGCCCAGAAAAAAACTTTGGAACACTCGTATATTAAAAACGTCAAATGTCTGTGAAAAGGTCATTTATCACCTCTTCAACCCTAGGCAAGATCTAGTTAGGATAACAGTCACAGTAACAAACAATGTGCTACTTATTGTTGAAGTCAAATCCCACATTGATTAACCAACAAGGAGGAACCTAGTACTGTGTATATATTATGGCTGTAAAAAGCCTTAAGTACCAAGACTATCCCAGGGAAGGAAAATGCTGGGGCTGACCTGAAACTATCCACTAATTTATTTCCCAGTTTGCACCTTCTATTTTTTTAAAGAAAAAATGAGATGCATTTATTTAATGCAGCCATTTGATGCTTCTTTTCTCCCCAAGGGCTCACACTGAAAGGTACTGAAATATAAATAAACAACAAAACCAAAGGAAAGAATGGATCACAAGCTGGTCTTGATCAAGGAAGCTGCTTAACACAAGCCAGAGGGCAAGAGTCCTTTGGCTATTGCCCTTTGGACCATACCTCTGGCCTCACTCAGAATGCAATTAACTGAAAGCAGAGGAAGACAGACTTACCACATAGACTGCTGACATCCCGATCTTCCTCATTTCCCCTCTGCCAACATTTTAGACGCAAAACAATTGCTGGAGGATCTACTAAGGTCAGCTGTGTCTCCACTGGTGCTTGTGGTGGAGAACAGGGTGGCCGTGTTTCCCTCTCCATAGTCCCAAATGTTTCAGGTTGGGTTATTATCGCTCATATGTCACAAGTAGCTAGAGATCTAACATATCCAAAAATGATGATACTATGGGGCGCGGTTGTTTCAGGGATTGAAACATATTCAGTACCTTTCTATAAAACGTAAAACCATTTTGTTGGTTTAACAATATAACATGCAAGTATATGTGCCCTAGTTTTCTATATGCAAAATTGCAAGAACACCAAACATTAAAGGAAGAGAGAGCTGCCAGCTGGCACTCACCAGTACCTTTCCTAGTGCTTGCTTTGTGTGTTTAGTAAGTGGGCAGAACTTGATGGAGGTTTTTGATGTTTGTGGTATAACACAGAGAATGGCTTTATGTAAGGTAATTTGCCTGTGCAAATAGCGGAGTGACAACGTGAAAACCCAGGGGTTGATTCTGATCCAAGATGGTTGGGCTGCTTGGCTTAATGGCTTAATGCAAAATTTTATTGAAGTCATCAGATCTTCTCAATTTTAATAGATTTTTATAATTCAGGTGGAAATTGATAACATCACTATATCACATTTTATTCCCCTTTTAAAAATCATTTCTGTTCCTATCAGACTCTGGCCAGAATATGTGGGAGGAGCTCTCATCAGCTCTTCAACACCAATTCTAATTGTTGCAAGTGATATGCATGCGTGTTAAGGACTCTCAAGTTACTTCCAAGTTATAGTGACCCTATGAATTAATAACCTATCATTAACAGCCTTACAACCAAATCCAGAGCTCCGGGTGGGCGGGGATGATGTCGCTTCCACACCGCCTCTAAAAGGCATTCAGGCAGCTTGGGAAGGCAGCAAAAAGTAAAAAGCAGCTGCCGTAGAATCCCCCATAGCCTTAAACAGACTTACAGATGGCAAAAAAAAAATCTGTGCCACACACAATGCAGGATGAGGGTTTCAGATGTAGAATAGCACACAGAAATTGCTATACTCCTATCTAATATTTGGTGTTTGATTACTTATGCAGGTACTTAACAGAAAGATCGGCCACTCCTAACTTCATTCTTTTTTTGTAAGGTGGAATAAGATTGTTTGTTTTGTATTACTGCACAGGCCAGTGTATTTAACAGGGTAAAATAAATATTGTGCTGGAGAAAATGGAGGTCAGCAGGAAAAGAGTTCTCATCTGGTGGTGGGAATGGACTGGGGAGGGAAAGCTGGTCAAGCCTGGCCCACTCTTTTGGAAGCTATGTGGGGAGACCCGTACTTGTTTAGAAGGTGGGGTCCAGTAGCTTGTCTGACTACAAAATCCATGTATATGCATTGTTTCCTTCTTATGTGCTCCTTTGACAGACGTTCAGGTACAGGCCCATTGATTTCCTAAGGATTGCTCACTTCTATGTGATTTAGTTATTTATATCCTTTTTCTTTTCCTCAGTGGAAACCTAAAGAGACTTCCCACATCATTCTCCACTCCTCCAGTTTATCCCAGCAACACCTTTATTGGGTAGGTTAGGGAAAGGAAAAGAGTAACTGGCCCAAGATCACCCAGTAAGCGTCCATAGTACAGATTTAAACCTGATTCTCCCAGACACTAGTCCAGTACTCTAACCATTTTAGATTATACATTTCAGAGGAAAAACTGAGATTCCACTCCCCCCAATAATTGATACAAGTCATGTTTTGCATGCAGATGTCAGAACGTGGGCAAAAACTGCTTTCTTAAAAGCAGCCTTGTGTGGAAACAGGCCATGGAGTTGCTGATGGCAAGGAAATGAGGAGGAGAGAAGGTGGGAGCAACTTAATTTGTAGGGATTTACATGAATCATAATAAAGAAACAGAAAATGGAACTTTGCATTTTCTTCTTTACTGTTCCTAGGTTTTATCCCAGTATAGCTTGGCTCTGGTAGTAGTTCCTTCATTGCATTGTATGTAAAACTACAGAGAGGAATGGTGGTAAGAGCTGTTGGGTCAGAGAGCTTCAGCAGGTGAACAAGTTAGCTGGAGCTGAAATAGGGACTAGTTGTGGCATGGTGGCAGAGCATCTGATTTTTGAGCAGAAGGTCCTGTGCTCAGTTCTTAGTACGTCTAGTTCAAAGGATGAGGTAGTAGAAAATGTGAAAGGCCTCTCTCTGAAACACTGGAGAGCTGCCTCCAGTCACAATAGTCAATATCAATTAACCAGTGTTTTGACTCCCCATTTGGGAGCTTGGTGGGGTGGGGGTTAGTCCTACATTTAGACATTACAGCAAACAGATACGTCATTCATGGCACCAACACAGTTTATTGTCAAGATTCTTTATGTTCATATATGGAGTGCAATTAAGGGCTTCTAAAAACCAAACTATACGTTACAGCAGCCATTTTAGAGAAGAATGTAGCCATTTAAAATTGCCCATGAGGGCGTGATCATGACTGGCCACATGGCACCTTTCAAAGTGCCATTATAACAGCCATTTTAACACTTTAAAAGGCATGTGGGGGAAACAAGATCGCCTGTTGCTACAGGGCCCTTGTGGCAATTTTAAATGCTAAACTCTTCTAAAATCGAGTCAGTGGCCACAGTTTGGACCAGTGGCTACCATAACGTCTAGTTTGGCTCTGAGCTTTGAATCAGACTTCAGTTTGCCATAATGTCTTTCCTAAGGTGACCAGATGGTCACCTTCGTGATCCGGGATGGGGAAGCGGCCGCGCGTGTGGGGCCGCAGGAGCGCACGGGCTTCTGGGGCTTGCCGTTTGCCGCCCTGTGACAGAGCGGCAAACGGCAAGCCCCAGAAGGCCATGCGCTCCTGAGGCCGGGCGCACGGGAGGCTGCTGCACTGCCTTGCACCCCCAAGGCAGTCCAGCAGCCTCCCAAAAATCGGGACAATTTGTAGAACCCGCGGGACGCGGGACAAATTGTCCAAAGGCGTGACGGTCCCGCCAAAAGCGGGACGGCTGGTCTGCCTAGTCTTTCCTCCTCACAAACCAGGATTCTAAACTTTGATTTTTCTAAACTTTTTGCTCAGCTGCCTGCAGTGGGACATCATTGGTAAATTGGATTCAAGGCCCTCTGGCCATCTAGGAGCCTTCAAGTATGTGAAGGGGAGGGGATTTCAGCAGCATTATAGAACGTACTGTTCCCTGTTGAACCTCTGAGCAGAAGTTGGGACATCAAGATGTCACAGGGAAATCATCTTGGTTACTTGGAAACCTTTTTATGCTCACTGACTCCAAACTGCTTTAATGGGCCCCTTAATGCCCTTTTCCTATACCAGCAGACCTTTTGTTATCCTGGACACCGTGTTTCTTCATCATTGATGTCATCAGCTGCCTTCCAGGAAGTCTACAGGACTTGCACATTGTGTAGTTCTGGGTGTGAAAAAGATAACACGCACTTCATTGTCCTACAGTAATTGTAATTGTTTGTGGGCAGAGTTGTTGTTCTCTTTCAGCCAGTGTGAGATTTCAGTGCGCAGTTCTTTTACGGATTTCTAAATACTGCCTGATTTAATTGTTTTTGTGGTTAGTCTCTTGAATTGTGTGACAAAAAGGCAAGATACAAACAGATGAAATGAAGTGTGAAGGAGAGTGCAAAATTAGGAAGTAAGTGGGGAAGAAGATGGGAGGGGGGTGTTCCTTTATTGATACTGCTAAAATATGTAGATGTAAAAAATTAACAATTTAAAGTAAAGGGCAGACAAGGGGTAGGATTAAGAGGAGGCCACAAATGACATGCTACCCTGTCTAAAGGAACTATGGGTGAGCACCGTCTTTTGTATTCAGTAAATTTTGGGTTTTAAAACCCCTAGTTTTCTGGGTAAAACTGAAAACTAATAACCATTGGCTTTATTTGGCATTTTACCAAACGTTTTCAGGTTTCTAAAGCCTGAACTTCAATATTACCAATAAAAAAGATTGTGCTTCCCATCCCCACCACCATTTCCCAAGCCCATGTGGACCTGGGAAGCAACGAAGTGTGTGGGTGTGTGTGGGGGGTTTCTACTGAGTCCAGCGTTCAGTTGAAGCTCTGCTGTCCCCACCAGCATTCGGCTTAAACTCGTTCCCCTCCCCTGCCCAACCAAATCATGTTTTGTTTTGGGGGCCCAAGGCTATTCCACTCTGCTAAATTTTCTATCAGTAAATTAAAAAGATTATCAATAAATTATGAGTTTTACCACCCTTAGTAAATTATCAGTAAATTATCATCCGTAGAAGGAACCGGTTGGTAGTGAAATATAGTGGCAAATACCCTGGATTGGATCAAAACAATGTCTTTCTCTGGTGTCTGAAACTTCTGCCTGCAGAATGGAACCCTCCCTCCTCCTCATGAAATCCACTAGTTCCCTGCACTGCTCCTCTAGACAGGGGACCCTCAGGAACAAAGTAAGGGGGGAGTGAAGAAAAAAAAACCCTTTCCCTTCTGCCCGCACAAGAATTCTGTTAGTTTCAACTCAAGGTTATCATTACTTTTATGAAGAAAGCCTTTTCTGCGAAAATACCTGTAAGCACACACTAAGCATTAAAAAGTATTGAAGCACTGTGGTTTTAGGCATGGACTTCAAAAGCCTATTGTTAGTCCTGCATTTTGATATCTGACATATATCCAATTCTCATTTTTTTAAACTTGAGATGTAAGCAAGTATTGGCCCAGTATAGTCTTGTTCTTAGCGAGGTGAACTAAAACGTGCAGGAGGTCACTGCTACCCCTGCTTCCCTGCCCCCGTCTCTCACCACACATCATGACTTCACTCCTGGTATTCCGCTGCTGAGCTCAGTGTGGCAGTATTGATTGATGTCTCTTTCTGAGGCAGTGCAAGTTATTGACTTGTCTGCGGTGCTGAGTCAGTATCTCTGGCAAAGATTTCCTTCTTGTCTTCCTGAGAGGTTGCCAGTAACCTTGCATACTTGTCCATCAAAGTCATACGCACAGAGAGCTTCATTCTGTTGTTGAGGCTGTGGACAGCAAAGGATGGTCAATTGAGCAGATTTTAATGCTGGAAGGTAGAGAAAACCCTTTCCAGTACACAGAATGCCATAGAATAATAGAATCATAGAGTTGGAAGAGACAACAAGGGCCATCACGTCCAATCCCCTGCCACTCAGGAACACACAATCAAAAATATGATCATCCAACCTTGTTAAAAAACCTCCAAAGAAGGAAACTCTACCAGTCGCTGAGACAGTGAATTCCACTGTCGAACAGCCCTGACAATCAGAAAGTTCTTCCTAACTTTCTGAACCTTGAATCCATTACTCTGTGTCCTAGTCTCTGAGACATCACAAAACAAGCTTGCTCCCTCTTCAACATGGCATCCCTTCAAATAGCTATCATGTCCCCCCTTAACCTTTGCTTCTCTAGACTAAATATCCCCAGCTCCATAAGTCTCTCTTTGTAGGGCATGGATTCCAGATCTTTTACCGTTTTGGCGGCCCTCCTCTGGACACTTTCCAGCTTGTCAATATCCTTCTTAAATTGCCGTGCCCAGAACTGAACATAGTACTCAAGGTGAGGTCTGACCAATGCAGAGTGGTGTGGTAAATTACTTCCTTCAATCTAGACACTATACTCTTATTGATGTATCCCAGAATTGCACTGGCTTTTTTGGCTGCCATGTCACACAGCTGACTCATGTTCAGAGGACCTCTTACAAAGGACCTCTTACGTCCACGAGGGCTTCTTACAAAGCAGCTAAGTGTGTGACTAACAGTCTGGACTCCTGGGCTGCAGTTTTTGTCTTTCCAACCATGAGCGATCTTATGTATGTTTTCATTGTTCTATCATGAAATTAGATTATAATTATGACAATTCTCGTCTGATAACAGGTGGAGATCATAACAGGCGGAGCTAGGAATACAAAGCAACAAAACTGCATTTTCTTTTTGAAATTTCCTGCAATTCATCTTGTTCTGACTTGCTGATTATTGGATACCAGGAAGGTTTCTCAGCTTAGCAAGTTCTGAAGTGACTTTCAGATGGCACCCACTGTGATATGTATCAGCTCAATAGTGGCATTCGGAGTCTTGATTGTGGTTACTGCCCTCATCCTAGCTGGAGATCAAATATAATTCTGCATCTGCTCAGAATAGCAAAAATTCTGTTTTGGTCACGTTAGTCTTTTGAGAAAAGACTTCTTTTTAGCATCTTCAAGTTTAGCTTATTTTATTTTAAGAGCATGAGCAATTGTAGACTCTGCTGCCAGCCAGCCTAACTCAAAATGGTGAGAAATTAGACCAACAGACTTGAATAACAGAAAAGATGAATATTTTATAACGATAAAAATATTCCCTTGACCTTTGATTTCTCTTCTGATGAATAAACTGTGGGCTGTATTAACCAAGCACTGTTTTTGCCAATGTACAGTGTTTTGTATAACATTTAGGACAGGATTGGGCTACTGAGCAAATGCTGAGAAGACCTAGTCTCCAGTCTCCTTTGTTCCTAACCAGCATGCATAGCAGTAATCATTACTGCTACCAAGCCGTATCCTCCAAAAAAACCCCAATACTTCTTGGTTCAGGCCACCATTGTGCTCTACTGAGGCTTGTAGGACAGGTAAACTGCACATTACCCCAGGAGATGGTGAGACAAGTGGCTCACTTCAGATCGAGCTAAAAGATGCCACAGATCCATGCAGTCCAGGTTGGAGGAGTCAGCACTAATGAGATTTTAGCATGTCCCAAAAAGCATTAATCCAAGCAAAATAGGAATCATGGTTTATCAGGAGCAGCTGCCAGATAATGGAAACTGTGCCAAGTAAATAGGGATATTTGGGGCATACATTCCTGTTTCCTGTCTGTTTGCTTGTTGTGGTTTTATTGCACAATTAAATTTTCTTATTGGGAACTGCTTGGAAGGGGGAAAAACTTCTTTTGAAAGGCACAGTGTAAATCATTTCAGAGGATTTCTGTGTAATATAGACGCTGTCTTTGTAAGGGAGAAATGTCGCAAATGCTTGTGCTGGGAATGTTGCTCAGTAATGAGTTCCCAGAAAGATAACTTAGGATTAGGTAGCTGTCTTTGTTTGCTGACAGGCTAGAGGCTCTCTCGGCCAGGGACTGCTCTCCTGGTTAACAAAGAGGAGATGCATTATTCAGCATTTGACAGTGCCAGATGGGGACTTCACTGCTGTTTACAGAGGAGAGGGTGCGGGTGAGAAAAGGCATGCAAGCACACTGTATTTGACAGATTCTGCTGTCCCTCTTATATCATGTGCTTCCTAAGGTTGCCAGCTTTCAGGTGGGGCCTGGAGATCTCCTGCAACTACAACAGAGATCAGTTTCTCTGGATAAAATGGCTTCTTTGGAGGGTGGAATCTATGGCATTATACCTTGCTGAGGTGTCTCTCCTCCCCAAAACCTACTTTTGCCAAGCTCCACTACCCCCCAATATCCAGGAATTAACAACCTAGAGTTGGCAGCCTTGGCCTTCCCCATGACCATATAGATCAGAGGTCTGCAAACTGTGGCTCTCCAGATGTTCATGGACTACATTTCCCTCCAGCCCCTTCCAGCATGGCCAAGTGGCTGGGCTGATGGGAATTGTAGTCCATGAACATCTGGAGAGCCACAGTTTGCAGACCCCTGATATGGACTATCTTGGGGTTCCATCTTGCAGAAGTCAGAAGTTCAAAGTTTTGGGAGAAACCAGATGAAATCTGTTGTGACCTGTTCGTTTTTATGGAAGAGGTGCTCTTTGCAGAACCTTATTTTTTCCCACAAGGAAGTTGTGCAATGTCCCTGCTGCTGGGCTACTGTACACAGAGCCACTGAGGGGACTTCCATGACTCCTTGTTTCAGACGCCAGCCCACCATTAGGAAACCGTCAGCCAAGTATATATCAGGGAGTCTTTTGTGAACAGGTATGAGAGAATTCTGATTTAGGCTGAAAATCAACAGCGTCTTTTCAGCCTTTCCAAAGGTTTGTAGCATCACTTCCCAAAATGTGGGTGTGATGCACATCTTTTGACGTGCTATTGCTGCTGATCAAACATGTTTTCCAGGTTTCTGGAACAATGCGTGGCAAAAAGCATTTGGAAGTCTACTTTCCAGAATCAAATGCAGGGTTTGTGTACATAACAATAGCAGGGATTCCCCCCCATCCATCTTTTTTTGCAGATCCCTTACAACTCCTTGAAGAAATATTGCCTGCCTTCAGAGTCAAAATTATTACAACACTCCTAAGCATCTGTCGTGTCTTTGCAGACTGAGCAGCTGCAGTGGTACTTCAAAGTGGTTTGGAGCAGCACTGCTAAGTAGGGTGCTGGCCCCCATCCAAGGGTATATCATGGGAAGCTGAACCGTTATTTTCATTTGTTACCCAGTTCGTTTCTACTACCTTGACTCTCTCCACCCCTTCGTTTTCAGGTGTGGTATAGCCCTACAACATTCCCTGCCTTCTCACAAGGTTGCCTTCAGTTTCCCAGAAGAGATGTTTCAGAGTACTGAATGGGTGTAGAAGAGCAAATGTTTTGGGATTTGTGGGAAGCTTCTCTTCTTCCTGCACACAGACTGCAGCACAGTAGCAGTGCTCATTTAATTTGTGTGGGGATGCCTCTCTGATAACTTCATCTTATCCATACAAAAAAAATAGGTGCTCAAATCACACCTTGCACTTCCATGATTGGGTATGTCCTCTCCGTGTGTGGGGGTGGGGGGGAGAATGCTGTATTACGGCTGCTCTACAGCTGCTCCTGATCTTCATTTGTAGTCATGAACAGGGCTGGCATTTCCATACTCAGATGTAGGGCAGCTACTAGGGCCCTGGGCATCTGGTGGAGTGCACTGCTGACCTCCCCCTCTTCCTACCCTGACACCTGCTATGTGCCCTTCTCCTGCCCATGTTCCTGGCTGCACATGCTGCCCAGTTCCACCAGAAGAAGAGCAAGTGGGTGGTGCTCTTGGAAACCATGGAGCACCAAGTCCATATTTATCCCGACTCTCCTGTATTATTTATTTATTTATTGTGACAATTGGAGGTGCAGCTTCCTAATGAAGGACTCGCAATGACCAGCATCTGGTCTGCAGAAGATACATGGATTAATCAACATGTCAGTCTCTCAAACTGTTGCTCTGAATTCTGATGGTATTTGTCTGTTTAATTGCAGTAGGTTACTGACCCTCTCTGTAGGGTTTCCTGGGGGTCGTTTTATAAAGCAGAAATTTTCATATGGTCCTCATCTATATTCTATACTTCTGAAGCTGGATGTTCAAGATCCTTACTCAGGCGATATAACTTGGCCTCCATTATCCATCTTTATTGCAGAATTGAACAGTTGTCTGGAAAAGTAATTCTGTGTTCTGCCCCTGCGTTGTCGTTTCTTTCAGTCTACATACCCTTACACCTGACCCCTGCCTTCCCTACTGCAAATACTTTTAATATCCTTCTCCTCTGTAACAAGCCCTTTTTTTCCTATTGAAGGGGCACGCACAACCTCCTAAGATTTTGGGATCTAGGTTCATTTTGAACTATGAACCTTTCTCTCAGTTTCCAGGTGTTCTATGGGTAGTAAGAATATAGGCTGTCTTATCTTGTAGAGTTTTTAAGGACATTCAGAGATGGTTTGTCATTGCCTGTCTCTGCATGGGAACCCTGGACTTCCTTGGCGGCCTCCCATCCAAATACTGACCAGGGCCAACCCTTCTTAGCTTTTGTGATCTGATATGATTGGGCTATCCAGGCTGCTTTAGGTTGGTCTAAAATATTAGGAACAAAGGAAATTTAGAATTTAGTGCAAACCTTTCTGTGTAATACTGAATGGTGTAATTGTGCTGTTTGGCTGGCAAGAGGAGAGGGTCTGAAGATCTAGAAGGGCATTTCTGCTTCTTACAATTTCTGCTTCTTCTCAATGGATGGCACAGTGCAGCAAGACTGGATTCCTTGGATCATAGGTGTCAAACTCACGAGACTCCAGATGTTATGGACTACATTCTGGCAGCGGATGATGGGAACTGTAGTCCATAACATCTGGAGGGCCACGAGTTTGACACCTGTGCCTTGGATTCTCACGACACTGGGAACAGGGACTAGCACATCTGAGTGACTGATCATCACTTTGGTTTTAGTTTTTTTTAGTTCCACGGACAGACTGCTCCATAATGACAGCGACTGATACCAGTTTCTGGGAGTGAATCAGAAGTAGGGAGTGACCCTTCTCAGGTACGTGTAAAACTGCGTGTTCAGCTGTGTAAAAAGACAGGCGTACAAATTCTGTGACTTCTCTGTAGCTAGAGTCTTTGCATCTTTGTGAACAGCTACAGCTAATGGGGCCTGTAGAGATCTGACGGAAAGACAAACTGCCTATTATTTATTATACTTTTACATGTTATTGTAGTACACACTTTCACTGAGAGACTGGCCGTGGGTTTATCTAACACAAGACAACTTAAATCAACAGGAAGTGGACATTCAGCAAGCTGTACAATAGAGGTTTGGATTGCAGAAATCTGATAACAGACTTGAAACCAAACTGAAACAAAGCATAAGTGTTAACATGACACATCAAACAGTGCAGAAATTACACTGCTGGATTGTACAAGGCAGCATCAGACAAATACATTGGAAGAAAACCTATTGAATAATTCACTTTTGCAATGTTTGCAGAAGGCCTGGAGTCTGGGAGCTTTCCTGACCTCCTCAGGCAGAAGGTAGCTTGCGGGTAGGAGGAGGGGGGTGAAATAGAAAATGCACACCTACAAGCAGTTCTTGTTATTGCCCAGTTGAAGGTCAGCACCTGATTCAACCTAAGTAATTCAGTGTTCTGTTTTAGCAATAGCCTTTGGGTCCAACCAGGTTTAACAGTGGCAGATCTGTGTAGCTGACCAGGTGTTTATTTGTATTTTTATCCTGCCCAGGTTATCCTCTAACAAACTCAGAACTGTGTACAGTGCCCCCCCCCAACAACTCTGTGATATACCGTAGAGCCACTGTGGCATCATGATTAAGAGTGGCTGACTCCAATCTAGAGAATGAAGTTTGATTTCCTACTCCTCCACATAGGTGGTGGACTCTAATCTGGTGAAATGGGTTTGTTTCCTCCACTCCTACACATGAAGTCTGCTGGGTGACCTTGGGTGAGTCACAGATCTCTCAGAACTCTCTCAGTCCCACCTAACTCACAAGGTGCCTGTTGTAAGGAGAGGAAGGGAAAGCAATTGTAAGCCACTTTGAGATTCCTCAAACATAGAGAAAAGGAGGATGTAAAAACCAGCTCACCTAGAGAATAGATTTGGTCCTAGATGTCCCTCTGTTGTAATCTGACACTACACAACACTAAGATCTGACTAGTGTTATAGGGTGTTTTGGGCAAACTGACCTTGGGGCTGTCACACGTGCCAAGGCACCGTGGGGTGAGAAAGGGAAGGGTGGTGAATCTTCGTGTCCTCACAAGTTTTACCCCCCAAACTTTCCCCACAGAGTCTTCTCCAGTCTGGACTTTAAGACTTGGCAGTAAGCCATACCCAAATAGAAGCAACATAGGAGAGATGGATTGGGAAGGGGTTTAGCCCAGTGGTTCTCAACCTTCCTAATGCTGCAACCCTTTAATACAGTTCCTCATGTTGTGGTGACCCCCAACCCTAACATTTATCCATTTTACAGATGGAGAACACTGATGCAGAGAGTCTTAGGCGACCCCTGTGAAAGGGTCGTTCGACCCCCAAAGGAGTACCGACCCCCAGGTTGAGAACCACTGGTTTAGCCCCTTTGCCCCACCCACTGCTTTAACACTTTAAAGTGTCCTGCCCAGCTTTTATACCTTTTTCTGTACAACAGTTTGTACTGCTGTAATATTCTTTTACACTTCTAAAAAGTTTATATTGGGGCTCAGTGGTGATGTTCATCTTTATCTTCAGCTTGAGCATATGAAACTGCCTTATTCCAAGTTATCTAGCTACGAATGCCTACTCTGACTGGTTTTCTTGGGTGCCAGGTAGAAAGGAAGCCCTTCCCAGTGTGGCACCCCCACTGAACCTTTAACTGAAGATGGCCATGAACAGACATAAAACCTTTTGCATGCCAAGAAGATGTTTTGCATCTGAGCTACCATCTCTGAATGCCAGCTTTTGACATTCAGAAATGGGCTGCATCTGAACTCTGATATTTCGTTATCATGGCTAGAAACCTAGGCTGCAACCTTTAGACAACAGTCTAAGGCGTGCATAATTGAGAGACTGAGTAAAAATTTATTCTTGCCATGATGTTTCTTCTCCCTGCTTCTCTGGCCCTCCTATTATCAGTAGTACATCGGTGTCATTCTCTGTATGCAGTGGTAGTTAGTACATCTTTATAGGACTGAGTTTTTTAGGGGATCACAGTCACTACCACTTTGGCTTAGCGGTAGAAGGTCTGCTTTGCATGTGGAAGATCCCAGGTTCAATCCTCGGCAACTTCAGGGGAAGAGGTCCCGTAACAGGTGATATGAAGGACTTCCTACTGAGATCCTGGAAAGCTGCAGTCAGTCAGAGTAGGCAATACTGACCTTGATAGACCAGTGGCCTGACTAAGTGTATGTGAACTACTCAGCACCTTCTTTCCCTCTGTCTTTTCTCAAAACAGTGCTCAGCCACAGGAAATGGTGCAGTAGGGGGAATTCAGCATAGAATAAATAGATAATGCAGGAATACCTAGCTGCTTTAAATTAATTCAAATCTTTTAGGGCCTGATGAACTACATCCCCGGGTATTAAAAGAACTGGCAGAAGTAATCTCAGAACCACTTGCTATAATATTTCAGAATACCTGGAGAACAGGAGAAGGCCCAGCAGACTGGAGGAGGGCTAATGTTGTCCTCATCTTCAAAAAGGGGATAAAAGAAGACCCAAAGAATTACCACCCAGTCAGCTTATCATCAATAACAGGAAAGATTCTAGAGAAGATCATCAAACAGACTGTAAGCACTTAGAAGGGAATACTGTGATCACTAAAAGTCAACATGGTTTTTTAAAAAACAAGCCATGCCAGACTAATCTTATTTCTTTTCTTTTTTTTGATAGAGTAACAAGCTTAGTAGATGAAGGGAATGTTGCAGACCCAGCATACCTTGCTTTTAGTGAGGCCTTTGACAAGATCCTCCACTATATTCTTGCAAGCAGGCTAGTAAAATGTGGGCTAGACAATGGTACTATTAGATGGATTTGTAATTGGTTGACTGACCCAACCCAAAGGGTACTTACAATGGCTCATTTTCATCCTGGAGAGAAGTGACTAGTGGGATGCTGCAGGGGCCTATCCTGGACCCAGTGCTATTCAATATTTTTATCAATGACTTGGATGATGGTTTAGAGGGTTTACTAATCTAATTTGCTAATGATACCAAATTAAAAGGGGTAGCTAATACCCCAGAGAACAGAATCAGAGTTGGCCCAGAATTAATAAAATGAATTGCAACCAAGATAAACGTAAGATACTACTCTTAGGCAGAAAAAATGAAATGCACAGATATAGGATTAGTGACACCTAGCTTGACAACAGTACATGTGAAAGGGGTCTGGGAGTCTCAGTAGACCACAAACTGAACATCATTTGGAGTGTGATGGGCCAGCCAAGTTAGCCAATGCAATTCTGGGCTGCATCAATGGGAGTATAGTATTTAGATCAAGGGATGTCATAGTACCACTCTATTCTGCATTGGTCTACCTGGAATTCTGTGACCAGTTCTGGGCAGCACAGTTCAATAAGGATATTGACAAGCTTTGAACGAGTCCAAAGGAGGGCGACCAAAATGGTAAAAGGTCTAGAATCCATGCCTTATGAGGAGAGAGACAGCTGGATGTGTTTAGTCTGGGGAAGAGAAGGTTAAGGAGTGATATGATAGCCATGTTTAAATATTTGAAGGGATGTCATGTTGAAGAGGGAGCAAGCTTGTCTTCTGCTGCTCCAGAGACTAGGACAAGGAGTAATGGATTCAAAATACAGGAAAAGAGAGAATTTCCTGATGTTCAACAGTGAACTACTGCCTTGGAGTGTGGTGGAATCTCCTTCTTTGGAGGTTTTTAAACAGAAACAGGATGGCCATCTGTCAGGAGTGCTTGGACTGTGTATTTCTGCATGACAGGGGGTTGGAATTGATGGCCCTTGTGGTCCCTTCTCTCTATGATTCTATGTACTGAGTTTCCTTGCTTTCTTCTTCTAACTTTTCAGCATTTTCTAATGTCTAAAACGCATTCTGAAATGGGAATGATTGTCTTCTTGGCTCAAACTTTTCCAGACTCTTCTGTTCTGCCTCTTTCTTTCCTTACTTCATCCAGGTATTTTATGGAGTGAGACACCCAAGAAGACCACCCACATCATCGATGGACAGCATATTCATAGACGACCCTACGTCAGGGGATGGGAGCCCCCTCTCCCTGAGTGTCCTCACACTTCTAGATTCCCTGAGCAACAGCACCGAAGAACAGTGCTTTAGTGCCCGGTCACGTAGCACAGTCTTGCAAGGACTGCCTTTTGGTGGGGTACCCACTGTACTTGCTCTCAACTTCATCCTCTGGCTGGTGAGTGGTGCTGGGCTATAGCAATATGTCAGTACTGTCCAGAGTAGTGTAGTGGTTAAGAGTGGTGGACGCTAATCTGGTGAATCAGGTCCTCCTGCCTCACAAGTTGTTGGTTGTGGGAGAGGGAGGGAAGAAGTTTGTAAGCCACTTTGAGATGGTTGTGGGAGAGGGAGGGAAGAAGTTTGTAAGCCACTTTGCAGTTAAGAAAAGTAGGGTATACGTACAAACTCTTCTTCTTCCATTTATTACCTACCTACCCACAGTGTTCCCTGTGCAACTGGGCATGGTTGGGATCAGTCAGTGCGATCAGGAATAATCCTTGGAATAGAAATTAGTCAAGGGAAGTTGATACCACATGCAAAGACAGGATGTCTCAGATCCAGAGAAGAAAGGGGGAAATACTGAGTGTGCATGCAAGTATGGTTGAGTATATGGGAAAGAGGCCTGATTCTCAAAAAATTATTTTATGCAGTTTGGCCGTTTGCAGTATGATTAGATTAACACCTGATACAGCGGCTTCTGTTAGTGCAAAGACCAGAAAAAGAGGTTTCACTTAAACCTGAGGCCCGTGATTTCTCTTTCTCACTGCAGCTCCTCCTCTTGGTCTTCTCCTGCCTTCGGAAAGCAGCTTGGGACTATGGGCGCCTGGCTTTGCTGGTAGATAATGACAGGTAAGGCCTACCAATGGAAGCAAAGTGGTTTAGTGGGGCCATTTCCTGAACCAAGAGGCCCAGTCATGCTGGACGGGTGGTGGTGACCTGAGAACAGAATATAAAAACACACATCAATTCCTGCGGAGCCAAATGATTATTTAAGACAATAATCAATAATGTTCTAGTTCTCATAATCACTGATCAAGTCAAGAAAGCATGTGACAGTTATAATATCAACATACATCATAAGTTGATGTAAGGGCTCCTTAGGGTAAAGATTCAAGTGTGACAGAGTCTTCAAAGTGTGACAGAGGCAATTTAGATACATGTTCTCTGCCCTGGAAACAAGTGCTTCAAAATGCAGAGAAGGTGTTCAGACCAGTTCTACCTTTGGTCTTCATATTTTTAACAATGTATGAGAAGCACTTTGAATTCCTTTAAAGAACTGTATGAATGCTAAGAAATGTTAGTATCGCTGTTACTGATTGGCTCTAATAATATCTCTTCCATGCCCCGACCCTCATTTCTTTTCCAAACAGCCGCTTCCCTCCAAGCACATGGAATTCCTACGAGTAAATGATAAACGGGTGATGTGGGGATGGAGGTGTCGGTGATGTGAATTCTTGTGAAGCAGAAAGAAGGAATCACCACTGCTTTTAAGGGAGAGCTGGAAGGGGGATCTACTCCCAGAGGAACAACTAAGCCCCCACCACCACCACCACCACCACATTTCTTCACTTTCCCCTAGCCTGTCAATGTGAAAGGGAAATATTGGCTTGGAGGGGGGTGTCCCCCTTCTGAAACAATCAAAGGGCAATTTGCCTTCACTGGTGTGGGCCAAAGAAAGGACTTAAAGGGAGATCCATGATTATTATTTGTACAACATGGCGGAATAATACAGAAGTTGTCGGTGGTGAACTCCTTTAGAGGCTGTGGGACAGATTTGTAATCAGATAAACATAAACTTTGTGTTCTGTCAGCGTTAGGGAGCCATGAAGCTCTCCCCCCGCCCTTCAGCTTTGCAGTGGCCCTTCTTTCCTTCACAGGAAGTTTCCTGCAGGGTAGATGGATCAGCTGCCTGACAAATTCCTTCTCCCTCCTTACATTCTGTGGTTTTGGTTGTCTGGTGGTGAAAGGTTTTTAAGAGGCTCTGCTGCCTTCTGTACCCTTTCAGAAATGCTTACTGTTGGTGCATATACATGTCAGGGAAATGAGAAGGTTACAGTCTGATCCTGTAAAGGTTGATTACAATCTCACAATAACATAGGGTTGCCTGAAAAACTCTAGTTGGACATGTCACATCTTGCTCTGGAGCATGCACAGGTCTGAAACAACTCTTGTTGCAAATTTTGCAAACTTGATCCAGCAACCATCTCCTTGTGATTACTACTTTTTAAACTGTCACTTGTTTCTATTTGGTGCTGGGTTCAATTTAACTCTTTCTCAGATGCTAATTCCAAAGGAGACAGGACGGTTTCTGCCCAAATTTCCCTCTGTTGTCAGGCACTGAAGGCCATGAAGTATGGGGGCTTAGTAAGAGTTATTGCAAATGTTGACTGTGGTCTACCTACAGAGTGCTTTAAGTTAATCATGACATGGTGAAGGATTAAATGTAATGCTGGCAAAGCAAACTTAGGCCGTTTCCGCACGGCCACGATTGGGACCGTTCGCACAACTGGGAAGACGGCGCCGCAGAGCGCCGGCGCCCGGTCGACCTACCGTCGCTGCGGTCATCCGGCGCGTCGCCGTTTGCACAGCAGCGGCTCGAAGCCGCCATTTTCCATAAACCTCGCTGGGGAAGCGAGGTCGGGAAATGGCGGCTTCGCACCACTCGGGAGGCGCGAGGGCGGCGCGGTTGCGCAGCAGCTGCGCCCCCTGTGCGAACAGCTCCCTGGGGATGGCGTTTTTGCCGTCCCCAGGGCGCTGTTAATGGCCCATGTGGAAAGGGCCTTACATTTGTGCAGGGTCTTATTTATACTGGGCCACTACACAGTCTGTATTAACCCACCTTCAGTGCACTTCTTCTGATTGGCAGTCCTTGGGGTGATATCTGAGCGTGCATAGCTGCTTTGTGTAGGCTCTGACAAGTCCCTGTCCCTTCAATTCTATTTGTAGGGGCTCCAAAGTTTCTTGCTGTTCATCAGATAACAAGAACTTAAGGAACAAAGACCCTAAGAATCAGTGTTTGGGACACATTTTGGGGTTGCGGCAAGTGGAGGTTGTGCTCCACAGGGAGAAATCCTACTGTTCGCAGAAATGCTCTGGTACAGCCTGTCAGGAGAGAGATCCCCAGAACTCTTCTGAGTTGGCAGTACAGGTAATGGAGGAACAAGTAACGCTCTACCTCTTTCTGAGGCAAAACTAGGAGTCTCTAGTGATTGCCTTCAGCCACAGACAACACTATCTAGTCTCAGTGGAGCCCTACAAAGCCAATCATTCCACATTTCACTGTATTTCTTTCTCCTTACAGGCTCATTGTCTGACCAGTATGTTAGAATGACCCTCAGAGCTTATCCATCTTCCCCCCAAAATTATCTCACTCACCTTCCTTTCTCTTGTCATTCCACAGTTTGCTGTGGTCAAGTCACCTAGATCACATTTCACTAATAGCAGAGGTTTCTATCAAGTGCCCCAAGAGATAGTTATTTCCATTGAGCCATCTCTGTGACTCAAATTACTTGTCTCTTCTAAAGAATTTGGTCTCTATGCAAGCTTTTTCTATCCCAATTTTACAAGCAAGTGGCAGTAGGCCAAGTGAGTGACATCACATCTGTGATATAACCGTGGAACAACAAGTCTTCTGTAATCGTTGAATTCAGATAACAGAGCATTGGGGGAGAGGCCATGGAGCACATACTTTGAACACAGGAGAGCTCTAGTAGTGAAGGATGTGGCTGGTCAAAAGATACTTGGTCAGTTGCTTTATCAACTCTTAGTCTAAACTATTACACTAGTAATGTCTCAGCTTATTTTCTAGTTTATTAATTGAAATATTTATATCCCACCATTCGCACTGTTAAACAGTGTGTTCAAGGCTTTTGAACTTCTCCACAAAAACATGTTAACACTTTCTTTAGGACAGACTGACCAAAAGAGAGCCAGTGTGGTATAATGGTTAAGAGTCATGGATTCTAATTTGGAGAACTAGGTTTGATTCCCCACTCCTCCACATGAGTGGTGGACTCCTATCTGGTGAACTGGGTTCGTTTCTCTGCTCCTGCACATGAAGCCTACTGGGTGACCGTGGGCTAGTCACAGTTCTTTCAGAACTCTCTCAGCCCCACCTACCTCACAAGGTCTCTGTTGTGGAGAAGGGAAGGCATTTGTAAGCCCTTTTGAATCTCCTTACAGGAGAGAAAGGCAGGGTATAAATCCAGACTCTTATTTTTTAAAAATCAGTTCCTTTAAAAACCACCTTGGACAAGAAGGCTTTAAAAGGCATCTGAGCCCATTCTTGGGGCAGTCCTCCTGATCTCGTCAGGGAAGGTGTTCCAAAGATAGGGCATGTGGCTGAGACAAGCAGCTGAAGCTGTGGCGGATGTAATGGACTTTGCTTGCCTTTTATTCCATCAGACCATTGTTCTGTCTTGTTCACTACTGCCTACCCTGATTGGCTTTTCAGAGTCTGTCACATCACTTGCTACTTATCCTTTTAACTGGAGATTCCAGGGTTTGGACCTGGGACCTTCTGTATACAAAGCAAATGCTCTACCACCGAGCCACAACCCTTCCTGCAGGGATGGGACACTCAGGAGTAATCAGTGGGAAGTTTTCAACTTACATAATTCACAGCTTTTTTGAATGCTTATGTGAACAGATGCCAACAGAAAGGTTCCGTATCCCCTACTCCATAGGAGTCAAACTCGTGGCCCTCCAGATGTTATGGACTACAGTTCCCATCATCCCTGGACTGTAGTCCATAACATATGGAGGGCCACGAGTTTGACACCTATGCCCTACATTTAGAGCAGAGGTCTCTTTTTCTAGAAATAAAAGATAGTGGGACTATGAGGTGTATGAAAGCAGCTCTCTTTTCCGTCAAGAGCAATGACGTGTGCATATGTACAATTCTGTTGTCTCCTGTTCATGAAGATTAAATTGCTATCGACTGCTGGGGAGGCTCCTGTCCTCTTGATTCCATCCCTACTATCATGACACACTGGTCTACATAACTACTCTGGTGAAACAAACGGTGACATGTATGGGGGAACAAGAGTCATCTGTTTCCCGAGGGCTTTCCTGAATGTCAAAACATTCTTGGAGTTCAGTTGCTTTATTTCAAAAGTTTAGATTCTTCTTAATCTTCCTTTCTTTCTGTAGGCCTGTCTCCTTACCTAGGGAATGGGATAATTGCAAGAATCGATAGGCAGTTACATTTGTTCTGATCAGAATCATGTTTTCCTTTTTTTCCTGTCCTTCCTTTTTCTTTCCTCCTGAAAACCTACTTTTATCCAAACCTTTCAAATCCCCTTTCTTTGGTCTTCTTTGCCTTTATCCCCTTTCTGACGCCTTCCCTCATCTACTTCTGTTCCACTCAATGGGAAGCTTGACATCACTCTTCTATGGGGAGCAAAGTGAAAAAGAGAAATCTCCATCAGAGACCAGTCCCCTGGATGCAGATAACAAAGATGTGGTGAGTTTCAGTGGAAATGTCTGGCAGTGTAGATAACCTTTGGGTCCTTTCAGTATTAAAGGGGAGTAGTTGCTGATGACTTGGATCCTGTACTTTCTTTCCACTTCCACTAGTTTTTCCCCATTGTAGAGCAGTTCCTTGGTGTGAAGTATGCATTCCTCAGGCACTAGACAACTGTAGCTCAGCTAAATCCAATGGCTTCCAAGTAGCCAAAAAGTACAATGTACAGGAGGATCAACCTTCACAGTGGAAGATCCCCTCTGCAATGGATAAAATGGAGTGCAAGCTGAAATCTTCAGGATCTATGCCAGCATTTTTAGTGGGTGATATCCTATCATCCTCACTTTGTAGTATTATCCATCCTATAACAATGCACATTCAGCAAGAGGAAGATAGATGTAAGGGGAATCAAAATGTTCTGATCATATCCGTTGCTTGCTGTCACTGCCATTAACTACGTGGTGAGACTGTGCTAATAATTCCTGTCAGATGGCTAATGGGGATTTATGAATAAGACCTGCCAACTTGAGTCCTGGAGACAGTGAGGGGTGGTTTAGTCTCCTGCATTTGACAATGGCTTATACCAGATATGAGACTGAAAATGTATGAAAAGGCATAATGTGCTTGTGTAGCAGTCTGTTCTTTGATGTTCTGGCAAGTCATAGTTAGCCATCCTGCTTTTCAAGTTTTTCCTAAAATCAGCTAATTAATTATAGTTAACTGTAATTAAATACTATGGCATAAGACCTTCTTGCCTCTAGACCAGTGGTTCTCAACTCTGGTCCTCCAGATGTTCATGGACTATGATTTCCATCAGTCCCTGCCAGCATAATCTGTGAACATCTGGAGGACCAGAGTTGGACACCCTTGTTCTAGAGTCTTTAGACAATGTTGTTTAGGCTTTGGTTTGTTTATTTTGCCCTATGAAAGCTTATTCCTGCATATGTTTAGATGCAGGCTTAGCTTCACAAAGATGGCAGCCTACCTTTCCAGATAGGTGTGTGTCATCTGATTTCAGCCAGTTTTTCCTCCAACTGTCTTTCTAGGGATTCTGCTCCTGGCTCCTGTCCATCTACCAGATGAAGTGAGTATCTTCTTCATTGAGAACTTTCTGTGCTGCTGTGTTCTGTTCTAAATCATTCACACAGTCCAAGAGGCACCCTCTATTAGTAAAGGTGGGAGAAGACCAAATAAGATCTTTATACCAGATTCTGCTGCAGCTTCTTGTCCTTCAGTCGTGATGAGTCTCCCATTTGACACTGCATCACAGGAGAGCTATACACTGCACTATGTTTATAGAAAATCTCATGTAGTTGTGCACACAAAGAGTATTCCTGCAGGCACTCAAGGCCATACGGAAGTAGCTGTGGCTCATAGATGGGCTTGCCTCCAGTTGAAGCACAAGCCAGTAGGACAGTCAGGGTGGTAGTGTGATTTGGGTATTGAATTAGGCCCTGTGAGATCCAGGTTCAAATCCCCACTAAGCTCATTGAGTGACCTTGACCGAGTCCTTTTCTCTTGACTTAACTTGCCTTAAAGTTGAGGCGGGGAGAAAAAGGTACTGAGCTAATGAATACGGCCTCCTTTTATTTTGGAAGCAGTTCTTTAACAGATTTTAAATCCTATCTTCATCAGAGATTGGAAAATGCTTGCATTAGTTTTTTCTCTCTATGCAAACACACGTGCCACCTTATTAGAAGGACCACATCAATAACAGACCCACTTATCTCTTATGACCTTACTTCAGAATATATAGCTAGCCTGAAGAAGTCTTACGCCACCTGAATGGCTGCTAAAAGCTTTTGTCCCTTTAAAAGAAATGCTGGTTGTTAATGTCAGAGAGTGTGGGAGGTTAGTGAACAATGCATAGATGTCCTTCATGCACATCACAGTGAATACTTTATTTACTTACTTGCTTCATTTACACCCCACTGTTCTCCCCAATGAATACCCAAGGCAGCTTACATTTTCTGCTCACAGCAATCCTGTGAAGTAGGTTGGGCTGGGAGTCTGAGGTCACCCAGCAAATTTCCATAACAGTATCAGACTAGGGATTATCATTGCGCCCTGTGCCCTGAGGGCACTGATTGGAGACACTGGTAGGCAGGTCAATGGAGAGGTAGGCCCCAGAGGTAGGCTCCCCTCCACCTGTGTGAGAGTGTCCCACACATGTCCAAAATGCAGCAGTAAGGACATAAGAAGTTAGCATATCACAAGAAGGAGCCATTTTGTTCTTGCATATGACAGCAACTGGGAATTTGGTCTGCAAGATTTGACAGTGTATTTTCTCAGATAAGGGAAGGGGGAGACAGGTGATTATGTGCCATTCTAATAATACACCTTCATCTCTCCATACAACTCTAAGGGATGAGGAAATTCAAAGCAAATGTGGAATCGATGCCACCACCTACCTGTCCTTCCAGCGGCATCTCCTGGTGCTGCTTATGATCCTCTGTGTGCTCTCTGTGGCTGTCATCCTCCCAGTCAACTTCTCTGGAGACCTCCTGGGTATGTGGTATTCTGATTCCTCTGGGTAGCACCAAGGCAGGACTCAGAGTCCAGCAATATGTTGGGTGGCAGTCAATGATAACTGATGGAATATGTTGAAGGTTCCCAAGGAATTCCAGAGAAGCTTTCTTACCAATGAGTAGTAATGCTGAGGAAAATAGAAATCTTTTTGGGGAGGTAGAAACTAACAGAGAGGCCAAGAACGTGCAGGAAAGAGGAAACATCTGGAATTCAGTCAGGTATATGGTCCAGAGAGGTTTTGTCCTTGAATCATTCAGAGCCCTTACACTAATGAAACAAGGAGCACATTTTGTTTTGAACTTGGTTGCAACGCAAGTAGGGCTGAAGTCAACGCTCAGCTTAGCACACAAATCTCATGTGAGAAATATGTATCTTTCTTTCTAATTATAGTTCCTAGAAATATGAGGTAGTGTTGCACATATGCTTTCTAATTCTAGACAGTCTTCATGATGTCGACCATAGCTGGCTGGATCCCTGGCCCACAAGTGGTCCAGGTAGCCTCAACAGGGGTCAGAGTGTTTTCTACCCTGGCCCCAACCTGGTGGAATGCTCTATCCAGGGAGACCCGGGCCCTGCAAGACCTGATGCCATTTTGCAGGACTTGCAGGACAGAGCTTTTTCACCAGGCATATGGTTGACGCAGCTATTCCCCCCCCCCATCATTTCCCCCTCCCCTTTTCCATCCCCCCTTCTTCCCTCTAATGCAACGGTTCTCAACCTGTGGGTCGTGACCCCTTTGGGGGTCGAACAACCCTTTCACAGGGGTCGCCTAAAACTCTCTGCATCAGTGTTCTCCATCTGTAAGATGGATAAATGTTAGGGTTGGGGGTCTCCACAACATGAGGAACTATATTAAAGGGTCGCAGCATTAGGAAGGTTGAGAACCACTGCTCTAATGCACTGGTACATTAGTTTTATATTGTAATTTTAGTCACCATCCGGGTGAAATTCACTTTTAGCTTTCAACTTTTGTAGTATTTTAATGCTGTTGAAAGCTGCCTGAGCTCATGAGGTGAATGATGGCATATAAAACTAATAAAAGTAAATGAAGTGAAATTTCTCCAGCCAAATGTTGGATACATGCCAGTAGATTTAAGCTGCAGTCCTAAAAATACTTTCCTGGGAGCAAGCTTCATTGAATAAAATGGGACTTATTTATGAATAGACCTCCTTAGGATTACTGCCAGGATCAGCTAAAGCACTGGTTGCTTAATCAGTGAGAGGCCTATTATAAATAGTGAAGCTACCAGTTCAGGGCTGATTCTTTGTATTTCTAATCTGCTTTGGACCAGGTGTATTACCAAGAAAAAAAAAGAAGGAAGAGGAGGAAGAAGGGGAAGAAGGGGAAGGAGAAGGAGAAGGAGCAGGGGGAAGAGGGGAAGAAGAGGAGGAGGAGTTTGGATTCATATCCCCCCTTTCTCTCATGTAGGAGACTCAAAGGGACTTACAATCTCCTTGCCCTTCCCCCCTCACAACAAACACCCTGTGAGGTGGGTGGGGCTGAGAGAGCTCCAAGAAGCTGTGACTAGCCCAAGGTCACCCAGCTGGTGTGTGTTGGAGTGTACAGGCTAATCTGAATTCCCCAGATAAGCCTCCACAGCTCAGGCAGCAGAGTGGGGAATCAAACCCAGTTCCTCCAGATTAGAGTGCACCTGCTCTTAACCACTACGCCACTGCTGCGCCACTCACTGCTGCTAGGTTTCAAATGGAAAACATTAAATATGACATTTCTTTCAGAGTGGTAGTTTTAAAAAATGTGCTCTAAGTCATTATCTTAAATCTTCTCAAGCCAATGCCCATATTGAATTTTTAGCAATATGCAGCTCGTGTAGATTTAAGAAAGCAAACAGGATGACTCGCTTCTCTGTTCTTAAATCACTAGCTCAGGGAACAGACAATCCAACTTTTACAGAAAGGGCTTCATATATATGGAGTTTACAAACTCTAATGATGTGTGTTCATTAGTTGAAGTGCTGAAGAGCAAACATGCTTCCAGAAAGGTCTCCTCAAGAGGCAGATGGCCAGTGGTTCTTTGCCTTTCCACAATGCAAATGAGAAAACCACATAAGAAAAAACATATATGAATCGTTAAAAGTTTCCTTTAATGTTAAGAGGCCGCTAGGGGACCAGAAAAGATTTCCTCAGAGAGCCAGTTCAGGCTGCAGGCCTTGAATAGACCATCTCTGGATTAATTCACTAATGGGTAGATGATGAAAGTATTTTAATTATTTAATTGGTTGAGATTCCTAGTCTCCTAAAAGCATAAAGTGCTACCATTTGACTGTGTATAACATAAAATGCAAAATGAGAAACTGCAGACTTTAAACATTTTGTAAACCACTTCAAGTCCCCATTAGAAAGAAATGCTCTGCCATCCACACTTTCCCCCTCACCCCTTGTTCCATGCTGTCCACAGAACAGTATAAGCAGTGTCTCTTTTTATCTCCACTTCCCTGCCTTCCCTGCTCTGCTTCCACCCTCCCCAATGATTGGGAGGGCTTTTTATAACTTTATTTCAAATATGCATGAATTTTAAAACAATGTTCCTGGCTACAGCAGCGGCAGGAAGAGAGAGAGAGAGAGAGAGAGAGAGAGAGTGAAGGGGAAAGGAATGGAATCTCCTGCATAGTCCCCGTCTTCAGCAGCATGTGGTCCAGGGAATTGCTTTACCTCTTTTTTGCGAGAGGGGGTTATTTTGGGAAAGGGACTACAATATCACAGGTATATCAGCTATCACAGGTATAAATGCAAATTAAATTACTTTAACAAAGCCCTTCATCTTGCATCGTGTGATGAGATCTGTGCCTTTAAGAGGAGTTGAGGAGTGGAGTAAAGAGAACCAGGAAAAGCTGCAGAGGCCCACTGAGGCCAGCTAGCTGTGGGGTAGACAGAGAATGACTCCTTGCATGCAAACAGAGAAATGCAAGGAGACCACATTACAGCCTCACTGCACAAGAGCCACGAAGTAAACGTTCCATGCATAGTGGGCCTGTGATTTTTCTCATATTTGCCTCTCTTGTCTTTCAGGGAAGCATCCAGCTAATTTTGGCCGAACTACAATTGCCAATGTTCCAAAAGAGTATGTATTTCCAACCCCTGAGTCTGCATTTGTAGTGGTGTCTACTGAGAGTGAATGAGGCAGATTTGCCTACAGAGAGACCGTTATTAGCATTTCCAGAATCACTCAGAAAGATAACCTGTTACTTCTGTGACCCATTAGTGTGTGTGTGCTCACATTTGCTATTTGAGCTGGTCTATGTGAGCTGCAAGACTAATGTGAGCTGCAAGACATTTGCTATGTGTGAGCTGCAAGACTCAGTGTGCTAAAGGGAATGGCAAATGCCGGGATCGTCAGAACTGGCTTTGTCAAGCTTTGGTGCTGTGATACCCTGTTTTTCCGAATATAAGACATCCCCGGAAAATAAGATGTAGTAGAAGTTTTGCTGAAGTGCGAAATATAAGGCATCCCCCAAAAGTAAGATGTAGCAAAGTTTTTGTTTGGAAGCATGCCCGTAACAGAACAAAGAAATATAAGACATCCCCGGAAAATAAGACATAGCACATCTTTGGGAGCAAAAATTAATATAAGACACTGTCTTATATTCGGGGGAACACGGTATCAATAAACGCCAGTGGCGTAGCGCCAACTGGGCTGGATGGGGCAACTGGACCCCAGGCAGAGCAGTGGAAGGGGCGTGGCTGGGCTGCAGAGGGGCCGTGGCATGGCATTCCGGGGGCACTTCAGGGCAGGGGCAGATGGCACCACAGCAGGGGCACAGGGCGCACGTGCGCCCTGGGCGCATTTCCCCCTTGCTCTGCCTCTGATAAACACTACTGATCAATAATACAGAGTCTG
Source organism: Sphaerodactylus townsendi (assembly GCF_021028975.2). NCBI lineage: Eukaryota > Metazoa > Chordata > Lepidosauria > Squamata > Sphaerodactylidae > Sphaerodactylus > Sphaerodactylus townsendi. The sequence continues at coordinate 143,872,053 of NC_059426.1, forward strand.
TTTATTGACTTAAGAGACCTGAGAGCCATGATCAGGACACTATTATTGTTATTAATATTTAATGTTTGAATTATTGATATGATACTTATGATTTTAACTGTAACAATGTTGTGGGGTGCGCTGAGCCCAGTTTTAGTTGGGGAGCATGAGATAAAAGTATAACAATAATAATAATATGAGTATGGAAGTCAAGAGATTATGGCACAAACCAGCAATTGTGGTGCCAGTGATTATCAATACACTCGGGGCCATACCAAAAAAACCTTGGACAGCACTTGACCCATCTACTTATTGATAAAATCTCTATCCATCAATTACAAAAGGCCACATTGTTTGGATCCGATGCTATGCTGATACATTATGACATCCTAGATTCTTGGGAAGAACCCGATGCATATGAAGGCCAACGCTGGTGTCTGTGATTTCATACAATCATAATGATAATGATTAGCATGCACTGGGAGGTGACTTCTGTTTCCTTGTCTTGCAGACAAGATCCCTTGTTTCTCCTGGATGACAAATCTCTTCTTTTGCCTCTTGCAGTGACCGGCTGTTGTGGCTGCACAGTATCTTTGCCCTGCTCTACTTCATTATAACCATCCTCTGCATGGCTCATCACTCCATTCAACTTGACTACAAAGAGAATGAGAAGGTAACAGAGATGGCTGCCCTTTGCCCTCCCTTTCTGCTCTTTCAGAGAGACTCTGATCAGTTGTAATCGCCATTAGTAGCCAAATCAAGTGCTGAACATTTGAGCTGAGTGTAGTTGAGTGATTAGAATGCTGGAATTTGTTCCAGGAGAAATGGGTTGAAATCCCAGCTTAGCCTATACATACTTGGCAGCCTGTAGAGGTCATAATCTCAGAGAGCAGCTTTGGATGTTTCAACACTGTCCTATCACTGTCTTTTGAGCTTGTTTCCATGTAGTGGCCAACTGGGGAGCTTACCCAATTCTGCCCACGCAGACATGAATAAGCTTGATTTTCTCATCGTGGCAGAGACGAGTGAATTTTCCTCTCCAGACCTGATACAGGAAGCAGCAACAGATTGATGAAGGCTTCCTCAGCCTCAGTTCTTGATCTGTTCAGCAGAAGGAATTCATTGGGCTGCTCTGAGAATCAATGAGATAAGCACTTTCTCACAATTAAAGTGTCATATACAAACCATTCGTACTAGTTAAATCCTGAGACAGCTCTAAGTGGAAATGTGGACTTCTCCCAAATAGCTTTTTCCAAGTGTAAAATTAATCTTCCTCCATCCCAGCCAGCTAACAAGGTGCTGTTGGGGAATCTGGAATCAGATGCCACTGATCTCTGAGGCACTTAAGAAGCCCTTAATCTTGGATCAAGGAGTAGAACTCCTTTTATGTTCCTTCCTACCTGCATGTTTACACAAGACAAGACTTATCCCTCTTCATCCACTGGTTACCCCCAAATGGTGCGGCTGTTTATTCAGACCCTCACCCAAGAAAATATGATGATTCTGACACTGCCGTTGAGAGGACTGCGTTTTGTTTTGTTTTTTCATTTAATTTCATTATCTTTATTAGGCATGGGTAAAATAACGATCAGACTAACAACAACAACTAGGAAAGGTCAATAGGTGATCAACAGGAGTGAGCGGTTGTTGATAAAGTTCTCACCCAAAACTTTGCAACATCTGTAGTTCTTTAAGTACAGCAATCAGCATTGCCAGATTTCAATCCATTATCAGAAGATTTTCAGGGTTGCCAGGTACTCGCCCGTAATCCAAGCCTGTTACTGTAAGAGTTCATGGTAGGGAGTTGTTGAGCAGGATTCTAATTGTGATCCTCTGCAGGTGGGGGTGGGGAGAGAATTCCCGGGCAGTTAATCAGGAGGCTGCTGCATGTTCTCTCACTCTTGCTCCTCCAGTACTCAGGAGGACAGGCAGTGTCTCCAGTTGACCTCCTGGCAACAACAGTGAAAGCCATCCAATTTTTATCATACTTTGCTTTGATCACGGAAGCAGATTGATTCAGCCAGGGCAGTCCCAGGAATGCAGGCTACTGGGGGTTCTGCAAGGCTAGGATCACATTTTTAAAATGTGAAGTTATGTTTTTAAATGGCAGTTCTTTGCTGCTGAATCTCAATCATCTTAAGGTTTATTTGATTAAAGTTCCAGGGGCCCCCAGTGTGGTGCCTTTGGGTGCTATGCCACCCGCCAATACCTTTTCTGGTGCCTGCTGGGTCTTTTTAGGAAACAGGTAGGCCCAGGTAGGGCTTTTGCCCAGCAGAGCTTCTGATTAACTATTGGAGATTTGATTAGCTGCTCATATTTTTTAAAACATTGCTTTGTTAACAGCTGCCACCATAGCATGTAGATCTGCACTGTTACTGAAGTTAAACTGTGGCAATCATTTTGTGGCTAGCTCCATTTCCGGCAGCAGCCATTTTGTTGCTGAGCCCACCATGCCATGTCAGAATGCCTCGTGTCCCGGTGGGCTCAAATGGGCTGGAATCTTTTGAGTTAAACAGTGATGTTTTTCAGCCCTCGTTACATCAGATTGTGTCTGCTGAAGATGGTCAACCGGGTTCTGTCAAATGTTCAGACTGAAATCCTGAGAAAATAATTTGTGTTGAAGGACTGTTGAAATCCATGCACTATAAGCACACAGGGGTGTTACAATCCCACTGATTTCCAAGTCATTTAATGTGAATTGTGAGTTTAGCAAGCCATAGTGGGTATTTGGTGGGGGGGGGGGGGGATGCAGTGCCCAGGGCTCATTCTTCACTTCCTTCCCAAATGGTCTCCAGAGGCCTCCAATCCCTGCCCAAATAAACAGTGTCCACAAAGAGAAGAATGATATGTAAGTAAACATATGCCAAATGTAGGAAATGGTCCATCATTTATTCCAAATGTAGAGTTGTGTTCCTTTGGCAGCGGTGTTTCCAGTTGCAGAACCGGAATCTGTTTGCTCAGGATTCCATCAATCATGCCTGTTTGCAATGCGGCCTATGCCCTGTCGCGTTTTTGGACAAGTGGTCTCCCTTTCTCCTGCCTTAGGTGGCCCGGACGTTGATGGTAACTGGGGTTCCAAAAGAGATCACTGACCCGTCCCTTGTCATCAAACACTTCCAGTAAGTACATCCAGGGGACCACTTCCTTTGCCTCTAAACATGTCCCCATTACCTTCTTATGTGGAGTCCAGCTGCTGGTTGCAGACTAAAGGAGCAGTTTTTTTAATGGTTCAAGGAATACTAGAGATTAAATTATGAAATATATACGTGGCTGTGGCCATTATCACAAATGGTACCTGAGAGTAAGCTGATGGTAACCTGGGAGAGGGCCTTCTCAGTTGTGGCACCAATGCTCTGGTACTCTTCCCCATGGGAAGTTCATTGATCCCCATCTGTTCCCTGCTTCTGACAATGGATAAAGACTTTGTTGGGGTGTTGTGTGTTTTCCGGGATGTATGGCCATGTTCTAGCAGCATTCTCTCCTGACGTTTCACCTGCATCTGTGGCTGGAATCCTCGAAACGTCAGGAGAAAATGCTGCTAGAACACGTCCATACAGCCCGGAAACCACACAGCACCCCAGGGATTCCGGCCATGAAAGCCTTCGACAATACAAAGACTTTGTCATTTTGTTTGCTGTTCTCTCTGTGATCCCTCCTTCCTGACCAATGTTTTAATTGCTGGTTTTATGTTTTCATGCAATTTTAGCTGTTTTTTTTAATGATGGGGGTGGGGGTTGGTTTTAATTGTTTTAAAATGTGCATTTATCCTGCATGTTTTAATTTGTCAGCCACCTTGGTAGCCCTTGTGAGGGCAGAAAGACAGGATATAAATTTTTCTAATTAATTAATTAATGTGGCTGAGTTTCCCAATAGCTTGATGGGTGACCAGGAGCCAGTCATGATCTCTTTCAGCCTATCCTATCCTTGCTGCTGTGAGTATAATGTGGAAGAGAGATGAATGTTGTAAGTTTCTTTGGATCCTCGAAAAGGAGAAAACTGGGGTAAAAATATCTAAATAAATAAACTGGGCACGGGTGCAAAGCATTTCAGAATGACTATCTCATACATGCTTTTTGCCATGGCACTATTCCACCTGTAGCTTTCTGCTAGAATCAGGGGCATTAAAAGGTAGTATCTCTTCCAGATGCATTGAACTGTTTAATTCCTTCCAGATGGGTTTATAAATCAATCTCACTGTCTCTTCTTCTAGTGAGGCTTACCCGAGCTGCACGGTGACTGGCGTCCAGTTCTGCTCAGATGTACGCAAACTGATGAAATTGGATTCAGAGAGGCAAGTTTGTAACTGTGTTGTTAATGTACTCTTTAGAATACAACGTGCTGAGCGCTTCCTGTATGCAGGGATAGGGCTAACCTCTCTGTACAGAACATTATCTAAGTACCATTTGCAAGGTTGTCAGCTCATAGCTCATCTCAGATCCTCCACAAGATTTTTAAAAAATTTAGTTTGCCCCTGACCTTTCCGACTCATGTCTCAGAAGTTCTTTGCCTGATACAGAATCTCAAATGCTATCTGCTTGGCCTTGATTACTTGCATTAGACACTGAAGAGTGCATTTCATGTTCTTAGAACTGTAGAAAGAGAGCAGGAAATGAAGATCTAATTCAGTCTGTACACCAATACTCTGAATGCATTTACAGCTCAATCCACTGCTGTCAAGCAGGTGGGAACTGCACCTCTTTGGCACCACTCCACCCACTCCACAGGGCTTTCCCATGGCTGGAAATCCCGAGAAAGTAAAAAACAAAATTCACCTTTGAATCCCCCATAGGCTAGAATAGAGATATGCCACAAAAATTGTGGCATATCTCTGCTGGAGATTCCGTTAGCGCATGCGGGCCAAGTGGGCTCTGGAGCTGACTAAAGTTGGCCCTGTTCTCCAGAATGCCCCCATCATGCCAACACAGCTGGGCATCGCATGGGAGTGTCAACCCAGAGCTGAGCACTGCAGCCAGGCATCTCAAGGTTCTACAGAGGCCTGGCACCAGCAGATTTGCCCTGGCTAAGTGCCATGGAGAGGGCAAATCTGCCAGCGTAAGCCCATGCCGCCTTCAGAGGGGGATTTGGCCCTCCCTCTGGATAAGGCTGCACGTCTGGCCAACGTAAGCCACACATGAGGGAAGAAGAATCCTTTTTTTTACATTGCCATTAGATTTCTGAAGTCAGAGAATGTTGGCAAGATGAATTAATGAAAGAGATGAGTGTAATCAGGAGTATCTGATCAGGTAAGACAAAGTTGGAATGACAAAGGGCCCAGGAATGACAAAGTTGTGCTCAGCCCAGCCAGGTGGTGCTCCTGCCTCTTGAGGGTACGCTTGGTATTGTTCCCTAGCACTAGTCTCCATGGGGCTTCCTTTTGAAAAATGGCATTCAATCAGCGGCTGGAGAAGAGTGGAGGACAAATACGAGTGGCACCATTCTTGATGATGTGGCTGGACTAAAGCCAAAAGGATGCTCAGTTGTTAACGTGAATGGATACAAAAGGAAGAGGAACACACACAAAATTGAATTGTTCAGGAGGGTGCTTTTACAAAATGGATAGGGTGGTAGTTTATTACTCTGCTTATTGCCTGTATCATCTTACTTTTACTACATTGTTTTCTAATTTTTAATTTTATGGTCTGCTGGGTCCTGCAAAAACAGTATATTTTGAAATTTGTCTTCAGTCCCAGCAAGAAAGGAGGGTTATGAATATAATAAATACATTTTGTCTCTGATAGGCGCAAGGCAATGAAAGGGAGATTATATTTTACCACCAAGGCTCAGAAGGAGGGGAAAATCATGATCAAGATCCACCCTTGTTCCCGCATCTTCTGCTGCCGTATCTGTGGCTTTGAAGAGGTAGGAGGGAGTAAATCAGAATACTGGTCCTTATTGCCCTATCGGGACTGGGCATTTGTGCCTTCTCTTCTTTACTTTGCTAATCTATTAGCTACTTACTATGCTAGAGACAGTCTCCTTCAGCCAACTAAAATGTCCCTCGTTTAGGGTGAGGAAAAGATGATCCTTATGGAGGGCATTAGTGACTTTCCTTTGTTGAAATTTCAGCTCTGGACTTCCAGCTCACCACTGATGCTTTTTGAGTGCTTAAAATGGGTTTATATTTTTATACTTTTAAACCTTAAGGGGGAGAAAGTGCATGAAAGGGGAAGAAGGGGAGAATTTGAAAGGTGTTTCTTAATTGGTCTCGAGAGTAGGTCTCCATAGCCTGTTTGGCAGGAATGTCATGGTAGGAATCACTGCTGAAGATGTCAGTGATTGGCAAATGTCTTGTTGTCGTTCGACTGTCGGGAATTCAGTTCCCACAAGAGAGATCATAAGATAGGTCTTCAGATACTATAGGATAGATCTTCCATTTGCTGGTGAGCAGCAGGGCACTTTCATGCTGCAGTCCCTCTCTCACCACTAAATAATGCCAACTCACAGTTTTATGCGCACCTTGAACATGTGATTAGGCTCTCTGTGAATCTTTAAAACTGTGGATGTGGGGGGGGGGGATTTGGATTAGGGCCGTGACATTGGGGGAGATCATTTCAACCCCTTCCCTGTTTTGCTAAGCCCTTCCTTGTCTTCCTTTCCCCTGTAGGGAAACAGACATTTAACCGTAGTATCTGTATGCTTCCCAGTGCGTGGCAAGACCACCTGCAGTGTCAGCATGCTGGAGAAAAGAGTGACTGGTCTGAATTCACTTGCAAGCAGAGAGGAGGGGAAAGAGAGGCGGCTTTTCACCCTCCTCTATTTCTGCATCTGCCCTTAGTCCTGGCAGATGACATAATTTGCTGCCTTTAGTCCCCAGTGCCTGTCAAGCTATATAACCCAGGCCCATTTCCTTTCGGTTCCTGAAAGTACTGAATACTTATTTGTCCGATATTTTCTCAGGTTCTTTTTCCCAGACAGTCTGTGGAAATACTGGACTGTTAGGAACAATGCCAGATAAACTCTATCCACGATTCCGTGAACTCCTGCCCTAAGATGGGCCATATCACTGACCCTCACACGATTTTGATTTCGTCGTTCTTTAAGGCTTTTTCCTAAGATAATGAGGGGAAGGAATTTTTGAAAGGGACAGAAAGGAGAGGAGGGGATTGAAAGAGATCCCATTTTTCAGACTAGGGCTTCAGGTGTGTTCTGAGGCGATGGAAGTTAACAGCTCCTGCTCTTCCTTATACAGTGTGCGCAACCTGCTTTTTCCACCGCCATCTAGTGGCCTCACTGTGATACAACTTGACATGGTTATTACTGTTTTTTTATCATTCAAGTGGAGTCAGTTTGAAGGTAGAAGAATGACAGTCAGTCTCTCTCACGTGTGCTCGAACCTTCTGTGATGGTAGTTTCTCTCTCTCTCTCTCTCTCTCTCTCTCCTCTCTCTCTCTCTCTCTCTCTCTGCAACTCCTGAATTAGAATTTGATCATTGACAAATGCTGTATTGAATCTCAATATTGTTGGGGAGTCTGGCTTTCGGATTTCATTTTTCTTCTAATATAATGGAGCAAATTAGTTTATCCTTCAGTTGGAAATAACTTTCAAAGAGGTGCTTTAGAGTTCAGGGAAACAGTTCACGATTACTGTCTTTGATTATCCCAAAAAAGAAGGTGGCAGTTTCAGAGAGTTGTGTTTACTTTCATTTTGTCAGGTGGATGCTGAGCAATACTATGGGGAGCTGGAGGAGAAGTTGACAGATGAGTTTAATGCCGAACGCAGCCGAATTGCACTCAAGCGCCTCGATATGGCTTTTGTCACATTCCAGGATGAGAGGATGACAGCCACGTGAGCTATCACGACTTCCAATTGTTTTCTAGCACTCCAAAGAGCTTTACAGTTTTATTACATTTGTCATCATTGAGTGGCTCTGTCTAGTTCAGTGGTGGTGAACCTATGGCACGGGTGCCAGAGGTGGCACTCAGAGCCCTCTCTGTGGGCACGTACAAACAGAGTTGCCCCCCACCCCCAACACATCTAGGTTGGCCTGGGCCACTGGGCTCGATTATTAGCATTAAACCTAAGAACTAATTTTGGGGAAGCAGTGTAGGTAAACCTGTTAAGCGCTGTTGAACCCCACTGATTTTCATGTGAAGAACTAAAGCATGATCCCTTACCTGGAAGTAAGCTTGGGTGCTGGCATTGGGGCTTGCTTCTGAGTAAACCCTCCTAGGGTCGTGATTCACCTGTTGGAAGAGTTGCACGATTGCTTCAAAACAAAGCCACCAAATACCACCAAGCTTACTCCCGTGTAATGCACGCCTCGGAGCCAACTTTCTAGAGACTGAGAAGTCATTCTCTATCTTTCCTTTTAATGTAGGGCTTTTATTAGATGCCTTGTTTTGTTAATTTTTTCAGCAGCTCAATCCAGATCCCCAGGCAGCCAGGGACAGCACCCCTGTGGAACTGCCCCACCACCTCCAGAGGGTTTTCTGGCAGCACAGGGAGGCAGAAAAAGCCCCCCACACACACACACACACACCCCCCCCCCCCCCCACAACCCACTGCTAGAAAGCCCTTCGCAGGGCTTAATGAATGGTGGCATTGGTCCTGGACCCAGGCCACAGTGCCACCAGCTGAAATCCAGGGTGGAAGCCAACTAACATCAGCTCCACCCCAGGAATGCCCCAGCCTGCCCTCCCCCACATCAGCATCTGAACGCAGAACTGTGGAGCGGCCAGCTGCTGGCACCTTTGCCCTCTTTCACTGGCAGAGGGGCAAATGCATTGGTGCACCCGCCCGGTGCTGCCTAAGAACATCCCCCCCCCATCTGGATTGGGCTCTCAATTACACAGTGATTCTGAATTTTTGCTGTAACTGCTGACTCTTCTTCTCTTCCCCAGCATTTTGAAGGATTACAGCCGAACCCACTGCCGCAAGCATCCGCAGCAGTCCTCCGTTACCACAGTGGTGAAATCCCATTGCTGGGGGGTCAGATATGCCCCTGCACCAAACGACATCATCTGGTAAATGTTCCTCCTTTTCCACCACATTCTGGACTGGCCCTGGATCCACTAGGCTGGCTCTCTGAAGGCCACAGGGCTAAGACCCATGGCTTATGCCAGTGGTGGCGAACCGATGGCACTCCAGATGTTCACAGACTACAATTCCCATCAGCCCCCTACAGGCTTTATCTGCTGGCTACAGCCCCTACAGGGGCTGATGGGAATTGTAGTCTGTGAACATCTGGAGTGCCATTGGTTCGCCACCACGGGCTTAGGCCAACATGCCAATTGGCCATGCTGGCAGGGGATGATGGGAATAATGCCAATTGGCCATGCTGGCAGGGGATGATGGGAATTGTAGTTCATGAACATCTGGAGTGCCATCGGTTCGCCACCACGGGCTTATGCCAATATGCTCGTACCTCTGAGAGGTCAGCTGTGAGCTTATTTAGCTGACAGACATGTTCCCAAGAATTCCCCTCACTGCTACTTAAGTTCTTCCCTTGAATCTCTGGATATGTAGAGGATTGCAAATTTCTTCAAACCTTAGGAAGTTACACGGAGTGAAATGAAAGGAAATTAAATATATATGGGGCTGTGAGTCCAGTAAGGCCTTCTAGTCCTTCCAGGCACTATATTTCGAGCAGGAGTAATTCTAGTCAGCTTCCCAAGATGCCATTTTAGGGGTCACCATCCAGACTGCTGTGTCAGTCATCGCCACAGAGTTAAGTAAAACAGCCACTTTATCTGCTGGCTACAGTTAATGCACTTATCTAGGAGGCAGAGAGGGTGTTAGTAAAGGTATTGGTGGGTGCACCGAGAGCCGCTAAAAGGGCCTTAATCGCTTCCAGAAGGTCCTCCAGGCAAATACTTAATCATCTGTTTTTGGAAGAAGCATTCCTCTGAGGACACTTCTAGCTGTCTTTATTGAAATATTTATATCCCTTTCTGCCTCTTAAGGCGGTCCAGCAATCTTAGAGCTTTCACAGACATCTGCAAGCTAGATGTCAAGCGAGCCATTTCCCATTGAGATATGTACTAAGAGGAAATGGAGGGCTAGGGTTGCCAACTGGCCTGGAGGAAAATGTCCCAGCCCTTCAATAGAGGCTGAATGGGGTTGTTGTTTGCTAGGTGATGTTTTTTACCTCTGTGCTATAAAAACCTTCAGCTGCCCATTTTCGCACACTGAGTGTTAATTAAAAAGACAGGATAATTTTCTGCAATGCCTGCTCTACAACTGCAACTTTTGCCGGAATCAGCAACAGCAGCCCCATATAGGGATATTGAGGTACTACTTCTTGGAGGTACTTTTGCCTGTTTCATTTCCTGCGTTCTAAAGACTCTGGGAGCAAAATAAGTCCAAGCGCCTAGGACACCCATGCACTACTTTATTGTACATTTCCTTTTCCCCTCTTCAGTTGTGAGAGGACTAGCACGTGTCCTCTAAATATGTCATACTCTTAAATGCATTAATTTAGCGACCTGGATCCTAACTGGTGAGTGCAGAAGAGGAAAACTGCTTCTTCTCTGTCCCAAATGAATGGTACCACATAAGTCACAATGGGCTACCATAGTATAAAGCATAGGTGTCAAACGCAGGGGATGATGGGAACTGTAGTCCATAACATCTGGAGGACCGCAAGTTTGACACCTGTGGTATAAAGGAACCTTTGTATGCAACCCTTTCATGAGTAAAAACATTTTCATGTGCTGAAAGGTTTGGATTCCGTCCATAGTCTTTTTATTTTTTCCGAAAAACGTTTTCCTGGTTGGTTGTGGTGGGCTTTCCGGGCTGTGTGGCCGTGGTCTGGCGGATCTTGTTCGTAATGTTTTGCCTGCATCTGTGGCTGGCATCTTCAGAGGTGTATCACAGAGGGGAGTACCCTCTGTGATACACCTCTGAAGATGCCAGCCAGAGATGCAGGCAAAACTTTAGGAACAAGATCCACCAGACCACGGTCACACAGCCCGGAAAACCCACCAGAACCAGTTGAATCCGGCCATGAAAGCCTTAGACAATACGTTTTCCCAGTTCCTTTTGAACACATCTCCTCCATCAGTCGAAGCAAGCTCTGCCCCTAATTGGCATATCATGTTGTTTTATCTATCGGAAAATCCAGCAAACATTCATTTTTGGCAGGTGAAAGATAATAGATCTCTGCCCTTTGTCCTTTGCCCCATCAGTAGAATCCTAGCTGGACATCAAAGTTTGTATATGAGTTCCAAACCCTGCCAGGGTATTATTCCAAGATTGCATCTCTCGCTCTCTTGGTGGTTGAGGGCACCGATGCCTTCCCTGCACCCCCCATCCTGCATGTGCTTTCTCTCTCGTAGGGAGAACTTGTCCGTCCGTGGTGCATCGTGGTGGGTGCGATTTATCCTGCTCAACATCTGCCTCTTCATCCTCCTCTTCTTCCTCACCACGCCCGCCATCATTGTCAACACCATGGACATGTTCAACGTTACACGGCCTGTGGAGAGCCTCAAGGTGCACAACCTCCCCATGTGGGGCTCTGCCTGATTGGCACAAAACTTGGCTGCGAAGAGGAGGACGCATCCCACTCCGTGCCTCTCTGGACTCGCCCATTGCATGCTCATCCAATGAAGGGAGGGTGCCAATCAACACAGTGCATCAGGAGTTCTGTCCCTGGTTTGACAGGAAGTTTGGGTGCTTCTGTGTGCAGGATAGGGGGAAAACCAAGACTAGTGCATGGCTTTGTGTGGATGCCCTAGACATGCATATGCAACCAAACAGATTGCTGATATAAAGAAGAAATGACATATAGATAACAATTCCTGAGGCAAATACACAGCTGCCCTTGAGGCTCATTTTTAAACATTTATTTATATATCGGTATACCTGTCTGTTTGTTTATACCATGCCTGTCTTTCCAATGGGAGCTCATTCTGCTCTCTTCCATTTTAGGTTAAACTGAGAGTTTGTGACTGCCCCAAGATCACTCGGCAAGCTTCCATGGCAGAGTGAGGATTTGAACCTGGGTCTCCCAGATCCTAATGCAGCACTCTAACCACTACATCACACTGACTTTCTGAAAAACTTGCCTTTCCTAGACCCAGCATCTGGTTAAAACTGGGCCAGTACAGTGGTGGAGCTACAAGGGGACAGGGGGTGCACATGCACTGGGCACACACCTGGGGGTGCAGAAAATCGCCCCCAGGCCCCTCCCCCCCCAGCAGTGCCCCCCCACCCCCCTTCCCACGCTTACCTTAGTTCCTTTCCTTTTTCTTGAACTTTTTCAGGCTGCAAAAGGCCTGTTCGCAGTAAAAATGGCCTGAGGAACTACAGTTCCCAGGAGACCTTGGGGCTCACAAGGTCTCTTAAGGAGGCTATGAATTTACATCAATTTGCGTTTTACTTTCTTGAACGGAGCCCCATACAAGACCAAAAGAGCTGGAAGATGAAGGGAGGTGGAAAATATAGAATGCGCACCGGGCGCAGTTTGGCCTAGCTACGCCTCTGGGCCAGTATAGGTGCAAAGCACCTCTGAATACATTCTTAATGTGCTAAGCACAACATTTTCCTAGGTGACACCTTTCTGGCCAGTCAGTGTTGAACACCAAGCAGCTCATGGTCAAAAGTCAGCAAGTTGATGGGTGCAAGCAAAAAAGCGAGGAGAAGTTCTTTTTTTCCACCAGCCTCACATGCAAGTCAGGCCTCACTCTTGGTCATTGAAGTAGACTTTCTCTAGACATGGGTCTTCTAAACGGGAGATCTGGGAAGTGGCTGAATCTCTAACAAAACGTCCTCGCTGAGCAGAAGTATTCTTTTAATCCCATTTCCAGGGCACTGCATGGAGAGAGATTTCTGGGTCTAGAGAGAAACTCCTAAGCTTATTTCTTTCCTTTCCTGCAGAATCCGATTGTCACCCAGTTCTTCCCTACTCTGCTGCTGTGGGCCTTCTCTGTGTTCCTCCCTTTCATTGTGTATTACTCAGCTTTCTTTGAGGCACACTGGACGAGGTAACTTTCATACCCTCTAACCCTTCAGACTGGAAATGTAACTGCATATCTCACTGTGGGTGTTAGTTTTCATCTCATAAATTTATTTTCACAGTTATCTGGGGGTCTCTAGGGAGCCTTCTGACCATGGCGCTACAAAATTTAGTAACCCCCAAATAACCCTCAGAATCTCTGTTTTAATAGTTAAAACATTTTTACTAATAAGGTAACTGATAGTGCACAAGTATGACTTTCTCTTGGTCTTTATGGTTATCATATTGCCTTCGCTTGGATTAACCAGGTATTATTTTATTATTATTATTTTATTAGACTTAATAAACCGGCCAACCCCCGAAGGGCTCTGGGCAGTGTACAATGAGACATAAAACAAATACAATATAAGGTCTCATAAATACAATATAATGATAAAACATTAAAATACATTAAAATACATTATAGCAGCAATTCCAAAAATTACAAATAAAAATACATGCCCAGAGGCATGCACAGATGGCGCCCAACCCAAAGGCCAGGAGGGCCAGCATTGCCCAAAAATGGATGGTATCAGCAATCAGGCAATGTTGAAGATGGTAAAACTGTCGTGGGGGCTCCAGGGGGGGCAGGCAGTCTGTGGCTGGCATCCCCAAAGGCCCGGTGGAATAACTCGGTCTTACAGGCCCTGCGGAACTCACCAAGGTCCCGCAGGGCCCAGACAGCAGATGGTAAAGCATTCCACCAGGACGGGGCCAGGGCTGTAAAGGCCCTGGCCCGGGTAGAGGCCAGCCGTATCGATGAGGGGCAGGGGACTACCAGCAAATTGGCCTCTGCAGAACGTGCCTGACCCCTATCACGGAAAAACGAGGCAATCCACTGAAGGACAGTGCTCCGTACCCCGGACACAGCCAGGCGGTGGGTCAAAAGGTTGTGGTCGACCACATCAAACGCTGCAGTAAGATCGAGCAACACCAGCAGCGCTGATCCGCCTTGATCAAAATGCATGCGGAGCGTATCTGTGATGGCAACAAGAACGGTCTCCGTCCCATGCCCAGCACGGAAGCCGGACTGGAAGGGATCGAGCGCTGATGTGTCCTCCAGAAAGGCCTGAAGCTGCTCCAACACCACTCTCTCAATTACCTTACCCAGAAACGAAAGATTCGAGACTGGGCGGTAATTGGCCAGATCACTAGGATCTAAGGATGGTCTTTTCAGGAGTGGGCGGACCACCGCCTCCTTCAACCCACCCGGAAAAACTCCTTGCTCAAGGGAGTTGTTAATAATACTCAACAGGTGGGGTTGCAGCTCCCCCCGGCAGGCCTCAACTAGCCAGGAGGGGCACGGAGCAAAGTACCTGCAAGTAATAAGGTAATCTCACAATACTGGAACCAGGGGGCATACATTGAAAATGCTGGGTGGAAGAATTAGGACTAATAAAAGGAAACATTTTTTCACGCAAAGTGTGATTGGTGTTTGGAATATGCTGCCACAGGAGGTGGTGATGGCCACTAACCTGGATAGCTTTAAAAGGGACTTGGACAGATTTATGGAGGAGAAGTCGATGTATGGCTACCAATCTTGATCCTCCTTGATCTCAGATTGCAAATGCCTTAGCAGACCAGGTGCTCAGGAGCAGCAGCAGCAGCAGGCCATTGCTTTCACATCCTGCATGTGAGTAGCAGAGTGCTGGACTAGATGGACTCTGGTCTGGTCCAGCAGGCTTGTTCTTAAGTTCTTAAGGTTTTTAATTCTTGCACGTATTTATTTTTCCTATAGTCATGAAAGGATGGCATATAAATCTAATCAAATAAATAAATGCATAAATGAAAGCCTAAATTTGGTACAGACAGTACCCAAGGGATGAGAGTATTCCATTGCTGTTTGGTTCCAGTTTTCAGATTAATACCCCAAACAGTTCTCAACTCCAGAGAAAAAACATGTTCAACCAAAATTAAGCCTTCAAACAGGTTCATGCAAATGTGTTTTCTTTGCATAATAGAAGGTAGCATTCCAGTCATGTAGCTGGGGTGGGGAAGGTTAAGTGTTTCACTTCAGAAAGCTTATTACAGAATTCCAATCTAGTTTTCCCTGATCCCTTTCGTAGCCATGATGTCTGCTCTTAGTTAACGATTTTTTCCTCTTTCAGATCAAATGAAAATCAGCTGACAATGCACAAGTGTTACTTTTTCTTGGTCTTTATGGTTATCATATTGCCTTCGCTTGGATTAACCAGGTACAGAGCAAAGCACCTACAAGATACAACCCGGTTATACTCTCCTGTGAACAGGTTCTATCGTGAACCATCTCAGATGATTTACCAATTGAATGCACAAATTTCTGCCCCGCAGAATGCACTTGAAATTCAGCCCACAGTGTTGAAGAGTCCAGCAATAATTTTTATAGTACCTAAACCTTATGGAAGCTCTGGACAATTTTGAAATTTTTGAAGGGCACCCACACCAAGGAGCTGCCATGGAGGCTGGGGCCAATCAGAAAATGTTGACAGCTTCCAAGCCGAGCACTCCCTTATGATGGCAGCATCTGTTTCTAAATAGGCACTCCCTAGAGACAAAAAGGGAATGCTTGTGTTCCAGTGGGGAGGAGGACAGCCAGGACTGACTCTTTTGCTTTGGCAGAATGAGGTAGTGGCTGCAGACTGGCAGGCGCCATAACTTATGGGATTTTAGAGAATTCTCAAAAGAATGGGTTGCATGTGGTGGTTGTCGTGTGCACAACCTAAACCGAGATACAGAAGTGCTTTTCAGACATTGGTTCTCTGCATTTTCAATGTCATGCCAGTTTCAGCAGTCAGTGTAGCTGCAAGAAATGTTTGCTTTTGCTTATGCTAAGTTTTCCCAGCTATACTGCATAAGCCTTTTGTAGTGAGATCCTCTTTAACTGGGCTTGCTCAATGGACAGCTGTCAAGATTAAACAACATTTCAGAAAATGTCTTGCATTCTATCAAGAACAACTTCTTTCAGCGCTGCGATCAGATCCAGTACTATGCTTGAATTATGCTTGGTCAAAGACTTACAGGAAAGATTATTTTCCCAAAGCCTGTTTATCAAAGTTTTTTGCCCATGCACTCTGAATATTTTCCTGTACTAAGCAATCAGCTTATAACCATTTGCTGTTCTCCATTGCTCCTCTACAGTTTGGATCTCTTTTTCCGGTGGCTCTTTGACATCCATTTCTTGGATGAGGCCCAGATAAAGTTTCAGTGAGTATTGCTGAACACTGAGACTGCATACGTGTGTTGTGTCACCAGTTCTACCAATAGGGGTGGGTGTCTCTGCTTGTATGTGTTAGCACACATATGCAGAGGTTGTAGATGAGTACGGCCTTTGTTTGCAGCAAAGTTTGGTGAATACCAGTCACTACCAAGGTGCGCTCAAACTACCCCTTTCTCTCCCCTTGATTTTTGTATGGGTAGGTGTGTGTTCCTTCCTGACAATGGCGCTTTCTTCGTCAATTACGTCATCACCTCCAGCCTGATAGGAACATCCATGGAGTTGCTTCGCATTCCTGCGCTTATTGTCTATGCCACCCGACTGTGCTTTGCCAAGTCTGAACCAGAGCGACTTCATATTAAGCGGGTTTGTGATTCCATTATTTCCTCAACCTCGGATGGCTTCCTGAGTCCTGTAGAGCTTCCTTCCTCACTAGGTTTCTAAAGTGCTATGCCTTTTCTAAAAACCAGCATCTAAAATCCGGCATCCAAAATCCTTAAAGTCTGGAAAAATCTTCTGAAAGATATATATCAGGTTTGGTTTGTCCAGACATTTACAGGAAGAAGGTGCTGACTTGGGACAAGTTTCGCCTTGAAGTATTGTCAGCAAGGTTATATTCTGCATGCATTAGGTTCATTGAAGTATGCTGTGTGGCATGCACTCTAGAGCGAAATTTGCTCTTCTTGAGAAGCATAGCTTTCTTTTTCAGAAAACTGCATTTCTATTCCTTGTGGTTGCAGAGATCAGCTAGATAGTTTTAACCAATGACAAAATCAAATGGGACCCCAGAGAAGGGGGGTTCCATTGAGCAGCAATGGGAATTCTTGAGGAGCAGAAATCTCATGGAATTCTGTTTGATTTGCTACACACATGGTACTTAACGATGGGAGTTTCCCCACTTGCCACGACCCCCGCATGCCCCGCGCTGCTCTCAGCGCCCGTCATTTCTGGCGCGCACCCGGGCTTCCCCACGATGTCATCAAAAGGCGCCGTTTGGAAGAGCGCCAGGAATGACACGCACTGAGGGGGCGCGACAGCAGCAGCGTTGGGGCGGCTGCGTTGTCACTGCCCCTGTAGTGGGGAGTGCCGGTGGACCCCGCGATACTTGCCTACAGTAGCGCGGGGCAGAAGGTAAGTGGGGAAAGGCCTGATGGCTAACATAAAATGTGGTTTGTTGCCTTAGCCCTGATTAAAATCCTAAATGCTCAGTGAAACAGGTATAAGGACAGGACAGGTATAAGGAGCCACCAATGAAATCAGCTGATTATCTTGTAAGCAAGGAGTGCTAAAAAAGGGGAAGAAACTGTTTTAATCATGTTTCCTCAGTGCAGTCATAAAACTTAACCATGGATAATGCAAACCTTGGTTTACAGATCCTCTTGAAATAGCTTTCTCATTCTGGTTTTGTGGCCTGTTCTTATCCGTGATTTAGATCCTGAAGCATACTGCTTAACATTGATCAAAGAAAACAAAGTAAGGGCAAGAGTTATTCTGCACATGGCCTTTGAACACAGTGCCCCATCCTTCAGTGTTCTTGTAACCACAATGGAGTTGAAGACAAGAGACTAAATATGCTGATGTGGGTTTTTTTTTTCCTCAGAACCAAGCATACGAGTTCCAGTTTGGATTGGAATATGCCTGGACCTGTTGCATTTTTGCTGTTGTTACAACCTACAGCATTACCTGTCCTATTATTGTCCCCTTTGGTGAGTATACATGAGACTTCCTTATACTAAGTCAGACCTTTCAAGGTCAGTATTTTCTACCCCAGCCAGCAGCAACTCTCCAGGGTCTCAGTGTTACCTACTCTCCGATCCTTTTTTGACAGACAGGGATGTAGGTGAAAGGGGGGGGTTCCTCGGGTTCAAACCCCTCCCATTACATGTCCAGCTTGCTTGAAACAATGCATGGAATGGAACAGCCAGAAAGCCCTCAGTCAACAAACCCACCCCCATAAAAAATCTATACCTACGGCACTGCTAACAGAAGATGCCGTTGATTGAAC
This sequence comes from Sphaerodactylus townsendi, assembly GCF_021028975.2. NCBI lineage: Eukaryota > Metazoa > Chordata > Lepidosauria > Squamata > Sphaerodactylidae > Sphaerodactylus > Sphaerodactylus townsendi. The sequence goes on from NC_059426.1 coordinate 143,890,164, forward strand.
ATGGGACTTCCTTAGCATTAAGCTGATGCTCTGCCACTAAGCAACAAGCAGTCTCCAAAAGGTTCTGTCTGTAGCCTAGCCCATCACAGTCTGAGAAGGCACAGGCATCTCTGTAGCCTAGCCCATCACAGTCTGAGAAGGCACTGGAGCAGGAAGGAACCTTATAAAGTTCCTTATAAGCTTACTTGCTTGCCACTGTGAGCTGAGCTTTCCCAAATACGTTCCTTCCAGGACATACATCACAATGGATCAGTTCCTATAAGTGCAGAAGGTTTTGAATTAGATGGAATTGTTAATCCTGCAAAACAGCAAAATGAGTAGGAGATATCACCCATAATGATGGAGCTTGCAACCAGATTTGGAAATACTCTGTTCACAATGATGGGATGTAGGAGCTGGGACTGAATTCAGGACACCTTGAGGTGGCACAGTGAAGGGGGGATGTTTGATCATCACTACCGGTAAAGTGATAATACTCTGACAGCAAGCCAAGCCTGGCAGAGAACTCCAGGGCCACATGGTGTCTTTTCTAGTGCTTGTAGCTCCTTTGGCAACAAGAATGATGGAGGGCTACTAAGTCTGCTGGCTTTCTGCTGTTGATCGGCAAGGTTAGTGGCTGTTTCCCAGGAGAGCTGGAATTACTGGCCATATAAAGATATTTGGGTGCTGTGTGGTTTCCGGGCTGTATGGCCATGTTCTAGCAGCATTCTCTCCTGACGTTTCACCTGCATCTGTGGCTGGCATCTTCAGAGGATCCTCTGAAGATGCCAGCCACAGATGCAGGCAAAATGTCAGGAGAGAATGCTGCTAGAACACGGCCATACAGCCCAGAAACCACACAGCACCCAAGTGATTCCGGCCATGAAAGCCTTCGACGATACATATAAACATACCTTATGCTAAATCTGGCTTTTGGTCCATCCAGCCCAACAATGGGATGTAACCCATGCAAAATATATTCAAAGTGGGATTTCTTTTCCTCCCCACTTCCACTGTAGTCACCAAGTCCATGCCCCAGTAGCTCATGAAGGCAGGGGACCACCATCTACAGAGTAGGGAAATCAGTGGGATCTTCCCTCTTTTATCCATCAACAGAAATTTACCGTGGTCTATTCCAGGATCTTAGGCAAAATACTTTTTTCTCCAGCCTTGTTGCTTAAGAAGCTTTTAATTGGCAGTGCCGGGTATCGAACCTGAGACCTCCTCTGTGCAAAGTGTCTGCTGAGAAACTGAATGGTAACCCTCTGGGTCAAGGCTGCCTGCACCACAGTGTCAGCCCCCACAGCATCTCAGTGTCTTCTGAATTGCCATCCTCTTCCCTCCCTACTAATCTCTTTCCACACAGGTTTGCTCTATATGCTGCTGAAGCATATGGTTGATCGCTACAATATTTACTACGTGTATATTCCCACCAAGCTGAACCAGCGTATCCACTCCGCAGCTGTAAGCCAGGTGGTGGTGGCTCCGATCCTCTGCATGTTCTGGCTGCTGTTCTTCTCCATCCTCCGTCTAGGTGAGTACAATTTACGCTTTGCAGACTCCTTCGTCTCTAAATTTGGAGGTGGTTTCTGAACTGGAACACTGCAGAATGTTTATCTATTATAGCATTTTCATACCTGGTGTTTGTGAAAATCGATGTCAGACTCTGCTTGATCACGTTTCTTCCTGACAGATCAAACTTGTTTGCCAGTGTACACTCTGGTGCTCAATGGGTCATTCATCCTTGTACCTGGGAGCTCAGAAATCACAGAACTTTTAGCTCACAGGTCTGCAACCTGCGGCTTTCCAGATGTTCATGGGCTACAATTCCCATCAGCCCCTGCCACCATGGCCAATTGGTGGTTGCAGACCCCTGTTTTAGCTGATCCCAAAAACCAATGATTAGTGCTGTTTATGACTTTTATATTACACTTGAAATCAGTAGGACCTGCATGTTGCAATCCAAGCACCAAATAATGCACGATTATTCCTGAAGTACTTTTGAAATCAGTATTTTGGACATTCATCAGCCCTGAGAACCAGGTCATTTTTGTTCCCAGTTTACATACACAATTTAAGGCTGGTAGATAATAATTTGCTTAGACCTCAAAGTTGTTCATGGCAGAGGTTACAAATTCCTATAGTTGAGGTCTCTCAGCCATGGTTACCTTGAACACGCAGCTCTTGGTTGGGAGGAGACTTACGGGTCTGTACTATATATCATCATGGATATATATCATCACGGATATAGCCAGCGTGGTGTAGTGGTTAAGAGCAGCTGCACTCTAATCTGGAGAACCGGGTATGACCCCCGCTCTGCCGCTTGAGCTGTTGAGGCTTATCTGGTGAACCAGATTAGCTTGTGCACTCCAACACATGCCAGCTGGGTGACCTTGGGCTAGTCACAGTTCTTTGGAGCTCTCTCAGCCTCACCTACCTCACAGGGTGTTTGTTGTGAGGGGGGAAGGGAAAGGAGTTTGTAAGCCCCTTTGAGTCTCCTATAGGAAAGAAAGGGGGGATATAAATTCCACTCTTCTTCTTCTACATGTGAAAGATTAGAAACCCATGACTTTCACTCTTGCAATCTCTGCTCTTTTGAACATGTAAATTATCTCTTAATTAGAAAATATCTGGAGAGTGATAGTACTGGTATGGAAGGACTTACTAATGTTCCCCTGCTCCAGAACTCATGAACCCATGAAGGTGCCTTATACTGAATCTGGCCATTGGTCTATCGAAATCAGTATTGTCTGCTCTGACTGACAGTGGTTCTCCAGGGTCTTGGATCCTCTGCTACCTGATAATTTCAGTTGGAGACCCCAGAGATTGAGCCTGAGAGCTTCTGAATGCAACATAGATGCCCTGCCACTGATCTTCTAACTTCCAGCTTCTAGAACTGTGTAGTGGCTAAAGTTGGATTGTTGTAAGGCATATTTTAACAAGTACATGCTAGGATTGGAGGGAGAGGGATATTGACTGGGTAGTCTGTTGATTATTCCCTGAAGGGGTGGAGCTAGAGAATTTAGCTAGGTTTGGGGGGTGAGGATCACTAGTGCTGAGAAAGCTAGCAGCCAGATGTCAGAAAACCTGTACTTTCAGACTTAACTGTAAAGGTAATTGGAAAAGCCAACAGCAGCTGACAGATTCCTGTGATTGTTCTTTCTGTCTCTCTATTCTGCAGGCCTCATCCGGCCCATCACCCTCTTCACCTGCGTGGTCCTTTTCTGCTGCATCCTTTTTTCCTTCTTAGGCCTGTGTCTGAAGAAGCTACATCCAAGGAAACCCTCCAGTTACCAGGTAGGGAATAAATAATGTTTCCAGCTTCTTGAGATCTGTTCACTGTATTTCTCAGACTGACTTCAGCAAATTCAGAGACCCAAACACCAAGAGCTGGTTCCTCCATTGTTTTCAAGATAGGCATATGTAATGCATAAATGAAGAAAACTCTTCAACTTCCTTCCTCAAATGTTGTCTGGCCTTTGAAACACATTTTTTCGAATAGAATTTTCAAATACAAATAGAAGAAGTCTGGAATTCAGCAAGTGCAAAAGACAGATTTATTCAAATGTATGCATGCTGTCGTTTACATCTGTATGAAAGAGAGTGCCCTCAATCACCTGCCCACTGCCTGGTATCTTGAGGTAATTTTCCCTCCAAAAACACCAAACCCTTTAATGGACGGTACAGCTATGACCGAGCAGCTTCCTCTTTCCTTTCCTCTTTCCTTTAATTTTTTTTCTCTGTCAGAACAGACTTTTAGTAAGCTTCTAGATTTGAAACAGGAAGTCCTAAGTCCAGGTCTGTCCTCTACAGTTCACAAGAAAATTTCATCAGTGACACTTGAGAGGAAGTAGCCACCAAGTATTTCCTCCGTGGCCCAAAAATGGTTAAGTTCATTGTTAGTCCACAAGTAACGTGAGAAGGATCTCAGCATTGCACTTCCAGTGCTCTTGGCCAATGTCCAAAGCCTCTGAGAAATTAGTGCTGTGGTCACTCATGTTTTTGAAAGACACACACATTTTGCATGACTTATGCATACCTGAACGCATGCAGGTACGTTATAGTGAGTCAGACTTTCGGTTTATCAAGGACAGTATCATCTACACTGGCTGGCAGCTGCTAATATCACTGGCTGTTGAGAATCCAGTGAGATTCTTAAACCCACTTTGTTTTGTAGAGGAGGCTATACTGTCCATCCTCCCTGTCTGTGTGGCCTTTATCTCCAACATGGATCAAAGCTGCTGACATTGTTCCCCAGTCCTCCGTTGTCTCTTTCCAACAACAACCCTGTCAGGGGCATCAGGTTGAGAGGGTCTGATTCAGGGGTCTGCAATCTGTGGCTCTCCCGATGTTCGTGGACTACAATTCCCATCATGGGAATTGTAGTCCATGAACATCTGGAGAGCTACATGTTGCAGACCCCTGGATTAGCCCAAGATCACCCAGCAAACTTCAATAACAAACTGGGGATTTGAATTTGGGTTTCTTAGATCGTAGTCAGATGCTCTAACCACTGCACCTCACTTATTAAATTCCCATTATTTTGTAGCAGATAGGATATTTTCCACCCTCCTTTTCTGTGATGCTTTCCTTTGCTGGCTTCTCGTGAGTGAAACCTTTGTTTCCATGGCAAACACCAGAGGACTGTGTGAAAGCTAAACTGTGTCAGGGTATTTCCTTCATTTCTTCAGTCCCATCATCATCCTGAAGCTGGTAGCCACTTTTGGGACTCCTCGCTTCATTTCTGACGAGTTTTGCCTGCCTTTTATTACTATAAAAGATGAATGGCTCAGTTCCGTATGTAAGCAGGGTGGTTTGGCAAGGTAGACTTGAGTCTTCCAAGCTGGCCATTACCAAAATCTTCCTTTTGAGATTTACAGGGTAGGCCTTCTTTTTCTCGCTCATCCTGCCTTTTATACTTTTCTATGTTTGCAAGCAGATGTCTGAGCAATCTGAGGGGGCATTCAATGATACAGAAAGGAGCAGCATCTCTTCCACCCCCAATTCCAATGTACGTATGCCTTCTATTTCCCATATACTTCCCATTTTCTTGCACATCTGAGCTACCAAAATGCCAGCATTTCTATAAGCCAGTGGTGGCAAACCTATGGCACTCCAGATGTTCATGGACTACAATTCCCATCATCCCCTGCCAATTGGCCATGCTGGCAGGGGCTGATTGGAATTGTAGTCCATAAACATAAGTTCGCCACCACTGCCAATAAGGAGCATTTTGGATTCTTCACAGGCAAGGTGGAATACCCAATTCCATTTGGCTACATAGCTCTGTTGATCAACCAGATCTTTCCTTTTATCTGGATTTTATCCCTTTGCAAGTAAAGTCCCACTTGAATGTAACCTGCTGTTTGTTTCTCTGTCGCAGATGTTTGTAGCTACAGTGCTGCAAGAGCCAGAGCTGAGTCTGACCCCAGCCGCCTCCCCGGCTCATCAGTCATACGGCACTATGGGCACCCGCCTTGAACAAGTGGAGAATATGGACGAGGGTGGCATGCAGAGCTTTGAGACAGAGCTGGAAAGCACAGAGGGTGAATATGGGACGGAGCTGGTGTTGGACAACCAGAGTTCCTATCATTGACGACCTCCATTCAGATCAATGAACTAAATAGAAATGTCTAAATGTCAAAAGAGCGTCGGAGGGAAGTGTCGCGCCCTAAGGCCTAGATTGTTCTGTGCTTATGTGTACCAGTCCTGTGGTAAACCACTCCTGGGCAAGGATCTGGTTCTTGCTAAGAGGTCTAGGACCCATCGGGCTGATAATGAATCATGAGCCTTCTATGCTGCATGTCTTGTGGCCTCAGTCTTGGGATGGTGGCTGACTGCTGAGCTCAGGTAGCTTGACTTGTGGTGGAGGCGGAACTAACAAGGGAGATTTGCGGGGGCTTCCTTGCTTCCAACAGCTCCAGTGGTTCCGCAGCCTGTTCCATTTGCTGCCTCTCATCCTTCCGTACCAGGTCCTACAGACTTCCATTGCCTGACTCTTCTGATAAACCTCCAATCTCAGTCACCCTGTTTTCCTCATGCTCTCCATTTCTTTGCTTTCCATTGACGTCTTCTCTGACTATGGGGAACCACTTCTGCTGTGTGTGGAGCCTTCTGCTGGCAACGGTCAAGGAACAAGACTGTGGAGATCCCACCATACTATCCCCACACCTAGTGGGCGTGAACTTTTTCAGAAGCTTTTGGGGATCTGGGAGGGGCAGGGAGTTTCCTGAAATGAATTCAACATAAACAATGGTTTTTGTTGCAGAAGGCCCCCCAGGGATTCCTGAATGCTGCGGGGACAGCAAGAGACTCTGTTGTGAATGATAAAAACTCTTAAGCTGCTGCTGCTTTTGCCCAAATGAGCTGCCTTTAAGAAAGATTTGCTCTGCCCATTTGGCCTGACTTGTCTCTGTTTTTCCGGGCTGGTTGTGTTCCGGGAGAATTGTCCCATTCAAGTCTTGCCTGTTCTTGGTCCAGGGCCCAAAAGGGTGGCTAGTCTTCCACATGTGGATGAAAGAAAGATTGAGCTAGCAGCCGTGGGCCGAATGAAACACAACAGACTTGAATCTTTTTAAAGCCTGCATCTGCCACATGATCATAACTTAAAAACATGAGGGGTAGATTTGTCAGGGGAAAAGTATCCTGTCTGTGACTGCCGCTCACCCCCTTTTAACTCCCTCGCCTAGACATTTCCCCCCGGCTCTGGCCTGGTTCTAGTATTGGACCCTGGCTAAGGGGAAAGGAGCTGATGTCTGCAGAAAGGTATGCTGTGGATGAGGGGCGGCATGCTTTCTTTTGGCACCTTTACATGTCCCCCACACACACACTGTTTTGTGATTGTGGCAGATCCAGTTTAAACCCAGATGTGCTGCTATGATGTCTAATTTGACCCTTGCTGGACAGCTGAGGTGGGGTAGAATAACAGGCAAGGGAGAGGTCTCTGCCTTTAAACGATAAGGGAATCCTTTGTACACCAGCATGTTCCAGATTGCCAGTTCCAGCTGCATGGATATCACAGATGCATCCCATAGACTCTGAGAGGGCAGTGTGACTGCGAGATACTGTTCTGTTAGATTTCTGCACAGGAATGATTTAAGAGCTATTTAGAAACACATTTGTCACACGAGGCTTTCTCTGGCTCAATTGCATAAAACATTGCCCTGCTAGATAGTTCACAAGCTGAGTGTGTTTTCAGAGTTCCTGAAGTTAAATTCATGATAGGGTTTTTTTTCATCCTGGTATTCTAGAACATGAAAGAGCCTTGAACATGGGCACTGTCATAAAGGAGGTAGAAGAGTAATAGGTGGCTTACATCAAATCTTCTAGAAATAGGGTCGCCTCCCTTTTTGGTCCCTCCTGGTGTAGTGGCTAAGAGCCAGCATGGTGTAGTGGTTTAGAGCAGGTGGATTCTAATCTGGAGAACTGGGTTTGATTCCTCACTCCTCCACCTGAGTGGCAGAGGCTTATCTGGTGAACCAGATGTGTTCCACACTCCTACATTCCTGCTGGGTGACCTTGGGCTAGTCACAGTCCTTCAACACTCTCAGTCCCACCTACCCCACAAGGTGTCGGTTGTGGGGAGAGGAGTGGAAAGGAGCTTGTAAGCCACCTTGAGTCTCCTTACAGGAGAGAAAAGTGGGATATAAATCCAAACCCTTTTTCTTCTTCTTCCTGCAAAGGTAATAGTTATGTGATAGGCACTAGGAGCCTATCACATGTTGCAAACCACTCATTTTCCCCATGTTTCCTGGTGATCAAAGGTGCATATATTTATTTATTTTCATCCCTGCCTATCAGTATACATGTAGCTCCCAGTGAGGCAAATAGTGTTTCCCCAGGGCAGTTTCAGGTCAGGAAAAGGGTATGGAAGGGACAGCTTGAGTCTTCTCTTCCTACACACACAGTTTGGCCTGGATAAGCCTGGGAAATAAGTTTTGATCACAGAACTGTGCACATCTGGATCAATAGATCAAACGGGGGGGGGGGGGGACAAGAATGTAATATGTGATTTGGTCCTAACAGGAGAAGTTTTTCTAGCTGAGAGTAACATGGATGAAGAAAGCTTTCTCTAAGTTGCTGCACCCCTGTGGTAGAAAGGCATCATCTATTGATTTTGTGCCTGCTGTGCAACTTCTAAGGCACAGAAGCCTAGACAGGAGTGTAAGACCTGTTTTGTGTGGGACTGATCAAGTCAGTTTTCTGGTACTGTTCACAAAGCAGGGGACAAAGATCTAAGGTTATAAATTAATTCCAGAGGAAAGAAGAGTTTAAAATTAGATAAAACTGAAGCTTGCAATCCAAAATGCATACCTTTAAATAAACCCTGTTAAAAGCAATAAGAATTTTGTCCAAGTAAAACATTGGTGTAAATCAATAGGTTAACTGAAATATTAAGATGTTCGATTCTTCCAACTATAACACGCAACACTGAGCGTAAACAAAACCCAACCTGGTCTCTAACATACAGAGCCACTGCCTTCAACAATCAGAGCAGCAAATGAAGTTGAACTGGTAAGTGAATCCATTTAATATCTTGTCAATCACTGTGGAGAATTTTACCACACCCACCAAATTAGACAGCCAGAGAAGCAGAGGAACAGTAACATTCTGACAACATAGCAAGATGTTACAGACAACTTGGTGACTCCATCACCACTTAATAGTCAAATTAAGTTACCCCTTGAAAATTTTGGCCCAATTCAGCTGAATATCTTCAAACTTTGAGGTTTCCAAAAGCCAAGCTGTAAACAGGTTTGTCTCCTTAAAATCCATTACCAGAGCCTAGCAATGGTGGTGATTATTTCTCCTTGAGTTATCCTTTTATAGCTGAACATAAATTCACACATTTCCTCAGGTGCATGTTCTTACTACACCAACACAGCTTCTGTAAGGACCACTTCACATGTAGCTTAAATGGCTGTTCTTGGTCTTGTAAAGCAGTGACCAAAGCACAGTTGCTCCCATACCAAGACTTCGTTTTCTTCTTAATAGCTTGAGGTGTGGGCTATCAAATTTCTCAACTGGCATTAAACACCACAGATAAAAGAAAGATACTAATACAACAACTCTACTTTGGCTGCAGAAGAGGGATTGGATTGCTGTTGGTTCAGTCACAGGGATCATTCAGTCCTGAAAACCTGTTGCCTGAATCATGGAGAAAGGAGTTTTCAGACAATTAATGAATGGTTGCTATATTTCCTTGCTGCAGGTTGTAAGGACCACATTTATATAGAGGAGTCAGTCAAACCTCTAGCCTACTATTGTCTGAACTAATTGATGGGAGGTTTTCAGACCCTCTAGCAAAGGTCCTTTCCCAATGTCACATAGTACGACCACCAGAAATTTCCAAGTAGGAATTAGCATGCAACTGAAGATCAAAGACATGTACTTGGTGTGTAGATACCATGTACGTGCAGTAAATCATGTGAATATGTAGCGTAACCTAGACATTTTGTAATTATTAAGTATTGTTAAGCAATAGATTTAGGAAAGACAAAATGGAGAACTTCATTCCACATGTAAATTCCAGTAAACTTAGTGATGGATTCTGGCGAAGTTGGCATTCATGGAAAGTCTATCAGTAGTCACTAATTACCTTCACATTCAGAGGCAAATAAACCTTTGAATACCAGTGCTAGGAGGCAACTGCAGGAGAGGGCCTTGGCCCCTCTGTGCCTTGTTTATTAGCCCTCCAAGGTAACTGTTTGGCTGCTGTATGGAGAAGTATGCTGACGAGATGGACCACTGGTCTGATCCAGCAAATCTCTTCTTTTTTTTTAATGTTCTTAATGTAGGTCTCAGCTTCTTGATCAAAGCAGGTTATAAACAGCACAGACCCTTTGTTTAGCTGGTACAGCACAAGTCTAACTAATAGATTGCTGTATGTTTGTATAATTTCTTCCATTGCCTTACTCCCATCCAGAATGCCAAGTCCCATCGTACTCAGCCAATGAGAAAGGACTACCTGCTGCTGCTGTTGTAGGCAGCCATCTGCCCTGGCAAAATCCTGCTTCTGTAACCATGGAAATTGGAGCTCCCACAAAACTAAACAGATTCTGCCAGGATTGCTGCGCTAATATAAACAAGGATGGAATGCTAACAAATGCTATGCTGTTGAGGAAAACCAGTGGCTGCCTTTGGGGAAAAATATGGAAGGGGAAGGAGCCGAAAAGGGGAAGGAGAAGGAGACGAAATATGGAAGGGGAAGGAGCTGAAAGCCATGTTCTGAGAAGGTGAAGCATGTCCAAGTTGCCAATGCTGCTCTCACCCAGCAATTTCAAGCCAAGTTATACTCTTCCCCTCCAAAAGATGACAAAAACATTTGTTAATTAATTCACCATTTCTTGAACCTCCTTTGTTCTAGAATGCTTTGCTTGGGTCCTAGTGACGAGCAAGTTCTGTCTCCAAGGCACTAGGACACAAGTGGACTATTCTAGAACAAAGAAGGTCCAGGAAATGGCAGATTAATAAACAATTCTATTATCCTCTTTCGGTGGAAAAGAGTATAGTAGCTTTAGATCACCATACGAATCCTCCAAAGTGGTAGAGGACACTGACACTTCTACCACCAGTTCTCTAATGTATTAATAGTGCCAATGAAACAGGGGCTGTGCTTGGAATCCAATCCACCAGGCTACCAAAGCTAGCACAAATTTTTGACCAGAACCTGATCACTGGTGACTTCTCTTGTCTATGAAGTATTCAGCAATAAGGTACACTGGGGTTTTATTCTTTACTTTTGCTTTAAACTTTCATTTAGAACTGCAAGATGATAACAAACTTCCCTTAGGGCTTGAGTAACAGCTTCACTTTATTATGTCAATTGGTTCTGCACATACATACATTTATTTATAAAGATTCCAATCCCTTAATGTTGAGTTACTTCAAGGTTCATCCCTTCACCATCCTCCCACAGGCTTGGGAAAACACAGGAAATACAGGCAATATATGAATCCAGTACCTACCAGGCCCTGTATCTTTAAGAATTGTATTGAAGGATGGATTTCATCAGGTACAGTTTTTCCCATCCCAATACTGCAATGACAGCAGTGAGACCACATCTGGTGGATTTTCCCCCCCTTCTGAAGAACTCCTAAAATTACAGGCGCCCGGTCCAATGGAGGATAGTTTCCCCCTTCTCATAGTAGTGGAAGATGGCAAGAAGACAATATTTCATCTGAAGCAATGAACATATCACAGCTGATCCAACAGCATGGGAGCAAGTTGTCATGCCCAGAGAATAAAACAACATTACACTTTCTCATGTCACCATTTTCCTAGTGGAGGAAATGTAACATTTGACATTGCAGAACAGACATAACAGGTAAAGTTTGCAAAAACAGTCTGAGACACATTAAGAACAGTTTTTTTAAAAAAAAATGTGACAATTCACTGAAATATGGCATGAAACAGTCAAGAGTTAAAGCGCTATGAAAAGCATCAGAGATTTTGTACACTAGGGAAAAAGCCAGGCTATAACTCTCCCTGAAACACTAGCTTTCTAAGTCCAGGGATTTTCAAAAAAGGAAGATTGTTCAACTGTGTGAGTCCTCACCAATACAAGCTGGAAAACAGGCTTATCTCTTCGGCTACTATCTGTGGGAATACAGATGTGACTGCAGTGGTTCTGAAATAATGCGTTAGCAATTAATAACATCAAAAGACAAAACTATAATCCCAAGTCCCTGTAAAAAAAATCCAACTACCACTGTGGTACCGATTGTGTGGCTGTGTGAGAGGGTGTGTGGCTGTTTTCACTAACAGTACCCAAAAAACCAAACCCACCTGGTATAGTGTTATAAAAAAAGATTTTTGCTGACAAGCCAGCTAATGTTCAGATCTTCCAACATAATTTTTCAGTTTGGCTATTGCTACTAGATCTCCTGCCGGCCTCACAATCAGATCGTGCCTTCAGGGAGTTCCCATTACATTTGGCTACCTGCTTGCAGGAGCACAAGAGCATCCTGCCCCAACAAAGGATGACAAACCCAAAACCCTATCAGGATTCAGATGCTATGAAACAGTGCAGGGTAGAGACTCAAAAGAGACTAGGACTTGAGAAGACCAGAGTTCAGTCTCCACTCAGCCATGGAGCTAACAGTATAACCTTGGACCAGGTACTCTCTTTTTCAGCATAACCTACTGTTGCAGGGCTGTTGTGGGGATAAAACAGGGCCGGGGAAAACCACGCATGTCACCCTGAGCTTTCTGAATGAAGGGCAAGATAGCATAAAGAAACCTTTATTAGTCATTTAAAAATTACAATTAAAAGAAGGTTACTTCAAAACATTCAAAACATGTAATAGAAACGTGGCTACAGCTGCCAATATTTCTGTCTCAGAATTATCCACTATTTCTGTCTCGGAATTATTCAATAGCTTAATCATTTTTGTTTTATCTGGAAGAGACACAAATTGTGTAGGGAATAATGCAACCAAATCAGATCTAAGACTGTTATGTTTAGGACAGTGAAGCAGAATATGAACAGAATATGAACAAGGGAGTCAACAATGTGAGGACAAAACAGACAGCAACATTCAGAATGAAAAATGTTAGAAAAGTTAGAAATGTTAGAAAAGTGACCTTGAAGTAAAGTTGAAGGAAAGGAGTTACATCTTGCTCTGGTCACCCCACCTAAATTTCTGGGGAGTAATCCCAAGGAACAATGGAGAACAGGAACACTTAGTCTTATTTAAGAGAAACTGATGTTCCTGTTCAAACAATCTAGCTTTTAATTGATGAAATATCTCTTGGGCAACAAGCATAAATAAAGACTCCCAGGTGAAACCCGAAGAGAGGACCTTAGCTTCAATATTAAGCCACCAATCAGAGAGTTGAAGCTCACACATCGCTAGCTGGATCAAACTGCAAGGTCTGTGTGAAAACAGAGGTGCACCCAGAATTTAAAAGTTACAACCCATGCCCTGGATTCCAAAAGATCTTGCCCCGACTCCAAACATGGGACTGCATATGGGACACAGTGGGGAACACCAAAGATCTTATGCAGAAAGTTGGATTGAATCCATTCAATGATTGGCCTCCAGGCATGGATCCAAATTAGAACACCATACAAAAGGTGAACACCATACAAAAGGTGCTGCACTACCTTTGTGTTAAATACTTTCAAAGCTGCCGAAATATATTTGCCACCACTAAAGTTTAAAAACTTTAATCGGCGGTAGGCAAATTTTTGCAGGAAGGGCAGGATAATATATGTGACAGAGAATCTGCCTGGGCAGAAGGTTAGAGAGAAAGGGGGGATGGGGTACATGTGCCAAAGATTTGCAGCAAGTGGGTCAAGCCTGTACAACCCTCTTGATTTGCCTACAGAGGTGCCCAAGTGTACGTCCAGCCCCATCCAAAAATAAAGAGCAGATCTGCTCACAGTGAACTACAATCTTTGTTGTTGATACCATGCCCTGATTTATTTGTTTCCTTCATTTATATTTTGTTTGTTTGTTTTTTCAATTTATGAGTCGCCCTCCCCCGAAGGGTTCAGGGCGACGTAGAACAGAGAATGATATACAAAACTTAAAATCCTCATTAATTAAAATGGATACAGATCCAATAAAATCATATACAATATCAGCAGAATACAGATGGCAATAAGTCCTCTCCCCCCCCCCTTGAGTCCACTGGAGGCTGGGGTGATGGACTCAGCCCAGATGGCCAAAAGCCTGACGGAACAGGTCCGTTTTGCAGGCCCTGTGGAAGCTTAATAAGTCCCGCAGGACCCTGGTCTCCTTACGGAGCCTGTTCCACTAGAGGGGGGCCAGGACTGTAAAAGCCCTGGCCCTAGTGGAGGCCAGTCGGACGTGTTTCGGGCCAGGGACCTCCAATACCCTCCAACTCATAGCATTCTCTTCTCCACTTTAATAAGAGGTTCTGTTTTAAACACCAGCATAGGAAAATAACTGTTACAAAGAATCTGCTTCTCCATGAATGTGAAGATGCCAAAGGACATCACCCTTTCAGGAGACTTTCAAGCTCAGCTTGCTCTGAGCATGTTAGAGCCATTATTCATTTCTCCAGTAAAAGAAAAGCTCAGAAGCAGCATTCATACCAGCAAACAGCACAAGGCAGAAGGGTCACCACTTGACTGGCGACCTCCATTCCCCCTCCTACTTAAAGGTATAATTAATCCTGCCAGCACTGTAACTGCATTATTACCGGATTATCCAATCAAGGCAGATAGACGTGTTTCAAGCCTCAGGCTGCAACTTCTGTGCAGTTTTTGTACTCATCTCCTCTAAAGTATCCCAGGGATGGGCCACATCACAGAGACTCTGTACGAAGCATTCACTTTCTCAGAAAAGGGATGGGGGACAGGTTCCTCCTCCCACGTGGAAGAAGTGCAGAAGCATACCAGGGGAAAATGGTGCCCAGAGACATCTGTTCTCCGGGCACCCCCACCCCCACTATGCCTGGTCCCTTCTGCCCCACCCCCAAGTGGTCCCTTCTGTCCCACCCCCAAGCTTATAAAAGCAAAGGCCCCAGCATGGAGCCTTCCAGTTGCTTCTGTCCTCCCCTGGTCATGTGGGCGGCCGATTTTGCGCCCCCCATGCAACCAGATCAGAGGCGCCCAGGGACAGAGGGTACCCCCTGTCCCTAGGCAAATACACCACTGAAGAAGTGTGACCAAGTCTTCTGAAGTTTTAACATGAGAAAGCATCCACAGGAGGCCTCAATATAGATAATAGGATCGGAGGTGGGAATGATTGATAGTGGGGTCTTATGTACAGGTCTTTTACATCGCCTACTGTCTTGTCCTTTTTAAGTGGAGATGAACCTGGGACCTTCTGCAAGCAGAGGTTCTACTGAGCCACAGTCCATTTCCAGCTGCTTTTTAATGTTAGCAATGTTGGGAGATCGAATCAGTTGTTTATAGTTTGGTTCTTAGCTTATTACGGATGTATGAGACAGACAGGTGACTTGTGAGGGACCCAGGAACTGCCACTAACTCTTATCAGAGTGTACTGTGGGTCTTTGGTATTGGTGGGTTAGGTGGAAGGACCACAGAAACAAAACGATCATGTGGACATCACAGCAGGTTCTCTCATCCAACCCATTGGGTAGGATCCAACCAACTTTTTAACTGGCGAAAAAGGCAGGAATAGTCCCCTTTGAGCATCCAAAAAAGACAATGCTGGGGATCACAGAACCTGCCTGGATAAAGCCATGTGGAATGGGGCTGTAGTAAGGAAGAGCACTGGGCCCGACTGAGTAGCTGGATCCCATCCTTTCACACAGTCAGACCCTACTTGCCCGTCTCAGAATTCTCCTATGAGGTCTGCTCCATACAAAAGGAAAAATGTTAAAGGACTTTTAGCTTAAGTTTTCAAAGATAATGTTTACATCAAGAACAAAGGCTAGAAAGTTACTTCAAATCTGAGAAAAGCTAAAAGTATTCTGTAAGAACTTGAAGGCCTTGGGGAAAATAGGAGTGTATGCACATCACCCAGCTGCCCAGAAATGAACTGCATGCCATAGCACACTCTTTGGGCTGGAATCAGGATGAATTTGGGAAGCTTCGTCTGGGACAAAGCTTCAGCTCTCATTAACTTAATGAAAACGTTTTCTTTTCTCACACAGGGAATGGGCAGCTCCTGCATTTCTGAGTTTGCTTTTGTAGCCATGTATTTCAAAATTCCTCCAGCTAGAGGTTCAGGCACAGCAAGAAGAGCCTTGTGGCTACATTGCTTTGATAATCCCAAGCCCCCACTGTTGATTAACTACACTGAAACACGCTCAGGCTCTGTGGGCTGAGGGAATAGCTGGTGAAATGGCCTTTCTGTGCTGAGGGATCTTTTGTAATTACTCTTTATAAGGAGATAGGGGACAAAGAGTTGCAACAAGCCTTTTGGAAGGAAAGCTGCTGCAGTCAGCATCTCTACTGGTTACAATACCAGCCTGGCTCTCCTCTGCCCCCCTCCCCCCTTGCCTGAAAACAGACATGTGAAACTGCTACACTGAAATTTGGGAGCAAAATCACATTATCACAAGAGAAATGGGAAATGTGAAGTAAACAAGAGAGAGAAGAGCGAACAACGGAGATTACTCTGAAGCACACCGAACTGGAAAGGCGAGCTTGCTTTCTCCTCAGAGCCGTTCCCAAGGACAAACAGATAGAGGCCAGAGCATCCTCTGCGAGGCCTATTCCACTTTTCCCGGAACATCCCATCCGTAGCTCATGGCTTTCACCACAGCGCTGTATAGCTTGGTCCAGGCTTCTCGGACATTCACGTTGAAGGCAGGGCCATGGCATTTTTCCAGCATGTAGAGCAAGGATTCCCCCACTGTCTACAAGGCACAACATGGAAGAAACAGAGTAAGTGAACAACAAGCAGAACCTAGAGAGGTGGACAGCCTTCTGTCAAAGCATGGCGTTAGTTATTCTGGGGCCCTGGAATGAAGCCCTCCCCCCCACCCAAAAAAAACCTTGTGGTTAATATTCATTTTCACCCATAGAAGCTACAATCCTAGATTAATTTTGGGACTGCCAAAAAATAAAAGAGTATTGCCTGAGAATTTTCTATTGTACTTCCAAGCCACCTTGAGTCTCAGCAAGAAAG
Organism: Sphaerodactylus townsendi; assembly: GCF_021028975.2. Classification (NCBI taxonomy): domain Eukaryota; kingdom Metazoa; phylum Chordata; class Lepidosauria; order Squamata; family Sphaerodactylidae; genus Sphaerodactylus; species Sphaerodactylus townsendi. Next base: position 143,906,717 of record NC_059426.1, read on the forward strand.
CTGGACTATAAATAAAAATAATAAGTAGTAATAATAAAATTTCTCAACCATCAATCAGAAACCTGTGACAAAAAATTATACAGTGACACTGAAGACATGAGGGGTAAATAAAGCTAAGCAAGGAGCTCCGTGACAGAAGTAAGGCCAGTTCACCAGTCAAACCACCCAACCAACTGTTTCAAGGTGCCACAACAAGGAGGACACAGGCTACAACTCAATCCCACTCAAAAACAGCACAGAAAGCAAAAACCAGCATGGCGTAGTAGTTAAAAATGCTGGACCCAGGAACTAGAAGACTCTGGTTCGAATCCCCACTCCACCATGTAAGTTTACTGGGTGACCTTGTGCCAGTCACCTACCTCACAGGTTTGTTGTTTCAAGAATAAAATGGAGAACAATGTTAGAAGCTACTATGAGACCACATCAATTAGGGAGAAAAGCAGCATGGTGGTATTACCACCTAAATGAATACACAGGTATCTTCTCATGGACTTGCAGGAACTTGGTTCAAGTTCAGCTGACCACAGTGCAGGAGGAGATCATGGGTGCAACTTTGACCATGCCCTAGACTAGGGGTGTCCAACTCTGGCGCTTCAGATGTTCATGGATTACAATTCCCATCAGCCAATTGGCCATGCCAGCAGTTGGACACCTCTGCCCTAGACAGAAAACACCCCATAATGAAAGGGCACCTTACCGAAAAAGACGCCACCTTCACGCCAACTGCCTGGTGCTTCTTACCCAAGTTGGCAAGATATTCCTCCAAACAGTGCATATCATCCACATGGGTCACAGCGGCATCTATTACCAGCATTACCTAGTAGGCAGATGGAGGAATCTGGTAAGCAGTTATTGAACAAGGGTGTATTTTTCTATGAGCCTTTTACAAATTCCAAGGTAGGCATGAACAGGTTTGTACTGCACATCACTGCGAGCCCAAAAAACTCCCAAAAGCATGTTTCAGGGAAATCTGTAGCTAAGGTTCTAGATTTGTTATTATCATAATCCAGCTGTTCAGGACCTTTTTATATATTATGCCTTTTCTGCATAAACAGACTTCCAAGTAGTCTGACAACAATATTGCTACATTGTACCAATTACAAAGGTATCTTTGGTGTAACTGTTAAGAGCAGGTGGATTCTAAACTGGAGAACCGGGTTTGATTCCCCACTCCTCCACCTGGCAGAGGCTTATCTAGTGAACCAGATGTGTTTCTGCACTCTTACATTCCTGATGGGTGATCCTGGGCTAGTCAAAGTTCTTCAGAACTCTCTGAAGAGAGTTCTGTTGTCTGTTGTGGAGAGAGGAAGGAAAAGTAGCTCCTTAGAGGAGAGAAAGGTAGGGTATAAATCCAAACTCTCCTCTTCTTCTAATTATTTATACAGTTAAAAACTGCAATTGCTGTGGCTTCAGATAGATAGGTGTAATAAGATAATATCTATATTCTCACTTTAACATGCAACTTATCCCTGAAATCAGGCTCCATCCCTGAAGACTGGAAGATGGCCAATGTCATACCAATCTTTAAGAAAGGATCTAGGGGGGACCTGGGAAATTACAGGCCAGTCAGTTTGACATCTGTTCCTGGTAAATTAGTAGAATCTATCATTAAAGATAAAATTATAAAACATGTAGAAAAGCAAGACCTGCTGAGGAAGAGTCAGCATGGCTTTTGCAGAGGCAAATCCTGTCTTACAAACTTACTAGAGTTCTTTGAGGGTGTAAACAGGCATGTGGACAGGGGTGAACCGGTGGACATTGTCTACTTGGATATCCAAAAGGCTTTTGACAAAGTTCCTCACCAGAGACTGTTGAGAAAACTCAGCAATGAAGGAATAAGAGGGGAAGTCCTCCTATGGATTAAAAACTGGTTGAGAAACAGGAAACAAAGAGTGGGTGTAAATGGGAAGTTCTCACAATGGAGAGATGTCGGGAGTGGTGTCCCCCAAGGATCCGTATTGGGACCAGTGCTCTTTAACCTATTCATAAATGACCTGGAAGTAGGGGTGGGTAGCGTGGTGGCCAAGTTTGCAGATGATACCAAATTATGTAGGGTGGTGAGAACCACAAAGGATTGCGAAGAGATCCAAGCGGACCTTGATAAATTAGGTGAGTGGGCTAAGAAATGGCAAATGCAGTTCAATGTAGCAAAATGTAAAGTGATGCACATAGGGGCAAAAAATCCAAACTTCACATACACGCTACAGGGGTCAGTGCTATCAGTCACAGACCAGGAAAGGGATTTAGGCGTCTTAGTTGATAGTTCCATGGGAATGTCAACTCAATGCATGGCAGCTGTAAAAAAGGTAAACTCTATGCTGGGGATAATTAGGAAAGGAATTGATAATAAAACTGCAAAGATTGTCATGCCCTTATATAAAGCAGTGGTGCAACCGCACTTGGAGTACTGTGTCCAGTTCTGGTCGCCGCATCTCAAAAAGGATATTGAGGAGATAGAAAAAGTGCAGAGAAGGGCAACAAGGATGACTGAGGGACTGGAGCACCTTCCCTATGAGGAGAGGCTGCAGCGTTTGGGACTCTTTAGTTTGGAGAGGAGGCGGCTGAGGGGGGATATGATTGAAGTCTACAAAATTATGCATGGAGTAGAAAATGTTGACAGAGAGAAATGTTTCTCTCTTTCTCACAATACTAGAACCAGGGGGCATACACTGAAAATGCTGGGGGGAAGAATTAGGACTAATAAAAGGAAACACTTCTTCACGCAACGTGTGATTGGTGCTTGGAATATGCTGCCACAGGAGGTGGTGATGGCCACTAACCTGGATAGCTTTAAAAAAAGCTTGGACAGATTTATGGAGGAAAAGTCGATTTATGGCTCCCAATCCTTATCCTCCTTGATCTGAGATTGCAAATGCCTCAACAGACCAGGTGATCGGGAGCAACAGCCGCAGAAGGCCGTTGCGTTCACATCCTACATGTGAGCTCACCAAGGCACCTGGTGGGCCACTGCGAGTAGCAGAGAGCTGGACTAGATGGACTTTGGTCTGATCCAGCTGGCTTGTTCTTATGTTCTTATGTTCTTATATGTATACACCATCCACAGAAGCCCCCAATTATTTCAATTACCGTATATACTTGTGTATAAGTTGACCTGAATATAAGTTGAGGCACCTAATTTTATCACAAAAAACTGGGAAAACTTATTGACTCAAATATAAGTCTAGGGTGGGAAATGCAGCAGCTACTGGTAAATTTCAAAAATAAAAATAGATACGGTCGGGTGCTATTTGGGGGTCTCTGCCACTGACTCCCCATCTCACCAATGCCAAGGTCTCTGCCACTGACCTCTCCATCCCGCAGCTTGTCCAGCTCACCCAGGTCAACTGGCTGTCACCCGCCAAGAGTCAGGAGGTGGCCGCCGCTGAGAAGAAGGCAAAGGCAGAGAAAGCGGCTGAAAGGGGAAGGCAGAGAAGAAGGCAGAGGAGAGCAAAGCAGAGAAGGAGGCTGAGAAAGCAGCTGAAGGTGGAGGCAGAGAAGAAGGAGGAGAGCAAAGCAGAGGCAGAGAAAGCAGCTGAAACAGGGAAGGCAGAGAAGAAGGCAGGAGACGGGAGCGGGGGAACGCCACACAAGAATTAAGTGGGACCCTCACTCGCATATAAGTTGAGGGGGGCTTTTTCAGCACAAAAAATGTGCTGAAAAAGTAGACTTATATGCGAGTATATAAGGTAATGTATTTCCTTGTTACCATACAATGATTGCAGCCTTAGATGGTTTTTAAAGGATTATACATATTCAATAGGGAAAGGTCCATCACTGAATATCTATGACATTCCTATCCCACCCTTCCCACGTGGTCAAAGGCAGAGTACATGGCTTCCTTTCTTCCATTTATGCTCCCAACAACCTTGTAAGTTAGGTTAGACTGAGACAGACTGATGGTCTAGTAGAGGTCTGGCCAATTGGCCATGCCAGTAGGGGCAGATGGGAATTGTAGTCCATGAACTGATGATGGGAACTCTGATGATCTGACCAATTGGCCATGCCAGTAGGGGCTGATGGGAATTGTAGTCTATGAACATCTGAAGCACCAGAGTTGGACACCCCTGGTCTAAGGTTACTTAGTGAGTTTCACAGCTAAGTCAGGATTTTAACTTTGGTCTACCCAACCCTAATCTGACCTCTACACCACTTTTGGACTCTGCTTAACCATGATAGCTAAAAATGGAGGTTCTACCTATATTTGATTATCATATTTGTACTGGTTTTAACTTTCCCCTGTCTGTATATGTTTATTTGTACACCGCCCTGAGCCCTCTGGGGGAGGGTGGTATAGAAATCCAATAAATAAATAAATAAATAAATAAATAAATAAATAAATAAATAAGTAAGTAAGTAAGTTAGGACAAGCACACGAAAATTGCTATATTCACCATGCCCCACTTGGTTGCTTTCCAGGACGTGTCTACCCTTGAGAGAGACAGAATGCTGGAGTAGATAGCCAGTCAGCTACTTAATACCTCACCTCAGTCTCATGTAGCTTCCTCAATTATTCCCAACTTATTTTTAACCTATCCTAAGAATTACTCTTTAACTATCCTTCCTGCTGCCCTCTGTCAAGCTGTGGTGTGGACGGTATGAGTATGTACTTTGCATCTGGTTAAAGACAGTTTAGTATAGAGGTTCGTGGGACTCAAATCTGTTGACCAAAGTTTGAATCCCTGCTATACCATGGAAGCTCTCTGGATGACCTCAGTCAGTCATCTAACCTACATCACAGGGTTGATGCGAAGATAAAATGGAGCAGAATGGGTCCCTAATGTGGAGAATGGCAGGGTACAAATAAAATAAAATATTTAAAATTAGATCACATACATCCCTCATGTGTTTAATCTAATTTAGGTGTACAATATGCTTAATAGGGCATGATTTGTACAAACAGGAATCCATATATACATGCAATAATTTTCATCCCGAAGTACAGGAACCCATCAGACAAAAGTGGTCCTACAACAGTAGTGCAGCTGTTCACACCATAAAGTGGCCAACAGGGTACAACTGGAGCACGAAAGATTCCATTCCTCATTACTGCAGATTAAAATCTTTTGTTGCAATTTCACTATGAATTCATAGAATCATAGAGTTGGAAGAGACCCCAAGGGCCATCAAATCCAACCCCCTGCAATGCAGGAACACACAATCAAAGCACTCCTGACAGATGGCCATCCAGCCTCTCTTTAAAAACCTCCAAAGAAGGAGATTCCACCACACTCCGAGGTAGAGCATTCCACTGTCAAACAGCCCTTACTGTCAAAAAGTTTTTCCTGATATTTAGGTGGAATCTCTTTTCCTTCACCTTGAACCCATTACTCCTGGTCCTTGTCTCTGGAGAAGCAGAAAACAAGCTTGCTCCCTCACCAACATGACATCAATTCCTCATTATTGCAGATTAAAAGCTTTTGTTGCAATTTTAGATTCCTTAGCAAATAACAACAGCAGCAACCGATCAGGGCAGTAAGATTTTGGTCCAGCTTGTATTTATCAACTGCATTTTTATCCCACTTTTTCTCCAAGGAGCAGCACATTTTCTATCCTTTCAGCAAACTTGTGAAATAGGTTATCCTGAATGGCAGTTATAACCCACTATCACCTAACTGAGCTTTATGATGCAGTGAGGACTTGAACCCAAAGCTAACCAGGACTGGTTTGAAATACTAACCATTATACTACCCTAGCAATTTCTGACTACTTTCACCCATTACAGCAGGGTGGATTTGGTTCAGATCAAATTGATTTAAATCACTAGTCAGGAAGACTGAATTTAATAATGACTTTCTACATAAAAGAGCTTTCCTGTTGGTTATCATAAGCTTAATACATATTCTTCACAATTAGGGCTGTCAAGACTGGCTTGGGAAATTCCTGCAGATTTGTGAGGAGTCTCCAGAGAGAGAGCTCAGTGCAGGTGTGAAACCATAAAATCTACCCTCTGACATAGTCTGAAGGTCAGCTGTAATTCTGAGAGAATTCCCAGGTCCAACCTGGAGGCTAACAACCCTATTCACGACTAAGAGACAAGTGTAGCTTTCACATTCAGAACGTTTGTAAACAGCGGTTTATTTTGAACCACTGCAGGTTAGTTTTTAAAACTGTATCACAAAACGAATGATTAATTATTTCTAGAAATGTCAGCTTGCCCACTTTAGACAGGCAACTTTCCATCCTGGCTTGAGGGAATGAGTAGCCGGAGCCAGAATAGAAGGGAAAATAACATCATGTGAAACCATGACATTGCTTCCAGACAAGAACCTGGAAGTGACATGGTGTTTTCCTCAAAAAAAAAATTATCCAGAAATCCAGCATTTTGGATTCTCCCCAGCACTCTTCATTAGGTAATTTGTTTCATAATTCACAGAAGCAAAAAGTTGGGTTACTTTACATTGCTCACCTTCCTAACATGCTCCAGGAACTCGGGTGAGGAGAGGCATTCCTCAGGAGTAGAGAACTTTTTGCAGTTGTATTGGAAAAGTGGCAAGACATCAGGCTCCAAATCAAAAAGCCTGAAAGAGAAGATAAAACATCCAATGGAATGACTTCATCAGCATTTTATTAACTGCTCTGTTTCACTTTACCCACATCCTTCTCACACGCCGCTCCAGACTGGTTTTACCAACAGGGTCCAGAAAGCCAGAAACACACACAAGAACAGCAGACTGAGCCATGCCAGGAGCAGGAGGAGATGATGCCTTTCATCCCTGGTCCAGTTCAGCATTTATCTTCCTTTGTGCCAAGCCTGTCTCTGGGAAGACAAACTAGGAGCATGGAATCAAAGATGGCCTGCCCCTTCAGAACTGCTTTGCCTCTGAGGAGGCCTCAGGCTCTGCAGATCAGACTTTGACCCTGTTTTTGTGCCAAGGCAATGAGGTTGCCTTCTCCATTTCTTTGTCATGCTGGACTTCTGATGTACGCGTACCCAACAGAGAACAAGTGGACACTCCACTGGAAGTCATGTGACCTAAAATGGCAGCAATTATAAAATACAACATAAACAGAAAACAAGACAAGTGAATTCCATTCACGCCAGCTATTCTTTTTCCACTTGCCTGATGATATTCTCGCTACAATTCCTGTTCTGTTCAGGTGATCCTGTCCAGGTGATCCTCTCCCAATGGCCCTAAATATAGTGAGGAAGAAGGATACACCTCACTAGGTTCCTTGGTAGTTTGGGCTGATTTGACATTCTGGGTTAAGGCGGGGCCTAGACTCCTCTGCTAAACCTGTGATTCCCCCTCCCCTTTGTGATGCAGGTTCTTGGGATGACCCTAAGCAGTACTTCCAGTCTAAACACTGGTTCCAGCAAAGGCCCTCCAACCAAACTTTCCTGGCATCCATTTTTCTCTCATTGATACCACAGTTGCTAGAAGTCATCTGTGCCCCTGACCTAGATAGCCCAGGCTAGCCTGATCTCATCAGATCTCAGAAGCTAAGCCGGTATTGGGCCTACATAGTATTTGGATGGGAGACTACCAAGCAATATCAGAGGAATGCAATGACAAACCACCTTAGTTAGTTCTTGCCTTGAAACCCAACTGGGTTGCTATAAGTCATCTGTGACACACAGAGGTCATGTGTAATAGAGTGTGTTGGACCCTGTATTTATATCATTTACTAGCGGGGCCCAGCCACGCGTTGCTGTGGCAATTGTCCTTCTCATCACAGTCCGCAACCCACACAGATGTCCATGCAGGTCCAATGATCCCCAGCATAGCCTTTTGGGAGCAGCAGTGGTACAGTGGCTAAGAGCAGGTGCACTCTGATCTGGAGGAACTGGGTTTGATTCCCAGCTCTGCAGCTTGAGTTGTGGAGGCTTATCTGGGGAATTCAGATTAGCCTGTGCACTCCCACACACACCAGCTGTGTGACCTTGGGATAGTCACAGATTTTCGGATCGCTCTCAGCCCCACCCACCTTTCAGGGTGTTTGTTGTGAGGGGTGAAGGGCAAGAAGGTTGTAAGCCCCTTTGAGTCTCCTACAGGAGAGAAAGGGGGAATATAAATCCAAACTACTACTACTACTACTACTACTACTACTACTACTACTACTACTACTACTACTACTACTACTACTCTTCCTCTTCTTCTTCTTCTTCTTCTTTTGGGGTGGTCAAATGGAATCCCTCTTTCCCTTTTCAATTCACATTATTATATGGTGCTGGCTTGGTTTTTAGTATAAGGTAACCCTTTCCATTCCACAAAGGAACTGTCCAGAGTGTGAATCCCGCTGTCCATGAGGCTGGTTGACACGCACAGTCCTGGCTTGGATAAGGCAGAACTGGGGCAAGGAGGCTGTCCCAGTCAGGCAGCAGAGGCAGGGTGATGAGGCACTCAGATCAAGGCCAGCTCCCTGGGTTTTTAAAGGGCCACGTGCAAAAGAAGCAGAGCCAGTAGTGTTGGTTCGCCCCCACCCCATGGATTTTCTTAGAAGAAAATGGCAAACTCCAGCTTGCTTTTAGTAAAAGAGAGCTGTGGGTGAGGAAGTGGGTAAGTGGTGGTTGGATGTGAGGGACGGCAGAGTGAGGTGAGGGAGGATTAGCTGGATGTGGATGAGAGTATGTGTGTTGTGTGGTAGTAGTGGGTGAGGCACAGAGAGTGAAAGTTACCTGTATGTGTGGGGGGGGAACCCCACCTGACGTCTCACACGGCAAAGTGTGTATGTGTTTCACTTCCACTTGTATTACCTAACAGTATTGCCTATTTACTGTTTTCACTGCTCATCTCTGCCCATCTGCACAAACATTCTAAGCCCTCATACCAAGGCCTCAGGCCACAGACAGACAGGCTGCACAAACATTCTAAGGGTGACAGTTAAACACAGCCAGCTTCATGGCCTGGTGTGCCAGGAAAAAGATGTTTTACCTGGCTCAGGTATGGACTTTTGGCGATTTGAAGGTCCCATTACCTGCCCGTAATAGGGAGGGATGTCATGTGAAAATTTGGGGGCAATCCGTCCAGCCATTTCAGCGTTAGGGAGTCACCAACAAACGGATGGTTAGCTTTTTATACATATAGATTTAGTATATTTCTGGACTGCCTCTTCAGAATCCTGCTCAAGGTAGTATACAATCCCACCAGTTCTTAGATGTTCTTATGTTGTAATTCTTGCATAAATTCCAGTGGATCATCTTGAACACTGAGTTGTGTCTCTGTTTGTACTCAGTCTGGGCAATCTTTTTGCAGCAGCTGAGGACATGATCTACAGTTTCATCAGCTTCTTTGCACAATCTGCATTTTGCATCATCTGAGGATTTTTCGATTTTGGCCTTGATCAAATTTATTCTAATGACTTGCTATTATTGTTGTTGTTGTTGTTATTTCATAACCTGCCCACCCCCTAAGGGCTCTGGGCGGTATACAACAGAACAGTGCATAGCTACAATTCATAATAAATAAAACAAAATATGCATGTGATATTAAAACCTTAAACACAGCAGCATTAACGCAACCATCATTAGTTGATCACAATTTGTTGACGGTGCCCGATCCCAAGGCCAGGAGGGGGAAGCCCAACAGTGCCAGATAAGATCTTAAATTGGCAGTGCCGGAGATGGCACAACAAAGGGCACAGGGGCATCAGAGGGGGCAGGTAATCCACGGCCAGCCTCCCCAAAGGCCCAGTGGAACAATTCTGTTTACAGTCCCAATAAACAAAATTGTGTGTTAGGAGAAGGCACACAGGAAGCCTACTATCTGATCCTTTTACATTGAAATTCTAGGGATTGAAGCTGAGACCTTCAGCCTGCAAGGTATATGCTCTACTGATGTGCCACATACCCTCCCTGCACACATAAACACTATACCTACCTACCTACATACATACATACATAAAACAGAGCAATACAAATATGCCCTCTTCCCTGCTCTGCATCATCTGCACATTACAGTTTAACCCAGAGGTGTTGAACTTGTTTGTTATGAGGGCTACATATGACATAAATGTGGCTTGGTCAGGGTGTGTGGCTACCTCAGCTATTGAGACCACAGCAGGCTCACAAGCCCAGATCAGCACTGGGAGAGGGGGGGCTGCTACCGTGGCTCACCAACCAAGAACGGCACTGGGGGAGATAGTCAGTACTGGGAGTGTTGCGAGTCCCCAGCCACCTCAGCAGTCCAGATCAGCACCGAGGGAGATGGTCAGCACTGGGGGGGGCTGCCTCAGCTTGACCAGATTGGCATGGGGGTGGCTCACCAGGACAGATCGGATTGGGGGCTGGTGGTTGCCTAGACTGGCTAACGCAAAATAAGCTTGCCAGGCCAGATAGACAGCATGGGATGGGGTAGGTGCTTGGACTGCACCTGGCTCACCAGGCCAAACTGGGAACCAGGCTAACCTGCAGCAGGCTCACCAGGCTGGGAACAGGGTGTGTGCGTGCCTGGACTGGAAAGCCTGCAGTGGGCTCACTAGATCAGATCAGAATCAGGGTGGGTGGATGCCTGGACTAGCGAGTCTGCAGCGGGCTTGCCAGGCCAGATCAAGAGGGGAAGGGTTGCCTCAGCTGGCTTGCAGACTTGATCAGCCCTCTCAAGGGGCCCAATCCAGTGTCCAGGGCGCATGCTTGACACCCCTGATTTAACCCTTCATCTTCACCGGATCACAGGAGACTCGGAAGAGATACCCTGAACTTGCTTCTTGGAAACTTGATGCGCCCTGAACGGAAAACAACATGAGTTCCCGGGAACTGATAGGATGTTACTTCCCCTTCACATCAGAGGCAGATTAAACAGACTTACTCCCCCAGTATGGTAACCTGATAAACTACCCCACAGTCCACACAGAGCAAGAGAATCTTCCCTTCCTCAGTGCTCCTTTCTATGCAATGGGCATTCAGGATTGGAGTAAGGGGAGATTAAAGGATACCTGCTCACTTCGAACCCCTGAATAAAAGGGTGATTTAGGGGTCATTTCAATCACCATTTCCAAAGAGGCCTTGGGGCCGCTCTCTTGCCCGCTTCTCCATCCCGGCAGAGGGGTTAATGGAATGTGCCAGGCCATTCCGTTGTTCTCTCCCAGGCACCATATCCTTTGCCCTGGGACTGATCTCGGAATTAATTGAGCCTCTCCCCAAGGGCCTGGCCTGGGTTCAGCTCTGGAGATTGCCATGTCACAAGCAATTAGGGAGCCGCTAAGATAACGCTTTGCAGAGACGAGCACATGCCAGAGAGGGCTGCCGTTCTGCTCCCTGAATGAGGAGGAACTGTGGCTCTGCGACAAGGAAAAACCAGAGGGAAGGGTCAACGGCCACCCAGCTGGCTCTCCTCGTGGGGCTGCTGGCGCTGTCTTTTTGGCCGGCTTCTAGGCTTTGATCTGTAAAACAGGGCTTCGTCTTCGGAGAAGCTCAGCAAGTCCCGCTCCTCAGCCCCCTGCATGTTTAGTTTGAAGTGCTGCGACTGCTGGTAAGTACGCAGACCAAGGCCACAGCCTCAGGGCCGCATACTTTTTCCACTGTCCAGATTCACCCATTGCTTGAATTTCTGAAAATATAAAAGTCTTACTGGGGCTCATGCCTGCATAGAAGACATCTCTGTGCCACCAGCCTCCAATGTGAACGGCTGATTTGTGGTTACTTAGTGATGGGGAAAAAGGAACATGCTCAAAGTTTCATCCTTACTGCTTCAAGCGGCAACAACAGGCAGTAAAACAGCTACTAGAACAAAGTCTTCCAAGCCATGGCTCAGAGTCCATGGCGCCCATGAAAACAGTAAAGAGCCTTTCTTACACCAGGAATAACATCAGGGGGGGAGGCAAGAATTTTGGGGATAGAAAGGTGTGAGACTTCCAGGTAATCTCTTCTTGTTTCCAGAAACTTCTTGTTGTAGAAGCTGGGGCCACAGCTTAGTGGTAGAGTGTCTGCTTTGCATGCCAAAAGTCCCAGGTTCAGCGCCCGGTATTCCCAGATGAACAGGATCCAGGACTGTTCATGAAAGACACCTTTCCGTCGCTGCCCAAGGCCCTGGGGAGCTGCTGCCAATCAGAGCACAATACACTGACCTTGGCAGACCAAGGGTCAGGTAAGGCAGCTTCACATTTCAGGCACTGTGAGCCTTTTTGCATTAGGCGCTTTTCCAACACACTCAACAAAATCAATGTTACATGAACCGTGAAACACATGTGCTATTTAGTACGCATAAGACTTACATATTCTGACTCATGCACACAAGTTGGGGAGACACAATTGGCTGAGGATCCCCATCATGCACATGTCATACGTGAGCAACTCAGATGAGTGGAGTGTTGTGGGTTTTCCGGGTTGTATGATCATGTTCCAGGAACATGGTCATACAACCCAGAAAACCCACAACACTCTAGTGATTTCGGCCGTGAAAGCCTTCGACAATACAACTTAGATGAGGTTTTGCATGCAGGATGTACGCCTCATGTTCACTATCCGGCAACCAAGAGTTATTTGTGCAGGAAAACCATTAGCCATAGAAAGCAAACCAACCCTTTTCCAGTGTGATTTTATACCACCTTTTCTCAGGGCAGCATGCACAGTTCACCGTTTCCTATTTTGTCCACAAAACAACCTCACAAGGATAACTCCACTTCCTGCGATCTTTTTACAGTGTCACTCAACAACCCCACAATCCCAGCTGCTAGATTCTGAGTTGCGGAACAAAGATGAGGAAGTTGTATTGTTGAAGGCTTTCATGGCCGGAATCACTGGAGTGTTGCGGGGTTTCCGGGCTGTATGGCCGTGTTCCAGTAGCATTTTTCCTGATGTTTCCCCTGCATCTGTGGCTGGCATCTTCAGAGGAGCTGATGGTAGTAAAGCAAAGCAAGTGGAGTATGTATATACCTGTGGAATGTCCAGGGTAGGAAAAAGAACTGCATTGTTACTTACAAATGCTAAAATGGGTGGATTCAACTCAACACATGCAAATCACACTTGCTAATTGCACCCTTTACACTTGTTAACCAATGCAAATGGTTCTTTCTCCCACCCTGGACATTCCACAGGCATATATACTCCACTTGCTTTGTTTTTACTACCATCAGATCCTCTGAAGATGCCAGCCACAGATGCAGGTGAAATGTCAGGAGAAAATGCTACTGGAACCCGGCCATACAGCCCGGAAACTCCACAACACTCCGATGAGGAAGTTTCTCCTCAAACTTTTGCAAGCTGTAATTCAGGTGGCTGGCGGGGCCCTGGAGCTGCCAAGCACAAACCCCTTGCATTTCAGAAATGTCTCCATTCCAAAAAAAACCGCCTTCTTTCACTGGCGTAATGCCCATTGGGCAAGGTGGGCAGCTGCCCAGGGCATCACCTTGTGGGGGGCATCAAAATGCTGGGTTCGTTTTTGGGTATTTTTAGTGGTTTTCCATTTTTGGCCTGCAGGGGGTGTAGTCTTTAGGCTAGCAGCACCTCAGCGTATCATCAGGAGACTGTCCTTATGCGACCCCCCAAGTTTGGTGAGGTTTGGTTCAGGGAGTCCAAAGTTATGGACTCCCAAAGGGGGTGCCCCTATCCCCCATTGTTTGAGGGTCCATAACTTTGGCCCCCCCTGAACCAAACTGCACCACACTTGGGGGGAATCATCAGGGCAGTCTCCTGATGAGACCCTGAAAGTTTTGAGACTGTGCCTTCAAAAATGTGCCCCCAGTTCGTAACCCCATTGACAGCACAGAATTGTCGCAGAACAAGATTGATGGGCAAATTTCAGGATAGTAGGCGATTCTGATGTATCAGCACTGTGGTTTCAGGGTATCATCTGGAGACTGTCATGATGGCACCCCCAAGGTTTGGTGTAGTTTGGTTCTGGGGGTCCAAAGTTATGGACCCTCAAAGGGTAGCCCCCATCTCCTTAGCAAAGAATGTGGGATGGGGTACACCCTTTGAGGGTCCATAACTTTGGACCCCCTAAACCAAACTACATCAAACTTTGGGGGTACCGTAAGGACAGTTTCCAGATGATACCCTGAACTTTTGGTGCCGATACATCCAAAAATGCGCCCCCTGCAGGAACATTCCAGAAATTTGCCCAAGAATCTTTGTTCTGCATTGAGTTTTCTGTATTGCTGTCCATGGGGGTTGCCGGCTTGCGGGGGGGGGGGGACATTTCTGAAGGAACAGTGTCAAAACTTTCAGGGTCTCATCAGGAGACTGCCCTTATGATTCCTCCCAGGTTTGGTGCAGTTTGGTTCAGGGGGGCCAAAGTTATGGACCCTCAAAACTGTAGCCCCCATCTCCTATTAGCTCCCCTTGGAAACAATGGGGGATGAGGCACCCCCTTTGGGAGTCTATAACTTTGGACCCCAGAACCAAACCTCACCAAACTTGGGTAGTAGCATAAGGACAGTCTCCTGAAGATGTGCTGAAATTTTGGTGCTGATATGTCTAAAAAAGGCACCCCCTGCAGGCACCAATGTCCTGGTGCAAAAAAAAATTGGTCGTGGTGGAGTGGCCGCCCATGGGGGGGGGCATCCAACTCAGGTTTTGCCCAGGGCTACAGTTTGCCCAGGGCTGCCTCGTTACGCCCCTGCCTTCTTTTTATCACGCCAGTTCCAGAATGTTAGTCTGTTGCAGCCAGTGTAGAAGAGGCACTTTAAAGACGTGTACACGTGTAGATGCACTTTAAAGAGGACGCCACACACACACACAAATGCGTTAGTCTGCAAGGTCGCACAATTTCGGTTGCAAAAGACCAAAACGACTCCTTCTTTGGAACCGGTATAAAGAAAGTGTCTCAAACCCTTCTGCCCCATAGAATCGCCAGATAATCCTTAAGGGGCAGCAACACAAGACGACCCTACTATACTTGCACTGCAGGATCCGGCTGGAGAGGAAGTCCCCAACCCCCCTGTCCACCCCCCGACGGGCAACTCCTCTTGAGTCGTCCCAGGCCACGTGCTCCAACCTCCGCTTACCTGGCAAACAGGACGACGCCGTGCTCCAACGGGCTGGCGCTCACTTGCTGCCAGCTCTCCCGGATCAGCTTTTGCTCGGTGCTGGAAAGTCCGCCGCTCTCCATTTTCCGGGAGGCTGCAGGGAGGAGGAGGAGGAACGGCGGCGGCGCTTGGTTTCCTCGCAGTGTAACAGCCAGGCTCGGAAGCAACCGGTGGCCCTGATCCCGGGGTAAAGGGCTGGGGGAGTGGCGAGAGAAACGCAGCTCCCGGTTGGGCTGGAGGCGCCGCGCGTCCCCCTTTTGCTGGCTGCTGCGCTCGGGACTCTGCGCTCACATCTCGGGCCCCGCTGCGCTCCGCAGCCCCTGCGAGCCCTTCGCTCCGCTTTAGGGAGCCGCTCGACGGCGGGTAGGAGGAGGAGCTGTCTCCTTGCCCAAAGCCGGCGCGTCCGTGCCCCCGGGGGAAGCCATAGGGGTCAGGAGTCCCTGCTCGCTCCCCAGGCTGCTAACCAACCTGCCCTGCTCGCGAGCGCCTGGAAGCTCTGCGCGCCTCTCCCCTGAGCGGCGGCGGCGGCACCTTCCCAGCTCCCAGGGGCAGGGACATTTCCCCGGGAGCTCTTAAAGCAGCAGTGCCCTCTTTCTCACGCCTCCTTCGAAGCCCTGCAAGAGGATGCTCACAATCCGAATTTGATCGTCAAGTGGCCTTGTGATCCCAAGGCTCCCCCTGCGCCACAAGCAGGTGTCGCTCTCCTTATCCATGAACCTCTGTACCCGAGGCAGGGAGCTTTGAGTCTTAAAAGCCAATACCCTGAAGGTCTTGTTAGTCTCTCCGGTGCTACTGGACTCAAATCTGAAGGTGTTCCCTGTGAAGAAAAGGTGTTGGTGGGAAGTGTGTCAAGTCACAGCTGACTTACTTGTGCAGATCCGATAGGGTTTTGAAGGCAAGAGATGTTCAGAGGTGGTTTGCCATTGCCTGCCACTGCATGAGCTGAGAGAATTTCGAGAGAACCGGGACTCACCCAGAGTCACCGGCAGGCTTCATGCAGAGGACTGAGGAATCGGTTCTTCAGATTAGAGTCCACTGCTCTTAACCACTGTACCATACTGGCTCACTTTAGAAAAAAGTACAGCTGTTCATTTCTGTTTCCCTGGGCACAGGCACAATCGATGCCATTGTGAAAAGCAGAGGGAGCCCTCCAAGGAAAAAAGTTGGCAACAAACATTGGATTCTCCTCACAACTTAGCTGCACATGGCAAAGCAACTGTGGAACAAGTAATTTTAACAGGGGGAAAAGCTGTTCTGGGAATCTACAATAAGGACCAATTCAAGAACAAAACTTCCATGTAATTTCAACTTTGGGATATGTTACAATTAAAATTAAGGTTGAATGCACACTTGGTAGTAAGCCATACTGGGAGTTGCTTCCATACTTATGTTTAGAGCCAGTATAGAGTCAAGTTCACACCTATTTGAGAGAGCAACTTTGTAAACTGAAAATTAGCATGAAGTTTTTTCTTCTCAAAATCCCCCATTGCATTACACAGCTAAAGTCAATACACAAAGGAGATATTTATTCCAATCAAGAGCAAAGTATCTAAATGTTAAAGAGCTGTATTTTCTTGGAACATTGAGCAGACAGAAATTTAACATATTCAAAAACTCCCATTTAAATCAGACTTTGTCACCACACTTTGAGCACTGATAAGCACAAAGGCTGGACTTAACTCCAAAACCCTGACAATGCAAACAGAACAGTGATCTCTGAAATGGAGCTCAAGGGAATAACGAGTCCACTCATGGGTGACCAAGTGCCCACTTCTTCCACAAAGCATTCTCCCAAATAAAGAGTTAGTCAGTCAGTGCCGTAGGTATAGATTTTTTTATGGGGGTGGGTTCGGTGACTGAGGTCTTTCCGGCTGTTCCATTCCATGCATTGTTTCAAGCAAGCCTGACATGTAATGGGAAGGGTCTAAACCTGAGGGGAAAAAAACCCTTACCTAGTCCCTGGTTAGTCTTGGCTTTCCTCTAGTCCTATGGAACAGGGGGATCTTTGGAAGGGCCCAGGAGGCATTGCCTTTGTGTCTGCAGGGAGCATCCATTCAAAAACAGCTGCTGCTCCCCGCATGATGTGATTGAGCCCAACACCCAGTGGTAGGAATGGACATTAATGGGGACATGGGTATTCCTATACGTCCCCCAGGTGCACTGCCGCTTTTGGTATCATGTATGCCCCAGGCCAAGCCCCAGCCCTCCTGACCTCCTGGTGCCTTTCCTGCTCCCTACTCCCAGGTCTCCTTGGCTGCCATTTTCAGATTGCCTCTACAGCCCACTGCTATTCTGTGGTGGTGTCTGACTTCCATTCTCAACATTCCAAAGATGCCTACAAGGTCATCAAAATTGTGGACCCGGATGTAGAACTTAATTCTGCTATCAAATTCAGGGTCCTGGCTATTCAGGGGTGAAGCTGTAAGAGGGCGGGCGGACACCGCTCCCCGGACGCACGCTATTGTTGTCACATGATGGAAAATCACCCCCAACCCCCCCTCCCAGGGTCGGGGCGGGGAGCACGTGGAGGCAGGTCGTGCCCTGGGTGCAGTTCTTCTCCCTCTGTCCCCTTGGCTATTGATATCAAAATGTATATTTTATTTACAACATTTTTATGTTGCCTTTTTATCCAATCAAGGTCCTTAGAAGCAGGCAACGAACATAAAACACTAAAATGTTAAACCATTTAAACAACTAAAATTATAAAAACAGTTAAAATTACAAAATTCAATTATAAACATAAAAAAGTAACACCAAAGCTTCAAAGGGATTCAGATGTTACAAAGTCTGTCCCACACCTCTTTTCATACATGGGGTTGCTATCAACTGAAACTGTGAATTTACAGATGAGCCATGCAATTTCTTTACACATGAGGACGTCTGTTGAGCCCACAAATGTTATTAGGCTAAGAATACGTGAATACCCCAAAGTCATCAAGCAAAAGGAGGGGATATTTTCTACCCTCCCCATCTGTGCTGCCTGCCTTTTCTGGCTTCTTGTAAATGAATGTCTTCTTCCATTGCAATTACCAGTAGGATGTTTGACGGTTGAACTGCCCCAGGACGTTTCAGTTCCCTGAAGCTAGTAGCCAATTTTCCAATGCCTGCCTTTAATTTCTGATGGGTCACTCCTGCCACAAAGAACCTTCACTTCTATTATAAATAACATGGGGAAGGGGGTGTTCTTGACTTATCATGGGCCAGGATGTTCTTAATTCATTGCATGGTGTGTCCCATCTTCATCCTATACCTGATGGCCAAGAATTAGAGTCCTAGCTTTATTTTCTGACGAGTTATGCCTGTCACAGACAGGCAAGCAGACTGATCATTTTATCATTATAGATATTTCTTTGCTGCCTCTCCAGGACAGAACTGCTTGAGGCAGCTCACGCAATAGTCGAGCAACATAAAATCATAAAGCCAATCAGCAATTAAAATAATCAACCACAAATCATTACTCAGTAGCTGCAAAAATTATAAACAAGGAACAAAATTCTCCAAGTAGTGCTTGTAGCAGAGAAACAGAAGTGGAGTGCCTAGCAACAGAACAAAGACCTGAAACCAGTTTTCCCAGTACACAGATTGCCTTTCTAAATGTTGATTCGACAGTGCTTTCTCAAGGTTCTCCTTACTCTCTGATATTTGTCTAGCTCTTAGAACCATATAAGCTCTTTGCTGCTTCTCTAGGTCCCATAACCCCTGTGTAGCCCAGTCTTATGCCTGCAATCTTTAAATTGCTGAAGTCATAACTATGTAATGTGGTGAGAGATCACTATAAGGTTTTGATTTTGATGTGTGTGTTTTAAAGCTAACAGTGACCACAGGGAGGACAAGTGCTATTCCTTGTGCTATTTTCCCTGTTTAAAATTCTCCCCCACCCCTCTGTGTGTGTGTGTGTGTGTGTGTGTGTATGAGAGAGAGAGAGAGAGAGAGAGAGAGAGAGAGAGAGAGAGAGAGAGAGAGAGGTTTTGCTATTGGTAGTAACACCCATCTTGAGCATCCCAGGCAAAGCCATGTATAAGCTGACATATGTCTGCTTTGGTGTTGTTGCAGAGATATCTCATATGCGATTCTGTTTCATAGTCTTGGAACTCCTCTTGATCAAAGCCACAGCTGCTAGAGTCAAAGGTGAAGCTTTCAGTCTCGCTTGATTTTACTGTGCACAGGCGGCGCACACATGCTTTATAGACCCACATCCTTTCAGCTCTGCTGCTAAGTAGATGCAGGTCGTACTCCTAAGAACACTTTATTGGAAGTAAACTCCACTAAGGAAAGTGGGACTTGTTTCTGAACCAATCTACTTAGCTTTGTTCCATTATCTGCTGAAGAGTAATTGATCCGTGCTGGGCAATATTCTTATTTCCAATTGAAACAAGCTTAGCTACTAGACTATTTTGTATTTATTTTACATGTTTCATCTTATAGCACAATCTGTTTTTCTTAAACATTGTTCAACCACTATTTTTTGAGTCTCCCAACCAGGGTGGGGTAAAGGGCTTAGGGAGGGGGGGTGGCACGGGCTTTTGCCGTTGTGTTTGCCCCCCCCCCCCGGGCACTTACCATGATGGAGGAGGCAGACATGCCAGCGGGCAGCGACTTCCCAGCTCTCTGCAGTAGCAAAACCTGGAAGGCAGGATGTTCCCAGCTGACATTAGTTGGCTTCCTCCCAGGGTTTAGGGCAGGGATTGTGGTGCCCTCAGACTTATGCCACTAAGTCCTATGGAGGGATTTCAGGGGGGGAGGGGGTTGCATTTTTTGCTCCCTGTGCCACCAAAAAACCCTCTTGGAGGGGCTGGGGCAGCGCCACATCCCACCACCAAAGGCTGTGGATGGGACTGTCCAAAACTCTCAAAAAGTACCCCTTGAATTTTGGGTAGAAAAAAATGGGTCGCCATGAAATGCCACAAGGAAAATGGTGCTGATGTTAGTGGGACCTTTGAAAATGCACATTTTCCCATCCAGATAACGTGCATACATGCTTGAAATGTGTTCTTTCAAAAAAAAAAGATAATGACAGGCTTAGGAACGATGAGAGCAAAGCAGGGGGTTAAACTTGGGAAGTGGATATTAGAGGATGTTCAGTGACTGTTCAAAAATAAAACAGTGCTCCAGTTGGGAAGACAAGGCACAGCATATGTGTAGATACAGCCACTCTCACACAGCCAAAGTTGTGGGGGCACTAGATAAAATCAATGACCTCAGGTTTCTTTCTTTGAGCAAACAAAGACAAAAGGGCATGGGGATTATGACCTACCACAAACAATTATTATGGCAACCTGGCAAGTTTCCATGAGCAATTGGATATATCCTCTCATTTCCGCCCTATAAAGACAAACTTAAGTATAGAAGGTTAAATGCTACCACCTTTTCTACTAATGAAAGGGGAGGGCCTCCCTTTGACACCTGAAAAGGCTGTGTAAGGGACAATGGCACCCATGTGAAGAAAAGGCATGGTAGACAGGGGTCACAGAGAAGATGACAGAGGGGCATGGATGAAATCAAATTAAACCTATCTTGCCTATTGAGGCTGGTCTTTATTTCCATCTGAGCAAACGGACTCAGGCCATCAAGGAAAAAAATCAGGTGAAATATATTGGAAAAGCTGGCAGGATCATACCAAACTTTATCTCGCCTTGTCCAAAGACAAGCTTTAAACAAGGAAGAAAAAACCATGTATGCTGCTCAGAAATCCTTCAAAAAGGGTGAGATAAAAGTGTTTTCTCCCCTCCCCCCCTCCTTTTTGTATTAATTAACAATCAACCTCATGAAGAACTCTGGGAAATCGAAAGTTTGCTCACTAATTCCTAGGTATTTTTAAAAAATGGAAACTGTATGTTCTGCCATTCTACTTACTGTAAACAAATACATTATAAATACCACAAGTCAAACAGGACATTAAAATACTTTAAAACAGACCAGCTAAAAACAGTACATGGCAGCAGCAATAAAGAATGGCACGTAAAACAAGGATATGTACAGAGTTCTCCATGCAAAATGAAAACCACCCTTAAAAACCCTCTAAAAACAAGAATTGATTCTCAAAATGACAGTGGAAAGCTAGAAGGAGGGAGGGGGTGGCATTAATCCTAGGAGGCAAAGAAGAATCCCCTAGTCGAGGGACTGGAGAAAATGGTAAGTGTCCTCTCCCGAATGCCCACAACGTGAACCAGTGCTCAGTGGTAGATTCTGGGTAACTGCATACAGGTAAACATGACCCAGCATATATGCCTGTCCAAGACATTTAGAGCTTTAAAGGTCAAAGCCAGTGTTTCAAATTGAGCCTGGAGACAAACTGAAAGCCGTACTGCAGATATGACCCTGAATTTCTGTGTCTGTTTTAGGCCGTGGCAAACAGAGTCTGCCCAGTAAACGTTGTGATGTGACGTGGCCCCACGGGTCAGTGCTTGCGTAGAGGTCTAGCTTTACCTTTATGACAGACACGATTTGAAATTATGTTGGTTGTATTTGGAACCATTTGAAATTCATGGACTGTTTTCAAGGCATCATCGTGGAAAGGGTATAATAGTACTAATGAAACACAGTAACAGCAACAGTTGGAAAAATCAGCCATCACCACCCATATCACAAGACAGAGACAGGGGTGTATCTGGAGAAAATGGCACCCAGAGCAAGCTCTCAAACTGCACACACACACAAACCCCAGCCTCTTGCAACTTGGATGTTATGTCCCTGTTGATGCACCCCAAGATCACAATAGCCTTTTTGACACTGCATCACACATATTTAACGTACTGTTCACCTGTACCCCCAAGATCTTGTTCTCACGTATTATATTAGTAGTGTATCCTTCATCCAGAGAGAAAGGGAGGGAGGAAGAAAGGGGGAAAGAGGGGGAGTTAGCAGCATCGGAAGAGAAAGGTCACACATGTCCTCCACCACCACCCTGCTGCCGCAAAAAGGAGTCTGGTTGCTTTAAAATAAACTAACTTTCAGGTGAGCAGTACTGCAGCCAGGAGGAGACTGCAGGAACAGCGCCCTCCCTGACCTTGTCCCTGCCCCCCCCCTTTCTTCCCAGCTGCACGGCTGCTCGCTTGAAAGTAAATTAATTTTAAAGCAACCAGAGGGGAGGGGGGTTCAGTGGTGGTGGCAGTGAGGGAGGGGGAGTGTACCACTTCCCTCCCCCGTCATCACCCCTGCACCACCCCAAGGAGAATCTGGGGCCTCAGCCCCACCCTCTGGTTACACATCTGGACAGAGATGGAGGGTCCCAGCTGTGACTCAATGTTAGAGCACCTGCCTTGGGTGCAGAAAGGTCTGGTTTCAGCCCCTGGCATCTCCAAAGAGCAAGTGTGTGATGTGAAAGTTTTCTTCCTGAGACCCTGGAGAGCCGCTGTCCATTAGAGCAGACAGTTCTAAGCTAGTAGCAATGATCTCCGCTCGGTATGAAGCAGATTCACATGTTCATGAGACATGAATCTAGGACCGCTCCCAAACTATGAATGTGATTCTGCGGAAGAAGCAGCATAGACCCATCAGAACAAGTTCCCAAACTCATAGCATTTCCCTCTTGCCTGGATTGTTTCTAGTTATTCATCTATACACCCAAATATCAAGTTATTTCAATGATAACGCATCTGGGGTCCCATGTTCTGAGTTGCATCATCAGCATATAGTTGACAAAGTACTCCAGATCCCCAGGTGAACTAGAAGGCAATGAGCGAAGGTTTCAGTGGCCATCGTATCAATGTGTGGAATTCACTTATTACAAGTGAGTTTAAATTAACAGAAATCTTATACTATCGAAGGCTTTCATGGCTGGAATCAATGCCAGCCACAGATGCAGGTGAAATGTCAGGAGAAAATACTACTGGTACATGGCCATACAACCCAGAAAACCCACAACATCCTAGAAATCTTATACTTCAACATGAAGAAAGGAACTTTGCACAACAGAGGTTAGCTCAGCTCATAACTAGACAAAAACTTCCTTGTTTCAGGTGAATCAAATAGAAACAAGAATATTTTGGCAGTACAAATGTCAATGGGGCCATTGCTGTAGAACCTCCTTTTGTTACGTTTTGTTTAGTGTCACTGAAGTCAAGAGAACAAACTGTTGTATGGCTTGAGGAATGAGGGTCTAATGCTGTCATCCTAAATCTCTTAGTGCAGTCATTGTGTGAGTACTCTAAATGCCTGGAAGGTATAAGTGGGAACACATTTAATTTAAGGCAAATAGAACCCATTGTACAGGGCAAAGCAAGCATTTAATAATGGCTTTTAAACGACATCAGATCCATTGAAAACCCTCTGCTTCCATCATTAAATGAAAGCTCTTACTTTAAAATGTTTCATTGCTTCAGGCAACAGAGGCAGCTTTTTAAAAAGAAGACACAATCAATCCAAAGCAAACAGAGGAACCAGGAGACATTCCAGGGAAATGGAATCATAATAGTAAAAGCTATTTTAAGTATTACTTACGCTGGTAAGACAGAACAGTGTTTTTTGGGTGGGCCTGTAATGTTACCAATGCAAATGTGGTGTAAATGGTAGATTAAATTGCATGTATTTTTGATCAGCGCAACCCAAACATTCTTGTTCTCAACTGCCCACCTTTGAGGCACAGAAGGGGCACAATTACAAATATCAGGGGGTAACACATGAACAAATCTGCTGCTCCAGAGACTAGGACCAGGAGTAATGGGTTCAAGGTAAAGGAAAAGAGATGCCATCTAAACATCAGGAAGAACTTCCTGACAGTAAGGGCTGTTCAACAGTGGAATGCACTACCTTGGAGTGTGGTGGAATCTCCTTCTTTGGAGGTTTTTAAACAGAGGCTGAATGACCATCTGCCAGGAGTGCTTTGATTGTGTGTTCCTGCATGGCAGGGGGTTGGACTTGATGGCCCTTAGGGTCTCTTCCAACTCTATGATTCTATGAAATCCACTCTCTATTATTATATTTATTTACAATATTATACTTTCAGTCAGAAGAGTTGCAAGACAGATTAAAAATTAAAATCAAACCCAGTAAATACTCAGTAAAACTTAGTCAAATCCTAATTAGAATCATCTAAGTGCAAATTGCTCTAACCAGAATGACCCAGGCTAGCCCAGTGTCATCAGACGGTGGAAACGAAGCAGGATTGACCCTGGTTAGTACTTTGCTTGTGTGGTCAATCATTGAGGCAGTCCACAGTTGCTCTACAGAGCCACCTCTGTTCATCTATTGATTTGAAAATGTTCCGGGGTTGCCAGATGTTGGCTGTGGCCTGATGGAATTTTCAGCCACCAAATATAAACGCTGATCTAAAAAGATATCCCAAAATATTTTCACCTTTCAATAAGAGGAAAATAAAGGAGACATATGAGCCTTCAAGGCAAATTAATTGAAAATTCTTCCAGTTCTCTCCTCCATAGGCACTGACCCCAAATTTCCAGAAATTTCCCAAAACTTGACCAAGAAGTGAGTTTCATAGTAGACCGCTTTCTCATAACCACTCACCAAAATTTTGGAGGTAAGGTTACTTGAAAAGGGCCTCTGGCAAAGACCATTAGCTGACCTAAAAATTTGTATGGGAATCCGCAAACATTTAGTTTTATAAATCAACGGTATTTTTCGGAATTCTGCTTGAATCTTTCAATAGTGGGGAAATGCATCCCATTTTGGCTGATCCCATGGTAGCATTTAGGGAATAAATGTATTTCCTTATGTCATTTATACTGGTATAGCTTAGTTTGCACTAATTCTGTATAAAGGCCAGTAGTATATGAACGGACTTTTTCTCTCTTTAAATTGTTTGTTTGTAGAAGCAGTCAACCAAAAGGGGAAATTCCCTATGGTATTTTTATGGTATTATTCCAGTACCCAGGACTGTCACTCCCATCTTTGAAGACAGACAGCCAGGAAGATAGACGTATCCATTGCTTGTGGATGGAATGGCCTGAACTGTGATTTCCTGGATTGACTCAATAACAGGCTACATCTCAGGAGGGGGGTACAGCTCTCTGAGCCTGCAAGGACCTTGTGATCCCTGGTAGTGTTCAAGGCATGAGATGGTCAGAGGTGACTTGTCACTGCTTTCCACCTTGTCATGACCCTGGTATTCCTTGGAGATCTTCCATCCAAACACTTGCCAGGATTGTCCTCGCTTAGCTTCTGAGAGCTGATGAAATCAGGCTAGCCTGGAGCTATCCAGGCCAGAGCAGTGAAATCACTACAGCTGTCAAATAACATGTAGCTTAACCTAAAGCATTTTCCATTGAGCATGATAGCATAGCAAAGCATGAAGCAAGCTAAATGGAAGCATCCAAGCGCTACTCTGATATTGATCTTGCTTTCATTTGCACACAGGACACAGTCGAAATAAAGTGAGTAGGTCTTTTGGCTTGCTTTAAATGTTATCCTTCTCCTCTCCCTCCCAGATTTGAATCCAGCCGCATGCTGAAATATCCCACGTTAACAAGCAAAACGTAGTGTAAATAAATGCTTATTTAAAAAAAAAAAGTTAAAAGCCCTTTTATTTATTATAAAATTGTTTCATAAATGATTAGAAATACTTTCTAAAAATCCATCCTTCCTCTCTAGATCCATCCTTCCGCTCTGAGCTTTTGACCTTATCCCAGATTCAGGAGTCTACAGTGAACAACAATTCTGTCATCCGTTGCAGCTTCTCATTTCCCGAATAAAGAAAATGGATCAAAAGTATTCTATTACAGACCAGACAGCTGGTTTTGAGAAGAAAAGTTTCCTTTCTACAAACATCTCCATTGACAGTGCTATGACCTTACTATTGGCTCCTATTGTGGTTGCCTGTAATTGAGTAAGCCAGGGGTATCCAACTCTGGCACTTCAGATGTTCATGGACTATAATTCCCATCAGCTCCTGCTGACATGGCCCCTGAAGCAAGCAAATGTCCACCTTTTAAAAAAAATGATCTCTAAGGAATCCCCCCCACCAAAGGATTGGCATCCTGTTTCTCACAATGGCCAAGTCAGTCATCCCCCAAAGAACAGGATGGCCAAAAAATGTCCTACTGTTGGTTTGTGGGTTTTCCAGGCTGTGTGGCTGCGGTCTATGGCTGGCATGTTCAGAGGCATGTCATGGTGAGATGTGTGTCCTACTGTTGTTATCTTTGTTACTCACAGAGCTCAACTGCCTCTGAGCATGGAGGTCTCACCTAGCCATCTCAGTTAGCAGGATTGTGAAATCCCAAAGAATCTTAATGTTCAATAGTCAGTATGTCGAAGTCAGGATGGGAAAGGATTAAAAACATTCCAAATAGATTTCTCTTTGGAACAGAAAGAGGGTTCCAATGTTGTCACAGGTTGTTCGCTTGAATGCCTGCAGCAGACACTACTTCTATAACCCCACTGAGAACGGGCAATAGGATGACTTGAAGCCTTATAAGATTCTGTTCTGCAATTTGCAGGAAGGGTCAGTAAGGTCTCCTCTGGAGCAGCACCCTCAGGTCTAGAGAGTAGAGACTGAGGCTTGGTGGCATGCATAGGCAAATAACTGGAGCTGGCACACGGCTTTGCTCCTAACGGACTGATTGATCCATCAAGCTTTTCTGCCCAACCCAAATAGGCGGAGAGGACAGCCATTCCACCTGCTCTGGTGGTGCAGGGACTCGTCTTGTCCAGGCATAACTGGGGACAGAGGCAGTCAATGGCAAGCCACCTCCAAGCCTCTCTTGCCTTGAAAACCCTGCAGGATTGCCATGTCAGCTGTGGCTAAACCCACCCACCCCCCACCCCCCACTGTAGAATATTAAAACATTGCTGAGAAAATCTTACAAAATATCTTTTAAAATAAGATACTAAGCACAAAGTTTTAATGTTAATTGGAGAAAAATAAGCACTCAACCTTTCTAATTAATTAGTAACAGCATCTGCCCCCAAATAATTTAGCTTTTTAACAGGTTTAGCAGTGTCAAGAATTTTTTATTATCATAAAACAAGAACGCTACCCCATTTGTCTATGAATTGATTCCCCCTTTTTAAAACTATTTCCACCCATGACAACCCCAAATGAAAGCATGTCCTTCATATACAGTTGCTGATTGTCTGGAGAAAAAAAATGTCATTTCCGGTCTAGGGGATGCTACGTACCTCCATGCCACAAAAAGCTTCTATACATTGAGTGCCTATGAAAGGGTCAGGACATTTTCCTCCAGCTCCATTGGCAACCCTGCCTCCACAGGCTCCCTGTTTTTGTTGATGGACATCTCACCTTCAGACCATGTGCAGAGAAGCAGAGGAGAAAGCGGGCAGGAAATGGCTTTCATTCAGACAGGCATTTTTCAGTCGCATATGACCAGGTTCTAAATAAGTAATGCAGATTTCATATCATCCTTGTTGCTTTGCCCTTGGCCAGCAATTGATATACACCACCCTGCCCCTAGCCATGCTCATGCCCACTGATATTAGATTATTTTACAGGTAGCCATTAAAATGATCAGTGCATTAAATTAAAGCTCCTTGTGGAGTACACCATGCTTGCAAAATTGATTAGACTTATTTTTAAAACTTATCTTGTATAGCCTTTCAGCCCCCCCCCCTTCCCTGGAGATTTTGGGATGGAGTATGAGGAAGGCAAGATTGGGGGAAGGCCTCATCTAGATATAATGCATACACTCCAACCTTTAAAGCAGCCATTTTGTCTTGGGGGGTGGATGGGGTGGAGAGCAGACCTGGAGATCAGTTGTGATTCCAGATCGCCAAGCTCCACCTGGAGGTTCGCAAACCTAATCGTACAACTTCCATGGAAGCAGGCAGGATGTGCAAAGCAACAAGCTCCCTCCAGAGTGTAGATAAGATATGCTGTGAACTTTGCAGCAAAAGCATTTGACAGGCAAGCATACCATGTTTGACAGCTGTGATCACCTGCAATACAACATCTGATCTGTCTCCTATTTACCTCAAGTGCCTGTGAAGAGCTTTGCAGGTACATTCATTTCCTTGCCTGTGCTGTAGATTACGTAATCTTAATCAGAGAATGGCTAGCCAGGTTAGAGAATTAAATAACAAGGGGGTGGTGGTGGTGGATTCTGTTTCCTAAGGATGTGTAAAAATGCCTGTGTGCACAATAGTGGCAACAGCACAAATGTATGTGAACAGCAATGGTAAAGCTTTTCAAATAATTTAGTATTTTTTTTTATAATTGCTGGCTGCTTTGCTTATTTATACAATTGCAGAAGTATGCAGCAACAACAGATCCATGGAAAAGGGGAGAAAATACAACTCCATGGGAAAGGGGAGAAAAGACAACTGTGAGAATGTGCATATGTGAAGCATTGCCCTTTGGATCTGAATATGTACATTAAAAACTTGATGAACAGGCATGAACTCTTCACAAATAGCTAAACTGTTTGATGAAAAATAGGCTCCCTGTTCATGACTAGTTAATACATTGTGAGCCCAACTGGTGGGTGTTTGAGCAACCCGCCTCGGGTGGATGTGTGGGGAGAGGAAATAAAGGCTGCAAAAATTCAGGGGAGGAATTATATGCAGCCTTCAGTCTGTCAGTTGGCCATCCCTGGTTGACAAGTACGGGTCATTTAGGAGCTGCCCTTGTTCTTAAGGATGAATGGATACCTATCATTCCAGCTTATTTAGGGGCCAGGAAGTTTCCAGACTGTCTGCTTTCATCGTAAAACTAACTCTAACTGGCCACCAAATGTAGCTTTAGATTAGGTCTTGGAACAACAGAAAACATAGAAAGTTACAGTTTTTGTCAATGTCTCCCCCTCATCTGACCCAACATGCAAAGATTAAGGCTTCTCTTAAACATTTCCAGCTCTATAAGTGTCCCCATCCTATACTACTGTACACTCTGAAAAATAAAGGTTACTCTGAACTGCTGCATCAACCAGAAACCCATCTCAATTCCTTTGCCCCGATGGAACTAAAATTTGTTCTGCTTCGCTTCCAATAAAATCTACTGATGTGTCCAACTGATTTTAATCGTCATTAAGCTGAAGTAATTGCAGCTGGCTCACTGTCAACAGAACTAAGCAACTAAGATAAAGGGTACTAAAAGATACCTCCTGTTTCTCAGAGCCTTGCCAGACCTATAATAACGGTTTATGATTAACTATCCTATGTTCTCATGGCATATTGGTGACCCATTTAAGGAATCAGATGAGGAGGTGGGATGAGTTTCAAGGCAGTCTAAGAGAAGATCAAAGTGCCTTGTCATTTGGGGATATACGGTTATCTACTGTTATCAACAGCAGGGTTATTATCTGTGCCTGGAGAACACCACTGTTTTGAAGAGAAGCACATTGCCCTCAATTGACTCAAGAAAGGCAGGCAAGGTGGGTGGCAAAGCATCGTTCCAGCAGAGGTTATCAGAGGACTGCAACTTTGGCTGCATTTCCACATTGCTTGATATTGCGCTATTATTGTGCAACAGCTGAAGCTTACAGCTGGATCTCCTGGTGTGAGCAAGCCAACCCGGTTATAAACTATGCTACAGTGAAACAATAGCCCAATATTCAACAATATGTGGATATAGCCCTCATCATAATCTGTTTTTTTCCTCCCTCCAGTTTTGAATGTTTTCCCCCTGCCCATGTTAGCCTATCTCCGTTGTGGCAAACCTATGGCACTCCAGATGTTCATGGACTACAATTCCCATCAGCCCCTGTCAGCATGGCCAATTGGGAAATGTAGTCCATAAACATCTGGAGTGCCACAGGTTCGCCATCACTGGCCTACCTGGTGCCACTCTTTTTACTCTTCTATGTGTTCTGCCTGAACACCCAGCATGATGCTGGCAGGGGATGGTGGGAACTGTAGTCCATAACATCTGGAGGGCATCATTAATGAATCATGGAAGACCAGCTTTTTCTTGTGGTATGGAACCACAACTAGCCAGAAGGCACAATTATCCGTTCAATCATCTTTATTTTATTTAGAAAATGTATACTGTATCTCTCCAGAACAGCGGGAGGTTCCAGGGAAAAATTTGCCGAGGCTGATTCCCTTTAGAGGAGAGAGCACTGGAGACTTATGGTATCATCACAGTATTGGCCTTATAGGCAGAGCAAAGATAGAGGGAAAGATGGAGAGCTTCGGATCGGATCTTGAGGAGAATGCCTGCCCCCTCAAGGGGCTTCAGTCAACAATGTCTTTCCGCATCTCCTAGCATCTAAATCACACTTTCTTTCCATACTGGTATTAATTAATTATTAAAGTGCAGAGAAGGGCAACGAGGATGATTGAAGGATTGGAGCACCTTCCTTATGAGGAGAGGCTGCAGCGTTTGGGACTCTTTAGTTTGGAGAGGAGACGTCTGAGGGGGGATATGATTGAAGTCTATAAAATTATGCATGGGGTAGAAAATGTTGACAGAGAGAATTTTTTCTCTCTTTCTCACAATACTAGAACCAGGGGGCATTCATTGAAAATGCTGGGCGGAAGAATTAGGACTAATAAAAGGAAACACTTCTTCACACAACGTGTGATTGGTGTTTGGAATATGCTGCCCCAGGAGGTGGTGATGGCCACTAACCTGGATAGCTTTAAAAAAGGCTTGGACTGATTTATGGAGGAGTAGTCAATCTATGGCTACCAATCTTGATCCTCCTTGATCTCAGATTGCAAATGCCTTAGCAGACCAGGTGCTCAGGAGCAACAGCAGCAGCAGCAGGAGGCCATTGCTTTCACCTCCTGCATGTGAGCTCCCAAAGGCACCTGGTGGGCCACTGTGAGTAGAAGAGCTGGACTAGATGGACTCTGGTCTGATCCAGCAGGCTAGTTCTTATGTTTTTATGTTCTTAATCTGTCCTTCCCCTTCAGCAAGGAAAGGTGATCGCTTCCAAGCCTCAGTAGGCACCTGGCCAGATTCAACTCCCAATAATTCAGGCCCGTTGAAGAGATATCTATAGCCAGTGAAAAACATCACCACACTGGTTCTCTCCAGTTCAGGCCAAGCCGGTAGGGGAGAGCGAATCACAGCTAAACTCACAACATTATTAATCTTCATTTCCAGTTCATATTCAAAAGAGAAAGGGAGAAAATAACCTTTCCCCCCTTATGTACAAGTCTGCCGAGTTCCACATTAAAAACAAACAAAACAGCCAGCCAAAAACAAACTCACACAGCAGGAAGGTCAAGGCTGAATGCTGATCAGACCTTCACGGCAGCATGTAACATAACCCTATGGGAGATGACAGACGAGCAATGCTGCCAGGAGCAACAACTCCAGAGGAAGTTGACAGCCCCTACCTTTCTCCTCCCTTGCATACAGAGTAGCCTCCTTCATGGTTCCTGTGGTGTCAGAGGAGTTTCTACTGCTGCCCTCGTACTGGCAGAATGGAGGATGATCTAAAGGGAACTGTCATAAACAAAACTAACCTTTCTCGTTTTGCCCCACCTTTTAGTGAGCTTTCAAGCAAACAGTTCAGCTTTAAAATATTACGAAAGGGACTAAGAACTCCACAAGGTACGTCTCAGAAAGCTTCCAGTGAAATGGCTTGTTTCATTTATGCGGCTTAAAAGCTTCATGTGAAATAGTGTGTTTGGACAAGCCTGTGCTGAATAGCAATAGCAGGCCTGAACCCCAAAATCATGTGGATGGGCATGAACACCTTCAGATACAGAATAACAGATCACCACCCTCAAATATTGGTGTTGGGCCTGGGAACACTATACTTTCACGCAGTAACTGGAAAGGTTTTTCATGATGCATATAAATTGGCTAGAGGTAAGGCAGTGCCATCGTTGAATGAAGAGTTGAAAGCTATACACAAGGGTGATTCACCAATGTTCTCTCCCCCGGACACATCTCAAAGAGCCCCATCAAACAAAGTTGCACTTATTTGCATTTGCTGTTCATCGAGTGTCTTCTGCGTAGGCACAGATGGGGACTATGCAGGTATATTCTGGCCATGGAGAACTGACCAGAAGGCTTCTGGAGAAACTTTTGAAGGTTTGGAGTGCTCTCTCTCTTCCCCTCCAAAGCCGAGAGCAGGCTGGTTTCCCGCCCAAACAGTCATGTGAAAGGAGGCAGGGAGAGTGCTCCTCCCTCTGTTCTACTGTGAAAAAACACCATAATAAGACAGAGTAGCCTTCTGGAGGGAGGGCTGCATGCATGCACAGAAGACACTCAATGAACAAGTTACAGGTAAATGACGCAACTTTGTTTTCATCGCTGTGTCTTCAGTGCAGGCCTGCATAGGAGCATAGCAAGCTCACTTACCATGGAGGTGTGCATGGGCATGTCATATAAATAATGACTGCAGCACTGCTCTCCCGACAGCTACATCTCTCCTGGAGTCCATAATGATGAAGTAATGCTGCAGAAACGTGCATGAGACAGACCAAGTTGCTGCCTTACATATGTCATAAAGGTTGACCCGGCAAGAAAACTAGCTGAAGAGGCTTGGCCTGGTGGAATGAGACCTAACTTGAAATGGACAATTCACCTTAGCATTGGTGAATAATAGCATTGGCATTGGTGTAGGCTAATCTAATGGCAGAAACCATCCATCTAGAAATGGTTTGGGAAGAAGCAGTTTTGCCCTACTTGGGACCCTGAAAGCAGATATATAAATTCTTGTCTTGCTGAAAAGCCTTTGTAGGACTTAAATAAAAACAGAGTGCCCTCCTAACATCAAGTGTTTACAGTCATTGTTCACCCATGGACTGAGGATCTGGGAGAACAGATCTATATGAATGAATCCCCATTCTTTGAAAATGGGAATTGAATGCTGAGGGTTTATAGACCATTTGTAAGTGGAAGAAATGTGCCTGATGTGGAAATTCGCACTGGTGTTTGTCTCTCCAGTCACATGGATGGCCACCAGGGAAACATGACACAGTATGGCTTATTACCGTAATAGGGAGGCCTTGGCACAGAAGGCCCTAAAACCCATACCACTTTGCTTGTTCATGTAACATTGGGAAGTTATACTGTCTGTGGAATGACCATGGCTGAAAGAGATAAAAGAGCATACCTGTCCGCTTGGATTCTTTTTGTATAGGTTGTAAATGGGATTTTTCAATGTTAATTAACAGACTCAATTAGATAACATTCAGGAGGCAAAGGTCAAGTTACGCTCCAAGGACTGATAGGAAGTGATATATAATCAGTCATCCGGGTAGGCACCCACAACACAACCATTCAACATCCAAAAGACAACTACAGCTGACCTACATTTTGTAAAAGTGTGTGGGACTGTAGCCAATCTAAAAGATAACATATTAAAGTCATAAAAGTTACCCCTAAAGCAAAACCTTAAGAACAGGATTTATGAATGGATATGTGAAAATAGGCGTCTTTAAGGTCAAGAGCTACAAACCAAATGTCCCCTGGCAATAAGGGGAAGATGGATGGAAGAGAAAGTATCCTGAATGTGGGAATGTGTAAAAACTCAAGCAGACATCTGAAGTCCAGGGACAGGCCTCTTATCACCACCTTTATTATCAGTGAGGAAATATTTGGGATAAAATGTTCAAAAAAGGGTGGAGTGAGTTGACTAACGGCACCTTTTTGGAGCAGCTTGGATATCTTGGCTGCTAGGAGAAGAGAAAAAACGCTCCAAGTGAGGGGCAGGAGAAAAACAGGGAGAGATTTATTTTAAAATGTAAACAGTAACCAAACTTCATTATAGAAAGGACCCAGTGATCCTGAGTAATCAGTGACCTATACTGAGAAAACAGTGACAAGCAATCTTGGAAATAGTGGTCAGAAGTTGAACCCTGTAGTCATGTGACTTGTTTCCCCTGGGGAGGGGTCACTAGGGAACTGACTTTCCTTCTGCCTCTGTTGGGAACAATTCCATAGTTGACAGGAAACAAATGGAGATCTGAAACGGGATTGCTGTTAATGGTATGGTTTACTATAGGAATATTGACTAGCGGTGCCTGGAAAATGCTTTTGCTTGATGAGTGCATTGCTGTGGGTGGTAATACACAAGGACTTTGCAGTGAGGTGATTTTTCCTGATCCTGGCTAAGATGGCATCCACCTCCTCACTAAACAGCATCTTATCCTCAAAGGGAAGATCTTCTGACCCTAGTATCAGAGATAATGAGGAAGCCCTGAGCCAAGCATGTTGCCTCAAGACAGCTGTGGAGGCCTTGGCTCGACTGGCACTGTCAGCCACATGCCTTGCAGCTTTTAACTGCTGCTTGCTCAATCTGAAACCTTCAGCAAGTAAAACTTTACCCAGAGTCTTTTATCCTCTGGTAACGAGTCGATTAGCTGTGACATGCATTCCCAAAGGAACATGTGATAATGACCCATCACTGCAGTGTAATTGGAAACTCTGAGACCTAAGTCACCCAAGAGCACATTTTTCAACCCAAAATGTCTAGTTTCCTCTTCTCTTTATCCATGGGGAATGAATGGGAACCTAATCTGTAAAGTGAGGGAGGACTTCTGTGACCATAGATGTAAGGTGATGAAACAGGAATTCAGACGCCTGCAGTGTAATTTTGTGCAATTTTTCTATTTTCTCTGTGGATGCTTGACGAGGTTAAAGTCTGACATCACCTCAGCAATCTCTCAAATGTCCTTAATTAAAGAGAGGGCTATTGGTACCAGACACGATGCTCATAATCAGATATAATGAACTTGGATCCAAGCGAACATATGCAACGCCCAAGGCTTTAGCCATTCAAATCAATTGTTGTAAATAAAGCTTAAAGTCATAGTTCTCTCAGAGCTCTTTCAGCAAAGGCAAACCACCTCCAAGTGTCTCTTGCCTTGAAAACCCCATGGGGGTCACCAAAATCAGCTGTGACTTCACAGCACACACACACAATATAACAAACAATACAATAATCCTCCTCCCCACCCCCCAGTCAATAAAACGACAACTTTGTTTCATTTATTTAGGTTGAGTTGCCCTAAACAATTCTTTGCCCAAAAACACCAAGAATGCTTCACGGATGAAAGCAGATTTGACCCTGGTTCCTCTGGATCCTACTCTGATGTGCTAACCCCATGGTGGCGAACCTATGGCCATGCTGGCAGGGGCTGATGGGAATTATAGTCCATGAACATCTGGAGTGCTATAGGTTCACAATCACTGTGTTAACCACTACCTGACACATTAGCCTGTGGCACACTACCTGTGGCACACATAGATGGATAAGGCAGATGTGATGTGGGGAAGAAATCACTTAACAAGGTCTTTTTACATGGAGGTGTTCCTGCAATTTGGTATCCAAAGTGAGCTTCCTCACAGCCTTACTTTCTGTTTATTTTTTTCCAATTTCTGTGTTTTCTCAACCTATCTTTGGTGCAGTTTGAGAAAGCATGGGGAAAGCAACAAAGAAACAGCCATAAAAAAATAACAAAAGGAAAACAATATTGCAGGGAAGTTTTGAGGAAAACCTGTTGCAGTTCAGCATCCAGCCTGCGGAAAAACATACCTATGAAAAGACCCATCAAATGTGTTCTGGACTTTACAACTGCAGCTAAACCCTGGATTGGGGCCAACCTGTTACATTAAGGAGAGAGACTGCTCTTACAGCCCTACATTAAGCAACTGGCTCTCTCTCCCACCCTCAGCTCACAGACAATTTCTGTTTTCATCTTCCTAGCTTCACTTTCTTGAGTAATTAAAACAAACCCCCTCCAGACAGTTTCCATTAGAAATTCAATTTCTGCAGGTCTTCATGAATAATGCGGTTGTGATCACGCTCCCCTAGGGTGTTAGCTCACTTCGGAGCCCATTCACAGGCCCAGTTCACCCACATGCCTCCCTCAATCTCTCTCTCTGCATTAGGAGCTAGACACCATGACAGCTCTGCCCCCTCACCTCACCCCCAACCTCAAGTCGAAAAGGGAGTTTGTGAAGCCTCTCTCCTGCTCGCCCTACAGGCTATCACGTAGCAGGGCCGTGCAGCAGAATGACTCTCAATAGGCTGCTGAGTAAGAAACAGAATAAGTGCCTTGTTGCGGTTAATACTCTTGTACGTAAATGATAAGGGCAACAGCTGAACTATTTATCTCATGACATGAGGCTAATGGGGGTGGCAGGAGGCCCTGGTAATGACCTTGAAGAATCTGAGCCATGCAGGAAGGAGATTGCGATCAAAAACACTATAGATCAAGCCGACTTCAGACTTCCCTTTTGCAGCTAAACCATCAAGGGTGTATCAGGTATCTCGTGAAAGCTGGCAGAGAGGAAGCGCTGTACAAAAACTATGATCAAAGTGCAATGAAACTCGATTCAGCCATGGGGGATCCAAGAGGGGCCCAATGCAGAACTACAGCATTTAAGAAGCACCCAAGAGCCCCACGGGATCTGCCCAGGAGTCTATCCAGTTGGGCATATTTCACATAGATATCGAGCAGAAGCCTTTCAGAAGCCAACAAACAGGGCACAAAAATCAGAGTTGCATTGACAGCGCACAGAAGCATGTTTGCACCACCAGACTGACAACACACCATACCAGTCATGAGTCACTGGCTCTACCCATCATGGTGTGCCTTTTGGGGGGTTTGTTTTTGGCCGCTGAGAGTGGTTCTGGCCCCACCTAACCAGAGATGGCTAGTGTGCCAGAATCCAACTGGAACTGATGCGTGTGCACACGTGTGCATGGCTGTAGTATTGCTTTCTCTGTATTTTCCTCACACCCTGCATCCAAATGCTCCCCAGTCCTCAAAGCTGCCTCTTGCTAGCAGTAGCTCAGTCAGCAGGCACAGACTCTGAGCCCTTCTCCTATTGGAATTCACAAATACAATGTATTTATGTATTTACATATAAAGCAGCAAATGGCTTTCTGGTATGTCCCCAACTTAGGCAGTTAAACTACACCAAAGCACGAAAGCAACAGCCCTCCCCTGCTGTTGCCCTCCCTAGCAACCAGCATTCAGCAGCATCCTGCCTTTATTTATTTAAGCTCTTCTCTCCTCAGTCACTGCATTTTATTTTTTTAAACCCCCCAAATAAAATGCCTTTCAAGTATTTCAAGATTTTTTTCATTATATGCAGTTTTACTGAACTCTCCCCCGCCCCTTTTGTCGTCAAGTCACAGCTGGCTTATGGCAGTCCCTTAGATGGGAGGTGGTTTGCCGTTGCCTGACTCTGTGTCATGACCTGTTATTTGTTGGAGGTCTCCCATCCAACTACCGGCCAGCATGGTGTAGTGGTTAAGAGAAGGTGGATTCTAATCTGGAGAACCAGGTTTGATTCCCCATTCCTCCACTTGAGTGGCGGAGGCTTATCTGGTGAACCAGATGCGTTTCCGCACTCCTACATTCCTGCTAGGTGATCTTGGGCTAGTCACAGTTCTTCGGAACTCTCTCAGCCCCACTTACCTAACAAGGTGTCTGTTGTGGGGAGAGGAGGGGAAAGGAGCTTGTAAGCCACCTTGAGTCTGTTTACAGGAGAGAAAAGGGGGGATATAAATCCAAATTCTTCTTCTT
Source organism: Sphaerodactylus townsendi (assembly GCF_021028975.2). NCBI lineage: Eukaryota > Metazoa > Chordata > Lepidosauria > Squamata > Sphaerodactylidae > Sphaerodactylus > Sphaerodactylus townsendi. The sequence goes on from NC_059426.1 coordinate 143,943,971, forward strand.
CTGCTATTAGCCAGGGCTGCCCCGCTTAGCTTCTGAGATCTGACAGCCAGTGACTATCCAGGTCAGGGCTCAACTGCATTAAACTCAGGAAATCCTTGGACTGAACCTCATGTGTTGCTGCAGACTCACCACCAGGTGGCCTTAGGAAAGCCACACATTCTTTTTTCTTCATCTGCAATGTGAGGATGACAATAGTGATCTACCTTATAAGGATGACAGTACAAGGATACCTGTGAAATGCCTTGAAGGCTCTCAAGCACTTAATACATGGGTATTGTTATTAGTAGTAAAGCCACTAAAAGTCTTGATTCCTTCCTGTGCTTTGGGTAAATGACTAGGAAGTTCCACTGTTAGTTTCTAAACCTCAGCAGTTCTGAGCCTGGAGGTATAATCTACCAGAGTGTGCATTAGACATTATTGTGCCTTCAGCTTCAACTCACCACTTGATGAGCATCTTTATATTTCTACTTTCCAACTCAACTTAGTTCCTACAATGCAAGAAAACAAGAGGAAAAACATTCAGCACTTTTCTTTAAACAATATTTCGAGCATCCTTAGGGGAGCCGTCAAACAAGCAGGTGATTGCAACCAGTTTCCAGTAATGTCAGACATACTCAGTACCTGAATGAAATTTAATTTGTTTCACACTAACTATTAGATGCTAAGAAGCCCTTCACCTTTTGACGCTCGTTATTTATGATGCTAGCCACTTAAGGTAAAAGCAGCACCATTTTCTGCACTGCTGGACAATCCCACTCCATAAATCAACATATATTCAGCCTCTCTCGAACAGAAGATGTTTTTCTAGGTAATTTTGCCAGCAGCATGGCTATTAGCCAACTAAAAGGACAGGAGTGTGGGGGTGGAACAGAGAAAAGCGGTTGCTGAGTTTGCTAATAGGCAATGTATGTTTCTAAAAAAAAACAACCTTATCCATTTCCCTCTAGGTATACTGCTAAAGTCTGAAATAAAATTTCAATATTGCATAAGACTTCTGTAGAGCTATCATATATAGAATATTCGTTCACCAGCTATTCCAGACTCTCAGCTTGGTCCCTCTGCTGGATATAGGCAACCAGGTTATTTAATCAGTAATTTAGTGATGTGTTTCCCAGTGTTACTAGCAAAGATGATAAAATATTCATATCCTGCCTAGTATTTGTGGAAGCTTTCAAGGCGGCTTACATAACTTTAAAAAGCAATAAAAACAAGGTAATTAAAATTTCAAGAATTAAAACTAGTATCCAAAAATAGCAGCCACAACAGTAAAGTCAAATAGAAGGCAGGAGACAAACATTTCAATGCCACCTATCCAAATACCTATTTAAGATAGCTAACAATATAAAAAAATTACAAAGACAAGTTAAATCAGTAACACAATAAAGTACTTAAATGAAGCTATCCTATCTGCAATAAAGGCATCCAACTCTACAGTGAATCTATATCAGTGGTTCTCAACCCAGGGGTCAGGACCCTTTTGGGAGTCGAACAACCCTTTCACAGGGGTCGCCTAAGACTCTCTGCATCAGTGTTCTCCATCTGTAAAATGGATAAATGTTAGGGTTGGGGGTCACCACAACATGAGGAACTGTATTAAAGGGTCGCAGCATTAGGAAGGTTGAGAACCACTCATCTATATAAATAAAAAGCAAAGTGTCAGTTTGTTTCTTATCGTTGCTCTCTGAAACTACTGGACAGAATGCTTTGAAATTTTCAGACAACGTAGAACTCACATCCAAGCGTGTTTTTAGATGTTCACATACCTGAAATTTCACACCTGGCCCAGGTAAAAGGTCTTTTTCCGAAAAACACCAGCGCCACCTGCTGGACGGTGATGCAACGCACGCGGTGGCCATTAACACAATGTACGCTGCTGAAGCTTCCGCAACGTGACCCACGCTGTGATGTGTCTTGGACAATTTGGTCTTCGAACCCCCACAGATGAAGTTGCCACTTCAAAAATAACATTGTCAAGAGAGCTGTATGCTTAAATTAGGGATTGTCCTTTCGTGGGCTGCACACTGGAATTGCCTCCAAGCAGTGCCAGATTAACCTGGTAGCAACAGTACCATATGCTACCGGCTGAAGCACTCCGGCCTGCACGCATCAGGAGCTGAGGGAGACGGCAGGAAAGGTCGCCTGAGATCTTCTGAGGGAAAAGGAGGGAAGGCAGCTGAGAGAGAGAGAGCCCAGCAAGTGGGAGGGATGTCTGCAGACGCGCTGGGCAGCGCCGTGTCAGACCCGCAGCATCCGGCTCGGCTCCTACGGGCGCTCACCTCCTTCCGCGAGGAGGGCCCAGATCCCCATGCACACCAACATCTTGGCCGCCGCCAGCCCCTACATCAGGTGAGCCCCCCTTCCCTCTGCCCAAGGGGGGTGGGGGTGGGGTAGGGCAGGCCTTAACTCAGCTTTGGGGCCCACTGCCAGCAGGGAGCTCTTCTGTCGAGAAGCTCGGCACGTTTTGGGAGCCTGGCTGCCTCCAGGCTGCAACACCATCCGATCGCAACGAGGCTTACTCTGGAGTAAGGTAGGGATATGGTTGACCCGCTGCTGAAGTGCCAACTCCGAAACAGAGCTGGGCAGGTAGTTCTAATCTGAGATCTCTGAAGTAACGTTGGGTTTGCCCTGACCTTTGAGGAGTGGTTAGATAACGGCTGCTGCCACCAGGCTCTGCCATTGCGTACTCCAAGGTAAATTAGGTCTGAACTGTCAGTGCCAGCCTGTGTTGGACCATCCCTGAATTCTACTAAACAAACTACAAACCATGATACAACATTGTGAATCCAATCTACTGTTGAAAAGGGAAAGAGGGGTTCTATTTGACCAGCCCAAAAGGTTATGCTGGGGATCATTGGACCTGCATGGACACCTGTGTGGGTTGCGGACTGTGATGAGGAGGAAATCTGCCACAGCAACACGTGGCCAGGTACCACTAGTAAACAATAAAACAACTAAAACCTCAGCAGCATATAATTGTGTTTAAACAGGAGCATACAGCAACCATGAAGACATGAAATAGGCAAGATGCAGGGCAAATCATAAAGCTAATCAACCAATAGATGGGCTAAAACTTCAACGAAAGGTCTGAGTGTTTTAGCCTGGAACCTAAATGGTAGATGAGTTTTAGCCTGGAACCAAAATGCTAACAAGGTAAGCACCAGGTAGGACTTCATGGGCAGGGAATTCCAACAAAGCCCATTCTCTAGTTGTCTCACCTCCATGGAACACGAGGGCCTCAGGTGAGAATCCCAAATGGCATGCTGGACAGTAAGGGAGGAAGCAATTGTTCAGACATCTGGATCCACTGAGGGCTTTAAAGGTAAACACTGACACTTCAAATTGTGTCTGGAAACAAGCTGCATGTCAGTGCAAATTTTACAGTACTGGGGTAATATTATATTTGTGTCCAGTCTCCCAAAGCCACCTGGCTCCCATCTTTTGCATGAGGTGCCAAGTGGACAGGTACAGGAAGGGAGTTCCATGAGTACTCAGGCTCTGGTAGCAACCACTTCTGAAGATGGTGACACACCTCTGAGGAAGGTCTTAACTGTGGGGCAGGTTGACATAAGAGAGTAGGCAGTTCTTCAAATACCTTTTCTGGTTTTAAAGTAAAAATCAGGACTTTCAATTGCCCCAAAATCAAGATAGCAGCCAGCAAAATTGTTTAAGAAACTGTTTTAAGTTGTTCACTTCTACCTTTACCAATGAACAATCTAGGTGATACATTTTGAACCAATTCAAACATTTTGAACAATTCAAGACAGCCCTGCACAGAATACAGAGCAATTTAATGTGGATGTGACTACAACATGAATTACTGCGGCACTAATGTGAGTTTATATGCAGTAGCATATTGATTTCATAATACTACTGGTACTATTGAGTAGGACTGCAGCTAGAACAATAGACTTTTAAAGTGTAGCAGATGATCCCAATGTGACGGTTGGTGCTAACATTCGGATAATGAGAAACTATATTACAGTTCATAACAGCTGGTGTTACTTTCTGTGTCAAAATTTGGCCAGGGAAGACAAGTCTACCAGGCTGGAGGATTCAGGAATTCCCTCCAAGCTTTGATATGCTATTTGTAGATATTTTTCTTCGCCCATTTCTTTCCTGGGCTACCACTCTTCCCGGAGAACAGTGGATTTTTGCTGGTGGAATGCAGCAAAACCACAGGTGGCTGTGAGACATGGTACTAGTACCATTAGCAGTTCTGCTGCAGAGGATAGATATATCTTTTTCTTCCTGCTTTTTATGGAACCCCCCCAAAAAATAAGAATAAAAATGGACATTTGAAAGAGAGTCTATTTATTACAAAAGTAAAATGTAAATTCTATCCAGCTTTCAGTTAGTCCCTTTACAAAAAGCACTGCCAGTTACACTGCAGAGCAATGAAACATGTGCCGTTAAAAATACGGACAGTGATCATGTACAAAATACACATGCTCACTCACATACATACACACACTCCAGTATTAGCAGCATTAGTACAAACGTTTGTCTAAGGTCACTAGAAAGACAATCATCATACTATCTACAGACATTATAGTGCCTAAGGCAGAACCCAAATCACTTCTTTAAAGCACTTCTTGAAACAGAGATGAACAACAAATCCAGAAGTTATGTGGTATAGCCCTCACCTCAGAACAAAGGCAAAGGACCGTATCTGCAAAAGAGCAATTTTCCACTTCACGGATTCCTTGCCTGTTAAAAGGTACAAAGTCAAAGAGGATTCTACCTTGCCTGTTTGATGCGTTGGTTCAGTTTGTCCCAGACCTGTAGTCTTAATGGGTTCGGTTGAGGAAGCGCTGTACCATATTGGTGTTTTGGAGTTCAGCTCTGTCAACCCACTTATAGGCATGAAATGGAGCTGGGGAGGGGAGTTTCAGGCACCACCACCCAAGGTCAGGGGGGGGGGGTGTTCAGTCGACTGCCCCCTCTCCACTGGAGCAAAGAGCTGAAGGAGCGTTGAACAGCCTGCCACCACCTCCTCTTCCTGCAACCCTGCCAGTCTTCCCTTGGCACCCACCCACCCACCCCCTGCCCTGACACTATCGGCCCAACATCGCCTCCTCCAAGAGGGGCACCTCAGTGGCAAGGGAGGCACAACTTCAGTGTTTGCTCTGGGTGCCGTTTTCTGTAGCTATACCCATGTACCCAAATCTTATGGGATGGATCCTCAGGTTCTTTTCTTGCTAAATGATCAATCTTTTCTTCAAGGAAATAGTCCACTTAGTGCAAAGAGAGCTTAAGACCCATCCCTTTATAAATAAAACTGCAGTGGTGGCTGAAAGAAACATACACTGCTTCACTCTGGACTTGAAATATTTTACCACAGTACAACTCTTTTAGGATACAGTATTAATTAGACCGAGAAAGTGGGCACAGCCATGAAATGTATCAATCTTTTATTGCTAATTTTTCCTTCTCACCTCCTAGAAAAAATAATTATTGTTAGTCCTACCCTACCAAGGAAGAAAAGTCTGCTTGATTATTTCAGTTTCTCAGGAAAACCATTTCATTTATGCTCCTCCAGCTATTGATCGAACAGTAGATGACACCAGGATTCAAAGGCTAGACCACATAGATCACAGGTGTCAAACTCGTGGCCCTCCAGATGATATGGACTACAGTTCCAAACATCCCCTGCCAGCATGATGGGAACTGTAGTTCATAACATCTGGAGTGCCACGAGTTTGACACTTATGACATTGATGTAGCCATTGGAAGTGAGATTCATGATCCTATGTGCAGTCATTTGAAAAGGGGACAGGGACAGCAAAGAATGTAACAAGCAACTTATTGCCTTTTAAACCCAATCAATGATACCGGCAGAGCCATTGAGGCTGATTTTCTACATAAAGATTGTGCAGTCAAGAACAGTAACCATTTGATCTGTATACTATGTCTACAAACAGAAACTGTTTTTACATCCTTTGTAATCAAAACACTTTGGCCCATTATTCACTCATTTCCTTCTAGAAGCTTCAAACTGGACCCCCCCCCCCTTGCTTTCTGGGAATTCTTCAGCAGCAAAGCACCTAGCAGTTCTGATTCTCTCCCTGTTTTGTGAGCAGGGACAGCCAGGAAGACCCGGGGAGGGCAGAACATACAGCAGAGTTCTTCACTTTTTTCTGCGAAGGGAGAATTAACATCATGCTTTGAAGAGGTTTGGAAAACCATGGGGCTTTGATGATCAGAGTGCAAAAAAGCCTAAATAGTGTGCATGCAGGGGAATCTGCCACAGAGAGAATGAAGTCTGAATGCAAAGGAGATCGTGCATGCAAAATGGGCCTTCCTTTCTATTTCCTCTAAATCCACATTTTTTACTTGGAATTATACCAGAAAGGGCTCAAATATTCTGGACATTTTGAAAGAACAAGAAAAGACTTTAGTGTATAGATAAGTGGTGTTCATTAGTTCTGTGGCACAATACAAGTGCCTCACCAAGATTTCTAAATTAAATAAACCAAGATCAGAGGCATGGAAAGGAACTAGTGTGTTACAAGCACCAACATTCATTAGCATCCCTATGCTAGGAGGAAGACATGGGGATGCCTCCTGCCCAGCTAAACCTCAACCACTCTCCAGCAAACACATGTTAAACCAAAAAATTTTTTAAGTGGACTATAGCTCTTTCTTAGTGAATCTAATCAATTGATGTGATGCTGGAAAGGTTTTGGAAGGATTAAGGGGGCCCTCCAGTGGTTTTTACTAGAACCTGTTTAGGTGGACAAGAAGCCAAAACAGTCCTCTTAGAGGCCAAAAGCTCAGCAGAGTTCTACAAGTGAAAGCAAACAGGAATAGCAAGTCTGAAGCCTCCTGATTAAAACAAAAAAAAATCAGATTCTGTATTTGTCACAGTCTGAGATAACTTTCCAGAGAGATAAAGCAGCCCTTCCTGGACGAACTGCAGAAATAGTTGCAGTTGACAGCAGTAACTGTTTACCTAAGGGACAGCTCTTGTGGTGTAGAGGATGGGTTTTCTTCAGAACTAAAGGCTAGACTGCACCAATTAGGCATCTATTAGGTTACTGGAGAGGAAATGTACAGAAATTCTGTACATTTTGAATTTAAAAGAAAAAAACTGCCTTGGTTTCCCACCCCAAAAAGTAACCTATGGGAGATCTCTGAAGTTATAAGTCAGTTAAAGCAGCAGACTATTTCTGCCACAAAGCTACTAACAGAAAGACCATTAAAACCATCAGTGAAGAAACTGGGGGAAATTACAATCAAAAGCTGGGACCCCTGAATAGTTGCACTATATAGGGGATTGAACACCTAAGCCCACTGCTGCTAACTAGAGAGGTGGATGTGACGTTCTTAACACTGATCTGGCCAGATAACTAAAAACAAGTCTTGCGTTTCTCTTCTTAATGTCTCTGGCAGCCTGAGCTCAGACACTGAAGGTACCTCACAGCCAAGCTAGCCTCTCCTGGAAATGTTGGCATACAGTCTCCATGCCAACAGCAATAGCCCTTTTCATGATGCCAGAGGGGGGATGGGAAGCAGCAGGCTTCAATTTGGTGCTGAAATGAAATTCCTGGAATTGATGGCCTCAGTTTCCTTGAAGACAAAAGAATACAAACTATACCAAGGCTACTACAACTGTGATCTGTATCAAATAGTGCAAAAGGTGCTGTGGTCATTTAATAAACATCAACTAGTATATTAAATATGCCACATGAATACAAAAACCCAATCACTCAAGTACTGATACACTAGTTGATATTTATTAAATGACTTCAGCACCTTTTGCACTATTTGATACAGATCACAGTTGTAGTAGCCTTGTCATATTCTTTTGTCTTCCAGGGGTATCCCGTCATTACTATACTTTTGTTTTTTGCCTCTATCCCTCAGTTTCCTTGATACGTAAAGCTGTGATTGGAGTGGGAATTAAATTTGCTTTGGAGAGCTGTGATGTCGGAACATTCTGCAAGAGGAATCGGCATACCTCACTCGGATTCTGAGCCCATTTCCCCCCAGGGCTTCTATTCTACTTGTTCTTGGTAGCGGAGTCTTAAAAAGTCCTTTTGATGAGCCGGGTCAAGTACTTTCATCTTGTCCTCCAGTTACAGATATTTTGGCTAGATGGTATATCACAGCAAAGAGGACAGTTTTCTTCTCAGAAGTAAATACACATCTAAAATAAACAATGAACCGATACATCAGCATCAACAACATGTTTTGCATACTCTGCGTTCATTACAAGATACCCTCAGGCAGGAGAATTAGTGAGCAATGAGACTAAAAGGACGAATGGCAGCCCTCTGCATCAGCTCTAGCCTATCATATATTCACTTTTGCCTCTCCAAAAAGGTGCCACTTCTCTCCATCAGAGGAATTTAGGGTACGAAACATACAACAGAAATTAAACAGATTTCTCTGCTCAGACAGTTCTCAAACAAAACAGTGTCATTCCTGTATGAGATCTTGTAGATAGCTACAAGGTTACTGTGAGTGGTTAATTGTGCTCAGAGCAAAGGCATTAGGCAAAGATACACAGCAGTCGTTGCCTTTTGGTCTGAGGGCCTGGCAAGGCACAGAATCTTGGAAGGCTTCAAACTTCCAAGTTCCTGAAGATCAAAGCAGTAGCAATGCTCTTTCAGAAACATAGTGTGTGTGAAGTGTATATAATACACATGCACACCTTTAAAAAGATCTCCACAGCAGATACTGGATGTGAACTGCATCCAAGTCTTAGAAGATAATTTCCTTTCTACGTCCACATGATCATTCCTATGCTCTTTTAAATCACACCTGACCAGACACACAGATAACACCCAGGTATGTGCTTGCAAAAAATGCATGCATCCTCTAACTTGCAAACAAATGAGACTGCGGTGAAGGTCACAGCTGCCTGACTAAGCCTACTGCTTGAATGTTCAGACTTTGAAGCAGCAGCTGGCTCAAGGAATTAGAATCCGAGACCCCATGGCAGAAATTACAGGCAGAGCTTAATCCTTATGGCTGCCTCCTTTTCTTCAGACCTCAAGCGGACAATCTATTCTCCCGGCACAGAAATGATGCTGGGGAACAGGTTCTTCACAGCTTTCATGAAGCGGTTAGAGGGTTTTTCAGCTCTCTTCTTCTGTTACTCCTTTGTTGCAGGCTGGCTCTAGAACTCCCATGTTTCCAGCCACCTAAGTCCTGCCATTGGGCTGTTGGGATCAGAAGCCAGAGGTCCTATTATCCCGTAAGAGAGCGGATGGAAGAGGTAGAAGCTGTGGACAAGAGCCAAAACATATCAATTTTCAGCCAGCTCTATCTCACAGTAGCACAGAACAGAGCTACTGCAGACACCATTCAGAACTCGTCAATTGTCGGAGGGCAAGGCTAATGCACCCTCAAAAAATGAAAAGAAAGACATGATGACTAGTACAATGGAACTTTGCAGGGTAATTTAGAATTCCTTCAATCATTCTTTCAGTTTAGAAGGTCAAGGCCAAGGCAGCGTATTAGATGTCCGCTGCCATTAAAGGGTATAAGCGATCATAAAAGAAAAACCTTTTATACCCTTGCAATGTGACAGAGAACAAGAGAGAGGTACATGAGCACTACAGAGATACAAAGCACCTCGGGAGAAGCAGCTTCTGAAGAAAGAATGAAAGTCAGTAATATATTAATTCAAAGACCTTATTTTAGTTTTTAAAAAGAGCTAGCTCACAGGATCAGGTGGCTTTTTCTCCACTGTTAGTAAGATGGTCTTATGAAGCCCCGGCCCCCCAGTTTCCTGCTTATTTTCTAGCATTTGGGGGAGGTCACATTGTCAAATGGGGCCTTTCAGAATGCCCTTTTTAACACGGATATTGGGACAACTGTAACATACTCTACATGTGGCTGGCTTTGAACGATGTTCAGAAACAGCAGATGGCCCAATTTGGGGCCAGCCAGACTACTGGTGGGACGTGCTGCTGGGTGCCAGCCATTCCTATTCTGTTTCATCTATGTTGGCTACCACCCTGACCTGGATGGCCCAGGCTAGCCTGACCTCATAAGATCTCAGAAGCTAAGCAGGGTGAGCCCTGGTTAGTACTTGGATGGGAGACCACCAAGGAATACCAGGATCGGGACATGGAGGCAGGCAATGACAAACCATCTCTGTTAGTCCCTTGCCTTGAAAACTCTACTGGGTTGCCACAAGCCAGCTGCAACTTGAAGGCGCATACTTTACACACACATACAGAAATATTAGGTGCTAGTTAGTTTCCAGGCCCAACCCAAAGACTGCTAGTTATAACTCTTAAAGTCCTAAACTATCTATGATCACAGTATATAACCTACTCCCACATGGTCCTGTCTGAATGTAAGAACAGCCCTGCTGGATCAGACCAGTGGTCCACCTAGTTCTACATACTGGTTCCCACAGTAGCAGAAATGTGCCCTACAACGAACACAGAAGGCAAGGTCTTTTCCCGCTGCTGCTTGCACTGCACTATACTCTGTCCCACCAAAAGAAATAAGAAGGATTGTAAATTCATCCACCACCACTTCCTCTCCTTCCAACCCTCCCCTACTCCAAACAACAAGCTGGACCCAGCACCAGCCCTCCCAAGCCCACTTCAACCATCCTCTTGCCCCAAATACCAACCCAGGCCCAGCATCAGCCTTCCCAAGCCTTCTCCAAGCCTCTTCCCAAGCCTCCTCCCTGCCCCAAACACCAAGCCGGCCTGGCAGGGCAGGGCAGTGGTGGCAAGCTGCCACTGCCTCACTGGGCCTTGTACCAGCCCTCCCAAGCCCAACCCTCCTTCCACCTGAACACAAAAGCTAGGCCCAGCGAGGCAGCGGCGGCCAGCCCAGGCCCAGCATCAAGTCTGGAAGAAACTCCAAAGGGAAGTCATGCCAGCTCCATCTTTTTTTAGTCTTATGCTTGATGTTGAAAACAATTCTCTTTGATTGGGCTCTAACTTGTTCTCTTCACATTGCTAGCCAATTGCATTTTGAAGGCATAAATGGTATTTTTATCAGAACTGCTAGCTTTAAAAATATTTTAATTGGTTGCAATTTTCTTTAATATATCAGCTGGGGGGGGGGTTGGGGGACTGTACTGTATGTTGCAATATTTTATAATATAGTCTGTCTCAGAAAAAGATGTTAGCAGAGTTCTTTATTTCTCCACCACAGAACTCAACAGGCCAGACCTTCTTTGTTGTAGAATGCTTCACTCAGATCCTAGTGCCTACCTAGTCCTGCCCCCTCCCCCCACATTTGTTTGAAAGTAAAAAATACATTTTGGCATTCAATTGGTGATAGTTATTCATTGAACTATAAATGTTCTTGTATCAAAGTACCATGTTCAATAATGCACGAAATAATGGTTTTGACAAAAGCAGCATGTAAAAATGAATAATAATTCTCATTCGCCAATGCCTACATTCTAATGCAGGAGCATACAATTTTCTTTTCCACTGCACCTCAACTGACCATATTAACGTCTTTTTCTGAGACACAGTATAGTTGCATATTTATATAATTTTCAATTTAATGTGACCAATCCTGGAATGGCAAAATACAGAGGGTTTTGATTAAATAAATGTGAAATCACAATAGTTCTTCAGCCTCAAAAATAGCTCTCAGATATGCATTAGCAGCTTGCAATGTACAGATCAGGGACCCCCTCTTACCTGTACATAATGAGCAAAATCAACAACACTATCCCACCATTATAAATCGGGATACTGGTTGACAAGGTCACAGTACAGAACTTCAGGAAAACATCCCATGTAATCCCTGAGGGAGAACAAAAAAGAAAGAGATATGTACATTTGAATACAGAAAGATTGGTGCAGACCAGTAATCATATCAATATATCCAAGAAGAAAAGCAATACAATTTCTCTTTAATATTCTGAAGGACCTTTCGATGGAGCGTTCTACAGCAAGCTTCCCAGTAGCAGAAAGCCAATACTCCTTAATTGACCAAACAACTAGGACATTCACATCATCCTTAGCAGAAAACAGCATCAGAGTTTATTTACTCATTCAAACACATTTCCAAAATTTCTCATTTCCATATTGCTACTATTGTCTTCCCATCTTCTAGCCTTGAAATCAGGCTGAAGATTAATTTTGAAGGGAAAACAAGATTAGAGGCATGCTTTCCTAATATTTTACTCCGGTTTCTCAAAGCAGTGGCTAGCAAGATGCCACACAAAGGCATTACAAATTCTACAAATGTGGAGGAAGGTGTTGGAGACCGCTGCCGGGGTTTATCCTCATCCTGGCTTTTTCCACTCACAGATCAAAATAATATGGGTTTTGATGCACAAATAGCAGAATTTGAAAGTAAGGTTTCTACAAATGATGAGAAATTGATTACTAAAATATATAAGATGTTATTGAAATGGGATACAAAGGATGAGGTTGTAAAGCCTGAAGTGATTAAGTGGGACAGGAATATCAGCAGGAATATTAATTTAAAGCATTGGGAGAGATTATGGCATAGCAATTTGAAGTTTATAGCATATTATAATCTGAAAGAAAATCATTATAAAATGATGTTTAGATAGTATCTGACACCAAAAGAACCTGGCAAAAGTGTTTAAAGGTATATCTATTAGATGTTGGAAATGCCAAAAACATGAGGGATCTTTTTTCCATATGTGGTGGTTATGCACAGAGGCTAAATCCTTTTGGGACATGATACTCAAAGAAATTTAAAAAAATTATGAAAATAATAATGAAGAAAAAATCTGAAGTTTTTCAACTGGGACTAATGGGAGATGACATCCCAAATCAATATAAACGGCTTTTCATGAATATGTGTACAAGGATACTGTACGAGCAGAAATGGAGAGCGGAAAAATACCAACAAAGGAAGACTGGATACAGAAGATCACAGAACATTCAGAAATAGCAAATAGCCTTATTAAAGGACAGTAATACAGAGAAGTTTGTAGAAAACTGGAAACCTTTTATAGGTTACCTATTGAAAAAATATAGTAGAAGAGAAATAACTGCAGGATTTGAGATCTAAAAGCAGCAGACTGAAATAGAATATTAGAAATGATAAAGTGTGTAACTGATAAATTGTTCCATTTCAAATAGATGCATGTACCTAGGATGGATTAGAATTCAACCATGAGATAGTGGGAAGTCAATATCTGGTTATTTTTCTTTTTTGGTTTCATGTTTTTGTTTAGTATTGACGTGGTGGTGGTATGAAAGTGTTTACGGTTTTTTTTGTTCTTGTGTATGTTGACAAAATTTAAAAAATGGGAGAGAAAATGGCTACTAGCTATGGTGACTGAAGGGACCCTTTGTCTACAGAAGCAGCAAACCTCTGAACACAAGTAATGGGAGGAAGCAGCAATGGAAGGTTTCAGCCTCTATGCCCTGCTTGTTTGATCCTCCTGTTTCAAACGCTATGCCAGGGCCAATGGACCACTGGACTGATCCAGCAGGATCTTATGCTCTTAAAGGGAGGCTGCCCAGTGGGTTCTGTGCAACATCAAATACTTTCTGAAAGAGCTTTATGCAAACGTTTCTATTTTTGAGCTATCTAGAACTGCAGGACATCTTACTCTTCTCTTGGGGGTTATGATATCATGAGTGGGAAACCTCCAAGAAATTGTGGGGGGTCACTTAATTTTTCCCTGTATCCCCTTCCACACACTATTTTCCTCTTTCTCTCGTCATAGCAGCCCCCATATCCCCTCCCCTTGCCCTGCTTCCTTCTCTCCTTCCCACTCACCAACCAACCTTTCTTTTATCTGCCAACCCCCATCTTCAGCTTTATTATTTGTTTTCTTCATTTATACTTCACTAACGGGGATCCACAGCAGCTTATCTAGCTCTCCTTCAATTTATCCTCATAACAACCTTATGAGATAGAGTAGGCTGACAGTGTTGTACAACCAATCCAAGGTCACCCAGGCAAGCTCCCTTGGCAGAGTGGGGGTTTGATCCTGAGTGTTCCAGATCACAACCTGAAACTCAAATCACGTTGGCTTTCAGCTTTCCTTCCCTCGCTCAACCTGATAGCCTCTCTCTAGGAAAAGTCAGGCCAAAAGTCAAGCAGCTGTTCATGTGTTGGCCCTTGCTGGGCCCGGCCAAGCCATGCAACTAGTGTGGAGGCTACCACTGGGCCCAAGTGAGTTGTGTGGTATCAAGTCGTAGCCACCACTGCCACATGTCAGTTGTGCAAATTATATGGTAGCAGGTTACTTGGTTGTTGCTGCTGGGTCTCTTCCTCCAAGGTAGGAGAGAGGAGAGTAGGGGGTAGACTGGCAGGACAAAACAGAACTGGTAAGGGCCATCCTCCCTGCCTTTTATTGACAAAAACCAAAGTTTGACGGCTGGCAATACGGTTGTGGTTGTCTAGCAACCTTCACACTCAGGGCACAAACACTGCTTCTATTACTTTGGAGGGATTTAATACCACCCAACACTTTCCAATTTTTCTGCAAACTCAGGGCTTTTCTCTGGTTTGCAGAGATCTCCTTTGTCCATTCATTGCTCTAGTCTTAATTGAAGTATACACAGATGAAGCCACTAGGAAGAATACTTTGTTTATTGAGCTTACAATACCATTTAATGGAAATTTAGTTTACTCAGAGAACTTGTAGAACTAGTTAGAGGAAGAATTACCGTGCACTTAACACTTATGTCTGATTTGTTCCATTATTTCTTCTTTCAAAGACTGCTCATTTCTACTAGCCTGAATTGCACTTTAGCAGCCCTCTAGAAGCCTGTCTGTTCTGATAATTTGAGCTGATGTAATTACAAACCTTGAAACACTAATGGTCATTTTTAAAGCTCATAAAGTACTGATTAGTGGAGAATTATGGTTAATTAGCCAAATCACTTGGTAAAATACATTTTAATTGAATTTTGGTCATCTAAAGGTCATAGCCTTCCAATAGGCAAACATAGTACTACTCAGTTTTTTGGCTGAATGTTAGATTTTGATCTTCTGTTGCAAAAATAGGTCACAAAATAGAAAACAGTCAATGAATAATAGCAGAAGATGGTTATTTTGTAGAAAAGAACATTCAAGAAACAGAGCAAGGATAGAGGGGAAGAAAAACAGCAAACTTTATAGAGTATTTTATAAAGCAGAAAACCCATAAAAACAATTCAAATCCATAATACGAGAAAAACTCAAGACTTTTCTTAAAGAGATGTATGTTAAATTAGGAGGGGAAATGGATGCTGTGAGAAAAGAAAGTTGAAAATGGTTTGCAATAAAAAACAGACTTGATAGATCGAGAAGAATTGGGGAATGAAGTACTTGTGCCAAATAATATGAGAGAAGGATTAACTGGTATAACTGCAGTTCCTAAGCAGGAAACCACTGATATTTTTTTTTAGAAAACAAGGAATTAGCTTTAGCAACAAATAAAACCTTGGATTTTTAAAATCAGAATTAGATAATAACCTCTGAAAAAATAATTTAATATTGTAAGGCATTCCAGAAAATACTAATGAGGATATCTACCATTTAAGCATAAGAGGAACAGATAAGGAACCAATTGTTCTAGTATCAGCATTCACAAGCAGTTCTTCTGCAGTTTGGAAAATTCATAAACCAACAGCAGAAGGTAAAATTTACCTCTTTCCAGATTAAATTCCATGTAATAAAACTATTTAGAAAAACTAATTAAATCATTATACTATATAATTGAGCAGAGTGTTCCTGACAACCAATCAGAAAAAGTGAAGGATTCTGGGAGATGTATTCCAGTGGGTGCCATTTCTCATGTGCAGAGCAGCTGACAGAACTACAATGCCCAGATTCCTTCTCACTCAGTCAGTAACACTCCTCCTCATCTTTTTTAAAAATAAAATGACTTTATTGCAAATTTATGAAGATACATAAAATAATAACAAATAATATAACATAAAAATAAATCTTATACAGAAAGGGTTTACAAACAAATATAAATTTCACTTAATATTGCTTAAATCTTATTTTTCTCATTAGTACTCTAACTGTAAACCCCCTCTGACTAATTTTGACCCTAAAAGAGAAGAAAAAAAGAGTTTCCAAGCAAGAAGAAAAAGAAGAGTTGGATTTATATCCCCCTTTCTCTCCTATAAGGAGACTCAAAGGGGCTTACAAACTCCTTTCCCATTCCCCCTCACAACAAACACCCTGTGAGGTGAGTGGGGCTGAGAGAGCTCCGAAGAACTGTGACTAGCCCAAGGTCACCCAGCTGGCATGTGTTGGAGTGCACAGCTAATCTGAATTCCCCAGATAAGCCTCCACAGCTCAAGCAGCAGAGCAGGGAATCAAACCCAGTTCTTCCAGATTCGAGCACACTTGCTCTTAACCACTACGCCATTGCGTAGGAAAAAGGAAGATAGATAAAGAATACCTGAGATAGGTTAAATCACCCATCTTCTGTTGTAAGTTAAACTCAACTCAAACTCCTCATCTTCATAGGCACCCTGCTGACTCCACCTTCCCTTTGCAAAGCCAGCATTCAGCTTTGCAAGCAATGTGCGTTTGTGCGTGCAACTATGGAGATGGGGAGGACTGTTGGCTCCATTCTTTGCAAAGCCAGGATCCAGCTTTACAAATTGGGGGGGGGGGGTATCTATGGAGATAGGAAGAACTATCCCCATCTTCATGGGTACCCAGCTGGCTCCCCACCCCTCGCAACTCCGTGATCCAACTTCTCAGGCACCCTGTTGTACCCCCTTGGCAAAGCTGGGATGTTGCAGGGGAGGAAGGTACACAATTTCAGTATTTGTGCCGGGCACCATTTCCTGTAGATATGCCCTGTCTACATCTCTTGCCCTGGGGGGGATTAATTTTCTAGAGTCCAATGTATTTTTTTGCACAACAGTCTTTATTGCTATTTCAGAAACATTAGTGTTAGTAGATCTTAATTCTAGAACATATTAAAGATAACCTAGTGTGCCGGATGAGGATCTGAGATATCCAAGTTCATATCCCTACTCTGTCATGGAAGCTTGCACTGTGGCCTGAGGTCAATCAAACACACTGAGCCTAAACTACCTCACAGGATTGTTGTGAGGATAAAACAGAGGGGAGAAGAATAACATAAGCCACTCCGCACACGGGGAGAAAGGTGGACAATAAATGAATCAAATATATAAATAAAAACAATAATAGGAAGAAGGAAAGTGTAGGTTAATTATATACAGGGATTTCCATTTAAATTACTGCTTTTATAAAGGGAAATGACACAGCTATTTATAACTAAAGAGTAAAATAAAAGCTCCTGGGGATTTTTGTCTGACAAATCTACAATAAGGAATTGGTAAGGAGGAACACAAGGCACATAAAATTATCAGATGAAAGGAAAAAATGAGATTAACATTTAGCAAGACAGGAAAGACACCGAATAGATTCCGCTGAAATTGACAATAACACAATAGCTGAAAAATAAAAAGGAAATGAATAGGCAAGGAAATGAGAATAATTTGGTGTGTGGTGATGATCTGAAAAGTCAAGACACGTTTCGAAAATCATTCTGGCAGGGGAAGAACTGGGAAATATCCTGCTAGTTAGCAGTATCTGAATAACAACTCACTGACTGTGCTCTCTGCACGCAGGAATTTACGGCCTAGGCATGCCCAGGGGAGAGATCCTGTCACCTGACGGCTAGATTTGGACAGCTGTTGGAGAGAGAAGACCCACAACAATGGGAAGTTTCTCCTCCCTCCCTTTCTTTTTTGATACTATATTTATTTTCCCCTTTCCGCTCATTGGGAGGGGAAAAAGGGCCTGCCGAAGGCCACCCAATAAAGCTACACTTGAACTGGTTTTAAGTCTGATCTAAGTTTAGATCAAACTAGGGACATTTTCAGTGCTAAAAGAGGATGCAGCGGTTCATGTTTGTTGAGAACTTAAGCTAGCATTTTTATTGTGTGATTATTTGTTAAACTTACCTGTCAGCATGGAAGAGAAGAGCATGGCAGGGAAGTAATGATGAAAATATAGTACTCTGCCCATCATGAAGAAAGGAAAATAATGGAGAAGCCATCCCAGCATGACCAATCCTCCACCATGCAAGAGGACTCGGGAAAGCTCTATAACACAACAGACAGGCACACACCCTGAGATCTCAAGCACTGGTCTTTTAGTGATACTTATCTCCTTCAATTAGAGAGGTCTACAGACTCAATTAACAGTTTTTTGAACTGTTCTCAACTTAAAGCTGTATACCGTATATTCTCGCATATAAGTCAACTTTTTCAGCACAGTTTTTGTGCCGAAAAAGCCCTCCTCGAATTATATGCAAGCCCTCCGCTGCTGCGCTGCCGCCACCACCACAATCCCTCTCACTCACTCACTCATCTTTTCCCTTTCCCACAGGCTCTGAGGCAATACTCCAAAGATTCATGACATGGCCCCATTAAGAGACCAAAAGAATCTAGTTAATATCTGGACAGGCCAAGTATCTCCCAAGAAGATTTTAATTTACCAACTCTTCAGTAAGTGACTTGGATGGACAGACCAGGCTAGCTCAATCTTGTCAAACTTTGGAAGCTAAGCAGGGTGAGCTTTGGTTAGTATTTGGATGGGAGACCACCAAGGAAGTCCAGGGTTGCAACAGGAGCAGGCAATAGCAAACCACCACTGAGCATCTCTTGCCCAGGAAATCCTAGAGGAGCACCCTAAGTTGGGGACTTAACTTTCTACCACTGTCAGCCGTGCCATGTTAATGATACCATTGTGCACAACTGCAATAGAACAACAATAAATGTAGTAAGCACCCAACAGCAACTGCTGGAAGATCAATATGAGATTACAGGTCAGAAGATCAGGAAGGTAATAAAGGTCTAAACGAGACCACCCAAACATGAGCAAAATGTCAAGAATATGAACTCTGACAGGCAACTGTTTTTCCAGGGCATTTTCATTATTGCAGGAATTCTCAAACAATAGCAGAAGTAACACCTGCTGAGGATCCAAGATTCACGTTTTTCACCCTTAGTTTTTTACGTTCTTTTAGCTGGATCTTATCAGCACTAGTCCTTTTTTCCCCAACCTAAAAATGCTTAGACTAAGTTCACTTGTTGCATAGAACTTCTTTTAGTGGTACTTATCTCCTTCAATTAGAGAGGTCTACAGACTCAATTAAAAACCTAGGCTGAAATCAAGAGAACACTGAGCATGCATGTAAGAAGTCCCACATAAGCATACTGGGAGTTCTTCGGTTTCCTCTTTCCAACTGTATCTCCCCATGTCACACTGGAGATTTTTCCAGGGTGTCCATCAACCAAGCTGTTCCACTGGGCTTTTGGGGAGGCTGGCCGCTGAGTTTGCCCCTCTTTGTTGCCCTATGTGTCATCTGCTTACCTGAACATCTGCCAGTCGCCTCCCAGGGTTTAGTACCAGACGTCATCTACTTAATTAATTATGAGAAGGTTACTGCTGCTACTGTTTTTATTGTATTTATTGTTTTAATTCTATTGTTTATTCTATTGTTTTCTATTTATTCTATTGTTTTCTAGTTGTAACGTATTGTATTTGGTTAGCTTGTAAACCGCCCTGAGCCCTTCGGGGGTAGGGAGGTCTACTAAATGGAATAAACAACAACAACAATTATTTTCTGGAGCATTTCTTGAGGAGCACCACAACCTCACCCATCACTGTTGTGATAATTTCCATATTACACACAATGTTTTCCCTCCTTCCTCCCCACCATTCAGAGGGAGAATGTGTTTGTGGAATGAAGCTGTTAGGATATCAACACAGCAGGTAGAAAGAATTGCCTTACCTTTGTGCTCAGCTGTCAGGTGAGCTCCTCTCTTGATGGCCACAGATACAAATGTTGCAATTATGAGATATAAGCCAATAGTGACCAGATTCAGCCACCAGATCACCTGCCAAGGAAAGTCCAGTAAGTAGACAAAGGTATCAAAGAGGTGCTACAAAACTCTTAAGAAAGTACTGAGAACAGAGTGGGAGGAAAGTGATTTGAGGAAAAAGGAAGGGAAGCCATAGGTACAGATGCCAAGAGAAAGTCATTTCTCACCTCAAGGAACTAGAGCCATGTTCTGCTTACCGGGTTTCCTAGCAAATAAACCCTATAATCAGTCTCATTCACTCCAGAAAAACGCAGGCCCTGTGGAGAAATTGATGGCTATAAACAGAAGTGATCAATGCAAATATTGTTCAGCCTACATTATTATCTTGAGCCTCACTTGCTGCTGCAAGAGAACGAAAGGCTTCCAATAACCAGAAGCAGTACAACTATTTTACTTGGGTATCTTCACACATCAATATAAACTGCATAGTTATCACAGGAGCCATTTCAGCCACCTAGTTTTGCTGTTTGATAGCACTAAACCAGCTGCTGACTAGTTAACAGTAGTGTAGAGGCCACTGAGTAATTCGCATGTGATGACCAACTAGTAAGAACTAGTAAGAATGCAGACAGATACAAAAATTGGGTTCTTTCAGCCATCATTCCTGATGCATCTTGCAAACAACCAAAGATAGCTGACAAACAATTCACTGCACTGTTCATTTAACCCTGGAAACTATAACAGGAAGTTACAAATCACTCATGCACATGATGACAACTTATACATCTACCTGGTAATTGATGGGCCAGTGCCAGGGCTTGGATGTTACTTCATTTTCCTTTGGTTTGAGGCCACTGTTTCCCTGAAAATCAGCAGTAATCAGAAGGTTACTGTATGAGCATCTTTGGAACTGCCCTTTTTTTAATCTCCTTGGATTAATAACTGCCCCCTCACATTCCTAGGACATGTTACATGCCTTGTAACTGACTCTCTCAAAGTGATGACACATCTCCTGTATATGCAAATACAAGTAATATACTATAATACCCCAGAAATTGGTAAAATATATGAAGCTCAGGAATCCATAGTGTTATTGTTCTGGGAAACTTGGATTCTTCTTATGGTGAAATCCTCCCCATCTCCACTGCATACAAACCATTTCCTTAGCATAACATTTTTGCAGGATCCAAGTCTTTAACTGACATAACAGTATACTTGCCACAGAAGGCTTTAACACATGGTTTACTCCCACATCCTCTTAAATGCAAAGTATCAGACATCCTTTACAATTACAGGCTCTAGATTTTGCTGAGACTGAGAAATGGTACTCTCAGAACAAGGCTGAACAAAGTGAAAACCTATCAACAGGAAGTTGCAAATGTCTGGACATCAAATTGCAGGGTCCCAAGTACTTTCTTCAACAAGTGTCACCTTTAATGGGCGACCATTTGCACTCTATGTTCTTTCACAATGTTCCTCTTGTAATCCCATCACATTAGGCAAAACGGAACATTTATGCATGCAAGAAAGCCCTGCTTCCGTTACTGTCATGAAAGGTTTTACAAGAGTATGTAGTTGGCAAATGCTGAGCAACCTCTCCAGATCACACAAGCAATCTGAGGAAACATTTCCTGTCTTTCCCTGCTGCCTCCCCAAAACTTAACAGACCCAGATCCTATTATTCTTCTGTTTTAACAGCTGGTCCAGTCATTAGTGAAATAACATTTTATTTACACTACAAAGGAAGAGCTACAAACAAAATGGAATCCAACCCACTCTACCTACTCGGATCATAACCATGTGAGACTCCACCAAAATCTCTAGAAAGGAGGGCTTCAGAACATCCAGGCTGATGTTGCGCACTAAAGGAAAGAGGACAGTTCAAAACAAAATTCATACATTGGTCACTTATGCACTTATTAAATTAGGTTCAGTAGACACGGCATAGCAGGAGGACTCTAAGCCCCATACAACATGCTTTGATCAGCACTCATTCCCCCACAGCTCCTTCTCCTGAGCATGAAGGTGCCAAGATCTGACAAACAGGACACTCTTATTGTACACATGAGATCATCTTAAGCCACACGCCCAAAGGAACTCCTAAATCCATTTCTAATATTAAGCTTTGACTGTTTTACATTCTCTCTCACTCTCTTCAGAAGCCAGAAGTAACCTACATACTTTAAAAGCAAAATAAGGAGGTGCAATCACATACACCTAGGGTTGATGTGGTCTTCAACATTCCAAAGGGAATTGGGAGATTCCTTCTGGTAGGGTGTGCAAGTGACTTCCACCTGCTCCCAGCCCCTGTGAACGAAGAAAACTATTAGTCTGCAATCAACAACAATTCCAATATTGTTTATTCTAACTGGCATTCAGGCACCTTGACTTTCTGCAACATATCCAGTTTTTGGAAGCACTCTGTTTTCTGGACTGAACAACTGAACTTAACAGAATTCAGGAAGAAACTAGACATAAGCTGAGGATATTAGACAATCAAAGGTACATAAAGCACACACATATTTGTGTTCCTGTTGTTGAAACATCATGTTTTTGGCAGAAATAAACAGCAGTCCCATTCTCAAAGGTGCCAGACATTGTTTTCAAATGCGGGTTTCTGTTTGGAATGGGCAATGCACATCCGGCTCAAGAAACCAAAGCTTGGCAACTGAGGGAGCTTGGCAGGAAGTCATAAAAGCAGAACCCTTTTCAAACAAAAATGTTATTCACTCTTCAAGAGACACAAGAAATAAGTTCTCATTTGCAAACTGTGATAGCCCACATCTGTGGCAACCCCTCTAATTCAAACAAAGGAAGTGACTGAAGTGGGAAAATGGTTAATCCTATTATTCAGCAACAACTACGACTAGAAAGTGCATCATACCATTCCACCTAGATAAAGGGTGTGTGTGTTCTAATGGCACACGTCCAAATATTGGTAGGACGTGTCTGGCACCAACCAAAAGCACAATGCCCTAACCTGAACCAAAAGGTAGGATGCATTTCTAGTATTCCAAGAAGATTACCTCTGACTACTAACCATTTCGGCAGTGTCTTTCCAGTTGAACCCAAGAGACAGCCTGTAGCCAGATGAATCAATCGGATTTGACTACGAAGGACTTTGATATGTTTCCCTGCCTTTCTTCCCACCACCTCAACTCGCCAGAAATCATTGGAATCTCCAGTCCCGTTCTAGCAAACAAACATTAAAGGAAAAATGCAAGAAAAGAGATATGTGGGCTTCCAAAGCTTCATATTAAAGGGATGAGCCAACCTATTTTCCTTTTGATGTTAAACAGTTTCATATAGTATTATCTTTTTGTTCTGAGCCACAACTCCATTGAAATCACCATTCCCTGCTTCTGAATAACACATTTTGAGTGGATTACTAGAAAAAAAATCTATTGCCCTTTGCTTTGGGAATATATTTCATTTGGCAGGATCAAGTAATGTCTTTGCCAACTTACAATTCCATACCCAGTGACCTGAAGGTGCTTTCTTGTCAACGGGGCCTCGTGCTGGTGACTGTGTAAGTTTCTGGAAGTCCTATAGGTAAAATAAAACCACAGTGTTTGACTTGATACTTGGAACAGTATTAGTAGCAAACATTCATTTCAATAAAATATAGACACTCTTTCAAACCACCTCTAATGCGGTACATCATGGGGAAATATTATATTACTTTGCCAATACAGGGCCCTTCCATAAATGTACAGATTTGTAGTTGAATATTTACAGTGAACTCTTTCTCCTTTGAAGCTGAAAAGCCAAGCTCAGCTCCAAAAGCTATCTAAGACAGGCCCATTCACTTCTTTATGTAAAGAGCAACAGTTCATAAGACCTAAACGAGCAGAGGGAAATAATTACTATAGTTATTTTTTAAATGATGTATCAGGGTATGATGTGAAAAGTGTGCTGTAAGATGCCACAGGGAAACGCGATGCCTGAAAAGTGCCATTAGTACACTGAAAAAGTCACCAAACACAGTAAAGTACTTTGACAAACTGAAGTCACACTCAGGTCACAAGCAGTTGTATTCCAGGTTCCTGCCTACTGTGGTAGAAATAATCTAGTAGTGAAGAAGGGCAACTATCAATAAAAGGAGAACTTATGGAGGACATACATGCTTCGCCAAGATTTCAAATCCAGTGGCATACACATTCACCACCTTCCTGCACTTCTCATCGTAGCATGCAACTAGAGAATGGGAAATTTTCCCAAGGAAGTCTCATTCAATAAGAATACCTCATTTTGACAGCTGGGAGCCAGCAGCTTAAAGTTAAATACAGAGATGAGACAAGTGACCAGTATGGGCTGAAGGTGATGCACCATGTGAAGACGATGGGGGCATGCATGACATAAGTACACATGACATCAAAATTAATTTCTGCATGGATGTGTCTGTAGCATTCTGATGGACCATGTGAATTTCTATAGGGGAAGCAAGGGCACCTGATGCTTCTTTTGTGCCCCATATAGCTTTTCTAGAGCCTTTTCTATCCCAGTCACAGTTATGTGGCTGACCTACACATGGGGGTGCTAATTCAGGTTGATGTATGTCAAGGAAAGATGGTGCTTTTGCAACTCAGGGGAAAAAACAAACAAATGAGTAATGCACTGTAAAATTAAGCACGATTAGTCACTGTTTTCTGCCGCATCTTCTAAAAGGCCCATGAAAAAGAGTGAAAACCACTTTCATGTGCACAATTTTTGCCCCTGATTGGAGGCAGGTATCAAGCATAAAATAAGCCAGATGATACTGAGTTTATACCACTCCTGTATTTCATAAACATGGAATTGTGGGTCACTTTTTTGGCATCGCTGGAATGCAAAAAATAACAAAACAGAACTGCACACAACAGAAACTAAGTATATGCAGGTAGATTCTGTTGCTTTGCTATGGTGTGGCTTAAAGACTCTGTTTTAAAGACACAGTCTAAGAAAAAGCTCAAGTTCAAAAACGTGAGGATATACTCAAAGGAAACATTCAAAAGTACACATGGAAAGTACAAAGAAGGATTACCAGTCTCCAGTATCTAGATCAAGGCCTTCTCTGACCAAGGTAAGGTGTTGGTGGATCAGAATGACCCACTACCAGAGGCGTAGCACCAAGGGGACAGGGCAGGGAGATGCACTGGGCATGAATTCCGTGGGGGGTGTGGCGAGGTGCGTTCCTGGGAATTCCAGGGTGGGTTGGGGGCGTTCTGGGGTGGGGGCTGAGGACGCATCAGTGCACCGGGCGCTTTTGCCCCTTGCTACGCCTCTGCCCACTACATTCACTCACAACTGAAACTGCCTGCTAAAAATCAAGCCTTTCAAAGTCTTCAGCATCCTCCTGGTTTCCTAAATTGCTTACTCTTTGTGCTCCAAACGGACGATATCTCCATGCTTCACAAACTCCACAGGGAAAGACGGGTCTGAATGATCTGAAGAAACAGAAAAAAATGGTCACAACGTGAGAACTGAAACAGATGGAGAAGATGTAAACAAACAATAAAATAATAAAAACAATAATAAAATAATAAAATGTAGCTAATAAACAAACGAGGGAAACATTTTCTTAAACCATCTTCTATGAATTAGTTCAATTGCAAAGCAATTAAATCATTCTGATTACTTCCTAATGTGGCCGTTATGACAAAACATTATAACCCACCGGAGAACACGGTACTAATATCAACCAGATGTATTGAGACCTAGTAGGCAAATAACACTAGGGCACTGGGGGAACCCTAAACTGATGTTAGCTTTAAAAGTTGAAAGACAAAAGAAGTGAAATTGGGAACTATTAAACATGTAAGAATCTATATACCATACACCAGCAGAATGAATGTGGAGTTGTGTCTAGTATTAATGACAGATTTTATTTTGCAACTGTTTTGATCCTACCTTCCTCTCTGACTAATTAAATGCTACATATTGAAAACTGGTGCCTCTACAGTTTATATCTTTATATAAAATAGATAAATGTTATTAAATTAATTGTCGAAATTTTGTATTACAGCTTTAGATTAATCATGACATTGATATGACAACTCATAAATTTTGACAGTGGACATTTTCCAGAGTAATCTAAAAGTATCAAGAGATAGGATCAGGTAGGATCACATGGAAATTTTTATTTTGGGGGGGATAAGGCAGCCCTGAAATTTACGAAACCATCACCTCAAATGCTTACACAGCAGTTTCTAAGCCACAGTTTGCAGAAGTCCCTTCCCTCTGCTGAGGAAGACATACTCCCAAACTAAAACTGCAGGAAGGATAGAGAAGGGTATCAACTGTATGGACTTTACCATCATCAAACCCAAGTGGATGACATAATCCTTATGAGCAACGCAGAAGTGTCGCTACGAATAAACATGCCTAGGTATGGTACTAACTCCAACTGAAGGATTACACTTAGTAAAAACTAAGAAGCTGAGTTTACAAATCATAGGAAAATAAGCCCTTTGGGCATCATCCTTTTTCTTGAAGAATTAAGAACAAAGGAATAATCCAGTTGGCCTGGCATCAGTTTACCTGTGTTCAAGTTGTATTTCTTTATAATCCATAAATTATTCAAGTCTTTGTGTAAATATGCAGTGACCTAGAAACATATAAAAGTCATTTTATTTTATCTCTTCCAGTATGTCAAGGTCCGGTCATCAACAATCAGCCACACTTTATAAATCCACTGCTGATACATAAACCACTGCCAACTTCTGACGGAACAAGCTTTGCAAAAAATGCCTTCAAAAATATTAAAATAATTCCATAAAAGCAGTTTTTATAATTTACTGTGATAGCTATTCATACATAGCAAGAATTCTTTTCCTTCTGTTTTCCAAAGTCAAATGTAATAGAATGAATTCATTTTCTAGTATAGGCACAAACGGAGATGTATCATTAACCTTGTGGAAGTTATTTCACCCATACTTGTAGCAATTCAATAAACATTACAAAATCAAGAAGCAGAATGCAATATAAATAATCCCCGCTTCCTTTAAGGTTACAGCTACTCTTTAAACATGAACACACCATTGTCTTCATTTTTCTGTTACAATTACAGAACCACAAACATTAATAGTGGTAGTCTGAGTGCTGGAATAGGATTGGGGATACCCCTGCTTTGACTCCCAACATGGTCTTAGCCTAAACTACATCAAAGGGTGGTTGTAAAGATAAAATGGAGGGAAGGAGAACCACATAAGCCACTTCAGGTCCCCACAGGGGAGAGAGGCAGGGTATAAATTAATGAAACCAACATGCATTTCCTTAACTGCTTCACATAAAAGGAAAATTATATTATTATAGAAAAGTAGCAGGATCAGCTTGGAGTAGCTGAACTGTTTAGGGAGCTGAATTTGTTCAGGGGGCTGAACAAATGAATGATATTGACACACTGCAGTTCTAAGGCCGTAAAACAGTTCTAACATCTACAAGCAGTGAAAAAGTAATGAAGCATCACAAGAAAGTGACTGCCCTTATCAGAGGACATGTGGAATGATTTATAAATGCTAGGAGTGCTTCCACAAACCACCTCCTATGTCTGAAAACATAAAACAGAAAGAGCTTACTTGACAGTTTCCAAATTGGATGCATATATAAGCCCTTCCCATATTTCTGTCTCAAGGGTCACTTGCAGAAACACCAGCAATATAGGTTATTTCAAGACTTCACAGACCTGCTGCTGTCGTGCTCCCACTCCCTCGGGGTACAGGTGCCAGTGTGAGTGAAGGTATCCACCTGCCATTCGAAGGTTCTTCATTGTTACCACAGAGCCATATGCTAGGTCTTAAAAAAGAGAACACAGGCTTGGGACAGCTTACTTAAAACATGTCACAGTTCTGCAATACCACTACTTCAGAGGTGTCCAACTCTGGCGCTTCAGACGTTCATGAACTACAATTCCCAACAGCCACTGCCAATCGGCCACAACAGCACAGGTTGATGGGAACTACAGCCCATGAACATCTGAAGCACCAGAATTGGACACCCCTGCGCTACCTGAACATGTGCTACTTTGAAGGCACTCATACAATACCAGCCTCCAGGCCATGGGATGTTCAGTTATGGTGACCGAGTTGTGCAGAAGTGCTATCTTGTGACTGGCAGCGTGGTATGTCCTGAGTGCATTGATTATTTCATGCCAGCTCTAACCTTTCCAACTTCCCTAGCTTGCATTAAACAACCAAATTGCACAAAACAAGCTACAGAGCTACCTACAAAAGGTTTGAGCAGTCCACTTGGAAATCAATTCCCAGCAGCGGCCAGTAAGCCATATTAATGTCTCAATTTGAAATGTGAGGTGAGGACTAAAAAAAGAGTAGGGGTGAAGAATCCAGCATAGACTGAGGAGGGGAATATGGATCAACTGCTCGGCATGCAGAAGGTCTCAGGTTCAATCCCCGGCATCTCCAGTGAAAAAAGACCCCATAGAAAGACCTCTGCCTGAGACCCTGGAGAGCTGCTGCTAGTCTGAGCAAACTGTACTGACCTTAATAGACAAAAGGCCAGAATCAGTATAAGACAGTATCTTGTGTGATCATTCATTTGTGTGATCATTCATTTGGTTATTTCATAAACGCCCACTCTATTGGCAATTTAAAAACATACCCCCTTTATTAAATATAATTACACAGGCAGCATTTTACAAACATGTTCCCCTTTATTAACTGTAGATAGATTTGAGTCCAGTAGCACCTTACAGACCAACCAGATTTTTTAGATATAAGCTTTCAAGAGACATCTGCTTTAAAGAGGCATGCGTTTTAAAGAGACCAGGCTATTTTCCTGGGAAACTATCAGAAACACACAAGGAGCCCCAGCCCCTAAATACTCAGGTTGACTGCTGCAGATTTCAAGTCACATGTTGCCTATTCTTGTTTGATGTTTTGCTTTTCCTTCCTGCTGTGACAGAATCAAATAATCACAGGAGGAACACATCAACCACATGACTTCAGGTCACCGGTTGCAGCAGACGAAGTGTCACGACAGCGCACTCTGAACCAAAGCTCCCTCCTTGTATGCTCATCCCAGCTGCCAGAGGACAACAGTGGTGTCCTCCATTTCCCCAGGACCCATGCAACACTGCCAGTTAAGTAATGAAACACCCCTATGGATACCTTCAGGTACTAAAGCAGATCAGGTAAGCTGACTCAACACTAGGGAAGAAACAGCTTACAGGGGAGAGAGCCCAGGTGAACAAAGCTCTGCCAATCAAATTGAAAATCTCCCAACTTGTACCTCCAGCTTGTGGCTACAGAATCTGGGTCACACACATCTGAACAGCACATAGCTTTGGACCCTGTCTACTAGTACAGAAATCTGGGGTCTGTTACGTGACAGTACCCAGCACTGGAACTAGCTTTAACCCATTATATAATAATATAATTAGAACCTACTGACTTTTTGCTTCCAGCACATTTTGCAAGTTTTCTACAGCTCCATTATTGTGGTGACAAAACAGTGATTGCGCTCCCTTCTGCATTCCCTGCTCTCAAACAAGCAGTGAAAGGTAAAAATACCTGCCTGTATTTCTGAACTTCACTAACATCCAATCAAAATGAAAGGTCAACAGGCACATTGTCAGAGTATAGCAATACCTCACTGAGCATATTGTGTGCTGGAGCAGATCAGTGTGATCTAACTGACAGCTCACCTGGCTGATGCAAGAGGCAGTGAGCTGGACCAAACTAGATCAAACCGGTTTCTACAGGACTATGTGACCTTTACACTGATTGGTCAATGCTTGTATATATACTGAATAGATGTGACTGTGTGCTACTGGTTAGGGCAGGGGTCCCCAAACTACGGCCCGGGGGCCAAATGTGGCCCCCTGAAGGCATTTATCCGGCCCACCAGGCATGGCGGAGATGGCTCCATTCATATGCAGTGGGGGCTTGAGGGAGAGGAGGAACCGGCCCCAACGGTTGTTTATTTATTTATTTATTTATTTTTTCGATTTATTATACCGCCCCATCCCCGTAGGGCTCTGAAGATTGCAGTTGATTGCAGTTACATGATGGCATCCCCAAATTTCCATGGATTTTCGGACCCAGAGTTGGAAACCTTACATGTGGCAACGCCTGCTCCGCCCTTCCCTCTCGGCTACTCCATGTGTTGCTCTCAGGCTTTCTGTTCCGCCTCACTCCCATTGGCATCAGCCAGGCTGGCGAATCACTCGCTGGCTGCTAGGGAGGAAAGAACCCAGGAAGATACCTGATCCTGGGTTAGATGGAATGCTTCATTGGGAAAGTTCTGCTTTTTTTTTTACAGGGGAAGGTATTCCACAGCCTCCCCAACAATATTTGGAGCCCACCCTGTACTTGACATACTTTGGTCACTGTTCTAAAAATAGACCATGACAGAAAGGCTGAAAGGTGAAATCAAACATTTTACAATCATCTGTGCATAGGAATTTGTTCATAGTTTTTTTTAGTCCGGCCCTCCAACAGTCTGGGGGACAATGAACTGGCCCCCTGTTTCAAAAGTTTGGGGACCCCTGGGTTAGGGTATTCTATGTTGGCGTAGCATGCTGTCCATTTGTTCCTTGCTTCTGTAAATACTTGCATATAGCTGCACTATACATAAACTGCACTTAACTGAAGAGTAACTACTTCTTGTGGTGTTTTGCTATCGTGGTGTTGCAACTGAGTGCCAAAGCTGTTTACTCCTACTCTCGGTAACAGGCCTACCGCTGTGCCACGGGTCTACTCGCTAACACAAATGACAAAACCTTTTGAGTGTTTTGGTTCCCCCTTGCCTCAGAAGTTCTTAAAGATACAGTAGAGTCTTATTCATTTACAGAGCTGTTGACAGAGCCTTTGCTCCCTCCAAGATTTAGATACTCACACTCCGGAACAGAGACATTATGAAGGTTGTTCCCAATCAGCCGGGACTGAAATCCAGAGCTGAAAAAGCCATCACCAGGCCCACTGGGAAAGAACAAAGTATACACAAATCATATCTATATGGAGACAAATGGGCAGAATTTTGGCATGTAATTTAATAAGGAAATGTAACAGTGCTGGTCCATCAGAAAGCACGCAGGAAGGAAGATCGCAATTTCCTTAAATGCATATGAAGATCTACATCAGCTGACAGATAACCAAGCAACCTTCAGGGCCAGTACTTGATGAGTTCATGAACTAAACAGGACACTGTGCTCAAAGTACAGAACAAGTAGAGCTCTAGGGGAAATACTAATTCTAATCCTTGGTGTGGAGTCTCCCCAGAGATATTTTTCTACTCTTGTGATTGTGACTCAGTGACTTTGACAGGTTGGGAACCTTCCTACACTATTGTAGAAGAGTGACATCCCTTCATTAATGGTCTACAGGTTTGAGGAGCAAATATGAATATTGCATATATAGTAAAAGTCCACATTCAATGACTATTGATAATTACAACAGGGAGAATAGGCAGGAGAAAGATTAATGTCAGTTCCTCCCCTGGTTACACCCCCAGACTGCCCCCTCTACACCAGCAGGGGTGGCAAAGGCACAGGCTTGCTGGTGTAGCGTCCTGTGCTGTGTCCCACCGCAGGGAGGGCTGCGGTATCTGCACATGTACAGATCAGCTTCTCCACTGGGGCCAATGCCCCAGGGAGGGCAAATCCACCAGCGCAGCCGCTCCCACCAGCAGATTAGGCCCCCACCTTTGGATCAGGCTCTAAGGCTTGTTTCAGTCATTATGCGAAATTATTATCTGAGCTCCAAATATACACAAAAGTCACAGTTTAAGTCTCCTTGCCTGCTTTCATGTCTGCCTGCAAAGCTCCTCCAGTCCCTATGCCCAGTGGCCTTCAACAGCTGTAATTTCAGTTGGTCAATTCAGTCACTGCAACAAACAGCAACCAGTTTTGGATTGCCAGTTGCATGCAAATCATGGTGGGTCAATGTGATGTCTGATTTGAGTCAATGTTGCCGTCTTCGTGACAATCTAGATTACAATGTTTTTTTTTAATTTGTGACAATGCGATACAATTAAAAGTAAAGAAACTATATATATCGAAGCTATACATATCGAAAGACATCTGGCTGGTCTCTACTAGGGCTAGGGCTTTTACAGCCCTGGCCCGGCTCTGGTGGAACAGGCTCCCAAAGTAGACCAGGGCCCTGCGGGATTTACAATCTTTTCGCAAGGCCTGTAAAACAGACCTGTTCCGCCAGGCATTTGGCCAGCCGGGTTGATTGAGACCCCATGCGATCCTGGCCTCCAGTGGGCTTGGGGTGGGGGGTGGAGTTGGGGAGCTTTTATCACCATCATTTACAGTTTTATAGTTAAAGTTTCGTTAAAAATTTATTACTGGTGTTTTACATGGTTTTTAATTGAAATAATTTTAATGTTTTAAAGTTTTATGTTGTACACCACCCGGAGCCCTTCAGGGGAGGGAGGTTTATAAATCAATTGAAGAAAACAAACAAACAAAGGCAAATTTTCTTTCTGGATTGGGAGAGAAGCAAGGTGAAATACCTTCTGTTTAACACTGCAAAATGAACGGCAAACTGAGCTGTGTAGAGGGCAAGAGGCAGCAGAATGAGGCAGAGGACACGAGCCAGGAAGTGCTTCGCCAGAACGACCTGCAGCAAACAATTCAGAACAGTTGGAAGAACTTTGAAGCAGGACTCCCATCTCATTGAGGTCCTTGTACACATCACCCAAGCACACAAAACCCAGCACAACTCTACATGTTTACATACTTCATGCAAGATTAGTAGAGGAACAAATCAAAGCAACCTTGTCCTTTCTCAAGGTGTCAGAAGCAATGCCCAGGCCTTTCCAAACAATCAGCTTCACAGTATTTAATCAAAAGTTTACTCCGTGAACTTCATACATTGTAGGGCCAGAGTATTTAACTAATTAACTCTATAAGCTTAGAACCCATTACTTGGAAGCAACTGGTCCAAAATAGCTGCATTGTAAAGTAACTGTAGAGATGCAAGGCAATCTGCAGAGGAAAATTAAAATAGTCCCATCCCACCACCGCTCAAGCTTTTGCCTGTAAGTTAAGCAGGAAGAGTGGATCTCAGTATTTCTGCAAAATTCCAACAAAAAGAGATTCTACAAGATTACCACCTGCCAGCTCCCTTCCTCACCCAACTCACACAATCAGTCAGTTCAGGCAAGATTAATACATACGCAAACCAATCCTATCCTTGTCTCGAGCCAGTTTAATTTAGCAGTTAGATCCAAGAGGCCAAGTTTGAATCCTACTCTACCATGGGGATATTTCAGTAGTCTAATCTGGAAGCAAGTCAAATTGTGTTCAGCAAGGCTTATTCCCAAAGCAAATGTGCAAAGATTACCCAGTCCCCAATTGTCTGCTGAAGTCATTGCTCATCCTTTGATTCTGCAATATTGCATTGTTAGCATTTTGCTGTAGTTCTCATGCAAATTAAAGAAAAGATCACAGCACGCCATTAAAGTATACTGAACAACAATCTAGTATGAAGAATCTCTTATAGAAAAAACATGTGCAAAACATTAATTTTCTGGTTTATGTTTTCCTAATTTTAGTGCTTATTTACTACAACCAAGGAAGGGTTAGTAATCAATACATTATTTCACCAGCTCCTCTTCTGTTTCGTGTGGAGCTCTGCTTGCACGAACGGAACTGAAATTACTTTGCAACCATCTGCAAGCAGTAGGCTTAAGGATGACGGATTTGTCCCATTTCAAATGCAATTAACTGAGTTGACATTAGAAAACCCTTTTCAGAAGATGGACCTCTGTATCTTTGTAGCGCACACTGACTTAATTTAATCAGGAAAAAACAAACCGTGTAGAAAAAAGAAAACCACGCTTACCAAATATAAAAACGGTAAGTGAAATAAATTGGATTTTGAAACTTCAAAAGCAGTCTGAGAAGACAACTGCAGAAGAATTTATAACACCTCTGTGATGATGAGCTTGAACAAACAGCACTGTGACAGGCTACAAAGCCCATTTCCTTGCTATTAATGGGGTACAGATTTAATACCATGTATCCCTTAGGTCAGCATGTGTCATATTTGATGTGTCCCAAAAGAGTGACTTGGAATAATTTAAGCCCCTTCTCCAAAGGCAATTGGTACTTGGGCAAATTATTTGAAGCCTCGGCCGGGGGAGGGGGGGGATCCTTCTTAGTGCAAAACTGAATAGATCTGCAGTTTTCTTTATCTTCAAAAAAGCAGCTCAGCCTGCAGAAGCTGAGAAACCCATCACGCACAGCTCTAAGCCAGGAGCTGGCCATGATGCATTGTGTGCCAAAATCCATCTGAAGTCTATGAACCACATCACTAAACTGAAGGTCAAAACAGCATCAACCTTCCCCCATCACAACAAATTAGACACGCCATCAAAGGCCTCCAACAAACATTGTCTTATAGGAAAACTATCTGCAGAACTCTACAGCATAGACTCAAGCTAATCAGCGGCAACACTAGAAACAGCCGCAGAAATAAAAAATTTAAAATAATTTGCGCAGCCCTGTTAAATATGCAGCCCAGACAGAAGCCTGGCATTCTGCAAAAACTGACGTTCAAATTAATGTGATGTTCACATTAAGACTGATATATACCAAACATACTATCTAGGGTCTATTATAGCAACCACTGGCTACAGCAACAGCAATACTATCTCAACCTTCCTCCCTACTGGCCCATCGTGCAAAACAGCAAACATCAAACACTTACCAGCGAGAGACTGAGGTCTCCTAGCAGCCCCCAAAGGTCATATATTGTATTCAATCCGACCAGGAGGACCACAAAAAGGCCGACAAATTTCACCCCCATTGCACCCGCAAGGTTTATTCCAGTCAAACACAGCCAGAACCACCAGGGGGCAGAAAAAGGCCTGAAAGACATAGGATTTTAAAAACTTCTTGCTGAAAGCAAACTTTTGGAAGCAGCTCTCTGAATCATAGAATCTTACACCTCAAAGCAAGAGATACTTTCTACCTAAAGGATCATTGACAGAGAAGGCAAAAAGCCTTTGGCAATGTGCCACACTTTCCACATAACGCATTTAAGAACAGGAAATTCAGGAATAGTCTAGGAAATGTTGAGAAGAGAAATCTTAACACCCTAAAGCAGTGGTTGTCAACCTTCCTAATGCCGCAACCCTTTAATACAGTTCCTCATGTTGTGGTGACCCCCAACCCTAACATTTATCCATTTTACAGATGGAGAACACTGATGCAGAGAGTCTTAGGCGACTCCTGTGAAAGGGTTGCTCAACCTCCAAAGGGGTCGCGACCCACAGGTTGACAACCGCTGCCCTAAAGGAAGGATGGCTGCATTAGACAAATAATGCCTCATCAAGGAAGATAAAATCTCTCTAGAATCTCCTGTGGAGCAAGCCAGTTTGGAGATAATATATGTACCCCCATCTCATTAATGGGGAGAAAAGTAACCAGGGAAGTGATTATCAAGG
This sequence comes from Sphaerodactylus townsendi, assembly GCF_021028975.2. Lineage (NCBI taxonomy): Eukaryota > Metazoa > Chordata > Lepidosauria > Squamata > Sphaerodactylidae > Sphaerodactylus > Sphaerodactylus townsendi. The sequence continues at coordinate 143,979,100 of NC_059426.1, forward strand.
AAATAGACTTTCTTTTATATATAAGGAAGGAAAACCTTTCCAAGTACAAAATGCTCGCATTCTTTCCCCTTATGTTCAGCCTGGGGGTACATTCCCTCATATGTAAGAATGCACAAGTCCGGTCAAGGAAATCCATGGCCATTTTGGTTGTGGGATTCATTTCAAATTTTTAATGACAATTTCCTATACGGAAACTTTCACCCTATGTTCTTAGAAGTCTCTCTCTCTAATGTATCTTTTGGCCTCTTCTGGCCTTGGGCCTGTATCCAGCATGCACTTGAAATGGCAGCCTTTCGTGCCAGTTATGATAATTTGTTAATTTGCAATGACAGCAATAGTAGGAAACATAGCACGCTTCTGCATAAACCTGTGTCTCGCAGAGGAGGGATGGTCAGCCAGCCGCCTGGCAAACTAAGCTTTCCTGCATCAGCAAATATGCCACAGCAATAACACAAATGGTTCAATTAAAATAAACAAGGTTTCTGCCATTTTTCATAGAAGAAATTAAAACACATAATAATTTAGAATATTTTAAATAGTGAAGTAATTTATTAATCCAGAGTAGAGCAATCGAACTGCAGGTCGACTGAGTTTACAGCAACATGTCACAAAGCATCCTGGCATCCTCTTCCCAAAAACCTAACAGACACAAAAGATCGACAGGATGCTGCACCATGCAGCTTGCCTCTTTAACCAGACAATTTTTTTCTTCCTTTTATTGTTTAGTACATTTTGATCTATCCCTCCCTCCAAGGAGCTCAGAATGGAGTACTCCTTTCTTCCGTCCTTTCGTCTCTCCAACATCACTGAGAAGTATGTTAGGTAGAGAGAGATGAATCCTTCCTCTATCATACTACTTCATAGCCCTTCCCGCTCTCTTGTCTAAATAATGAAATAATCAACCATTGATCAACTTACCTGGCTGCACAGGAATTATACTTGACCATACTGAATACAGCTCCCATGAGAAAGAACATCAGAATGGGATCAAGCAGAATGTACTGTGAAAGTGTAATGCACCCTGTATCTGAAAAAGAGAAGGAAGTATAAAGCTGTTGTTCCTAAATGGTTTACACAATTTCTAAATGCTCCATCAAGCAATATCATATTGAACTTTAGAAATAACAGCAAATCAAAACTATTAATTACAGAACCAGAAAACTTGAAGGTACTTCTTTGTGATGGTTAATTGCTAAAAATTCTGAAACTGTAGGAGGGGGAAATGCCACCAACAGATTTCAGGAAGCTCACTGTAACACTGAAGAAGCAGGTGAACGGACAGATTCACACAATGTGGGTAAAGACCAGTTCATCAATGTGATCTGCCACATTCAGATTTCACATGTGCAGAGTGACAAATGCTCCTAGAACCGTGGTGGCGAACCTTTGGCACTCCAGATGTTATGGACTACAATTCCCATCAGCCCCTGCCACCATGGCTGGGGGTGGGGGGGGGGGGGGGTGGGGGGGGGGGGGGGTGGGGGGGGGGGGGGGTGGGGGGGGGGGGGGGTGGGGGGGGGGGGGGGTGGGGGGGGGGGGGGGTGGGGGGGGGGGGGGGTGGGGGGGGGGGGGGGTGGGGGGGGGGGGGGGTGGGGGGGGGGGGGGGTGGGGGGGGGGGGGGGTGGGGGGGGGGGGGGGGGGGGGGGGGGGGGGGTGGGAGAGAAGGGGGGGGGGGGGTGGGGGGGGGGGGGGGGGGGGGGGGGGGGGGTGGGGGGGGGGGGGGGTGGGGGGGGGTTGGGGGGTGGGGGGGGGGGGGGGGGGGGGGGGTGGGGGGGGGGGGGGGGGGGGGTGGGGGGGTGGGGGGGGGGGGGGGGGTGGGGGGGTTGGGGGGGGGGGGGGGGTGGGGGGGGGAAGCCCCTGCCAGCATGGCCAATTGGCCATGCTGGCAGGGGCTGATGTGATTTGTAGTCCATGAACATCTGGGGAGCCGCAGGTTGCAGACCCCTGCTCTAGTTGCTTAAGAAGACCGATAACAATCTCACCCCTCTCATTCCTATATAGTTGTGTTCTTCATATTTGTCTCCTGGCTTCTGGAAAGGAAATGTCCCATTGTAACCACTCAGGTAGCCAGCCAGTCCTATTAGCATCTAAGGAAGAAAAAAAGGGGAAAAAATCTCATCAAGCTAGCTCAGTAGATGCAGAATGTTATATCAAAAGATATTACCGATATTCAGAAGTTTTAGTTTGCTGTTTGAACAGTCCCATACATATGCAACAATCATCCCAGCATATATGAAAACCACTCATTTATTATAACGTTTACTGTCACTTTACTTAATTAGGACCAAAACATCTATTTTTTTCACATGTATTTTCATATAAAATTACCTGCAGGCAACCATGACAAAAATATTAGAAAGGTTCATGGAGCAAGTGGCAGTCTGAAGTGATCCACTTGACTTCACCCAGAAGAACCACCACCAGAACAAGCATGGGTGCAGTTAAAATGTTTACTGGAAATGAAATTATATCAGCATGAAGACACTCCACAACTAAGGCACTTTACTGGATTTCAAAACATGAAAGAATTGAAGATAGTTGCGTACCTTCCCCAGAGGTGGATGGACATCAAAGAAAAAGGTTCGATTAATGTAATAGCTTCCCATCTTTCCAAAGTGTGTTTCATCCCAACTGTGAAAAGGGGGGAAAGTCATTATTATTAGTGACAAGGATAACTAGCTGCCTATATCTTTGCTACCCCTACCCCTACTTTGCTACCCCTACTTGGCTCAGCATAATAACTATCAGATGCCAGCATGGAAGGGGGGCATTCCCAGGGGTGGAGCCAATGTTAGTCAGCTTTTTACCTGGGGTTTAGGGCTAAGAGCCTTATAGAGGGCTTTCCGGCAGGGAATTTTAAAAAAAGTTTTTCCAGCCTCCCTGTGCTACCCTCTGGGGATGGCAGCACAGCAGCGGAGCCGTCCCCGGTCACTTCAGTCTTTGGATCAAGCTGTTACAGCCCAATCTGGGAAGGCAAAGTGACTCCTGGAATTAGTGCAGGCCTAGGCTGGAGGATTTGCCCCACCTGGCACAGTTACCCTGGCAGAGGGGCAAATATGTTGGAAGGCAGCTGAAACAGCCTTCCTGAACGCCTAGATATGGCGATGTCACCAGCCTCATCAGCATGGCGGGGGCATGGCAGAGGCATTCCTGGGGGTGGAGATGATATTGGTCAGCTTCCTCTCCAGGTTTGTGGCCATTCATGCTGTGGCCTGGGACATGGACAAGCCCCATGGAGGACTTTCTGGCAACAGGGTTGGGGGGGGGGTGCGTTTCACCCTTGCCGCACTGCCAGAAAGTCCTCTGGAGGCAGCATGGTGGTGCTGCAATGGCATCATTGGTTGCGTTGTTAGTCACTAAAATCCCCAATTCTGAATACACTAAAAAGTGATTAACTAGGCCTCATCCCGTCTGCCAAGTGGGCGACAAATATAGGTGTGCTTAACGTTTAATGATATTATACAAGAAAGAAAAATAAATGTTCAGAGGTGGCTGATATGTCATCCATTTCTCAATCTGTTGGTACTATAAAAAGTCATACATCATTCTTTTTTGTCCCGGATAACTACAATAAATCATGGGTACAGACACACAGGAAATGCTGTGGAAACTGTAGACAGAGATTGGAGGTAAGATTTTTGCTGTTCAACCCTATCCACTCCCGAGAGCTGAACAGAACAGCAACAGAGGAGCACTGAATTGCTTCCCAGTTTCTCCTTTAAACCTATCCAGCCAGAAGCCTTCAGAACCCTGGTGCAAGGAATTTAGTCAGTGCAACCAAACCCTTGCACAGATCCTAAATCCATAGTCCCAAATCTAACAAGTCAGCTTCATGTAGAGTCAGTCACACTATCTGCATATGTCTGGCTGATTCGTCTCTCAGAAATGACTGTCCAAAAAACGCTCCTACTGAAAAAGGGTGACCTGGGCTGAGGTAGCAACAATCAAAGAAAAAGTAGTAGATGTAGGAGTAGTTTGGATTTATACCCTACCTTTCTCTTCTGTAAGGAGACTCAAGGTGGCCTACAAGCTCCTTTCCCCTCCTCTCCCCACAACAGACACCTTGTGAGGTAGGTGGGGCTGAGAGCTTTCCAAAGAACTGTGACTAGCCCAAGGTCACCCAGCAGGAATACAGGAGTGTGGAAACACATCTGGTTCACCAGATAAGCCTCTGCCACCCAAGTGGAGGAGTGGGGAATCAAACCCGGTTCCAGATTAGAATCCACCTGCTCTTAACCACCACACCACGCTGGTTCTCAGCAGAAAGAGGGACTTGGTTCAACTAGTAGTAGGAAGAGGAACTTGGTTAAGCTAATAAATGTAAAGATGCACTTTGAAAACTTAAGCATTCATTCAAAACATGAGTTTACCTTTGATCCACTGCTCACTTGTACCACAGATTAGAACTGTTGCTAAAGATGCTTTCTATCAATTGTTCAACACCTTCACTTAGCCAGTGACACTCACTCCATGGTTCATGGAGAACCACGTTCACAATTACCATCAGCCACGTGACCACCCTACGGCCTGTGTGCCATATTATATGATATAATAAATACTATTAACCTTTTAAATTAACAAACACAGTTTTGGAGGGGATGCAGGCTAATAAACTGAAGATTAATCCTGACAAGATGCAAGAGATACAGGTGAACAGAAATTCTGAGCCTGGATTTAAGGTTTTCTCCATTCTGGATGACCTTGTGATTATAAGGAACCAATCTGTAGTGCTCCTGGACCTAGGACTACTGTAGGCAAGAAGTGGCAACTGTGGCCAAGAGTGCCTTTCACCAGCTTCAACTGGTCATTCAGCTGCAGCCTTTCCTGGACAGAAAAGACCCAAGAACTGCGGTGCATGTTCTGGTGACATTCTGATTAGATTACTGCAATGCACTTTATGTGGGTCTGCCCTTGAAAAGGGATCAGAAACTTCAACTGGTACAAAATGCTGCAGACATAATGTTGACTGAAGTGGGGCGCAGGAGCCGTGACACTCCAGTCTTACCCTACCCACACTGGCTTCCAATTTGTTCTTAGGCACAATTCAAGTTGCTGGTTTTGACTTTCAGAGTCCCATTTGGTATGGAACCAACACTCTGTAGAACCATCTAATCCCTTATGTTCCAGCCTGATTGTTACGGCTGTCTTCAGAGACCCTGATTCAGGTGTCCACACCTTCTGAAATTAAGCAGATGGCGACTTCGAAGACTGCCTTCTTGGTCACGGCACCAAATCTGGGGAACTCTCACCGGGGGGAGATTTGTCTGCCCCTTCTGTTCTGATTTGTCTGCCTCTTCTGCCCCTTTTTGTTTCATTTGCCATTCCTTCAGTGACCCCATCTTCCTAGTCAATGTTTTGTATGCATTTTAACTCTTTTGGAAGTCTTTTTTTTAAAAGAGGTACATTTGGGAGAGGAATTTATATTGATGGTTCTATAAAGCTTATTGTCAAAGGCTTTCATGGCCGAAATCAGCTGGTTGCTGTAGGTTTTCCGGGCTGTGTGCCTGTGGCCTGTTAGTTTTTGCTCCTAGGAAAACCCACAATGGCCAGTTTTAGAAGTACTTCAACATGTGTTTTAAATCGCATCCTGCCTTGACAGCCCATGTAGGGCAGAAAGGTCAGATAGAAATCTTGTAAGTAAATAAGAATTTTTACCCACAACTGTTGAACCATGGCCAACCCTTGCCTATTTGAAGTGAGGGGAAAAGGTTTTTCCATCTGCCTTCCCGCTGTTTCCTCAGCATGAGGCACTCCAAATCAGACAGCCAAGGCAGCCAGATGACGGAAAGTTGGCCATGCTGAAGGCAGAGTAAAACCACCACCCAGGCCCGTTTGTTCTTTGCCAGACCAAGCAAAAGCTATACAACTGTTCATCCCCGTATCTACCCACAGAACCTCACAACTTAGCACTTCAAAACTGGACTCTACACATGCCAAGTCAACACGTGTCCACCAGCTGAGAAAGCCAGTGTAAAGAAAATCCGAAGAAGCTCCTTTCTTTCAGCCGGATGAAAGAATAGGGAAGGAACACCTTTTCCTCTCCTCATCAGCAATGCTTGGGAAACCAGTTGAAGTAGGGCAGCCCTGCCATAACTGGGCAGGCAAAAGAGCACGCTGCTGACAGACACGGGCGCAACGCTGGGCAACAGGTCCCCTCCCAGCCTTGTGAACAACCTCACCGGGTTCCAAGGTGCATCTTTCTTCCCCACAAGCCCCGCCCAAAGCGACCAAGCCCCGCCCCCGTCGCCATGGCACCGTGGCCCCTCACCAGACGTGCGGCGGCTCCTGCAGGCGGTAGAAGCGGGTAACAAAACTTAGCAAAGTGACGAGGCCCAGTGGGGTCCAGAACCAGCCGGGACTCCGGAGCGGCGAGGAAGCCGGCGCGGGCGGACTCGCCAGTTTGAGGGTCCTTCGTTGCCGCAGGCCCAGCACGGCCGGGCAGGTGTTGTTCGCCGCCAGCGGCATTCGCGCCCTGACCGGCGGCGCCTCCTGCCGGCGCCCCTTAGTCTGTGCCCAAAGCACTATGGGAGGTAGAGTCCTGGTTAAGGGGCATGATGGGAAAAGTAGTTCGGCCTTTCGGAGCACGTGACAGACCTGGGGGTCGAATTGAGGGGCTTTCATGGCTTGACGGGTAATGTAGTTTTCATGGCTCCAGAAAGGAAAGGCTCTCCCAAATACATCTCAGAGCGCCAAAGAAGAAAGCAGGTGTCCTCCTCTGACTTTACTCACATCAGAGGAAGGGATTCAAAGTGCCTCAATGGCCCGCAGGTGCAGAATAATTCACTTTCAAGGCACTTTTCAAGGCTGGATTTTACTGTGCAGGATAGCAAAATCCACTTGCAATCAATTCTGAAAGTGGATTGAAAGTGAATTATTTTGCATGTGCGGAAGGGGCCAATGAAAGGGAAAGGGAAGACTTTGACAAGTCTCTCAAAGGAACAGAAATTATTAAGTATATCATGGAGGGAGCATCTATTTCTGTCATTCCCCCAGCCACCCAAAAGGGCCTGTTGCAACATCTCTACTCTTTGCCACGCTCATTAAAAGGGAGCAGGTAATATTCCTTTGCTCCTGTGTCTTAGAACATGAAGTCTGCTGGATGTCCATCTAGTCCAGCATACAGCAACCAGTCAGTTAGAGGACTGAACAAGAAGGACTGCTGCTGTATCCCAGCACTGATATTCAGAGGTCTGCTACTTCTGCGTATAGAGCTTTCCTTCACTCACCATGGCTAGTAGCCATTGATGGACTTTTCCCGAATCTTTCAAAGCTATCTCCATTTGTGGCCATGTATAGCCTCACTGGCAGTAAATTCCACAACTTAACTACTTGTTGCTGGGTAATTTTTTAAAATTTTTGCCTGTTTTGATCTTATTCCCCAGCAATCGGGTATCCTTGAGTTCTAGTGTTATGGGAGAGGGTGATAAATCATCTATCCCTCTACTTAATTTCTACTGTAAGCTTACTCAGGAGTCTTTGGTGCATGCATTTTGAAAGTCCAAGTCTATGATATCTAGTGGATCACCCATATCCACATAGTTTACCTGCTCAAAAAGGTTTGTGAGGCAAGATTTCCCTTTCCAGAAACTATGCTGGTTTTCTCTGTGCAGACTTTGTTCCATGATATACTTAATAATTTCTGTTTCTTTAAGGGACTTGTCAAATTCTTCCCCTTGCCTTTCATTGTGGCACTTTGAATCTCTTCATCTGATGTGATTAAAGTCAGAGGAGGCCACCTGCTCTCTTTGATGTTCTGAGATAGTACACTGGCCACAACAGAAAATGTATCTGGGAGATCCAGGTTTACATTCCCATTTGTGCCTTGGAAGTTTGCTGGGTGACCTTGAGCCAGTCACACTCTCTCAGTGTAACCTACTTCACAGGGTTGTTGTGAGGATAAAATGGAGAAGAGAATGGTGTGAACCACTTTGGGTCCCAGTTGAAAAGAAAGTTGAGCTTTGCATGAATTGAGCCATGCATGAATTAAATAAATAAATAAATGTACACAGATCATCTTTTGTGATTTTGCAAGTAACTTTGTAATGCTGGCTTTTGACTGACAAGCTGAAAAATTGTGACCAGTGGCTGCCACCTCTGAAATGCTCTTTTGAAAACCAATTGTTAAATTTTCATTTTCCGAGTCTTTTGTAATCTGGTTTCGATAGTGTCATCCAGATTTTTTCTGACTAGAATGCAATTGCCACAATGCATATATCTCTTTTAATTAAACAAGATTTTGCTTTAAATTTTGCTGTAAATTCTCTATAACTGCTCTGAGTCCAAGGAACAGTGCAGGTTGCCAATTAATTGAAAGATACTATTAGCAACGTAATGTTCATTCCTGGTGGTGTACCTTCGGGACCCCCTCACAACTGAGAAAAGTTTTAGGAGACGGCAAAGCAGCTGGAACTACAACTCCCAGAATCCCGTTAACTCTATGAAAGCGGGCCACTACTATCAGTACGCAAAAGTCTCTGTTCAAGACTGGCCCCTGTTAAAAAAAACTCGAATAGCACAAAGAGGTTGAGCTTTGTTGCCAAAGCTGTGGCACAAAAATGCTGTTTGGCTAGAGAAGGAGAGACTTAAGGAAGGGAAGAGCGCAAGATGTGCGCCGCCTTAATGAAGGTATTTGCTAAGACTTCACTACGGGGACGAAATGCTTTCTCTGTAGCTGTACGTATAAAAGCAACGCAATTTCACTTTTGTTATCTTTATAAATACTTTCTATGTTGCTTGTTACTAACACGAGCAATGAATTGCAACTGAGTTTCACCGATTAGACAGCTGTCCCCCTGCAAAGGATGTGGAGGGGATGGTGCCAAGGAACCCGTTTTTGCATTCTGGTTGGAATAAATGCCTTTCAAGTTCCTTGCTCTTTATCATCGATGAAGAAGCTACACCCAAGCAAGCCAGTTTGGAAATAAATCTAATCGAGCATAGTAGGCTTACTCCTAGGAAGGTGTGTGGATTGCAAGCACAGATTGGAAGTCCTATTAATTACTGTGTTTATAACTATTACAATTGAATCCCACTAGATCTCTAAGATCAGAAGCTTTTAAAAAAATATTTTGCCACTGCAATCTGTAACAGGTCTACTCAGAAGGAGTAGTGTGGAAAGTGCCCTCAAATCACAGCTGACTTCTTCTTCTTTTTCTTTTTCTTTCTCTTTCTTTCTTTTTCTTTTTCTTTTTCTTCTTCTTCTTCTTCTTCTTCTTCTTATTATTATTATTAATTGGGTTTATAGACCGCCCTCCCCCGGAGGGCTCAGGGCGGTGTACAGTACAGATAGAGCACAATAAATTTAAAATACAATAAATATGAATTAAGATGGCTCTAATAAAAATAAACCCTACCCCATTAAAATGCAGCTTATAAAATTAATATTAATGTTAGGTCAAGATGGCGCCTGCTATCAATTCCCTCCCAGACATACATCAGAAAAGAAGGGTGGTGGGGCCACATGATGTTACAGCAGCAAACAAAGGGAGGAAGGGGCCTTTAACTTAGGTTGATCCCTTGGGGTTTTCAAGGTGGTTTGCTGTTGCCTGCCTCTGTGTGGGCTGAGAATGTTCTGAGAAAACTGTGACTGGCCCAATGTCACCCAGAAGGCTTCATGTGGAGGAGTGGGGAATCAAACCCAGTTTTTCAGATTAGAATTCACTGCTCATAACGATTACACCATGCTGGCTCTCCTAATCAGAAGGAATACTGCCAGTATTGTGTAGTGGTTAAGAGCAGGAGGACTGTAATCTAAAGAACCAAGTTTGTTTCCCTGCTCCTACACATGAAGCCTGCTGGATGACACTGAGTTAGTCTGAATTGTCTGAATTCTCTCAGTTGTCTGAATTCTCTCAGCCCCACCTACCTCAAGTGTCTGTTGTGGGGAGAGGAAGGGTAGGAGTTTGTAAGCGGCCTTGTGGTTGAGAAAAGCGGGCTATAAATCCAAACTCTTATTCTACATGTTATTCAATATGACTTACTCCCAGGAAAGGGTCCTCAGGAGTGTAGCCAAAATAGAGTAGCTATTCAGAAAAGGAAGAAGCGCTAGGGATCATATTGCAAATTTTTGTTGGTTACTGGAGCATGTGAGAGAATTTCAGAAGAAAATCAGTTCGTGTTTCATAGATTACAGCAAACATTTTGATTGTGTGGATCCTGAAAATCTGTGTTTGGTTTTAAAATAAATGGATTCATTACAACAAATTGTTGTTTTGAGGCACAACTTATAGGACAGTGTCCAGAAAACTCTCACATATGGTGGCTCTGTTGCCAAGGCACGTCTCAGCATTTGCCATGGCTTGTGGGAACTTCTTGGCCTTTTCCTACCATCTTGTCAGCTTCCCAAGCCTCTTTTTGATCTCTACCCTGACAAAATATTCTGAATCTAGCAGTAGGCCAGATCTTGCAACTGGACTAAACTGTGCCTGGAAGCATTTACTATTACTGGCAAAGACTGCCTATTTCTTAGTACAAAGTTCTGCATTTCTTTTGTACACAATTCACTTGGCTTTTGCCTTTCCAACATCTGCTCTTGGAAACGTCACAGATTGCAGTACTTTTCTTGCTGTGCTATGTCATTTGACAGCTAAAGGGTGGGGCTTATGCAGCTTCTTTGGCTACAGGAGAAATTTTTCTCCACTTCCCTCATCTGAGTTGGGCTTCACTGGAGGATACTACATGCATGCAGTATGGAAACTTCTAGAAAGGTGAGAAAAAGAAGGTTGATGCTGGCTGGGGAGCTGCCTTGTTTTTCATTCCAGAGTACATTTTCCCATTCTCTTTCACAGTACACATCTGCAGAATTTGTTCCAGTTCTTATAAAAGGAACATTTTCTTATAGTCTGGTACTTCTTATAGTCTGGTGCATTTTCTTATAGTCTGGTGCTTCAGATTCCCACCAATTTCAGTGTTTCCAGTGAAAGCTGAAAATAACAAACATGGGGGAAGCCACAGTTTCACAACAGAGTTGTGTGAGGCTAGTGTTGCCTAAATTTTGCCCTTCTAGCAGCGAATCCATTACATTTTAAACAAACAGCATGAAAAACAGTCTTTATTGCATGTTAGCCTTCTATTGTGGCTTAGGCGGCAGTTAATTTCCAACTGACCAGAGAGAAAAAAATGTCCTGTCTTGTCGAAGGCTTTCACAGCTGGAATCACTGGAGTGTTGTGAAGTTTCCGGGCTGGCCGTGTTCCAGTAGTCTTTTCTCCTGACGTTTTGCCTGCATCTGTGACTGGCATCTTCAGAGGATCATCTTCAAAGATCCTCTGAAGATGCCAGCTACAGATGCAGGCAAAACATCAGGAGAAAATGCTACTGGAAGACAGCCAAACAGCCCAGAAACCCCACAACACTCCAATGTCCTGTCCCTTTAATGGAGACTTAGATGCCCATTGCAACACATTAAACCTCTGTTAAAAGGAACCGGACATTTTTCTCCAGGTCCATTTGCAGTCGCAGCTGCCAATTATTGAATAAAACGGGGCTAACTTTTGAATAAGCCTTCTTAGAATTGCTATGTTAAGCGTTTATGGGCTGCAGCCCACTTCATCAGTTGCAAGTTAAAATACGTATGCTTCTACTTTACACTTCTGTGTTAACAAAGCTGCTACAGTTGCAAATTATTGTATATTATTTTTCCCCTTTACCTCTGCAGCCTGTTCTTTATAGTTATTTCAGAAGTTCCTGCTCCTGGAGAGTGCGAATCGGTAAGAACAGTTATTAAATCCTGTCCCATGCTTTTCACATTTGCTTGCCAAAATGCAGGTAATCAGTGACTCATTAAGGCAGAGATCAGCAAAATACATAACAGAACATTTAGCCACTTTGAACTGTGGGGTTGAAGTGTCTTCTGATTCCTCTGTGGAGAAAAAATATCAAAGTTTAATATATTGTTGAAGGCTTCCATGGCTGGAATCACTAGGGTGTTGTGGTTTTCCAAGTTGTATGGCCATGTTCCAGTAGCATTTTCTCCTGACGTTTCACCTTCATCTGTGGCTGGCATCTTCAGAGGATCTGATGGCAGTAAAGCAAGCGGAGATACATACTGCAGCCACAGATGCAGGCAAAACATCAGGAGAAAATGCTATTGGAACATGGCCATACAACCCAGAAAACTCACAACACTCTAATATCAAAGTTTGTTTGAGAGGAAGGAAGAAATCTTCTAGTTATGGCCATTTCAGATGTTACCAATGGGAGTGTCCCGGAAGCAGTGCTTAAGTTACCAAGTCACGGACACACTCTTCACATGTATGGAGGGAGGAAGCAGTTGGCTGCAGCCCATGTATGCCATTTATAAAACCATGCACACACGCTGCATGTCAGTTCCAATGCAGAAATGCTCTCCATGCATGATTTTATTTCGGGGAGGAGGCTTAACAGTTGCAGGAAACTTTTTTGAGGCTATTCACTTTTTGTGTTTGGCTGCTATTTCTATTCCAGATCTGGAATTTATTAAGAGACACAAAAATAGCACAATCCAGATGTCTGCCTTCACTGCATTCTTTAAAGACATCCTAAACATTTATTAGAAAGAAACTAAATGAATCTTGAGTAGGGATTTTCATGTTACAATGTTTCATGTTACTATGTGCGGTCTGGAGATATATGTCCCCGAGTTATGTATCTAAGTCAGGGGTCTGCAACCTGTGGCTCTCCAGATGTTCATGGACCAATTGGCCATGCTGGCAGGGGCTGGTGGTAATTGTAGTCCGTGAACATCTGGAGAGCCATAGGTTGCAGACCAGAGGTGGGATTCAGGAAGTTCCGAAGGTACTGTAGAACCTGTTGTTAAAATTTAAAATATCCCTTTTTAAATATTTAAAATATTTTTGGCCCTTTAATACTTAAAATAAAAAGTGATATTAAAAATATTTTAAATACTTTGTAACAGTCATTATTTGAATCCTACCACCATCAGAACCTGTTGTTAAAATGTTTGAATCCCACCACTGTTGCAGACCCCTGAATTCTAAGTGAATGAGGTCCACTTCCCAGTTTGTTCTCAGCTTCATGCTAGGGTATCTACAGCATAAGGAAGAAAAATCTTCCATCTACTGCCTCTTGCTCCTAGGGGTTGCTGACAGGTTTTACACCCAGTTTAACTGATTACACCCAGTCTGGACAAAGAGCAACAATCAACGGATCTTGGACAAAGTGATGGGGCTCCATACATTACTGAGATGTTGACAAATATGAAGACAGTGATTATTTAGTACATTCAAGCAGTCACAACAATATCAGGCAAACAGCAACAGTACTAAACACAAGAGAGCCCACGTCAACATGTAAATATCCACGTTCCAAACACCCACGAACAATGCAACTTGTATCACTCAACATGAGAAGCCTTGCCCTAAGAAGCTGGATCAGACCAATGGTCCAGGTAGCCCAGCACTGTGTTTCACACTGTTTCAGCCAAACAGTTTCCCCAAAGGGCCAATAAACAGATCACAGAGTCTGAGACCTTCCCCTGATGTTGCCTCCTGGCAACGGTATTCAGAGGTTCCCTGTAGTCACCATAGCTAGCAGCCACTCATGAACCTCTCCTCCATGGACATCTGTTTTTGGTTTTGCCATCAAGTCACGGCTGACTTATGGTGACTCCCATACAGGGGGATTTCAAGGCAAGAGACATCCAGAGATAGTTCGCCATTACCTGCCTCTGTAGCACACCCCTAGTATTCCTTGGCAGTCTCCCATCCAAATACGAACCAGGTGGCCCAAGGTCACCCACCAGGCTTCCATGATGGAAGTGTGGATTCATACCTGGGTTTCCAGATCCTAGTCCCTCATGTTAACCACTACACCACACCAGCTGTAAAAAAAAAAATCACCATCATGAAGTCCCTTGGTAATGAACACTCCAGTTTAATTATTGAGTAAAGAATTATTTTGCTTGGTCTGTCCTGAAACTATTGCTTAACTATGTAAGTTGGGGGCTCTCCTGCACTATAGTACTGTTGGTGAGGGAGAAAAGGTTGTAGCCAGTTGTAAAATATGTATCATACATATGGAAGTAACTGGACCAGATTTGTGTGTTGTCCTTTTCTTGCAGCACTAGCTTTGAAGGGAGTAGCCTATGATCAAGCACCAGTTAATCTTGTGAAGGATGGAGGGCAGCAGGTAAGGCGATGGCTGCGTCCGGCCTGTACAGCAGGCATGATCAGAAGCCATAACAAAAATCAGTAGTAGTCCTCCAGTGGATCCCTATTAGCTCTCTATCTGTAAGGACAAATGCTTCTTAAATAGTCATACTCAAAGGCAAATCCTGACTCCCATAAAGTTTCCAGTTTGTTTTTTTTAAACAGTTAGTTGCTCCCTTCCAATGCTGATGGCTTGACTATCCCAACCAGTTCTATACAGGAATAGGTTTTTGTCCGTGTCTGAATGTTAACGGTTAGTGCTTGAAAATAAAGGAGCTTCTCTCTCCAGTATCTTAAAGTGTGCTGGAGACCCACACGGTCTGTTCCTTCCTTTACATTTGTATTGTACATCCCTCAGCTTGAAAACAAAAATGAGTTTTACCTTTATTTCACCTTGAGAAAGTTTTTATCAGTGTTGTTTTAATCTGAGGAGGCTTGCTCCTTTAAACAAAGGCTGAGAAACTATATGATTAAACAAGAACATCAGAACAAGCCTGCTGGATCAGACCAGAGTCCATCTAGTCCAGCACTCTGCTACTCGCAGTGGCCCCACCAGGTGCCTTTGGGAGCTCAAGGCACAGGAGTTTCGTGTGTTGCCAGGAACTGTCAGAAAGTAAAGGAAGTCCGTTCTTCTCCCTTCTCTTGGGTTTGGGAGGCAAAGACCGCTAGAGAGACTGTGTTGATAGTTCTTTCCTGATCCTCTGCACATGAGGAGCATGTTTCAGAAGGCAGCTGCCATCTTTGAATATTAACACCCTTGGTTCTGCAGTCCAGGCAAAGGACTTACTTTCTGAGGATCAGAAGTAGGATATACATTATTAAATGGGGAGAGGGGCTGTTCAGGAAAATTCTGCTATCCTAACCAGATGTGATCGTCTTATGCCCATTAGAATCAATGGGTTTATAAGGGATAACTCCTTTGCTGAGGATTGCTGTGCTTGTAAGAAACTGTCCTGTCTCCACAGCTGTCATCTGAATTCCAGTCCGTGAACCCAATGCAACAAGTCCCGGCACTCAAAATTGATGGTATCACCCTCTCTCAGTCAGTGAGTATGCAGTCTCTGTTAATTATTTCCTTGATTCTAAACAAAGAACTTCACTGACAGCCTGAGTAAGACTGTTAACAATGGGGCATTTTGGAGAACATTGGTCCAATATGCATGGAACACTTACCTCAGGGCTTTTAGCTGTGTAGTGGAGTTATAGTGTGGTCTCCTCGTGTTTTCTCTTTGCACTTGAGGAACTATTTTCTGCCTGACCCAATGTTGCTTGCTGAAGTCACAATGGGCCTTCTTTTCCTGGTTCTCTTAACTCCTCCCATCAACTCCTCCTTAAGGGCACAGATCTCATCACATCCATAGTTGCAAGATAAAGGGCTTTAACAAATTGCAATATTAATGTACATATGATTGCAGTTATATCTAGCCCATCCTAAAAACGATTTCCCCTCTTTAAAGGTGTAACATTTTTCACTATCAGATGGGACCTGTTGAAAGGAAAGCCATCTTTAGGAGGATAGGATAATCTAGCAGCACTTAAGGATAATTTTTGTGTGTTGTGATCCCACCCTGGTTCAGCTTGAACATTTACTCCAATTTGTGGTTTTAAGATCTCACCAAGGTTTCCCATAGTGACAGACCATTAATTATGCAATGAACCATAACCTCCGTGACAACATTTGCTCAGAATTAGCTTATAACAAGATCTAGAGTCTTCCACCTTCATTCTTTGCTCTACCCCAGAGAACCACTTTTCCCTTTTTATCAAGTCAATCTTAGCCAAGTGTTTCTGCTTATTTCAGTTGGCCATAATAGAGTATCTTGAGGAGACACGGCCAGATCCTAGGATCCTGCCTCAGGATCCAAAGAAAAGAGCCCAAGTCCGGATGATCTCTGATCACATTGCTTCTGGAATTCAGCCATTACAGGTATTACCTCTTGTCAGGGCATCCACTGTAGCATTGTTTGACTGAAGGTCACTGCTGACACTGATCCCAAGGGAACCACAGGAAGATGGAAGTTCCTTTCCAGGGCAGACAGAGTTACTTATGACCCCATCACTTTATGACTTTAATACTGCTACTTATTTTCTTCATACATCCTCATTATACTTAATATAGATTTAAAAAAGGAGGACAACAGGATCTTGGGGGAAAACAGTGAAACTAGGAACGGGGCTTTAAAAAAAGACTGTTCAAAATCTTGCCTCAGTTCTATAGTCCTGGTGGGCCACTGCGAGTAGCAGAGAACTGAACTAGATGGACTCTGGTCTGATCCTGCTGGCATGTTCTTATATTCTTATGTTCTTATGTCCTGAGTGCTATGGAGTTACCAGAAGTGCCAAAGGGCACTGGTCCATGATCACCTAGTAACTACAGAGGGGAACTTTTAGATTAGCAAAACAGCAGAATATAGAAGGGCAAGCAGCAAAGCCCATTGTGGGGGACAATGCAATGGGCTCTAGAAAAGGGAGAGACAAGTGAGCATTTCCCCCCAACAATGGGCTTTACTGGTGTCTTACCCCTGCCCCCAGTCCTGCCTACCTGCTGACCTTCATCTGGTCCCAGGAATCTAGAGAGTGTGGAAGGCTGGGGGTGGGGGGAAAATGGGGCTGTTTGGGATGCTAGATTGGCAGAAATGGTGTTGTTTAGGGTGGAGAGAGGGTGGAGTGGGGAGGCTTGGGGTGGGGAGAGGGTGAGACGGGGAGGCATGGTCCTGGCAAAAAGAGCTTGCTGCTTGGGGGCTGGGAGAGTGTGGGCAGGGGAGTGGGGAGGCGTGAGCTGGGGGGACAGCGGGATCTGTTTGTGTGCTAAGAGAGGATGGGTAGGGGAGTGGGAAGGCTCAGGCAGGGGGGCAGCAGGCAGAAAGGCACATCTGGCTGCCTCACTGTTTGGGGATTGGAGTCGGTAGGTGGAGGAATGATGGAATTCTGCCGGACTGTGTGGAGTATCGGTGGCTTACTGCTGGTGCTGTACAGGATCCGGCTTGATGGTTGGGGAGTGGGGAAGTGGGCGTGGGAATAGGGGAGTTCTGCCAGGCCCTGCAGAGCATCAGCAGGTTATCGCCAGTGCTTAGAAGGGCCTGGCTTGGAGTTTGGGGAATGGAAGACGGGAGGAAGGGGGTGCTTCTGTCAGGGCCTGTGGAGCATTGGTGGCTTTCTGGCTGTACTCAACAAGACCCAGCTTGGTGTTTGACTGTGGGAAGTAGAAGGGGGGGGGGCGCTCTGGAGCTTCGGAGGCTTACTGCCGGTGCTCAGCAAGACCCAGCTTGGTGTTTTGGGATATCTTGGCTTGTGCATAAATGGAGCTGGACATGTAAAAAAGAAAATGGCGGTCATGCCTTTGTTGCTGTTCCCATTGGAAAAGAGTCCCTTGTGTCTTGGGTCATGTGAGACAGTGCTGTTATCCCATGAGACATTGCTGGGTTCAAAATCTGGCTACCACTGAAAAATTGTTGCTATAGCAACAAAGGTGACAGTGGTTCTCTCTCCTCTCAGATGCTTTAAAACATGATTGTCTGTGTGCAGACAGTTAACTTCTAAATGGTGAGACAATCTGATCTTAAGATTCTTCCTGCATTTCTTAGAACCTGGCCGTCCTACAGCAAATGGGGGAGAAGAAGATGGAATGGGCCCAGCGCTGTATATCTCGTGGCTTCAAAGGTGGGAACTAAAGTGAATTGCAGCCATATTTAACTCTTTCACTAGGCTGGGGGTTTACGGGAAAAGTCTGTCTGCCCATCTGTCTTGTACAGGAAGACATCAATGAAATATCCATGAGATCCTTCAGGCATCCTTTAAGTCCTTTCAAAAAAGGGAAACAGTAGGACAGAAAATAATTTTAAGAAAATAAGTAGCTGTCATTTCATGGAGATATGCTGTCAGTGGAAACTGATCTTCAGGATGTTCTCAGTGAAGATCCTTAAAAGCACAACTAACCATTTATGTGTATTTCCAAAACTGAGGACATGGAGAATGGCAACAATGCCTAAACCAAGCTACGGTTATTTATTTATTTTTATTATTTTATTAAATTTATATCCTGCCCTATCTCTATAGGGCCTAGTGTGGGTTACAGCATAGAAATAAACAATCAATACAGTCATTAAAAATAACAATACAAATATAAATATGCAAATATTAAAACAATAAACTCTAATACCTAATAAATAAATGTGTGCAGACATGGCCTCAGTAGCCACCACAGACAAATGGAATGGTGGTGGAATGTCATCTCTTTGTGTGCACACTGGACTGACTGAGGGATGGGGCTGAGAAATCCAGCAAAACCAAGTTTCCTAATCCCACATACAAACTGTAGGAATTGAACAGGAAACCGGCAGGGAAGGGAAGTATGGCAGAAACTTAGCCTCTTTTCCACCTACTGCTTTCTCCTCTTGCATGAAAAATGTAAGTTAAGTGAAAGGGCGGGGTGCAGAAGAAAAGTGACACAAGGGAACATCAGGGGCGGAGTGAGGGGGAACTGCGCTCAGGTACATGTGTGCCCTGCGCCCCTGCCACACCCCCGTCTGCCCCCGCCCTGCCCCGGAATGCCCCCTCCATGCCCTCGTCGCACCCCTGCAGAAGCACGCGGCTGGTGCATAATGCACCCCTTCGCCCTCTTGGCACTACGCCACTGGGGAAAATAGCTCAGTGCATCCCTGCCACTCCCTTCCCTACAATTCTTACCCCATACACCTTTGCCACCAACTGCATGGCACTCCTTTCTATATCTTAAAACTGCCAGTAATGATGGTTTTCCCCAGAGGCACTTCCTCCAGCCCCCTTGCCATTTTTCTTTCTACTCTATGACAAATTCAATAGCTTCCAGGGATTATTTCACATTTATTTACAGATTTTTTAGACTCCTATAAAGATCTATAAAGTTGAAGGCAGCATGGCAAGAGGAAAATGCAACATGAAATGGATTGAAGCCACAGTTCCCAGTCTGCAAGATCTGAGCAAGGCTGATAGTGACAGGACATTCATTCATAAGGTCACCAAAAATTGGAAGCAACTTAATGGCATTTAACATACACACATAAAGACATGCAACATATTTGTTACCTGCACATAGCTCTATGCTGAAAGGAGTTACCGATTTTTTAACTATTGTCCAACTTTATTCCTCCAGCTTTGGAACAGACCCTGCAGGAAACAGCTGGGCGCTACTGTGTTGGGGATGAGGTAAGACCAGCTGAGATCACCGATACCTCCAATCACTAGTAGAACAACAGACCCAGACTAGTCAGGTTTGCGAAACCAGAATATCACTAGGGATCTTCCCTGATTTTCACAGGTAAGGAACATTTCTCTGTGCAGTATAGTCAGTGCAGAAATCCAGTGGGCTGAGATGCATGCTTGTTACCACCGAAGAGGATTTATATACATGGATGATATAATTATTCTTTCCAAAGAGTCCTACATTGGTGTATTCATCACCATTAACACCTACAATGTTAAATTTACCACTGTCCCGTTCTGTTCTATGGCCTAAAGTTAAAGCTGACAAAATTAGAAGAGTACTAACTCCACCATGTCTATTTGCTTCTCCCTTCTGCCCTGTACACAATTTTGCAGCCATTCTGAGAACCTCCAGCCAGGGCCTCTCTTAGCTTACCAAGTATTACATGCAGCAAGTAAATGAATCTGTAGCACCACTCACTGGTAATAACTGCATCGCTTGTTTTGCTGCACCCTTTTCTTCTGTGCAAGTGGGTGCTATTGAATGTTTTGAGAGATGTCAGTGAATCTGTAGGAAGTGCCAGTACCTGTTAAAGGCCTAAAGGCTTGAGTAGGCACTGCAGCAGAAAGAAAGCAAGAGGCAATGTAACATAGATTTGATGTTGTTTCTCCCTGAAATCAATGCAGCTGGGAAAAGCCCTAGATCATTGGGGGTCTACCAGGTTTGCCATATACTGACATACACAAGTCCTCAGAACTCAGAAATTGCATCAGTCAAGATTTTGGTTTTCTATTCCTGTGGATCACTTGCATTGTCTCCAGCCCCAAACTGGTCACTGGCGGTCCGGATAGACCACAAAGATCTTTTCAAATGCCTGAATGAAATACTAAAGACAGGCCCTGTTACTCAGGGTGGAGACACAGACTCTCAATATAATGAAAACCACACACCAGCTGGCTCTCAATATAATGGGGGAAATTAGCATAAGCCCCCACCCTTCCATTGCATGGCTAGTAACAAAATTACATAGTTAACTGACATCACCAGCCACTGATCAGATTGGTCAAATGAGTTCAGGCCAACTAAGACCCTTGGCCATAAAGTTTATATTTCACTCTAGTTTTGTTCTTGGAGGCTTTATTCATGGCTCCTTGATCCAATGATATTACTATGTAGTTTTGATTTAGCTTTGTTATTGTAATCCTCACTGCTCGTTGTTCTTTTTGGAAATATTCTTGCACAATTTTAATGAATCCCTTTATCTCATTGTGTTTTGTCCTCAAGTGTCTTCATTCTGATTCCATTACCTAAGCCTAAGTGGCACAATGTACCAGGTTAATCGTTTTGTGAAATTCAGGCTACAGGGGGCTTGCCTTTCAGGGGTGACTGTCTTGATTTTAATCCCAGGAAGCTTGGAAGGTTGACCCTTGGCTTCTGGCTGTTTGGATAGCGAAAAGGGGCTGGTGACAGCTATTAAGACTGAGGTATGAGGACTCATACCCAAGGGGTTTTGTAATTTTGCATGTCATTGGCCCATCCAAAAAAATCAAATTGGCCATGCTGGCAGGGGCTGATGGGAATTGTAGTCCATTAACATCTGGAGAGCCACAGGTTGCAGATCCCTAGACTAGAAGTTCTTAACCATCACCAAATGTTCCATTTTGTTGACTGTATTGACTCACTATGTGTAATCTGGCTTACATTACTGTAGAAAATACAGACTATAAATAATGTAAATAAAAATCCATCCCCTTCCCTTAGTAATGAAATTGTACACTCAAAGTCCAACATTCTAGCCAACAGCCCACACGTGTCTGAAAGGTGGTAACAGGAAGTCCATGGCTTCAGCAGAAGCATGCTTGAATTACTTGTCTCTGCTTCACTGTAGGTGTCCATGGCTGACCTGTGCTTGGTCCCTCAGGTGTATAATGCAGAAAGGTAAGCAACAACAATCTATATGGTAGGTTGAAGTTCCATTTGTTACTCGAGAGACATGGCTAGCAGTTTGCATTGAGGCTGATTCCCAGTTTCCCAGAGGGTAATATTATAAATGTTCTTTCATTAGGATTTTGTATCCAGAGCCATGTTCCAAAGGGTCCCTAGCAATACTCTCCTTTACACTCAGCCAAACACTGAGTCATCTCTAGTCCCAGGTGACTGATGTCAATTATTCTCTTGCACATGCTTGCTGAACTGGGGAAACTTTGTGTACAACTGTTAGGTCTCAGTTCTTGAAGCAATAAACAGACTCTGTATTGTTGATCAGCAATGTTTAGTACCAGCTTGAAAAAGCCAGTTCTGCCAAATCTGGCTTTTATTATCCCCTTTATTCAGAAGTTGATCCCCCCTCCCGTTTTCCCAAAAAATATGAGAAATAATTACTTTGGAGCTAAGGCGCCCTGAAGGTGGCAATAGAGATAAAGCCACCTGGCCTCCTGCCCCCACAGGACAACAGAAACATCCTGTTTCCCATGGGACCAGAAGTGTCATGGGTAAGCCTAGTTATCTACTCAGCATGTGAAGCCATAAAGCAAAGATCAAGGAATATCCCATTACAGCAGCGGTAACATATAGCAGGCTGGTTACATATATCTTGCAGCGATTTCATTGAAGAATGCATCTCAATCAACTAGGTGCAATCCCTGACATTAATCCAGTGTAAAGATCCATCGTTAGGTGGAAAGAGAGGCCAAAAGAATTTGATAAATGTGTGCAAGTTCCATCTCTGTATGCTCCAGTGCATCACTTCCTATGGCTACTTTATTGCTGTAATTTTCCAAATCTTCAGCAAGGCCATTCACGAACCACTCTGGATGGCTAACTTGTACTTGGCATGAAACCAATGGTGGATTGCCAAGGAGGCGGGGGGGCACGTCGTGCACCGGGCGCACTCCTGGGGGGCGGGAAATCACACCCAGCCCCTCCCCCTTTTCCCTGCGCCCCCCGTGGCACACACTTCCCACCCCCCTTCCCACACTTACCTACATTCCTTGTCTTTTTTAGTACTTTTTGAGGCTGAAAAAAGTGGCCTCTTCACAGTTCAGGGGAAAAACTGCCTGAGGAACTACAGTTCCCAGGAGACCTTGGGGCTCACAAGGTCTCCTGGGAAGTATAGTTCGTCAGGTAGTTTTTTCCCTGAACTGTGAAGAGGCGACTTTTTTCAGCCTCAAAAAGTACTAGAAATAGAAAAGGAACGTAGGTAAGTGTGGGAAGGGGAACAGGGTGTGTGTGCCGCGGGGGGCTATGGGGGGGCGGAAAAAACACACTGAGCACCGGGCGCAGTTTGGCCCAGCTATGCCTCTGCATGGAACCACTTAATGCTCCTCTGTTCTATCACCATTCAATAATCTTTTTCTTCTCTCACCCTACATAAGTTGCACAATCTAAATTGTGGCCCCTTTGGACATGGACACTCAACTGTGTATCCATCACTCTGCTAGTGAAAGTTGGTAGAGGTGGTTTTCCAATGCTGGATCTCCTTTGTAAAGGTTTTTGTACCATCAGTTGACTTTACTCATGGCTAAACGCTTATTTCCAGAGCATGCTAAGTAGCTACTAAACTGTGTTTCTTCTTCTTCTAGATATAAAGTGGATCTTGCTCCATACCCCACAATAAGAAGAATCAACAAAGCTCTTTTGGAGTTAGAGGAATTCAAAACAAGCCACCCATCCCGGCAGCCAGATACTCCACCAGAACTAAAAGCTTAAAAGATTTCGTTTTACAGTGCCAGGGCTGCTGGCCTCCATTCCTTTGCTGCTCCCTTCTGTGTGGAAGTCAGCATAAACTAAAGCTCTGATGTTTTTCTGCTAGATTTTGGAAAGTCAAAGGGGAAGATGTCATATTGTACTAGCATGGTATGCAAGTATGCCTACTGTGGAGCATCTTGTGTATGTGTCAGCATGAAGCTGATATAAAAGTAAAGAGCTTGTGAATTTTCTGCATGAATTCAATTGCTATCAGCTTGTGTGAATCACCAGGGTGGGCAAAAGTGGTGGCAGCTCGACTGCAGGCAAAGTCACACATAAAGCAAAAATTGACGTTCTGAGAAATGACGCACCAGGGGTGATGTGTTTCACATTTAAGTTAAAAGGAGGATGTGTTTTGGTGGGGCCTAAATGCTACTGTTATGTGCACAGCACAAACACAAGCCCGTGACGGCAAGTCAGAGAGCCCATCTAATAGTAATACACAGATAACAGAGAAGCCTGTGCTAGGCGAGAAACATAAATCATCTTCTTAAAATATGTACATCTCCATTTGATACTTCCCAGACACAAATATACTATTGTGTGTTCCTGCATTGCAGGGGGTTGGACTTGATGGTCCTTGTGGTCTCTTCCAACTGGATTAGCTTGTGCACTCCAACACATGCCAGCTGGGTGACCTTGGGCTAGTCACAGTTCTTTGGAGCAAGAAGAATGACTGCAGCAGCATCACCCTGCCACTCTCCTCAGCAGCAACTGATAAGCTGCCTCTAGCACTAGAGGGAGAATGCAGCCATTGTGACTAGTAATTATTAATAGCCTCACCCTCCATAAATTTGTCCATCCCCTTTTGAAGCCTGCTAAATTGGCATCTATCACCAGATCCCGTGGCAGCAAGTTCCACAAACTAGCTATGTGCTGTGTGAAGAAGTCCATGCTTCAGTGGGTGATCTTGGGTTATAGTATGATAAGGGAGAGGGAGAAAAGCTTCTATTGCTTCTCAGGGCAAATCCCCACTGAAAAAATATACCTGTGCCGCCACCCACCCACCCCTTAATAAGATATCACAGTTTCTCCCTCCCCACTGTAGCGTGCGTCTATTGAGGGGCTTGAAGTTAATCCCAGTATCAAACAATGCAATTTCTCCCATGAACCCCCGATCTGCTCTGCAGCTCTTTTGTTCTTCATTCTGATTGGCTGTTGTGTTGTGTTGGGAACAATACCCCTTCTCTCTGCTTGTTTTGTTTTTTAATTTCGCGCAGCTTCATAGAAGTACAGGTAGTCTTTTTTACCTCATGCCAGCCATGGCGACCCCCATCATTGCTATGCACGTATGCATGCTTGCTCCCCTTCACTTTGCAGGAAAGCATCTTTGTAGCCACAACCAACACATACACACGGCTTAACGTACGCTCTGCCCAGCCCACTACGCTCTGGTTGGCTGGAATGTTTCATGTCACTCCCTAGGGCTGGAAAAATAAACCCATTGTTTTCCCTGTGTCTCCCCACCGATCCAGTCGGCCTGTGTTTTTCAAACAGTTGCACCTTCCTGCCAGTTTTTGAAAAACACGGGATGAGGGGGAGAGTGAGCGCCAGGGCCAGGATGGAGCCAAGTTGGGCACTGAAGCTGTGGGGACTCCTTGCCCAATTTTTATCATGAGTGTCACGGGATTTTTTGACCGTGGGGAATTGCCTTCAGTCTCCCATCAGTGAACTAGTTAGAACATAATCATTTTCAAGACCCCTTCTAGCAACTTACAGCGGCTCAAGTTCCAATCAAGTAGTCTTCTTTTTCTTTCTGTTGGCTACTTGATCCCAACTCTTCATTTTTTAAGATAACGGGTTAAACAGGGATGCAGTTTTTTTCACTCCTTCTGCAGCTGTGTTTACAGCTGTGTTTTCGAAGCCCAGCTAGAGGGGAAATTACCTGCTAAGGGATAGGTCAAACAACCACACACCAGCTGTCCCTGTTCTTCACAGGTTACATTAAACACACACTCGCAGCTGCATGAATCTCAGATGATATATTCAATTCTGGCCCTGTCATACTAATTAAAGAGTCTTTTACTGAGTCTTGTGAGGCAGGATGTTGATGAAGAGCACAAAGTGGTCTCCAGAGACTAAGTCTCCCCCTCCTAAGAATATGTTCTCCAGTAATGTCAGTGGAGGCAGAAGCAATAAACTGACAGGAACTAGGAAGCTGCTTATACCTGCTACAGGCTGCAAGTCTTCCTAGCAGTATCGGGCATACATTTCTGTACAGCATCAGTCTGGCAGAGAACATCCTACACTTTTGAAAAGATCACCAAAAAAGGATCGATTCTGGGACTTGTATAAATTATTCAAGCGAACAGAATTTCTGAAGTGACAGAAGTGTCATCACTTTTATTCACAGCATCTTCAAAGGTTTAGGAAATGGATCCAAAGATAATCTAATTGAGAAAACAAGGGATTCTTGACAAACAACACTTCTGTGTATGTGTGAAGTAATTTATGACACAATGACAGAGGGGGAAGAAGAAAAGATGTTTGCAAAATATGCAGAGATTAGATCAAACTAACTGGCTGAAGAAGGATGGTGAAGAGTAGAAGGGATAGATGGTTGGGCAGGGAAAGAACCCAGAAGACCTATGGTTAACCCACAGTTTCTACATCCTTAGCTCTGCCTCTTCAAGCATTTTCAAGACATCTCTCCTGGCAATATGGCACAGGCTACAAAAAGGAACACAGCTTATGAGTATTTAGCTCAGGAATCACCAAATACCTTAGCAGGATCACAACTCCATGTGTTCATTAGAACTTAATCAGGCAAATTCCTAAGCCAATAGCAGTTAAGGGGTTCAGAAGCAGCAACTGATGCAATCAAGAAAAAGACTACATGAAAACTCCTTGATACAAAGGGGAATGGATACAAATATATGGCCAAGCACCAGCAACCCATCTGAGCCCTTAGAGAGGCAGTGCTACTGTGACAGCCTCATTAACTGACTGGTACTCCTTGATTCTTTAGGTTTTGTTCACTTGACATCTACTGACTTTCTGTTCTGCCCCAGCTGGGCCAGGCCTAGAACTCTCAGTGGCTCAGACTAGGTCTTAGGAAGTTCCCTTCATCTCCTCAAGGTCTAGCTGAATTTTGCTAGTACTATTGTAGAACTTTCCGGCACCATCTGATCCTCCGAAGACCAGCAGCTTGCACAGACTGCGCTTGCCATGGTTCTCCTTATCCATGTCTGTCAAATGGACAGAAGTTAAGTTCAGCAGCGTGTGGCCTGCCCGGGGTACCGAGCAAAGATCACTGTGTGCCACTGTGCTCCACATTAAGGTATCTGCAAAGGAAAGAGGAGTCAGGTGCTGGACAATCCAATCTTGGCCTGAAAGAGAGTGTGCAGGGAGGAATGGGCACAACTCTTCAGTGACTTACCAAGATGGAAGATGAATGCATCCTGAAGAGCTTGTTTGGTATTACAGCCCCCGCTTATCAGCACTTTCTGATCAGATACTGGCAGGGCAGCGTGGAAACTGGAATCAGAAAAGAATACCTTTGGTCAGCACAAAACCTACAAGACAGCCTTCAGGAGCAGCAGTGGCATAGTGGTTAAGAGCAGGTGCACTCTAATCTGGAGGAACCGGGTTTGATTCCCAGCTCTGCCGCTTGAGCTGTGGAGGCTTATCTGGGGAATTCAGATTAGCCTGTGCACTCCAACACACGCCAGCTGGGTGACCTTGGGCTAGTCACAGCTTCTCACAGCTCTCTCAGCCCCACCCACCTCACAGGGTATTTGTGGGGGGGGTGGGGGAAGGGAAAGGACATTGTCAGCCTCTTTGAGTCTCCTTCCAGGAGAGAAAAGGAGGATATAAATCCAACTCTTCTTCTTCTTCAGGGAAGAGACCATGGCCAGAACTTATGCAGTAGTGGAAGAGAGCTACATGAGTAATTATAGCAAAAGGTGAAGTTGCAAAAGGAGCCTTGTTTACTCTCTGAACACATGCAAGCACAAAAAGAGCAGATCTCCCTCTGGATTTTCTCCATTTCTACCCAAACTTGCATCACAATCTTTATCACTTCCCCAGGACCTTACTAATTTATCTGTTCATAAACCACAATACATGAACATCCACCTCCACCATCCCAAAAAATAGTACATTCAATTTATAACTCTACCCTTCCTCTAGCCCAGGCTTCAAGGACCCCCACCTGACCAACAGCAGCATGCAGTGACTGACATGACCCAGGGCTGGCTTTCCTTTCTAGGCAGTAGTATTTTTGCTAATTCCACAACCAGCTCTTACCTGCGAGCAGAAGGCTGCCCAGAAAACGAAGGAACTGATGTGTACTCCATCAAACCTGAGATGTCCAGGAAGAAAAAGCAGGAGATGTTTCCAGTGCAAGAATGCTGCAATAGTATATTGTTACAACCACAGCCCCAAACATAATTCCTTTGGGCCCAGTACAAACAAGATTTCCAGGGCATAATCTTTTGAGAGTCAAAATGCCCTTTCTCAGGTATCTGAAAAAGGAAGCTTTTTTTTGCCATCAAGTCAGAGCTGACTTACGGCAACCCCACAGGGTTTTCAAGGCAAGAGATGTTTGGAGGTGGTTTTCTATTGCCTGCCTCCCTGGTATTCATTGGAGGTCTTCCATCAATTCTGGCCAGGGTCAGAACTGAGAGTGTGTAACTGACCCAAGGTCACCCAGTAAGTTTCCATGGTACAAGTGTGGATTTGAACCTGGTTCTTCCAGGTCTTGACTCAATGCCTTAACCACTACATTGTTCAGCTTCTTAAAATTCCTTCTGTTTCTACAAGCAAAATTGCAGATATACTCAATACTAGAGAGAGCTGTGAACTGCTGACCTTATGAAGAAGAAAAGGAAGAGTTTGTTTTTATGCCATACTTTTTCTCTGCTGTAAGGAATCTCAATTGTAAGGAATCTCAATTGTAGGCTGCTTAGCAGAGGCGTATGGTGGGAAAATGGGCCCGGAGACAGCCGTTCTCCAGGCACCACCACCACCCCCCGCTATGCTCAGGGGGGTGGGGCTCCCCCCTGAGCATGAAGATTTATATGCTTGGGTATATGCTTCCCACCATACGCCTCTGCAAAGCAGCCTACAATCTCAAAGCAGCAGTGGCATACGGCCTTAGGGACAAGGGGTACCAGCTGTCCCCAGGTGCCACTAATGTGGTCACATGGGGTGGGAGCTGCAAAATCAGCCCCCCACATGACCAGGAAGAAGGCAAGGCAGCAGGAAGTCCTGCTGCCTTGTTGTCTTCTGGCGCCTTTGGCCCCACCCATGTCATCATTGATGTGGGCGGGGCCAAGGAAACCCAAGGACACCCCCCTCCAAGCCTCCCCTCCTTCTAGCTCCTGGCTCCCAGCCAGCAGCTGGCAGTCCCTTCTGCCCTCCCCTCTGGGGAGAGCAGAAGCAATTGAGTCTCCATCCTTGGCAACTTTGCTTTTATAAGCGTGGGGTGGGGCCACACCCCCAAGAGGCAGAGCCCTGCCCCCATGCTTATAAAAGCAAAGGAGTCAAGGACGCTCAGTTGCTTCTGCTCTCCCCAGAGGGGAGGGCAGAAGGGACTACCGGCTGGGAGCCAGGAGCCAGGAGGGGGGCGGGGCTCGGGGGGCTCACCCCCTGAGCCCCACCCCCTGAGCATAGCGGGGGGGGTGCCTGGAGAACGGCTGTCTCCGGGCACCATTTTCCCACCATACGCCTCTGCAAAGCAGCCTACAACTGGCTCTCCCCCTGCCCCCCACAACAAGCACCTTGTGAAGTAGGTGGGGCTGACAAAGTGTTGAGATAACTGTGACTAGCCCCAGACCCACCAGCAGGCTTCAGATTAGAGTCCGCCACGCATAACCACTATACCACACTGGCTCTCATGTTTATGTTACCTAAGCATATAAACCTTCATTTTAGAGGTCAGAGGACCCCACTAAAGTGAACCTATTCCTGCTGCCTCACTACTTTGTCACTAAAACTCTACGAGGGTATTGCATTTTCTACAGCTGCAAGTTGTGTTGCAGGATCAGTAATCCTGCAAGGGCCCCATGTGTTCTTTGAAACCTTTTAGAAAATCAAAGGCATTTCCCATGAACCCCATCAAAGTGTTCAGGCATCTCTCTTCTCTCCCTGATCCTCACTAGGTCTATCAGAAGATAGATGCCTAAAGTGGACTCTGAGCTAACCAAGATTCAGGCAGCACTCAGAGAGAT
Source organism: Sphaerodactylus townsendi (assembly GCF_021028975.2). NCBI lineage: Eukaryota > Metazoa > Chordata > Lepidosauria > Squamata > Sphaerodactylidae > Sphaerodactylus > Sphaerodactylus townsendi. The sequence goes on from NC_059426.1 coordinate 144,008,347, forward strand.
AGGCACCATCCAGTACTTACCTAGATTTAAGATGCAGGTATCATTCAAGTATATAGAGCTCATTTGGCCCCCAAATATGATCAGGCTGTCCCTCAACACCGTGCCTGAATGGCTGTGGGACGGGAAAGACAAAATGGAAAGAAAGCACATCAAAGTGAGGTATCATGCCATCTTCTAACCCAGAGATCTTGTTCACAAATTACATTAGTTCCCGCCCCCCAATCTTTGTGGCAATCGGGGGTTCCTGCTGTGGAAGGATGAGTGTCAAAGAAGCTAGAAGTACAATAGAGCCACACCAAAGCTAGGAAGATCTGGAAGAAAAACTAATAATGGTCTGGCTCCAACAGGGCCATGCGAAAAGAATGGTACACTGTATAGGAGGTTTTTAGGAAACTGCTGGGCTCCAATTCCAGTATGTGGCGTCATAACCTCAAAACACAGAATATGAATCACAACCACAATGAGCAATGGCAATAATGTTTATTATAAGAAATATCCCAACCAACTAAAATTCTGCACACCACTGTCTGAGTGAACAAGATCTATTTAGCTTAAACACAGAGAACATCAAGTCCCCTAACCGTATGAAGGGTTTTGTTTTCCTCTGAACACTTAACAATGTCTTCCACAAGAAATGTAATAGTAGAGAAAGCTGGGGTGTTGTGTGGTTTCCGGGCTGTATGGTTGTGTTCTAATAGCATTTTCTCCTGACCTTTTGCCTGCATCTGTGGCTGGCATCTTCAGAGGATCTAATTGTAGTAAAGCAAGTGGAGTGTATGGAGTAGAGAAAGCCATTGATTAGAGTGCAGGACTAACTCTGGGGAGGTGAGGTTCGAATTCCCATTCTACCACACAAACCTCAAATCACTCCCTCAATTTATCCCATCTGGAAGAGAATATGAGGGGATCTAAGGTAGAGTCTGCTGCAAAGGATGAAGTTTGAAGGATGTGGTTGGTTCCCTCTATGAGAACTGTCTATTCTGACTGGTTGCAGTTCTCCAGAGTCATAAGGAAAGGTCTTCTACATGACATACTACCTCATTTTTTTAATGGTGATACTAATGATTGAACTTTGGTCCTTCTGAATGCTCTAGCACCAGGCTCCAAGCCCTCCCCAAAAACAAGACAGCCCCTGAATATACAAAAATATCATCCTTCTGAAATATGGAAGCTAAAAGGTGCCTCACCCAAACCTAGGCATAGGCTTCTCTCCCTCCACAATGGGTTGGTACCAGATCTCATACTCAGGGTTGAAAATGAAAAGTGAGTTACTGCAGGCTCCAGGCTCCAGGGATGAGATTTTTGGGAACGTGCCTCCAAAGACAAACAGCTCCTTACGGTAAATGGTGGCACTGTGATACGCCAGTGTTGGCACCTTGCCCTTGGCCTGAGGAAGAGATCTCCAGTCACAATACAGTCTTTGCATATTAGGGGGCTTGAACATCAAAACGGAGGGAGGGGGGCTCTAGCTAGAGACAATATTCATCAAATTCCTGTTGTCATAAAGCGCCTACTCACTCACCTATGACTTGAATGGGGCATTACTCTACCACTCTGTTCACTGAAAACATGCTTACAAAAGGAGTTAAGTGAGTTTAGGATTAGAAACAGAGGACTGGACATACAGAGAAACATAAAGAACCTACACGGTTGTTAACCAATGTTTGTTTAAAGACCGAACTGCAGTTCTCTGCTGGTTCCGTCTGAGTTTCCAGACCTAATTATCAGACACCAGCTGCAAGATCGCTGCTATGAACGCAATTCCCAAGCATGCAGAGGACTAATTTAGACTGTGGTCACCACCTAAACCCCCATGAGACCATTTTGTATTAGGAAAATTAGAGGGGGAGGTGGGAGACTGACCACTACCTCCCCACGTATATGGGCACTTAATGCCCAGCAAGGAACCCGCAGATGATGTCTGGCCAGCTGACAGAACATCAGGTAGGGGAACCCAGCGGAAAGCTGCAACATGTAATTCGCCCCTCACTCACAGATACGCAAAGCCACTTCCAAGATGTCGTGTCCAGGACATGGATGCTGCTATAACGCTTCCCTTCCCTTAGGCCACCAACGATGTAGACGCGCTTGGTGTCTGGGTCATAGGTGGCAGTGTGACCCCGTGAACACAGTAGCATTGAATTTTGTCCAGGGAAGTCCATGGGAAACCAGAAATCGTTATCTGCAAATTCAGTAGCACAAGTCAAGAAGCAAAATCAGGATGCATCTATAGCCCTACACATGTCAATACTTGGGAGGCAGCTTCTCAGCCATCTGGGCTCAAATACCAAGAAAAAGTAGCATGTTCCATGTAGCTATCTATCATAGATCTCAAGAGGCCATACAGAGGGCAAACAAGAGGTCTCTCATCTATCACTGATTAGACCCAAGCATAGCTTTAGCAGAGTCATATGCCTTCAACCATACCCAAGGACCTAATATTTTTTTCAGATTTGCTCCAAAATGCCAGGTACAGAAGATATTACATTGACGACTCCTTTCTCATCCTAAATCCCAACAGCTTCATTCTCTTTCCCCCCCACACACTAGAGAAGATGCTCACCAATTTCCAGTTTCCAGAGAGCATCCTTGCAAAACTGTTGATTGGCTCCTTCACCACCAATCAAAACAGCTGTCTCAGGGTCACTGAGGCACATGGCATGACACCATCGAGGGCTTGGACATGCTGCAGAGCAGAACTTGACACAGTCAATAGAACAAGCTTACTGACCTCACCCACCCTTTGAGAGGATAGGTCAGGAGACACTTCTCTTCAAAACAATGACGTGAACTATCTAGAACACTCCATTGCTTATTCATCTTTAAATATAAGAAGGGTTCAGGTCCTCCACATACAAAATTAGAGCAAAACAATCTTCTTCAAGATAATAACTGTTTGATCTGCTCTTATCTAAAGGAGACGACATAACAAATAGGGCCCACAGATTTCTGTTTACAATACTCCTAGAAGTCCTTCTGCAGTTGTGCTTCAGTCTCAACATTTCTGGAAGGCAGATAAAATAGCAATGGATACACAACTGTCTCAGCATTCCTTTTTTCTGTGAGACAGAGTATAGTCTGAATGTGGAGAAAATGCAGCGTCCCAGGAAGAGGAGCATTTCTTTGAGAAAACACTTCGCTCCTAGGGAAGAGGTTAATTCACTCTCATGTTGCCAACCAATTAACCAAGTATCCAGATGAAGAATCTAACCAACTCAATAGAAGAGTGACTACACATGATTGTAGTTGCCCATATCTATCATCTTTAGAGTGGGAGCTGTAATACAATTTAAAATGCCAAAGGACTACACAAGAAGGTACCGTACTCTGTGTTTGACCACAGCTGTTGCCCCTGTACTCCACCCACCCCCCATTTTCCCCCAGACAGATGAGACACAAGTAATAAGCCTGCCTGGGAGAGGAGTGCTTTGGGAGAGGGAACAGCAACCCCGCACATCCACTTATTTGGGGCACTGTTCCTTCTGTCGTGGTTAGAGGGGGTTCATTTCTGACAAAAACAAAATAAAAGTTACAAAAATCCCTGTCCATGGTAGAAGAAACTAAAAAAAAGTCTAAAGGATAGAGATGCTTACCTTGTAGCTCTTTCACCTCTAAATCTGCAGAGAGACCATATACAAATTGTTTTAATGTGAGGGTGTTTCATGCTTTCTTAGTAGCAGGGAGTGGAGGGGCAAACTCCTTTCCCTTCTGAAAACTGGACTTTTACTCCTCATTTCATTAACCAGCTCTTTCACGGATACACATACCAAAATGAAAACAGAATATTAATTGGAAAAAAAAATAGAAAGATGCAATTCTACCAAGGAGAAAATAAACTGTCTTCAAGTCTGTGTCTCCTACAGCCCTGAGAAGTTAAACTGTCATGGCTCTAAAATATGAGAAGGGTAGTGATTTGTGACAGTGTGATCTACTGGCAACTCTGAACCCGAGAGAATGAGAAGTAGAGGATATCAGGCACTCTGTGTAGGTGGGAAAGGACATCATAATCACAAAAGTCAGAGCCTTGAATTTTTGAAGACAAACTCAAGTTATATTCATGCATGTTTAGTTTCTGATTGTAGGAAAGATAAATTAAGAGGCTAAAAACACTGGGAAGATGTTCCAAGACACAGAAATCGGAGAAAGAACTGCCAAAGGGTTATATTAATGACACTTCGGTTTGGGCATGCAGTTGGCAGACTAACAAATTGGAAAACTCTCAATGCAAGTTGAATGGTGCATGCAGAATAATAGGTATGGGTTGGATGGCAAGTTGAATGTAAGTTGAAACACAGCAATTGCACCATGTCCTGCACTCCACTCATAATCACAAACCAATTTCAACAAAGCCTTTTGAAGGGACCACCCTGCAGAATATGCAGAACAGAAATATTCAACAGGGAATTTTTATAAAGGGAATGGGGTCATGGTATAATGGAAACGTGTTTTTCTCAAGGGAGCAGGTCTGTAGTCTATGCTCTTGTATAATTATGTGTACTTGCTTGACTTATATCTGATGATTTTTTGCAGTGCTGTTCATTTGCAATTCCACTCTTATTGCATTGTTACTAGATATTGCATGCTATCGGACCCAAGAAAGCCACCTTTCTCAATAAGAAAAGTGGGCTATTAATAGAGTACAGATAAACCAACCCTACTTGCCATCATTCCTTTATTATGAACCAATTTTACCTTCCCCTTCTTCCTGTCCATTGGTTGCTGAAAGCTTGAAGAGAACCCTTCTGGTCCTCCGTACAGGAACTGGGCTAGGCTGGCAAGTTTTCTTTTTGGCCTCCTCACAACTGTTGGTCTCCTCACATTCTTGTTTGGTAGCAGCTGTTTCAGGAGCTGAAAGCATCGACAGCTTCCCCAGTGATGGAGAAAATTCCTCCTTGGGGGGAACAATTTCTTTAACAGGCATTGCTGATTGCTGAACCTCAGCCTGTTCAACACAGTAGAATTAGATTAAGAAGAGGAACTTATTTGTGAAGAATCAATGGACAGTCCTGAAAGGAGAATCATAAACAGCAAAAGTATTTGGCTGTGAGGAATCCTGCAACCTGATAACCACAACATTTGTGATAACCACAACATTTGGGCAACTGTTCTGCAATTGTTGCATGGTGTCTGAGCTGGAGCCATCCTACACATTATGAAGGAAGAAATCTAGATTGTCCTGATTACTTATGGAAAAAACAAGAAATTTGTTATCAGCCTATTTGTTCCAACAGCCAACATGAAGTTATACTTCTGAATATTTTTCCATGCAAAATACCCAAGTATCAACCAACACAGAAAACACACCCATGTAGGAGAAAGGCTCAGTGCAGCACGTACTGCATACAGAGCCCTCCGGGGATAGGGCGGTATATAAGATTAAACAATGAATAAATAAATCAATCAATCAGTACCATTCCCCAAACACATACAAACACAGCCTGAGGAAACTCAGTTCAGAATTCTGCCATTTCAGTATACTTGAGATTCACAACTATTCATGCAAATCTTACAAAAATAATGAAGAGGAACTAATAGGGTTGCCAACAGAAGAACGCTCAACAGATAAAACACCCCTCAAGGGGCTCCTCTGATCCCTTGACGCCAAAAACAATCCCTTCAGGAAGAACAGGTGGCTGACTGAGTTCCGGAGCCTGAAATGTGTGAGAGGGGGTGCTGTTGAGCAGCTAAGAAGGAGATGCAGATATTAGCATAGCTCAGGGGTCGACAACCTTTACCACCCAAAGAGCCATTTGGACCCATTTTCCACGACCCCGAAGATCTACCGAGCCGGAGAAGCGGCTCTGCATGGAGTTGCCTCCAGTTCGGCCCCTTCACTCACCTTTCCTTCCAGTGCTGCTCTGGAGGGCTGGAGGGACACGTCAATGCTACCCTCCGACCTCCAGGCCACATGGATCCGCAGTATAAGGCTGAAAGAGGTTGCAGACCCCTGGCATAGCTGATTCCACTTAACTCACGTTTAATACAGAAATGGCCAGCAGATGCCTTTGGCTCTTTTATACAGATGGTTGCTTACACACTAGGTGCTTAGTCTGAAGTAGACAACTTTCTTCTGATCGCTATTTTAGAGAATCCAAGCTATGCTATCATAGGCTTTTTTGTATTTCAAAGTTATCTATGCCATTTTTTAAAAAAGACCCAGTTTGTAGGAATTGTTCCACACATACAGAGAAACCACAGCACTGGCTGCCTATGCGCACACCAATAAAGCACCACTGAGACTTTCCAGGGCTACTTTGCTTTAAAAACCTCCTTCCTCCTCCTTCTCAGGTTAAGTCCTGGTCATTCCTGAATGGGTTCACAATCAGGAAGCAGCAGTGGCGTAGTGGTTAAGAGCAGGTGTACTCTAATCTGGAGGAACCGGGTTTGATTCCCTGCTCTGCCGCTTGAGCTGTGGAGGCTTATCTGGGGAATTCAGATACACACACCAGCTGGGTGATGTTGGGCTAGTCACAGTTCTTAGGAGTTTAAGAGAATTGTTTCAAAGTTAGTAATTAGTAAAACCCATCTGAACTCTCAACTGAAGATAAGAATCAACCACAGAAGGTCCAGAAAAAATGCAGACACTTTTCAAAGATCTCAAACAAGACATTAGATAATCCTCAATAGTAAAATATTCCCATCAGAAGTCAAAATGATATTACAAGGCTGGATACTATTTTCAAAACAGCTGCTTTGTGGCTTGGGTCTAAGTTACACGAATCCATATGGCTCAGCTGTAGAGCTCAAAAATGGGATATAAGTTCTCTTACCTTTTCATTGACAGTCAAGAGCAGCTTAACAGGGTTACCACTCTTTGCCTGCTTCAACGAAGCCGTCAGAACATCTTCCCTCCATTCACCTTCCCACACTAAACACCTGCCCAAACAAAAATACTCTTGACAATGCTCTGAGATTATTTCATTTTCACTTGGATAGCTGTTCATATAACAGCAGAGATGTTACAGAGCATCTCAAAAACTACCCCAACAGATCCAGATGGTACCAAGAGAAGAACATCCAGGGTGGGCCTCACAACAGACACTGCACAGTAAGTTGGTCCTTCAGGAATGAATTCACATCCAGACTGGGATGGTATCCACACACGGACAGGCCTGTGTGGTTTCCCCATTGCTAGCATGGTGGTCAACACAGAGCAGCAACAATAAGACTTCTATGTGACAGGTTCTCCTGCAGTTAACCTGTCTCAATCCTCTAATAGTGGCTTTTCTCTTCACAAGGCTAGTACTTTTTTAACTTTTAAAAAATGGTTAACTACTGATATAGTGCTATAACTTTAGTATAACTACACCAACGTAACATAATTATACCAGTATGGGTAACAGGTTCTCAGAATCCTCTAGTTTTCTTTTCTTTTTTTAAAAAAAGTAAGTCTTTAGCTCATTCCGTTGTAGAGATATGCCTTTCTTCTTATTTCTCTGCAATGGAAGAGGTTAGAGACATGTTTTTAAAAGGGACAGCTTTAGGATTCAAAGAACCATTACACATATTATAACATTATATAGACATAATGATATTCACAAGTCAATTAAAAAAACCAAAAAGCGCCCCCCCAGTGGATGGAAGAAGTGGCTGCTTTGGGTCAATGCTAAGGAAAATGGCTGGTATGTGGGCAACAAAACCAAACTTTCCCACCCATACGGCAGCCAATTTTACTGTGAGCTTTTCCAAAACTTCATTGAAAAGCAGGTTTGTTTGAGAAAGACTGGAGAAAGGTGGGGAAGCCCTGTGAGGTGCACAAATGTACCACAATGATGTGGGGAAGAGGGAAAGGCCACTTCCCCAAAACACTGATCCTGGGGTAGATAACCCTTGCGGAAATGGCTCAGGTTTAACATACTCGAGGGCCTTCATTTAATTCCCTACCCTTGTACTGGCGATTTTTCAAAAATTCTATCACAGAAGTTTGGAAAGGATTCCACATGTTAACAGAACCACAACACAGGTGGGTATGTACCATTTGGTATCTATAATTTACCTCGCTTCAGGCCCCAGTATCCCAATCCTTTGTGGCTTCACATCTGGATTCACTAGTATCTCCACACTGAGGCTCATCTTCTGAGAACAGCAGCTCCAGTCACCCAAACCGAAAATCACAAGCTGTTTCGGCAGTGGAAGTGGCAAGAAAGTCTGGTAACACTTCCGGCTGAATTTGCTTGGGCAAAAAAAGGACAGAAAACAGGGTCATTGCATCTCAAAACAGTGGGGGTAGGTTAGAATTTCAGTCTATTTTTGAGGCTTCTTTTGCTTGTACTAATGGTGTGCTCTCGGGCAAATGCAGACAGTATGAAATGGCGGATGAAAGAAATTGGGAATGAGACAGAATAAGCAATGTTTCTTTTGGTCTACCACTTGATGCCTGGACCATATGATTTGTGATGGAGAGTTCTATGAAAGCCCACAGTTTGTTATTACAGCCTACGAGCAATTGGCTGCAGAGACTCATGAGGTGGGAGATGGACTTTTTAGAGAGGGATTTCTGCCCATTCCTTCACTTGCTTGTTTTGAAAACACCCATAAGAAAAAAAAGGGGTAGGTACACCTGAAAGTTATCAAAAAGAATATTCTGTGCCTTTAAGTCTCAAATACTGTGAAACACAATTTCCTTAAATAATGCTGAATGAACGCAAAGATATTCCTACCTTCACAATGATATTTTCTTTTACTATATATGATATTTTTACAACTATCATTTGTATACCCTTACAATGATAGGTCTCAAACACAGCACCAGCAGAAAACCAATCAAAAAGTAAAACTACACAAGCGTTATAAATATGCTGCGCAGAATCCACTTCTGTTCCTGTAATTTAGAAGAAATGGACACTACAGGCCACATCCTCCTCCGTTGCCCGCACTTTAGAGAAATAAGAGCCAAAATACTAGACCCAATATTAATTAACTTCAGGGGCTATCCAGAAAATGTATGTATAAAGAAGCTCCTGGAAGACAAAAATCCAAACTGGTCTAGATTGGTTGCCAAATTTTGTACATTTGTTATAAAGAAACACAGACCAGTGAGTAGGCAACTGATATTGTATTAGAGATACAGATATATATATATATATGGCTCATAATCATTATTAATTATTAATAATATTATTACTATTTTAATCTAGGATTGAGTAAATGGGAGTGCAAACAGGCCGAAAGACAATAAGTAGGCAAGCCTATATGAATAATTTTTTAACTTGTGACTCATTACTTTTAATGCTAGAAGTTATGGAGGATGAGATTCATTTTAACACTAAGTTATAGATTGAATATATTTTAATGCTAAGTTATGGATTGGACTTATTTTAATGTTAAGTTATGGATTGGATTTATTTTTAATGCCATTATAGATTGGATTCATTTTAACGCTAAGTTATGGACTGAATGTATTTTAACGCTAAGTTACCGTATGTATGGGACAAGTGAAACAAATTAGGCCTCAGTGTTGATTTTAGGGTATTTATATATTACAATTACACGGGGAATTAAGGTTGAGAGTGTGTATAGAATTTGTTGATTCTCGACTGCAATTTGCTGTATAGAATTTGTCGGTCCCTGACTGTAATTTGCTGGTATTTGACTGTAATAAAGAGAGAGAGAAAATTAAGAATCCACTTCTGTGAAGCCACAAGATAAGATTGATAGGTTTTCACATTTGATTTTAAAACGTCTCTTTTACACGGAGAAGTGGAAGAAGAGATACACAAGCCTGCAGAAAAAATGCAGCGGGAATGAGATATAGAATTAGTTTTATTTCAGACTGAACTCTCCTATGATAAACACTCTACAAACGGAAACCACAAACAAAGAAATTTTTCTTGCGGTGCTAGTTTTGAGTTCACACAGAGGGTTTTCTTTTTAATGCAGAAGCTACCAAATCCCATCGGAAGTGGCGCAAACTACTCCATTGTCTAGGAGTTGTAATACTTCGTTCTCCCGCCCACCACCAAAAGAGCACCAAGACTTCTTTTAACGTCACGAGTGACAACTTATTGCAGAGGAAATAGAAACCCCAGAGCGGGCAACAGACAGACCCTTTTCATAGAGCTTACAATAAGGTTGCAACGCATAGTTGCAACTTGCCAGTGTGCCAGATTTCTTCCTCGTCCAGGCCAAAAAATAGTGTCGACGCCAAGAGGTCTCACCTGCAGAGCTGACGGGGCGGCTCCTGCAGAGACCAAAGGACGCAGAAATCGAGCTTAGTCCCCACCGGGACGCAGACAGCACCTCGGGGCTTTTGGGCAGCTGCTCCTCCCGGCGTAGCCTCCCGCCGCCAGAAGCCTCCTGGCGTCCAGCTCCATCGACCGTGCGGACGCTGCGGCATGTCCGTACTCAGGACTCTTGAAGAGAGCATGACTGGGGGAAGAAACGTCGTGGAGTGCTGGATTTTAACGGACGGAGCTGCTCCCTGGGACTGGAAATGAGCCAGCCAATTCACTCGGGGCAAGCCCAACGTGGAAACCGCCCGAATTGCCCTCCAATGGCAGATGGGTGCTTTGCTTTGGGGACTAAGGGGGGAGGCCGGCGTTTTGCACGTGCTCTGAAGCATCCTTTATTACGGTCACATGGTTGGGCGCTTACTTTTGGTACTAATAAAATAGGCTTCTAGCACCCCTGCAGAGGGGTGCGCCTTGAATTTTTTTTAAGGGCTGAGTGTGACTCGTCCTTGGAGAGGAGACTTTTTATAACTCCTTCTGCACATGCAGAATAATGCACTTTCAATCCCCTTTCACAATAGCAAATGGATTTTGCTATTTTGCACAGTAAAATCCAGCTCAGCTGCAAAGTGGATTGAAAGTGCATTATTCTGTTTGTGCGGAGGGGGCAGCTTATATGTCCCCATTTGAGTTTTAACCACCTGTTGCATCCTCTGTGTCTGATACTTCACGTCTGCCACTATCTGGAAACCTGGGTTGCTCAGCGCTCAAATGAGAGGCTCTAGCATACTTCTGGGTAGAACTAGATATTTAATGAGCTGCCCTGAGCATTTGTATCTTTCAGAAGTTTGTTTTACAGTTCCCATGTTAGTATGGCTTACTTTCAAAAAAGGGTGCATCAAGTCTGCTGAAGCCAGGCAAAACTGTCTGCGTTTACATCATGAAGGCCGGACTCCAGACATGGGCTCCAACCAGTTCTCACCACTTTTCTAGAAGTGGTTACTAATTTTTTCTGAGTGCCGAGAAGGGCTTACTAAAGCAACCTCCCTGCCCAATAGGGACTAGAGGTGCGTGTGTGCGGCGGTGCCACTGTTTGGATCCCACCACCATCAGAACCTGTTAAAATTTTTGGATCCCATCACGGCCGGACTCCCCTAAACTCCTACCCCAGACTCTTCACCCACCTGGCTTTTGTTTTATTTTGTGGGGGTCCTACTTGCATTTCCCCCAGATGTGATACTGTTTTGAGATGGGATATTCGCATTGAACTCAATATTCCACATACAGATGCATGTTAGAGCAATGTAAGGTCATTACAGTATTGGCCTTTTTTTTTCAAGTAACTGGTGTAGAATTTGGCTTTTACACCAAAACTATGCAACAAGTTAACTTTTTCATTCAGCTCAAAATTTATTTCTGCTGAATCACTATCAATTCAGTTCATGCCAGTTTATATTTCCTTAGGATTTTGTTTACCTCACATTGGGCTTCATTTGCCAAGTTACTTCCCCCACAGTTCTGAAAAATATTGGGGCTCTTCACAATTCATTATTGCTTTCACCATTCTGAGTAATTTGGTGTCATTTGCAAATTTGGTCATTACTCAGGCCCCTTCCGCACACGCAAAATAATGCGTTTTCAAACCACTTTCACAACTGTTTGCAAGTGGATTTTGCCATTCTGCACAGCTTCAAAGAGCACTGAAAGCAGTTTGAAAGTGCATTATTCTGCATGTGCGGAATGAGCCTCAGTTTTTGACTATTTATAAACAAATATCAGTGGCCTACTGCTTATTTTTCTACATTATTAAATTTGTCCTTTTTCTGCTTCTGTTTTTAAAAACCCAATACTGGTTGATCCGCAAGAGATCTCATGTTCTTCTCCCATGACTATTTACGGGGAAGCCAGCTGTGCAGGCCTTTTTCAAAACCTTTTTTAAAAATCCAAGTATGCAGTGTTTCCCAGCTCACTCTTATCTATTAGCTTATTAACACTGTCAAGCAATTCCAAAGGGTAGACTTCTCTCTTTGTAGAAGCCATTCCAATTCTTCCTCATTAAGGCTTGTTCCTCTATGCATAATTATAACTTTAATCATGGTTTCCCCTAATTTACCCAGAATAGGTAACAAACAAACTGGTGTGTAGTGTCCTGGATTTTCCCTCCTCCCCAACCTCTTAAGTACTGTGTTTGTTACTTTCCAGTCCTCTATTAGGGAAGCATATTTTATCAATATTATAATTTTCAAACAATTTTTTGTTCAAGTTGTTTAAGAACCCTCAAGCATTAGCTGCCATATAGAGAGCAGTCTTCAGCCGGTTTGCTTGAACATGAGTCTCATGTTATGAAGGGACTTACTCTAAGAAAAGTGTTCTTAGGACTGCAGCCTTATTTTGCCAGAGCCTGTTTCTACCCCCCTCCTACGGGCAGGATCCTCACAAAAGAAGTATTTTTGCATTTTATAGCTTCTTTGGCATCCTCTTAGTTTTTTATAGTACCTTTCCTAATAGTATACCACTTTCTATCTAAGCGTCAGTTATTCTGACTGATGGGGAAAAACAGTGTATCTATTGAGAAGCATGATAGTAGCAGGAAGACTACACTGGTATAGTAAGATAGAACTGTATGTAAACAGTTAGGAAGAAAGCTATATACTCAGGCTTTGTGAAAAGGAGGAGGTTTTTTATTAAACACTGGAACATGTTAAAATCAGGGGAAGATGCAAAGGCTGAAATAGCTATATATTTAATTTTATATCTGTTTCTTTGTTCCATAATGTTATAAAGAGTTATCTGTGGGTAAAGTATCTAGATTCATGAGTCACTAATTAGAATGATATAGTTAAACTTAACTTTAGGTTGTATGACTGTTGTAATGCTTATTGTTTAACATATCTTTTTTTTAGATTTTTGTAATAGTGATATATTGTATATTCAAATACGTTCCGTGAAATATTTTCCTTGTAAAGATTTGAACATTTTCGCTTCCTTCTTATTTGTCCCCTCATTTTTTTAGTTCAATCATCTTTTGTTGTAAAACCTGACTGTAATCAGAGTCTCTGTACTTTCCCCTCACACTAGTTTGCTAGTTACAGCACCAAAAGACAGAAAACTTAAGACTGTGTGTGGTGAAAATATTTATTGAAATAGTTTTTAACAGTCACAAAAACAGCAACTTCAAAGTAACAGACCAGTTTCTGAAAAAGGATACATTTAGACTTCACACAAGTTAATAGCAGAAATGTGATTCAGTGCTACGGCTTAGACAGATATCCTCAGTTTTTAAGAAAAAAAATTCAGTGAGAGGACATAAGCAGTAGATCTGTGCACATCAATTCTGATTTTTGAGGAGATGCCACAACAGACAAACATCCCTTGAGCATTCCCACTCAGATTCCTCATGTTGTAGCTCAAGTGTGAAGGTGACATTTAGTACTTTTCTTCTTAGTCATGGTGCCCAAGCCTTAGTACTACTACAAAGATCTCTTACAGCCCAATTCTGCGCATCCATACTCAGACCCTATTGTGAAACTTACCTCTGAACAAGTGTGCTAAGGATTGCACATCTTAGCTTCCCTAGCTAGGCCTTGGTTTGGCCTCAATTGCCATTCCAATGTTAAACCCCAACAACTGGCCCGTGACACTAACAAGTGTTTAAAATGTGGGAAATGAGCTTGTATTTGCACAGAAATTCTTTTCAGACTCAAGTGTTCATAGCAAACCCCCAAAACTATAATGGAGCTCCTGCTTAAAAGCCTAACTTTGGTTCCAAAGGCCACTCAGCATAATTTATTATTTTCTTTTAACACCTATTAAGGAAAAAGTTCAGTGCAAACCCAAACCTCCCTTCCTGTATTTTGAACACAAATTGATCCAAACATGTGATCGGATACAAGATGTTGGTCTGCTGCCCTAAATCTGTAGCAATTTGGCTCTCTTCTACAGCCCACTCTTTCCCATGTTTCCTGAGGAGGCATCTCCAAATTGACTGGAAATATTTAGGATTGCATCTTTAAAATGTTGATTAATTCACTGAGATCAAGCCAAGATTCTGGATTTTAGTTGTAGTTTCTATGAATATTGTCATTAAGAAAACAACCCCCCTTATCCATAAGGAATAAGGACGTGGTTTACAGACATCTTCAGCACTATGCACTTTGTTATCTGCTTTACAGATCATCTTTCTTCAAGAGAAGAAAACTGTAATTTCATCATGCTGAGTCTGCTCCAGACAAGATATTTAGAGCCTCATTGTGTATTTTTTAAAAATGCACACAGAGTTTGCTTGACAGAAGTTACTTTTATTTTCCGGCGGGGGGTAGGGGGGTGGGGAGCACAGCAAACCACAGAGAAAGCAAGGAAGGGCTACCCAAGCACACAACATGCTTGAAGGTTAGACAGAAAGACTGACCCACTGATTTCCTCAAAGATCAACAGATGAGGCACGACAAACGATCCAATAATGCATGGATTTTGATCCTGGTGCTGGGGTGAAGCACTGTAAGATGACATTGTGAAACAAAACATATAGAAAAGTGTCAGGGGATAAATGGTATCTCAGTAGATCCTCCTCTGTGGGCCTTCCTCACCTCATGCTATTTAGCCAAAATAAACACTTTAGGGAACTATCACCTTCTGCCTTGGTCTGCCTCACCTGTCTGTAGCACTAGAGCCTGCAGCTGACCTCCAGAGGAAGCCATGATCCATCAGGTGCTTTCAGGAGAACATAAAGTGCTCATAAAATGGAATTTAACCTGACTACCATTTAAAAGAATATAGAGCAATTGATACTGGTGGATCTCCCTAGAGTAGGGATTCCCAAAGTGGGCAGCACCCCCCCGCCGGGGGCGGTGGAAACATCAATGGGGGCAGTAAGGAATTTGGGGTGGAGGGGGTGGCAGAGAACTTTGGGGTGGTAGGAAGGTGGTGCAGGGGTTCCTGGGCTAGCTGGCAGGAAAAAGGTTTTGTCCTGCCATCTTGGTGACTGGTGAGTTTTAAAGGAAAAGAAGCAGTATTTTCTTTGCTGTATAGCTGGGTCAGGGAGGGGAGTCAAGGCAAACAGCCTCATCGCTGCTGCTTTGCAAGGCAATATTTTTTTTGTAATAGCACTCTCCTGGCTGTGTAGCCCCAGGAGGGGGGGGGGGCAGCATAGCAAACAGCAAGGATCTACATAAATTGTACATCCTTACTCTTTGCCAAGTGATCCAGAATTTATGTACATTAAAATGAAGGATGAATCCAGTCTTCTGAAGTCCTTTTCAAATAATAGCATCATTGTGTATTCTGATCAAACCTGGAACAGGTTGAAAAAAATGTCAGGGTGTAGGAATGCCTTTAATCATCATGGAGGTACCAAGGAATCTACTTGGTCAAACTTCATTCCTGAAGCTTTGTGACCATATAGGACTTCCTTACTTCAACTTATGATGCAACTCAGCACTCAGTCCTTCAAAAGTTACTTCCTCATCTAACACATTGCTGTGTTTCCTTCTTATGATCTTATAAAACTGATACAATCAGTAGTATCAGGAAGCTGTACACTAGTTTATACTGCATTAATGAAATGTTGATACTGCATTAATGAAATGGTGTAGCATCTTCAGCTGCAAGTATAAGCACACTGAGTTTATGTGCAGTTTGATTACCTATATTTATGCTTGATATTCCACTTTGGCGAATCTTTTCTCAGTGGGTCTTTAAAAGTAATCAATGTGGCTTAGCTGTGGTGACAGTTTTGACCAAATGACATTTAATTTCTGACATTTGGAAAGTTTTAGTCTATTTCATTTTTTTGTTCAGTAGTAAAACAGAAAACCACATGTGTTTTAATCAAACATTTCCTGAAATCTAAAAAAATATATAGTTAGAGCCTGTGTAGGAATAGGAACTGATGGTAGTAATCATTTGATTATTAAAAAGATTAATGCACCTTTTCTGGAAAGTGCAAAGCAGCTTTGATTCTCCCAAATGTCCAATACTTCTCTTCTTAGATTAGCCCCCATTTACCTCTCTAGCTTGCTTTTCTAGCACACAGTAGAGAAATGCAATTACAAAAACCTGTTCAAATGACATGGATAACTCTGCTTAAAATGGCCATGTAAAGCACATATATATATGGAATATGCTTTTCCCACTTACTGCAGTACTATCAGAACTGGTTTTCCGCTAGAGGAAAGGAAATAAGCAAATAATCAAGGACAAACAGAATATCCTTAGTTACCAATTAGGCTACGAAGGGGGGGGGGGGTCAGATATAACAAGGCTCTGTACATGAATTGCTATACATTCTTCATTCCATTTCAATCCTGCTAATCCTTCACAGTACCCTATGAACGTGGCTAAGGTAATGTTTTCTCAACTGCATCAGGGCTTCTGTTTGGCTGTGCAGATTTACAATGCTTTGGTGATGCTGTCAAAGCAGTGTTGGTTTTATTCTCTCTCACAATCCTCTTTCCCAGTGTATTTTTTAAAAATTACTTCTCTTATCTCCTGCACTTGGGTTTCCTCTGCGTGTGGCTCCACTTCCTGCAGTGGCCCTGTTGAAGTTGGCTCCATCCTCACTGTCAGCCAGAATAGCAAGAACCAGTTCTCTCTTCCAACATTTGAAAGACTTCGGTTTTTGCTCCCTGAGCCTTCTTTTTCCCTTAAAAATAAGAGTTAACTGGGACCAACTGTCTCTTGCAAAGATATCTGCTTTGCTATATACATAATTCCCCACATCCAGCACAGCACACCAGGTCACAAGAGTATTACCAGGCATCTTTGAAGCTAAATTCTTTGGCTTTACACCTTCCCTTGCTAAATCTGCACCAGCAAAAGACAGGTGTATTCACAGCAAAAGCAGCCCCTGGGAAGGGTACTATGAGCATTAGCTACAATCATGCTGCGATACAAGCACAAACAATACAAAAAAGCAAATGCTTTTCAAAAAAAGCATTATCACATTTGAAACAGAAATCTTCATAAATACATTTACCAATCCTCTGCTAAAGAAACATATTCGGCCCAGTAGGCAAACTCTTTGTTAGCTTTTAGAAGGTCCCCCATTTGACTACAAAGGAGAAAAGTTTGCGCCCTCCTATACCTAGACAGCCTAGTGACTGGAAAAACAGGTTTCCAGTTGAGGTCCCATGAAGCTTAGCCTTTAATTCAATTTCTTGCCTTCCTCCTTACTCTTTAGATGTTTGCCTCTCTGTTTCTTCTTCTCTCTCAGCTCATCCTAGGTATGGTAGAGAACCCTCCACTGACTCAGGGCAAGATTCTAAAACGATCCTTGTCAAGCTAGTAGGAGCTGTCTCATTCCTTGTCCTCAGCACCACACAGGAGAGAAGAGAAAAAGCAGCTGGCCCATGTCCAAGTTGGCTGGAGCCATCTCAAATCACTTCCTTTCCACTGGAGACTTTTCCAGGGAAGGGGAACACCCTGTTGTTATACTTAGCCCATCTCTTGGGGAAGAAGGCTACCAAGTCTTCTAATCAGCAAATAAAATTATGTTCTTGTTTCTTGAGTGGGCAGAAGGGCATTTCACCTGCCAATGTCAGGTCGATCCACTTGTTCTTCTGCATGCTAGTAACATGGGGGAGATGTCCACTACCAGCTGTCCACACCCACTGTCTTCTGAAGGTAACTCTGCCTCTCAGATGGCAATTAAGAAGCAGTCCAACTGCCACCCTAGTCAGATGGGAGGAGGCTGTCTGAAGGCGAACAAATGCCTACTACAACAAGACTTTACAGTTAAGAAAAAAATATCACTATCTGAATACCCCTCCCCCCATAAGACCTGAGCTATGAACGACAGGCAATTCCACTGCCATCTTCTGAAATGCAACAGGTAGCTATGTTGTATTTGCTGTGTTAGGCATTGGCAACTAGTGTCTGAACAACTGCACAGGGGTGGAAAGAAAATGATTAAAGACCCGAGATCTTAAACTAGAAGATCTTATCAGACCCTTCAAGGGGCACCAAAGAACTTACATTCCACACAAATTAGGCAAAACAATGCCTAAAATAAAATGAGGGGCTATAACACTGCACATGCATCGTCATCATGCTCTATCACTGGTTCTGTCTTGTACATTCCTTCACTGGAGTCAGTGTGGGGGTCCTCATATTCCTCTACATAACTATCTTGCGATTGAAAATGCTTGCTCCAGGAATCCCAGGGCACTGCATGGCTAAAGGGGATAAAGCATAAGAACTTTTATAATATTCAAGCTATAAATATAAGAAACAGCTTTTTCCCACCTTGAGTATAACTGATTGATTTTTGTGAAATTAATCTCCCTTGAGTTGCACTAAAACTATAATTAATCAAGGTGAAACTACTGCGATTTGGGGTCAAATTATAGAATAAGAGGGATTTTTGGTTATAGATGTGGCCTCTGAATGTCAACTTGATGAGGAATTTGGCACTCCAACTGAGTTTGACACCCTTAGCCTGTATCCATAGGACAAGCCAACTAAAAGAATAAGTATATTAATTAATTAAGTATATTAATTAATTAAAAGTATATTAATTAATTAAAAGTATATTAATTAATATACTTAATTAATTAAATATATTAATTTCAAAAGCACAGAGGTGGGGGGGCTTTGCTACTGAGAATTTTCCTACTCATTTCCATAATCAGAATGATCTGGTTTATCATTCCAACTTTCATGGTGGCTTTCCTACATTATTTAAGAATACAAACATGCTATTTAGACTCTCTTCACGCAACATGTGGAGTTCAAATGTATCGCAGCCACTGCACACCAGCTGTAGCGTGCAACGAACATGCTGCAGTTGTTGGAGAAACAACACTGTCAATAAGGGGAGAGAAGACAGGCTGCCAGAGACTGAGACGGCCTGCATCTTAGAAGATTCCCATAGACAAAGCGAAGCAGTGTACAGCAGCAGAGCAACATCACCAGACAGAGTTCCACAGACTACGTAAGCCATTGTTTCCAGAGATCTATTAGCAGTTAGAACAACAGAAGATGACAGTGTTTCCCTTCCCTCCCACACCCCTCAAAAAGGCATACTTCAGTTTCAGTCCATATAAGTGCAATAGAAGGAAAAAGCAGACCCCTGAACCTGGCATCCAATAACCTGCTTGCTCTACTAAAAAATCCCAGCTTGTCGTCTGCCTAAAACAGACCAGAGCTGCCAGAGATCAGCTGAACTGCTAAAGGAGTGAGGCAGAGCAGAATGAGCTCATCTGCACATTAGCATAGAGGCGGGTGTCGAATTCAGCCAGCAGGTGGTGCCAGTTAAGAGACATCAGTCTTGGTTGGCTTTCCTTCTTTTGAGGCACCTTCAGTCACACTCACTTCCAGAACCACTCAGTTCTTTAACTGGTATAATAAACGTGGAAGAAGAGAGTCTTGTTGCGCAGGAGGGAGTAAGAATTGTCAAATTTGAGCAAGTAGATGCCTTCCCCTGGATAATCATGTCTGCCTACTTGCACTTCCTGGTGACTGTCTCGCCGGTAGACGGGCATGATCTCCCCATAGCGATTCCGCAAATAGCTTTTGGAGCCCCTTTCCACATCACCAACAGGAATAGGCCCTGAAAAGGGGAAAAAACAGACCAAGACAATGTATCCATCAGTGATAGTAGTCAATAGATGGTGCACTGGAAGGGTGAGATCATCAGTTTAAAGGCAGCTACATGAAAAGCACATTATGCTACATACTTGACTGATCTTCAAATTATCTGCTACCAATGATGCAGGTACCACACAGAATTCAACATCTCAACCTTTCCTACATTATACAAAAATAACTCCCACTAAAAGTAGGCAGTTCATTCCCGCCAAACATGTTTTGAATTAAAACATTTGGATTACACAGTAAATGAATAAGCAATACTTGATTAATGTTTTCAATTCTCTATGATGGTTAACTAGAAAAATGGTGATTCAAAGGCTATGATATTCACTCTTTTTCAAGATGATGCACAACAGCCATTTGTTTCATCAGGCCAGTCAAGAGTTTTGACAGTGCTGTGGATGTTTTACTTTTCACATTCCTATTGATGCACCAGATTATGATCCAAAGTAGGATGCAGTTTTACTGCTGAAACTATGGCAGTGCCAAATGAGTAACCAACTAGGAACCACACAAAATTGGCTCTATGCTCACAAGAAGACGACACAGCATATGAGTGTATAGAAAGCTGTCAGGTGTTCAATGACACTGAAACTGACCTGCCTGGTTTGGATAAATGATTGAGACTATGGTCTATACTGCTGCATATAGCTTATTGTAAGTAGAAACCTATTATGTAATTTCTGCACCACTTAATGTGTTAATGTTAATACTTATGCTGTGCTTTAGTTCTTTCTGGTAATTCTTGACTTCTAAAATCCTAATGCATTGGTTACTGAATGTCCCCCTTGTTGACTGTACTGATTCACTACATTTAATCCTACTGGTGTTAGTCAGGAAAGGGTGAGGCACCAAATTTAGTAACATAAATTAGAAAAATAAAAACTGCACCTTGAGTACTTGTGACAAAGTCAGACTATAAATAACAAAGAAATAAGTGCCGGTAAACAGAATTTTATTAATGCTGTTGGCTTTAGAAGTTATTGACATGTTTTCACTTTGTAAAACACCTTAAACACATGTGTGGGGAAGAGGGGGGGGGGGGCAGGAAAAATCTAAATAAATAAAATTTGCTGACAGAGGCATAGTACAAAGGAAAGATCAGTCCTGAAGGGCATTTATCATTTGGAGCCTAAAAATGTGGAAATTCAACCAAGAAAAGTATGAACAATTGCAAATTACAGGGTTTATGATACCAATCTCATTGCTTTGCCCCTTGTATAGTTTGTCACTGACCTTCAAACTCTTCTTCTTCTTCATCATCTTCATCGCTTGATTCACTAACTTGTACAGTAATGGCAGTACTAGTGACAGGAGTCCAGTCAAAATAGACTCCAAAGCCAATGTCATAATCTTCTGTGGCAAACTCCCAGCACACACGCTTCCCATCGGGATGGGTTGGCACCCGGACTGTTACGACTTCGCCCCGTTTCACTACCATGCGGGCATTCTTCTCCTTTGACATCTTTGTTTTGAAGTCCCTTATCTTGGCACTTGTCCAGGTAGTGGGAGGAATTAGGGGTGGGGGCAGAGCTAAAAAGAAACAAGACGGGCTGGGACCAAATTCACACATGCCACAAGGATCTTTTCAATTATCCTACTGTCAATGTGTAAATATAAAAAGCAGAAAGGCAGTTTTACATCATCTTGTATCAGGGCTCTGCATCGATTGACGGCCACGCAACACCATGTGCAGTCACTTTCCTGGCTTCTTACTCTTTACAATGCATTGTGATCACAGCCTTTATTGACTTTTTATTAGTTGGGGAGGGGGGACTGTTCTGTAACAGAATCAGGTGTTCTAGTTGTGAGACTGCCACCTTTCAAATGAAAGAGAATGGTTTTGCCACCTTGTATCACCAGAGCTTTTGAGCACAACCTTGACCACTTTCCATCCTCTTCATCTCTCCATACTCATTCTCAAACTTTCTCTGTGCCACCTGATATAACTTTTCTAGTTCACCTGATTCAATCCATAATGTATCTCACAGTGACACAGTTGTGCACCTTCTTTACTGGCCATCCAGCCCAAGCTGGAGCTCACCCCATATGGAACACACCATGGGAAAGCTTCTGTCTACTTAGTGCATTTTTATCCTGCCTTCCGGCAAGGTGCTCAAGGCTGAATACATGATTCTCCCTTCTTTATTTTATCTTCACAAAAAGCCTGTGAGATTGATAGAGTTTAATGTCAAACTGGAGATTTGAACCTGGGTCTTCCAGAATGTAGTATGACACTCTAAGCACCACTCTGCCATGGATTCTGGCAGTACATTGGCGACAGATTTAAATCGTCATCAAAACATGGAGTGGGTTGACCTGCCGGGCTGAAGTGTTGTTTTAGGCAGCACTTTATTACCTAATTGGCAAAAACATCCTGAGTGAAAGTTAGCTTTGATCATCTGCCCACCCGGTACCCCGCCCCACTGATCAGAAAATGGAACACCATCTCAGCTCTGTGTCTATTTTGACTCCGTAGCTTTAATTCCCTGAGAACTTCCTGCTCTGCCATCATGCTTCAGTCATGTACTTTTCTGGAAGCTCAACTGGATAGTTTCAGTCCAAGACAATACAAGAAAAGTAAAAAGAAAGAGCTCTTCAGCAGAATCCACACATCAGTTGATACTATTAAATGAAAAAAGAATGAAAAATAATCTAATGCCCAGCTTTCCTGTTCTGTCAGTTTTGCTTTCAGCACTTGCCATACCCTGTAGGACAAATGAGCACTAAAATTACAAGTGTTTGGCCGCCAATCAGGCCAAGAGGCAGTAATGCAATCATGCTTCTTACCTTTCTTCTGCTCACCCAGCAGGTCTGAAGTCTCCAGCTCTGCTGAAAGGACATCTACTGCACCTGTGTATTCAGACTGTATCATGACTATATCGCCTGGTCCTTGTGGGGTAGGATACTTTGTCATGGGAACTACAGCCTCCTATACAAAGAACACAAATCTCCTTAATATCATACCAATGTCTTCAAAAAGTCCATCTCTCTAATAGACTAGATACACTGTGTTTTCTATCTCAAGCCGCTATTTGCCCTGTGTGACCCTCTTCTCTTTTCTTATTTATTCGTTTATTGGTTCAATTTAATATACTGCCCACCCCCAGAGGGCTCTGCTGTGGGAGAAAATTAGTCTTGTAAGCCAGGTGAGGGAGAAGGCATGCAAGCCAGGTGAGGGAGAAGGCATGCAAAAAGACTGAACAGAAGCTATACCGTCTGCACCCCACTTCATGGCTTCGATTTTTAACAGTACAGGCTGGCTGCTCAATGAACTGTCACCAAAATTGCCCCTCCTCATTCAAGCACAGATCTATTGAATAAAAAAGGGAGGTTGAAAAGAGAAATTCTAGAGAAGTAGCCATGTCAGTCTGCTGCCAAAATAATGAGAGGATTTGGGGCACTTTAAAGATTAAGGCATTTGTTGTGGCATAAGCTTTCTTTCGCCACAGCCCACTTGTTCAGATGCATGTTCCAGCACAGGGCAGGTTTTATATACAGAATTATCCTGTGCTGATATTTTGATAAATGCATTCATTGCAATACATACAACACTACCCTGACATTAAAAAGAATCTATTTGGGGTTTTTAAAAAATGTCCTGAAGCACCAGCCTGAAATGTATATTTGAAATCTTAAAGCCTCCAAGGGGAAAACAGCAGGAGATAAAATTAATTGTTTCAAGTAGTAAAACACTGAGAAGAATTTAATTTTTTTGAACTGTTACTCCAATCTCATTTTGACTTTGCTTTAGACTAATATTTCCACAGTGCATCGACTTTCACCTATAGAGTTGATATTGCCGCATCCTCCCTTCTACACCAGCCCCAAATGTCTCCCGATCCTATTCCTGGAGTTCCTGGCAGCGCAGCAACAGGAAATGGGGTGGGTGTGGGGTGCCACTACAGAAGGGTAGGAAATCATGCTCCACAAGCACATTATTCATACCAATGGTAATATTAGTCTGGATCCAAGCGACTACATATAGTGTTCACTTTAATACAGCTGCACAGACCATTTCAGCAATCAGAAAGACTCCAAGATCACATTCGGCCATGTCCACGCATGCCAAATTAACACATAAGAACATAAGAACATAAGAACTAGCCTGCTGGATCAGACCAGAGTCCATCTAGTCCAGCATTCTGCTTCTCGCAGTGGCCCACCAGGTGCCTTTGGGAGCTCACATGCAGGATGTGAAAGCAATGGCCTTCTGCTGCTGCTGCTCCTGAGCACCTGGTCTGCTAAGGCATTTGCAATCTCAGATCAAGGAGGATCAAGATTGGTAGCCATAGATTGACTTCTCCTCCATAAATCTGTCCAAGCCCTTTTTAAAGCTATCCAGGTTAGTGGCCATCACCACCTCCTGTGGCAGCATATTCCAAACACCAATCACACGTTGCATGAAGAAGTGTTTCCTTTTATTAGTCCTAACACAAACACAAACTTGTTCTAGTTAGTATTGCAAACCATTTATGAAGTTGCCCTCAATACTATGTCAACACCTCATTTGCAATCACTTTCCCGGGATTTTTATGCTATAATTAGCACCTGATAGTATAGGTTCAAATTTCTACCAAGATGTCTGTTTGTACAAGCTACAGCTATTCAGAGAAATGTTCCTCCATACCTCTTCCACTTTGTCACAATTTTTAAAAACACATATTGTAATGGTGTGTAGCATCTATCTTTTTACAGAGCAATCCTAGGCATATCTACACAGAATCCCACTCATGTCTCTTCAGTGTTTACTTTTTGGAAAGCATGAAGAATTCCTCCTTTCCTGTTAGACTGCCCCTTTTCATCTTGGTATGTTTTCTAACTTTTTGGTCATCCTTACTGGACATAATCCTACAGAGTTAGCTTTTCCAGATTCCTTTCTATCTCTCTTATTTAAAAAACTTGCTGTTTTAAAAAACTTGCTGTTTTAAAAAATTAACTGTCTAAAAAGAGTTTATGCCTAGTTGAGCATAAATCTGATGCACTAAAAATTACTATATGGAAATCACAAATAGCGGCTCAAGTATCTTAAGAGGAAGCATGCACTTAATATAAACAGGGTATGGCACAAACTTCAGGAAACATATTTGCACTTTACAGCAAGGGTGAATAATGTATTTGGAGACAAAAGACATAAACACAACACATAAAATCCCCTACCTACCTCTTGCTGCTCGATTTGGTTGGCTTCCTTTCTTGCTACATCTTCCTCTTTCAGATCAGCATCACCACTTGCCAAATCCTTCGTACCACCCCCATTCACAGATGATCCATTTTGCAACCTCTCAGAGAAAGACAGCACATCAATTCAGAACGTTTTAAGAGCATGCAGCAGACAGGCAAAGCATGTATAATTGAAACTCCAATTCAATCAACTGGAAAGGCTGATAAAAGCGGTCAAAATAGAACTCAAGATACTAAGCAACATGGTTTCTCTAATGCATGTTTTTCACTGTCACATCTAATTGAATCTCTCTTAGCGTGAATCATCTGTGTTATATTCCCTTAGGTAGCGAAATTCAGTCCAGCTGAACCCATCCAATAATCCTATCACAGTGGGTGATTCTGTAAACACTGGTGTAACAAATCATGCCCTCCACAGAATGAAGTAACCACCATGCCATAATTTTGTTAGGCAAAAACAGACACCAGAATAATTTGATACCTCTGATCAAACCACTCCAGATTTGAAAGTGAAGTTTTCATAAAGAAATTTTAAAAGACTGAAACCTTATTCAGTTCTCAAGATGTATCACACCAGGCAAAACTGAGAGCTAACTCTAGTAATAGGTTGCAGCACGTTCATGTCCATGCGAGCTGCCTCAAGATCTTCAGGACCTCAGGCAGATGTTTTCCTAAGCCCCGCCTACTGTATGAGAACCATTCAAGACTGAACCCAGGCTCTTCCACAAGCAAACACGAGTATTCTAGTGCTAATCTATTGCCCTGCTCAGTTGCAAAGTACCAAAACTCGATCTGGTTGTTGGGAGAAGTTGTATGAAAACAGAAGAAAAGCTCACAAATGGCTGAAAACAGCAGAATAGTGCCAGCTTCTTCTCCATTCATTTCTAACCTACTCATGTAAAATTATGGCCCAACAAGAGGAGGTTACCTCATGGATATTGCAACTCATCCAATTGCCACTGCTGCAAATTGTGTTTGCATGATTTCTCTGCCTAGGAGAGAAACATGACCTAGCTGCAACGTACAAAAACAGAAATCAAGAGTTAAAACTGCACCCTGGGAAATTTAACAAAATCCTAATGTTTTATAGTTGAACTTTGAAAAGCCCCAGGTGAGATTATCTCCGAGATAAAACCTAGTAGTGACAAAGGTGGGGGACCACCTCATATCCTTAAACTGGTTCAATTATACATTTACTCTAGTGAGGTTTGGGAGGAGACACATGAATAACCCCCTTCCAGAAGGTTATATATATAACCTTCCAGAAGGTTATATATAATAAAGGTTATATATAATAAAGTTGATCAAAGAGATGATAAGAAGTGTATTACAATAGAATTAGGGAACATGTTGACTGTTGAGAAAACTCAGCAATGAAGGAATAAGAGGGGAAGTCCTCCTATGGATTAAAAACTGGTTGAGAAACAGGAAACAAAGAGTGGGTGTAAATGGGAAGTTCTCACAATGGAGAGATGTCGGGAGTGGTGTCTCCCAAGGATCCGTTTTGGGACCAGTGCTCTTTAACCTATTCATAAATGACCTGGAAGTAGGGGTGGGTAGCGTGGTGGCCAAGTTTGCAGATGATACCAAATTATGTAGGGTGGTGAGAACCACAAAGGATTGCGAAGAGCTCCAAGCTGACCTTGATAAATTACCAGGGGGTGAGTGGGCTCAGAAATGGCAAATGCAGTTCAATGTAGCAAAATGCAAAGTGATGCAATTATAGGGCAAAATTTTAAACTTCACATACATCGCTTACAGGGGTCTCTAAAAAAGCATTCAGTCACAGACCAGGAAAGGGATTTAGGCGTCTTAGTTGATAGTTCCATGGGAATGTCAACACAATGCATGGCAGCTGTAAAAAAGGCAACTCTATGCTGGGGATAATTAGGAACAGGAATTGAGAATAAACTGCAAAGATTGTCATGCCCTTATATAAAGCAGTGGTGCGAATCTGCGACTTGGAGTACTTGTGGGCGTCCAGTTCTGGTCACAGCATCTCAAAAAAAGGATATTGAGGAGATAGAAAAAGTGCAGAGAAGGGCAACAAGGATGATTGAGGGATCTGGAGCACCCTTTCCTATGAGGAGAGGCTGCAGCCGTTTGGGACCTCTTTAGTTTGGAGAGGGAGGCGGCTGAGGGGGGATATAATTGAAGTCTACAAAATTATGGCATGGGTAGAAATCAGTTGACAGAGAGAAATTTTTCTTTCTTTTCTCACAATGCTAGGAACCCAGGGGCATTCATTGAAAATGCTGGGGGAAGGAATTAGGACTAATAAAAGGAAACACTTCTTCAATGCGCTAAGAACGTGGTGATTGGTGTTTTGGAATATGCTGCCACAGGAGGTGGTGATGGCCACTCAACCTGGATATAGCTCTTTTAAAAGGGCTTTGGACAGATTTCCTATGGAGGAGGAAGGTCGATTATGGCTACCAATCTTGATCCTCCTTGATCTGAGATTGCAAATGCCTTAACAGACCAGGTGATCGGGAGCAACAGCCGCAGAAGGCCATTGTGTTCACATCCTACATGTGAGCTCCCAAAGGCACCTGGTGGGCCACTGCGAGTAGCAGAGAGCTGGACTAGATGGACTTTGGTCTGATCCAGCTGGCTTGTTCTTATGTTCTTAACATTTCTGCCTATAAGTATAGTGGGAGATACCCCAGCATGACAGCAGAACTAAAGGCAATACAAAATAATTCCATGTGATTTTTAAATAGCACCCAGTTACAGTATGGACAAATTGTCATATGATTAGGGAACCTCTTTAAAATGTTTTCCGCTTCAAATGACATCCAAGCTCTGTTATCCAGGAGCAAAAAGAAAACAACAAAATGAAACTGGACAGATTAGCTCATTAGTAGTCATATAGCCACATCAGTGACAACATTAGAGGACCCCATTAGAGTAAAGGTCTCCAACCTTTTCCACCCTGTGGATGCCTTTGGAATTCTGATATAAGGTGGTAGGTACACACAATTAAACGGTTGCCACAAAAGGCAGAGTCAACCACAAATGTCAAGAAATGAGGTCATGCATACCTAATAGTAACTCTTCAACATTTCAGGCAAAAACTCTGTTTAACATGAGTTACAATTAACATAAAATTAACTCTATTAAAATGAACCTATTGTTTAAAAATACAATTTCAGTCACACAGTGAAGACCGTTGCACTGTGGTGGCAGCTGCTACCAAGCAACTTTTTAAAAACTCTGTACTACCAATCTAATCCCCAACAGCCAATCAGAAGCCCTGCTCAGCAAAAGCCCCACTTAGGGGTTACATGAGAGGAACTGGCAAGCACCCACGAGCACCATGTCAGGGATGCCTGCATAAGAGGTCATCAACATGGCCCACTGAACAGCTTCACATTCTGCTGAATAAACTGCTCAGTTTTCAGAGAAACTTTACTGTCCCTTTGTACTCTAGCACACATATTAGGCTAGTTAACAGGACTTCAGTTGTTCTTGGTCCTTTCAGACGAGTGCTGAAACTTCCTAGAAATACTGGAGCTGTTTAACATTTTGAAGAACAAAATTAGTCTTCAGTGGAATTAAAATATAGTGCCTGAAACTGTTGTTTCCTTTTATTGTATTCAATCAATTTTAATCAACTTTCTGGTCCATATTGCATACTTCAGTATTTGGCTGTGGTCTTGAGTACTCAAAAGTTCTTGAAAATAAAAATATTTCACTATATGCTCTAAAAGTTAACAGCAAATTAGTCTAGGGAACCTCTTGGGAAAGAGTTCCGGCCTAGCCTCTGCTTATCATGGCATACACAGAAGGGTTTTCCTAGCTCAGTCAAAACCCTTGAACATCTAGGAAAGGGCATTTGAACTGTAGCTGGAAGCCAACCACCAACTAATGAAGAAGTGATTTCAATCTACCACACTACTGGTTTCACAGGCATCAGAGTGAGGATTACCTCAGATAACTTTAAAAAATAACACTGTGCTCCAATCATGAGGAAATAAAACAAACTCTGACTCATTTAACTAATCTTTCTTTTTAAAGCACAGTTGCACTATATGCAGCATTGCCGTTTTAAGTGCTAATAAATAGTGCCTAAGTGCTACTGAAACACATCAGCAAAAGATCAGGTTTCCAGGTGGACTTTAAACAATGTGTGTTTTTATCTTGAGGGGAAAAGAGCAGATTGCCAGATCTGTGCTTCACAGAAATGTATGGTAGAGAAAGATGTTTCTTTCCTTCTTTGCTCCTCTACCATACTTCAGATAGGACTGTACCACTCACGTATTTCCTACCTGCATTGTAAAGTATCATTCTCTGAAATGGCAGGTGTTTTGGATGCAGGTTCTGACCTGTGAGTTGAATCTTCATTCTCTAAAAGACAACAAAGAGACGATTAGTCTTGATCTTGTACTATGTGAAGAGCTCTAGCTAACATCCAATGTTACATACAAGAAGTCTTTCAGGCAGGCAGCTATTTCACGAAAGGTTCTTAACACAAAACTCAAAAATTGCACTGAAAATTAGAGCCGAAGAGCCCTAGAGAACACACCAGCTTACAACAATCTCGAAAGGGGATGATGGAGGTAAAACATATTTTCAAGTGTTTACATTCCATCCCTCACCCAGATAAGTGGTCCCCAGGACAGCTGACATTAAAAACAATTAAAATCAAAGCAAAACAAATTTTAAAAATATCAAAGCACAATAAAAGTATCAAAAGGAGAAAAAAGTGCAAAAGCACAAAAGAAAGGAACGTGTAGAATAAAAAGATTTAAATTGATACAAAATATATTTTAAAGCAACAATTAAGCAACAAACAATGAAAAAATCCACAGAGAAAATTAAAGAAAATACATTGCTTAAAATGGGGTTTCATCCAGCACTGGAAAGGCATCAGATGAGGTGGCAGGGAAAACTCCCAAAACGGGCCCTGCATCTGAAAAGGTGCTGCTACCCACTGGCACCTGCCTCACCTTCAAAAGCAAAGACAGACTGAGAAGGTCAAGCACATTTATATGTTTGTTAAGCACCATTTTGGAGGATGGGCAAGCACATTTATATGTTTGTTAAGAGCCACACTTATCAGAACCACAATTTAAAATGTATGCACTACTTCCTTAACCTCTTACAGGAAGAACGCAGGCAATGTTCAGATTACACAAACTGGTACTGAACAAGTTTAAAGACACAATTAAATGCTTACTGAACCTACAGTGTTGATAGGTCTGGCTACTGAAAGCCCCAGAGTTGCAAAAAAAAAAAAGACAAGGCAGCTCCAAGAAAATGTTCTGAAGTCCCATGACTGTTCCCTTGAAGCAGTATCATTGGGAGACAGTGGGAAGGAAAAGATAAAGTCACTATTTTCAGTGGAATTCAAGCCTTCAAAGTGAGGGACACCAAGAGTGTGTGAACTATTTCATGGTCAGGTGTGGAACAGTACTTGAATGAACCTATCATCTTTCACAAGGAATTGAGCAAATCAGTTTTTGTGGAATTTTGCAAAATTGTTTTCAGTTTTACAGCCTTTGTACAGGACTACTTTTTAAGCATCCAATGGTCTCTGTGCTGCAGGTGTTTCTGATAGCAGCTGTGTCTTCCTGCAAGTGAGTAGGAAAGGCAGAGGAGCAAAGGTCTCATTCATGAATCAGTGGGACAGCTCCCAAACTGTTGAAAATCAGAAATGTTAATACAGCCAGAAGCATTGAAAGGATAATGACGCAGGTTTAAAAACAACTACAGGGAGGTCAAAATCAGGGATGTTTTCAACAATCAGACACACCTGAGAATCATACAAAGCCATGAATCACATGACTGGATGACCTTCTCTCGGAAAGGTAACAAGACGACACTATCATGCTTTCCACATAAGAACAGGCTTGTATAGTTTCCCTAATACAGCACAGCAGCAATGGGGCTTCCACACAATAGGTTTTTTAATCAATGATTTAACAGTGTTACATTGATATACCATTATATCAAAATACAAATCAAGATCTCTGAGTTCCCAGCTTTCGTTGTTTTTTTAAAACAGCCAGTTCATTTCATTGCAGATAGCTTTTCCCCATATCTCACAAGGAAAGCCGCTAGATATTTACTTTCTTAAATGAAAACTGGGAACTCGGAGAAACTGATGCATATTTTGGTAATTTATTATTACATCAATATATATTTTGGTATAACATAAAACACTATTAAATCACCAATTAAATGAAAGAGGAAATTGCTACAATGGGGGAAATGGCTGCTGTGTAGGCTGAACTAGGATAAGTGAGACTTTTTTGCCCATATGGCAGCCACCTAAGGCCTTGCTATGATCTTCCACAAAACTTTGGAGCAAAGCAGGTTTGAGAGCTCTCAAAAGAAAATTCGGGGAAAGCTCAGCAGGTGCTTAAAGGCGCCTTGATGCTGTGGGGAGCAAAACCCACCTCCCAACAGGATCAAATGTAGGTCATATAACTCATGCATAAAAACCTTGTATGTCATTAAATCTTTTCCTTTCGAACAGAGACCAGGCAGAGATCAGATGGCTATAAACTAGAGGTGATTACAACACAGACAAATTACATTATCCTGTATATACTTGTACCATATTTTAATGTAAATTTTCGGGTAGAATTTGGAAACAAGTAATGCTGTAGGCCTTGGATGTGAATAGCAGTGAAGAAAGGTGGTCTACAAACATTTTAAAAATAAAAATACATTTCAAGCATCAAGGATCAGATCTCAGTCATAAAAGCACAGCTCCATGGTTAATACCAGAGTATACTGTGCACTCTATCAATATAAAAGAAATGAGTTTGCATCTTTAAAATGTACTTTACATCCTTGTGTATGCTTTGTTATTTTGTACTATTTATCTTGGTTTCCATCATTCAGCTTTTCCAAAATAGTTCCTTAGCAATTATTAGACTGGAAGGAGGAGAAAGAATGGAATAAAGTTCAGAGTACTTTGTATAGATTATTTTGTAATCTTTACAACAGCTCTGAAAAATAGACCAGTGCTATTATCTTTATATTAGGATAGAGACTGAGAGAACAGAAGCTTGTCTAAAGATACCAGTTGAATTCATGGCCAAAATATTATTTGAAACAGGAATTTTCTGGTTTGAAACTGAGCTGTTACAGAGATTATCCCGCTAGATTAAATATCATTCCTGTTATACTCAGTTCTTCTCCTGTTTAGGATTTTCCTGATATTTTCTTCATGTTCTTAGGAGCTATAGGAGCTAGAATTTGCTTTTAAAAATACTAATACATCTAGGACACCGATTTCTGCATTAAATACCAAGCTGCACTAGCATTCTGAAGGTGGAGAATTAAAGGATGCTGGAGACATGCCCAGGATATTCTATGACTGATCTGGCTTTGCCTACCAGATTCTGCATTTGTTTAGTACTTCTGCTCACTCATGGGACACATACATTCCAGATGGTGCATCCTTTAGCATAATTTGCTCAAGACAAACCAGCAGTTGCTAGTGCTTAACACAAACACACGCATATACAAGACTTTGGTGGGACTTTATATTTCAAGCATGAAATATCATAACAGCACACTCCCAAGCAAAGTTACACCCTCCTAAGTGGAGGAACAGCTGAACTTTAAATCTTTCAAGAGTTACAGCTTGTGCAAGAAACAACAATTAATTGTTCAAAAAGTGTATAAAATGGACAAATTCCTATTGTTTCCTGAAATGAAAGGAATAACACTGATTCCTAAAATGCCCACAAAACTCCACAAAGGCTTGACTCTACAAAGGAGCGATCAAACAACCAGTTTCCAAAATGGCCTGCGAAAAATAAATTCTGATGCTTTTTCTTCCTAGTACTGTAAAGTAATTTGGGGGACCACTTTGCTCCTTTGCCCAGTTTTATAGACTTTTGTTCAGCAGCTTTAAAAGAGAAATGTTTGGCAACCCATTATCACAAAGTTTCTAATGCAATTATTCCTCTCCTATTGTGGGTTTCAAATTTAAAAAACCCATCTTGCAAAACTGATGAACTGCTCAAACTGAAAAACAAACAGCTCAGAAAGGAAATCTTTTATCAAACTTAATGGATATTACAGATAAAACTGGGCAAGTATAGATTTTGGCATCACTATTCAACTACCCAGGATTCTGTGAACTCACTTTTTAATTACAGAAAGCACATTCAGTGTTTTTATTCCTGTAAAGATAAGGTTCAAAATGTGTGGGAAGTAACTAGCAAACAAAGTACCAAGGAAAAGTATAGAATAGGAATTGCAGTGGAACAGCAATGGGTTTTTGGTACTGTTTGCATAATCAGGGTCACAGAATGTGGGGTCCTCTTTGGTAGAGTATACATTTGGGAGGTTTTGAGGGGGTGTACACCCAATATGGTAATGCACACAACATTCAAATAGCAAGCCACCAACAGATCCAGTGTTCTGAGCATTGACGAGCATGGAAAAAACCTATGAAAATAATCTCTGATAGTCTAGGAAGCTCACCAGTTTCGGTCTATTTCATCCAACACTGCAACTGATACTTCAGCAACAGACGTACCTGGCTTTAAATATTCAATGCAGTTTGCATATTGGCAGAGATATGGGCCAACCAAACATTCTTTACTCGTCAAAATAGCACTTGGCATTTATATTTATCTTTTTAAAATTCTATGCCATCTCTCCAGGGTTCTGCCTGAAGTAGAAGTAAAGCACCCCAAAATAATCATGATGAAGAATAAAATATATTGCTCTGATATTATATCACTTATAATGTTCACTTCACATATGTTATTTTATTGTCATAAATTATGTAGAGTATATTTCTCTATTGCAGAAGGAAGATACAGAGACTGCGACTTGCCTAACTGGCAAGATCACGATAGAGATATGATCTGAATTGAGGACATCATGATTCATCCTTCAGTCTTTTAGCTATGATTCTGCATGAAGTCTCAATGAAAACTCTCTAAGAAAACAGTCCTTTCTATTCAGCCTGTGGAAATTAGGTATAACACTGGAAGCAGAACTAGAACTCCCTACTCCCAGGCCCTCAAGTTTAACTATTACTCAACAGAGCCGTTAATAGTATGCTTTCCCCTTAGGCTGTTAGTAGTATACTTGAGATTGTAAAAGATATCAATACCGGTGTATAAAAACAAGACAGCAAAAATCCTTTATGGCAATGTGATTATTGCTTGTTGCATGATGCAACAATTACATCAAGGTGCATTAGTCTAATTAAAGAGCAGGTGGTGTGTTAGGGGAAAAATGTATAAACAATCCAGTCCTCAAGAGAAAAGAAGCTATTAGAAGCTATCAACTGACAAACAAGCCTATGAAACAAACAACGTTATAGAATAAGAAGGCTGTTACCAGACAAAGATGTCAGACAAATTATTTCTTGGATGGTAAATGCAACATTGAAAAATACTGCAGGCATTGTATGCACCATTAAGAGTCCCCCTGCTCCACTTTTCTATACTTTTTAATGTAATAATTATTTAGTTTTGGTTAACAGACTATTAAACAAATTCTGTGACAGGCTGTCTAGCCTAGAAAATAAAGAAGAGGTGCAAAGGAACAAATCGAAAACGTACAACACGGGAAGGCTCTCCTCTTCCCCACAGGCTTCAAAATTAACCTGCCCCAAAGGGGATGTATTAAAAAGGCCCTCAGCTTTTAAGATCTGAGTCCTATCTGTTAAAGATAGGACATCTGGAGGACATTAATTCATAGGGTTGCCATGAGTTGGAAGACACTTCATGGTACTTCACATGCATAAAACTTGTGTCTTACAAAGGGCCACACAAATACATTAAGCAGAAGGAAACTGGTTACTTAAAAGAGCCAACTTTACTTATTTAATTCATGTATACCCTTCCTTTTTCCCTGAACAAGAATTCAAAGCAGCTTGCATTATCGCCTTCGTTTTATCCTCACAACAACCCTTTGAGGCACGTTACACTGAGTGTATCACTGATTCAAGGTTACCCAGTAAACTTCCACGGCAGAGAGGGGATTTGAACATGGGTCTCGCAGATCCTAATACAATGCTCTAACCGCTACACCACACTGACTCTTCAGTGAGGTAATGATTAGACTGTTGAGATGTGGGTTCAAATTTGCACTACTAATGGGGGACTTTGGGCCACTGATTCTCTCTCAGCCTAAACTACCTGTCAGGGTTGTTGTGAGGTTAAAAAGAAAGAGGGGATGACAGCTTTCTTGACCTGAACTCAATGGACAGAATGAGCTAGTTTAAAAATCACACACACACACACATAGATAGACAAAGATGTGTAAGTATGAATGGCCTCTCAATGGTTCAAGAAAGCATGGATACAACGAACAAAATATCTTTTTTACTATTGATTGCCCAGGCAAACAGAAATAAGCTTTGACCAGCACCCTCAACATACTTGTTCTGAGCCCCTGCGATGCCAACCAACTCTGTGTACCTCCTGCCAGTCAGCTGGGGTTTCTCTTGCACAAGACGCCCACCCAGATGACTGGGAAAAAAAAACCCAACTGAAGTGCTGCCTCTTCAACTCAAGGATTTTCCCCACAGACTCAAAGGATGCTGTTTTGGTCTTTCCTGGCTGTGCTTCTATGCCTTGACCAATGACACAACACGCAGACAATTATTTTATTTACTTTATTTACTTAAGCCGAAAATTATTTTATTTATAGCTCGCCTCTGCCCCTAATTGGGACCCAAAACGGCTGACGTTTCCCTCTCTTCTGTTCTATCTTCACAGCAACCCTGCGAGGTAGGCTACACCCAGGAAATCATCTCCTGTCGAAGAGGGCCGGAAAACAGAGGCACCTGTTGAATTCCCGCCTGACGGCCAAGGGGGCCAACTGTTAAAAGCTCTGCTAGGATAGGGGATAGGGGATAGGGGATAGGGGATGGGGGGGGGGAGGCTGAGGAGAGGCAAGGAAGCGCCGCCACATGTTAGCCGGCTGCCCGAGGGAGAAAGAGGGTCTGGCAGGGACGGCCACTGCCAGCCTCCCCAGCCCACTACTCCAGTACCTGCAGGGGGCGAAGGCGGCGAGGGGCGGCCGTCCTCTTCTCCGTCCGCGCCGCTGAGGCAACTGTCGCCGCTCGGCGACCCCTCTCCTGTTGGGGGGCCGAACTGGGAGGCAACAGCCGCGGCCGGCACGTCCGACATGGGAAGGCGGGGAAGCCGAAAAAAGCCGGAGAAAAGCGAACGCCTTGCCGAGGGCGAGCCGGAAATACCCGGAAGGAGCCGAGCGGCCACAGGAGCCGTCCCTCCGACCACCGCCTCAAGCCGACCGCTAGCCAGGCTCGCTCCGGCTGCAGCAAAGTATTCGAACCGCTGGACGGGGAAAGGAAAGACGGCCGCACTTCCCGGAAGTCAAGGTGCCCATGACAACGGTTCCAGGAAGGACGCGTTGCCATGGCGCCGGCGCTCTGAGAAGTCTAGTCGTTTGGGCGCGGACCTGTCGGGATGGAGGAGAAGCCGGACGACGTGGTGGAGGACGACGACGTGGATTGGGAAGAGGACGGGGACGACTACGACGGGGACGGGGACGATGCCACCGACTACGGGGACGACGAGGGAGAGGAAGAGGAAAGGGGCGCCTGGGTCTCCCGTCCAAAGCGGCCGGTGCCTACCCCCGAGGTCCGCGTGGAGGGCCAGCGGGACTCCGTATCGAGCCTCGAGACGGAATCGAAATTGTCCGAAGAAGAAACCGAGGGAGAATTTGAAGACCAGACCGAGCCTCCGACCCCGGTGGGGCCCGCCTTCTTACGTTGGACCCCCGAGGAAGTGGCTAACTGGATAGAATTGTTGGGCTTTCCCGACTATAAGGTAAAAAGTGGGACACGTTAGTGTGCGCTTTGCTTTTTCTTTTTACTATACAAAAAGATAAAAAAGAAACATAAACACTTTCACACACACTTCAATACAATACAAGTCCATGAAATACAAAAAAGAAAAATAACCAAGCAATGACTTCCCACCATTTCATTGTTGAATTCTAATCTATTCTATATCTTATTTATTTATTTAATTAAATTTCTAGCCCACCCTTCCCCGAAGGGCTCAGGGTGGTGCACAACCACAATAAAACAAAGCATTAAAATACAATAAAAACAGCACATTACCCCAATATTTAAAATAGGAACCATATAAATATTAATATGAGATGGCTTCGGACTCCCCCTCCCTCCCCACCCTTGCGCCCACGGGAGGCCAGCTGGAATGGTGGCAGATGTATTAGCCAGGCTGGCCAAATGCCTGGCAGAACAGGTCCGTCTTACAGGCCCTGTGGAAACTCTGCAAGTCCCGCAGGGCCCTGATCTCCCTTGGGAGCCTGTTCCATCAGGTGGGGGCCAGGGCCATAAAGGACCTGGCCCGTGTAGAGGCCAGCCTGATTGCCTTTGGGCCAGGGATCACAATAGAGTCCCTCCTCCCGACGGAGCCGGAGGGCCTCCAACTTGAGTGGGCAATATGGGGAGAGGCAGTCCCTCAGGTATGCAGGTCCGAGGCCGTGAATAGCTTTGAAAGTCAAAACCAACACTTTAAACATGACCCAGTACTCGATTGGCATCCAGTGCAGATGATATTGAACTGGCGTAATCCGGTCCCTGCTCGAAGTTCCTGTGAGGAGCCTGGCAGCTGCATTCTGTACGAGTTTTAATTTCTGGATCATGGCTAAAGGCAAGCCCGTGTAGAGTGAGTTACAGTAATCTAGTCTGGAGGTGACCATTGCATGAATCACAGTGGCCAGATTGGGTCAGGAAAGGTACGGGGCCAGTTGCCATGCCTGCCGCAGATGGTAAAAGGCTGTCTGGGCCATCTGGGTGACCTGGGCCTCCAGCGACAATGCTGAATCCAGGATCATCCCAAGGCTTTTGGCAGACGAGGCTAGCTGTAAAGCATCGCTGTATAGCGTAGGCAGGCCAACAGGCGCCGGACGATCCCCCCGACCCAGCCACAGGACTTTTGTCTTTGTAGGATTAAACTTCCACCAACTCGGTCTCAACCAACCAGCCACAGCGTCCAAACAACGCTGGACAGCATCAGGGGCCGAAGACAGATGGCCCTCCATCATGAACACGAGCTGCATGTCATCCGCATATTGGTGGCACTGCAGCCTGAAACTCTGGACTAAACTTGCCAGGGGGTGCATGTAGATATTAAAAAGCATCGGAGAGAGGATCGCTCCCTGCCACACCCCACAAACTATGGGATGTCGCCTGGAGTTCGCTCCCCCCTCCCACCCAATGCCAGCTTAGGGCTGACCCCCGAACTCCAATACCAGCGAGGCAGTGGACCAGAAGGTTATGATCTATGACAGTGATGGCGAATCTTTTCAAGACCGAGTGCCAGGGGCAGAGAAAGGGGAAACTGCACCCAGGGCACGTGTGCTCCCCTGCCCCGGAACGCCCCGGAACACCGCCACCATACCCCTGGAACGCCCTTGCCACACCCCCATGGGTGCATGCCCCTTTGGCGCTATGCCACTGTTGAGTGCCCAAACTGGGACGATTGCGTGCGTGCCCACAAAGAGGGTTCTGCGTGCTACCTCTGGCACGCTTGCCATCGGTTCGCCACCACTGATCTACGACATCGATTGCTGCGGTGAGATCTAACAGCACCAGCAGCACCGAACCGCCTCTGTCCAAGTAAAACCAGAGTTCATCCACAATCTGTTTAAAATGGAACAGTTTATCAGTTAAACACTTTATCGTTTTCTGACATTCTATTTCAACCTGCTGCTTTCTTTTAGATCTGAAATCCTGCAGTTATTTCTCTTCTACTATATTTTTTCCATAGGTAGTCCATAAAAGGTTTCCAGTTTTCTACAAACTTCTCTGTATTAGCGTCCTTTAGTAAAGTTTTTAATGTTGCTATTTCTGATTATTCTGTGACCATGCTAGTGTCCTCTTTGGTCCTTGGAGCCATAATGAAACTTTCCCAGGTCTGCTGGGACAGAGAAAAAAGACCACGTGAAGGGAGACAGCCTTCAGTGGAGCCAGGAAGAACCTCCCACTATCAAGCAGACTGGCCATTTACTTACAAAGGAAGTTCCCCTGGGGAGTGCACTATATTGAAGGGCTGGTGGTAGCCAGGACCAAGTACAACCAAACCCCAACCTAGTACAGTGACTGCCGACCTACAACATGTGTGTCAGAGGTGACATACGTGACATTTTGGGGGACTCGCCAGCATTCACCAACATCTGACAACACCTATTCTCCCTCTTTGAGTCACTTCTGTAATTATTTGACGTTTCTTTATATAACACATAGCACCACATATGATTAGACTGTATTTTTTAAAAAATGAATGAATATGTAAACAATTGTTCCTCTTTTGGAGGGGGGAGGGTTTGTGTAACACGCCAATAGAGTCAAACTAGTCATTTTCTATTTTTTTTATTACTTCGAGACCAAAAAGTTCGCCATCATTGCCCTAGTAGCTCTCCTAGTGCTATAGGGGCTATTAGAATTGTCCACAGTTGTTTACAATTTAAGATGTTACATGAGACAAAGAAAAGGGAAGAATGACCAGGGAAAGAACAGTGGTTTATTTCAGTTCCATGCACTTAAACATACTATGGGGAGACAAAAAGGCTGTGCGCAAGTTCCTACAGAATCTCCTTTGAGTTTTGAGGGATGATATGAAGAAAGGCGCTTTTAACTGGACATTGTGGGAGACAGTTCTAGGCAAAAAGGACAGCAAGGGAGAAAGGATAGAATCATTCAAGGAACTTTTTATTCCTTTGCTGAATAGATTTTGCCATTGGTTGTGGTGGGTTTTCCGGGCTGTGTGGCCGTGGTCTGGTGGATCTTGTTCTTAATGTTTCCCTTGCATCTGTGGCTGGCATCTTCAGAGGTGTATCCAGTTGACACAGTGTGTAACAGACTTCTCTCTGTGATACACCTCTGAAGATGCCAGCCACAGATGCAGGTGAAACGTCAGGAACAAGATCCACCAAACCATGGCCACACAGCCCGGAAAACCCACCACAACCAATTGAATCCGGCCGTGAAAGCCTTCAACAAGATTTTGTCACTGTTTGATGGTACCAGCCTACAAGACTGCATCAGAATTTACCCAAGATAGGCAGTTGGCAGACTGGAACAAACAGCCAACGTTTCTAAGATAAAGTATACCATCAAATTGCAACCAACTCATGGGGGTTTCAAGGCAAGGGATAATCAAAGGTGGTTTGCCATTGGTTTCCTTTGCATAGCAACCCCAGTTTTCCTTGGTGGTCTCCTATCCTAATACTGACCCTGCTTAGCCTCTGAGCTCTGATGAGACTGAGCTAGTTTGGACTATTAAGCCTGCTCATGTTTTTGGAAGTGCCAAGTTGGTAGTGATGTAAAGAGTGTGTGGGAAGACAGGAGTTCTAGAGCCAGCTCTATGGAGTTTGGGCCTCTTATTATTTTTCTTACGTGTCGCTAGTTGGAAGGGAAAAAATCTTTGTTTTATCACTTCTCTTATCACCTGCTATGTTTACTTTTTATGTTTAACAGGAATGCTTTACTGAAAACTTTATCTCTGGGAGGAAGCTTATCCATGTAAACTGTTCAAATCTGCCACAGATTGGGATCACAGATTTTGAGCATATGAAGGTGAGCCCATGGAACACAGTTTTATCTTCAGTGTAACAGTAAGGCTTTGGTTATGATTATGTGTTTGGTACAACAAAACCACAAATATCTCATTTTACATAGATCAGACTTTTTGTCATCTTGTTATTTCAGTTTTATTAAACACATGCTAACTCTTGAGAAAATAAAGCAAATAGTTTCAAAATTGGCCACCGTTGGTAGAGGGTATGTCGTCAGGACATTTGATTGCTTAGCGTTTTATTGTTCAGGATTGAATTGTTCTCTAGTTGTGAAAGCCAGCGTAGTATATACTTTTATTCCATCATTCTCTAATTGTATAATCCAATTACTTTATTTATATGCACTATTTCTAGTTCGTCTTTCTCACAGGAACTCAAAGTAGATCATGCATATTGTTGGGTATATGTATTACTTAGCTGCAATATTTGTATAGTCCTGTAATCCACTTTAATGAGAAAGGCAGACAATAAATTAACTAACGAACAGCATAATCTGGGGTGGAGTGGGGGAGCTGTGCCATGGCCAGGGACAGCATAGCTGAGTCTTCTTCTATACGGTTAGCTGCACCACAGCCAGCCCTGGAGTGGCTCAAAAAAAAAAGGCTGGAGTAGAGGAGGTGGGACTGGGCCCCTGGTAGACAAGCTGACCCATAGCCAACAGGGAGTCACAGGATCAGGGAAGGAGTGAGATGCCAAAGACATCCCAGGGGCAGGAACTGGCAAAGCAGCACAGAGTGGGTTGATACTGAATCACTCTCTATGGGATGGAGCATCATAATTGCTCAGGGGCAGGCAGCCTTCAGCAAAGAACCAGGGCTCTGGTAGTTCCAGAGGGTGTCTCTGTTGGGCCACCTTGCCCAGGAGCAGGTGTGGGAGGCAGGGTGGAGGCGGTACCTGGCCACACGCCACCCAAGGCACGCTGAGTGGGCAGGAGTAGAGCAGGTGGGGAACCCCAACCCCCCTACTGAAGGTGACCTATTATCATCTGCTGTTCGTCCAGGGACTACCCACTAGGACCCTTTCTGCTTTTTACTAGATGTGTTTGCCTGTGCAGTGTTGTCTTAACCAATGCTTCTTCCTCTAATACCTTTAAAGACCACCTCATTTATATTGTCATTGTTTTACAACTGCAATTTTATCAGCTAACTTCCTCTTTTGGGAGCACTCCCAAGCTTGGAACACCAAGGTGATGTCTCAACCCATTAGCCCAACAATCCAACTATTAAGGTTGATATCTGTCTTTTGGCTTTCTTTGGAAAGGCAGGACTCTTCTTTATCCTGGAAGATTAAGGGCTACTCTGCATAATCTTGAGGGTCCATATATATCTATATATATAAAAAGCAAACCGTGAGTTTGTTCCTGATGGTCTAGCACAGGAACCTCAGGAAATTCCCAGCCACTGTAGTCAGCCAGGCGAGAGTGTTTTTAGATGTTCACATACCTGAAATTTCACACCTGGCCCAGGTAAAACACCTTTTCCCTGGCACTCCATGGTGAAGGATATGAAGCTGCCTGTGTGTAACTGTCACCCTTAGAATGTTTGCTCAGATGGCCAGATAAGAGCAGTGAAAACAGTACATAGGTAATAACTCGAGTGGAAGTGAAACGCATACACACATTGCCGTGTGAGATGTCAGGTGGGGTCCCCCCCCCCACAC
Source organism: Sphaerodactylus townsendi (assembly GCF_021028975.2). Classification (NCBI taxonomy): domain Eukaryota; kingdom Metazoa; phylum Chordata; class Lepidosauria; order Squamata; family Sphaerodactylidae; genus Sphaerodactylus; species Sphaerodactylus townsendi. The sequence continues at coordinate 144,050,508 of NC_059426.1, forward strand.
ACACGCAGGTTCCTTTCACTCTCTGTCCCTCACCCACTATTACCACATAACACACATACTCTCATACAAATTCAGCTCATCCTCACACTCCTCACTCTGCCCTCCCTCACATCCAACCACCACAACTACTTCCTCACCCATATTCCACACCCATTTTGAACAAGATTGAATGTAAAAGACAGCTGGAGGGAGAGGGAAGGGCGGAGGGGGAGGCATGCAAGGGAAGAGAAGTGAGGGAGGGGAGAGAGTGAGGGATGGCATGCAAGGGAGGGGAGGGAGGGGGCCCAGCATCTGCAATTGATTTGCTGCTACTGTTCCTTTCCCATTTCACCACAATAACCCACAGCAACGTGTGGCCGGGTACCACTAGTTTCCCTATAAGAAGCTCCCTCTTCCAATAGCTAGTGTTCAATATTTCTGGACACCTCTCTGTGATATTGCTCCATAACACATTGTTCTTACAGAACTAAATGTGGGTCACTCAGTTCTGCTCATCGAATCATTCTGCTCTAACATCAGGTGACTATAATCCTAACTCCCCAATTTCCTTATCTATTCCAGACCTATCCCCTCACAACTGCTTATATCCTATGACTGTGTGTGTGTTCTGCTGCTTTGATTTTTGTGTGCTTGTATACCAGCTATCCTTAAATTTTAAAAATGTTACTTTATTCACTCTGCTGTGAGTTTCTTACAAAAGCTGACTCCAGTGTATGGAGGCAAGCAAGGTCTCGAGTTTGTCCAACCTCAGCTCAGCCAACTGTCAGCTCTTGCTAATTCCCCACTCTAAAAGGAAGGTACTTCCCACCACTTCATGTAATAGTCGTAAGGACAAAATGGGGAAGAAAGAAACTGCCCTGAATTCCTTAGAGAAAGAGTGGGATAAAAGCATATTATTTGTACTGGATAACCTTCTGTCTCTTAAAGCTCACACACAGATGATGTGACTTGCTTGTAACCGTAAAACAGCAGCTGCTGCCATCTGAGAATCTGCTAATAGCTTTCTGACGAGAACTGAACATTCAGATTTTTACCCTGTCAGATTACTTGCTTTTATTGTTACCAGCCAGATTTGAGTTGGGAGGGGGGGCAATTTCTAGGAAGCAGTGTCTCTACCTGTCACATCTTCCCTATGGGCTATCATAGTAGTGCAGGTCAAAGATAGATGCCATCTCCTGTGCTGGCTCAGTGGTGCCAATAGGAAAAACCTGCCTGGACAAGTCTCCCTGTCAGTAATTGAAATGCACAACAGCCAAGCTCTTCTCTCATAAAGTAATCAGGAAAGACAAAGCACATGCCTGAGAAACCAGTATCCACCTCTGGACTGCAATGCAGCAGCCTCCAGTTTAACAAAGGATATGTTAAATAATATCAAGGTTTCCTTTCAGTTATTCTAATCCTATCTTCCCTTTTCCTGAGTAACCTCTGGGAAAAACCACTTTCATTTGAGGATTTGGGGAAGATTAGCTCTTATAACTCAATTTTTCCTATAAATTACCTGCCTACCTTGCCGTTGGTATTCAGTGTGTCTATCACACTGTGTGTCATCTGCTTTCACCCCCCCCCCCTACTTCTCTGGACCCTTCCTGTTCTGGATAAGGTAATTACAACCTTTCCCCACAACCCCTGATCTATTCTAGATCTAACCCCTCAAATCTATCTATTGTCATTATATATAAAAAAGAGTAAAAGTTCACAAGAAGATCATTTCAAGTTAGCAGGAGTTTGCAAAAACCCAGAGAGCAGGCACAGTCAGTCTAGGGGCGTGGTGGTGAACCTTTGGCACTCCAGATGTTATGGACTACAATTCCCATCAGCCCCTGCCAGCATGCCAAAGGTTTGCCACCATTGGTCTAGGGGCAAAAGTAGCAAAGATTAACCTTTAACATGATTGGTGAATTCAACTGTAATTCTAGACCAATGAGAGGCTGTTGCGTGGGCGGGGAAAAGCATCCCTGATGCATGCATTTGTATATGCTGAGTCTGAGATAGAGTCTGAGTTAAGTTCTGTGTATGTTGAACTTTGTTCTTGCTGAAGAGTTCTGTATAGTCTGATAGTCTTGTATAGAATAGACTTGTGTAACTTTGCAACTGCTAAAGTAAAAGCCTTCCTATGGAAAGAACATCTTGTGTGAAGAGTATTCTTTTTCATGAGTGCTAGGTTGCAGTTGAGTGCAAGAAGACTACTAAAGACTTCTCATCTTACCAGAGTGACTCCGCTTTAAACTCTGCTGATATCTATATCCTCAGCACTGTGCGAATTCTCTGTGTGTTTGTTACCATTTGCATGTGTACGTTTATTATTTTTCCTGCAATAAAATTTGTTAAACTTTACTTCTGACTCCTGCGGATTTCTGAAGAGAAAAACCTACCATAAACTCTGGTGAGAAAGATCTCGTGGTTTTTTCCGAAGAAGGCCTGACCCTGCTAATTCCCCACTCTATAAGGGACAGATGCTACCATTTCAGGTAACATTGTATAATTCAGCACAATGAAAAAAATTAAAGTGGAATCAAAAACTGAAAAGAGTCTCCTGTTCCATTTTACACCTAATGAAGATTGTTTCATAAATTTCTTTTTGCATTTCAGGAAATTTCTCATCATGTGCGACAACTGCTGGAAATAGAGGAGCCTTTATTTTCCAGAAGCATTGCTCTTCCCTGGAGAGATAACAAGGGATTATTTCTTGAACAAAAATCTCGGACAGGAAAACGAAGTGATGTCCTCACCTATTCGAAGTTTATCCAGGATGCACACTTACAGATGTATGAGCCATATTCTCCAACTCCAAGACGAGTTTCAAGTACAAATTCAAGTTTACATTCCGCAAAATAAGAACTATTGTTGTTGTATTTACAGTGTTGTGAATCTCTTTCCTACATCTGAGAGGTGGTCCCCACACTCAGCATGTATTTATTTAAAACATTTCTGTGCCACTTTCCCATCTAAATAGGGTCTCCAAGGCAACCAACATCAAAATGTTGGAATACTTCAACAACATTTTTAAAAAGACATGGAAAATCATTCAGTAAAAAAATAAATGTGCATAACAACAAAACCAGGGAGGAAGGCCAATAACAGTTATTGGGGGCATGTCAAACAAAATAAAAACAGTTTTCACCTGCTGAAGAAGTTAATGAAATGATAGGGAGAAACAGATGAATCTCCCTGGGGATGGAGTTCCAGAGTTTTGGGGTCATAACTAACAAGGCATTTCTCAGATGGCAGAGGCATTTAGCCTCAGATGGCAGAGGCATTTGAAGCAGGACTTCTGGCCATGACTGGAGTGGACAGGTAGGTTCATATGAAAAGTGACGGGTGGTATTTAAAGAATGTTGTTCTCAATCCATTTAGTGAAATGTTGTATGATCGTCCTATGGAAATTGTACATTCAGGCTGGGTAAGGACCATCCATTGAGATGACAAAAACTCAAAATGTTTTCTCTGTATGAGCTAAGTTATTTAGGCTGCAATCCTTTCCTGAGCTCCCCAAAATTTAATAGGCTTAACTACTGAGAAGACCTTAGGATTATGCCTTTAAATACCTGTCATGTGGAAATGAACTGAGTTTTCTCAGGCTTAAAGATCTACCTGGGATATATGAAAACATTTCCCCTGAAGGCCCGTATATTTGCCCCCTATCTTTTAAATGCGTTTGGAGCCAGGTGGATCTTCTGCATAACTGTAGCCCGCAACTGTAGAAATGATGGAGTCCCCCAAATTAACTGAGCAGGTATAAATTAGGTACGAGGTGGATAATTCAGGTCATTCTTGCGGAAAACTAGTGAGATTCAGCTCATGGGTATCCTCGTGACTGTTGCTTCAAATCAACTCCAGCACAAGGCTAATCCAGCTGCTAACTTTGACTCTGAGAAAAAAACCAATGCAGGCACTCATTAGGAGAAAGCACTGTGGGTACACAGTCCAAATCTCTTTTCTTGGAGGGCGTTCCCATTCATTCCTGTGAACATGCATGCATGGGGATATTCTACTTTGCATACAAAATATGCAAAGTATATGCAAAGTATATGCAAAGTATATGCAAAGTAACCGGGGGAGGGCGGTTTATAAATACAATAATAAATAAATAAATAAATAAAATAAAAATGTTCTTCAACTCTAAGAACAAAGCAGGAAGACCAGCCGCAGGTGCATAGGAAACATGCAGCCCTGGTGAATAGGAAACAATGTAAAAATTCAAAATATTTCTCCACATGTGTGACCCATGGATTTCAGTGGGATTTTCTTCCAGTAATGTGTTCTTAAGATTGCACTATCTTGTGTTCACTTCAAATTTTCTTGAGGTTAAAAGCAGGAGAATATAGGCTTAAAGAACTAGTTCTTGAATAATTCTTTCCACTTTATTTTGCCGCAACATACTAATTGCCTCCAGATTTTTAAAAATGTCCCCCTCTTAATATGCTTCTGATTTTTCCATTGCAAAAATATCCTCCAGTAACATAGCTGCACTACAAGTAACTAATTACTTGGACTGTTACAGTGCAAGTAGGATGGGTGGCTAGTACTCAGGGTAAGTCTTTCTACTTCAAAACAGCCTGAATTACATAATAGTTAATTTATGTCTTCAGATTCACTACTAGATGCTTCCTCTGTATTATTTGGACAAATCCCACTTCCGCTAGATGCTGATAATTCCTGATTTGTGGTGGGATGTAATAGCACAGCTGATAGAGGAATCTTCTTAGAGATGTGTGCCGTGCTTTCCGTGGCCAATAAAGCAATGACATTACAATACAGTGAAGCAATGCTATGCTGCAAAGATGTACTCGTTGGTAGGAGCTGGCTAAGGGGAGACTCCTTTAGCTGTACAGTTGTCAGGTCAAACCAGGGGAAAGTACTAGGAGAAAAGAAAAGGCTATGTTATCTATTGTTCAACATTCATCTCAACATTCATTTTACTATAACAGATCTGTTAAATCCTTCTATTGCTATGTATAGATGCAAAAGCTAGACAGTGAAAAAGTGGGCAAAATTGATTCATTTGAAATGTGGTGTTGGAAAAGAGTTTTTAAAAAAGACAAGTAGGTTCTACATCATATAAAGCCTGGATTCTCCCTAGAAGATTACCATAGCATTTTGATCACATCATGAGAACAGAAGACAGCAGTGCTACGAAAAGTTAAAGACAGAAGGAGCATAGCAAGGTCCAGTGTGAGATCGATTGCCTCAGTGAAGGAAAGAGATACCTTCAGTTTACAAGATTGGAGCAAGGCTGTTAATTATAGGATGCTTTGGAGGTCATTGATTCACAGTTACTGTGAGAAGCGACTTGATGGTACATAACACATAAACACAGACAAATCCTTACATGCTGTAATGTTTACATGAAGTCCTTTTCTGATTTTGTCCAAAAGTGTAAGAAAAAACACCAGTCTACAAAACAAGGGTGACCAGCATGTACAGGTGGATCCACTGCCTTCTCTTAGCAATGATGGAATCTCAGCAAAGAGGGTGATGGAATAATAGAACAGCAAAATGAATATAGCGCACATTTGATTCAGACACTGGAAACACTTTCATATTGCAGGAACTGACTGTGGAGCAGGAAGGTTTTCACCCCACAGGTACTTCAATTGCACAGAATATCTCCAGGCTACTGCTGTATGTATTTAGTAAGAATTGGAAAGGCATGGAATCCACCCACATATTAAGTCACTTTCCATTATTATGACCTCCCTCATGAAGTGAACACCAGGCAGAATTTTTTTTCAGCAACTTCCACAAAATGGGCTAACAATGGGAATGCCAAAAGTGGTCAATTTCATAATGTTTTAGTAACGTGTTTAAATAGAGCCAAAAATGGGAGTGGGGAACAGGTCTAAAGAGCTAACTGTTCAGGACTGAATCCTTATTTCCTAACTAGCGGGGCCCAGTCATGCGTTGCTGCGGCAATTGTCCTTCTCATCACAGTCTGCAACCCACACAGATGTCCATGCAGGTCCAATGATCCGCAGCATAGCCTTTTGGGGTGGTCAAATGGAATCCCTCTTTCCCTTTTCAATTCACATTATTATATGGTGCTGTCTTGGTTTGTAGTATAAGGTAACCCTTTCCATTCCACAATGGAACTGTCCAGAGTGCGAATCCCGCTGTCCATGAGGCTAGTTGACGTGCACAGTCCTGGCTTAGGTAAGGCAGAACTGGGGCAAGGAGGCTATCCCAGTCAGGCAGCAGAGGCAGGGTGGTGAGGTGCTCAGATCGAGGCCAGCTCCCTGGGTTTTTAAAGGGCCACGTGCAAAAGAAGCGGAGCCAGTAGTGTTGGTTCGCCCCACACCCATGGATTTTCTTAGAAGAAAAAGAGCCAAGAACTCCAGCTTGCTTTTAGTAAAAAAAGAGGAGCTGTGGGTGAGGAGAGAATTGATGGAGTGAAGAAGTGGTGGTTGGATGTGAGGGAGGGGGCAGAGTGAGAGGAAGGGTGTGTGAGGATGAGCGGGATGGGTATTGTGTGAGTAGCAGTGGGTGAGGCACAGAGAGTGAAAGTTACCTGCGTGTGGGGGGGGGGGAACCCCACCTGACGTCTCACACAGCAAAGTGTGTATGTGTTTCACTTCCACTCATATTACCTAACAGTATTACCTATTTACTGTTTTAACTGCTCATCTCTGCCCATCTGCACAAACATTCTTTTTTAAATAATTTTTATTGTATCACTTGAATTTTACAGTTCATAATAATTTCTTTCTTCATACATTTTCCCCCTTTTCTCCCCTCCCCCGTTTCATCTTTCTCATAGTTTTGTCACTCATACCAAGCCCTCAGGCCAGACATGCTGCACGAACATTCTAAGGGTGACAGTTAAACAGAGCCAGCTTCATGGCCTGGTGTGCCAGGAAAAAGACGTTTTACCTGGCTCAGGTATGGACTTTTGGCGATTTGAAGATCTGATTACCTGCCCAGAACAGGGAGGAACGTCATGTGAAAATTTGGGGCCGATCTCTCCAGCCGTTTTGGCGTTAGGGCGTGACTAACAAAGTCACTTGTAGCTTTATATATATACTAGCGGGGCTCAGCCACGCGTTGCTGTGGCAATTGTCCTTCTCATCACAGTCCGCAACCCACACAGATGTCCATGCAGGTCCAATGATCCACAGCATAGCCTTTTGGGGTGGTCAAATGGAATCCCTCTTTCCCTTTTCAATTCACATTGTTATATGGTGGTGCCTTGTGTTTTTTATGTATAAGAGTAACCCTTTCCATCTTCCACAACTGGAACTGTTCAGAGTGCAGAATCCCGCTCTCCATAGGAGGTTGGTTGACAACCGCACAGTCCCTGGCTTGGGGTAGTAAGGCAAGGAGGCTATCTGACCAGTCAGGCAGCAAGAGGCAGGCAGAGGTGGTGAGGAAGCTCAGATCGAGGCCAGCTCCCTGGAGTTGCTGTAAAGGGCCATGTGCAAAGAGAGGCAAGGAGTCAGTAGTATTGGTTCCCCCCCCCAACCCCGTGGGATTTTTCTGTAGAAGAAAAGGAGGCAGAGCTCCAAAGCTCAGCTTTTTTAGTAAAAAAGCAGAGATGTATGGCGAAATCATGGATATGAGGAAGTGGGTAGAGTGAATAGTGGTGGTTAGATGTGAGGGAGGGCAGAGTGAGGTGTGTGAGGATGAGCTGAATGTGTATTGTGTGGTAATAGTGGGTGAGGCACAGAGAGTGAAAGTTACCTGCGTGTGAGGGGGGGAACCCCACCTGACATCTCACACAGCAAAGTGTGTAAGTGTTTCATTTCCACTTGTATTACTAACAGTGTTACCTATTTACTGTTTTCACTGCTCATCTCTGCCCATCTGCGCGAACATTCTAAGCTCTCAGGCCACAGACAGACAGGCTGCATGAGCATTCTAAGGGTGACAGTTAAACACAGCCAGCTTCGTGGCCTGGTGCGCCATGAAAAAGACGTTTTACCTGGCTCAGGTATGGACTTTTGGCGATTTGAAGGTCCGATTACCTGCCCGCAACAGGGAGGAATGTCATGTGAAAATTTGGGGGCGATCCGTCCAGCCATTTCGGCGTTAGGGAGTGACTAACAAAGTCACTGTTTGCTTTTTATATATATAGATAGATTCCCTTCTCTTCAGGAGATACCCAGGATTCTTTTACTCAGAAACATGGATTCCAACACAGCCATTCCCCCTCCCCCAACTTTTCTTTCCCCTCTACTTCTCTCAGTCTCTCATAACTTTTCCCTCCTCCTACCCCTTTTCTTACTCTCTTCCCCAGGCCTTTCCATTTCTCTCTTCCTGCCTTCCCGTCACTCTCTTTCTGGCCTCCCACATCAGCAGTCGCAGTAGCCGCTCTCCCAGAATCAGTGGATCTCCCAACTGCAAAAATCCATTCCTGAAAGTCTGGAACCCTTTTTAGGTTTGTAGAAAGAGCCGTCTTGGTCATTCACAGCTCCAGCCATTGGATTTATATTTAAATTACAGCAGCGGATTACAACCTTTTTGTTATGGTGACCCACTGTTGGAAAAAAAGCATAATCATAATACTGCAAAAATCGGGGACCTACTTTCAGAGGCTTTGCAACCCACTCTTGGGTCCTGACTCACAACTTGGGAAATGTGGAAGTAAAGCATAAATAAAATACAGTTACTATATCTAGTCTGACTCTACTTACTCATCAGGTGTCAGGGAGGAAGCAAAAGCCTCGTTGATAAAATTTTCACAAACGAAGAGTGGTGGTGGTGGTGGTGGTGGTGGTGGTGGTGATTTCTGTTCCTCAGAGGGTGTGGTGGCATCCTCAGGAAAACATACTTTGTTAAGTAACTTCAGGGCCTCTGTATAGGGTAAATCTTGGCATGTATAGCTATTTAGAGCAGCATAGAAAACAGCTTCTAGCCACTTTGGCTTGACAGCAATTGCTCCTGCAAGATAATCAAGAAGGCAAGCCTACATTAGATTTTAAGGCCAATTGCAGTTCCTCCCAATTTGTAGCTCCCAATTGGAATCTCAGAAACGTGAGACAGTGTTTCTCACATTTTCGGGGAACTGTCTAAAGCAGGGGTAAGCAACTCTGTTACCCAAAATGGTGGGACGCAACCAGTGGTGGGATTCAAATAATTTAACAACCGGTGGTGGAAATTCAAATAATTTAACAACTGATTGTTCACAAGCGCCATTTTAACAACCGGTTCTGCCAAAGTGGTGCGAACCTGCTGAATCCCACCACTGGACGCAACGACCCTCTGGTTGGGGAAATTAGCTATGGAGCACAAGGTCGCCTAGCGTGGCTTAAGGAGCTTTGGGTAAAACAACTCCAAGCACCGCCATTTTGCTTGATTCCCCTGGACTGCTTCTCTGCCCAAGGGACTGAGCTTCTAAGATGCTGACAGATTGCTGTGGACAAGTACAACCCCCGTCTTCTCTCCCCTTTTAATTTGTTGTCATGCAAACATCTTCACAGGTGAATATGGCTGCCTTTTGGCCAAAAGATTTAAAGGTTTGCCCAACCTACCCAAGTATGAGAGAATGCCTCCATTGCTACCTCCTCCTTGCACCTAGATTCAAGGCCTGGTCTGCGAATGCAGCAGAATGAGGTAGGGAAAATAGAGTTCAGGCAGCCTGGATTTTATTGCTTCAGACTGCAGGTGATGGAGAAGGGCAGCAGGATCATTACTGTTCTCCAGTGTGAACAAAATTACCTACAAGTACTGATCCACCACAACAAGGAACAAGCTGGGCAATTTACCCTTTCACCCTAATAAGCTTGTTCTTCACTCACAGGACATTTTTAAGGTGGGATGTCTAAAAATAGGGCATGTATACAAATCCATGTGTAACCTATGCCATATTAGTATTTTTGTTTTGTTTGGATCTTAGGGCCTAGGGGATAAGAGCTCACTGAGCATGTGCAGTTGGTAAGCTTGCTTACTTACTACCAACGGCAAGAGCTCTACCCTCCTCAGTTGATCTGGCCTGCGGTAGAAGGAAGGCCTGCATTTCAATTGAGAGAATTATTTATTTTGTTTACAGGTATGTGTTGGGCCCAATAAGAAAGAAAAATAATGGAAGGGTGTATTAGGTTGTTAATTATGTAACCCTCCTGAGTTGATCTGGCCTGCAGTAGAAGTAAGGCCTACAGCTCAATTGAGATAATTGCTTATTGTTTTACAGGCCCAAATTGAGGAAAGACCTGCAGCAGCTACATCAGATGCAGAAGGCCAGGTGAAATAAAGAAGCCCTGCTTGATTAATAGTTTGGACTGTCTTGCTATTCTTTCATTATTGATCACTGTTAGCGGTGGCAACTGTTCTGAGTGGTTGTTTTTTTAAAGCATTGAATATTTTGTTCAATTTAGTTGTGCTGCATATATATATGTTCACTATATGTTCACTATTATTTATCCTTAAATGTTAGAAAGTTGTGTTAAAGATTCAAGGTTTGTTGATTTGTTCAATCAATTTCATATTTATTGTCGAAGGCTTTCCCGGCCGGAATCACTTGGGTGCTGTGTGGTTTCCGGGCTGTATGGCCGTGTTCTAGCAGCATTCTCTCCTGACGTTTCGCCTGCATCTGTGGCTGGCATCTTCAGAGGATCCTCTGAAGATGCCAGCCACAGATGCAGGCGAAACGTCAGGAGAGAATGCTGCTAGAACACGGCCATACAGCCCGGAAACCACACAGCACCCAAATTTCATATTTGTTTGTTAAGCCACAGGGTGCTGTCATATATTATTTCCTAGGTCTCCATGGAGATTGATGTGGCTAAGGATAAGTAGGTTACACACGCACACCTGGTTCAAGCCAGGATTGCACTAGAATTGAGCTCCAAGCAAAATCTCTCTTTCACATGATCTGTATAGTTGAAGAGAAACGTACCCATAGGGCCAAGGGGACACGTAGCTTGCACAACATCTGGGTCTTTGAGAGCTTCTACCACAGTCCTGCTCATCTCCCACAATGTGAGAGGGCTACCATCTGTGAATATGTACTGTGGCCTCAAGATAGCGCTGGAAGAAAGGAGTTGCTTCAGCCTGAAAACAAGCAAGAACAAGGTTGATGGTTGGTCATAGGCAAACTTGCAGAATGGTTACAGGATACATCTGTAGAGTAACCATAAGAAAGTTTCCACAAATCCAACCAATACTCTTTGGACTATCATCAGAGCCTGAGGAACCAGAAGTAACTTGACAGGGTTATATCCTTCTTAAACCCATTGATGCACTGAGAAGGGTGTAACTGCTTAGGATGACACTATAAAAGCATTTCTTGGTGATCATTGAGATTTAGGCTGCATTCAGATGGTGCTCAGTTGGAATATATAACTGACTGCTACTTTGCACTGGCTTTTGCCTCTTGATTCTTGCATTTTCCTCTTTCTCTAGCACAGGGGTAGGGAACCTGCGGCTCTCCAGATGTTCAGGAACTACAATTCCCATCAGCCTCTGTCAGCATGGCCAATTGGCCATGCTGGTAGGGGCTGATGGGAATTGTAGTTCCTGAACATCTGGAGAGCCGCAGGTTCCCTACCCCTGCTCTAGCATGAGCTTCTGGCCTGATCAAGGCCCAATTTATTTAGCTCATTCAGAAGTCATGACGAGGTCTTACCTGGACAGAGAGATAGCTGTGACTAGGCTGTATATAACAGAAGATTTTCTGAGCTCCTTGTGAACTTCTGAGCAGATGTGTGGAAGGTGAGATGGGAGGCAGCAGAGAAACACAACATCTGCCCAGCCCACCAGCTTCCTGTTGTTGTAAAAGCAGTCAACTCCCAGTACCTGAAATTCTGCTAGGAAAGAACAAATGAACAAAGAGATAATCCATTCTGCATGCTTCATTTATTTGGGCGTACAGCTTACAGTATCTCAAAGATTCAGACTGAATAACAATAGGTACTAATGATTGTACCCTGTCCTTTTCCATGCTGCTTTATCTTTGGCCATCAAATGATCAGTTTGAATTAATCTCATATAATTTCCAGAATATATGCAAGGTTAGACTCTGGTAAGTTTCCATTGAAGGAGAATACCAAAGTGATGGTTATCTGCATGATGCATAGACAATGTAAAGCGGTTCACAGTCAATATGAAAGATATAGGATTAGTGGCAACATCTTAAGGATTCTGAGGAGTGTATGTGAGAGAATGTGTGCTAGGATAGAGTTTAGTGATGATGCAACATTTTTTCTTAGTTATACTGGCATGCAAGAAAATGGGCCGTGACATTTCAGTTAAGCCATCCAATCAGACAACACATGAGAGAACTGGAAATAGAAACAAGGTGATGGATAACACTTCTATCACAAGATCCTCCAGGTTATAGGGAAAAGAAACTTTTATACCCAAAAACAAAAATGCAGAAAAATAATTGGATTATTTCAAGAACTCTGATTTGAAGTCTATAACTCAAAAACAGTCAAACCGCAGGAACTGGCCACTATTAAAAAACTATAAAAAGCGTTTTAATAATCCTTTGTTTCCTTCCCCTTTTGTCCTCTAAATTGATTCCTGAAAGGAACTTATTTCTCTACGCATTCTGCTATTGTTCAGTTACTCTCTCTGTACTTCTTGTTTGGAATAATAATGGCCTTCCATCCAGATGTTTGGTCATAATCACTTGCCTATGCAAGATATTGCATCAACATTTTGGGTGACCAGGGCTGGAGCAAGGAGGAACTGCACCCAGGGTGTTTGCGTGTCCTGCACTCCACCACGCCCCTGCCCCAGAACACCCCCACCACTCCCTGGTCACGCCCCAGCCACACCCCCACACTGGTGCGCACCTGGGGCAAGACACACACTTTCCGTCCCCTGGGCGCTATGCGTCTGGGGGTGACATAAGTTCTGCTACTGATTCTGTCAATGATAAACTGAAAATGTTGCCTTGGCAATATTGACTTTTCAGATTAACACAAATGACAAGGCAAGACAGACATCTCACTGATGAACCTGTGACTTAACTGAAATAATATTGATAGGAGAACACACATTTGCTTAAAAAGAGGTTGTTTAAACAAAGAAAACAAGACTTAATGGGGGAACTCATCCATTTGTTATATTTTTCATATTTTAAAATGTGTAATATTATTCAGGTTATTTGAATTGACAGGTTCCTTTTCCTCCCTAATCCTCAAAAGATCCTCAATATTTCCTAATATCATTCCACTTAAAATTCAGAAACAGGTTGCTATTGTTTGTGTGTTGCATTTTAATAATATGGAATGGGCCTGAGGGCCAATGATGTAACCCAAAATTTCCCATAATAAATCCACTAGGATCTGAGTTCCCACATTTTCCTGCGCCAACTCTACCATCAGTCATGATTTTGAGTGATTTTAAGTTGACAACTCTACAAAATCAAATCTAAAAGAACAACAAGAACTCAGGACAGTTGAAGAAGGATTGTGGGAAGATGGCTGTCAGCTATTTGTAAGATCCAGGGTGTTTATACCACTCCCTTCTCTTGCAGGTGGGCAACATTAGAAGCATGAGTGAAGAAACTCTCTGCCCTTGGCTTTTATTGTGCTGGTTGCAGCCTGTGGCTCTGATGTATCACCCTACAGCACTGGTTCTCAACCTGTGGGTCGCGACCCCTTTGGGGGTCAAATGACTCACAGGGGTCACTTAAGACCATCGGAAAACTTTTAAAAATGTTTTATATATACCAATTTTATGGTCGGGGGTCACCACAATATGAGCGACTGTATTAAAGGGTTGCGGCATTTAGGAAGGTTGAGAACCACTGCCCTACAGGATATCAGCTTAGCTTAGGATGATTTGTGTACCCTTCCCTTCTCCCCTTTCTTCACACTGTGTTCTCTTTATATTTATACTTTATAGTTATTTTTGTAAATTTCTCTAAGCTCTCATTGGAGAGAGAAATAAGGATAAGAAATATGCTAAACAAACAAATCCTTGCATCAAACATTGATCTGCAATGCAGACAGAGTTTCAAGGAACAAAAAGCAACATTTGACTATTACTGGGGATTGTTTGCCTATGCCAGAATTGGCAAGGTAATAAAACCTTCATTTGGGAATGTCCCTGCATGTTGGGAGTACAGATGCATCTACTGTAAAGCACATATTCTTACAAAGAGTCTCTGGCTGCCTTGTGGAGATCTGGATATTATTTCCTGGAAAGCCACCCAGTTCCAGGAGCACTCTGGCCAGCTGTTTTCCAACATGGCCTCCCCCAATTATTCCAATCCTCAGGCTTAGATGTTTTGTTTCCTTCAGTTCCTGGGCATAAAGAGGTATTCTCTCATTAATCTTCTGTTTCTGCCTGAGGAAGGACACAAAAGCAGAAGGGAGATCCATTTGACAGTACCAGAGCACTGTTATACTGTTATAAATATGCTCATGTGGAATAAAATACAGACATTAATCTTTGACAATATAAGAATTACATACAAAACAGATTTAAGTACAAACCAATTTGTCCTCAAGTTTATCCATGTTTTAAAACACTAGTCCAAATGGTTTGGAGTCATTTCCCCAGGTTTAAGATGCCACTTTTAAAATGCACAATAAGAGCATACATTCCTCAATTTCAGTTGTCCATCTGAGCTCTGTCATAAGATAATCTATTAAAATGTCCTTACCTTACAACACCTCCACCCCATGTTTGTTACTAAAAACTCCTTGAATCGACTGCAGATCAATAAACCCAGACTCGGTTAAAACAGAGTCAATAGGACAGAGAAAGACAAACTGGTAGGAACAAAGTTGAAGATGAAAGGAAAATTGGCCCTTTTTATGCTTTGCCTCCACACCCCTGAGAGAAGAGAAAGGAAATGTCTCTTAATCCTCTTGAGAAAAGATTTTAAAGGTCATCTAAGGGCAAAATCAGACACACTTTGAAGATCTAATGGCTGAATTTCAATATTCAATTAATTGTAGGCAGTGGGTCTCCATTTCGAAAAGAGTTCACTTGTCTATTGGGAACTTACTATACTACATTACAAAAGTCCTAAAAGTCAAGCTGCCACCTGTCCCTCAGCAGCTGTAATCAGCCTTTGAAAATGTGAAGGAGCAAAATGTTTGTTTCCTGCCTTACTTGGTGGCCTCAAGCAACTGGCAGAAGAAGACTGCATGGGCACACGCATTCACTGTCAGCCCTTTGGCAGAGTTTTTCAAGGGTAGGAGGTGCTCCTCAGTTGCCTCTACTCCATAATCAGGCTCAAAGGTCTTCAGATTCAGCATAAGATCAGTCATCTTGAACGTGAACAAAATTCGTGTGTAGCAAGCAGCAGCTGCAAAAACAGTAATTGTGGGTTTTCTCAAAAACAGTAATTGTGGGTTTTCCTTTCCCAATATTTTCTCCCTTCTTCCCATAACTCCTTACTTGCTGTGGCATACTATGTACAGTGCAGAGGTAAGCAAAAGGCCCCAGGAAAGAATAGGCACAATAAACTATGGCTGCCTACAGGGACGTAGGTATAGATTTTTTATGGGGGGGGGGGTTGGGGTTGGGGCCACACCCCCACCAGTCCCTAGGGCATGGCCACGCCTCCCCAAGCCCCGCCCCTTGCCTAGCGCTTATAAAAGCAGCTCTCCGAGGTCCGGGATGTCAGACTCCCCTGCCCTGCCCCTCCCTTCTGGGCAGAGGCATAGAGGGAAAATGGATCCTGGTGCAAAATCTGAGTTTTGAGCCCCCACCCCCCCCCCGGGCAGCCACTGTGATGCTGGAATCCACCCCCAAACAGCATCACTTTCAATGGTGTTTAAACTAGAGAGCCCAAATTCTCCTTTTAAATCCACCTTAAAGGGAGAATCTGGGATCCCTAGTTAAACAACATTGAAAGTGATGCTGTTTTGGGGTGGATTATCCCCCACCCTGAAACAGCATTACTTTCAATGTGGCGTAGTGGTTAACAGCAGGTGCATTCTAATCTGGAGGAACCGGGTTTGATTCCCTGCTCTGCCACTTGAGCTGTGGAGGCTTATCTGGGGAATTCAGATTAGCCTGTGCACTCCCACACATGCCAGCTGGGTGACCTTGGGCTAGTCACAGCTTTTTGGAGCTCTCAGCCCCACCCACCTCACAGGGTTTGTTGTGAGGGAGCAAGGGCAAGAAGATTGTAAGCCCCTTTGAGTCTCCTACAGGAGAGAAAGGGGGGATATAAATCCAAACTCTTCTTCTTCTTCTAAACTGAGGACCTCAGATTCTCCCTTTAAATCCATGCCGAAGGAGAATCTGGGGAAATTTGGGGTGGGGGGTGGGGTGCCTGCTGTCAGGGGTGAAATTGTTAAGCTAGAAGCACCAAACTTTCAGGGTATCTTTAGAAGTCTCTCCTAATGACACCACCCAGGTTTGGTGAAGTTTGGTTCAGGGGGTCCCAAGTTATGGACCCTTAAAGGTGTAGCCCCCATCTCCTATTAGCTTCCATTGGAAACAATGGGGGATGGGGGCACCCCCTTTGGGAATCCATAGCTTTGGACTCCCTGGACCAAACTTCACAAAACCTGGGTGGTATCAATAAGAGACTCTCCTGATAGTACATCCCAGGTTTGGTGAAGTTTGGTTCAGGATGTCCAAAGTTATGGACCCTCAAATATGTAGCCCCATCTTCTATTAGCTCCAATTGGAAACAATGAAGGATGGGGGCACCCCCTTTGGGAGTCCATAACTTTGGACCCCCTGAACCAAACCCGGGTAGTATCATCAGGAGAGTCTCCCAAATAATCCCTGAAAGTTTGGTGCTGCTAGCCCAAACAATGCGCCCCCTGCAGGCCACAAACCAAAAAAGCACTAAAATGTTTTTAAAACCCACTAATGGAGGGGCGGAGCTTCGGACATGAATGGGGGGGTTCAAACCCGAGAAACCCCCCCTTACCTACATCCATGGCTGCCTAATCTCCCAAGTCAGCTGTAAATTGAAAGGAACCTCGACATGGCATCTGACAGCCTTATTATCTTGTTTCCTATTTTGTTTTGTTTGACTTTTTAGAATAATGGTTGTGTGATATGTCAGGCCACTCAGTTGGAGGAATTGTGCTCCTTTTCCTTTTCAAAGATTAGCAGAAGCGCACCAGGCAAAACAAGCAAATCTATTAATTGTTTGTTCTGCTTTGCGTATTCATTTATTAGATTTATAGTCCACTTTTCTCACTGAGAATCAAAGCAGGTTACATAGAGTAAATCAGTAATGGTCCATACAAAAAAGACAACTAATAAACACAGTATTGGTCAATACAATCAATAACTGGAGACATCAAATGGGCTCAGACTAGAATTACCAAAATCTGAATGAGACATGATGTACAGTGTGGATATCGGGAAGAAAATGGTATTAAAGCAGTAAAAACAAATAAGAGGACAATCAATAGAAAATAATGAAACAGGAAACTTATATGTCTTGTGCATAGAGGTAAAAAACAGTCCCCTTCCCTTTAATTTGCACAGACTTGAGGTGGGTTGCCCTTGCATGCAAATTGCTCCTGTCATGTCTACATCTTACTGAGGCCACCTTTCTTTTCCCCATATTGGGGCACCTATCCAGAAGTGGGATCCAACCAGTTCTCACCACTTCTCTAGAAGTGGTTACTAATTTTTTCTGAGTGCTGAGAAGGGGTTACTAAAGCAACCTCCCTGCCCAATAGGGATTGGAGGTGCGTGTGTGCAGCGGCGCCACTGTTTGAATCCCACCACCATCGGAACCTGTTATTAAAATTTTTGGATCCCACCACTGCACCTATCCCACTAAGACGAGTGGACATTCATGACAGCCAGTGTCCCAACATAGTTGGCTGAGATCAGGGAGGTCCCAGTTCCAATTCCCAATGCTGAAGCTCATTGGGTGACCTAGGGCCAGTCATTCTCTCTCAATCTAATTTACCTCAGACATGGAACTTCTCCTGCACGCACATAATAGCTCATGGAAACTTGGATTAACTGAACACTTGAGGAAGCCCTAAGGTTCACTGGTACAGTACCTCCATTAAAGAATCAAAAAGTACATGATGTGAAAGAACTCATAAGACTTTGAAGAACTGGTGCTAGTCAGAGCAGACAATGCCAAACTTGACAAACCAATCACAGAAAGACACAGTGCTCCAACACAGTGTGTGCTCCTAAACATGATATCCCAAATGAAATCTCACATTCTGGGCTTATATGTACTACATTTTACATATGTGCCTCCTATTGTAATGTTATGCCCATGTGTAGACATCCAATGGTGGCAAAGTCAAGATAGCCAGACACAATGGACGGAGAAGGCAGGCTTGCTCTTCATCACTCATTAGAGAGTTAAGCAAAAGCATATTTGTGTTATTAGATATTATTCAAAGAATTTTGTTTTTGTGGTGCAGAGCCCCTTGGGGATGGGGCGGTCTATAAATTGAAAAAAATAAATAAATATAAATAAATAAATTTAGCCAGGAGCCTTATAAGTATTCTGTTAACCCTGACAAACATACAAGTAAACCTCACAACAGAGATTAGAAACTGGAAACACCAGGACACAGCATCATAAACCCTAGTTCAAAGAAATCTCACTCTGGTTGTCTGCATAATGGCTGCTTTATTCTACATAGGTAGAACATAGCTTTTAAGGCCTAATCTAAACACGATGCTGATGATTTTACTGTGCAGTCTTTAAAATGCCTGCCACATTTAAGATGAGGTGGTAGGTATGCCACACCACACAGCTATTCAACAGATCTCCTACCTGGTAATATTGAGTACAAAAGAAGGTGCTTAATGCATGAAAAATTGCAGTGATATCTTCTCACCAGCATCACGTTTAATAGAAGGCTTAATGCCATCCCCTCTAATGTGAACAACAGTGGAGACTGTTAAGATAAAAGGCAGATTGAGGGAGAGAATTCTGGCAGAGCTATTCACACTTTTGGGGGCCTGGGGATAAACCACTTGGCAGAACTAAAAGTGCTAGCCCCTTCAGACCTTGCTCAAAGTATAGCTCATCAAAAATTAGGTGCCAGACAAGGCCTTAGAGCTTCCACTAAGAAATTATATTTGAATGCAGCAACCAATTCTCTCCCCACCCCTTCCCCAATCCCCACTGGTGATAAGACTTTCCATAGCCTGACATAAAAAAAAATCTCTCACCTGCTTCCAAGATCTCACACTTGCTGGAAACATTGAGCAGCTACTGTACACCAAGATAATTTTCTTTCTGTAAGTCTCCCATTCCAACTCAACTGCCATTCTGAGAGCTAGCCAGTATCACATTCCAAGCAAATGTTGCCATAGCAAATGCTTAGTTACCAAAGTGTGTTTCTAGAACCTTGGTGTATTTGCTTTAGTAGTTGACTTCACAGTTATACTCTTCAAAGAAACAGAAAAGCATCTCCAGCCTACCAGAGAATCTGAACAAAATTAACATCTAAAGGTGACCTACAATGTAGAAATCAGTTCATATTGTCATGAATTCATGTCATCAGACCTGTTTGAATCTGTTTTGTAACCTTGCAAATGTGAATGTTATATTCACAATTAAATTATGTAAATGCTAGTAAAAAGGTTGATTTGTCTTTTCAGCATCTGTTTATACCTGCTGTGAAAAATCTGATTTGAATTAGGGGTTAGATCGTTTAAAAAAATAATTAATCCACACTGGCTTCCTCTGGTCAGATGGAACATGTGAAAACAGATCTTCACATTTAATGACCTGCCCCTACAGGCAATTGACCAATTGACCAATATTGACCAATTCAATGAAAGGGCAAAAATGCTTCAAAGTCCTCAGTATGCAATTCCCCATCATACTTGCAACTCCTTGGTGATTCTGTGGTTGAAAAGGCTGTTCTGCTCTGCATAGCAGAAGACTTCACAAGAAAATGCACAACAACCACATGCAGGGAGGCAAAGCTTTATTTACAGGAACAGAATATGAAGGATTAACAAGCATTAAGTCTAGAGCAAAGATCCAGGCCTGCAGCACAGCTTAGGGCAGAAGTGCCAAGGGCCAGTTCATTTGATCAGCTCTCACTGGAGGAAAGTTCAGTAATACTACTGGATTGGCCCCAAGTGGAAATAGCTTCATGTTCACTTGATGAAAGTCCAAGTCATCAAAGACAAGTACCTGGAGAAGGGTACATGAGTGAGGTTCATCACGCACACCTCTCCAGTCCAGGAGAGTTTTGGCGCAGAGGTTTCTTGGTTAATTTTTGTGCTTCTGGAGACAAGAAGAGAACTCAGCACGGAGTGTTAATTCCTATTAAAGCAACAACTGTC
The DNA here is from genome assembly GCF_021028975.2 of Sphaerodactylus townsendi. Taxonomy (NCBI): domain Eukaryota; kingdom Metazoa; phylum Chordata; class Lepidosauria; order Squamata; family Sphaerodactylidae; genus Sphaerodactylus; species Sphaerodactylus townsendi. The sequence continues at coordinate 144,070,659 of NC_059426.1, forward strand.
CTAAGTTTCAGATATGGATGAGGTGGAAGGTCTGCCTCTTCTTTCATAAGGATTTATTTTTTTTTTCAGATGAACAGACCAGTAGCCCACAAGAAGCAGAAGTAGCAGGTTCTTCAACCAAGTCCATTTCTTTTTTACAATGTTTTCCTATCCATCACGTGGTCAAGATGAGACTGCAAACAGTCTACACTTCAGCCTATCTGCTATGTATTCCACTGGCTGAACATTTCTTTTGGCCAACACCAATACCGAAATTGTCTGTTGTCTGTCCTAGGATCTCCAGGCAGTGCCAGGTAACAGAAACTAAGCAGTGGTCCAAAATAACACACAAGGTTTGGCAATTTGCCTTGTGACCGTTATTGTGCCAGCAAAATAAGGCTTCTTCCATGATGCGTGAGCACCTCTCAATTCTTCCACCGGATTTGCTGAAAAAGAACAGGATATAATGGGTATCAAAAACAACAACAGTTCCAAGCACATAATGTCTTAAGGGAGCATAATGATTTTGAAATGTTGTTTCAGTAAAAACAAAAGTATTTTAGATCCAGTTATTCAGTGAAATGGGAAGGATTAATAAAACTCCAAGAACATTAGTTGAATATAGGATAGCAAGGATTTCAGATGAACAGTTCTGTTTTGGAAATGTAGTAAAGAGATAAGGGCGTTATTTTATACATGATGGAGAAAATCCTAGCGTATATTACATACAAAATTGAAAAAATGATCAACCAGAAACCTGAATGCTCCCCAGCAATGTACTTATAAGATAATTTTCAGAAAGAATAGCAAAGGAATCTAGAATTTCAGGAGTCATTTATTCATAGGATATTGTAAGTCAGAAATAATTTGATGGCACTAAACATGCACATACACAGAAGTTTGGTAGTGATGTAATAATTGCAGCAAGAATGATGATCGTGCAGATATGAAGACTGCAGACTGCACCAGGGAGACTGGAATGGTTACAAACACTTTTGCAAATCATATTAATGGATAACAGCACAGCTTATAAATATATGCGGGAAAGTTAACAATTCAAGCAAGAAAGGGCCTCCATTCATTCAGTACTAGAAGACACACAACTTACTGGATGAAGTAAAATCAGAAGCAACAGTTTGTGCTTTGTGTTCCCTCAATGCAAGAGGAAGGGATATTCCCCTGGCTTTCAGTTTAAACACTCTCTGGCATAATTCTTCTCCAAATGCAGCCTTATAGTACTTTTGGAAATGCCTCCCCTTGCAAGAGGAGGGAGTAGAGGAGGCCTGTTAGAAGCCATGGAGCAAAATCTAGCGAAAATGGAGGGCGTGGGGATACGGGGCTCAGATTTTGCCCCAGAATCCATTTTCCCTAGATACCCCTCTGGATCTACTCCAGAATATTTCCTGGTATTGATGTCAGGCTGACTGGACGGTAATTGTTTGGGCCCTCTTTTTTCCCCTTTTTGAAGACGTGGAAAACATTAGCCCTCCTCCAGTCCACTGGGATGTTTCCTGTTCTCTAGGAGTTTGCAATGATTCCAGCAAGTGGTTCTGAGATTACTTCTGTCAGTTCTTTTAATACCCTGGGATGTTAGTTCATCAGGGCCTGGAGATTTGAATTCATTTTAAGAAGCCAGCTAGTCCTCTTTTATTTATTCTGTGCTGAATTTCCCCTACTGTATCTTCTGTTCCATTTTCCTCTGGATGAGCACTGTTTTCTTTTTGAGAAAAGACCAAGGCAAAGAAGGTGTTAAGTAGTTCTGCCTTTCTCCATCCCGTTAGCATTTTGCCATCTTCCTCATTCAGTGACTCTATCCTATCTTTTTTCTTCCTTTTTCTACATAACCAAAAAAGTCTTTATGTTGTTTTTAACCTCTCTGGCAAGCCTGAGCTCATTGGGAGCTTTAGCTTTTCTGACTTTCTCCCTACACGTCCTTGCTATTTGTTTGAATTCCTCTTTGGTGATTTCCCCCCTTTTCCATTTCCCTCCCTTGTACATATCCTTTTAAAATCTTAGCTCAGTTGAAAGTTCCTTAGACACTCCCCATTTTTCCTCCTCATTGGAACTGTTTCAAATTGTGCCTTCAAGTTCTCACTTTTAAGACATTCCCATCCATCATGCACACCCTTCTTTTTTAGTATTTTTAACCATAGGATCACACCCAGAAGGTTCCTAAGCTTACTGAAGTCTGCTTTCTTAAAGTCTAGGATGTGTGTCTGATTACACTTAGTATCCCCTTTTCACTGTATAAGATACTCCAGGAGAACAAGATCACTCCCATCTAAGGATCCTACCACTTCCCCTTTACTAATCAGGTCATTATTAGAAGCAGATCTAAAATAGCCATTCTCCCTTTTGCTTCTTCCGCCTTCTGGACCATGAAATTATCTGCAAGGTAAGTGAGAAATTTGTTGGACCTGATAGCCTTGGCAGATATCAGGATAATTGAAATCTCCCATTACTACTACTTCTCTCCTTTCTGAAAGTTTGGTCATCTGTTCCAGGAAATCTTCATCCAACTCTTCAGTCTGGCTGGTGGGTCTGTAATAGACCCCCACAATGAGATCATGCTCTAACATATCGAAGCAGTGCAGTTCTATGCAGAAGTATTCCAGTCTAAATTTACTAATTTCAGTGGGCTTAAGGCTGGTGTAACTGCAGAGGACTGCAGTGTGACAGTTTCCTTTTACTATTTCACCAAGATCAGTCTTGAAAGATGTAAGGAAATATGTGGGTACCAATTGTATGTCACCTCACTATATAGTGAATTCTGACCATAATTAGAGTTTTATCTCCTTATATAAGACAGTCTCATTTTTGATGGCAGTTTTTCTTAGATATTAGGAAAGGATTATTAGTTATGACCTTCATTGACTGGCACAAGGGCCAGTCACCACTGGTCTTTGCACAGCTGATGAGAAGACTGGTCAAACAGAAGATAACTGAACACTTTGGATACATTGCTGTTAAAATTCTTCTCAAGATATAATCCCATTTCCACCTGTGCCTTATCAGGCAGCAAAATTGAGTTAATTTTTCTCACCGGGTTGCTCAGGATACTATCAATCTTTTCCTCTGCCGGAGAACCACGGTCGACTTTACATCTATATGCCATCAACTGAAGGCGGTCCTTCAAGTCTTTATATGTCTAGTTAAACAACAAAAGTAGCAATCAGCAAAAGTAACACCAGCCTCTTATGACTCCTTTCTACCTCACAGCAGGCTAAGGGTTGATCTTTCAATCCCTTCCCTTCACATCCATAGCTACCAGGCTTCCATATTCACGACTGATCTTAGAGAAAACCAGTTTTGAAGAGTAATCCAATAGAGAACTTCAGCATATCAACACATAAAGCAACTTGGTCTATCAAGATCAGTATTATTTATTCTGACTGGCAACAGTTCTTCTGGGTTTGAGCATCTATCACCTGATTATTTTAACAAGATGCTGAGGATGCTCTGCCACTAACCCACAGCTCCCCGCCCCAACCTTTCTGGGGAAAGAGTAGTTATAGCAACAGTTCATTCTCATACCTATGTCCGCCTTCCATCTTATTGACAAATTTAGTTGAAGTTTAGTTGGGGGTTAGGGTTAAATGGCAGAGACTTACTTAGTCAACTATTTCCTGTTAATTCTGTTTTATCTTGGTGCTTTTTAGGCTACAGGGGGAAACATTTTTTAAAAAAATACGGCATGAAGTACAAGACAGAAACCCGTGCTCCTACGCATCATGCTTAGAGCATCTTTTTTAGAGTCATGAACTCAGTTCTATAACAGAATCCATAACAATAAAATTCTTATAGAATCCCACTATTATAGAGTACTAGGAACTAAATATTTAGGCTAACAGAAATTATTTGGTAAAAGCAGCAAGATCAAGGAGAGTTTACGAAGAGTTTAATTATTCGGGTAAAAAGCCTTTTTGCTTTCCGCAGATCTTCATTTCTTCCTGCAGAGCACCCTGCAATTCCCTGCTCCACAGCTCCCCCTTCTTTCCCCCTTCTCCTACTGCACTACTTTGTGACTGACTCACATGATGTGGGTGTGATTATCTGGAATCATATTCTCAAAGATCTGTGCACCCAATTCTTTTTTGTGCGTGTCAACACAGACCATTCAGAAGTCGGGGGTTCTTTTTAAAAGTTGCAAAATTTCAACGATGCAGAGTAAGGTCCCTGCTCATGTCACTCACCAGGAGAAATAGGCGGAGAAACTAGATCTGAGGAGTTGCAAGAGCTAACAGTCTTTGGAATCAGGGAGCTCAAGCAAAGGGAGAGACCTTCTCCTTCGCAGTACTTATGTACTGTAAAGACCAGTGAGAACTTGCAGCAACACAGCAATTGAATGCCAGTAAGTGGCTTAAGTAACATACTGATGCAACAGTCAGATGGCCCTCTCAGGAACCTACTGGAGACTTCTCTGAGTGCATTTATTTATGCAGTTACCAAGAGACAAGGGGAGAGGAAGAACCTCTGGAGCACTGGCTACTCCAGGGAATCCTTAATGGAGAGCAGGAACAAAAGAGGACCATCTGGATATTCTTTGGGGTTCTGGGAGACTAGTGACCTGGTAGTGCTTGTGCAAGTGGGCTACCATACTTCCTCTATCTTTGATTGCCGGCCATACAAAACCCAATATGACTAACCCTGACGATACAAGGTCCCTAAAATCTAGGAGACTGGACTACAAGATTTGAGCAAATGGGAGATCTACACCCACCACTCATCTAACCAGTCACAGGCATAACAACATACACAGCAGGAGCAAGGGCCATCCCCTCCCCACTTTATGGCAGCAGGAACTCACATCTATAACAACATCATGGCACTTGTGTTTAATGGCAAGGTTCAACTTCGTCTCCACATCTTCCACCAGGTGAACATATTCCTGTAGGACCTGAAGAAGAGGAATGGGAAGCATCAGCAGAAATATCCAGAAGCCATGCCCTCTCCTCCATCCTCCCCACCACCTAGAAATTTCTCCAACAAAACCAAAGCGCAACCAGTGAGGACCCATCCTTTCTGATTGCCCATATAAACAGAACTAAAAGAACCACTTTGTGCAGAATATGACACATTGCAAATAGACTGAAGTGACCTCCTGCCTAGTAGACCAGCCCTAGAAGTAGGCTAACAAGCATGTTGTGAAGGGAAGTTTGCACACTCACTCACCTGCACAGGGGCATTATTCCGCTGTAAGATCTCCACTACCCGATGGAAACCAATGGGAGCTTTCTTCTTTGTGTAGCCCAACCAATTCTGAAACCGTACAAACCACCAAAACTTCAGATAAAGGCAGACATGAGAGTACAAAGAGCTAGAGAGGCACCAATCCGAATATTTAAGGACAGGGAAGAAACATTTTTCAATGGCTCTTCCGGTATGCTAGGCACCCAAATGGGCAATATATTTTCTTCAGCTGGAGGTACTGCCAACTCTGTAAAATTTATCAGCAGGCAGCTGCATCTTATCATCGCATTGAATGCCTAGTGTGGCTTTGTCCCTTCTAAATGTGCTTGTCCTGAATGTATCGCACACGAGGCCCCGTAAAATATGAAAGACGCTGAAACGAAACACAGAAAAGTTCTGTGCCGAATAAGTCAGCAGGCAGCTGCATCTTATCATTGCATTGAATGCCTAGTGTGGCTTTGTCCCTTCTAAATGTGCTTGTCCTGAATGTATCGCACACGAGGCCCTGTAAAATATGAAAGACGCTGAAACGAAACACAGAAAAGTTCTGTGCCGAATAATATGACTCATCAATGTCCTTCAGCCAATGAAGAACCAGTATTTTGTCCAAGCTCCAACACACCTTAGTGGTGAACAGAGCATCTACATCATGCCAAGCCCTGAGTTTGGCACGAGCAGCCAGAGCTGTCAACACGTACTGTTTGTCTGGAATCTGAAAAGAGAGAAAGGGAAGCGTTAGATTTCAATAAGGCAGGAAGTAGATCACCGTCTGACTCAGCGACCAGTTTCGGGCAGATTACTGAGAACTTGAGGGTTCCTGAGATTCTTGCAAAAAATGCTGAATGAGACTGCAGTCTGAACTAGCAGAGCAGTTGTCAAATGGGATCAAGTAACCTGGATAATTTAGGACAGATCAGATATGCCTCAGATTGTTGAGAGTCCGGGTGGGCCCACTTGCTTTATAAATTTGGCACATATTGGTATATTGTAGGGATTCTAGTAAAAAAAAGGGACAGACAACCGTTGCATTCCAACAGTATTTTAAAAAGCCAACACCGCCAAGTATGGCAAAAGCTAAGCATGCTCCATATCAATGGCTTGTACTTTCTATGATCTAAGGCAACATCAGGCTGGATATGGCTGAGACCTGATGATTACTTTAATCCATGATGGAAACAGAAAACAAAAGAAAGAATTGCATGCCACCCCTCCCTCCCTCACATGCCACCCCTCCCTCCACTTGGGTGGGTGGGCCAGGTTCAGATGCCGGGCCCCCTCCCGCCCCTCCTTTGCATGCCAACCCTCCCCTCCCTCCACACAAGAATAGGGTAGCAGCAGATGCAGAAAAACAAAATGGCCCAAGGACTACCAGGAATGCACATCTACTGTCCCCAGTCCAGACCACAGAATTGGGAGAGCTGAATGCAATCACCGGATGAGACAATATGCTATTCAAAAGAGTGGGCTATACCCATCCACTTGCCACTCACCCTACATAAATCTCTAAGTCACTAAGCCAGATGGGCTTGTGGAAGTCCTGAATAGGTGCCTAAGAGAAGAAAATGGGATGGATGGAAGCTTAGCCCAGATAAGACTGAGCTGCTGTTGGCCAATGGAGACTCAGGGACTGTGGGGTCAGCCTGTCCTGGAGAGAGTTGCATTCTGCCAGAAGGAGCAGGTTTGTACCGTGGGCGTGCTACTCGATCCTGGCCTGCGGCTGGAGCCTCAGATCTCACCTGTGGCACACAGCACCTTTTATCTGCTCCAGTTGATTCACAAGCTATGGCTGTTCCTTGAAAAGCTTGACCTGTTCAGTTATCCAAGCTCTGATCACACCCAAATTAGATTACTGCTCTCTGTGAGACTGCCTACTTTCAAAAGTTCAAAAAAGTCATTTGGTCCAGATTAAGACGGCCAGGCTACTGTCGGGTTTGATTACAGGGACTGTATCATTTGCGCTGATCAATCTGAATTGGTTACTCATCAGTTTCTGGGCACAATTCAAAGTGCTGGTTCTTACCTCTAAGAACCTGAATGTCTTGGGGCCAGGGTACCTGAAGGACCACCACTTCCCAAACTATCCAACCCACCAGTTAAGCTCTCCCTCTCAAGCCTGCTCTCTGAGCTCCTGGTTTCAGAGATAAACTGAATAGTAACTAGACACAGTAATTTTTGTGGTGGTACCTCACCTTTGTAACGTCCTTCCCCTCAAAGCATCTCCTTCAAACTGTACCCAGGCTTTTAAATAGATTTTTATCAGGTTTTTAGATGGGTGGCTTCTGTTTTATGGATAGTTTTTATGTTGCTTATGGCCAATGGCTTGTTTTAATAATGTGATGTGCTTTTAACTGTAAGCTGCTTTGAGCAGTACTCTAAAGAAGTGGAACAGAAATATCCTAAACAAATAAAATAACTCCAGACTCTTTACCTTAAAGGTTTTCTTTAGGTTTGCTGGGCTGCTGAATGTCCCCTGGAATGAAGAGATACAGTAAGCATGGCATAAGGGAGAAAAAAGGATGGTGCTATGGCATCCTAGGAGTGTCACAACTGGTAACAGACATTCTAGGGAAAAAGTTATTCACTAGTCATCTCAAGTTCTGTGATTTTTTGTGCTTCACAATATAGTCTCCTTATACCTTTACCTACACTAAATCAACAGCTATATATGTTTAGTCGCTTAGCAGCAACCCCAAAGAGGCAGCTAATTATTGGAGTGCATATTTGTTGAATCAAACACACAGATCAGATCCAAATTCACGCCCCTCCATTCAACGATGCCCCTTCCCCACAAATCCTGCAATACTTTTGCAGCATCATGCTGTTGAAAACTTTCACGGCTGGAATCAACTGGCTGCTGTAGGTTTTCCGGGTTATGTGGCCGTGTTCTGGTAGTTTATGCTCCTAACATTTCTTCTGTATCTATAGCTGGCATCTTCAGAGGCATGTCGCAGTAAGATGTTTTATCTCAGTGGCATAAAAACCACCAAACTACAGCAACACAGTCTGGAAACCCCACAACACCCACTTCTGTAACACATTATCTACTTGAAAATCAGGACAATATGGCTAGTTGTTTGTTTTTTTATTTAATCCCGCCCCGCCCCCGACCAAAGTCAGGCTCGGAGTGGCTAACAACTGATAAAAATAAAAATACCGAAGATAAAAGCATACAAAAATTGACATCAGTAAATCTTAATCTAATATAGATGGCGACTAAAGTCCCAAACCTAAAAACACTCCACATCCCTTATGGTATTCAATATCCAAAGGGAGAGCAATGGGGGGCGGGGGGGGGGGTGATACACAAGATAGAAAAGCTGAGTGGTATTCCAGATGCTATTGTGCACCAGATGTAATTGGGTGTGGGAGGTCAGCTAAATCAAATGAATCCTTAACTTGCAGAATGGCCTCAACCAAAGGCCTGGTGTAACATCTTTGTCTTACAGGTCCTGCAGAACTTGTTAAGGTCCCACAGGGTCTGCAGCATATTATGCAGTCTGGCCACACCATTTCTTTGAAATGGCCTGGATTATAAGTCAAACTTCAGTGGATAATACACAAGGACCTTTAGCTCTTACTTCCAGCTAAAGACCCCATCAGCGGCCATCCCCATCCCCATCCTAACCTCAGCCTCTGTGTAGTGGTAGACACAAGAGTAGAAGAGTGTGGTGACCAGTGGCATATTTAGGATGGAGGCCTTTCGTGGGTGTTTCCGAAATATCTCCGTCTGTCCAGATGCTTCTAAACGCTTGTCATTTGCCTGGGAAAGCAGAACAAGAAGCATGCAGTATAAAAACAAGAGCAACCATGGCTTCAAAATCCAAGAAAAAACAAAACAAACCGAACAACAACCCTTCAAATCCCAGTTGACTCAAGGCAAAAAGTATATTCAGCAAGTTAGTCTAGTCATTGTCTCTTGACCTCCCTGATGGGATTTTCTGGAGAAAAAAATACTGGCAGTATATTTCATATACATTTCCGTGGGTTTCTTGAAGAAAGGGCAGGAAATAAATCTAAACACCATTGTTATTCTTACTAATGAAAAAATAGCCTGGATTTGTTTTTTAGATCAGAAATATTTTATATACAAATTCTGTATAACTAGATGCCAGGAAGTAAAACATCAGCACATTTTGAAACCAGAAAGTCCTTCGGCACCTTTCCTGAAGATCTGGCTGTGGCAAGGAAGCTGGCATATGCAAGGTGTGATGTTTGCTTTAGACAACCCCATTCATAAGTGAGGAGATAACTTTCGGGAAAAGTACTGGGCCAGGACTAGGGAGATTAGAACTCAAACCACGGCTTTGCCACAAAGCTGACTGGGCAAGTCACATGCTCTCAGCTTAGCCCACCACACAGGGCAAAAATTGAGGGCAAAACTGGGTTATGGGGGAAGAGCAAACCACAGATGCTTCCCTGGGATCCTAGAAAAGAGAGGGGAATAAACATACACAAAATTGATCAAAAAACTGGGAAGATCAATAGAGCTATTACACATGAGTCCCAAGGGCAAAATAAAACAGCACTCACTTCAATTATGATCTGCCTCTCCAGGAGCGTATAATGATCTTGGACAAGACCAGAGTCTTCTGAGGAAAATGGTAACCTAAATACAAGAAGGCTCTCTCAATCTTGCTTTGCTTTTGTACAATTCCCTCTCTTGGGCAACTTTTTCATGCTTTATCCGTTGACTGTAAAACTTCACAGTGTAGGAGGATGGCTAATTTTCACCCCTTCAGCATTCAAATTATAAATCACCTGAATTACCCCCAACTGGTACCCTTATAATAATGATTTCTTGATCTCAGTGACCTCAACTTCACAAAGGAAGCACTTGTAAAGGTGCCCATCACCAACATCCCAGCCATGAAGGATGAGAATGACAAGAATAAAACAAAACTCCCGCAATACAGTTGTGCCTTTAGGTCAAAAGAGTAGTTCTCCGCTAGTGATCTCTGCAGACTCTTTACATGACTTCCCCATGCCTCTTGAATTTCTCAGTATGCGAGGAAAACTAAGGCCATTTGTACCGGGTTATCACCTTATTACGCTTCTTACAATCTTACAGAAATCTGCAGCTGCATAACCCTCTTCTTACCCAATGCAACCTTTCAGAAATTCTTTTCGCTTCTCTGCATCCTTGATGGTCAGGTGCTCACGGTACTGCGTCAACTACAGAGGGCAGAAAGAGAGACAGAGAACAGACTCAGGAAGGAAGAGAGAAAATGTTCAGTCAAGGCGCAGCAACTAAATCAATAAGCGTGGAGAGAAAAATAGCAAGCAGTTTCCCAGAGAATGTCTTTCTTCCCCCAGTTAAATGTGAACTGAAACTTGTGAAAGATACTCACTGCAACTTCCTCCATCCTGTCCAAGAACCTGCAAAGGAAAAATAAGCATCAGATCTGCTCACTGCTATTCAACCTTGAGAGTAACATCTGGTGTGCTCTACCGTGAAGATCACTGGGTGACTTGGAGCAGGCAACCCAATGGTATTGCTAAGAGGATAAAATGGGGATGGGAGAACAGAATATTCCTTGGAGGAGCAAGAGTATGACGGATTGGCAGGCTGTTACCTCAACAGATCCAGGAGAAGCTTCTGGTCTTCAGTTTCTTTGAGAAAATGTACAAAATGGCGCAAGGCCACCTGCCGCGGCTCCAGCTCTCGGAACAGAATCTCTGCATAAAGAGATGAAAAGGCTGGATCAGGCCTGAATCATTCCGACACTGATCAGTTACTAGGAGGAAGACAGCGAAACCCTTTCCCTTCTAGCAGAAACACTGGCTAATGTGCTAGACCTCACAGGTAAAAAGTCTGAATCAGAGTATCCTTGGATGGGAATAAGTGTGAAATACATTACAGACTTGGGGAGGCTGCCTCTTACTCAAAATCAGTGTTGCCATAGTTACAGAAGAAAACATGAGTTCATGTGTGCACCTAGTTTTATTTGGGGGGGTGCTAAATTAGAGGTATTCTATTTCTGATAACAAAGCTATTGATATAAAGAATGACTCATCCTATGCAGTAAGATCAGTCCTTTTAAGCACAATGCATACTGATGGTCAGAAACAACCCTCCAAAGCTACCTTATTAGTTGGAACACAGATGGCTTTTCAGAAACAGCTCAAGCAACAGAGCGGGGAATAAAACCCGGTTCCTCCAGATTAGAGTACACCTGCTCTTAACCACTACGCCACTGTTGCTCCCCTGGACTTCCTTGGTTAACTTCGGTGATCTGATGAGTTCAACCCAGTCCGGTCCATCTAGGTCAGGGCTGTATAATTATAGCACAGCACGATATATATTTTTGAAAAAGGACCAGGGCTGCCTGTCACCTCAGCCACAGTGCTCCTGTCATCTCAGGGTCCTTCCTTGGGTCTCACATATTGTCAACCTGGGTAGCACCCCAGTAAGCCGCTGTTAGAAGGTGACTGGCCTTATTGTAAGCAGCCATCAACTAGACCTCTCCTTCCGGACTCTTTGGCTCCCTAAGGCTTTTATACTCCCCTGCAGCCCCAACCCTGAGCCCAGACACTTCCTGAGCTTCTATCTTTAAAGCTCTGCTAGCCCTTCCTCAGCTCTTTGGCTCCTGGGAGGAAAGGGCTGTTCCTGCTGCTGGGTCGTCTTTCTGCCGGGCAGGGCTATGAGTCAAGCCCTGTCTTTGCTGGCCCTGGCCTGGAATAGCTGCTGTCTGGTTCTCCCACCTCCTTGGGCTGCTGTGGCTTGCCAAGTCCTGCAAGTAAGTGGCTTGGGCCAGGGTTGTTAGGGTGGTTGGTGAAGTCCAGAGGCCTGAGCCCTGACAAAAACATCTACTACACTAGCCCCTGTCTCTGTTTTCACATTGATACATACCTTTCTTCAAGGTTTTCTTCAGAAACACTAAAACCTGCAAGAAAACGGACAGACTGAACTGATTCGTCTTCACCAAAAATCTTGCAGTATCACTGGGAAAGGCAGTTTAGTGGCTCCCAAGTGCTTTTAAGGTCTCTCCAGTCTCACCTCTACTTACACAAGACATAGAGGAGGACATAATCCTTTGGTACTCAAGGATCTGGGAAAAGAGTTACGCAAGGCTTGCATATTAACTAAAAGGATGCTAGTGGATGCATAACAAAGACTGACCACCTTTGGGAAATGGTACAATTCCTCATTTACAGAGCAATGCTAAGCAGAGTTATTGCAGTCCAGGCCAATTCATGTTTTAATTTGCGTGTCGTCAATGGAAATGGTTATTTAACATATGTAGCCTTCATTTTTGATGATCAAGAAGAAGAAGAGTAAGAGTTCAGCTTTCTACTCCACCTCTCTCCTGTAAGGAGCCTCAGCTTACAAACTCCTTCCCTCCCCCTCCCTACAACAGACACACTGTGAGTTAGATGAAACTGAGAGCGTTCTCAGAGAACTGTGACTATCCCAAGGTCACCTAGCAGGCTTCCTGTGTAGGAGTGGGGAAACAAATCCAGTTCACTGGACAAGAGTCTGCTCCTCATGTAGAGGAGTGGGGAATCAAACCTGGTTCTCCAGATTAAAGTCCACCACTCCTCACCACTATACCACACTGCCTCTCAATGTGAACCTAATTTCACCATCCAGGTACATAACGGAATAAGAGATCCATCTCAAACAGAGACTAAAATAATTGGTTCATGTAACCTCCAATGGTGTGAAAGTTCTCCAAGGGCTTAGGGAGAGGTTTGTCTTATCCCACTACCCAAGACCTTTTAGCAGGAGAATAATTTAAGCACAACCTTATGCCTGCAAAGTTTGTTTACAGATGGGCTGCGCAGACATGCATATGATATTGAAATTCAAGGACATTTCAGGAACATATTGGACAATATTTAAGGGGCTTCAAAGAGCCATATTCTTGAGGCAAGTAAAGTGAATGCATGTCTACCAAGATGCATCCTGGCACTTTCAGTGCTCAGTGAGGCTGGCTTCAAAAAGTCAGCTTCCCCATCCAGAAGTTTCCCCTGATGCAAGATTACTGCAAGACTTACAGCTGTAATGACGTTGCCATCATGCCCTGCAACAGCTTCGTCCAGCAGCAGCAGCTTCTCCTGCAAGGAGTGAAACCTCTCCAGTGAACAGACCTGGAAGGGGATAATGTTTAAATGAAGGGGGTACACTGAAACAGAGAGGCACTTGGAATGCCTGAACCCAAAGAGATGGCTGCAACCCAGACATTTGTGTGAGCCACTCTCTTTGCAATTTAGGAGCTGATAGCTATTTCAAGGGAGCTCCTTCGGACACAACTGAAATTCCTCTGAATGGCTAGCAATGTAATGCTATGCTGATAAGTGTGCTTTTTGTGATTGGCTGCTGACTGCAATGCAGCAATTAGAGGCTTCTGCAGCAACAGCATTTCAAGTCTCTCAGTCCTCAGATGACTGCAAGATTCCAACAGCAAGGCAGAGCCCTCATGCTCTACCTCAAGATGGTGGTCTGGATCCCACTGAGTAAGGAAGCATGTGGTTCTTTCCTGCCTTCCCCTTCCCCCAGTAGCTCCTGATGCCAGAGTTTGTGGGACTCATGGACAAAAGGCCATGCAAGAGTGGAGGACTGCACCAAGCAAGGAAAGAGAACCCGGCTGCCTCCTTTCCTGAGACAACAGAACTTTCACAGACAAAAGAGGAAGTGGGGAGGGTAATTTCAACTGCCTTCCTCTCCTCATTGCAGACACTGGCATTTTGTCCTGAAAAACCCTGCAAAATCCACCTGGATCAACAATCTGAAGGTCTCAGGGAGTTGCTAGGTGGGAGGGCAGGTAAGAACCACACCTCACATCCTGTGGGAGGTCCCTGCTCTGTAGGTCCAGAAATACTCTGTAGGTCTAGAAATGCTCTGCTCTGTAGCTCCTCTGCCCAGTGGCTCCTTCCTCGGATTAAGCCTATGATTCTTCTGAGCTCCTTGTCCAGATCTCCAAGACTAACTTTCTTTCTGAAGGATACCAAAACTTTTCACTTAAGTCTCATTTTAAGCAGCCTGAAATGATATGCATAAATACTTACCTACATGTCTACATAGCATATTAGAACATCATTACTTGGGAAAGCAGCTGAAATGAAACTATCCATCACCCTCCTTATCCAGTAACAGTAAATTATTTCCCTCTCCAACTACTAGCAAGAGAAGGAATTCTTTTCAGGGCCCTTGATGATTGGATGCTTTCTAAAAATAACTGCTCTAAAACTGATAGTGCCATAATCTCCTACCAATAGAGACATGTTTCCATTGTGGCTCAGGGACTGCTACTTCTGCTATAATAATCTACTTGCCCTGGAAATCAATACTGCCCTTTTTTCTTCCAGACAGGGAAACCATCAGAGAATTCTGCAAAGTCACTATAAGCCATATCTTCCATTCTGACACGCATTAGTGTAAACAACACTACGAGAACAATCTGACAGTGCAGTCCAAAATACATTTACACCCTTCTAAGTGCACTGAAGTCAATGGACTTGGAAGGGTACAACCCTGCTTAGGATGGACATTGAATACATAGAGCTTTTCAGAAGCAGAGATGGAAGACCCCCCTACCTTGCCTCTTTGCAGCCGCTTTACTGTCTCTTTAGGGCTCCAGAAACTGTCATAGTCCTAAAATGCAAGAACACAAGATGCCTTTAACGTTTGAGGGACCCAGGCACTAGCCTTACCCATTCATGGATAAGAGCTGAAGGGCACTGCACTAGATCATGCAGATGCCTTATGGCCCCACCAGGGCCATATCTGTGGTCACTGACAAGTAGCTCATAGAAGGAAGTTGAACAACTGCATGTAGATATCAACTGGTGCCCACTGCATGTTATCCATTCCATGGATCTGGTTACTAATTGATTCCAAACATGTCTTCACCACCCATTATTTACACTAGTAAGAATTAAAACACACACCACCAGATTTTTTATGAAACAGAAAAGCCCAAGAGCATGTTTCTCTCCTCTCTCTTTCAACCACTACTGAGCATGCAAAAGCTCTTCAAAGGTTGGAAGCCTCTATTCCTGCCCACTTCCACTTTAAAACCTGTTTCTTCCCAGACTGTTAATACAGGCAGCCACTGGTATATTTTGCAGTGAGTATCCAGGAAACAGACCTTGAACAAGAAGATGAAGCATGTATATCCAACAATCAGGTAATCTACCTACTCAAGACAGAGTTGGACCATTCCGTCTCAAATTTCCCCATCCCATCAAGTGGTTTTTAGACCATGAACTCAAAACATACCTACCTTATAATCTGCTTTTGGTCTGCGCAGTTCTGGAGCATAATTTTTAAATCCTGTGTCAGTGAGAGCTGTGTTGAAAAGGACAGGATTATTTATTTATGCGTGTCTAACCCACTTTTCCACCCAATTTGAATCCACGAGGAAGCTTACAACTTACAAAACATCAAACAGAACCACCATAAAAAACTCCAACATCATACAAAAAACCCCCCCCCCCCCCCCCACCAATAACAATAAAATAAGGTGGGAAAAGGTGAGAAGCTTTAAGAGGTGGGAGCTTTAAGTGAAAGGAAAGAAGAAATAGTAGCGGAGCGAGATATAAGAGGCCTACCACAAGTCTTTGAAGGTTCCCACTTGTATATTTTAGTCAAATCTGAGGATACTAAAATCCAGATAGAATGTTGGGAGGGGATACAGGGGAAAACAAAGTACCTCCCACAGTTCCTTGGAGCTTCCCTACAGTACAACTGGGGCATAATTTTCTTGAGGAGAGTTCTGCCAGCAGGAGGGAATTAGGGGGACAGATAAAGCAAGTTGGCTGGTGGGTAGAAAGAGGGAAGAAAGTAGCAAAAGAGGAGAGGCTATTGGGAACTTTCAGGAAAGGGAGACATAAGGGGATGTGAAAATGAGATGCTCCCTGCAAGTCCTTGCAGGTCCCCCGCTTGTAAAAATCTAAGTGCTTACCATCAGAAAGTGACTGAAAACTCCCATGCTTATTTCTTCCTGAAAGGAAAAAAACCAGAAATATTTCCATTTCCTTGTATCTGAAAAGCATTATTCAGCTAGGACTACATATGAATGATTGATCAATGTAGAGTCTTGATTTTTAAGGACATTTGCACAATACAAGCCTCCCTCACAAACTGTTTGTCAGATTGGGGAAATTCTGCATCTGAAAGCTAAAGGCTGAAAACATGATGGAAGAGGAACAGTTTCTTAGCTATACAGAGAACAAGTTGCACTCCCAAACTCACGTATGCAGAGCCAAAGCTGGGGTGTATGTGTCCTTCCTGTGTTTTCCCCACTCCTGTCTACTATGTATGACATCCACTGGGCTGCTCAGGGACACTGTATAGCTTGTGACTTCAGGCATTCTGGATTATTATCCTCCAGGTGTTTTCTAATTTATTTACTGCTGTGCTTACCATTTAAAATAGGAGGAATAAAAGCAGGCTGGAATGGGGAATTTGTGCTCATCAGCACTTAAATATAGAGCACCTGCAGGCAACACTGCTTTCTTTCACCAAATGGAAGATAGTTGTGCAACATAGCTAGGAACTTAGCACAACAGACTTGGAGAGATTTCACCTCACACATTTCTGCAAGGAGCTGTGGAAACTGTATTTTGTCTTCAAAAGGTGAAAAGTAAGCCTACTATCTCTAGAAACAGAGGAATGTGTGCATGCCAAAAGGTATCAGAGGTGCATATCAATTCCTCTTAGACTGGAAAATTATTGGCAAAACCCACATTTCATCTATATTCAACTGCTGCTCTGTGAAGCCTTGAAAGTAATATCAATTGCAGATATACCTTTATGCAAACGAGATGATTTTTTAAGACCTGACAATTAACACCTCGTATTCCCATCTGGCTTGATTAAAGAATCTCCAAGGGCTTCAGGCTAGACGCCAGCCAGGCCCCTGTCTGCCCCCGAGTTTGCAAAGTTTCTGAACGATGCTCTGAGCCACAGTAAGAAAATTCCACTGCTGCTACTTAATCACCAGAATGTATGCATTTATCCAAATGTGATGCTATAATGAAAGACAGCATCAATCACAGGGGACGTAAGGGATGTGAAGATGCCTTTGTTAAGCTGGACCCAAAAGTCAGCCCTCTGCTGCACCAGTTCTAGGGCTTTTATACAGGAAGATTCTACCTTTGAAAAAGCTGCTTAGTGAGTAGGACGAGGCTTGCTTGGGGAAAGATACAGTGGAGGAAGAGCTCTTTTGCAAGCCTAGGTCACTTCCCTCTGGGGAACTGATGGAGGAGGCAGTCTCTTTGATTGACCAAGAAATGCCTGTATTGGGGGTTGGGGGAAAGAGAGAAAGAACACAGCTTTTACAAAATTTCTTAATAATTATGTTTATTACATTTGTTTTAGACATTTGCATACCGCCTTTTCAGCAATCAAACCCATAGCAACATATAAAAGTAGATGCCTAAGATCCTAGAGCAGAGCACAGATCATGTCTGATTGTGTGAACTGGGATAACCCTAAGCTAGCCCCATTTGTTTCCATGTTTTAGAGGAGAATCAAAAAGTCCAGTGTGTAACAGACTTCTCTATGTGATACACCTCTGAAGTTGCCAGCCACAGATGCAGGTGAAACGTTAGGAACAAGATCTACCAGACCACAGCCAAACAGCCCAGAAAACCCACAACAACCAACTAAAACAGTAATTTAAATTAGGACCAGGTTTACAAAGTGCTGTACAACCCTTCAAGTTACCCAGAACTCTTCCTGAGGCAGGATGTTCAGCAAAACAGAAAATTAAACTGAGAAAAACAATGCTTGGAGAACAGAGCATTAAATCCTACCACAGTCCTAAGAATACTGTGTAATAAAGGTCCCTGTATGGACTTTTTTTCTCCGCAAGTACATCACCAGGATTACCTTTCGTGATCTGTTTTAGTGGTTTCATTCCCTTCATTTGCCTGCCCTTACATACTTCCTACCCAGGAACAAAGAAGGGTAGACGAATTCAAACACATTTATTTTAAATACTTCTGCTGTTAGGTTCCATCTGTCTCCAGTGTACAAAAGCAGCTAAGTTTAAGGTGTTACATGACACTTAAGAACATAAGAACATAAGAACAAGCCAGCTGGATCAGACCAAAGTCCATCTAGTCCAGCTCTCTGCTACTCGCAGTGGCCCACCACTTCTACTTCCAAATAAGGAGGCTTAAGACTGGGACTGTGAGTTATATTGGGCTTCCTGCTGACTGAAAGCTAAACATGCATATCAATCCAAATAAATATTCTGTTGTATATATCTCATTGTATATATCTCATTCCCAAATCCGCTTTGGGTTCCCTGCACTTACTGCCCACGGGCTCCCCACTCCAACTGAACTTCTCAAGGTCATCTTCATCATCTACGATATCTCGCAGGCTATTTACTGCTCGCTTAGATTCCTTCAGCTGTGAACAAAACCAAAGTTAGATGGAAGGCAATCTTCATTTCTCACAGCAGAGTACATGTTTTGTTGACAAATAACCTGCACTCCAGCAACAGGTGTGTTCTACATCCATGCAAACTAGATGATATCTATACAAAAATCTAATAATTAGATTCATGCCATGTTTCTAATAAGACCCCAAATTTATAATGCCATCCTATTACAGTGTGTTATATCAAAATCATACCATCTGTACTTTGAAATGTTTTGGCAAAAAGCAGTTCCAGAAAGAAGATTAGTGGGGAAAAAGAGTTCTTTGGAGTAAGGACTAGTAAACTCGGCACTCGATCCCTTCCAGCCTGGCTTCCGTGCTGGGCATGGGACAGAGACCGTCCTTGTCACCGTCACAGACACACTCCGCATGCAGCAGTACCGAGGTGGATCAGCGCTGCTGGTATTACTGGACCTTACTGCAGCGTTTGATATGGTCAACCATAACCTTTTGACACACCCCCGGGCCGCTGCTGGAGTGCAGGGCATTTCCCTTCAGTGGCTTGCCTCGTTTCTCCAGGAACGGAGTCAGCAGTGTGGTGCGAGGACCAGGCCTCCTAGCAGTGCCCGCTCTCTTGCGGTGGGCCTCAGGGAGCACTGTTATTTAACACTTACATGTGACCCTTGCTCAGCTGGTGCAGAGTTTTGGGCTGACCTGTCATCAATATGCTGATGACACTCAGCTCATTCTGTTGATGGAAGGTGGGGCGGTCACTGCCCCTGCGGCTCTATAGCATTGTTTGGAGGCGGTTGCTGGGTGGTGGAAGCAGAGAAGGTTAAAACTTAGTTCAACAAAGACGGAGGTCCTTTGGCTAGGCCGTGAAGGGGGAACTGAAGACTTTCAGCCGCTGGAGTTGGAAGGGGTCACTTTGGCTTTGACCCCTTCGGCTCGCAACCTTGGTGTCCACCTGGATTCGTCTCTTTAAATGGAGACCTTGGTGGCACATGTAACCCAGATGGCTTTTTTCCATCTTCACCAAGCCTGGCAGCTGGCCCCCTACCTCTCCCAGGCTGAACTGGCCACTATGATCCATGGTTAGACTATTGTAACTCGCTCTATGTCTAACCTCCAGTTTAGACTATTGTAACTTGCTCTACATGGGCCTTTCCTTGCGGTTAATCCGGACAGGGATCATATCGCCCCTGTGCTTCGCCGTCTACACTGGCTCCCAGTGGAATTCCGGATTGTCTTCAAAGTGTTGGTATTGAACTTTAAGGCCCTTCATGGCCTGGGGCCCTCATACCTTTGAGACCACCTTACCCCATATGTCCCGTTTCGATCCCTCCGTTCAGTGGAGGTGAATCTGCTAGTGGTTCCCTGCCCCTCTATAATGCGGCTGGCCACCACCAGGGCCAGGGCTTTTATGGCCCTGGTCCCTGCCTGGTGGAACGCTCTTCCTCCAGCTGTTAGGCCCTGCGGGACCTTGGGGAGTTCCACAGGGCCTGTAAAACCGAGCTGTTTCACCAGGCTTTTACAGGGGCTGGCCACTGAATTACCGCCCCTTCTTGATGCCCTCTGTACCATCAGCTTCTTTGACAACTTGCCAGTCCCCTCCCAGGGATAGGACCGGACGTCATCCACTAAATTGCTGCTACTGATTTTATTGGTTTTATGTATTTTAATGATATTCTTTGATGTTTTGTTTTTTGTTATTTTCTGATCTGTACACCACTCTGAGCCCTTCAGGGGGAGCAGTTTATTAAGTTGAATTAATTAATTAATTTTAATTAATTAATGAAGTAAGCTCTGTACTTTCGCAAAGCATGTAAATTTTGCATCCTGAACACTACAGCCTTCTGCAAACATTTTTTCAATGCGTCTTTACAGGACTAGGAACTTTCTTTTGTTAATAATTATTTTAAAAATCAGCATATAAGGTATTTCAGTTCTGTGAAAGAAACATAAGACCCTGTGCTCCATCTAGTTCAGCATCCAGGTTTGAACAGAAGCCAACAAGAACCCTGGAGAGCAAACAAATGGTGTATAGAGACCAAGGCTTTCCCCTGAAGCTACCTTCTAGCACTGATATTCAGAGGTGCTCTGCCTCTGTACATGAAAGCTAAATTTCCTCACCATGGTTAATATCCATTGTTGGACCTATTCTCCATGAATCTGTCTAACCCCCATTTAAAGTTCAGATCCCATCAGCCTTTATTTAAAGTTACTTTATTTAATCTTACTCCAGGGCCTCCCAACCTTTTCTAGTCTGTGGCCTTTGGAATTCTCACACAGGGTGGTGAGCGTAGCCCACAAAATGGCTGCAGCAGAGGGTGAGTCAACCACATAATGGCTACCACAAAAATGTAAGGGTTATGCCTAACTCTAATGGTAACGCTTCAATATTTCAGGCAGCAACTCACTTTAATAGGATGCCTTTTAAAATGAACGTATTGTTTTTTAAAAAATGTTTACATAGACACAGTTTCTCTCCAGTCACAGTGAAGATCCTTGTGCTGTGGTGGTGGTGGCTGTTGCCAAAACAATTTTTTAAAAATCTGCACAGCCAATCAGATCTCTAAAGCCCAATCAGACGTCTGTCTGGACAAGTCTTACCTGGCCTTGCCCACCTCCTAAAAACACTTGGTGGGGGCCGTGAAAGATGCTAGTGGGCACCACATTGGGAACTTCTGCCTTACACTTATTTACACTGAACTTAATTTGCCACATGGTTGCTTACTCATCCAGCTTAGGGACATCATCCCAGAGCTCTTCACAATCCACCCGAGTTTTCACTACTTTGAATAATTTACACACTTCACCTCCTCACTGATCATTCCCAAATCCAAATAAATTATAAAGAAATTAAACAGCACCGGTCCCAATACCAAAGCTCGGTGGACCCCACTGCTCACTGTCCTCCATTGTAAGAATTGTCCATTTACATGTACTCCCTGTTTCTTGCTATTTACTCAACCTCTAATCCATAAGTGAACCCATTCTTTTATTCCATGTCTGCCAAGTTTACTTATGAACCTTTGGTAAGGTACCTTCTCAAAACTGTTTTGGAACATCAAGTATATAATGTCTCCTGGATCACCTTTATCCACATGCTTGCTAGCCTGCCAAAATAACTTCAGATGTCCAAAACCATGTAAAATTCTGCAGCCAATCAAAATAGGTTTGCTTTCTGCTCATATAAATATTGCAAAGCTTTCTTCAACATACAGTTCACCATAAAAACGCAGTATTCAAAAACTGTCCCTTATGCACATTTTAGGCAAACAATTATTGCATAGTAAATTACCCATTCATTCAAACTAGAAATGATACCTGAGAGAGCTCATCATCTTCATCATCAAAAGTGAAGGCTTTACACTTGGAACTGTGCCAGTATTCTTCCTCATCAACCTTCATTCTATTCATCTAAGAAAAAAGAAGAAGGGCTTTAAAAATCTACAAGTACTTTTCTCCTTTGGTCAATTCATACAAACCCTGGATCAGATCATTCTAAAACAGTGGTTCTCAACCTTCCTAATGCCGCGACCCTTTAATACAGTTCCTCATGTTGTGGTGACCCCCAACCCTAACATTTATCCATTTTACAGATGGAGAACACTGATGCAGGTTTTACGTGACCCCTGTGAAAGGGTAATTTGACCCCCAAAGAGGTTGCGACCCACAGGTTGAGAACCACTGTTCTAAAAATTCAGTAGCCAAAAGGCAATACATAAAAGAAACAGAAGATTTAATGAAAATGTATATGGAGTGAAAAGATATGACTGAGGGTATGCTCTACCACTTCACCTTAAAGAGACCATACAAATATACATTCAAAACTTCCCACCAACTTTAACAGAATTCACAGGTAAGTGTGAAAGGCAGGCATTAACAGAAGAGAGATTTTAAGTTTGCTATTTTGTTTTTGGTTCTAACTATTATTGTAGGCCATATTGAACCAGAAAAGGCTGAATATAAATGTTTTAATTAATAAATTTAAAAATGAAAGATTTGTTTTGTGCTACTACTTTCCAGAAACAAAATGGATTAACAAATAATCCAGATGTTGCTGAACGTAAAATATAGCCTCAGAAGTGATTGGGGAGGGGGGGTTGCTACTATACTCTATTTTAGAATCAAATATTTGCACATAGTGTATGCCATGGTGGTTTAACAGGCCAGCCTAAGGATGTATCTTGTTATCAAGGTTCCATTTTCATTCATATTTTTTCCCTCCACGTTCTTGAAATGGGACCAACTTCTCATTTCCTATAGTTGTAGGGTCAGAAAACACTTGTCTTGTGCTTGGTTAAGAATGGCCAGGAAGGAACTTGTTAGCTGGTCATCACTAACCAAATACAAAAAAGTCAACATTGTGAGCTGGAGTACACACAATTTCTTCAGTGAGGAAAGCAGCAGTCTCAGAAAGAAGCCAGATCAATCCTGTAAACAAACACCCTAACAATTAACCAATGAACCTTTAGCACAAAGAGGACCATGCTTTATTAGCTCTGTGCCATATTTATTCTCTGCAGAGATCATTACATTATTAGGACAGTAAGAACTCAGGTTATTTGGAATTGCCCATCAGAGCAATGTGCTATTGATTATCCAACCTGATCCCAAATAAACCTTATGCTTGCCTTGGGACTTTCGCTGTTTCCTGATTTGGGAATATCCCTGGACCTTGAACTGCCTCCTCACTCCCTTTGGCCAGTCATGTGACATCCCTGACTTCCCACTTTGTCCTCTCACCTCTTTCCAAGCCTAGAAAAAAATATTTTATTTCTCATCCTGCTTGCCCCATAAATAAAGCCAGAGCTGGAACCTGGTGCATTATGTTCCTTGTCCCAGGTCAAGAAATATGTACTTGGATATCATGCATTCTGCCTTGTGTCTGCTTGGCTGTCAGGTGAGATGCAAAGCATTTGCTCTGGAAACACAAAGTGGAATGTTCCTTCCGATTAGGGTTATCTGCTGTCCATACATTTGAGCTACAACCTTGGGATTTAGACTATGAACATGGATGAGTAGCTATAGCTTCATTTCATACAGCTTCACTAACCTTTGTTTCGGTTTTTACTCTATTGTTTCCAAGCACCTCACTCCTTTGTTGGAGCCCATACAGTCATGCTGTCAGTCACTGCCCAGGCTGAGGGTGTTTCTTTAAGGCAGGAGCTCCTTTAGCATGAAGTGGGGGGAAAGCAACAGGAAAATTTATACCTTTCACTCAGACTATTTGGCTTAGCCTGAATAGTTTCAATCACACCAACAAAAGCCCAATCTTTCATTCATGTACATGCCATCTTTAACTGCACGCCTGATCAATTTGCTCAGTTATGTTGGACTAAAACAGCAAACCACCCAAAAGCCACCAGAGATTGTGACAGCATGTAAAGCTTAGGGTCAAAACAGACCTACAAGCAAGTTTCTTACTACCCACATTTGGCCAGTTCTGTTTCTCCCCAAACTTGCTCAGCACACACACACACACCGCCCCATAATAGTCAACATACAGAGCTAAATGGAATTGATTTTGGACAAACCCAAAGGCAAAGAGGCAACTAAGCACTCCGGTTAATTCAGTTTGCATGAATCTTCCTTAGGGTGCACAGGATAAAAATCTATGTTCTCCAAACAAGGAACGCCTGAATGAATGTAGGTAACACTGGATATCCACCTCACTAGGAAAAAACACATACCCTTAAAAGAGCAGATCGTCAGGAATGGGAACTACCAGGTATCCGATCATGCAGTCTCCCAATCCATATTCTGTGCTGTACTCGCCTTCCTCTGGACAGAACTACATTGCTAGGTCCCCTGCTTCTCAAGAACGACCATAGGCAGGGACAACGGCTGCTTTCGAAAAGCATCCTGGGATTAGTAGTTTCCAAAAACCGTAATTTCCCATTCCTATAAAAGGTACGCATGAATTTAAAAAACTACAAATCCCGCCATAACCAGACTTCCTCGTTCCGGGAATAAAATCGGAAGACTCCTGAACTACGCGTTCAAGCAAGCAATTAAGGGAAGCAAGTTAGTAGTAATTCGGTCCTCTTTCCTGTGACTATTTCGCCTCTGTCACGGAAGGTCCGCAGGAGAATCAAACTTCTTCCGTTTGAAAAGCTCTGCATATAAGAATATAAAATATTAGTCGTTCAGGAGAAGAGAGGAGCTGCTGCGGAACAGGATACGGTTGGAACAGTAGAGAAAGAAAACACCGGAGCATTAAATTAAAGACCGCCCTGAATTAAACAACCGCCCATTTTTAAAAACCGACTCTCGTTTATTAAGACTTAGGCCTACCAGAGGCTGAAACTCTTTACATACCGGAAGTGCCTTCGTCCTCATGTCCTCACGCTCTATGGTTCCGCTCAACCGAGAGCATTTCAGGGGTGGACTCAGTGAAGGTCGAGCTATCCTGGCGTCATGAAGGGAAGAACCGGAAGGCCCTTTCGCCGGCGGCGGAAGTCGGGAGGCGGCGCGGCTGCCGGCACTTCTAGCAGTTTCTAGACGGCGCGTGCGTGCGTGCACGCGGAGGGGGACGGCGCGGCATCGACGAGGCAGAGTTGGGGCGGCGGCGGCGGCGGCGGCAACGTGCTTTCCAGAGGCGTCGATGGCCAAGTGGGGAGAAGGGGACCCGCGCTGGATTGTGGAGCAGCGCGCGGACGCCACCAACGTCAATAACTGGCACTGGTAAGGGGTTGGGGAGCCGAAGTGCGCGCGCAGTCGGCCGGGAAGGGTTTTTTTTTGGGGGGGGGGGGGATCGTGTCTGTTGAAGGGTGTCCCCGCTCGCCCAGCCAGCTGCTGAGGCGTACCGTTGAGCGGTTGTCGCGCATGTTTTAGACCCGAGGACGGACAGGACGGTGCGTTTGGGGGATATCTTCGGTCGACCCTCGTCTGACTGGTCCTCGGGTACTTCTCTCCCCGCCTCGGTACCCCAAACCCGGTCTCGCCTGTCATTTCCACCGCAGGTGCCTCTGGGAAAATCCTTTGTGCTTTGGAATATGCGCCCGAGGATGGGGAGACGTCCCACACCCCGATCCTTCTTTGTGTTTCCTCGCCATCGAAGCCTTCTCTCTCTCTGCCCCCATTTGCGAGTTCATGGAGCTGAATCCCAAGCAGATTCTTGATGAGCAAGTGTTGCCAACTGGCATTGGGAAAGGAGTCCTGCTTCGCTCGCACCTGCACCGGCACAGCGGCATTGAATGGCAACCCTGAATTCACTGTTTAGTCTTTTGTTGAGACTTTTGAGAGGTTGGCTTAAGACAGTAGACCAGGACTCGAATCTTATCCTGAGCTCACCTTCCATTCCCTGCTCAGGGAATGAAAAGTCTTGCTGCTTTTAATCCTAGCAGCATGTTATGTTTTTTCCTGTGCCGCTATCTAGTCATACAGGATTGACTTCCATAGCTGTGGGATGATTAGTTGTATAGATATCAAGATGTGAACTGTATGCATTTTATAGTAAAATTTTGGGGGTTGTGCTTGAACTTGGAGCTGTTCAACGACATTGCCTGGCAGAAGCTGATTAGTTTGTAACCGGGAAAAAAATGGTGATGCAGGCTGTGTCAAGCAAGCCTGTAATTTATTCTGCAGTAGACAAGTGAACTATGGGACAATAACAGTTGTTGCTATTGTTGCTAAATGGAACGTATATTCAGAGCTAGTGTACTCCATGTATATTTGTTTGATACATTTTTGGGGAAGACACTGCTGGAGGCATAGTCTAGATTTCGATTTTCTTGGTCTCATCTAGTAAGGCAGTTCTTCTATTCTCATGGGAGCTTGCTTGAACACCTTACAGATGGAATTTCTGCCATAACTATCTGGCCTTGAGCTGTGTACATAGAGTTCAGTTTGTTCATGTAGGTAATTTTAAATCTCCTTTTCTCCTGTTACAGACTCAGGGCAGTGCTTTTTGGCATATCATTGAAACCTTTTTGTGTGTGTATGTAACAATTGCCTGCTAGAATGGAAAACTGAATCTTGTTCTTGGTACCAGGAGCAAAAGATGCAGGGATGGTTGTAGAAAGAGCTCCTTGTAGTCACAAAAGCCCAAGCATGTTCACTCCTTGAAGATTAATCAATTTATTGTGCCATGATTTTTTGAGACCAGTAGAACTGATTGCTTTCAGGATTGATGCTTAGACTTGTCCTCCCTCTCAACATGGTATGTCTGCCACTTCCATCATGTACCTAACATTTTGGTACAGCCCAGTATTGTTCCTTGTAGAGTCAGACACCTGCTGTTCTTCACCACTGGACAGCTAGAAACATGGGTTCCATATTTCTTATGTGAACAGTGAGCCGCACCTATGTTTTGAAGTACGGGATATTATTTTTAAAGAGAAACAGATAGAATGGGGTAAATAGCCAGACAGTTATACCACAGGGGAAGCTTTTGTTTGTTTTGAGGCTTGGTTGAGATCTTATTCAGACCTCTGCAGAGTATGTGCTTCTCACAGCCCCCAAGAGCTTTCCAGTGGCAGCTGCCGCCTCTCTTCCTCCCCTCAGAAAAAACTTTAAACTGCCAAAAATGGGGACACAGGCAGCGCTAAGTGAGCCAGCAGCGCATTCTGCAGTAGTGAGCAAACTCTCTGTGTCCAACACCTAATACAGCGACACTCAGACTAAGACTTGAAAGGACACTTCACATTCAGAGCACACCAAACCAAATCTGTCTCAGATTGTTTAAGAATTATGGACTTAGTCTTTATGAGCTTGTCATGCATATTGTCTAGCATGTTCCTGCTAGTGCAGGTGAGCAAGCGTCTCAAACACTGGGGTAGATTATAATATAAACGCAATAACTTTGAGCCAAAACCCTTTGCCTACTGTATCATTTTCAGTTTTCTTCCACTTTTGCCTTGTGATTAAATTCTCTGCAGTGGTCAGACTTCAACAGAATCCAGTCGATTGGCTAGACCTACACGCCCTGATGATGGGAAACCACTGGGATTGGCTACTCACTAATAGTGTTAATGATCTCATTCTCAGATTTCCAGGTAGTTTTTACATTTTAAAAAAGGGACCGTCTGTTTGATTTTGACCTGGCACTCCAGCTGCATTTATACTGAACTGAGGCATGGCCATCCAAGTACTATTCTTGTGCCTGGCTCAGAAGACAGCATGGCTTCTCTCTTAAGATTTAGGATTATGTGGCATGCATACATAATAACAAAACTTGTGTAACTCAAGCCTGAGTCTACTTTATGGTAATGCCACATAGGCAAGTTGTCAACCAAAACATATTTTTCCTTGAAGCCAATCATTATATTCCTTTCTGATGGTCTAATATAAATTATTTCTAAATAAGTTGTCCCTGTCTGGATGTGTGCCTTAATTCTCAAGGCAGGTCCTGATTGTCTAGCTATTCTTTGTCTGTAATACTAACAGATACAGGAGGGACTTTTATTATATCAGAAATAAAAGTGGGAAGAGTTCTTGGCCATGATTAGACTCCTTCTGTTTATAAATGAGACATTCCTGTCTCTATTTAATTACTTGACAGAGTGGTGGGAACTGAAGGAAATATGGAGAAATTATGCGAATAGAAATGGAAGTAAATCTGATTTGACCAATAAAACCCTGTTTGACTTGGATTATACATAACAGAATGTGGGTGTGCTGGGTAAAGTATACTTAATAATCTTGATCACTCTCTTCCAAGATTATGCCAGGAAGGTTCCCTAAATTCATTCTAGAAGGTGTTGCATTTCAAGCTATGGTTAGACAAATAAGCTCAGTGGGAGGAAAAGCGTGTGTGTAAAACATTTTACAATAAGGAAGAGTAGAATGTTGACTATGTATTACTGAATTTTCAATCTGAATTACTGAATTTTCAATCTTTCTCTTCTTAGGACTGAAAGAGATGCATCTAACTGGTCGACAGAGAAGCTGAAAGTCCTGCTTCTGTCGGTTAGAGCAGAGAATGAAGAGGGATCTTGCGAAGTGTCAGAAGTGAGTAAGCTGGATGGAGAGGCCTCTATAAACAACCGCAAAGGAAAGCTAATTTTCTTCTATGAGTGGAATATCAAGCTAGCTTGGACAGGTGAGTTGAGTGTGAGTTCTCATTCAGTATATTGAATTGTCACAGAGCAGAATGCCTTCTAAAGATTTATCAAAGAATTAGGCGAGAATGATCATCCTGGAATTTGGAGGACATCAGAACCTGCCAGGAGTTGATTTTAGGAAAGTGAAATAGAGTCAAGCCTTAATTTAATCACTATGCTGCTGTCTATAGGCGTCGCAACGACAGGTGTGAAGAATAAGGGGCATGTGGAGATTCCCAATCTTTCAGATGAAAATGATATTGACGATATTGAGGTAAGTTCAGTTAGTATTGCTGTCTACTACTTCATTTGACCACACTGCTGAATAGTTCTGTGTTTTGCAGTAGCTGGGAATTGATGCATGTTCTTATAGATAGCTTTAAAAGGGTATTAGGCAGATTCATGGCTTCAAGTCATGACAGCTAAAGGGAACATCCACATTCAGATGCACTAAGCCCCTCAAGTGCCCTGAGGAGTTTCCCTCCAAAATTATAAGCACCTGTCTCTTCAGGGTCTGAGCAACCATATCTCTGTATATAATTGAGCAAGCCTAGAAGGTGGAGATGACTCACTTCTAGCCAGTCACCAGGCACAACTCACTTCCAGCCAATCTTCATACATGGCTCACTTCACTTCAAGCCAATCGACATGCACAACTTACTTCCAGCCAGTTGCCATGCCCACACAGCTTGGGGGCGGGGCTTACGCAGCCAATTAGCCGTGGTGGCAGGGGCTGATGGGAATTGTGGTCCATGAACATCTGGAGAAACGCAGGTTGCAGACCCCTGACCTAGTCAGAGTGAGAATAGTTAACATTGTGACTATTGTGATCTCATGAGGGAATTTTTCCTTCTTAGATCAGCGTTTCTCTTGCCAAAGATGAGCCAGACACCAACCTGCTAGCCTTGATGAAAACAGAAGGTGTAAAAAAGATCGCCAGTGCTTTGGAAACTTACATCAGCACTCTGAAAACAGGTACGCATATAGTGTAAGAGTAACTGTAGAGACATTTTGCTAGAGGTTTTCTCTGTAGCTTTCAAATGTAGAACAGATAATAGTTGCCATTTCCACTTCTGTGAGAATATGTTTGTCGGGGACAGACTACTTCTCTCAAGTGTTCAGTGTCCAAGTATTTGACTCCTTAGGCCCGTGGTGGCGAACCTTTGGCACTCCAGATGTTATGGACTACAATTCCCATCAGCCCCTGCCGCCTCTCAGCTGGCAGGGGCTGATGGGAATTGTAGTCCATAACATCTGGAGTGCCAAAGGTTTGCCACCACTGCCTTAGGCTGTCTTCAGCAACTTAAGTAGTTGTACTGTATAGTTTCTCATCTTGTTTACAAGAAAACAGTTCCGAGACCAACATGTGCTGGTGAAACCTGAAATGGTAGAGGGCAACTAAGTAAAAGACAATTCTGATGCAGAAAAACATAAGAACATATAAGAACATAAGAACAAGCCAGCTGGATCAGACCAAAGTCCATCTAGTCCAGCTCTCTGCTACTCGCAGTGGCCCACCAGGTGCCTTTGGGAGCTCACATGTAGGATGTGAACGCAATGGCCTTCTGCGGCTGTTGCTCCCAATCACCTGGACTGTTAGGGCATTTGCAATCTCAGATCAAAGAGGATCAAGATTGGTAACATTTTCTACATAACTGCACTGTTCTGGGTTGCCTGCAAGGAGTGCTTTTGCAACCTTATGTGTGAGAAGAGGATGTGCCTGTCCATTAGTGCCTCTATTCAGACTTGATCCAGGTGTAAGGGGTGAACATGGCACTGTCCAGCTCTCCTTTTTTGTTATTACTACAGTGGAACCTCGGTTTTCTCCAGTAATCCATCTGGCGACTATCGGCAAAAACCAAGGCTATGCTGTCTGCGCAGGCGCAATGCAAACAGTGCAGCGAATTTACACAAAAGTTGCCTCGGATTTCGTTGGCAAGCCAACGAAATCTGAAGCAACCAACGAAATCCAGGGTAAAAAACGGCTGGCAACAATTGGCGCAAACCGAAATCGGCAAAAACCGATGTTGCCGAAAACCGAGGTTCCATTGTATGAATCTTTGCCAGTAGTTACTGATTTTTATGAGGGGATCTCACTTTCTATGTATTGACAATACCAGAATTATCTGCACTTCTGACTTGGGAAAGCCATATAAAGTTTTGTTTCATATTCTTAAGGAATTGGTTTCAGCCTACAGTCTGTATCAGAATGTATGTTTTGAATATGTGGAATGTATTGAAGGATTAATTGTTTATGCAAATCAAGTATATTTCTGGGGGTAGCAGGTCCCCTAGTTCATGTCCTGTTTGCACCAGAGGAACAGGACTTTCTTGGTGCTCTGTCCTGTTTGTGGATATTTCTTCAGATGATGAACCTGAAATTGCCTTATGCCTTGGAGATAGTTTCCTTAACTCTTTTAAATATATCACGACCTTGAAATTTTATTAATTCCTGTTTTCATGGAATTTCTGTTTTAAATTTCATCATCTACCCTAGCAGCCATGCTTATAAATTAAATGTATGATCTTACTATTCCATACAAGCAGTCTAAGACAGATTACGTCCTTTCAGAGTTTACCCAAGGCATGATCCTGCCCACAGTGAATGGTGAACAGTCAGAACCAACCCCTCTTCCTGTGCATAAACCTGAAGAGCGCAAGGTGAGCCAAACCGTTTCTGGGTGCATATGGGCCTGTAGCTAACCACATTCTGAAAACCTATGAGTATTTAGGTTTTCTTAAGAGGGAGTGGCAAATTTATACCAATTCATTGGTATAATTTATACCCCACCATAGATTGCTACTAGGCTATAGGTCCTTTTGGAACCCTTTGGAACAAATGGGGGTGGGGATTGAGTGAGCTGCAACAGAAGGAGGGAATCAGAAATTGCCATAATCTTTTAAGAAAACCTGAGGCCACTTATATTTTTGGAGCTGTGTGATTGGCTATAGGCCCTTGTTTTAAGTAAGATAAGCTGAGTTGGATAGTCTCACCAAATGTGTTCCACATTTCCTTATTTTGAAGTAATAAAAAACCATCTATTTCCACACATCTGTTTGGAAGCAAATCTATCAGGCTAAGCCTTTCACAGCAGTATAAGACACATGTTTAAAAATGTGTTTAGTATGTTACTTCCTTATATCTATACATCTAAATGTGCCCCCTTCGTGCAGATACCTAAATCTGCAGATATGCTGCACGCTGATCCCCAGCAGGTTTCTTTGCAGAATCAGGGGACCCCCTGGGTCTGCAGAAAAATCCAAAAAATAGAAAAACAAACAAATGGGTATAAATCCCTCCAAACTAATAAAGCTTTGGTGGCTGCAACCAACCCTCCTGGTCAAGAGGCAGTTTCTCTGGACCAGGGGTCTGCAACCTGTGACTCTCTAGATGTTCATGGATTACAATTCCCATCAGCCCCTGCCAGCCTCCTGGCAAGGGCTGGTGGGAATTGTAGTCCATGAACATCTGGAGAGCCACAGGTTGCAGACCCCTGTTCTGGACCAACAGGGATGCCAGCACCCACTCAGGCTCATCAAATCCAGCTTGTGTTTGTGTGTCTGGGTGGGGATGGCAGGCAAACCCAGAGCAACTTCAGACTCATCCAGTCTGGCCTGTGGGGCAGTGGTCTTAGTAGGTTGAATGGGGTGCGAGCAGGGAGCGGGGGCAGGGGAATGGGATTCTCCACCTCAAGTTTCATGTGCCCCCACCTGTGTACATGTGAAACACACTTTGGTCGCAATGGGTAAATCAGTATATAAAATGCCACTGAGTAGTGAACTCTGTTTCCCAGGCATGTGTGTATGACTGGAAGTTAATCCATATTTTTCAGGTAGTAGAACTAATGCAGACTTCTCAGGGCTTCCACTGTAGTTGTCTTGAAGATTGGCGAATTGATGGAGTAAGGAAAGAGTGTGTCTGATTCTCAAGGTAGCTGTGACAGACACTTGTGACATCTGCAGTGGTTAACGGGTGGATTCTTCTCTGTAACAGTGCTGTAGCAATTAAAATACATTTTGATGTTTATCTAGGCCTCCGAACCTGCTACCAGCAATGCACTTAAATCTAAATCAGTAGGAGTCAAAATTCCTACCTGTAAGATACATTTGAAGGACGTTTTCTTAACATCTCCTGATGAGCTGTACAGAGTATTCATTACACAAGAGGTAAGTCAGCTAATGTGTATCTAGCGGTGTAGCTATCTTTGCTCAACAATTTTTATCACTCACAATCTTTTATCACATTCAACAAGAAATGTCTCCTGGCTACAGAAGATGAATATTCCCCGAAGTGTATTTCCACTTCCTGTTTTACTGTGAGAGAGACTGACCGCCTGCTTTCTGCAGCAGAAGGAGACTGTCCCTCAGTAGTGAAACCCTCCCTTCTTTCACAGCTCAAGAAGAGAATTTCTTTCCCTCACTGCCCCTTGTGGCAGAGCTCCTTATTTCAGAAGGTTCCCACCCCAGCTGATCACCATCTGTCACTGTATCTCCTCTCCCCTCTTGTTACAGTCAATGATTGTCTAGATCACACTGTCCTAGACCTTGATTATAGGCACTTTGGGGTGTTTACACATTCTGAAGATCCCTTTATATTCTGGGGTTTTCCCCACCTTAGATTTTAAAAAAATTATACTATTTATAGTACACCTTTCTCATTTGGGCTAAAGGTGGATATCACAGAATGAATCAATACAATCAATAGATGGAACATTTAATCATCAGATCCATAGGATTAGGGTTGCAGAACCATGCAGAAGTCTATATCATACTCTGATGATGTACTCAAGCCTCTTTGGTGTCTAGCTTTTCAAACCTTTAACTGTTAAAACTACTGCCACTTTCCTGGTACTTGAGTCAGTAATCATGAGGAAGCTTCGTTGTGATGCAACCAAATTTTACTTGACAGATGTATGTGACATAGAATAAAAAGAAAAGAATAAAATGTAGCAGCAAATACAAGACCCCTGTGACTGACACAGACATTCTGTCAGACTCTCTAGACACACAGGCGCAGACTTTTCTTCTCCACTCTTCACGCTTACAGCAACAGGCCCCTCCATCCTTCAACTGTTCCTACTGCATGTGCAAAATCGAATTCCTTCCACTCGCTCATTGGCTTACTGGCCCAGCAATGCAAGCCATCCCTTCTCTTGTTCTTGCCAGCATTTACCACGTCACTCTTACACTTTCATCAAATCCAGAGAAGGTCACACCCTCCAAGAATTATATTGATAAGTATGAACCACTTCTATGTGTTGCAGTAGGTTTTATATATATTCTTACAGTTGCTTGTCTCCAAATACGTTCCCCTCAGAGCTGATGGTTTAGAAGATGCATTTTTCATATTCCCCATTTTTGAAATGGCATCTTTCTTCTTCATAATCTCTAGTGGGATGCAGGAATCACTGTCAACGTTCTGGAATGCTGGAATTAAAACCGCTATCCCAGTAATTTGAGCTGTTGGTTCACCTAATGGACTGGAAGTCATGATTTATTTAGTGCAAGAAGTCACCTTGATACTGGACTGATTAGCTCATTTTTCTCTGCAGCTGGTGCAGGCTTTTACTCACTCGCCTGCTGTCATGGAGGCCGATAAAGGAGGAAGATTCCAGCTACTGGGTGGCAGTGTGACTGGGGAGTTCACTGAACTGGTAAGAAGAGGCTGTTGTGCGTTCATGTGTTGCCTGAAGTGCCTTCCCATCTGCCTTATGATCCATGTGCTGCAGTATCTCACTGACTTCTCAAGTCATTGTCCTTGGCGCAAACCTCTTCTGCAGAATATAGGTGGACAATGTTGTTTCTGTGCCAGTAATCCGTGGCAGTTTATAAACTCCCAGTGTGTTTTGAGAATAAATCAAGTTCTGCTTGGCCATGCCTACCTGACTTGTTGATCCATGCTCAGACTTGTATCCCATATAGCGTTTCTGCTTGCTCAAGGGTTTCTGAGCAAGCAGAATCACAAGGCGGTCATTACAAGAATCTCTTGTGCTCATTTCTGCTTTCACAAGACCTAGTGCAAGGTAAATTTCAACAAGCTGCTTACCTGCCCCTGTGACGACCTTCTTTGATTAGATCACAGCTCCAAACTGAACTGTCTTGACTATGACAAATAGCCTTTTGGTTTTTATACACAGCAACTTGGATTGGTAACAAAAAATAAGAACTTGAGTTTACGTTGGTTCTTGTGCAGTGCCATTGGTGAATGGATTGACATTAAGTAAAACTTCTGTCCAGTGGGACCCAATCTTTGGTGATTTGTTATGGGTGAAAACCAGTGGCAAGTGAAATTTATGCACCGAGACTGGAAAAACTCCACATAGGATCTTAGTTTTGTTTAGATTGCTGTGGTTTCAACTGATCTAAAGCAGCTGTTGAGCATCTTAAGACTTTTGTTTACATTTCCTGAAACAGCAGCAAGTATTTCATTATTCTTAATAATAATATTCTGAGCATTTCTCAATTTAGTAATGTAGTGGTTAAGAGCAATGGACTGTATTCTGGAGAACCTCGTTTGTTTTCTGGACTCCCCCACATGAAGCTTGCTGGGTGACTTTGGGCCAGTCACAGTTTTCTCAGAACTCTCTCAGCCTCACTTACCCTTACCAGGTGCCTGTTGGGGAGCATGATTGTTAGCTGCTTTGAGACTTCCTTATTGTGGAGAAAAGTGGGGTATAAAAGCCAACTCTTCTCTTTAGTATGCAAATAGGAATTTGCCTAATAGCTACATTTTCCTACCTTTTCAGGTTCCTGAGAAACAGATTGGGATGAAATGGAGATTTAAATCATGGCCTGAGGGTAAGTAATTCTCTTGCATACAGCAAGAAGTCACCTTAAATTTAGCTGTACTTCCTGCTGTCTACCACCATCCACCTTTGAATAAGATGTTTAAAAGCACAAGGCTTCTCAGTTGATTTGCTAGCCATGATCTCGGTTGCGCTGTGAGTTCCCTTAACATGAGGGGAAAAATTTTATCATCTGTATTTAGTACTAGTGATCTCTCCTGACTTCCCTGCAGGATATTTAATGTTTAAGTGGAAAGTTGGTGATGAACTGAGGGTTTTCCCCCTATAGTAGATTTCTCCACGTTGGGAAAGAAGCAGGTGGCTTGTCTGAGTGTACTTCTCTTGGTCGTAGCACATTACTGATATAAACATTTGTTCTATAAGCATTTACTCTGGCTTTTCTAGGGCACTTTGCAACCATCCACTTGACCTTCAATGATCAGGCTGGTGAAACAGAAGTCTGTCTGGAAGGGAAGGGCATCCCAGCCAATGAAGAGGAGAGGACAAGAGAGGGCTGGCAACGGTACTATTTTGAGAGCATTAAACAGACGTTTGGCTATGGAGCCCGCTTGCTTTAACGCTGGCTACTGCGGAGAGTCTCTACCTGAAGATTCTGCCGTGTGAACTGATTGGCTTCTTGTCTGTCCCTTTCTATCCTCTGTTATGCTGTTGTGATGAGCAGGATGACAGGATGGCTGATGAAGGCCACTGAGCAGAACGGATTCCAATCCGTCACTGCTCATGCATGTCTCCTGCTGCAGGGGATTCCAAGGTGGATTCTCATAAATGTACATACATCCGTATTGCTAAATAAAGATAACTTAAAGGTGATGGTGCTGGCTTTTATATCTGCATGGAGGACCTGCAAGTTTTCTTTCAACCAGAGAACCAATGGTTAAACCTCTTTAGGAAGACAGTTGGAAATTCTTAGCACATCATCTGGGAAGGGGCAAGAGTCTGCTTTACCCTGCTCAAATCCCTGGAGGGGCCTGGTTTATACACGCTGATGGGAGTAGGATATTGAGGTGGTAAAATGGAATGTAGCATTTTGAACTATGGGTGATGAATGTTGCTCTGCAGGCAGTTCCATTCAAATAGAAAACTGGCACAGCAGGAAAAAAAGCTTTTACCCTGTTTTATCTTGTGTGCTCTTTTCTGTGTTTGAGAGATCTTTATAACACAGGAAAACATTAATGTGAATCTCCACTTCTCCACCAGCAGCTTGGTAGAATCCATTGACATTTCAGCATTTGACCACAATGCTGACTCGTGAAAGCATTCTGAGACTTGGGGAGCTCAAGGATCACCAGACCCACCTGACACCTGAAGCTTGACAGGCTTCAGGGCTGGCCAGGAAGGCTCGTCACCCATTCTCTAATTTCTTTCCTCAGTGTGGCTCCCCTCCTTATTCCGTCAAAACAGAGTTGTGTCCTATGATGCGTAAAAGCAAAATGCTTGCAAAAGCAGACTTTTCCCTTTTTTTTGCACTTTAAATTTACTTTATTATAATTACAGTTATAAATATACACATATACATCCAAAATAAATCATGACCTGTTTACAAAGTCCGTGATACATTGTAACATTGTAACATTGTTCCATTTTAACATAAACTTAATGAGCTTCCACGTTTACATACCAACCTTTCAACATTTGTTACTTTATTCTAATAATAGATGTATAAAATAAATACAATTATTAGAATAAATAATTATTAGAATAAATAATTTCTTATACTTCTTAAATTATGTCCAAGATAACATATTTTTGTTTTGACTTCTCTTCAATATATTTGATCCATAATGACCATAAATTCTTACATTTTCCATTATTCTCCAACTTTTCATATCCTGATAATCTTGCTGTCTTAACTAAATCCGTAACTTTATGTCGCCACTCTATTATTGAGGGAATTGTCTGTTGACGCCAATATCTGAAAGCAGACTTTCCTGTGTCCCCCCTGCCAGCTCCTTTTGGCCTTTGGAAAGCAAATACTGGGGAACCTGTTAGACAAAAAACCACACATGGTGGGGCTTGTAGTGAGGAGAGGGGATCAGATGAAAATAGTGCCTCCTGGCTCTTCTGGCAGCAGTGTGAACCCTGGAGCAAGAGGCTGTGGGGGCAACTTCACTTTTCTCTTCTTACTGCAGCTGCCCGGTTTGTTTGCCTTTTGCCTGTGCTGGTTTCCTGACCCCCTTTATCAACACTTGCAGATGAAGGGGCAGGGCTGTGGGAGCATCAACCACATGCAATAAACCATAGATTCAAATAGGGAACAAGCTGACCTACTGAAACACTTGTATAGAAAAAGAATGCCTCTGATAAAACAAGCTGTTTCCGGTGAATCTCATCCCACAGATCATTCTCTCTGAAGCATCATGGCTGCACTTCGTGCTTCTGCAGCCTGCAGTAACCTGTACAGTTTCACTTAACTTTAGTTTGGCAGGTTTGATTTGTTTTAAGCAAGTTATTCCTACAGTTGGCCACAGGATGGCAGCCCTACTGAACACAATGAAATCTTGACTCAGTGATAAAGTGATTTTTCTAGTCTGAAAAGTAGCTGCCACAGAGATCTGGCTGTTTGTCCCGTTTGTTTAAATTTTGGGCATAAGAAGTCTGTGAACTGAAGTGAGGAGACAACAGCAAGGCCAATGACTAGAAAATTGGCCTGCAGTTGTCAGCTGGAAAAGCCAGCCTAAGTTAGTAAATCAGAGTCGTGCCAGGTTCTGATCCCACGCTGCCATGATTCTCAGTGAACGACCTTGAGTCAGGCACTGTCAGTCTAACCTACCAAAGAGGCTTGTTGAGGGAAAATTGGTGGTGGGGTGTGTGTGCGTGCGCTACCTTTGAGCTCCTTGTAGGAAGGACAGGATTAAAATCATGTTGCCCTGCCAGAGCAAGAGTCACCTGCTGTAAGTTCTCCATTTACAGGCAGGATGATGTTGCTGTTAGAAATATAATTGTTAACTAAAATCACCCAGCTGTTGCAGAAGAGTCCGGTTAAGTTTTGTATTAAAGCTTTACAGTTTTGAGGAATGGAGAGAAGCTAGACCATGGGTTCCAATTTTCCTCAGGGAAAATTGCCCTAGAGTTGGTAAGACCAGGAGTTAAATAAAGGCATTCCTTTTTGTCCCAGGCCAAGGTTCAGACAGGCAAACCAAAGGAAACTGGTGCATCATAAAGTCTGGTATCCTCTGGGAAGGTGTGATTTTGCCTCAGGTCTCCATTCAGCTGTGCAGTAGCAAAGTTTTGATCTAAGAGAGACAAATGGTGGGAGGGACCAGCATGGAAGTCTGTGTTGTCTCCGACTTCTGTTTAGCTAACATATCAAAGGTTTAGCTGGTAAATGGTTCTGTAGCACCCTCCATCTTTCTCCCACGTATGCCTGCTAGCTCATATTATTACAGGGATCGTAATAAGATAAACAGCAAGAGCAGTTTTGCTCAGGGAGACTCCCAATAATTAATGCTGCCAACCTCCAGATGGGGGCTTCAACCCCCAAAATCTGCAGGTAGCCTGTGCTGCTTCAGGCTCTGCTGATTCAGCTGGCATCTCTCTGTGAGGCTCAGTTAACTCTTCCTCGGGTGAGCTGTCAGCTACAGCAGCAGGGGCCATGACAAATTCCACCCTGGTTAGGGCACAGCCTTTGCTTGATTTGTGCCTTTTAAAAGTTGGTGACTCTGCTGTTCTAAATGTGAGTAAACACAAGTGCAGAGATTGCTGAGAAGCCACCAGCTTCTAAACACTCCCAGTGCAAGACGTTAGTTGGTCCTGTTTACTAGGGAAAAAATCTAAAACAGATGAATTGGCAAGCAACTAGGATTTTGGTCCTTAGCCAAGAGCTATAATACCAGGACCAGCTTTAACTCCATTAAAAGGAGTTGAGCTGCCAGTTTCAGCAGTCAGATTAGTAACCTTAACTGACACTACGTGCTACATCTCCTTGTACACGGAGTCAACAACCTTTGTTTGCATTAGCGAATGTGCTTTTGCTGGTAACGGGGCTCAAGAAGTTTTGTTGCCTTCATTTTCTGTAACAACAACCAAGCAACTTTTGACTTTGTGTGTGATCCTGCTCTCTCATATCCCAGATTACTAGATTCTGGCCTCTCTCTTCCTGTGCCAATACCACAGGCATTGGTACCATTTGCTTTTATAACAGCTGCAGTTCCATCTGGTTTCTAGTATAACATTGGCACAAATGATGTTCTGGCTTTGCTCATTGCTTCGCTGAGTTCTAGATACATCACGGACTTTGTGACTGATCACCATATCCCATTTACCAGATTAAGAATTTCTTGGTTCCCACACACGCACATCCTTTAGAGGCACAAATTTCTAACAGTATGAGAATTGCAGCTCTCAGAATTGAATTGGCAAAAGCTGCAGAGCCTGAACTAAGCCTGACTTCAAAGTGCCCAATGGCACACCATTCCATATGCACACAGAGGAAAGGAAGAAGCAAAACTTCCATGCTTGTACAAAAGATTCATGTTACAATTAGGGTTGTCAGGTCATCCCCCAACAATAAATGGCAGAGATCCCCAGAGGCCCTGGCAACATTGCAAATGCCTCTGTGGCGAACTCCAATTTCTGGGATTGGGATAAGGGAGATGCAGCAGAGCTTGGTTCTGCTAAGTGAAACCTCACCCTACTGCCTCTCCCGTCAGCAAAACAGAAGATTTCTACCATGGCCCACGTGACTTCTCTAAGGTGATCTTCTGCTTGGAATAGATAGGCTGAGCATTCTTGGTCAGTCACGAACCTCATGCAGTTACCTGACCAAGCTAACCTTTGATACCAGCCCAGGATTGAAGCCATGGGAGTCTTCTACAGCAAATGAAAAAGAGTGTTTTAAAAGTTCACGTTACAGCCTCCCTTTGTGGAATTTCAGCTGGATAATGCAAGTCAACTATAGGCTGCGGCTTCCGTTCCACCCAGGGCAGCTGTTTCAGAAGTACCCAATTTGTTGACAGAGGGTTTTGGTTTGTTCCTGGGCTTGTCGTCAGACTTTTCAGCAGCACCCTGTTGCTTAAATATACACCCATTCCCAGGCAGCTGGATCTCACTTTGTAGTTTCACCAAGAGCTTTGAAATCTGATGCTGGCCACATTTAGCCGGTCGCTGTTGGTCTCACTGGAGAGTGCTTTGCATTCTTATCTGAAAGGGAACTGTTGGCTGAGCTACTCTCACTGACAGGCTTGTCTTGGCTTTGCTTCAAGTCATGTCCATCTTCACTCAGTGCTCCAGCTGTGTGAAGAACCTGCCAGAGGATCTGAGGAAGAGCTGGCTGGAAAGCGTCTCCAACATTTACTCCAGAGGAAGCAGCTAACTGGAATCTTTTCAGAGGTCGGGAGCAGAACAAATGGATTGTCACCCTAAATTCTCATAATACGAGAATGATCATACCACTGAAAGAAATAGTAGCTAAGTTTACAAGTTAAATGAACACATGTATACTTCAGATATCCTAGATTTTTTAAAAATATATTTGTTGAGTAATTCCCATGTTAACAGTCAGTTGAACATGTGATACAGATTCTGCATTTATCCAGGTACTGGCCTCTGGTTTCAATTGCAAAGTGAACATGTGTTGTCTTTTCACATGAACATCTATACAAATGTGCATGCTAGCTGTACCTTTGTTCACTATGACATGAGCAGGGCTAAACAGGCTCAGGTGAGTGGCCGTGACACATGCTTTGCATACAGGATGTACCAATTTCAGTCCTTGGCCTCTCTAGTGAAAGAATCTCTGCTAGCAAGTATTGGGAGAGAACACGTAATGCTAAGGGAGATCACTGGCAGCTACATGGGTATGTACAAGCTCTGGAGATTAGAATTCATCTTGTGCCTGAAAATGGTATGTGAAAGAAAATGCTGCTCTAATAGTGATAGCCTCAGGTTTCTAGAGTATCCTGTTCCAGGCCTCAGAGCCTAACTGCATGTGTTTCCTATATCCTCCCTGATTTCTGAGGATCAGATGAGCCCTGAGATTTCTATTTTCATTACTCAATTCCCAAGCGTTCAGCATTGATTCAGACTGAGACTGTGGTAAGTGAAGAGAGAGTTTAAGCCTCTCTCCTCCATGCCATTTTCCTGACATTAAATCATTGTGTGTGTGTGTGTATGTGGTACCATTTGCCCCACTGGGGTAACCATGTGTAGTGAGGAAGGGCCAGGTGACGTTCCTTGCAGCCATTGCAGGTTAAAAAAAAACCAGTGTAATCCAATCTGGACCCTTTCCATCTCAGAGCAGAGTGCCAAGTATAGAATTCATAACACACCACTGATCAAGAGGACATGAGGAGGAAAGAAATAAATCTTCATGTGTAGTTAGGCCCATGGACAATAAAAAGAATTATAGTTGGGGATGTGATTGATCTGTTCATGTTTTCTAACATTTTCAACGCCAATCACCTGAACGCCATTTTAAAAGCATTTAGTACTGCTACATTTCCAGCAGATGTGTTTCTTATGGTGGTAACAAATTGTTCAGTCTCCTCCACGGGGCAAATGAATAGCAACTATTTGTGCCTGCCCAGCTGTGGACAGGAAAACCTACCTTGGGTCCAGCTGGGACTGGTCTGGCCGGTTGCAGATTTATTGTTGTGTTTGATGTTGGGAAGACAGCAGGAATTGCTCAGGGACAAACACTTCTGTCTCTGTAGAGCACGCTGTTCCTCTTCAGGCAAAATTTGACCACAACGGACTAGAAGCAGGTGTTGGAAAAACAGATGAAACACACTGACAGATGTGCCGCCACTTGCTGGGATGGGGAAGAGACCATCTGTGATGCCTAGATGGACGGATGTTAAGCTCTTTCAAGCGTTAACATGCTTGGAATGTTTGCCTTCAGAAAGCCCTACTGGCTGTGTTTTTTCAGACAGCACTGGAGGGGTTTACTTAGGTGGACTATAAATGAGGCAAATAAATAACAAATGCGCACCAGCTCTTAGCTAGTGTGAGGTAAGAAATTGGTGTTTGGGCTGTGAGGACTCAAAAACAGCATCTGTGAGCCCAGGGGGTTTGAACTGTTAAAGTTGTGTGATGGTGTGAGACATCTGGAGAGGTACTTGCTACAAAGCAATAACTTTGCCTGAAGAGAAAGCTCCCTACAGCCCATCTCAAATCTCTGCTCTGTGAACTCAAAAAGTTGGGTAATTATTCTGTCCCTCTTGCAGCACTCCCAAACAACAGGGGGTGTGGAATTCCACTTTAAGCTCTGCCCAAGCATAAGCCCTCCCCTCTGATGTTCTGTCAGGTTTGTCAGTCATTCTACTTTCAAGTGATAATAAGTTCATCGAGTACAAATACGAGGGCTGGACAGGCAGGTTGGTCAAAATCAGAAGGGAAGAGGTATAAAGTACTTGTAGATACCGAGTGAGCAGAAATTTCTTACTGCATTCCCTGGCATTTTGATTCCCCCGCCCCTTCATGGCATTTGAATGTGTAAGTCTTTACACATCTATAGTGAAAATATACCACTCTCAAGAACTGTGGTTCAGACTGCAGTTACCTACACAGCGGTCAAGCTGGGCTCCTTGGCTACAGCCACTCCAACTTCAGCAAGGTGTTGCTTGCACTAGATCCACTCACTAGGCAATTTTAGCAGTCTCAGGTTGTAGCAAGTTTTCACCTTGTGCCAAGTATCTTAATGTCTGTATTTGTCCAGTACAAAAGGAACCACTTCTCTTATTTGATATATTCCATCATTAAGTGGAGGGCTCCAAGAATTGTCCTACAAATAATTAATCTTTTATTCCAGCTATTTCCACACTTCTATACAAGCAGGCTCGTATCCTACCCTTTGACTCAGCAAAGTTTGAAGCATTCTTCCAGCCTATGGAGCCATTCTCTCTTGGAGGGAAAGTCACAAGTAAAAGGAGGGCTCTGTAGGCTGGAGGAATGCTCAAGACATTGCTGAGAAGAAGAGTAGGCAAGAGACTGCTATTGATGCTTTCGCTTCCAAGAAGGACCAAAAAGTAAGTTGTAATTATGGAAAAGACAAATCATGGTTCAGAGTTTCAGTTCTTAACAACCCCTGCAAGTTCTGGACATTAGCTGCCCACCTTAACCAAAAGGGGTCTTTGCTTTCCACTCCCAAATAACTGAGCCAAGGGCTTGTGGTGTGTTAACAATAGTTTATTCATAAGACATCTGCAATCTTGCTTCCCTTTTGGCACTTCACGCATACACACACTCCCCAAGAGTGAGGCCTCATTCACCAGCATAACATCTCTCTTTTCCTTCAGCTATCACAACCAATAAATACTGTACAAGGGAAAGATTGAACACAGTGGAACAATTGGGATGGACAAACCAGCTACAGAGAAGAATCTGCCCCCATTCTTCCACCCTTCGCCCTGAACCACATACAAACATTTACTCATCTTTGGAAAGCAACAAAAAAGGTGTGCAGATCTCCCAAAGGCCTCCCCGCTTTTCCACATGGAAACAGGAATGCTAAAATGCCACAAGAAAGACCAGTTTCCAGCTAACCCAGAACCAAGATTCTTCTGAGGAACCCCCATTCCAGATATCAGTCCTCTGTAAGCAAACATCCAAATGTCCTTTTGTGGGGCGATTCACCCATCCAAATCAAAACACAAATACAAAACAGAAAATAAAAATGATTGAGCTTTCTGTGGGTCCTTATTGAATGAGCTAATGATGGATCCCTAAAACAGGGAATTAATTAATACCATAGTTACCTCTTTCAGACCAAACTTCCATCAATATATAAGCAAATCATATTGGTCACAAACACACACATTTTGAAATAAAGTGCTTTCATCTAAAGTCAAAATAAAAGTGATCTCATAAATGCCATTCTGTAGAACTAAAATATATATCTATATACAAACAGTGTACTGATATAGCAATATTTTGTGTTGATGGGGTGAAATACAAAAACTTTTAGAGTTTAAATAGAAATTACTGGA
This sequence comes from Sphaerodactylus townsendi, assembly GCF_021028975.2. Lineage (NCBI taxonomy): Eukaryota > Metazoa > Chordata > Lepidosauria > Squamata > Sphaerodactylidae > Sphaerodactylus > Sphaerodactylus townsendi. Next base: position 144,114,946 of record NC_059426.1, read on the forward strand.
TAGAATCTTCGTTACATGGTATAAAAATAAACACTTGTTTTAATACTCATTTGAACATGACTACAAAGCTCAAGGATGGGGGCAGGGAGAACGAAGGTGCTTATAGAAATGGTTGTATTTGATAGACTAGAAGAGGATAGACCCAATTCTCGCAGGTATCCATGGCCCAAGATTTCCCCACTGTGCCAATTGGATCATTTGTATTGCTGGCATGGCATGCCACCAATTGGTTTAATATGCAAATGGGTCTTCTGCTGTCAGCTGGGTAATAACTGTGGATCATGGCTGTTGTATGTCAGTGAGGTCCACTGAAATGAAAAAAATGTGCACCTTGATTCCAGAAACACTAAATGGAAGCAAGAATATAACTACTTACTGTTGTGTCCTTTGAGGAAAACATACTGGGAAATAGATAGATATATTTCCCCCTAGCGTTGTTACAGAAACCCCTTCTCTTCCACACTAGGTTGTTGGTTTTTGCTTCAGATAGCAGCCTTGGCAGCTGAATTGAGTAAATAATAAGAGTTGGATTTATATCCCCCCCTTTCTCTCCTGTAAGGAGACTCAAAGGGGCTTTACAAACTCCTTTTCCTTTCCCCCTCACAACAAACATCCTGTGAGGTGGGTGGGGCTGAGAGAGCTCAGAAGAACTGTGACTAGCCCAAGGTCACCCAGCTGGCATGTGTTGGAATGCACAGGCTAATCTGAATTCCCCAGATAAGCCTCCACAGCTCAAGTGGCAGAGCAGGGAATCAAAACCAGTTCTTCCACGTTAGAGTACACCTGCTCTTAATCACTACACTACTGCTGCTCCTCTAAAAGTTGTCATAGAACTGTTCATAATGTAGTTAAATCCTAGTTCACTTGTGGAATGAGATGGCTGGGATCTGAACAGAATGGACTGTGCCACTTCAAAGTGAAGGTGAAAGATATTTTGGAATGCTTCCCTACGTCAAAATTTCCCTGCAAAGACAAAACTAGCACACCAAGAAAAAGTGGGTAGGGGACAATCTTCCTCCCTTTAGTGTTACTATTAAAAACATTCCATGGATTTTTTTTAATTTGAAAGTTCATTCAGAGTTGGAATCTACCTGTAGCTTCAAATGGGGTAGATTCTGCCCCATTTGATGGAGAGTCTCTATCTTAAAAACTCTCCCCCACCACAAGGTTCACTGGATTTCCTTGGACAATTGCCATCTTTCAGCCAAACAATCTTCACAGGGTTGTTTCAAGGATGAAATGAAGAGGAGTGAATGATGTAGGACGCCCCCAAGCTCCTTGGAAGAAGAGTGGGATAAAATGAAATAAAAAGCCTACTGTACGATGTCCCATTCTCAAATTTCCCATCATGCATCTCACGTAAAAAAAAAAAAAAAGAACCCGACCCCTCTGATGCAATGTAAAAAATACCGCAGTATGTAACAGGGATTGCCAGACAGTTCTACCACTGTATATGCTAAGGATGGATGAGTTTTTGAAAACTGACAAAACATCTGAGATCCAGGGCTCGAAGGTGACAATTAGCCTACCCTGAACCATGCATATAGGCATGGCATCCTGAAAATGATTCCAGGTTTCAGAGAACGTTGTACTCTGAGCCACTGAATGCAACAAAAGTCAAGGGGTGAAGATTCTATTGGGAGCCCAAGGTAGCCCAAAGAAGATCTATCACCTACAGGTTTCCAGGATTTCATGTAAGACTCTTTAGCTGGGGATTCCCCATAGAAATACAAGCCACTTTTTATAAGTGGCCACTAGATGTCAGCGCAGAACCAACCCTAGTAAAGCAGAATATGGACTATTTAGCTAATATTGCAAGGAACCCAAACTTTGAAGGGAAAAGACAGCACATAACATTTTTTAGAAACTGAAAACAAAAACAAAAAAGGGGGTTACTGATATGGTTGTGCTTTTTTTCATGGCAACTCATCTTAAGAATGTTTAAAAATGTGATGCTTGCTACCTAGTGATTCTTGCCTTTCATGTTAACTGAAACTTGTAAGCGTGAGAGGTTTCATGTCAAGATACAAGTTCCTAGTTTTCATGTTGTGAAAAAAACACAAATACCTTGGCAGGTAGTGTTTCTATTGCCAGAGCATGACGAAACAGCTGTGCACATTCTGGGATAGCACGCAAATTGAAAAAAAATATTTCTGGACTAAGAAATTAATGGTCAGTGAAACCTTACCTTTTGATATTTAAAAAGACAACCTAGCTTTTACAGGCAGTACTGGTAAGAGCTCACAAACAGGGTTCTTTTTTGGGAGGGAGGCTAAATAAGATTTCCACTGCTTAGGAAGTAAATAAACTTTGCATAGTCTATTGGGCACAGAGCAAGACATCTTTGTGCACTGCTCAAACACAGCTCCCCGTTCCTGCTCTCTTTCCTCCCTCACATTTTCTGTTGCGCAGTGTTCCCTGTCACAGACTTGCACTGGCAAAGACAAAACAGAACTGGATCCCAAGATTTCATATCCCACCCCAATAAGTAAACTGACACATGGAACCAAACTAAAGCATGAAGGTCTGGAAAGGTGGATCTTCCCCACTCTCAAGGAAACAAACCAGACACTAATGTGAGAAAGCCACATGTGAATTCTTTTGTCACAACACAGGCTGTCCTAATCTCAAAGTGATGCTCCTTGAGCACATTGTCAGATCAAACCATGTGCCCAGTCTCTAACAGGACAGTCTCCCTCCAAGAAATACAGCTGTACTAACTGGAAGATTTCATTTCCCCAGGACTCCTTTCCCATCTGCCTCTCTGAGTATTTTGTTAGGGCCAACCTTTTAAAATTATTGTTATTAGCATGGTGTTTGAGACAAGAGAACTGGCTTAGTTCTCCCTAGCACTGAAGTTTTCCCAGGATGCCTGGTTTCACAGGTGTAACTACTGGGTATTCTATCAGGCCTCCAAAGTAAAGGGAACAACTAGAATTAAAATACTTGGTCATTTCCTTTTCTGGCTCTCTGGGCAGATATCAGATCCTGCTTGTTCTCATCAGCCCTTGGGAGCGGACAGTCCTCTCACTCCCCAGTAGTAACTTCAGTGGCTGTGTTTTCACATCTATACTAGAGCTTGCATCCCCCTAGGTTCTCCAAAAGTGTGTGGAATGTAAGAAACAGAGAAGACCCAATCTTCTCTCTTCCCTGGGACCATCTCAGATTACAGAGGTTGGGAGATCAGGTTGCCTCTCTGAAAGCCTCCCTTTTATCTTAAACATAATTTTGGTGCAATGTCATCACTCCCACACAGTTAGGTGAAACCATCAGGCACCAGATTATTTTAAGCTACAATAACATACAAATTTGCTCTGCAAGAGTGTCATGTATGCAATATAAAATAAGAAGGTGGATCTTTCTATTAAAACCTGTCCTTCACCGGTCATTGCTACCACCATTTTCCACATCCCTGGGCTCTTCCCAGAATCCCAAGAGACAATATGTTGGCAACAGGAAACTCTCTGGGGTGAGAAGAGGTCCCCCTTTGAGCCAACTGGACAGTGGCAGTCACTAGGGTAAGAAGGATGTCGGGAAGTAAACCGGAGGCTGTCAGAGAAAAGACATGGCCAGAGCCACTGTTGCATAGCTTTCCTACAGGCTACCTTGTTATCAAGAGAATGAAAAGCAAGGGACAACTTTGCAGCCACTCTTAACCAGGGGCCTTTGCTGATTTAAAAAGGGGGGAAAACCCTGGTCCTGCCATGTGCTCTTAGCAAGTTCTGTAGGAAACTGAAACTGCTCTCCTTTCATGGCCCCACTTTCTGTCTATGCTAATACTCCCTGGCCTCCTGTAGCTGAGCCAGGTACTCTTCCTCTGGGGGATTGTCTGCACACTGCTGCCCATTATTGGGAGGCCGCACAGCATGGTACCGGCTCCAGTCTCCCTTGCAGAGGATCCAAGGCAGCATGTCCACTTTGTAGTGAAGCTCTGGGGAGAACTCTGTGCTGATGAGGTTGGGAGCACCAGCCCCCTTGCCTCGGGTAATCAGCTTGGTGTTCTCATCATAGCAGCAATGCTGGGCAGCCAGTGTGGTGCTGTCCAAGGAGAGCATGGAGCGCAGGCAGAAATGGGCGGTGGGTTTGTAGATGTCCAGCCGTTCCTTAGGCCCACTGGCATCCCGCCAGCGGAAGTTTTTGCCCTGCTGCTCATCTCGCAAGTTCACAGCGCTGTACACGGCTTCCAGAGGGTAAGAGCAGGGACAGCTGGGAAGGTCCGAAAGTACTTTGCTCAGGTATTTGCTGAGGAAGTCACTTTTGCAGTTCAGCCACTTCTCACAACTGTCCACATCTGGAAAGTGGAAGAAAAAGAAATAGCAGGCCGTCAGCAGGTTTATTTGGGCCAGTATTGTCAATTTTCCTAAGTACCGGCCTTTCCCCCCCATGGCCTTCATACCAGATATCCCATCATGGAATGTGGAGTTTGGTAACAGTAGGGCAAAGCAGAAGCAAATCGGGGAGGGGGAAGAGGAGAGTTGGATGACAGTGAGCAGAGGCAGAGGGAACTGAATCTCACAGGTTCAGTTAATCAGAAAGGAGACAGAATGGTTGCATTAGGGAGAAAAGAGATGGCCTGAAGTATATGGAGAACTGTATTCTCATAGCTAGACAGGAAGTAGGCAGAGAACAGAGAAACCTAACCCATTTTACCAGTGGTGGGATCCAAAAATTTTAATAACAGGTTCCGATGGTGGTGGGATTCAAACAGTGGCGCCACCGCACACACGCACCTCCAGTCCCTATTGGGCAGGGAGGTTGCTTTAGTAACCCCTTCTCGGCACTCAGAAAAAATTAGTAACCACTTCTAGAGAAGTGGTGAGAACTGGTTGGATTCCACCTCTGCATTTTACAAGGAAGGAAACATCCACCTTACAGTTTAACATGGGTTAACCCAAGTCACAGAATTAACTATACAATTTCTACCGGAGGGTGGGGTGGGGACCTTTTTTTTGAACACTGCATCAAAATACCCTGTCAACTGTAAACTACTGTAACTGAGAAAAATGGGACAGCCGTCCGTCTTGCAGTACTAGAAGTTTTCCCCCCAGGTTTTTTTAAATGGGAGAGTATGCAAGTGTGTGATCCCCATCTACAAGTTGAAATGGTTCATCTTATCACCCCAATATTCTGTGGAATGTTTAGCCCAAGCCTCATTTACATTAAAGAACATTCGCATGGGTTATACAGGTCTCATTGGAGATCCTGCTCTACAATCCTCAGCAGGAATTTTCTGTCAACTGTAAAATCCTTCCCGGGGCCTGTATCCAACCATCCAAACACAGAGTTTCTGCATTTCTCTCTCCAGACCTGCGGTCCCTTCTGACCCCTGGAGAGACAATTCCTGGGTATGTTGGACCCATACACAGGGAAAGCTATATGGGTCACAAGGCTGGAATGAAGCATGGCAAAGGGATGAAATTGTCCCTTCACCCTCTTTCCGTCTCTTACTTTAGCAATCTAAACCTGTGCAGATATTAATCCATGCTAGTCTCGTGACCCCTGGGATAATCTTTCTGGGGACTTGAAGGGTCTGAAGAAATGGATAGGAATGTGGCAAATGATCAGTCTATGTTACAAAAAATGCGGGGGGGGGGATTCAGGGAGGGATATGTGTCTTTCTGAGTGCAATGAGGTTTCACTGGATTTCATTAGAACCCAAAAGCCATGAGCAAAACCCTGCACTTAAATTTTGTACCAAATAATCTATGTACTTTATACAAACAGTACACTGCCAACAGGAGGAGTGAAGAACCAAGTTGAGGCTCTACCACTGGAAACCATAATAAGCCCTCTAGAGAATTTGCCAGGAATGATCCATAAACATTTCAACCTATCTTTGTAACATTAGGTACTAGAGACCGCATTTTAAAATGAAAGTGAACATTTTTAAGGATTCTCAGTTCTCCAGTCAATACTTAATGCAGACAAGTATGCACATATCCCTGTTGGTATCTGTCTATTCAGAGTGCTGAGGAATTCATTATCATAACAATGCCCAATCCCCTTGTCCTAAATACATGACATTTTTCTCTGACCTGAGTTTAAGTTCTCTGTGGCATTCTCAGCTTCAAATGATGGCTCTTCAGTGGCAAAAGCCAACTCCCCATCTGCTCCTTGAGAAAAGCACAGAAACAACAGGTCAGGTGAACCTCAGAGGTGGAGCAGAATCCTACAAGTTGGGTTCTTGAGATGTTAAAGATCTCTTGCCTTTGGAGGAAGAAATTCTTGCTACTCAACACCAGGGACTTGTTTATTGGGGTGGAGGAAGAAACAATTAAGGTTATATTTTTAAGAATGTAAGCCAGTTCAAGAATGTTATGGTCAAAATGTGGGACAAAATATAAGAAAATAAAATAAGCCTTCCACAAATGGACAAATTTTATTCAGAAGAGGCACAACATTTGGGTTCAACTTGTTAATGTTCAACATCATCAGAGACATTTGGGTCCGATTAATCTCCAGCTAAGGACTGCATTAATTGCTGTATATTCTGTTCATTTTTTTATATTAACTGGAAAAATTCATTTTAAAGAAGAAAAGATGTACCTAAACAAAACCAGAGAGTCAAACTACTGTCTACCGTCCTGTTTCCACCTTCTAGAGATCATAATCTGAAAGTGAAAAGCCTGAACATTTAATTTTGATTCACTACAGTGGTTTGGGGTGTTGTCTTGATGATTTCAATATATCAAAAGCCTAAGAAGAGAGATAGTGAAGCTGAGAATCATAATCAGTGACATACAGATTTATTTAAAAGCCATGAGCAGAGGTATCAGACTGATCCTGATCCAGCGTAGTGTAGTGGTTAAGAGAAGGTAGACTTTGATCTGGAGAACTGGGTTTGATTCCCCTCTCTTCCACATGAGCAGCAAACTCTAATCTGGTGAACTAGATTTGTTTCCCTGCTCCTAAACAAGAAGCCTACTGGGTGACCTTGGGCTAGTCACAGCTCTACCTACTGCTCAAGGTGTCTGTTGTGGGGAGAGGAAGGGGTTTTTCAGTTGTTTTGAGACTCCTTATGATTGAGAAAAGCAGGGTATAAGTCCAAACTCCTCTTCTTCAAAGGGATACCTTTCAGGGTGAGTCAGGGGGTTTAGTGACAGGGCACAACAGGTTCAATCCCTGTTGAAAAGATCAGGTAGTGGGCTGATAAGAGAAATGCTTCCAGAAACCCTACAGAGCCAGTGCCACCATTAACAATGCCTACACTTGTCAGACTCAGTAGAAGGACGTTTCAGGTGTTGAAATCCTCTTCGTTTAGCTAAGTTAGATTCAGACTGGAAAAGCAAAAGAGTATGCCTTTCAAGCAGTGATCAATTGAGATGCACAAAAATAAGACAGATGTTTCTAGCACGAGATGTGGACACAGAGCTGGTCTTTGGTGGCCTCTCACTGCCATACTTCCAGAATGTTGGAAAAACTATAAGGTCCTCCTACCTCAACATCAAGATAAAGCATTTAGGAGCTGCGCAGCATAGTGGTTAAGTGCTTGCACTGCCACTCACATGGTCAGGAGTTCGAGCCCCCTGTGGGTCAGATATCCTGGCAGCTGGCTCATGGTCAACTCAATCATCCATCCATTCCTTGGTCAGTAAATGAGTACCTAGCACATAGCTAAGGGGTAAAGAATAGCCGGGGAAAGCAATGGCAAACTACCCCACAGAAACGGCTTGCCTATGAAATCACTGCTTGCAATCGTACCCCAGGGTCGAACACGACTGAAGGGGAAACTTTACCTTTTTTAGGGTCAGCTTAAAAACTAACACATTTATTAGGGCAAAAGCTTTTGTGAATCAAAACATATTTGGGCCACAGCACATGAAAGTTTATGCCATAATACATGTGGCAAGTAATTAAGGTTGCACAAAACGTTATGTTATTTTGGATGCAACAGCCTAAAGTTGAGTAGGGATTTCTGTGGTCAGAAGGGATTTCCATGAACAGAGCAGGATTTCCCAGCCTCTCTCAGACTAAATGCTGCTCCTGCAAGAAAGGGGACCTCCTTCCCCAGGAATAGCACAAAGAAAGGCTGGAGATTTGCAGGATGATAGGGGTGAATAAGCTGAAATCACTCCCATCTGTGGAAATCTTCCATGGGACCTAATCCAGTTTGACTACAAACTGGTGGATCTAAACTATTTTGAGGCATGTCACTGCACAGAGTAGAGGCAGCTTACCAAGCACGGCAAGACTGCAATCAAATCAAATCTTTATTGTGGTCATAAACCAGCACTGCAAGAAGGCAAGCCATACCAGGACAGTGGTGCAGATCACAGGTTCTTGACTCCGTGGCAGTACAAGCATAGCCACAAGACCGGGTTCTCTTCTGGTTGCCACTGCCACAGGTGACACTGCAGGGGGACCAAGAGCTCCACTCCTCTTCATCTTCATAGTCTGGAGAACAGAAGACAATGAAACACATGCTCTGAAAAGGCTAGCTTGGGATCCCTAGAATTGCGATTTCTAGTTTGGGGTTACTTCTCTCACCTAGCAGCATAGATCTCTTACTGCTTATAATCAGAAATTCAGAACAGGAATCAGTGTGTATGCCCATTCTGCTTACAAGGCTTAAGACATTACCTTCTTTGTCTGTCTGAAAATCAGGATTCTGGACATGGCTCCCTGATCTGATCAAAGCAACCTGGCTTCTGCTTTGTCTGGTCTGATTATTGGCAAGCAGATTTCTAAATTTCCAGCTATGAATTATAGTTTCTGTTCAATCATTTCGTTATGGTCACTTCATGGTCATACATGACTTTTCCCTCTTCCTTGCTGAAAAATGCATGCCTACTGTACCATATGGGAAGTGCAGGAAAAGTTCTTCCTACAGCATGCACGCACGCATGCACACACATAGAGCTACCGGGGGGAAGGGGAAGTGCGTGTTGCACTGGGCGCGTGTCTGGGGGGCAAAAATCACACACACACCCCGCGGCACACACACCCCCAACGTACACCTTAGTGAAACAGTGCAGGCTGGAGAATCGGCCTGTTCCCTTCAGGCTGAAAATGGCCTGGTGGGAACAACACTTCCCAGGAGACCTTGCGAGCCCCAAGACCTACTGTCAGTGGTAAAATGAAGCTCACCATAGTTGTACTTCTCTTTAAAGATCCAGTTCTTCTGACTGGGCCACCTCTGGTCCCAGTCTCCTCCCACTCCACTCAGAACTGTCTCCTCCTCATCATACTCTGATGTATAGTCCTCTTCTTCCTCCTCCTCTTCTTCCTCCTCTTCCTCTTGGTTCTTCCTATCCAAGTTGCCATCTTCATCCCTCTCCTCCACAGGGTCTGTGTACTCCCAGAAGAGGGGCCAGAAGAGGTCTTTGTGGGACAGCCATTCAGAAGAAGTCAGAGACCAGTCATTGCTGGTCTCCTTCAATAGGTCCATCTCCATCTCAGCCTGAGGATCATCTACTACCTCTATAGTCACCTGGAAGCCAAGTTATCAAGAAGGGATTTTCAGAAGAGCCATGGAAGAAGCAAATAACATGTTGAGGAGACACATTAAAAAGCAGCAACACCACACCTTATCTGTTTGGTCTTCCCACTTCCAATTTTCTTTCCTTGAGTATTTAATTGGAAAATGTATAGCCACCTCTCCAGAGAGGTGCTGACCAAACCACTTTTTCCACTGATTTGAAAATGAACAACTTTCATCAATAGCTATATGTCATGGTGCATATTGAAACCACTTTCTCTTACAGCTATTCTAACCCGATATTCTACAAGGCCTCTCATCTTTTTAACATCAGCATTATCCCCAGGAGCAAAGTGGCGACATAAGCAGGTGACACCCAATTCTCTCTCCCTCTCCTTTATTTTAATGAGATTCAGGTGAGGCGATGCAGATGCAAACCTACTGCCTGGAGGCAACAAATCAAAGCTCAGTCCAGATAAGGCAGAGGAGCCGCTAGGCTGATCAGAGACTGCGGAATCAACCTGTTCTTGAAACAGGTACATGCCCCAGGAAGAGCAGGTCTGCAGCTGGGAAAACATACAGCATTTTTCATCACTTTTGTCTGGTGTGCCATCTGGACTTGCCAATTGGCCTCCAGAGAAGTGTGCTGTCCCTTCAGAGAAGGCTTAATGAAATGTTATTTACCTCCATCCCATGAAAAGCTTTAGCTGTTCATTTCCATACGTTACGCCTCTGTTAAAGGAACAGGACACTTTCCCTGTTGGCAATCTTACTCCCAGCTCAAATTAAGTCTGGCTGCATCCTTTCTCCGGTGCGTAAGGCTAGATAACACCATTCACAACTTCATAAGCTTGAGATCAGTAAATAACTATGGGCCTACAGAATGTAAGAACTACCCACAATCTACCAGGGAAGTTTATGTAAAGGGGCTTTCTTTTCTCTCTTTCAGGATGTGGATAGCTCACCTTGATATGTGCAGCAAACAGGCTAGTAAAAATTGTAAGCACTAGCAACTTCTCTGAATTTATATGCAAGGCTCAGCTAGACTATAAGTTATGTGCTCCATCCAGGGCAGCAGTAGCATCTTTTCACATGAATATGGAAGCTTTAACTAGTGCAGAATTGTCTTAAGTCAGTTGCCTTAATGGGCACAGAGTTTTGCAAAGACTTCAAAGTAATGTTGCCAGGAGCACAAATTTCAGGTTCAAGCCCCAAATTTCAATTCCCAAGGCTCTTACAATTTGAGATGTTGCAATCTCTCCCATGTCCAAATGCAACTGCAATTGCAAATGCAATGACGATTTGGGGTCTCCATTTTTGCATCAAGTCCAGACAGTACAGGCATCTAGAGAGCCATTCTTGGTGCTTGTTCTACAAACTATGAAATTCCTACATGCTACCAAGTCGTACTTGAGTACCAAGTCAAAAGTACTCAAATAATGTGGGTGGTTTAAAGTTAAGGATGGATTCTGCTCACCCTTTTTGTGTTCTCAGTGTAACAGGTAAAGCCCCAACAGTTCAGAGGCTTACCTGTATGTTTGGGTTCTGGGCACTCAAATCCACATTAGCTAAGCCTGGCAGGTTCTGTAAATCCAGCAGAAAAGGTGTGCTCTCTTCCTGGATTAGGTCAGCAGGCTGAAGTGATGCTAAATGGTTCCTTGTCACATGCTGCGATGGCCAACGGCGTTTGTGCCGACGTGGTGAGACCTGTCCATTTTGCCTCAGGTTCCGAACTTTGTTGGCCCTTGGCATCTCATCTTCTCTGATTGAAGCCATATCTGATGAAGTGGAAATCTAGAAATCAAGGGCAAAGAGGAAGCCTTGGCACTGTTAGGCTAATCTAGCTGCTTTCCTTGTACCCTTACATCTGGACAAAATGGTACAGACACCATTGCTATGGTTTCCTGATGCACAATCCCCCATCGCCTACATTGAGAATGGAGACTCCGTAGGGCAAGGAACCATCATCTCCTGATGTATTACTGTGAAATATGATATACCCTAATTCCAGTATAGAAAACACACAAACAGCTTCCATTTAATAGCCACATTGCTTATTTCATCTTCAAACTCTACAAGCCGAAGTGTTTGCAAGTTTCAGAGAAGCAAGGAAATCAGAGTCATTTCAGTTCCTCATTACACATCTTTGGACAAGCCAATTTATTTTTAATTGTATTCTGTAAAGCTAGATAATTCATATCGTGAAGTACATGCAAGAAAATTTAAGGTAGCTGTACCTTTTAGATTTTTTTTCCTGACCAGTCCTCCAAGAAATCAGTCCAACAGTTCCCACCTCTCATTTTATCCTCTCAACAACCCTGCAAGGTTAGGTTGAAAGAGAAAGCTTGGCCCAAGGTCACTCAACAAACTTCATATCTGAATGGGAAGCTAGGTTTCCCTCGTCCCAGTTCAACACTCCAATCACTACACCTTAAGAACGCAGGAAGAGCCCTCCTTAATCAGACCAGTGATCCATCTAATCCAGCATCCTGCTTCATATAGTAGCCAGCTTGTTGTCCTGCAGAACCAACAAGAAGTGTATAGAGGTCAATGTTACTTCCTAGCACAAGGATTTAAAGGTTTACTTCATGTGACTATGGAGGTTTCCTTTAGTCATCAGGGCCAATAGTTGTTGATGAACCTCTCCTCCATGAATCTGTCCAATCCCCTTCAAAAGCCACCAGCACATGCACTCACTGGCTGCAAAATCCATTCACTGATTAAAGAAGTAGTTCCTCTTGTCCATTCTAAATCTATTGCTCATCAATTTCACTGGGCACCCCCGAGTTCTAGCATTTTGGGAGAGGGCAAAATATGTCTCTTTATCCTCTTCATTCATCTTTTTAAACAACCTTTTTTCTAAGCAGACTCTCTAGCCCAGGGGTAGGGAACCTGCGGCTCTCCAGATGTTCAGGAACTACAATTCCCATCAGCCTCTGTCAGCATGGCCAATTGGCCATGCTGGTAGGGGCTGATGGGAATTGTAGTTCCTGAACATCTGGAGAGCCGCAGGTTCCCTACCCCTGCTCTAGCCCCATGGTGGCGAACCTTTGGCACTCCAGATGTTATGGACTACAATTCCCAATTGGCCATGCTGGCAGGGGCTGATGGGAATTGTAGTCCATAACATCTGGAGTGCCAAAGGTTCGCCACCACTGCTCTAGCCTTTCCTCATACGAAAGGGGCTCCAACTCCCTTAATCATCTGGGTTGCCCTCTTGTCCATCTCTGTAAAGTTCTTTTTGAGATATGATGACCAGAAGTATATGTGGTACTCCAGCACACCACGTGGACTCTCCACCATTTCCATATCACACCATCATTCCTATGCACAGGGACCTCATATATGAAAAAAGGGTGCACAACATGGATAGAGGAGAAGAAACCATTGCCAGATTTTTTTAAGAACCTAGTTAATATGCAGTCCCTGGCAAAGGGACCTGGTGTTATTCAACCAGGAACTCCTCACTTGTTCCTGGGAATTCCAGTTCTATAGTACATCAGCCTTTCTTGCAGCTCAAAGCAATTCCTGACATCCAGCCTCTGTTCTCCTCGATCGCTGTGTGTTATTTCCTTTCACTGCAGGAGCCCAAAATGTTGTTTGCAGGATTAGAGAAAAGAGGGATGCTGCCCTCCCATTCTCAGATACCAAGAGTCACTATTACCTGCAATTAAGGCCTGACAGCTTGGGAAGGACTCTTCTCCCTACCTCCCCACCCCCTGTCACTTTCATCCTGACTGCTGGAGCACTTCAAAGGAAGCTGGTACTGACTCACATGAGCGCACACACAAGGCATCATCAATGGGTTTACAGGGCTGCACATCAAAGACCTACAGCCTGTCTTCCCCTCCCACAGTGAAAGGAAGAGAAAGCAGCAGGAAGAGTGCTGGTCCCCTTGGCAGGTTTTATTATGAAGCTGGGCTAGCTGTGGTAGAAAAGGTTGCAACTGTTTCCCCACCCTCTCTCTCTCTCACGCACAGAGAATATAAAGCAGAAGGAAGTTTGATTACTTAGTCTTGGGGATCTGGCACCATCTCCAAAGATAGGGAGGGCTTGGGAAAAGCAGCAAATTTGCCAGTGGGACTTTCCCAGTTCTCATTTGGGCTGGTCAGATACCAGAAAGAATCCAACAGTAATGGAGACTTGATTTTGCCAGCATATGACATTTATAGGGTTCAGTGGTGGTCAAGATGTCCTTGGCTATTGCAAGGCAATTCTTGTTCCTTTTAGGCAAATAAATAGTGATTTACAACCCTGGCTGTATGAACCACCAACCTAGTGCTAATTTTTTTATGTATGTAAAATAAGGTTGGCCTGCCAGCCAACTGATGGGTTCAGTGCTGTCCAGTTCTCCATGATACAGATAGCAGCTTTATTTCTCTTCTGAGTTTCATTAATTTCTTTTTTACAGTGTGAAAACTGAGCTTTCCTTTATGTTTGTCTAAAGTTCCTTGTTTTTTTCATAACCTACATCAAATCTTAATGAGAAATATGGACTATAAATGAAGAAAAATAAACTAAGAGTTTGATTAGAATCCAGTAGCACCTTGGAGACCAGGTTTTTTGGGGGCATAAGCTTTTGACAGGCCAAACTTGCTTCATCTGATACAAGAAGGACGCTTATACCTTTAAAATCTTGTTTGTCTCAAAGATGCTACTGGACTTGAATCTAGGCATTCCACTGCGATCGAATTAGCTACCTTTGTGAAAATAGTCATTTTTGGTCCTTGGTGGGGGGAAAGAGATATAAATATTAAAGATAAACTGTAGGCTGACCTTCTTAGGATAAAAGAATAACAGTTCCGTGGATCTTTCATATTCTTAGAAACTCTACCTATTATTTTAAATTGTCTTTTTTATTTAAATACCATTTCTTAAAAAATTAATTTCACTTTTTTACAATGTGAACAAACATGCCCTAGCAATGGGCCTACATATTAAACCTGCTGATAATGAACATATTACTTCTGTCATTCTAACAGAGTTAAAGCTTACTTGACTAACCAATTTTTCCCCTAGTAGTCAAGTGCCCAAACTCACAATCAGTCTCTATAACATGGTGAATCTCAGACCTCATCATGGAAATGACATGAAAGAGTTGCAGCATTGGGTGATGGAGTCACCACTTAAGAAGAGACGCAAGAATCAGCCCAAATGCAAGAGGTACTCTGAGAATATATGCACTGAAAGAGTGGGGTCTGAATCTTCAACTACAAAAATCAGAAAAAGACTGTTATTATAAGAGGCTATCGGGGAAAGGGAAAGGACAGTAGATGCTGACAGTGGTCAAACAGGGGTTTTGGGGGATGGGATAAAATAGCGGCACCTTGCAGACATAGGACTGAGGTAGTTGGGCTTCGGATCCTATGAAATTGGTCTCCACACACTGTTCTGCCACAAGCATTTTTGCACACAGAAGCTCCATGTTTCTCAAGAAGCCCTTACATATGCATGAGTGTCAAGGATGTGAGCGCTGAAGCAGAGAAAAGCCTCCAGAGAGAAGCACAAGTTTCACAGGGTCCAAGCAATTTGGTTTTGTTTGTTCATTTTTGTTTAGCTGTAAAGCACTTAATCTCTTAAAGTGCTGTTGTACTTTCCAGTTATAAAAACCACATGCTTTAGTTCCCATTAACTAGTTCTACTGATATACATTTATCACTTGCACACTGTAACCCTCCTGTCTCCCAGCAACTTCAGTCACTGTTGTTAGCGTCTCAGCCGAATATCAAAGTAAAAAGATAAGCAAACAAGGGCTTACATTGCATGTCAACATCAGCATCAACAACGTTTATTGGCATAATAGTACATTTCCATAAACAATAGGTTCATTCAGGCCAGACAAAGGAAAAGAAACAGAAAATAATAATAATACCAAAAAACCGCACCACTGAAAGCCCTCCATAGGGCTCAATGGACTCACGCCTACAAAAGGGCGAAACGCTTCTGGGCCTAAACTCCGCATGGAAGCCGACTAAGGTTGGCTCCAACCCTGGGAACACCCCTGCCATGCCTTTGCTGCACCAACAAGACGGGTGGTGGTGCGGGAGTGCTGATGTGTTGCTCAACGCTGCGTCCAGGTGTTTCAGAGGGGCACCACTGCCACAGGCATTTGCCGTAGCGTCAGGGTAAGTGCCCTGGGGAGGGCAAATCCACTGGTGTAAGGCCGTGCTGCCTCTGTAATGTGATTTGCCCTTTCCCCTCTGGATTGGACTCTAAGTTTCCTCTTCACTGATCAAAAGTCACCCTTCCTAGGAAAGCAGACAAAAAGCAACTGCCATACCTCTTGGCACATACGTGGCTAACTGAAATGGAAAAGCGGAGAATCTGATAAGAAAGAATGCAGCTGCAGGACATGGGTCACTGTTTTTTGGGTCAAGGATGCCCCAGGGATGGTGATGAGGGCTGTATTTTGGGAACCCAAAAGGCCTGACAACACCTCTGGGCCTTCTATTTAACAGCTCTAGCATAAGGCTAAACACATCAACTAAATTAATTAAAGACAATTAAATTAAAAACAAATGTTAAATGTGTATGCATGTGTAAAATGCTGCCAAGTCACAGTCAACTTTTTGGCAACTCAGTAGGGTTCTTGAGGCAAGAGACCAGCAGAGATGGTTTTCCACTGCATGCCTCTGTGTCACAACCCTAACGTTGATTGGAGGTCACCCATCCAAATACTAACCAGGGCTAAACCTGTTTAGCTTCTGAGGTCTGACTGGACCATCCAATCAGGTATAATAAATATATATGGATGTGTGCTTTAAATTAGGAAGTCATTGAACCCCAAAAGGTGATCTCAAATTCATGGGAAGAGGCCCAAGGAGTCAAACCCTCTATTATTGCATTCACCTTATGGTTTTGCCGAGGAGAAGGTCCCTATCCTCAACAGTCTTTTAAGTAAATGTATCCATACTTAGGTATGGATGTCTGGCTATCAAAGCCCTATGTGGCTCCCTCTTACTTTGCCAAGGGAGGCCACCTGCGGACCTCTGGGCCGGGTACTGCACTGGCCCCACTGGGAGTTCACTCAGGAGACCAGAAGAAACTTCCTTCCTAGACTGTTTCTCCTTCGTTTCCTCATTCACTTGCCATGTGAATGCCTTCGTGCCTGGGGCCCTGAGAGTGAGGAAGTGGTCAATATGGCACTGGTGTCAAGCCTTCTAAGCCTTGGTTTCTGTATAGCAAAGCCATTTGGGGCAGGAGGGGGGGAGCAATGAAGCCAATGCATTGGGAGGTCAATGCAGCCCTGTCATGCCCCCACAGAGGCTTTTGTTATTTCCCCATTAAGCTTCAGTTTTCCCATAGTTAGCATGGGTTAAGTTCATTGTGAAGTCTTCTAAGGGAGGGTATTGTAGTCAGTCCCTGTCCCTTTAAGACATTTTCCCAAGAGGCAGTCTTCCTTCTTTACCCAGCAATCCCCTGTTTTAGCCAGTCAGTCAGTCAGTGCGAGGTGCCAAGGGTAGCTGGAGACTGTAATATTCGTGATGTATATGGTGGTCCATAGTAGTCTATGGTGATATATACAGCACAAGTTAAGGTTAACAGCAATTAGAGCCAGACAAAGACTGAAAGAACTAAAAGGAAGCAAGGCAGAGTGGACTTTCATGAAAGCAACCAAAAGAAGACAGTCTACAGCTTCAAATCTGCTCAAGACAAGCAAATTTAGACAGACCCAAGGGAGGAGTTAGGGTCTCAATTCTCCTAAGTAATAAACCTATTGTTTGCATTGTTGAACCAGGCTTGTGTCTCCCCCACTCTGTCCTTGCCAAGTACAGGGCACCAAAAACAGATTCACTGGAGCGGGGGGAGAATAAGCCCTAAAAACATCCCCCTCTTACTCCTCAGGGCATGAGAACTCACTGGGGACAGGCCTAGAGCAACTACTGCAAAGTAACTACCCATTAAACTCAGCCTGGCATAGCAGCAACTGCATGTTAGCTCTGCTGGGCCCAGCCTAGTGCCAGCCAACCATGCAACTTCGTGCAGCCGTGAAACCTGGCCAGACTTTTCCAAGGGACTGGCTGTCCAGAGTAGGAAAGGACAGAGAAGATAATAGTAGTCTGTCTGGGAGGTGGGAGGAGAAAAGGAAGCAAGAAAATGGTTGAGGCTATGGGGGCTTCCAGTGGAATAAAAGAGGAAATAGAAGGGAGAGGGGAAAATAAAATGCCTCCACAATTCCCCCTTGTCCAAGTAAAACAGCAGCCAATACCACAAAATTCAGAGAACAGGCTCAAGAAACTCAACCAATAGCTCAGTGAAATAAAGTATCCTTGCACAATTTACATAACCTGGCCAGAAAAGGTTCCTCTATAATGTGGTTCCTCTAGAAAGTTGTTCAACAGGGTGGATGTAAAAGGACTAGAGCGGTAGTTGTGTTAGTGTATTGTACCAAAATAAAACATAACTCTAATAGCATCTTAGTAGTTGTGTTAGTGTATTGTAGCCAGGGCTGGAGCAAAGGGGAACTGCGCCCGGGGCACGTGTTCACCCTGCGCCCCTGCCATTCCCCGCCCTGGAACATTCCTGCCCCAGCACGCGCCCAGTGCATCACGCTCTTCCCCAACCCCACGGCGCTACTCCACTGACTGTAGCAAAATAAAACATAACTCTAATAGCATCTTAAAGACTAACAACATTTATTCTAGCACAAGCTTTTCTGAGTCAGAGCTCACTTCTTCAGATACTATGAAAAAACTATATTCCACATAGAGGAAAAGTATTGAAACAGAGTGAGGTAAGGGAAGAATTGAGGGCTTATTGGAGTATAAACAAGTATTTTCATATTGTACATGAATGGACATATTTGTGAGTGAGGGAACATAGGTTACAGAGTTCTGCCTGGCTTCTCCCAAGAAATCTCATATGATGAGCAATGGACCATTCACTCTGCAATCTCATGATTGTTGTCCAGTGTTCTGTTTCAACAGCCTGTATTTGGCCAGAGAAAGAAAAGAGCAGACCAACTAATCAACTCTGTTTATTGCAGTGTTCAAGTTACACGATGACCAAGAAGCCTTTCTCTTCTTCTGTAATCAATGACAGGAACTCCTGGGATGAAACTTTGCTTTATCTTTTTTTAACTGGTTTTTGAGTCAATTATGGGACAGAGGTAACTTTGGTAACATTAGTGGATGATCTCTGGTTAGAAATGACAGAATACAAGCAGTTTAGAACCTTTTTTATTTAAATTAACCCAATTACCCATAATAGCTGTGAACTTTTTTCAACCAAAACTTTTCATCAGGCTGGATGTTGCTGGAAAAAAAGTGTTTAAAAAGAGTTTTGAAAAGGGAGAATGCTACACAGCATGGTGCTAAATCCTGTTAAAGCTTGTACCTTGTGTTAGAGGCCAAGCAGATTTCAACACAGCTGGTTCAAAGTTACTCCAAGCAAGAGGCAACAAAATGGTTACACTCCACAGAATAAACAAAGTCCAACAAATGTCTCAGATGTCTCCAAACCTATGAGACTCGCAATCCCTTTTCCTGGCAGTGGGACCAGAAATCACTTGAAAGTCATTGTATTAACTCAGGAGATAAATAAAAAGCAGAAATGGATAGGATAGTTAATCCCGTTTGATCTTGCTAGATTTATCTGCTGCACTGGATATAGTTGGATCATACTGCTGTACTGAGTCATCCACAGCAGTGGTATTCACTCCACAGATTATGAAGAGCCACATTCACCATTCCCATCCACCAGAAGAGCCAACTGAGCATGTTGTCTTGCCCCATCTAGCTTTACCGGTGTCTCATCTGGCTAAAAGTGAACCTCCAGGATCTCAAGCTACTCAAGATCCTTGAGCTGGAAATAGCAAAGCTTGAACATGGGATCTTCTGCATGCAAACCATGGACTGTTCTATGGAGCTAAACCCCCTCCACGCTTGGGAAACTATGGATGTTTCA
Organism: Sphaerodactylus townsendi; assembly: GCF_021028975.2. Classification (NCBI taxonomy): domain Eukaryota; kingdom Metazoa; phylum Chordata; class Lepidosauria; order Squamata; family Sphaerodactylidae; genus Sphaerodactylus; species Sphaerodactylus townsendi. The sequence continues at coordinate 144,134,270 of NC_059426.1, forward strand.
GAAACTTATTCTGATTAGAAAAATAAACTTGAGTGATGCCATTATTTTTAAAGAACCCTCTATTTACTGTGGTGGAACAGAATAGAAATCTAATATATACCGATAATTAATTTTGCTTCTTTGATTGCTAGTTTACTATGTATGATGAAGAAACAACCATGAAGTTTTCAGTAGCATTACAAAGCACAACTGAATATGTAAATTTATTGCTTTTATCTCTCAATTATATTATTTGCCAGGCCTCAACAATTCCAAACACCAGGTCATTGCAATCACATGCTTTAGAGCATAGGTGTCAAACTCGTGACCCTCCAGATGTTATGGACTACAGCATGATGCTGGCAGGGGGATGATGGGAACTGTAGTCCATAACATCTGGAGGGCCACGAGTTTGACACCTATGCTTTAGAGAGTTGCAGTTGTGTTGTGTGGACCTCACTTGCATCTAAAAAAGTGTGTTCTGACTCATGGCAACTTACAGGTAAGTTGGAATAAAGTTCCTTAGTCTTTGAAGTGACCATGAACTCCTGTCTTATTTTGCTGCTCCAGCCAAACAAGGCTGCCCATCTGGTATGAACATCTAGTTAATGGTATCCAGTTGGTTTGCTCACAGCCCCTGCTGCCCTGTGTGTGCAATGCCTCCATCTGGAAGAGCCCCTTTAAAGGTTAGAAAGTGCAGACAAACGGTCCCAAATTCCCTAAACATGTGGACCACAGTTACTGAAGAATGTAAGCAACACCACCTATGAATTGTTGCTTGACAGACAGCCTGAAGGTTTGTCGCACAAATGCATTAAAAAACAGCTGTGGAACACAACTGAAACTCTCTAAAGCAAATTTTAGCAGCAAGGCTTATTCATACTTAAGAGTTTAGTGCACAAACATCTTGGGATATCCTGGCCAAAATATCCTTGGAGGGTGGAGGGTAGAGAAAGAGAGTATAGGTTGTCTCTTTTGACCCCAACAGACTCAAGAAGCAGCTGGCTTAGTCCAATAATGCAGCCACAACTGACAAAGGAGGAGGGCAGAGTGAAGCAGACGGCTTTAGACAAAATCTCCTCTTGGGAAATATATTAACCAGAGTGCAGCACTTGGTGTTCTCAGGGTGACTGCTAAATGTGATCGGAGAACCCTCCAGGAACTTGTCTGCTTGGACCCTCTTCACTATTTGGTCAGGAATAGTTGGGTAGCCATGGATAAGGGGAACAAAGCAGTTGTAAATAATTGGAAAACATGAGCTATAAGGGGGGTTCTTCATCCATGATTTTTGGGCTGCCTTCTGCATGCTGGGAGTGTATGGATAACCACCTGAAAATAAGTTGCCAGATTTCATGAGACAATGGTTCCATGCTGTATTAGTTACACAAAGAGATCAGGTGTGCTCTCCCACCACATAGTGTTCCACTCTGCTAACCTCTTCCTGCGGTATGCCCACGTGTCTTTTTCAACTGTGTGACAGGCAGACCCTTAACTGTCACAAGTTCCTTACCACCAAATCTCACTTTCAACCAGCACAACTCTGTTGCATTTCTGGGTGGAAGAGGCCAAGATCACAGGAGCGACTGTGACAAACTGCAACGAAAGATACAGTGTGAAACAGACTTCCCTCTGTGATACACCTCTGGAGATGCCAGCCACAGATGCAGGCGAAAGGTTAGAACAAGATCCATTAGACCATGGCCACACAGCCTGGAAAACCTACCACAACCAGTTGCAACAAAAGACTTTACAACTTACTGACAACATTAAAAACTCCCAATATACCTCAGTGAAGAAGAAAAAGAAGAGTTTGCATTTATACCTCATCTACCTCTCTTGTAAGGAGACTCAAGGCAGCTTTCCCTTCCTCTTCCCACAAAAGTCACCTTGTGAGGTAGGTGGGGCTGAGAGAGTTCAGAGAGAACTATAATTAGCTCAAGGTCCCCCAACAAGTGTCATGCATAGGAGAGGAGAAACAAATCCAGTTCACCAGATTAGAGACTACTGTTCATGTGGAGTAGGAAATCAAACCAGTTCTCCAGATTACAGTCCACATCTCTTAACCACTACAGCACACTGTCCCCATAGCAGCTAAAGGGAATAACATTTCTGGTTTTCTGTGATCTCACAACAGTTCAGCCAATGGAAGACTCCAAATCTACAAACCTATGTTACACTCAACATTTATCCTTTGTTTTAGATTTTGTTGGTGGGTTTGGGGGGCATTGTCAACTTGTTTCATTTTGAACAAATTTGCATGCTGCATGGCTTCACCAGATCTTTTATTCAACATTTTCCACCATATAGAATACCTTAAAGTGGATTCCATTAGACATACAAGGGGCATAAATATATGTACATCTCCCATGTTTGCCCCTTGCATCTACCTTTCACAGGAGCTGCTTTGACTTCTCCAACAGAAAACTGTGGACTTATTTGTCCAGTGAAAAAAATGAAGCACACACACAGAGAGACCCAGGCTTCTCCCAGCTGGCTCCCCTATTGTTTCAGTTCTTCACTTGGCCCCAAGGCAGGAGGTTTTTCACTATCTTGACTAACATAATTTGGCACTTCACAAAAGGAAATTTGCCATAAAGGGCAAAGTACCTTTCTGTGCACAATAAGACCCTTTCAGAGCAAAATGAAGCTTTAATGCATGTTTTGTGCCCACAAATCTGACCTCAACTGGGGACAAAGCTGGAGACAAGAATGCTTAATTGCTGAAGAAATGAAAAGGTAAAAAGCATATCCTCAGGCAAGATGACTCCACCAGAGACACAGAGGCTGAAGCTGCCAGCAGTGGGGTTTGCACTCCACACCTCAGCAAGGAAACAGGGCAACTGCCCCTGACCCCTCCCCACCCCCACCTGGAGCCATTATTTACCCACTGTCTGTGACAGGACAATTATCTGTTGCCAAGACAAGGACAGGGAGAGAATGGCGCCTATAGGTCAGGAATAAGCAAGCAGGAGACAGAAGGGCTCCAGAAAAGGGCATAGCCTGCCTTCATCCCTTTGTAGGAACAATGAAGGCAGGAATGACGCTAAACGGAACCTGTCCCAGCAGCTGTTGAGGCACCACGCAAACCCCTGTAAAAACTGACATTGTTTTAACCACCACAGCACATTTGATGGTCAAAAATTACTTTTTAGTAACATCAGAGACTACTAGAAAGAGACTGGGAGATGCTGAGGCCTCATGGCATCAAGGTTTACAGCACCTCAGACTTCTATCTGCACAGCCACTGTGTTGACAAGTTAAGTAGCATAGGAAAAGCCATCACCTACTTATCAGTGGTTTGTTAATCTTGCATGTGCCAAAATCCTACAAAAACACCTTTCTTGGGGCAAACAAGACAGACCCACCCCCAGTAATATGTTGAGATTTATTTTGGGGTTTGTGTGTGTCTCTTTTTATTTAAAGATTTTATGCTGCCTCTCCATGCAACTTAAGAGTACTCAAGGTACAAACAGTCAAAAACATCAGACAACTTTTAAAAAATTACCATGTATTCAAACACAATGAAACAACCAATATAAACAGGAAGCAGTTTTTTAAAAACAGAATGATGTGCTTGGAAGCATGTGGGCAGGGCCTAGTGAAACTCGATAATAGATGCTGAGAAGGGTCAAATGAAATGTGACAGCATCCTCACATGGCCATTTTCAAATACCAGAGGCTTATCCCTTCCCCACACAGCTTTTTTGGCACTTGAAAAGGTGTTGGAGGGAGGTGAAACAAGAGGCTGACACTGCAGGTCCAGTCAGGATCTCATGGCATAAATGGTGATGGCATCCTCATGGTGGCCGTGAGGGCACCATCACGTTTAGTTTGGCCCTAAGATTCAGTGGTCAGGCATCAGGGCCTCAGTATATTTCCCTGCTCTTCCATCATACAAAATAGTAAAAAACGCAAAATAAGGGCCAAACTAGACAGACACGGGGAAGACATAAGAATAGGTCAGCCTTGTGTTCTCAACTGTCTGACAATAAACAATCTAGATAAGAACATAAGAACATAAGAACAAGCCAGCTGGATCAGACCAGAGTCCATCTAGTCCAGCTCTCTGCTACTCGCAGTGGCCCACCAGGTGCCTTTGGGAGTTCACATGTAGGATGTGAAAGCAATGGCCTTCTACGGCTGTTGCTCCCGAGCACCTGGACTGTTAAGGCATTTGCAATCTCAGATCAAAGAGGATCAAGATTGGTAGCCATAAATTGACTTCTCCTCCATAAATCTGTCCAAGCCCCTTTTAAAGCTATCCAGGTTAGTGGCCATCACCACCTCCTGTGGCAGCATATTCCAAACACCAATCACACGTTGCGTGAAGAAGTGTTTCCTTTTATTAGTTCTAATTCTTCCCCCCAGCATTTTCAATGAATGCCCCCTGGTTCTAGTATTGTGAGAAAGAGAGAAAAATGTCTCTCTGTCAACATTTTCTACCCCATGCATAATTTTATAGACTTCAATCATATCCCCCCTCAGACGTCTCCTCTCCAAACTAAAGAGTCCCAAACGCTGCAGCCTTTCCTCATAAGGAAGGTGCTCCAGTCCCTCAATCATCCTCGTTGCCCTTCTCTGCACTATTTCAATCTCTTCAATACCCTTCTTGAGATGTGGTGACCACAACTGAACACAGTACTCCAAGTGCGGTCGCACCACGTGCTTTATATAAGGGCATGACAATCTTTGCAGTTTTATTGTCAATTCCTTTCCTGATTATCCCCAGCATAGAGTTTGCCTTTTTCACAGCTGCCATGCATTGAGTGGACATTGCCATGGACCTATCAATTAAGACGCCCAAATCCCTTTCCTGGTCTGTGACTGATAGCACTGACCCCTGTAGCGTGTATGTGAAGTTTGGATTTTTTGCCCCTATGTGCATCACTTTGCATTTTGCTACATTGAACTGCATTTGCCATTTCTTAGCCCACTCACCTAATTTATCAAGGTCCGCTTGGACCTCCTCGCAATCCTTTGTGGTTCTCACCACCCTACATAATTTGGTATCATCTGCAAACTTGGCCACCACGCTACCCACCCCTACTTCCAGGTCATTTATGAATAGGTTAAAGAGCACTGGTCCCAATACGGATCCTTGGGGGACACCGCTCCCCACATCTCTCCATTGTGAGAATTTCCCATTCACACCCACTCTTTGCTTCCTGTTTCTCAACCAGTTTTTAATCCATAGGAGGACTTCCCCTCTTATTCCTTCATTGCTGAGTTTTCTCAATAGTCTCTGGTGAGGAACTTTGTCAAAAGCCTTTTGGAAATCCAAGTAGACAATGTCCACTGGTTCCCCCTTATCCACATGCCTATTTACATCCTCAAAGAACTCTAGTAAGTAAAGATAATGTTATCTGATCAGTTAGAAGTATTCAGAAATGAAAAATGATATAGGAGACTGAGACAAGTTTCCGCACTGTCATTTCATGATTCAGAAAGGGTGTCTTCCAACAGTTAGAGCTATACTGTATAGTCACAACATTCAACTCTTTAAGAGCTTTAGACTTTAGATGCATCTGCCTGCCAAGGTTAGATGGATAGCAACTAGAGGTATCAACCTCAGTATTCTAGACGCTGAGTTATGATGGTTTTATTCTCTTTTTTTAATCAATACAAATTTTATTCAACTTTTTTTAAAAGGACAACATAACCATATACATGGACTAGTGTGTGACATCGTGCACTTTAACACATAAACAAACAGATAAGTGTATGTACAAGACATACTTATTATAACCTAACATATAGTACAATCAACATAACATAACAGACCGTACGATGGTTTTATTCTCTTAAGTACTTGTTGGATGGTTTAATTTTCTGTTGTTTCTTGTGTGTGATTACAGTTTATTCATCAGATGTTGAGCTAGGTTTTATTATTTGTCTCAAAGGGCCATAAACTGCCCTGAAAATTCAGCAGCAGACAGAGAGGATGAAAATGTTTTTAATTAAAAAAATCAGTACAGAAAAATGCCCAATCTCTGTGTGACTTCCAAGAATTATTTTTCAAATGTATCCTGGAGTTCTAAGTAGATGTCGAGCAGCATTCAAATGCTCAACTAGTCAGATCAGCTTCCAAAAAGTGCTACTGTGCATCTTTTAATGAGGCACAATTTCTACAAGAAAATCATTATAAATGCTACGTTTCTGTTAGCATCCTCCTTCAGGCACAATACCCACCCCATTCCAGTCATCTCACATATCTTTTTGCATTTTAAACCTACAGTTCCTGGCAAAGGGGCATTTTACTTAGGTGTGCAGAGTTTGCAGAAAACAGTTTGATCAGCATGCAAAAATGCCACTGCAAAATTTCAAGAAATGGTGCTCTTCCCCCGCCAAATTCTTTTCAGCTTTTCAATCCAGGGCATTCCACCAAAAAACTGAATCCCAGAAAACTGAACAGAGGTTGTAGCCAAACCACTCCTATCCAGTGACTACTTTTGACATGTGTCCCAGATGGCATGGAGGTTCAGAAACATGTACCAGTTCAGCTGCCCTGCCACCGCCAGAGGGCTTCCAGGTGGTGTGGAGAGGTGGCAAATGCCAGAGACTCTCCAACTGCCAGAAAGCCCTCCATAGCCCAAACTGGACTTGCATAAAGTCCAAGGGCTACCCCAAGGACACTCCCAGCTCCAAAGCCCAGTGGACTCCAAGTCAGCTCCACCCCGGGAATGCCCCTAACCCACCCTCAGCCACACTGGCGTCCAACTTCAGGCCAGCATGGCTCTGTGGGCACCAGTGGGGCACCAAATACTGTGGTGTAAATTCAGACTCATCCTTAATTGGCAGGTTTATCATAACCAAACAATAAGCATATAGGAAACAAAACTGCAAGACAGTATCATTAAAAGCAGGAGCACAGAAATGTCTTCCACTGAGACTTCTTGAATTTCATGAAGACAGAACACTTTTTCAAATGTAAGAATGAACCCCAGCCCAAGAAAACAAACTCTACAATACTTTTGCTAGTCTTTAAGGTATTGTAGCATTCTTTAATGTTTTAGACAGATGCATAGCCAAACTGCTCCCCCAAGTGCCCTCTATCATTTCACCCAAGGAGCATCAACTATTTACCGGTACTTGTGTGCTGGCTAACTTCTAAACTACTACCATTTGTACCTACAAATGTGTCAATTTTTTTTTTGCACAGTCACTGTATACAACGCCCACACAACCTTTGTTTTTAGATTCAGTGAATCGGTACAAAAATAACCATATTTAGAAATATGGCTGACAGTCCTGGAACACAATGGAACAAAGGTGGCTACCATCTCCAGGTGGTAGGGTTGCTAACTCTGAGTTCTAAATCTCCTTGGAGGTAGCCTGGGGAGAGGAAGGACATAATGCCATGCAATCTACCCTCCAAACCAGCCGCCACCGCCACTGCCGCCTCCTCCTCCTCCTGAGAAACTGGTTTTTGTTGTCTGGGGATCAGCTGTAATTTCAGAAGATCTCCAGCCCCACCTGGAAATTGGCAATCCAGACAAGTGGGAACAGTTCACCTCTTTCTACCACACAGATGACTAATTCTTCTCACCCAGTGGTAATCTGCTGGTTCCTCTTTCTTTCACACTCTCTCCCACTCACCCACACATTAAAGAACAGAAAAAGAACGTTTTCACCTATCTAGAAGCGGGTTCCAGACAAAACCAAGCCTGAACTGTCCTCAGAAGATAAAATGACTACACTAAGGCTATCATACTTTGGTCACATTATGAGAAGATAAGGCTCACTGGAAAAAGACAGTCATGCTAGGAAAAGTTGAAGGCAGCAAGAAAAGAGGAAGGGCCAACATGCAATGGATTGACTTGCTCAAGGAAGCCACGGCCCTCAGTTTGCAAGACCTGAGCAAGGCTGTTAAGGATGGGACATCGATTCATGTGGTTGCCATGAGCCAGAGGTAGCTTGATGGCACTTAACACACACACAGTGTAATTATACTCTCACTCTGAAGAATCAGGAGACCAAGTGGCCACTTTAAAGCTAACATTATTCCAGCATAAACTTTGGCTATTTAGTATTCGTGTCAGCAGATTAATACTGATAGGTTCTGAATGCATTTGCTCATTAAATTTTTTCTGCAGTCACATGAAATTTCTCCAGACACAACATGAAGCTTAAAAGAAAAGGCAAACGTTGTCTGGAATTATTCGTCTTGAAAATGTAGTCTTGAAAATAAAACATGTATCTCACTGCTGTTACAGAAATCTGAGGGCAACAAGTTGCTGGTCTAGATAGGTCGGCTAAACTGATCCAGCATGTCTGTCTTAAGGTCCCATCAGATTTCTGCAAAGGAGAATTACCATTTGGGAACTGTACAGATGAAGCATTATTGACAGAAACATGACTTTGCATACATCACATGCATACAGTCATCAGGCGACTGTGAATACTGACAGCAGCTCTCTTGTTGTGTGTCTATACTTCCTGGTGAACCTGGGTTACTCTAATGTGTAAAATAGTCCCAGCTGCAACTGCTAAAGAAAACAGCTAAATCCACCAGAACAAATATTGTGAAAACTATTGCTTCCAGGGCACTGGCCCTGTTGTGCCATCTTCAGTACAAGAATGCACTTTTGGCCAAATGTCAATCCAAATAAAAAAGACCTATTCTCCCTCAGTACAGATTTGCTAGCCTGATCTCAGCAGATTTCAGAAGCTAAGCTAGGTAGACCCCAGCAAGTATTTGGAGACCTGCAAGGAATACCAGGGTCATGATGTGGAGGCAAACCACTTCTGAACATCTCTTGCCTTGAAAACCCCCAGGGTCTTCATCAGTCAGTTGTGGCTTGACACAACAAAAATTCTCCCTCTCATTGCCTCATCTAACTAGGTAATGGAACTCATTGCCCCAAAGATAAGAAAGCAGACAGCAAAATTGACAACTATCCGCAAATACTATTTGCAAGCCATAACAGTTAATATTGTTTACACAGCTGAGTCCAGAACAGCTGAGTCTATTGCTGTAATATGGACTTTTACCTGCTTGGCGTCTGCTATCTCTTGTGACCAACATCCAAACTCTTCTTTGCTGCCCTTCAGACAAAATACTCACAAGACAGACTTTGCTGCATCATTATTCCCAAATGGCTGAAGTTCTGTTTTAAATGAACGAGAATCCTAGCTAGCCTTTTCTACCCGCCCCCCCCCAACATGGCAATCCAGCATTTTTTCTCCAAGGAGACAAACCACCACTTCAAGTGATGCTATGAATATCCCATCTTTTTACCCTGTTCCAAACTAGTCCACCTCTGGGTCCCAGTTAGTGATCAGGCTCCACAAGTCACCATTACCTTGCATCAGAAGAGAGGGGACCACTGTTCTTTAACCATTGTTAGGGTGTAGCAGGGTAGTTAAAAGGTGCTGCAGAGTGAAATCTTTCAATACTGACTAGGTTGTGTGGATCACGTTACTACTTGTAAAAATGCCCTTTTTAAAGATACTACCTACACCATTTTGAACGTATTCACTTTATTTACTTGGCCTATCCCCCCAGTGGGCATTCAAAAGCATAGATATAATTCTCTTCACTTCTTATTTTATCCTAGCAACAATTCTATGAGGTTAGAATTATTATTGCTTTGTTGAAGGGCTTCCCAGACCATGGAATCCAAGTGAGAGTAGTTGCTTGAGTGGAGTTTTCTGGTCTGGTTACAGTTTTTTTTTCTGCTTCTTTAATGGTTCATCGCACCTATGGCTGGCATCTCCAGAGGCATGTCATGGTAAGATGCATTTCACTCTGGCCCCTTTTGCACATGCAGAATAACTGAAGATGCGCATTGTTCTGGATGTGCGGAAGGGGCCTCTGTGACACATCTGAGTGTTTGTTTCTGAAACACATTTTAACATGGCATGCCTCTGAAGATGCCAGCCACAGATGCGGGTGAAACATTTGGACAAAAAACTACCAGACCACAGCCACACAGCCTGGAAAACCCACAAACCCACAACAGCCACCTATGAGGTAGGTTTGGCTGAAAATGTGTTACTGGTTAAAGGTCAAAGTGGGGATTCAGACACTTAACGCCAACACCAGGACAGCTGTTTAAGAAACACGGGAATTCATTAGCAGTGTATTTTCGGGTCCTGCATAACTCCTCCAGGAGTTATGTCATCCACAGTCAAAGCAAACATACCTTATGAACCGTTCACCTGAACCAAGTCGTTTCGACTCACCTCCACCAGTCTGTAGTTCCTTTCCCTGGGGCTGTTGCTGCGCTGCTTCCTCAAGGGCAGCCCCTTCACCGCAGCCAGCAAAGTGGTCAAAAGCACCAGGCTCAGCATCAGCACAACTTTCCCTCCGGCCTTAGACATCTCTTCCTCCCACTTGGCCGCACCCTCCGGGCGCCCAAGCAAGGCACCCTAATCCAGCCTGGCCAGTATTACAAAAATCAGAGCTTTAAGAAGGAAGCGGGGGTGGGAGAGTTCAGCTGAGAACCGCAATCCTCTTTTCCGCCTTCTGCTCCAATATTGCGTCTTTGGAGCGGTGCAGAGGGCGTGCGCGCCAGAGGGTCAAACGGGGCGGGGGGGGGATCGCCTCTCTCTCCCCCCAGCTCGAGCTTCCCCGGCCCCTCTGATCTCTCTCGCAGTTTGCTGAGCGCGTCTCGGGTTGCCAGTCCTGGCTGGCGGCTGAGCCACTGATGCCGAAAAGTATGGAAAAAAGTTACCGGGGGTGGGAGAGAAAGAGAGCAGAGTCAGGCTCCCCCCACCCACCGTCGCCCTTCGGATAATCCTTCCTGCAAGTCGATTTCTCCTCCTCCCGCGCTTGGCTCAGTCGCGCCGGCCAGATGCGAGCACCGCTTGCAGAGAGCCAGGCGCGCCCGTGCCCGAAGCGGCGAGTCCGTCCCCTCGCCGCGGCGAAAGCGCTTCTTCCAGCGGCCCCTCGGCAGCCCTGCCCGCTCTCCTCTCCAGCGGCTCCATCCATGCGCTCGGGATCCCGCCGCCTAGTCCGCAGCCCTCCGCCAGAGGTGGTGGTCGGCCGAGCAAAACTTTCCCCCGGAGCTCGGCTGGAGCTCAGCCAGATGCCGCTCCGCCCGCAGCTCGTCCCACATTACCGCGGCTCTGCAAACATCCCGCGGCGGCTGCTCCCCGGCAAGGCTGCATCGTGCGCGGCGCCTGGTCAGCCGCCCTCCGAGGGGGACGCCGCTCTTTGTTCTGCAAACTCTCGCTCCTCTTGCGAAGGGACCCCCGGCTGCACGAGGCGCGCGCCTCTCGCCGGGCCCGCCTCGGGAGACAACGAGCCGCCGCCGCCGCCGCCTTCCCTCCGGCTCGTGCCAAGCGCCTCGTTGTGCTCCAGCCTCTTTTATCCCCGCTGGCCGCTCGCCCGCCCCTTCCCCGCCGCCGGCTCCCCCCCCCCCCCCCCCCTCCCGGCTGCCACAAGCGCGGATCTGGCCCCGTGGCTCCTCGCTCGCTCCGTCCCTCGGGTGGATCGTCCTCCGCTACCCCGCAGCGCATCCCACGTGGGCGCAGGACCCCGGGGCAGCGTGGACTGACCCCAGGCGGCGCCACTTGGGGGGCTCAGAAGCCCTGCCAGGATAACGTGCGAAGAGTTTATTCGATGAAATAATTGCCTCGTTTAAAACTAGGTTCTGCCAACAATACACCCCCCCCCCCCCAAAAAAAAGAGCGCTCGTCTAGGGACAACTTCCTGGTTGTCCCGGACTCCTTGGCCCTAAAATCTGGCTGACCTAAACCACAGCCAGTTGGCACTTCTGCTGGGCTTGGAAGCAGTTAGGATTAGCCCTGGCGGGGAGGAGGGGGGGGGCACAGCTCCGGGTTCCACTTCTTGGGGCCATGGGGAGGATGCATTGCAGGGCTGCAACTCCCTTTGAGTGGGGTGATGTCCAAGGTGAGACCCGTTAGAGAGCTACACCCCTGCCTGCTGCATGACACCGAGTTATTCCTCCAGAGCCATGTTTGAAGGCAGCGACGGTTTCCATCTTGCAGGCCTCCTTTCCCTTCCTCTCCCCTTATTTCTTATGGTACTGTCTTTATATTGTATTGTCGAAGGCTTTATATTATTAATTTGTCTTTATATTATTAATTTGTCCCTTCCTAAGACCGGGCCTCCTTGTTATGCTGATGTCATTAAGGTTTTTTTTTTGAAGTTTTTAATGCACTATTTGTTATTGAGGTTTTAATGTATTTATATGTATTACGTGTTTATATATGTTATTGTTATATTGATATCTCACTGAAAGCTGCCCTGAGCTTGACTTGTTGGGGAAGGATGGGGTAAAACTCTAATAGCTAAACAAATTTGGTGTGAGGGGCTCATGTAAGGAAATGACTGAGCAGCTTGGCGGTGGGACAAATTAAAAGCGGGCGAGCAGATAAGAAAGCCCACTGGTTATATCTCATGAGTTCATACTTTTATTCAGAATGCTTGAGGGGGCAAAAAGCAGTGATGCTTATAGTTCCCCTCAGAATTAGACTGGACTGTTCCAGCAATATCTCCAATGTTAGACTTTCACGGGGGTGGGGGCAGTGGTGGGATCCAAAATTTTTAGTAACAGGTTCCCATGGTGGTGGGATTCAAACAGTGGCGTAGCGCCAATGGGGCTGGGCGGGGCACGACAGGGGCGTGGCCGGGCATTCCAGGGGCGGGGCATTAACAATTTATCTGTTACTGTAAAAAACTCTTACTGTAAAAAAAAAGTTCCTAATTTCCAGCTGGTATCTTTCTGTCCATAATTTAAACTCATTATAGCAAGTCCTATCGTCTACTGCCAACAGAAACAACGACTTCTCCTCTAATTGACTGCCTGTCAAATACTTAACACTTTCAAATACTTCATTTTGTTTCTAGAAATCAAAAGAAGGATCCTTTCCTTAAACAAGGAACTTTACCATATTTCTAAAACATGTTTTTAGAACAGCCCAACAGGGAGAATTATCCCGTTTTCTACCTTCGCTAATCAGCCACATAGGAAACAACAGGACTTTATGATTTTTGGACCTAATGGAATTTCGAACGGAAAAGCAGACCCAATTAGTGACCCCCTCTCGGCACACACAAATAATTAGTAACCCACTCTCGGGAACTGGTGAGAACCTACTGGATCCCACCTCTGGGTGGGGGACGTGATTGAGAAACGCAGCAGAGGCAGCAACTGGTACCTGGTGGCACCATGCCAACTATTTTGCATCTTGCTTTTTCTGCGAGGGAGTTCTACCGTGCAGACACTCACCACACCCAACCCTTCCCAGTCCCTAAGCACTGGAATGAATGGTGCTAGCTGCAGAGACAGCCAGCACACTTCCGTTTTGCTTCCCTCAGCGGCCCTTCAGAGATTTTCATTCGCCTTTCAGTAACATGTCACAGGGATACATTATAGTGGTGGCAGGTCACAGGGAACCATGCCTTCTACTACTTCAGGGGCTTGCTGCATCTCAAGAATTGATTTTCCCTGCCTCTACATCAGTGATTCTCACCCTGGGGGTTGGGACTCCTTTGGGGGTCGAACGACCCTTTCCCAGGGGTCGCCTGAGACGCTCTGCATCAGTGTTCTCCGTCTGTAAAATGGATAAATGTTAGGGTTGGGGGTCACCACAACACGAGGAACTATATTAAAGGGTCGCAGCATTAGGAAGGTTGAGAACCACTGCTCTACATTAAAACGGTGCATGCTTCCAAGGGAATGTACAGAAAGGAAATTGGCCTGGCTTGCATATCAGAGAGGGGGTTGGGAGAAAATGATGCAATGTGCTTGTCTCAATTAATGCCACCTGGTCATAGAGATGACTGGAGAGTTGTAATTAGTTTGCTCCATGAGTCCTTTATTGTCTACAGACTTCCATTGACTTTATGCTTCTCACATGACAGACTTTGGACAGATTAGGCATTCTGCTTCCCCACTGGGCATCTCTCTTGAGTTGGCAGAGGTAGTCTGACATGCAGCAGGGACCTCATTGAGGCCAGTCCAGGGTTTCATAGCTTTTTTTGACTGCTTCGGGCCTCTCTCAAATTGTGATGGGCTCCGCCCATGAAAGAAGTCACACTAGGACTTAAATCTAATTGCACAGAATCTTTGTGGGAAGGTTTGGTTTTGGATATATGGCCTGACGTATGATTCAACCACTGTCTACTGTAGGCGTAGCTGCAATGGGGACATGGGGGGACATTTGCCCCGGGCAGCCCCACTTGTGGCACGTGGGGTGTGTGTGGAAAATCACCCCCCCCACACACACTCCCAGGAAGGAGGAGGGGTGTGGCTGGGGCTGGATGTGCTGAGGGACAGTTTGGAGGAAATTCCTTTTGGAGGGGCAGAAAGGGATGGGGGCAAATTACAAAATACTAATTTTCAGATGCCCTGAGGATGCTGGGAAACTGTAAAATGGCGCCCCCCTCTCCAATATGGGCAGCCATCCTCTCTCACCATGACCAAACAATGATTTTTTGCACCAGCTCACAAAACACCTCCCACCCCCAGCAAAACATACATGGCTCTCTCCCCACCAACTCTTTCCTAATTTTGCCCTCACACCAACCCTACGAGGTAGGCTGTTAGCCTGAGAAACAGTTCCAAGCCAGTGCAAGTGGGTATTAAGAAGAGTTTGGATTTATATCCCCCCTTTCTCTCCTGTAGGAGACTCAAAGGGGCTTACAAACTCCTTTCCCTTCCCCCCTCACAACAAACACCCTGTGAGGTGGGTGGGGCATGTAAATCTCTCACAAATCACCCCCAGCAAAACATTTACCAAACAAATGTCAGCATCATCTCTCACAAAACACCTCCAGTGGAATCCACCCCAAACAGCATCACTTTCAGTGGTGTTTAAACTGGGGACCCCAGATTCTCCCTTTAAGGTGGATGTAAAAGGAGAATCTGGGGTCCCCAGTTAAAACACCACTGAAAGTGATGCTGTTTTGGGATGGATTATCCCCCACTCTGAAACAGCATCACTTTCAATGTTTAAACTGGGGACCTCAGATTCTCCCTTTAAGTGGATTTAAAAGGAGAATCTGGGAAAATTTGGAGGGTGCCTGCTGTCAAGGGTGCAATTGTTAAGCTAGCAGCACCAAACTTTCAGGGTATCTTTAGGAGACTCTCCTGATGATACCACCCAGGTTTGGTGCAGGGGGTCCAAAGTTATGGACCCTCAAAGGTGTAGCCCCCATCTCCTATTAGAAACAATGGGGATTGGGGCACCCCCTTTGGGAGTCCATAACTTTGGACCCCCTTTGGGAGTCCATAACTTTGGACCCCCTGAACCAAATCTCACCAAACCTGGGTGGTGTCATCAGGAGAGTCTCCTGAAAAATCTGAAATTTTGGTGCTGCTAGCAGCCTAAAACCACGCCCACTGCAGGCCAAAAACTGAAAAACACTAAAAAATACAAAACATACACAAACGAACCTGAAATTTTTGCCCCCCCCCCCCCCAGTGACCAAATGGGGGACGCCTGGGCAAATACACCTCTGACTGATAGCAAGAGTCCTAATGCAACTGAACCTGCATCAGGCAATAATTTCAGTGGGAAAAGCTGTGTTAGGTTATCCTGTAGGCTAATGAAATTTTATTCCAGTGAATAGGTATAACCCTTTTAGTTTTCTGATAACAGTATACGCACAGAAAGGTTTAACTAGTGTTTTTCTCCTTTGTGAGCAGTCAGTTCCTGTAACAGAAGCCAGTGCTGGCTCTTAAAAACACTTTTAAGAGCTGTGAAGTGTACGTACATGGAGCACTATGGTACAGTAGTGAGAATGCCAGTCTAGGTGTGGAGAAGCTGAGTCAGATGCTCACGCAGCCATGCAGCTCATTAAGTTACCTTGGATCGGTTACACACTCTCTCTGTTTGATCTATTTGATAGGATTGTTGTGAGGTAAAAACCGAAGAGAATTATGAACTTTGTCTCAGGCTTCTTGGAGAAAGTGTGGGATAAAAATTTAAAACACACATGGGAATAACACAGGCTAGAATGTTGTAGGCTTCATAGAAGTGCAAGAGAGCCAGGATGATATAATGGCTAAGGCCGTGATGGCGAACCTATGGCACGGGTGCCCAAGGCGGCACTCAGAGCCATCTCTGTGGGCTCACATGCCATCATCTCCCCCTCCCCCAGCCAGAGGCGGCTGCCAGCAAACGCGTTGGGAGTCATGCTGCACAGGCTTGCCGTGCACAAGACGCTGCCGGCTGGGGCTGAGCTTCAGGGAGGTCCTCTTGAATCAACCTGATTTGCTGTAAATACCATCTACCGCCCCACTAGTACCCCCCTCCCCCACAAAGCTTGGGGGACTGGAGGCTGACACGCTTTTCTTGGTGTGTAACTTTTGGGACCAAACTAAAACTTTGGGGGTAGGATTAAAAAGCAGCAGTCTGGGTGAGGGGCTTCCATAGGGAGGAGTACATCTGCCAAGAGCAGGGCAGGCACAGTGGTGGGATTCAGGCGCCCGCCCCGATTGGAGTGAACTGTTTGTTAAGGGCCCCCCCTCCCCTGGGAGAGAGAGTGATGGAGCTTTTAGTGCCTGGGAGCCCAGGGTGGGGAGGAGAGATCTTGCAAGGTCCCTAGGCTTGTGATGCCAATCCCATTCCCACAGGATCAAAGCAAAAGTACAAAAGACAAAAGGCATTTCACATTGATAAAGAATTGACTGGCAGGAAAGGGAGAGGAGCATCCCTTCCCCACCCCCCTTGTCAGAATTAGGGCCATTCTGACAGAGGCAAATGTGGGACAGAGAGGTCCATTTCAAAATATTCTCCATGCTTTCATTTTTCTGTTCCTGGTGCAAATTGTGGGAAGTCAAGTGCTGTGATGACAGATGGCTGCTCCACCAATTTAGCTTTCCTGAAGTTATCCCACCCCTCGCACAGCATTCTTGCTTAGGATTGCCTTCCTTGACTGCCTTTTTACTCCTATTTTGTGGTGGTGAGGTTATTGGGTTTCAGAAAGTGAAAGTTTTACTTCCCTCTCCCCCTTTCCCTGCCAGGCCTCCAGTGTGATAATACTGTAATGATTTCACAGAGATTATTAGCATTAAACCTCAGACCTAGCTTTGGAGTAGCAGTGTAGGTAACCCTGTTAAGCGCTGTTAAACCCCACTGATTTTCATAGGAAGAACTAAAGCGTGGTCCTTTACCTGGGAGTAAGCTCGGTTGCTGGCAATGGGGCTTGCTTCTGAGTAAACCCTCCTAAGGTTGTGATTCACCCATTCAAAGCGTTGCATAGTTGCTTCAAAGCAAAGCCACTGACTACCACCAAGCTCACTCCCATGTAACGCGCACCTTGGAGCCAACCGTTTTTTCTAAACTAAAACCTCAGTATTCAGGTTAAATTGCTGTGTTGGCACTTTGCGATAAATAAGTGAGTTTTGGGTTGCAGTTTGGGCACTCGGTCTCAAAAAGGTTCAACATCACTGGGCTAAGGTGTTGGACTAGGACAGGGGTAGGGAACCTGCGGCTCTCCAGATGTTCAGGAACTACAATTCCCATCAGCCCCTACCAGCATGGCCAATTGGCCATGCTGGTAGGGGCTGATGGGAATTGTAGTTCCTGAACATCTGGAGAGCCGCAGGTTCCCTACCCCTGGACTAGGACCTTAGAAACTCAGGTTCAAGTCCCCACTCAGGTCATGGAGGCTTGCTGGGTGACCTTCAGCCAGTCATACACTCTCAGCCCTGATTCTGACCAGTATTTGGATGGGAGACCTCCAATACGAGGGTTGTAACACGGAGATGGGCAACGACAAACTACCTTTAAAGCCCTGAAGCCTTGAAAACACCTCCAGCTCCATGCACCAGCTATGCTCCTCTCAACAGTTTGCAATCACCTCACCAGACCTCAGACCTCTCCCTGTAGCTGCATATAATCTGCAGACAGCCTACCAAAGGACACAAGAAAGAGTATCTTCAGACAGACATTCAAGAAAAGATGCAAGGCAGTATAGCTTGCCAGATGTTTTGGTAGAAGGCTGAATTACTCCCTTTTTGCAATGGGAGAATATTTCTTGTTTCTATTTGTAAACAGACTTGAAGCTAAACTGGGGAAAGGTAACAAGAGTATTACATGATTTGCTCGTTTGCTGATCGAAAGATTGGTGTTTCCCTCTATTCCAGCTGGCATTCAGTACAGGCCACTCACTCCAGTGCTACTATATCAACATTCAAGAAGAGTTACCTTTACTTTCCAGGGAACATCAACCAGAAAAATATTCACACAGGTTTTATTTGGAAGTCTTTTATTAAGCAGAACATAATTAGATTTCTTTTTGTCAAGCGGTCTCTCTCAGCTGAACGTGCATTATTACTTTCTCAAAAGCTAATATAGTTCCTGCTGTTCCACACCCTTTTCCAAATGATACCCAACTCTGTGTTAGTTGCTGAAGATGTAAAAAAGTGGTAATTCTGGAAGAAAACGTTCTGGGGAAGATAATTAAAAATTTCATTTAAAATGTTTAGTACCTACAAAAATCTAGGATATATGTACATTATTAGCAACACAGAAGCATCAGAGCACAGTGACATTTAAGACAAGTTGCAACTTAGAGAGCAAGTCTGCATGAGGACTATCAAATATATGGGCCACCATTAGCTTTGGGGCTGATGGCCTAAAGCCTCAGGCTCCATATATTTGTTCTCATTATTTGGGTTTTCTTCCCAAATCATTTCTCCCCTCTGCAACTGCCTGTAAAAGCAGCAGAGGTGGTTTTATTTAACGGGATGGCTAAAAATACTGGCCAAGCAGGCATGATTTGGCAAATGGCAACAGACAAGTCTTGCTTATTTCAGTGCACTTATGTTTTTGGACATTGTTTTGGTAAACTGACACCTGTTGGCGTATCCCAGCCGCCTAGAAATATCTACCTGCAGATGATTAGGTAATGTGCTAGCTGCCATAGCTGCCTGCATAAAAATCTTATTTTCCTCATTTTGTCTATGAGTTGTTGAGCATATCAACTAGTTAACTAGGAATGGCTCTTAAGTCCTAAGCAGCAAAGCAACTCCAAGATCACCACAGCATCACATCAAGAGGGTCAAGTTCACATGGAAAGCACTCAGGGTGACCAGCCAGAATGCAAGTTAGCAAGCTAAGATCCAGTTCCCACATATAGTTCATCATGACAATTTAGCCCAAGATAGTATTCATCATGTCAATCTGATCAGGAGGAATTATTTTCATCCATGAGATGAAAGAGAGAACAACATTCATGCCATTTGGTCAGAAGCTGGAGAACAAACTCCTTCATCAGACATGTATTCAACTATCATCTGGTGCGTTTTTGTAATATATTCACCGTGAGAGACAGTGTAAAATCTACTTGCTTCAAGAGTTTGTGGGGGAAAGGTAGGGAGAGAACTTTCAAGCCTTGAGACCTGCACAATAGTTAGCTGTCATCCTTCACCATTTTAAGCTTGATAGATCTGCCTCTACTGACCATATGAACAGACTCAGTTAGCATAGAAGGTTAAAGCACATCATATTTGCAAATAATTTCTATTCTAACAGTGAGTTTAAATCTTGCCAAGAACACAGCAATTAAGGCTTTTAAAAAAAATAGTAGTGTTCTTTGCAGTATTCTCACCTACTTTTCAGGACACAAACATAATATTGCTTCCACACACACACAAGCACCACCACAAAGAACTTCTGGACCAGTTCTCGCTTTACTTTTTGTACTCTAGGATGCATGCCCATACCAGATATGAAATCTGAACATCTCTCAGAATTTGAGCCTTTAAAATATTGTCAGCAAAGTCTGAGCCTTAAGCAATCATGTACACTTTAAAAGAAATCATCACCCACCCAACCCCCCAAAAAGCCTGTGCACATCTGAAAAATACAAGGGCTACGTTACACATATACTGGAATCCATACTAGAATGCAAAGAGGCAACTGAAAATCAACCCTTAGACAGTGCTGAGAATAGCATCCTCTGTTTGGATGAGGGTCCCTCACATTTCAAGCTCTGGTCCTAGGACATCTTATCAGGTTTCTGTACAGAGCAGCAGCACAGCAACGTATGAAAAAGAGGACTATGACCATGTTTAGCATGAACAGGTATTTAGTTGCCCAGCTTCCAAAGATACACTTATTGCTGTACATCAATATACGGTCTTTGGACTAGTGTGCTCAATTGGACCCTTCCTGCCCATTGCATTTGTCCTCAGGAATGGGAGTGAGGTGGGGGAGAACGAAACACAACCTGACTTCAAAAATGAACATACAGAGACTTCAGAGATCAGGTCCACATAGCAAATAATGTTTCCTCGCTCTCCCTGGCTTTTCCACCTATGCAATCATTTCAGCTGATGCAGGTATTTTGGAAACTTGGTTTAGGTAGAGTTCATAGAAGAAATTCCAATTACTCCAAATCCAGCAACTCATGCATTAATGCAAAAACAATAAAGGGGGGGGGGGGCAGAGATAGTAATAAAAGAGTTACAACACTCACTGTCCTCGTTTAGTATCAGGTGCACTTAGTAGTGTTAGTCTTTTGAAATATTCATTTCTGCTTTTATCCCAATGAAGCATATCACACAGAATTTCACTTGCTGTTCTTCGTGAGTGATCAACAGGCACAATGTAAAGCCAGGGAAGTTGGGTTTTTTGTTCCTAGAAGCCAATCCTTTCCACATTACATTATGTTGATAGCTTGAGAACCACAGCAAGTTTCTTCAAAGCATCTTAAAACTATTTTGGAATTAAATGTATGTTTGAAATATTGGGGTGGGGGAAGAGAAGAACTAGAGCTGTGGAGGTGACTTTTGCACGTCTTGTGTCAAATATTTGATTCCTATGGTATACTTTGATATACGTATCCCTCCCCCCCCCCCCAATAAAATATACTGGACTGTAAACCACAGCAATCTTTCATTAGCAGGTGGATACTTCTATTAGTGGGGGAGGGGAGATTTTTATTAGTCCCCACTTCACACCACCACACATCAGACCCATGTAATTCTTGAAAGATCTATGATCTTGAAAGATCCTTTGGATCCAAGCCACTGTGTCCTTCCTACCAAGCGAGACATGGAAGGGGGGGTGGGGGTGGAAGTCCTGCAGTCTCATTTGCCACCCGGTCTTTCCTGCTTCTTGCTGCCCCCACTTAAAGGTCACCTCCCCAAACACATAAAACTTCACATTTGTTGGGCAATATCAGGCCATATGATAGACGTGCTGACAACACCTCTTCCATTGCTTACCTGACTTTCCACATTTCTCTGAACAGGACTATTAAGGTTTTTATTTTTTAATCAGACCTGAATTCTCAAAACATACCACCTGCCATCATCCATCTGGTTATATTTCCCTATTCTTACAGATTTTACAGAAGCACTTCTACAAATAAAATCATGGGTGATGCAATAAATGAAAACGAGGTTCAAGAACAGCCAAAATTTGGTACTCAACTTTATACAAAGTCCATAAAAATGTCAATCACTTGTAAGACATGCCTTTACAGCTATTTCTTAGTGAACTTGACTGTGTGCACGCGTATGTGTGTGTAAAAACATGTGCACAGCTCTACTGCTAGGACACATAGCATGAATTTTATTTTTGGCGAGAACTTTTTAGCACTGAATTTCCAGTCTTTACCCAAACTGTAAAGGATAAACCAGTAAAGCCTACAGCTAACCAGTTTAATTCTCTCAAAGGAAAGAATTTTGAGAATACCTGCTGTTTACATTCTAGTTCTATGAAGAGTCTGGCCCAGATCAGGGGAGTGTTATGATATTATAGGAAACAGTGGCATCTGTATAGTTTACTTCCATACTTTAGGACTTCAGAAAATACCGGTGTAACTCAGAAGATTTGCTGCAACAGTTAGCACTGTCCTCAAGCAAGCTAAAGACAGAGAAAAGCGGAGTGTTGTCAGTATGGTCAGTGTTTTGATCTGGGATGAACACAGGTTTGAGCTGGTGGCAGGTCCTCAAAAACAATGCTGCTAAAATCTGATGGAAAGACAAAAATTCCAGAAAGACCAATTCTAGTTAATCAAAGAATACCCAGAACTTAGGTGAAATGAAAAATTAAATACTGTTTTTATTGCTTCCTTCTTCTTCTGCATTTGGCTTTTGATGCATAAGGGCCACATGACTCAGTAGAAACAGCATGCAAGCCCCTGCTCCCATCACCCTGTTAAGTTTCAAGATGTCCAGCATATCTGACCCTCTAACTGGATGAGTGTGCTTGCTGGCAGTGATATACCATGCAACATGAACCACTGTTGTGACCCATCCCACAGTCTACTATCAGTATTTCTGAATTCTGATTCACCCCTCAGGAATCCTTATGCTGAACTTACTGAAGTTCTTGCTACACAGAAATAGAAAACAGAGACTAATAATTCTGAGGCAGAGGCTCATTAAGCAGTCCCGTGAATCTTGAGCTGCTCAAATGTAATCCTTTGAGAGAAGTCAGACAGAGAAAGAGTGAGGTTTGTTATGTATAAAAAGTCAACGAATTCTGGTATTAAAGAACACTGACAGCGTGCCTTCACAGTGCATGTGCAAAATAACGTAACTGCACCTTGTCCTATCTACACATTCTATATGATCTCCAGCAAATAACGAGAATACAGCCATCATAAACTGAGTACCCTTGAGGACACTTAGCTGTGGCCATTTTTAATACCTGTAATTGCCACTTTTTTCTACATCAATTCTCGCTTTAATTTGCTACTGAGAATCAAATTCTCCAGTGTGATCATTTTCTAAAAAGTGACTCATGCCCATCTTTTCACTTTCAAGGGCTCCACAGGACTGATTTCTTTTGAAAGTAGAAAAAGCAGGGACGAAACAGAAGAAAGTTCTCTTAACAGATTTTTTTCCAGATCCAACTAGAGAAAGACTGTGTCTAAACCACTACATTCTTACAATTCGGCCTAATTTCAGAAGGCTGCCTCCACTTGCATGAAGAATCCCAAGACCATTGCAAGAGCTTCTACCTGCCCAGTTTTAAAGGCTGGAGTTCTGTTAACTGCACTTGATGTGTCCGTCTCAAAAGCAGCCTGATATCAAATTGTAGGGCAAATGCTTATCTGTGTGGAGAGCAGATTTAACTGATGCTGCCTACTTCTGTGGTCCCAGCAAAGACAGGAAGGAGCAGAGGCATGAAATACCACTGTACCATGTGGTTAGTGTTCTTGGTACAATAGCTCAATTTAGCCATGTGGGCATTTAAAAAAAACCCTTTTAGGAAATTGAGTGGAAAAAATAAGGCACCTGAAGAGTTCCAGAGTATGATTTCCTCCTTCTGATGGACAATATAACGATGTCGTGATTTTCCTCTCATTTGCAAGAGGTTTCCAACCAAAGACAATTAAAAAAGCAAAATTCAAATCTGGCAGCAGGTACATCCTGAAGCTGGATTACTTGTACAAATGCCCATGAGGACTGTCTACTTCAGGGATAATTTTGCCACTTACCTTAGAGGAAAGATTGGTACTTAGACCGAAAAGGTCCCAGAAGGTCCCCCTGCTTGTTCCTTGAGGAACTGAACAACAGTCCTGAAAATGGCAAACTAGCCACCACTTAACAGGAAATTAAAAAGTGTGCTAAGCTTTAAATCAAGCAAATGCAAAAAAAGAATATACTTTGGTTGATTATTTCTTGTTAAATACATTTAAATTAGCAGCCAACAATCTCCTCAGAAGCTCTGACTGAAAATGAAAGGTCTTGCACTCCCAAGGTGGTGAGACTTTAGGTATGAATCTGGAAATGTTGTGACAGAAGTACTGTAGCTCACAGTGTCCACATGGCAGCATGACAGGTAACATGCCCACTGCCAACTATGGGCACTGTGATGTCACTGTGACAAAAAAAATTTAAGGAAGCAGCATGTCAGAGCCATGCATCTTCCAATGGCAAGACGATGAAGCGATAGGAATAAAAGCCAGATTTTGCTTTGCCACGTACAAAACACAATTTAGAGCTCCTGTAACTACTTCAGTTGTGCAAGTATAAAGTCTCTGTTTATATGCTAAAGCAGTAAGTGAGTGCTTGGTTCAAGAACCTTGGCCTCAGAACCATACAAGAGTCTTGTTATAGAGGAGCAAACCCCACAGGACACAGAGGGAGAACTCAGTCTTCTGTCTCTTCATATGTGGTCTCATCGAAAGGCCGGTCAAGGAGAGGTACCAACTGGTGACGGGAATATTTTATTTGCAAGAGGTCTCCGATTTCATCAATTTCCTTTAAAGCCTGAAAAACAGAGGAACAGCAGATATTAAAGGTGAAAATAAATCACGCCCCCACATTATACGAAGTGGCATCAGGGGCGCATTATATCAGCGTGGTGCAGTGATTACAATGTTGGTCTGGGATCTGGGAGACCCAGCTTTAAATCCCCACTCCGCTATGTCGGCTTGCTTGGTGAGCTTGGGCCAATTGCACACTCTTGACTTCACCTACCTCACAAAGTTGCTCTTAGAGTAAAATGGAGAGAACAGTTTGAACTATTTGGGGTCCCCACTGGGTAGAAAAGTAGGGTGTAAACAAAATGAATAATTTCCATAGACTTCCCTCATCAAGTAGGGTGTAAACAAAATGAATAATTTCCATAGATTTCCCTCCCCATCCCTGTGGAGTATCCCCTGACCCACCAGAGCAATTTTTGGATGTGTGCACATAAGGAGATATGATGAGAAAGGAAGGGCACAAAGGTTTTGTTCTATAGCCGTGGTGGGGAACCTATGGCACAATTGGCCATGCTGGCAGGGGCTGATGGGAATTGTCGTCCATGAACATCTGGAGTGCCATAGGTTCACCACCACTGTTCTATAGGCAAAACAGAACTTGTAGTCTAGGATCCACCCTGAAGACTTACAGAGGTTACAGTTTGCTCAAGTCCAAATTTTACCCCGATGGCTCATGGGACTAGCTTCCCGGTTCTCGGATCTTCTACATTTTTAAAAAATGCATGTATTTCACAGTTATTTTGAGCAGACTGAGAGTTTTCAGGAATGTAGTTTCTTTTATCTTATTGCGCTCAGAACAACAGTTTACTCTCCTACTGCACATTGCAGAGTTATACAGCAAGAAGAAGAAATGCGTTAGTAGATCCTCTGCAATTCCACACAAGAACAGAAGGTCAGTATCTAGTGTCAAGCACAACATCCTGAGAAACCTCAGCATTTGCTTTTAAGATGGCATGGCTCTAGCCTACAAAAATAGTTTGGAAGCATTTGTGAGTCTCAGCAACTTCCAATAAAATCCATGGAACCAGCTGGGGAAAGTTTTCCTTGCCTCTCCTATGACCTAACAGAAGCAGAATGTATAAAATAGCACAATTTTTTTATAGTCAGGAATTCATTCTCTGTACAGAATTTACAGTTCAGTGAAGAGAATGCACAGTCTGCAACTCACTGTTTATGCCTCCCATTAATTCAGTGGCTTCTCTTCCAGAGCGCTTTGCTCGAACCAGTGCGATTAATAGTGCGATTATTCTCCTCGCTAGATGAATAATGAACCTTTTCTGTTTTCACCCTGTCTCTTCTTACCCCACAACTTTTTAATATGCCGCTCATCTTTGCCCCTCCTTCTCAGGAGTAAATACATGACAAGCACCTGAGGAAATAACCCCCTCCCCAAATCAGTAGCTCTTATCTCCTCAATAATACAGTCTTAATAATGGACAATGGAAAACAAATGAGCACCATACATTTCAAAGTGAGGATACACTTTGGAAGGGCAGAGCCCTAATTTATGCTGCACAGGGGAGCAGGGAAGGAAGAATTACAAGGAAAGGAACTGGTAAGCACAGTTTAACAGTGAACATATTTTCAGCAGAAGTTTAGCACAAAAAGCAACATATGGAAATCATTTGAGGTTGAATTTCAGTTGAAAAGAGTCTGCTAACTGTTGTTCTTGAACTCAGATTTAGGATTTTATTAATTTAAAACAAAGAGGAACATGTGACTTGCAAAAGACTACAAAGGAAATGGCATGGCTGAACTCTGACTTTGGGAAAGTGTAATATATTTTTCATCACTGAAAAGAAAGAACCAGCCCACAGGGATGCAGGTTATGAGGGGCTTTGCTCTGATCCAAGGCCAGAATATTTTCAGGCCAGGAAGTTTTACTTACATAAAACAGTTTCACATTGTAACAGAGACCTGTTACCCATCATGTGGGTGGATTTAATACGAGAGTATTACAAATAATGTTGTTGGGGTTTGTGTGTGTGTGTGTGTGTGTGTGTGTGTGTGTGAGACAGAGAGAGAGAGAGAGAGAGAGAGACTTCCTCACTCAACAATGGTGGGAGGGAGAGAAGGAAAACACATTTTCTTTCTAGCAAGGCACCACTAAAATTCAGGAATTGTGAGGCAAGCTCTATATAGCCTCCCTTCTTCCCACTCAGTTTAGGCTCCCTCTAAAAATCATCCACTGACTAGTGCAGTGATGGCGCACCTTTTTGAGACTGAATGCCCAAACTGCAACCCAAAACCCACTTATTTATCGCAAAGTGCCAACACGGCAATTTAACCTGAATACTGAGGTTTTAGTTTAGAAAAAATGGTTGGCTCTGGGGCGTGCATTTCTCAAGAGTAAGTTTGGTGGTAGAAGGTGGCTTTGCTTTGAAGCAACCATGCAACTCTTCAAACGGGTGAATATCGACCCTAGGAGGGTTTACTCAGAAGCAAGCCACATTGCCAGCAACTGAACTTACTCCCAGGTAAAGGATCGCATTTTAGTTCTTTGTATGAAAATCAGTGGGGTTTAATAGCGCTTAACAGGGTTACCTATACTGCTTCCCCAAAACTAGGTCTTAGGTTTAATGCTAATAATCGAGCCCAGCGGCCCAGGCCAGCCTGGATGAGTGTGTGTGTGGGGGGCGATTCCCTCCCACATGATGAACTCTGTTTGTGCATGCCCACAGAGTGGGCTCTGAGTGCCACCTCTGGCACCCGTGCCATAGGTTCGCCATCACTGGACTAGTGCATACTTCATTTTTTACCACTTTTTGATAATCTGGTAAAAATGGTTTGATTCTGATGACTCCACACTCTGACCATGATGAACACAAGCAAGTTCATGAATTCTGGAGAAAAGGAAGGATGAACACTGTAAGATCATTTTCTTCCAAGTTATTTTGGTACTCTTAAATGAACAGGAGGTGATGTTCCTGGCGCTGCTTATGCCACGGCAAAAGAAAACAGACCTCAGTTAGTGTCCTCATGTAGCATGGAACAGTTGACAGCTGGTTTGAAAATGACTGCTTGAAAGGAATTAGGGGAGTCCAGTGGTACTGTAGAGATGAATGGACTGGCTCCAAGCCTTCACAGTGGAGCAAGTTTGCTAAAACAATTTGTGCCATGCAGCCTTTCCTCCAGCAGCCAAGCCCATCAGAGTAGCCCTCTGCTGTTGAACATCAGGGGATTCTCCAGAACGGGCTATGCAGGACAAGGGTCAGAAGCGGGGGAGGGGGAGCTCACTGAGAGTTGCCCCCCTTCCTTGTGCGAGTGCTTCATTTGTACAGTCTTGGATCTAATCTGATTAAGTTATTGTGGCATAAGTTTTTATTGTATTGTATTATTTGATTTGTATACCACCCTACCCCGAAGGGCTCAGGGCGGTGAACAAACATCAATAATCATAACATCAAGAAACAAAACATCAATAAATAAAGGAGTGTTCCTTTCAGACTTGTGCTGATGAGGGCTTGTGGTTGTGTTTTGCTGGCCAGCTAGGCTTCTTCTGGGATAGTTTGGCGAACTGTGATGAATGGGACCACAGCAGATGGGTCAGCTGTTGCAGAATTTCCACGTCATCTTAATTCCTGATCTGAGTCACTCTTCATTTCAGTAGCCAACCACAATAGAGGGACGAAGCTATCCCCCCAAAACATCAGTAAATGCCTCAGAGAGTGTGTAGCTGAAACCTATAGGCCCCAAGGTCTCACTGTCCCAATAGGAATAACAGCACATTCAGTACACCACATGTACACCAATGTGGCTTTTAATAACAACGCATCGGTGGAAAAGATGTGCAAGGCTGCTACATGGTCTTTTCTCTCCACCCTCGTCAAACATTACAGACTAAATGTGGACTAGAATCCCCTTTGCCAGAAGCAACAAAAGTGACTTTGGTCTACACACCCTATATCACAATACATTTGCTATTCTTTGAAGCATAACAGTAAACCTGTACATTTCAAAAGTGGTGTTCACTGAAGAGGATCAAAACTTAGCTCTGAAATAGCAATTTTAAAAAAGCAATGCAACTATATGAAGAACAGAAAGTTTAGACGGATTACATCTTCAGAACTTTCGAGACAAATTGAACAGGATGCACAGTGCCATTTTCATTAGGGCAGCATCGGAATGGATTCCCTTGTTTGTTTCTGC
The DNA here is from genome assembly GCF_021028975.2 of Sphaerodactylus townsendi. NCBI lineage: Eukaryota > Metazoa > Chordata > Lepidosauria > Squamata > Sphaerodactylidae > Sphaerodactylus > Sphaerodactylus townsendi. The sequence goes on from NC_059426.1 coordinate 144,162,546, forward strand.
TTTTCTAAATATGAGTGTTCCAACCTGTCTCAAGTCCTGGCTTGGATCCAGCAATTTTTACAGGTAAAAAGGGTTCTGTCCATGCCCCCAGTGCTGCCCCTGAGGAAAAGGGACCCATCTAGATCAGCTGTGGGGAATAGGAAGTCAAAGATCCACAACAAGGAGGGAAGAACTGGCAAAAACAACCTGCCCATTCTGTTCATGGAATTTCCTTCACTGGATGCAAGCCATCATGTGACAAGACTGCATAATGAAACTATATTTAACTATTGGTGATTGTAAGTGCGTTGTTCATGCATGAGCCACACAGAATCTGTTCGGATTCTTTTGGTTCTCCACTAAACAAACCAGAAACTGGGCAAGATGGTGCACAGATGTGCTGTATACAACATGTACTAAACCTTTCTACATAGATTTTTTCAGCATCCAAATGATTTGTCCCTGTCAAACACACAAGAGAGAGTGTTCATTTTTAAACTGAGTCTACTACCCAATTGGTCTCACGGTACCCAAGACTTTCAAGTTCTCAAGTATTTAATACTGGTCTTTCAAAGATTACTTAATCTACTAAATTATCTTTAGTAGTAATTCCTTTGTTCCGTAAATTAACATTCAGTCGTGTTTGCTTGCAAATGTTCAACCACGTAAATGTATAGTGTTAGCCCTACACCTGTACAATGAAAGCATTATATGTATAATATATTTATACACAAAACAGTATGGAGTGAGATCAAAAGTAACTGAGAACTTGAATTTATGTTAATATAGGTTTTCTAAAAAAGATTTCTGAATGTTTCTAGGGAAATAAAACTCCTAATATATGAAATCCTCAGCACCTTCTAACCATAATTGCAGTCCTCTGACAACACACTTAGAGAGTTACCCAGCTCCATTACCTGCATGGTATCAAAGTGCTACCACCCACAATCTGAAGGACTCTTAACTGGATTAAAACTTCAACACTTTTGACATGGAGGCCAACAAGTTAATCAATCTGTTCCTCTACAGCAGGATAAAAAATCACAAGTGTTGTCTAGAATGAATTCTTCATACAGCTCATGGCCTCCCAAGCAAGCATGTAAGCACAGCACTGTTCTTGAGAATGATAGCTCTAGAATCCGATGGATGCAGTACAGAAATCTTAGCACCGTAACAAGGGATCAGTTCAGAACCAAGAGCAAAATGTTTTTCCATCAACAGTTCTCACACATCAATGCAGCACTCTATAGCAATTGAATGGAAAGACGTAAGGTAGCATGATTCAGAGGGCATGCACAAAATTCCTGTACCACCCTAACTGGCCAGAAGATCCTTTACATGTCTAGCCTCTGTGGGGCTACTGCTATACACCCCCCACCCCCATCCCCCCAAAAAAGAAAGAAAAAAAGAGAAAAGAAACTAGCTCAAATTGACTTTTGCTTTCAGAGAAAGAACAGACTGAAACTTAAAGGTACTTACAGTGTCAAGCATCTCTCTGGTATGTGCTGCCGATAAACAAAATCTGGCTCTGGATTCAATTATAGGAGTGGCAGGGAAACCTACAACAACAACCGCTACATTCCTTTTCAACATCTCTCGCCCAAATGCTCTGCAAAAGACAAGACAAAGTTAATGGCTGTAACAAAAGGAAGAGCAGCCCCCACTTCCACCATAAGTCCTACACTGCTCCAACTCAAGAAGGCCTTTGGTGAAGAGTGATGGGGAAGCCTCTACTTCCAGCTTCTACTGTTTTGCCATGGCAAAAGAATGCCTGAACACAAAGACCTCTTTTGTTCAGTCCAGAGGTGTTCCTAGAAAGGTTTTAACTGTTATCAAGTTTTCACAAAGCTGAAAGATTGTATTTGGCAAGGGCTGGTCTCTTAGCAGGCTGCTTCTAAATGGATCTGTAACTCCAGCTTGAAAATCATGTTGAGAAAATACAGCAATTTCAGCTTAGGAGTTCACTTACCAAGAATTCCAATCACTGCCCCTCTTCAGCTGCCTGCTATCCAAACAGAAGGTTAAGAACATAAGAACATAAGAACAAGCCAGCTGGATCAGACCAAAGTCCATCTAGTCCAGCTCTCTGCTACTCGCAGTGGCCCACCAGGTGCCTTTGGGAGCTCACATGTAGGATGTGAAAGCAATGGCCTTCTGCGGCTGTTGCTCCCGATCACCTGGTCTGTTAAGGCATTTGCAATCTCAGATCAAAGAGGATCAAGATTGGTAGCCATAAATCGACTTCTCCTCCATAAATCTGTCCAAGCCCCTTTTAAAGCTATCCAGGTTAGTGGCCATCACCACCTCCTGTGGCAGCATATTCCAAACACCAATCACACGTTGCGTGAAGAAGTGTTTCCTTTGATTAGTCCTAATTCTTCCAAGGTTGGTGCTGTTCAGGAATATTCAGAGCCCAGCATTTTGAGATTCCAACAGTTGCAAATAAATCAGGTAGTTTTTGACATTTTGGTATACACAACTTAGCTGTGTATTAGACTCAGCTTCCAATTTGGGTGGCAGGGATCATTTTACTTTTTGTTGACATTCTACTGCATATTCTTGCCTGTCAACATACAACTGCATCTCCTTCAGTCTGCATTTCAGGGTTTGAATTAAGAAGTGAACTGTCTGCAATGGTTGCTATGTTTTCAACTTTTGGGGGGCCCGGCTGCTGAGCCCGCCCCTCTCATTGCCCTGTGCAGTGGCTGTGTATTTGACCATCTACCAGCCCCCTCCCAGGGTTTGATCACTTGGGTGTGATGCCAGACGTCTCTTGCTATTAACTATTGAAGGTTACTGCTGCTATAATTCTAAGGTTTTGTATTATTTTTACTGGGATTATTCGATTTTTTTTTACTGTGTTTGTTGTTGTTTTGCTGTACACCGCCCTGAGCCCTTCGGGGGGGGGGGGGTAGGGCGATTTATCAAATTGAATAAACAAACAAACAAACAAGCAAACTGCTGAATGGCTACTTCCTCTGTATACAACTTACGCAATTTTTGCAGGCATATATAGCATCAAAGGTATAACAGGAGAGTCTTCATTTCCATAGATGATGAAGCCCATATTCTTAAGCTGCTTCCGAAAATACTTGGTGTTGGCAGACAGTTGCTGTATCCTCTGCTTGCCTGAAGCACAAAAATGGAAGGAAATGTATTGTACTCTTCCTGAATCGTGTTTGGATATCAATACTGGTACTAACAGCTTGAGAGAAACTCATATTAAAGTGTTACAAAATGTTAGCATCCCCTCACTGTGACCAAGGCTCTCTTCAATTTCACATTTATCCTTCAACAAATCTTAAGAGAACAGTAAAATTTGCCTGCAGGTCTTGGGTTAACAGCAAAAATATTCTACACTAGCTTATAACAAGGAACCAAATGTACATGAAAAAGAGGTATTTAGTTGGGAAGATCATGTCTACTTTTCCTCAGGTAACCAATAAGCCAGTAAGGTACAAATGCTGTGGATAAGGGGAAAATGCCATGAGCAGTTGAATGTCATATACAGTGTAAGTAACATTTCTAGATTAAGACAGGCACAGGCTTTTGAAACACAATTTTATGAACATCTGAAGGGCCAGAGTTGGACACCCCTGCTTTAGATACATAGAGAAAGATTTTGTAGCAGCAGAGGGTTCTCCTGGGAAAATTCATGGCAGATCATAAAATTAATTAAATGAGCATTTCTCTGGCAGCTACGGTACATCTAGTGGACTGCCTACCCACATCATACCAAGAAGCTAGTAGGTCTACCATTGCTTTCAGAGCTGCACTCTGATGTACAAAGCAGTGAGGAGGCACCCTAGGAAGAACCATGACTCAAGAAAACCATATCAGTGTCCTAAGAACAAGAGTGGTACGGTATACAGTATACTTCAGAGCCAAACATGTCATATTCTGATCTCACAATCAAGGAGAAAGACAGCGGGATCAGTGTTTGCTTTACAGTCTAGCTCATACTCTGACAACAGACTAATTTAACTGGAGTCTTTAGAAATTAAAAACTACAAAGGCAGGAAAGATCCCATATGTTTCTTTCATTCACAAGAATATGAAAAGTGGAGTTGCTCAAGAGGGCAACAGAATGGTCAGTTGCTGTATATACTCAGCTCACTGGGGATAAAGTGTAGACCTTGAGTCTCCGAACGATGACTCAAGGGCCTCATTCCGTTCACTACAAGATTTTATCCAGCCCAGATAGCTCACTCACCCCTTGCTTGAGGCCACAAAAGGAGGAGATGGAGGCTCTGGCTGTGTGGAGGCGGCCCAGGCGCTTTGGCCAACCCGTTACCAAAAAGCCCAGGTGCGGAAAGTGGGGTGAGCAAAGGGAAGATGATAAGTGGCTCAAGCAAGCCCGCTCGGAGGTGAGGCTTTGGCTTGGCTTCCAGACCCGCACAGCTTCACTCAATCGTGCACTTTCCCTCCCCCTTTCCTTCTCTGTCCCTTCGTCCCCTCCAACATGTTGGTGCCAGGCAGCCAAAGTCAACAAGAAGGCGCTCAACTCCAATCTCAACTGGGCTGACAAGATCTAGGCTGACAAGATCTCAGTCAAAGAGCAACAGGAAGCAATTGAGCCCATGGATGAAAGTACACTCTACTCTCAAGGTTTAAAAAATGAAACAGCTAAAAAAAGGGGTCAAAAGTGTAAAAGAGGGTGGGCTTCAGTTGCCGGGGTAGTGTAAGTAGGCATTTTGACAAAACATAACTTCCTCCTTTGGCATGTTTAATTATGATGTTTAAACAAGCATCCTTACAGTTTAAGATGATTCTTTTAAGTAAAATTCTCTCCTAATTATGACTTTTGAGCCTTCCCACTTGATGGAGAATCAGCAGAACCTATAGGATTTTATTTGGAATTGACATTCGCCTTTGTAATTTTCTTTGTTTTTTTTTTCAATTTTCTGTTTCACTGGAAAAGAAGCTTGGTTTTAAATGTAAGGGTCACATTTCTCTTTTGTACTGAATCATATCATGCTGATTACAAAAAAGTGCCACATAAAACTTATTCATTTATTTTTATAAAACTGATTTATTTTTTTTTGGCCCACGACTATTTGTAAAATATACAATGTGGCCCTCATGCTGAAAAGTTTGGAGACCCCAGCTATAGCCGACTGGGAAAGGTAATGGCAAACCAGCCTCATAAACAATCTGCCTAGTAAACCTTGTGATGTAGCATTACCCCATGGGTCTGTATTGACCCTGTGCCTACATGGGAGACTACCTTTACTTCAAAACAGAGTTGAAGTTATTGTCTGTGAAAGCCTTGCCAGTCTTCACTGTACATTCTGCACTTTTTCACTGCATTGCTCTCCAGTATTGCAAACCCACTTCACTGTTTTCTACAGTTTTCTAGTGAATGATCTAATTTCCAAGGTCTGAGATTAGCATCTGTTTCTGTTTGGATCACATGGCAAACTCAAAAGACCTTTCCAGGATGACCTGGCTAGTTTTTCTGGTGCTTGGAGTTATAAACATCTGTTCCTTTATGCAACAGATTTAAATCTGAGTAATGCTTACTGGTTCAGAGGTCAACTTCATCACATTAAATACTATCACAATTTTAGCAGTGTTCATATGAAATTATAGAAACTGTATCACTAAGAGGAGGAAAAGACTACATTCTGCCATCTGTACACAGAACTGTTATTTTGGGATCCAGTGGAAATACAAAAGACAGATGTAGAATTTTTTTTTTTAAAAAAAAAACCCAAATTCCTCTGTTTGGACAACTAGGGCATGCTGAATATGTCATTTCATAAGCCTTGGATGAGGCAAAATAGTCTTCACTCTCCTTCCATGATGACAGATTTGCATGACACCATTAAACAGAAGCAGAATTTGTGGCGGTTTTCCTGCCTTAGGCATCCAACCAAGGGCTACCGCCAGTGATAAAAATCAGAGCCTGAGTAGCAACAGGCCTGCTGGGTTGCCTTTGATTTCACCAGGATACACATAACACAAAGTACAAGAAGCCGCCTCAGGCTTTCTTTCCACAGCATGTCGGATTTTAAATGTGAGCTGGTACTTACAGATGCAAAACATGTATGTAAACAGTTCTGCTCAGGTGTCCCAATGTAGAAGAGATTATTTATATTCAAGTTCTTATATGAGGCAGGGAAAGGGCATGCTGATGCACGCACGGTGCCACAAAAAGTGTGAAGCGGCTATTTGGCAGCAGCCTCTTACAAGAATTTTCCTTCTGGACAAACAAGACAGACACCATATCTGAATACAAGCACTCTATTGAGAACATAAGAGGAGCCTGGTTGGATCAGACCAGTGGTCCATCTAGTCCACAGTGGCCAATGTTGCTCCGGAGGGTCAACAAACAGGACATTAAGGTCCAGGCTTTTCTCTAAGCTTGCCTTATAGTACTGGGTTTCCGTGCTAGGAGGCAACATCCCATAGTTTAATACACACTGTCAGTTATTTCAAGATGCCTCTATCTTGAAAGCAAAACACAATCCAACAAATTAGAGCAGTGATGTTGAACCTTTTTGAGACCGAGTGCCCAAACTGCAACCCAAAACTCACTTATTTATCGCAAAGTGCCAACACAGCAATTTAACCTGAATACTGAGGTTTTAGTTTAGAAAAAACGGTTGGCTCCAAGGTGCACGTTACATGGGAGTGAGCTTGGTGGTAGTCAGTGGCTTTGCTTTGAAGCAACTGTGCAACGCTTTGAATAGGTGAATCACAACCTTAGGAGGGTTTACTCAGAAGCAAGCCCCATTGCCAGCAACCGAGCTTACTCCCAAGTAAAGGATCGCACTTTAGTTCTTCCCATGAAAATCAGTGGGGTTTAACAGCGCTTAACAGGGTTACCTACACTGCTTCCCCAAAGCTAGGTCTGAGGTTTAATGCTAATAATCTCTGTGAGATCATTACACTATTATCACACTGGAGGCCTGGCAGGGGAAGGGGGAGGGGTGTGGGGGAGAGGGAAGTAAAACTTTCACTTTCTGAAACCCAATAACCTCACCACCACAAAACAGAAGTAAAAAGGCAGTCAAGGAAGGCAATCCTATAAAAGCTTAAGGAAAACCTGCTTAATCGCGAGGGGTGGGACACCTTCACGAAAGCTAAATTGGGGGAACAGCCATCTGTCATCACAGCACTTGACTTCCCACAATTTGCACCAGGAACAGAAAAATGAAAGCATGGAGAATATTTTGAAATGGACCTCTCTGTCCCACATTTGCCTCTGTCAGAATGGCCCTAATTCTGACAAGGGGGGTGGGGAAGGGATGCTCAGGGCGGTAAGGGATGCTCAGGGCAGTAAGGGATGCTCCTCTCCCTGCCAGTCAATTCTTTATCAATGTGAAATGCCTTTTGTCTTTTGTACTTTTGCTTTGATCCTGTGGGAATTGGATTGGCGTCGCAGCCTAGGGACCTTGCAAGATCTCTCCTCCCCACCCTGGGCTCCCAGGCACTAAAAGCCCCATCATTCTCTCTCCCAGGGGAGGGGGGGCTCTTAACAAACAGTTCACTCTAATTGGGGCGGGCGCCTGAATCCCACCACTGTGCCTGCCCTGCTCTTGGCAGATGTACTTCCTCCCTATGGGAAGCCCTCCACCCCAGACTGCTGCTTTTAATCCTACCCCCCAAAGAGTTTTTTTTTTTTTAGTTTGGTCCCAAAAGTTACACACCAAGAAAAGCGTGTCAGCCTCCAGTCCCCCAAGCTTTGTGGGGGAGGGGCGGTAGATGGTACTTACAGCAAATCAGGTTGATTCAAGAGGACCTCCCTGAAGCTCAGCCCCAGCCGGCAGAGCGTCTTGTGCACGGCAAGCCTGTGCAGCATGACTCCCAACACGTTTGCTGGCAGCCGCCTCTGGCTGGGTGAGGGGGGAAGGGGGAGGGGGAGATGATGGCATGCATGCCCACAGAGATGGCTCTGAGTGCCGCCTTGGGCACCCGTGCCGTAGGTTCGCCATCACGGGATTAGAGAAACCAGATCTAATGAGGCTGCACCAAAAGCTGATGCCTACAGGAAATAAGTCTGATGATAAGTCAACCAAAACATATTAAGGTATCTTTAGTGAAGGGTGGGACATAGCAAGGGAAGTTCCTATTGTGCACATTCCACAATCCAAAAGACAAGTGTTTTTTCTCTGTTGGATTATTTTATTCAATTTCCAACACATAGTTTGGGTGGGAAAGAGAAAGAAAGCTATCCAGGTTGTTACCATGAGCCAGACATACGAGATGCTTTCACAGAACATGACAAGGAGTTACTCTGATAACATCATCCTCATTTTTTATGCCAAAAGGTTTATGCAAAATGACAACTAGTAGGGTCCATTACCTTGAAGCAGTACTTTAAAAAAATACTATTTTTACTTGAAATAATAATATATGTTCTGATGCAAGGCCTTCTCTTCTAACATTATTGGAGCAGTTCTGGGTTCAAACCTGTCTGCAATCTGCATGTTAATCTGTAATCTTAAACTGTTTCATAGCTTTTTAATAAGACAATTTACGATAGATTAAAATATTTTGTTGGTGCAGGAAACTTGCAGTTTTCAGTTTAAGTTCCACTGCCTTCGGTTTCATTCCAATATTGTTTATGAACATGAAGAAATAAGAGTATAGCTGTTCTGAAATTACACTGCTATTATTCAAAAAGTAAACTATCCTCAGGTATATATTTTTCTCGGGGGCAGAGAAGTACAATTTCTCAGTTTGCAAAATGGCCAGCTCCCGGCTCTTGACAGTGTGCAATCAACACCTAAGTCATCTGTCTCAAGAGCCTGAGTGTGATTCTGGATGCCACCCTTTCTGTGGAGGCCCAGATCACAAATGTGGCCAAACTGGCATTTTTCCATCTATGTCAGGTCATGCAATTGGCACCCTACCTGTCTTGCTCTGTCATAGCCTCAGTGACCCATGCAATGGTCACCTCCAGACTGGATTACTGTTAACATGCTCTACACAGGACTACCTTTGGGTCTGATCTGGAAATGCAGCTGCATGGGTTCTTACTGTCCTTACTGGGAAACATGGAGAGCCCACATACAACCTGTGTTCCATCAGCTGCACATGGAGTACAGAATCACTTCAAGATTTTAGTACTGCAATTAATATTGTACCTGCAGGACCACCTCTCCCAAAGAGCATTTCTCTCTGCTAATAACAATGTACTAGTGATCCCTGGCCCAAAATGTGTCCAGCTGTGTTCTTTCTTTTTGGCTCTGGCCCCAACCTGCTAGAATGCTCTGTCTCAGGGCCCTGCAGGATTTAGCTCAGTTCCACAAGGCCTGCAAGACAGAGCTATTCCACCAGGCCTATAGTTGGGGGGAGCTACAAAGTTGTGGTCCATCTTGGTGGCCCATCTTGGCTGGCCTCCCTTCCTCTTCCTCCTAATATGTTTGTGTGCAAGAGTGGCCAGAGAAAACTGTTTTTACTTTAAATGACTCCATCCTGATTGGACTTTTAGCCACCATAATGCAACTGTATGTGTTTTTATTGACTATGCTGGAAACTTCTGTCTTAGGAAACACCTGGAGATTTGGGAAATGGACCCTGACAAGAGCAGTGTTTGGGAATCTCAGCAAGTTACAACGCCATCTTCCAAAGCTGCCATTTTTTTCCGGGGAACTCAGTTTTGGAGATCAATTGTAAATGCCAGGAGATCTCCAGGCTCCACCTGGGGATTGGCAACCTTAGTTGGAGTAATGTAGGGCCAGGAATTTAGTTCTTCCCCAGTGCAGGAATAAAGGAGTGAATAAAGTATCTTCTCTGTGATAGGAGGTTATTACAATGTTTGCACTACGTGGAATGCAGACTGGTGAACATTTGAAATTTGAGATCACTTTCTTCGAAGCCCAGCCCGAGAAGAATCATCAGTGGTGCTAAAACAGCAGAGTTGATATTGGTAAGGAACATACAGGACAATTGTTTGAGTTTCAAGCCACCAAGATCTGTGCCTTGGTGAAACATTTATGGTTAAATACAGTTGCGTTGCAGTTCCTTTCACTGCCATAAACCTGCCTACGCTGAACTCACAATGTTCATATTTGGCAGTTTGCCCGGGCCATTTCAACTTTGTAAAATTTCAAATGAGTTATACAATCTGATTGAACTCACCTACAATATCAAAGCCACCTCTAGGTTGCTACTATATTTACAATTTTTACAAGTGTATGTTATGCTTGTGCTCAAATTTTGCAACCCATCTTCTCTTCTTGGAGTGAATCTAGAATACATTTAATTAGACATTTAAGTGGTACTTACATGTTAATTTGGCATATTGGTTTTAATTGTAATTTTGTATTATGTAAGATGTTTTATTTGGAAAGTTTTAAAATGTTGTACACTGCCCAGAGTCCTTCAGGGGTGGGTGGTCTATTAAATTCAAATAATAAATAAAAATAAATAAAAATTCATAATAGAATTTGGAAAGCTGAATAAAGTTTGAACGGTGCACAGATGGATACAACAGGAACTTTACAAGCACTTCCTCTCACTTACTGCCAGGGGAGACTAAAGTAATATCTCCAAGTACACTCCAAGGAATCTACGTCTGGGCCAACTGTCCCACTGGAGGGGGGAACTCTGCTTTCCTTTAGGCTAGGGGTCTGCAACCTGTGGGTCTCCAGATGTTCATGGACTACAATTCCCATCAGCCCCTGCCAGCATGGCCAATTGGGGGCTGATGGGATTTGTAGTCCATGAACATCTGGAGACCCACAGGTTGCAGACCCCTGCTTTAGGCTGTCAATGGCAGTAGGCTGTCATGCCTGGGAAGGCAGCCATCATGGTCTTAAACCTCTTACAAGAACCTCAAGTCTCACAAGAGAACAGTGGCTTCCACAGGGCATGCACAGCTTGCCAGAGGCACTTTCAAGAACGGGCGGTGGTCAAGGTAGATATGCTTTACTTCCTCCCCAGACAAGCAACAGGCAGAGAAGAGAAGAGAAGAAAGAAACAGTGGGCAGTCAACTCCCTTCAGTTGAGGGGATAAGAAGGTCCATCAAAATTAAAAAATGAAACAACGATCCTTAATCACTAAAGTTAAAGAACCACCATACTAAACACACACACACTTCCTGCCGATACTAGAATTACTACCACATGCAAAAATCTAACAGTGCTTGGGTAACTCTGGCTAGATTTATAAACTTTCCTGGCTTTCAATTTTAGAGAGACTTGAAATAGTTATGTGAATATTATTCCTTTCAAAGAAATGACATGGCAGCAATCCTTAGCTTGCAGCCCAGTTGCTGGCAGTCACATGGTACGGCTTTCTCTTCATCTTCCAGAAGAAAGTCAGCCTGCTTGCCTTCCAACTGGGCACACTGCTGCACAAGATGAAAGGGAGTATCCTGCATGAAGAACTCATTTCACAATTTACCCAGCATGCAACAGAATTTCCCAAACAACAATGGATGAGCTGTTCCACAGAGAGGGAAGCAGTGTGCCCATGAATCTTGGCCTGAGGTCCAATGCACTGAAGGAACCCATCAGTCTCAATTTCATGGCGCATTCAACTTTTTACATTTCTTATTTCCAAGCCTCAAGAGTATACACACACAAAAGTGAAAAAAGCAACAACCAAGAAAATACTACGCACCCACTGATGTGGATATTTCCTGCCCTCTCCAGCAACCTTAAGTCTTACAAAAAACTGGTCTCTGAGGTTAACAGGATCCACATGGACAAGAAGCCACAAAGCCGGGTGGGAGTTGCTATACCAGTGACGAAGAACCTATGGCACGGGTGCCAGAGGTGGCACTCAGAGCCCTCTCTGTGGGTACAGCGCATGAAACAGAGTTGCCGATCATGTGGGAAGTAGGAAAATCCCACACACACACACCCACATCTAGGCTGGCTCTGGAGGCCACTGAGCACAACGTGATCGCGACTGCTGATGAGCAGGGAGGGACTTCGGCTGGTGGCCCTGGAGGACTCTGCTGGAGGCTAGCTGGGCAAAGGCTGGCCCCTGCTCGAAATGAGATGTGAGAAGCGGAGGAAGAGGGAGCCAACTGTTTTTTTCTAAACTAAAACCTCAGCATCCGGGTTAAATTGCTGTGTTGGCACTTTGTGATAAATAAGTGGGGTTTGGGTTGCAATTTGGGCACTCGGTCTCAAAAAGGTTTGCCATCACTGTGCTATACTGTTGCAAGAAGAGCTGGTTTCCTCACAACGGGAATCTGGGTCACATGGGCTTTTTGTCCATTTGGGTTCAGTGTCCATCATCATCAGCTATGAGGAGAGATGCTGGAGGAAAGCAGAGGCAGGAAAGATCAGTATCCATGAACATCTTCCATGTCAAAGGATCCAACTGATAGCTCACAGGACTGGGGGAAAAAACCCAGTGCAGAATTGGGGCTGTTCCAACTCTAAGACTCCAAACCACAAGCATATCCAAGATGACAAACCCCCACAAACCAATGAAAAAAGCAAAGAGCCTACCATCCCCTACAAAATGTTCTGTTTTCTTCCCTCAATCTTAGTAAAACGTTGTAGGAATATTATTAACTCAGGAGAGAAATGTCCAGGTCTGGCAAATCACAGGATTCATTTAAGAAGCAGCAAATCGACCACTGGAAAAAAATGTGTATTCAATATAAAACACCATCCATTTTAGCATGTAGCTCCATCAAGCCATTTTAGTTGGTGCTGCAACAATGTACAGCCACATGCCTGCTAAAAGTACCCCAAGTTAGACTTTCATGGTCCTTAGAAGAAGCATCCGCTGTCAACACCTCACTATGAGCCCTCCCAGTGGATCTAGCACTGGGAGGACAGAGTGACTGTGGATCTTCAAGGCATGTAAAAACCCATACTTTGAAAACTTCAGGAGTACTTTTGACATTGTCGATGAAGATGCAGTTTTATCGAAGTTATTAAAATGTATTGGGAACTCAGTTAAAACTCAAAATGCCTGAGAACAGCCGTACAAGCCTGTTTTTAAAAAGACACTATTTCTGTCCACTATGTGCTGCAACAAAACAGCAAAACTAACATTCCTTCTGACACCCTAAACAATCCAGCTGCTACTTCTGAGATTCTGTTCCACTAAAAGCAGGATGACGCCTGATAATGAACCAATGATGATGGAGCTGAAGGAAGTCCTGAAGGGGGCAACTGCCTGATTCTTCTGAGAACCTCGATGCCAAGAATGGGTACTCCAGAATCAAAATAACCACAAACAGAGGACACAGAGAGGAAGATTTTAGTTAGATGCATGTAGGCATCTCTTTTTAATGGAAATGAGGCAGCAGAAGCAGCCAGAACCTCTGGCATGAAGTTTGAAAGGGGGGGGGGGAAGCTTTGAAGCCTTTGCTTGAATCTGAGGGAGTGTATCTTGGTAACTCTGCCCACATTTTTCTTTTCCACCAGCAGCTTTGCTCCCCTCAGGTGCAATCCAAGAAACTGCAAAGTTAGCTGAAAATGCAGGCGGTAAAAAACCCAAATATTATAGTTCCTGTGGTAAACTAATACTTTATGCTGGTTACAACTGACATGCTTTCAATACAACTGGCTCTTAAACTAGCAGTATAAACAGTGCTGAATTTCATAATTAAGATTATGGTATATGAAACCACAGTTACCAATGTTGTCTCCAGAGGTTGAAAGGATTATATTTTAAAGTTGAATCTCAACAGTTAGTTTCCATTGCCTCCTTTTGTGACTACCTTGGGTCACCCATTTACCAGATATCATGTTCTATAAATACACTGGGTTATATCCAAACAATTGTGAGTAGAGTCACTTGCACAAAGGAGCTTCTCCTTTCAATGCCAAATTGCTGCCTCCAAGATTCATGGGATCCTTGGAAATAGCCCTGGGCATGATATGCAGGTCTAGAGGGGTGGAGAATTGAAGGAAGTTGCCCCTGCCAGCAAAAAATAATCTTCTGTTGGACAAAAAGAACCACTGAACATATACCAATATATGTCCACAGCTTTGACAATTAAAAGCCTCATGGGAGGGGGGGGGACAGAAAATCCACTCGTGGGAGTGGTGTGGAGACACACTGGCGGATTTGCCCCCCCAGGGCACTTACCCAGGAGGAAGGGCAATTCTGCTGGCGTGCAGCCTCCGTGGCCCTCCACAGTGCTGGCGTGCAGCACCAGTACCTCTGCCTCCACCACCAACATAGTTGGCTTTCCCATGGCCATTTGCCACTTCATGCCAGCGGATGGGGCCTCAGACTTATGCCACCAAAAAGGGGGGTGTAACTCTATGAAACTCAATGGGGGATCCTCAATGGGGTGATGGGGAGGCTTTTACCAAATTATGTAGGGTGGTGAGAACCGCAAAGGATTACAAAGAGCTCCAAGCAGACCTTTATAAATTAGGTGAGAGGGCTAAGAAATGGCAAATGCAGTTCAATGTAGCAAAATGTAAAGTGATACATGTAGGGGCAAAAAATCCAAATTTCACATTCACGCTACAGGAGTCAATGCTATCAGTCACAGACTAGGAAAGGGATTTGGGCATCTTAGTTGATAGTTCCATGGGAATGTCAACTCAATGCATGGCAGCTGTAAAAAAGGCAAACTCTATGCCGGGAATAATTAGGAAAGGAGTTGATAAAAAATCGCAAAGATTGTCATGTCCTTATATAAAACCGTGGTGCGACCGCACTTGGAGTACTGTGTTCAGTTCTGGTCGCCACATCTCAAAAAGGATATCGAAGAGATAGAAAAAGTGCAGAGAAGGGCAACGAGGACGATTGAAGGATTGGAGCACCTTCCTTATGAGGAGAGGCTGCAGCGTTTGGGACTCTTTAGTTTGGAGAGGAGACGTCTGAGGGGGGATATGATTGAAGTCTATAAAATTATGCATGGGTAGAAAATGTTGACAGAGATATTTTTTTCCTCTTTCTCACAATACTAAAACCAGGGGGCATGTATTGAAAATGCTGGGGGGAAGAATTAGGACTAATAAAAGGAAACATTTCTTCATGCAATGTGTGACTGGAATATGTTGCCACAGGAGGAGGTGATGGCTACTAACCTGAATAGCTTTAAAAGGGGCTTGGATAGATTTATGAAGTCGATCTTTGGCTACCAATCTTGATCCTCTTTGATCTGAGATTGCAAATGCCTTAGCAGACCAGGTGCTTGGGAGCAGCAACAGCCGCAGAAGGCCATTGCTTTCACCTCCTGAATGTGAGCTCCCAGAGGCACTTGGCGGGCCACTGCGAGTAGCAGAGTACTGGACTAGATGGACTCTGGTCTGATCCAGCAAGCTCTTTCTTATGTTCTCATGTTCTGCTTTCCCAGCCTCTCCATGCCTCTGGGAAGCCTTGGGGGCAGGGAGGCTGCATCACCCCAGCAATAATGTTGTACCCAGTAGAACCTCATGGTTCTTAATCAAGTTAGCAAGGGCCAGCTGAAGCCTACCTAAGGTGGGAAGCACAATGTCCTTTACGATCACCACCACCCCAGCCAGCATTGCCCTGTCTAGTTTCCGTCTGTTCACTCTTAGCCACTTAAACATAGCAGACAGGCAGGAATTCAGGACCTCTACTGCATTACCAGGAGATTTGGAGGAAGAAGTATAGAACTGGATGTCCTCAGCATAATGACAGCATCTAATTCCAAAGTTATAGCCGGTTTCTCTTAAAAGCTTTACATAGCAAATGAACAGCATGGGGAATAAGACTGCACCCTGTGAAACCCCACAGGACAAATCCCACACTGATAACTGATTTCCAGTGGCGACAAAGAAGCATAGTCTTATCTACCTTCAAGTGGGAAGCATTAACAAAAGCTGCCAGGGTCATCTCTGCCCTATAGTCAGATCTAAAACCAGGCTGAAAAGGATTGAGACCAGGTGAGTTATCCAAGAAGACTTGGAGTTAGTCTGATACTGCTCTCTCAATCACTTTGCCCAGAAAGCCAGATTAGAGAGAGGGTGATAACTGGCCACATTTTTCTGTAGGGATGTCCTTGTTTACTTAATAGATTGATAACTATCTCTTGGTACTCAAAGAGGCAAAGAACTTACCATAAAGTACATTTTGGACCTGAAATGTGCGGCTGGGTGTGTAATGATGCTGACCTGGTTAAAAAAAAAACTATGCAAAAGAAGAGGACAATAAATAATACTGTATCCCTGAAGCAGTTTGCTTTGTGAAGACCGAGTTCCTAGAGCAACATGCTGTTCTCAAAGATACCCACATTCTGTACATGCTGCCAGCATAATATAGCCTTTAAATATATAGCTATTTTTCCTGTTCAGGTGTGGAACAAAATTAGCTATTAACTACCCATTGCATTTGGACAATGCCAACTAACCAAAGTTGTGATTTATCACAACCAGGTAGTATAGGGACTGAGGATGAGGGGCTACTACTTTACACAAAAAAACTCTCGGAGTCAGGAATAATGTTCTCTATAGGAGTCTCAAGTTGAGAAGCCTGTTTCATGTATGTCCCTTCTTCTCAGAAGGCATCTGATGGAAAAGTAAACCCATTTGTTACAAGCATGCATTTTAGAAATTCAACTACAACAATAATCTGAGCTAGCCCTTTCTGATCAATATTTTCTTTTCGTGCTGCCAAGTCACCTATAGCAACCCCACAGGATATTCCAGACAAGAGATCCTCAGAGGTGGTATGCCATTGCCCAGGTCATTACTGACCCACGGGTGACACCACAATTGCTTGTTTGTATAGTTAAGTGAACTTATCAAGTGTTTACTGCATTTTAACAGGAGTCCGGTAGCACTGAGTGGTAAACTGCAGTACTGCAGTCAAAGCTCTGTTTACAGCCTGAGTTTGATCCCAATGGAAGTCGGTTTCAGGCATGCAGTAAACACTTGATAAATTCACTTCACTATAGAAGCACGCAATTAAGCCTCTTATGTCCACATCCCAAACAGAAAGAAACACAATTATTGTTACTCTAGCATGCAACCTCAAGGGCATTCAATCTGAAGTCGTATGCAGAATAGAGAGACAAGAGAAAAGATACTCAGGACTGTATCAAACAATACAAATGAGCCAGGGTGTTGAAGGATATATTAACCCACCACCCCTTACATCACCGGAGTGTTCTGAAGAGGGATTAAGCTTTGAAAGGCAGGCCATGGCTATTTTAGGCACGAGAACTGGCACAGAAGAGTGGAAGAGTGGAAAAAGTGGGCCCACTAGATAAGGTTTCAGAAAAATCAAGGATGAGATTAAGGAGGGATGAGGGAAGAAAGTCAGGAACAGAGTGATTAAATAGTAAAGATTTTAAATGGAGGGCAATGGCACCAGGGAGTCACTCCAGAGTACTGAAGAACAAAGGGGATGTGACAGATGTGAAAGAAAGCTCTAGGTCAGGAATCTTGACTAGACTGCGGAGGTGAAAGAAGAAAGACCAGCAGAAAGAGAATGCACAGGAGCACTGACGAATTCTGGACAAGATATCATGCAAGCCTATTGTCAGACAGGGCACTTTTCTACTACAGGGGACTTTCCCTTCAATCGAAAGGAGGAGCGGGACTTCAAAACAGTATCTCCCAATGAGGGAGACGAATGTCTGGTGAACAGCAGCAAAAGGGTCCTCGGACAACAGCAAAATGCATGCCAGGTGACAAGGTTGATGGACAGCGGGGGGTGGGGGGAGTGGGAGCTCTAATGTGAGAGTCCAGGATTCCGACCATGACTACAATGGACACTCTGATGAGAAGGTGATTGTGACTGATGATGTCAAAGAGACATTGGACTGAACTGGGGAGTCAGACTGGTGCCTCGATGTCGAGGGCAATCAACATCGAAAAGAGACCTCCAGTGGGCAAACTGGGGAATTTGACAGTGGATGTGATGGTGACAAGTCCAGGATAAAGAACAGGGGCTTGACCCAAGAGGTATTTTTTTACCTTCTGTTTGGCTTTCTTAACTGGGGACTCTGAAGCAGCCCATGTGCCCAATGAAGCCATGCCAGGTTGCCCAAACGGAATCATAGGGGCTGAAGAGGCCATGTCCTCTTTGAAGAATTACTTGAAGGAGCACCCATTAAAGTGAGAGATTTTTCCCACAGAGCAGCCTTAAGCCTAGACACCCATTCAAGTCTGGCCCTCAGGGTGCAAGGAGGCAAGACATGGGTCTCATCAAAACAGGAGAGGCATTCTTCAGGCTCGTTGTTCTGAGTCATATTAGTGCCACCTTTGGAACACTTCTCGAGCAACAACACAACCACCATCAAGAAGAAGAAAAGATTCTGAGGTAAATTGAACTGTTCAGCAAAACAGGTTCTCTCTCCATGGTGATGAAGAGAGAACTGAGGGAACAGCACTCTCCCCACTCCTTTCACGTGACCATTTGGGCAGAAAACCAGCCTGGTCTCAACTCTGGAGGGTGGTCTGGAGCAACAAAAGAAAAGAAAACAAGAGTGTACTGGCACTGTGGAGACTAACAGAATTTAGTTCGAACGAGTTAGAGATCATTTCATCGCATCTGATGCATTTATATTCCACAGACAGGCAGGTGGAGGGAAGATGTTAACAAAGAGCCCCGATGAAAATGAAATCCAGTCAAAAGAGTAATTGGTTCACTCAGATTAAAATGCATCAGCCTCCATCCAGCTTGCGGAAACTTATACTGAAATTCTGCTATTCTCAATTCTGTTAAGACTCCTGGATGCCACTGGCCTCTAATTTTGCTGGTAAACGGGGTTTATCAAACAAAGACACTACCTGCTTAAGTTACAAAGCTGGAGTACTCACACTGCCATGTATACACTTAACAGATTTTTATAAGCTATTTCACAGTAAATAGGACAAACTCAGAAAGTCACAAAATTGGTACCTATGCTGAATTGCCAGTTTTTGAAGTCAATCAAGTCGCACACAAAGACTAATATTTTCCCTGCAGGCATTTATGTGGAACATTTTTAGCTTAAACCCATTAAGCTAAATTGTTCCCAGGGCATTGCCTACATCACCAATGCAATTTCAAAAAATAAGAGAATGCATATGGATATACATAATACCCAGAAATTTGTGATACGACCCTCTAAACCTCCCCTTCCCATAACATGTGTCATGCCATCATGCCATAATTGCCCCATTGTTAGTACAGCATAAAAATAAAGGGCAAAACTCAGATGCAAGAGGATGTTTCCCAGAGACTAGGGTTAATTCTGCTGATACAAAGTTCTGCACTAGATGTGACTATTAGTTTGGCAAGATGTGGACCCTTATAAGTAGTTGACATCTCTCCCAATTCAGGTGGGACATGCTAGAGATGACTAATTTCAACTTGCACCCTCTTTCCTTGGAACAGCTTCGTTTTGGTTCAGGTTCATCTCATCGGCATTGTGGTTTTCTACTCAATTAAGACTGCCAAAGAACAGAAAAAGTGGACAGACTCAAAGTTTGCCAGATCCCAGACATTTTACTTTCCTTAGGCTTGTTTCAAAAACAGCGCTGTCTACTAAGCTTTCCCACATTAGCAGAGCTGTTACATGATATGATCCAGCATCTGATGCGTAACAAAGCATTCAAAAAATTTCAGAACTTCATAGTGAAAAAAAAAATTGCAAGATGACTGATCCATTTAACTGACCTAATCATTTTCCACAAAGCTCCATGCTATTTGAAAACCAGGTGCTGGCAGCAGAATCATGCAAAACTAAGCCACAGTATGACTTCCTGGGTGCACAGCTGGGAATGTATTTTGGATGGAGATTACACAAACCCAGTTCACCAACTCAACCTCATCAGCACAAATGCTGCTCATTTCCATGTTACCTTAACTATTACTAAGAAAGAGTTATGAAGGGCAGTGAAGGAATATGGCTTTGCCCATTTAAAAATGCAATGCTTCACACAGTGCAATTGAATCACTAGTTGACATTTTAAACATTTCTATCAAATGGACATGTTCCTCTCGTGCGTCTCTCCAGGAGCTGGGGAGGTCTGCTTCCACTGAAGCACTGTTTTCTCTAAGGCTAACCCTTCCACACACACAAGCACAATGTTTTTTCGAGGAGCCCTTATGCATGAATAAGAGCCAGCAGCAGAAGAAATGAGGAGGAAGCCTCGGCAGCAGACGGAGAAAGGGACAATTTTGTAGAACGCAAGCCATAATCCCCAACCTCCAGAAGGCATCAGAAGCAAGTTAGAGAAAAGGTATTCAGTGTTCTCAATTCTCTCACGATTGGGAACTGTAGAGGAGACTCAGTAACCCACATAGTACAAACTCCACAAAAAACTCTACCACAGCTTTTTGATGCAGTTGCAAGATGACATTATCTTAGCCCCTTTCCTTTATGTTGCAGCTTCAGGGCAGCGTGCAATTCTCCTGTACTACAGGCAGGCTATTTGTAATTTAATACAGGGACATCTTCAGCTGTCATAACAGCATGATGATCGCTAAGCAAACCTGACATTTGAGACATGCCATGTATTTATCACTAAAGAATGGATTGCTGCTTCCTTTTTTATGTTGGAGCGCAGCAGTTGATGTTCTGCTTATAACATAATCCCTTCCACCCCCACAGTTGCTTTAAAGCTCCATGACAGATTCTTGGCACTTGAAGCACAACAGCTTTTTAACATTTTATCAGCTCATCTCCCCACTCTGCTCTTAAGAGGCCTTTTTCCCTTCAAGTTTACACTGAAAGGGACAAGAGCCTCTCTTGTTAAAAAGAGAAACATGTTAAGCCAGCATGTTCAATTCCCTGGCATACCTATCACGACATCAACTTCCATTTGTAATGTTCTTTTTGAAAGTTCTGTTTGCTTTTCTGAGCTCATATCACAATTGTTACTTCAGTTACTCTACAGACATTTAAGGGTGTTTTTCCTATCACACATTACTGATTTACAGTGCAGATTTACTCCTTCACATTTGGAAGTGCTTGAAGGACTGACATGCGATTTGAATTCTGGGCATTTGAATGTGAACAATGATCACGAAGGACGACAGCTTGCTATTTTTTTTCCAGTTTGTACAATCTCAGAAAAAATTACACGACAGTAGTTATTTTAGCTTCAAGAAGAGTAACACCTTTCTAGACATTGGTAATACTGAAAAATGAACAGACAGTTGGAAAAATATAAAGATTGAGAAATATATGGAGTTAGGAAAAAAAGTGATATTAAAATAGTATAGAACACCAAAACAACTAGCATATATGATAAAAGGACTTAGTTCTAAATGCTGGCACTGTGGAGACCAAGAGGCATATTATAGCCATATGTGGATAGAATGTGCAGAAGTAAAAAAATTTTTGGACAATTGTATTGTTATATATCGAGAAACTGGTGAAGATAAATATTGATTTAAATAATGACTTAATGTTCATGGGTGTAATGGAAGACAGAAGGGTGGATAAACAATATAGTTATATGTATAAAATAATGATTAAAGCAGCCCATACAACAATAGCCTTGGGCTGGAAAGAAAAGAAGAATGGACACTTCAGAAATGGTTAGAATATATCTGGGAACAAGTGACACTTGATATTTTCGATATATTAACCAAAAATAAGACGTGGCAAGATAAACAGAATGAAATTGTGAAGATATGGATAATATACGTGGACTGGATGAAAGAAGCTCGAGTCAATGAAGAAATATGGGAGAAGAGGCTAAAGAGAATGAACTTACTGCTGTTTGTGTGACAAAACTATGAAGAAGAAGTAATGGGGGAAGGGAGAAAAGGGGGGGAAGTATTGTTTGAAGAGTAACACCTCTTATAGAAGCCAACAATGCTTACAGCCCAATCCAGATGTGTGTGGAGGTACCTTCAAATTTACGCCACACAAAACACAAGCCATTACCAATAATGGGGCAATTTGGGCAGCCCCATTGGAGGCGGCGCTGCACTGTTTTTGCACCCCCTCCAGCCACATCAGCGCTTCCCCCCCCAAAAAAACTGGATTACGCTGTTAAAATAAAGACAGAACTGGATATTTTCATACCAGCATATACCCTTGAGTACCCTTCTGCTCATTACAAGGACTCTTATAAAGCACATCTGCCATCTATATATATAAAAAGCAAACCGTCCGTTTGTGAGTCGTGCTCTAACTCCGAAACCACTGGACGGATTGCTTTCAAATTTTCACTTTCCACCTTTCCAATGCGGGCAGGTTTTCGGATATTCACATTGCTGAAATTCAATACCTGAGTCAGGTAAAACGTCTTTTTCCTGGCGCACCAGGCCATGAAGCTGGTTGTGTTAAGCTGGTTGTATTTAACTGTGTTCGTGCAGCCTCATGGACAGTGCTCTTAACCTGCTCTTAACCACTATGCCATGGTCACAATATGATAGAGAAATCCCACTGAAATCAATGGGATGGCTTGCACATATTTGACTGTAGGCAGAACTGTGCCAATGATGTACTGAGCACTATGCCAAATACTGAACTGATGGAGCTGCTACCCAGATGGCTTGCAATCTTGAACAGATCAATTTGAGAATTCAAATATACAAGGAAACAGGAGCCTAATCTATCACTATTTAAAAGCTGCTTTCTACACATCATAAACAGGAGACAGACCAGTGCAGCCTTGGCTTTATTTGGTATAGACGAACACAACTATTGTACATAATGTCTGACTTCATTGAAAAAAAA
Source organism: Sphaerodactylus townsendi (assembly GCF_021028975.2). NCBI lineage: Eukaryota > Metazoa > Chordata > Lepidosauria > Squamata > Sphaerodactylidae > Sphaerodactylus > Sphaerodactylus townsendi. The sequence goes on from NC_059426.1 coordinate 144,185,060, forward strand.
ATTATGTTCTGGAAAACAGCACTAGCTGTAACTCCAAATCCTGGCATGTAAGGCCAGGAAGTTGCAGTTGATAAAAGCCTAAAACTGTTGGGCTTAAACAGTGATCTGTGCATCATTAATGGTCTGTGGCGAAAGACAGATGGTCCCCAAGATGATAATAGATAATGGTGACAGCAATGGTATACAGCGTCGGAGAAGTTCAAAATACACTTTTAAAAGAAAGGACGCCTGGAGAAAACAAAATGGTTTACAGAATGTAAAGTGTGCCGAAGCACGGCCAGTCAGAAATGTTGCATTCCCACCTGCCCAAACACTGAAGCCTCCAGAAAGAATTCCTCCTCGTGCAAAGAGAGTGAGGTGGCAGCTCCTCCTCTCCAAGCTCCTTCACAAATGGTCACCCTCACCACATGGCCACGTTAGCTATTAAGCCTGATCTGCTATTCGCAGCTGTCAGCAATGTCCCACTAGTTCCTGTAGGTTATGCCTGGATGCGAAGCCAACGCACAATTCACATCAACGGCAGCATTTTCACTATGGATAAAGAAGCAATCGATCAATCTTCTGTTCAGTCCTATTGACAGCCAGCAGGGTATAGTGGTTAAAGGCACTGGATTCTAATCTGTTGAACTGCGTTTGTTTCACTCCTTCACAGGATGCCTGCTGGGGGGCTTTGGGCTAGTCACAATTCTCTCAGAACTCTCTCAGTCCCACCTATTTCATAAGGTGTCTGTTGTGAGGAGAGGAAGGGAAAGGAGCTTGTAAGCCGCCTTGAGACTCCTTACAGGAGAGAAGGGGGGATATAAATGCAAACTCCTCCTCCTCCCTCTCCCCTACTGATGATGGTAAACATGTAAAAGCCTCTTTCTTTTCGGTCATTAGACTAAGAGAAGCAGATGCATAAGCTTCAAATCTAAAAAGATATATTCATTCTGCTCAAGCCTTGTTTGTTACACAGTACATTTTATCAGGATATCAAGACACAAAGATAATATCTGTTATACAAGCATAACAGAACATGCAAATATGCATAATACCAGTTGCTCAGATAGTAAAAACTGGCATTAGCTAGATCATATGTTCGGACAACTTGTGGATATTATCCCCCCGAGCACATGCCAGTGGCAGACACATGCAATGCATTACAGTTTTCAAAAAAGAACTTAACAGAACTATTAGGGTTGAGGCAGAGAATGTAGAGACCTCTGCGGAACTGGCACAGAGATTTAGATGTGTGTTGCCTTTAGAAAAGACGCCAACACACCAGACTTAAACATAAATGTCTGCGTCTCTAGAGAAGAACACCCTAAAATTATTGTACTGTCAAGACTCTAATAAGACAATGAAGCAAGTAAGGCAAGTTACAGACTAGGGATAAACAAACAAACTCATTCCTTGAGCCTTTGCTCAAGTGGCCTTGATGGTTTGTGGCAAAAAACAAAGAAACAAAGAAGATGAGGGCATCAGGAACATCACTTTCTTTAGAAGCCACAAGAACTGCAGACTTCAGATGAACATGTTCTATGAGTGATGTTTACAAGGCATTCCACAGAGACAATTTATATCACAGTGAATGCTTCACATCACAGTGAGTGAGGGCTATATTCCCCATCTGCTGGTGTCAGCCCAATATCGACAATAACTACCTATTTGAATTTAGCCCTATTAAGGGGGAAGTTTCAATATTTGCTTCCTTTTATTTTAGAGGTTAGATACCACTTGCTTGCATCTGCATTCATTCCCATAATTCATTGCAAATGTCCATACAGATGACTCTACAATAATCTCTCGAGACCACTACAAAGAACAACCTTATTTAATTAAAAGATTTGCAGAACATCCCATACATCAGTGGTTCTCAACCTGTGGGCTGGGACCCCTTTGGGGGTCGAATGACCCTTTTACAGGGGTCGTCTAAGACTCTCTGCATCAGTGCTCTCCATCTGTAAGATGGATAAATGTTAGGGTTGGGAGTCACCACAACATGAGGAACTGTACAAAAGGGTCGCAGCATTAGGAAGGTTGAGAACCACTGCTATACATTCTAGTAGGCTAATGCTGTGATAAGGGAGAGTGCTTTTTACATTATGTGCATTTTCCTGGAATACAACTTGCTTAGAAAATCCAAAATTCATCATAACCAAGCTTCTGTTAACTCTTTTTAGATATGCATCTAGTACAGGACTCACTCATCTAGTACAGGACTCACACACCTACTACGAAGAACTAGAAGAAAAACTAGGATGAACACCTGAACACTTATAAATCTTTGATTTATAAAGACGCTATTTAGGCATATCACTATACCCATTTCACAGATCTGACAATGCTGCCAAGTTATTGTTTGTGAATCCCTAAAATAATAAGTACATATGTGAACTGAAACCCGTGCAAGGCAGTTCACTCAACTACAGTGCTTCTCACCCCCATGAAAGAAATTCAGTGATGACACCAAACATGTTAAATGGACCGCAGTTCTAGAGAGCCACTGTGGGTTTTTTTGGTGGGGGCCAAGCAAATACATAATAACAACATAATATGAATGATCGTATTGATGCCATCACATAGTGCATAAAGTTCTTATTTCCATCCAATTTTCCAACAAATTCTACAACTACCGGATAAACAATCCCAACATTTTTCCACAGCCTCTTTATATACTAAACTTGGGACAACAATCCTTGAATTAATTTGAGCCTCCAATTCATTTATGACAGTTTGGAGATTATAAAAACAATTTCTGAATCCTGAATGCCTCAACCAGTTATACATTGCTGTAATTACATGTCAGATTAAGAACATAAGAACATAAGAACAAGCCAGCTGGATCAGACCAAAGTCCATCTAGTCCAGCTCTCTGCTACTCGCAGTGGCCCACCAGGTGCCTTTGGGAGCTCACATGTAGGATGTGAACGCAATGGCCTTCTGCGGCTGTTGCTCCCGATCACCTGGTCTGTTAAGGCATTTGCAATCTCAGATCAAAGAGGATCAAGATTGGTAGCCATAAATCGACTTCTCCTCCATAAATCTGTCCAAGCCCCTTTTAAAGCTATCCAGGTTAGTGGCCATCACCACCTCCTGTGGCAGCATATTCCAAACACCAATCACACGTTTCGTGAAGAAGTGTTTCCTTTTATTAGTCCTAATTCTTCCCCCCAGCATTTTCAATGGATGCCCCCTGGAAAATTTCTCCCTGTCAACATTTTCTACCCCATGCATAATTTTGTAGACTTCAATCATATCCCCCCTCAGCCGCCTCCTCTCCAAACTAAAGAGTCCCAAACGCTGCAGCCTCTCCTCATAGGGAAGGTGCTAGGTGCTAGGATTGCTCAACAAGTCAGTTCCTGCAGCGTGAAACTGGAAATGTGAAAAAAACACAGTGAGGCATGCATTCATAAGACTATTAGTAACGTATTACAAAACAAAATTGATTCGAATTATGTACTACAACTCAAAAAGATTTATTACACGATATATTACATTTATAACTTGCTAGTTATGGAAGCTTATGTGTTCATGTCTGTATCTTAGCAACGTTCAGTTGAATTTTAGTCAATTATGACCCAACTTCTCCAAAACTGGCATGAGGTGGATGTAACTGAAAGTTTTGCCAACTCAAGCATACATGAAGATGACATTACCTTGAGGCTGCTGAATGTGTAGAACAGCATTGGCATTTTGAATAAGGGGGGGGGGGGCACAACCCATGATGTGGCAACTTGGGCTTCAAGATACTGAGAGAAAACAAATGTATATTTCTAGACAGGAAGGAGTACATTAGAACATGCTTTTCTATTCCATTTTGTAAAGATAATTTTATCAACATGTACAAGGTAAAAGAATTTGCTTAAAAGGCTAGTAATCTATATTTCTTTGTAGACATGTGACAAAACAGATAAAGAAGACAGTGTGTTTTTCCCTTCCCTAAGATGGCCTCTTATCGCACATGAACAGAACACTGGATAATAAAACTCCAGGGTCAGTTGGCAGCGCACATCTGTACAAACATTATTCTTCCTGCCCATGACAGCACAGGAAAGAACTTATCCCAACCACTTACCTGACCCAAGGGTAAAGTGGACCAGTCAAAAAAAGCTTCTCAGCATTTGGACTAAGCAAAGAAAAAGGAGATTTATTTTGAACTACAAATGCACTCCCACGGTTCTAATAGCCACAGTGAACAATACCAGATATGCTTTGCATCTGTGAATTTTGTTCTAAAGGCCGGAAGTTTTTACAGACGACACTAAGAGAACTTTCCTACAGCCCCTTGTGAAAGAGTCAGGGGAAGAGTAGGTTTGTTAAGTCTAAAAGACCCCCTGCTAGAGGCACAAACACAGTAAGTGATGTTTAAAGTTGTCAGTCCCCTGAGGAGAAGCAGGAAACTCTTTATGACCCTCAAAGTATTTGTTTTCCCAACAGCTCCTTGGCACAGCTTGGGATTCTGGAGGTCACCAGCAAAAAAATTGTTATGCTCTGCCCAAATTAGTTTTAACTGGTCCCTGGGCTCTGAAGTGATAATTTAACACCTCATTAACAAGTCTCTTATTGGAGGAAATTCAATCGAGGTTATCCTGCAATGAATATTTTTAGACTGTTAAAACAAAGATTTTTTTAAAAAAAATTATATGTAAATCAACTAGAAGACAATTACTCTGCACCATCTTAACAGTCTAACATTTAGTATTAGATCAGAAGTACAACTAGTTTATACTAAGGGACTTTAAGTTTCATGCTCAGAGTTGCCTTGTGGCCTTCTGTGCTCATATTTGGAGGTATTGTGCCTAAGAGGCACTATTTTAAACATCTAAATGAATGTCTAGGTTGCTAGACTGCAAATAATATTTCACTACAACTGACATTTCTTTGTGTGCAAGATTCACGTCTAGTAGCGCTTTAAACAAGGCTTCTAAGAGTATAAGCTTTCAAAATCTCCCTTCTTTGACTACAGCATGTTTTAAAAAATTCCGTCCTAATTTACTTTCTCCTCAATATAAGACACCAGGTTCAATTCCTAACATATCCAACTGGGAAAGATCTCTTCTTGCTACCTTGAAGAGACCCACCTATCAGTAGTAAATACTGATTAAATTGGCCATAATCCAAGTAAATCAGTTTCATGTGTTCATGAAACAAATTTCAAGACAAAAATCCCCTTAGTGTTTTTATATACTCCTGGTATACCATTTAAGATCACCTAATAGGGATAGTAGCCCTTTAACAATCTTTACATTTTTACTGGGAATTTAAGGAACTAAAGAGGTAGAAGCTCCCCCATCTCCTTTCTAACACAGGCTTATAAGTGAAATGGGAATTCTAATTCATTTTAGCAATTTTGAACTGCGAGGCAGTAGCTCTTCCAGATGTGAACATAGAATATAGTACCGGGGTGTGTGTGTGTGTGCTTTAGACCAACTGAATATTCCTTTCATTATAATCAGAACAAAAAAGGGTTTTGTGTTTTGCTATGCAAGACATTGCTGGCAGTGCACGACATCATAACTGAAGATATTTTCCCCCACCTTTTGACTACAACCTCTCCAAAATGGTCAGCAAGTCAAACGCCATCATTTGCCCCAAACCTAAAAGAGAAGGGTCGTTTCTGATCCCAAATGTCAACCTAGCAGGGACTAGGGACTATTCACACTCATTCCATTATAACCTACCGTACCTTTCTATTTTTGCTTTCCAATCCTTTTCTGCCTTCTAAACGTAAGTTACTAACGTAACTTCTTCCAAATTCTGATTCTTCTGAAGAACTGATTTCCTCTCATTTGTACAATTGCTTATGAAGAAAAGATGGCTTTCCTTGTACCCCACAAACTGAGATTAGCTCTAACACAAGAAATAAAATCTAATAAAATAAAAATAAAATAAATAAAATGGCATCTCGCACATTTAGGGGGAGTTATTTGTTCTTCAACTCCACAGACTTCCACAGAAATATCTGGATACTCTGGAGCTGTCCTGTGAGGATTTCAAAATCTTACCAGCTTGCTCACTTGAAAGTATATAATAACCCCCGCTTCCCCCCCTCCTTTTAAGGTAGAGCTACAGCTACCAACTACTAGATAGGATACCATCTCAGGGGTACAAAGTACATACACAAAAAATAAAGCCCCAAATACAACATTTTTAATGCCTTTTAGAGAGGCTGAGCCCAGCTGGCTTCTTACAACTAAACTGCAAACATGTAACTATTGCCAAAAGCAGTATTTTTAAACTAACATGAACGATGTTGGACAGCACCCTGTGGATTACCTTTATGAATGCTGGACAGAAACAACAGGAGGCACTGAAATGCTTGTTTCAGGAGACAATAGAAAATAAAAGAAAGGAAGCTGCTGTCTCCCTTCTAGAGCGCATGTTCACGTGCTGTCACCTAATTAAGTCTATTCAGCCTTCATTAGCCTCTTGCACTGGTTAGGAAATGGCCATGCTGTTTTCTGTGGCATGTGTATTCTATCCAAGGTCCCTGCTGTTCACATCCTGTTTATCCAAGGAAGCCCTTCTGGAATGATCACAAATATTTAGCAATAGCCAATTAATTAGAAGCTGCAAATACATTTTGTACTTTCTGAAAGCTCACACAACCTGCTAAGATTTGGCTAAGATGGTTAATCAACTCATTGTTAAAGCACACCTAAAATATTTTGTGTTCCAGCTAATGACCCATAAAATGGGGGATCTGCCTTCTGAAGGCTACAGCATTTCCACAGATGTGTCATCCGGTGATAACAACTTTGGTAGAAAACAATTTTAAAGCTCTTGCAGTTGTTCCTGCTAAGTGCACTATTACAAACATTAGAAGCTCTGCTCAAGGTTATTGCTGGGACTCAGGAACTCAGTATGTTGTAGAAATACAGGGCTGCAAGGTAATTCAATCACATAGCCCCCGTTCCAAATATTTTTATACACCGTACATACTTGAGTATAAGCCGATCCGGATATAAGCCAAGGCACCTAATTTTACCACAAAAGAACCTGGGAAACTTATTGACTTGAATATAAGCCTTCAAACTTGACTCAGTAGCAGCTAAAAACAGAAGATTTGGGAGCAAGATGAGAAAGAGTTGCTTAACAGAGTTTGCACTAGGGATGAGCAGCTTTCCAGCACTCTAGGAACACAAATAAACCACTGTTTTCCTCCAAATGTAGAATAATTCTGGGATTCATAGCCATGCCAGCCTAAACTTTGCTCCAAAGAAAGTCTTTGTCTTCAGCAACATCAGTATTTGGCAGTAAACTACTGTATGAAGAATTGTATTCATCTACAATGGAACGCACCAATAACCCTTAGGGGAGAAATGGCTCAGTTTCTTTTCACTCACGCTCACGCTCACACACACACACAAATTGTAATGATATGCAGGCTGTCCTTACAGCTTGTTTTTACGGCTCTCTGGTGAGTTAGAAAAAAAGCAGCAACATGCTTACCGGATCCCCATAGAAGCCCCAGCTCTGGCCTCCATCTTGGAATTACCGTATATACTCGAGTATAAGTCAAGGGGGGCTTTTTCAGTATTAAAAATGTGCTGAAAAAGTCAGCTTATACTTGAGTATATATTGAGCCTTTCAACTCAAGTAACTCACCCTCTACTCCCTCCTGAGTTTAAAAAAGATGCAAGTTTGATCTGATTCCTCCGAGATCTACCACTCTCCCAAGATACTCAGAAAAACATTCATGAGCCCCGACAAAAGTTAATCAGACTAGATTTTAAGCAGTGGTGAAAGAATACAGATGCAAGAGGGGAAAATAACAGTGTTGCAATCCCACAACAGTCAACATGATCCGTATCATTACTATGCCACAAGCATCAAAAAATAATAACCTCATCAGTGCTTAGGTGCCTCTGAATAACTTTGGTAGAAACAGATGATGTCTGTCAAGGCCAAAAAATGCTTTCCCTATAAGGTGGGCTCTCCTTCCTAGAATAAAATATGTATTACAGTGCATGAGACTCACCAATTGTTGTGCCATCTTCACCCATAATGCATTTCATTGATGTGATGATCTGCTGTACAACCGGAGGAGACGGTGATGTAGCATAAACTGCACTATGAGAGTGGACACGAAGGTAATCAATCAGCTCCTGGCAAAGTGAACACAGCAGGTGCTCAGATGTTGCAGACATAACAGAGGCAACTGAAGCAGGTTAACAGAATTTCCCCTCAACCCTTAAAGAGTAGGAGAGGGAAAGAAACTACTAGTCTCTTGCAAATGCCCCACTTCAGTCAGTCTAAACAGTAACCATTTGTGAGAACGAAGTTATTTAAAACATTATAAAAATACAAGATGTTTTCCTTAGCACTTCCGTATCAAAAATGTCCTACAGCTCTTATGTAAGGAGCAAATTGATACCAAGGAAGGATAAAGATTCTTAATACGCCTCTATTATTCCAGGTTGCCTAAGCAGCTTTGATTTTCAAAACTGAGCATAAACACAGTATAAATCAACTGTTCAAAGTCCTGTAAGGCGACGCTATGAGCTACACAGGTCTCCAGTCAAAACGAGTTCTAATGCCAAATAACAAGACAGATCATCTTTTACGCAAGTTACCATGCAGGTTTACAGGTGTGGCAAAAGTGACCTGTTTCCATTATACCATCCTACATTCCTCCATTAATAGCTAGACTAAGACAATAAAAGTCTTTGGCACAAAAGACCCTTCTGCAGGCAACACTAAAATGGGCCAGGACTTCAGAGGTGAGGCAGGTGGTGTCCAGAGACTGGACCTTTTCAGTGCTGGCACCTCAACCTTTGAAATGCCCTCCTCCCATGAGGCTCACTTGGCACCTACCTTATTTTCCTTTAGGTGCCAGGCTAAAACATTTCTTTCTACCCAGGCTTTCAACTAAGGGTTTTTTAAAAATATCTTTTAGCCGTTTTACGTTCTGCTTTTGTCCCAAGGCCTGTTTCAGTCTACTATATTTTATTTGAAAAGTTTTTATGCCACCTCTCCAAGACATAAAGCAAATATCAAACATTAAAACGATTAATTATAACCCAGCGTTAAAGGCCATTCGGCGCATAAACCAAATAACTGAGCAGCTTAAAATGAAAAGCAAAAAAACACGCTGTAAAAATCGTGTTATATCCATTTCATTTTAAGCAGCTTGGTAACCCCCAAGTGTTACATCAGTGGTTCTCAACCTTCCTAATGCCACAACCCTTTAATACAGTTCTTCAAGTTGTGGTGACCCCCAATCCTAACATTTATCCATTTTACAGATGGAGAACACTGATGAAGAGTCTTAGGCGACCCCTGTGAAAGGGTCGTTCGACCCCCAAAGGGGTCCCGACCCCCAGGTTGAGAACCACTGTGTTATATGATGTTTTTATGCCCCAACTTGCTATTTTAATAGCTTTACTTTATTGTTTTAATTTCAGACCACCTGGCACAAGTCTCTGGAGTGTTGGCATATAATTTTTTTAAATGAATAAGTCATGAAACTATGGTTAGTGTCTGTGCGTTCTGCCTGCAGCAGACAATGAAATGGGCCACATCCAGGAGAATACAGCACTGGCAGGGAACCACAGGAAGCGTGTGCAGGCATACTGCTGCAAAAACCACAGCACTATCCTTCCCAGCCAATCATTTCACAGACAGTAAAACATTTTGTTTTGGAGATACATGTGGCCGCCAGGAATCAGCAGCACTCCCATGACACCTGTGTAAAAGAACAAGGAAGCTGTCTTCCCACAGTGATAACAGCAGGCACGGGGAAGGCTAGAAGAGTAGCTCTTCAGTGTACCAAAGCATGAAAGGACTCTTTCTTGCTAAACAGTGCGATGCAACATCTGACTGTACTGTTCTGTCAAAGCAAAAGCAGTTGATTGTGTGACCAATGAGAATGCTGTGTTCGTGGAGACTTTCTTTGAGTAACACATTCCAGAGATTGAGTAACACGTTCCAGCCGCCCCTAGCCCTTTTTGCAGAGTCAGCGGGACGCAAATGGAAATAAATAAATAAATAAATAAAGGAAGACTGCTGTCACTCGACCACTCGTCTTGAACATTTCAAAACTTAAGCAATGAAGGAACAGCATTTCTCTGATCTTATTTTTAATGCAGGTGCCATGCAAAAAGATTTTAACAGTTTAGTCATTTGAACTGCCAAACAGATTTTATTTACTTATTTTTGTGCCAAGTTTTTTTTTAAATTTAACTCCCCATTCTAAGATCCCAGCCATTGCCATCCAAGTCAATGCCTCCTTTTCTCAGATGCTGAAAGTCTTCCTTCCATGTCAATATTACCTTCTTGCCTCCAATGTATCCTCCAGCACTTCCAAAACTCTTGGTGAATGTCCCCATCATAACGTCCACATCCTCCGGATTAAGTCCAAAGTAATCCACTGCACCCCGGCCAGTGGGACCCAGCGCTCCTATACTATGAGCTTCATCCAGATACAGGTATGACTTGTACTTTTTCTTAAGTGCAATAACTTCTGGTAGACGGACGATGGATCCCTCCATGCTGATGCAGAAAAGCAGAGATCGGGTTAGGAACTTCATAATCTCTCAGCGCGACAAAATCCCTTTTAAAAAGGTCTTTTAATAAATTTAATTTCACAGGACGCACTCTTGCAATGCCTCTCATTTACATCTCAAAGCAGAACACCGTAAGAAGAAACTGTGCATATGGCAACAAGGCAAACAGAACCCAGTGAAGGCTATGTTTCAATGAGCAAGCTACTGCTCAGTAAATGAAGATGAGTGGTTTGTGAGCCCTGTGGAGAGGACACATTTTTTACCCCAGGTAAATGGGGAGGTTCTGGTGAGAGCATTGGCAGGATTATGTATTCAACAATAGGCACAAGCATGCCGATAATACAAATACTCGCAGGATTTATAGTACGGACTCCTGCTGATGTAAAAAGTCCCTGTTTATAGTCCTGGTAAGAATTCAAAGTCCAGCCAAATCAGAACATTTTTTGAGTTTGCTGAAATATTTGGGAAGTTTAACAGACTATGGAAGCAGTTTCTGAAACAAATTCTCACTATAATGAGCTTTCAGACACCAGTAGTATAATCCTATAAAGAATTATTCCAGTCTTTTTCTCTAATGAAAAAAAATGGGCTTCCACTGGAGCAACTCTGTGTAAGATAGCACTGCAAGAGTCATTAATTGTATCCCAAGCATGTCCACCTGGATGCCCTTCCACAACAACTTTCCAGGTGGCAAAGACTTCCCGTGGGGAAAAGTATTTTATTATTTTAAATTTTTGTATGCCCGCCCTCAACAAAAGAAATTGGTCCCCATATCATAAACAAGTAAAACCACAAAAATACCATATGATAACTAAACAGGAAATAACATAAAATACTACAGGAAAAAATAAAAACCAGTGCTCCAGCCAAACTATTCAGAGAGCAAGCTTAAAAACTATTCAGAGAGCGAGATTAAAAACCAAAAGCACCAGGGGGGCGGGGGCACTCATTTATAACAGTAAGTCTTTCCAGGTGCTAGAAAAGCAACTGCTCTAGCATCAGACAAGTGTTCAAAGGGAAAAGCATTCCAAAGGTGGAGTGCCATGACTGAAAATGCCCTGCACCTAGCTGCTACTTGCCTCACTTCTGAAAAGGGCCTGGGCCCCATGCAACTATCTCAAAAGGCAGGCAGGAACAAAAGGAGAAGATCCTGTCCAAAGTCATTTGGAGCTTTAAATGTAATCATCAGCACTTTGACTTGGAGTGAAAATAAACAGGAACAAACCCAATGGACTTGCTCTAATACTGGCAGCATACGACCTCAATAGTTGGCACCTGTCATTCTTGATCCTACAACCAAACTGCAGCTTTCAGAACCATCTTGGAAGGCAGCCCAACGCAATGAGCATTGCAGAAATCTACTCTGGATTTAATGAATTTGTGGTCAGCCAAAAAACCCCCACAATCAACTCTGATTGACAGAGTTTATGGTATTGGCGTTTTGCATTCCACTTGGAGGCTAGGCAGAAAAAGATTGACGTATGCACCCAATGACTCCCATGTTCTCCAAAACATTAAAGGCGCACCTGCTACAGCTTCTCCCAATATTGATACATGGAACAAAGGAAAAGCATGCTTGCCTTGAACTCTTCAACACAAACCGAACAGTAAACACATATAATGCTTTTGTGAGACAAGAGTCAACTGAGCTTAACTTCCATGTTATGGACTTCCACAAGACTTCACTTCAACCCAATAACATTTAATATCTCTGTGTGAGAGATAACGCCAAGACTGGAGCAAGGTACCTTTACATTTTTAAAAAATTATATTCTGCTTTTCCAAATGCCTTAATTTAATAATCTTTCCATTTAAAATGATCGCATCAGTATGCAGAGGATAGCCAAATCATTATTTCACTTGGAAATTTCTGAATGGATGCCTAGGATCAGTGACAAGATGAATGGAAGCGAAAACTGAAAATTAATTCAGGCATTAGGTGGGTACTGCTGAGTTCAATTAACCTTGAAGGCAATGTTCAGGCGACACTGAAAGGAACTGCATGAACCCTTAAAAATAAGGATTGCATTCTGTGGGTGCCGTCACATCCTTCAGTGATTAAGAAGATACATGAGTGGTGTTTGTGACTCACACCACCTTTTATCAGCTTCAGTTGTTACACCAACTCTGACCCTTCCAAGAAAAGGATGATCTGACCACAGTTATCCACAAACTGCTTAACAGCCAGGGTATAATGAAACTGCCAATCGGATTGCAAACAGTGAGTTAATGCAGCAGCCATATTTCTCCAATGTGCAAAGATCTTCATTATTGTTTCCAGCTACAACTGAAATGCTGGCAAGCTGGCTGGCACAAGGATACAGGATGAGCTACCTTTCCCTATATCAGAGGTGTCCAACTCTGGAGCTTCAGATATTCATAGACGACAATTCCCATCAGCCCCTGCTGGCATGGCCATGCCAGCAGGGGCTGATGAGAATTGTAGTCCATGAACATCTGAAGTGCCAGAGATGGACACCTCTGCCCTATATAAACTTGTCAATGGAAACAGCCATTGGAGATCCCGATGGCAGTCAACTGTAGAAAGTGTGGGTGAGCATTATTTAGGAAACTCCTTTCAGAAGGATGTTTGCCTGGTGCCGAAGATGGTGCTGGGTAAACCTTGTACTATTTACCTGATCTTAAGAAAGCTTTTTAAAGGGCTCCTAATACTGTAATCTGAGTGAACTTTTATTGCTCACATGGTTTGTATACTGCTTTACGCTTCAGCTTTTATTATGAAATGGATTCTGAACGTTCTTGATGCAGAAAGGCATCGTGTAACTTTTAAAGAACGTCTGTGTGAACTTGCCCATCCATCAACACTAACATGGCTGGCAGCAGTCTAGAACAATTCCCCAGAGGAACCTGGTGCTAGGAATGATGGAAGCGGGAAAGAGGTACCACCTAGGAGGATGAGCTATAGTGCTACTATACCTCTTCACCCCTGACTGATTCAGAGTGAAGGGAGAGAGCTCTGATCAGATTAACGGCAAGTCTAAGTGTGATATGGTTCACGGACTGTGTGTCCTCCCACTGCAATGCAGATGGGAAAAGACCAGCATGAAAAAAGGAGACTGGCAAGGATTCAAAATTCAAGTTTTGCTTGAAGGAAGGGCAAGACATATCAGTGTTGGTGCCATTTACTGCAGCGTGCATACTCGTTTGTGCTAAGTAAAATCAAAATAATGAAAAATTGTAAGTCTCAAGGAATTCAGAAATCAGGATCCCTATACATTTGCTTCTTTGTAGTCTGCCTCAAAATGGACACAAACAATGAAGACTTCTTAGTGCAGGAGATGGACCATACCTGAATATACCTTCAACAAGAATGAGAATTTTTTTCCAAGGCCTGTGTGTGCGAGGCTGTCCATATACAATGGCATCTTTGAGCAGCTTCTCCAGGCTCTGCATATCTATACACCAAAAATAAATAAATAATAATCCAAAGTATTTTATTGCCTTCAAGAGAGATGGAAAGTACCCAACTGCTTAATCTGGCCCTGTACAAACCATCTTGATTCTCTGAGACCAATATGTACACTGAAAAGCTACCATACGAGTCAGCCTGCTGGAAATACTTACTATTATGTTTGAAGATTCTGATAGTTGCTCCTGAAAGCCTTGCTCCTAATACAAGAGATGCATGGTTCAACTCATCACTCAGTATTAAGCAGCCCTGAAAGGAGACAAAACAGGAAAAGAAGCTATCTGAAATTTTTCTCTGAACAATTTCTTGTCCAGATAAACTGAAGAGGTCACTGGATGAGAACCGTGCTGCCTTCACCCAGTTTTCCCTGGCCACAAAGCATAAAAGCCATACATGATATTGTAACTCTACAGAAAAAAATCTGTGACCATACTACATGCAAGCAAGTTATCTCTCTGCCTGCACTACCATGCTCCCCAGCCTCCCTTCATCTTCTAATATGTGTTGGAAGATGAAAATAAAAAGTGTACATTATTTACCTTACAGACTCTGCCACTGCCAAAGTCTGTGGGAGAAAACTTCCTTTGCTTGGCTCCAATTAGAAAAATACTTCCATTTCAGACGGTTTGGCCTCCTAGTGGAGGGCTTAAGGGACTGGGATAGAATGTCCTTAACTTCTGCTGAAAACCCTTCCTTATCTAAATTCCCTCCCTAAATCTAAATGTCTGGGCGTAATCCGCCTTCCCGTGCTCATCGTTCTGAGCCGCCTTATTGCCACATTTGGAACACGTCTTCAATAACGCCATTGTCAAAGAAGAAAAGATCCTGAAGTAAGTTGAAGTGCTCAGTGAAGTAGGTTCTCTCTCCATGGTAGTGAAGAGAGAACTGAGGGAGGAGCTTTCTCCTTGACTCCTTTCACGTGACTGTTTGGGTGGGAAACCAGTCTGTTCTCGGCAAAGGAGGGGATGGGGAAGAATGCTCCAAGTGCTCAAAAGCTTCTAGAAAAGCTACTGGTCAGTTTTCTACAGTTGGTCTGCACCTTCATAGCTCCCATGGAGGACTCCACTGAAGACATGATGAATTTGATCTATCTGCTTATAATTTGATTTCTAGACCATCTTTCCCGTTGATGGGCTCAGGATGGCTTACCACAATAAATTAAAACATATGACTGTACATTATAAAATGTACCATACAATCAATCCCACACTAAGAGGAATGAATTAAAGAAAGGAAGGAAGGGAAGGGAAAACAGAAAGAAGAAAGGAAAAGGGGAAGGGGGGGGAGGGAGGCCAGCTATGATGCAACTTATACATTCAAATCAATTGGAATGAAATGGGAGTTTGGAAATAATGAGGGAATCATATAGATTTATTATAATGAGCAATCTATGTTCTCTGAGTGTTTATCAGTGCAGTTACAGATCTCTCTTCCATACCTCCATAGAACCAGCCAGGGGAGAAGCAGCTGCTTTCCCATTCAGCTCCTTCAATCTACTGGTCGCCACATCTCAAAAAGGATATCAAAGAGATAGAAAAAGTGCAGAGAAGGGCAACGTGGGTTATTGAAGGATTGGAGCACCTTCCTTATGAGGAGAGGCTGCAGCATTTGGGACTCTTTAGTTTGGGGTAGAAAATGTTTGGGGTAGAAAATGTTGACAGAGAGAAATTTTTCTCTCTTTCTCACAATACTAGAACCAGGGGGCATTCATTGAAAATGCTGGGGGGAAGAATTAGGACTAACAAAAGGAAACACTTCTTCATGCAACGTGTGATTGGTGTTTGGAATATGCTGCCACAGGGGGTGGTGATGGCCACTAACCTGGATAGCTTTAAAAAGGGCTTGGACAGATTTATGGAGGAGAAGTCGACCTATGGCTACCAATCTTGATCCTCTTTGATCTCAGATTGCAAATGCCTTAGCAGACCAGGTGCTCAGGAGCAGCAGCAGCAGCAGCAGCAGCAGGCCATTGCTTTCACATCCTGCATGTGAGCTCCCAAAGGCACCTGGTGGGCCACTGCGAGTAGCAGAGTGCTGACCTAGATGGACTCTGATCTGATCCAGCAGGCTAGTTCTTATGTTCTTATGTACTGAATGCAATTCCACCCAAACAAGAGTGCCAGCAACATGGGAGAAGGGCAAGTTGTGTATGTGTGACTGCACAAAAGACTAGTAGAGAAGTACCAGTTACAAATAAGAAACCAGACTTTCTTCATTGTGCTCTATGTACATTCCGAAATATGGATTATTAGTGAGCTAACTTACCAGAAAGTGGATGCTAGCAAAGAAAAATTTAAATCTGCTGACAACTTGGCTATGTACATTATTAGTCCTAGTTCTTGCATGTACCCACCTGACAGTAGAATTCCTAAGGAACATCAATGAGTGGGCATGTACTAGGTGAAATGTCATACTGCCTTGGGTAGAAAAGGGAAATCAGACTAACACACCACTTCATCAGGATGAAACTTAAGAGTATGGTCTTGTCTCAAGGCACGAAGCTCCCCCACATGGCGAGCAGATGTAATGCCCACAAGAAATACAGATACAGAAGACAGCAGAACCCTAAAGCTGAGGTGTGACGGGCTCAAACAGTTTTTCTTGTGATAACTTTGAAACTATTTAGAACAAGCTCCAGGAGAGTCCTACAGAATGAACAGCTGGACACAATGAGCAAAATCAATGAAATAAAACATCCTGTTAAGCATCAAGAAGGCCAGCAAAATGTGATCATAAACATGGTAAACAGAAAACGACTGACAAATTACTGGAAGGCTACTGGAACACAAATTACTGGAATGGCTACCAATCTTGATCCTCTTTGATCTCAGATTGCAAATGCCTTAACAGACCAGGTGCTCGGGAGCAACATCCGCAGAAGACCATTGCTTTCACATCCTGCATGTCAGCTCCCAAAGGCACCTGGTGGGCCACTGCGAGTAGCAGAGAGCTGGACTAGATGGACTCTGGTCTGATCCAGCTGGCTTGTTCTTATGTTCTTAAGGAGAAGCCAAACCTTACTGACACAAAGATAAAATATAATAGTGTATAGGGAGAAAGGGGCCATAACCCTGTACCAACATGGTTTGTTTCCAAAAGAAAGAGATGTTTATATTTTGTCTCATCTGGTTTCCATGTAGAAGGCCTTCCATGAGCTAAGGCAAGGAGTGAAACCTGAAAGAATTGGTCCTTTGCAAGCATGTCATAGAATCTGACTGCTACAATGCAGCAATCTGTACCAATTTGCTTGCAAGATGAAAGGGAAGCCACAGGTTTTCATACTCCCAAGAAGTGCTTGGCAACCAATTTGGATCTAATGAGCCCCAAGCATAATCAGCTGACAGTCAGCCGCAATGAGCACTGCTGCAGAGATGAGCCTGTAGTTACTGGCCTGGATCCCATATAGCACAAGTAGTGCCTACAGAAGTGCCCTCCTGCTGTGCCCTTAAAAATTGTGCCTACAGGGGTTAGTAGAGCTTCCCAGAAACATCAGTTTGTTAACAATGGGAGAGGCCAGATCCCCTCTTCAGTGGCAGAAGTGACTTCTGCGACAGCAATCATATCTGGATACAGGACACTGTCATTAGGATAAAGATTAGGTGCCTATTTTCACTGCAATACAGAATATTATTTAGGTGTCCATTCACAATTACAAGGATTGCAAGACTTTTCTAATGATCATCAGATGGGATGGGTCCAATGGGATGGGTGGGGAAGGACTCTCACTCCTTCCCAATGGCAGCAGGCGGCAGCTCACCAGGTGGACTTCTGCTTGGCTGGCAGGCAGGCAGACCAACAGGAGGGTCTGTCCCAGGCAGGGCTGAACAGGCTGGCTGCCTTGGGCTGCTGAGGAGTGGGAGACTTCCCCTGTTGTAGCTGCTGCAGAGCCCCACCCCCTGCAGGTGTTCTCCAATGGGATGGAGTGGGGAAGGACTCTCACTCCCCTTCCCAGTGGCAGCAGGCTGCAGCTCACCAGGTGGTTCTCCTCGCTTGGCTGGCAGGCAGGCAGACCAACAGGGAAGGGTCTGTCCCAGGCAAGGGCTGAACTCTTGAGCATGAGCGTTGTCTGCGGCTACAGCACTCCCACACCGCGGGCCAGGACCTTCACAGCCTTGGCCCGGCCTGGTGGAACGCTCTTCCTCCAGCTGTCCGGGCCCCTCACCCGTGGGACCTTGGGGAGTTCCGCAGGGCCTGTAAGACGGAGCTGTTCCACCGGGCCTTTGGAGGAACCAGCCGCCAATAGTGCCCCTCCCGTGGCCCTTAACATCTGGGCCACCAAACATCTAATGAGACTCGCCACGCCTCCCTCTACCGTGGGGAGGGAGGGATTTTATATTATTAGAATGCTGGACGCCACCTATATCTTGATCTTAACTCTAAATTTAAACCTTGAGTTTTATATTCGGTAAATGCATTGGGAATTTTATCGCTGCTTTTAAATGTTTATTTATTTATATTGTGTTTTAATTGTTGTACACCGCCCAGAGCCCTTCGGGGATGGGGCGATATAAAAATCAAATAAATAAATAAATAAATAAATAAATAATAAATAAATAAATAAAAATAAATAAATAAATAATAAAGAAAGAAAGAAAGAAAGAAAGAAAGAAAGAAAGAAAGAAAGAAAGAAAGATGAATGGACTGTTGCCCTCAAAGGGGGATGTAAGCACTGAGAAACAGTATCTGAACCTATAAATACAAAGATATAAGGATTAGTGTTATGGCTGCCATGAGGCCAAGGACACTCAAGAGGTAAAGAGCAGGGTGCATACATATGCCCCCTAAAACTAAGTAAACCTGGGCTTTGACTGGAGTTAAGATGGCACACTCAAACTTGGGCTCAAGGACTGCATCAATGAATTACAGTCTACAGGATGTCAAGAGCTGAGATTTTTCCTCATCGGCACACAGAACCAAGCAGAGTAGAGTGATGACGAAAATAATCTGGACGAAAAGGAAAAAGTTCCCTGGTTTCAAGAAGGTTGAGACAACCACCATACATTTGATGACAATACAAGGAGTCACTGCCCAGAACAAGTGCCCCATACTTCCTGTGGCAAAATGAAAAGCACCCTTTAGCTCAATGATGCAAACTATGTGCTGTTTTTCAGCGGAGATAAGTTGCTTGGCTAAGTCACCATCTGAAAAATCTTGTGAGGGATAAAGGCATTCAAACTCAAATAGTTTTCCACCTTACTTTGGGAGTACAAAGTGCTAGGCTTAAAACACAAACTTAACACTGGGATGGCATTGTGGTCCCCCCGCCCCTCCCCCCCCCCAGTGGAACTCAGGAGCAAAAGCATTGGTGAAGTTTAAAAAGTATCAAATGCCAATAGCTGTAAATTGCTTCCTAGCAAGCAGGAATCATGTTGGACTGGTGCTCACAACTGAAATGTAAGAATCTGAAAAAACTGGCTTTGATATTAGTTCAAGACAGTCAAAGGCTGTTTAGTTTGAGAAGAAGCATAGAATTTGGAACCCTTGAATTTTGTCTAATGCACTGATGTGATCTCTTAGCAAAGCCATGCACAATCCCATCTGGGAAAAGGAGAGAGAACTGAAATTGTCTGTACAGAGCCAGGACTATGCTAACTGGACAACACCAAGATTATGAGCTGCCTTCATTCCCTTTCTCCAATACATCATCTCTTGTCGAACTGAAGAAAAAGAGTTAGTTTTTGAGCCTCTCTTTTCTCTGCAATAGGGAATCTTAAAACAGCTTACGAGCTCCTTCCCTTCCTCTCCCCACAACAGATACCTTGTGAGGTAGGTGGGGCTGGCAGAGTTCTGAGAGAACAGTGACAAGCTCAATATCATCCAGCAGGCCTCATATGGAGAAGTGCAGAATCTGGTTCTCCAGATTAGAGTCCGCCGCTCTTAACTTCTATACCACGCTGGCTCTCAAGTGGCAGTGGACATCAAAAAGCAACATATTCATGTGTCAGGGTGAGTATCAGAAGAAAGAGCTGCACGTCTAAGTCAAGCCTGTTGACAAATTGCCAGCTCAGCTATTACCACCGTTCCAACAGCTACGTTACAGTACATTCTATTAATTTCCTGTTTCAGGAACTGAAAAGGCTCTGTTTGAATCTTCTTAACCAAATGATAAGGAAACCACTTGCTTCACTTACAAACCTTTACTGGATTCCTTATTGATAATTAGGCACACATGTTGAGTAGCTAGAAACATGTTGCACAAGTTTTGTTCTGTGGCTGGCTGCTATATACGAGGTCACTTACAACCTTCCATTTCTTTATAAAAATAATTAGGAAACTGTTTGTCTTTATCCAGAGAGGCCTCCACAATGACTGAGCTGGAAGTTCAATGAGTAATAAGGGAGTGGCCAGATCTAAATTTTTTTGAAACTTGAAGCCAGAGAAGATAGCTTGTTCCAAGAGTCCAGAGTTTACTACTTCCAAACCAGAAACTCAAGCAGAGTGATTTCTATGAGCCTGCTCTGGGAATTTAAAGCAATAGGGTCAAGAAACAGTTTTGTGTTCTTCTGTCTTCCTTGATTAACAGATCATGGGCAGTGAAGGCTAAAATCCTGCTATGGGAAGTCCAGCAGCATTTGAAGGTGGGATGACAGATACCTGACAAGAAAGAGAAATCTACATAACAAAGACCAAGTCCACCTATATTAAAGACACATCAGAAAGAAGAAAATGGCTAAGATGACAAAAAACACTGAGAAAGTTCTTAGAGCAACTGCTATGTGGCAATCAGAAAAAAAATGGAGTAGAAAAAAACCACTCACTCGTTGCTCCAAGGGAGTGGTTTTGAGTGCTTTTTCTCTCTCTGATTGCTCTGAAACTACTTCTGTACAGTTGCATAATCATATATGAAATAGCACAGAGGACAAGAGCAGTAATGTAGCACTGGTCCCATCTCTTTGGAATGTGTATAAGTTTGTATATATTTCCTCATTGCAGATTCACTTGTGGACCTGCTCAAGTGGTCTGCAGTATCTTTTTCAAGATTAATTTTAGAGAGAAAGTGAACAGCACAAATATAACTTGCAGTATGTATTATCCTGTTGCTGCTGCTATATTTTCTGTTGGTATAATGCCATTTTTCTGCATGGTATCTGCATTCAGAAAGGTAGACTATAAATAGAATAAATATTCTTGCTCGATGTAAACCGTAGCATGTCATATAAATAAGCTCAAAATCACCTCTAAACATATATTTCTTACTGCATTAAACAATTTTCTGCAGATTAAACATGATCAATAAAACTAACTGGTTCAGTCTCAAACAGAAATTAAATTGTCCCAACGTTGCCTGAAAAACTAAGTAACATTCTGAACAATTCTTAAATCTTGTGACAGCCAGTAAGCCCCCTCCCTCCCGCCCCTAACGTTTATTAATGTAGCATTCCCCCAAGTTTGCCAATTTAGAGGTGAGCAGGATGCTTGGATGACCAATTTCTCCCCAGCCCTCAACTCTGAAAAACACAGAATCAATGAGAGGATAAATGAAGAATCCATGAATGGGTCATTCTTCTGTCTGAAGTTTCCATACCTTGCCAACCAGAGCAGGAATGTTCATTGAGTTGGTTGCAAATCCCATTCCATATGCCATTGCAGACTCTACACCAAGGAATCTGGCTACCAATCTTTCCAGCTCCTCGTGTTTGTCCAAGTTCCCTGCACATAAAAGAACAATGTCAAAATTAACAAGGCACTGCTGGCTAGGTATGTGTTGAGGTGCTTTTGTATTGATAAATAGTATAAGCAAGTTGAATGGAATGCATGAGAATGTTAGCATCTTTTTTCACTATCAGGTTAATACTGCTAAAATACAGTAAAACAAACAGATAAATATAAATGGGGAAAAAACAACTAGAGAAGCCATTTAAAAACTGCACAACTGGTTACAGTTAAAAAAACCCCCACAGGTTATAATAGCAACGAATTTTATATGATAATCCGGTTGTTAGCCTTGGGGTCTCCAAATCTGTTTAGGAAGAAAACGCTTAAAATGAAAAAACTGGTTTTGAGGACCTGAATCATATAAATGATATGCAAACTTCTCTGCAAGAGCTATGGTCCATATCTGAATATGTTGTAAACTGAATTACAAGGACCCCAGGGGCCTCCATTCATGCATTTTCTTTAGCAGTGCAGTTTCCATGAGAATGAATCAACTCTACATAGAGACTGGCTGTTGTGAGTTTTCCAGGCTGGGTGGCCGTGGTCTGGTAGATCTAAGATCTACCAGACCACGGCCACACAGCCTGGAAAATCACAACAACCAGTTGAATCCACCCGTGAAAGCCTTCGACAATACATTCCACATAGAGAGTTTTTTGTGCTTCTGTTGGAAATAAATCCAGCAATATGATCCTTGGTGGTAGTGTGAGAATGAGAAAAAATGAAAACTGCTATACAATGGCTTACATACAATAGAAGATTTCTGCTAACATAAAAGAGGACATGATTTTGGCCAATTTCCCTGCCTTGCCGCAAACCTCTGACAACCCCCTCATGTCATTCCTGTAGGTTTCCATCTTCCAAGACACATATTTTAAGGAACATTTGGGGCAGAAATTGAAAAAAAGAGACTAGGAAGTAACCCTTTCCATCAGCGGAAATCCTCTGATGTATCCAAGCCCATGTTTTTTGATGTCTGGGTGTTATCAAGCTTCCTTGAAGCCCATGTCCCATTTTGAACTTACCCATCTCTTGCCTTGTGCTGCATACTCCAGCTCCGTATTGTGACAGAACTTCAGCTGCCGCATCGTTGACAGGTCCAGTGTTCTGTCCATATCCAAGATAGTTGTAGGACCCCATGTTAATTACATTTTTTATCATTTTCCCTGTATACCTGCATTTTAACAACACAGCAACATGGCATGTTAAGTGAATCTAAAAAAAAAGGAGCTATGTTAATTACCCATTAAAGGCTGCAAACACAATCAGTTCCTTTTGGGAAACACACTGTAAACCAATTTAAGCTTCATGAGTTTAAACATTTCTCATCTTCTTCAGTTAAAAGACTTTTTTCAATCAATCTCTCTCATTGGAGGAAATTATAAGATCATCCAATAGCAATAAAATTCCAGAAACTGATGGTTATTCTGATGAATTTTAGCAGTACATTTGAACAGGCTGCATGACTCATTTTTGGAAGGTTAACACTGGTGTGGGTTCCTGGGCAGAGGTTATGATAGTTGGGATTAAATTTTTCCCTTTATCAGCCAATCACTTTTTCACCTGTTGGGGCAATAGAAAAGCCAGGACCATCAGAATGCTCAAAGAGAGAAGGGAGGGAATTGGTGGGGGGAAAAGCAGTATTTAAGTGTCGTTCTTCTCATGTAGGGTCTAGAAATTCTGGTAGGCAGGTTAAAAGTAGCCCTATCTCATAGCCCCATGGTGGTAAACCAATGGCACTCCAGATGTTCATGGACTACAATTCCCATCAGTCCCAGCCAGCAGGGCAAGGGCTGACATCTGGAGTGCCATAGGTTCGCCACCACTATCATAGCCTGTTTTCAGGAAGAAGCACACTGCATCTAGTGGGGTGGCCTGGAGGGGAACACATTGATCTGCAAGCTCTCAAATTAAGTATTGCTGGGTGAAGGGAATCTAAGGGGCAGATTGAGGTCTTCCTGGTACACATTTCAAAAATCTTAAACTACATAAAAAACGTGAGCTCCCAAAGGCACCTGGTGGGCCACTGCGAGTAGCAGAGAGCTGGACTAGATGGACTTTGGTCTGATCCAGCTGGCTTGTTCTTATGTTCTTATGAGAGAAAATTGACTGGTTTACCCTCCTATGGTAGAGAGGCAGTTTTTTGCTGACTCTGTCTTGGTAACAACTTGTCCTAAATGGTTTCCCCAAGTTAAATCTCCCCCACAACTTATACAGTTTATTGTTCTCCCCCTAAAGATAGATGGTTCTGTATTTTGTTACCTCTTGACCCTCTCCTTGGTATATACAAGCAGATGAGGTTATGATAGTTTAAATACCAGGACAGGGGAAAGGGCAAGAATGCCTCCACACCAGTATAAACAGCATCAATTATTCATCTTACCAGTGGCCAACATCCAATGAATTACAAAACATTAATAGACCGATTCATAATCAAATACAGTGACACTGTATTACATATGGACTCTCCCCACCAAAACAGAAAAGGCCTTAGCATTGCATTTACACACACAGAAACAAGGAAAAAAATCAAGCCAAGGCAAAGGAATGTCACAGAGGCTAATATAATCTAGATTCCCAAGGAAGGGAAAGATTTAAGTCCTACATCTTCCTACAGGCCTATTTCATTATTAAACAGGGATTGTAAAATATTCATGGTCAAATAGCC
The DNA here is from genome assembly GCF_021028975.2 of Sphaerodactylus townsendi. Lineage (NCBI taxonomy): Eukaryota > Metazoa > Chordata > Lepidosauria > Squamata > Sphaerodactylidae > Sphaerodactylus > Sphaerodactylus townsendi. Next base: position 144,209,304 of record NC_059426.1, read on the forward strand.
AAAATTCTAAATAACTTCCTTGATCAACGTATTAATTTAGACCAATGGAGACAACTTTCAGAGAACACAAGATGATGCCTAAATCTTGTTCAAGGAACTAAAGTCTCTACAATATTCCATTTTACAGATGCCAAAAAATTAGAGGCCATTCTTCAATCACATACTAATAGCATTTGAATGAGGAAAAAGTGTGACAGCTCTCATAAAGCAAAAGTCTTAGTAAAAGGCTCCCAATCAATTCTGTTTGAACTGAAGTGTGGGGGCACAGCAGGGTTTTTACATTACAAAACCTTAGAAATTCTTGTCTAACTTTAATGAGTTTCTGATGCAGTTTGGTCAGATGTTGAGTTATAAAGATAATTTAACTTGGTACTGTAAAGAGACAATGAAGAAGAGAGGGAGACAGAAAACAAATTTTAGGGTCAAATTTACATCAAAATATTAGATACCTAAGGGTTTACTCCTCAGAAACACCTGAGGCCTCTTGTACTGAAAATTACTATTAGGCTTTTAGATCTGTATTAAGTGCTGGTCTAGGGAATGTAAAGTCAAGATATTTTAAAAACAGAACAAACAAGTTTAACTGCACCTCAACAGCAGAGTTATAGCTTGAGAGGTTGAAAAATTATATTAGGTACAAGGTTAAGCTAAAATTAGAGAATTGTCAGTTTCCTCAAAGGATAAATGTAGAAATGAGCTGGCGCCAGATTTATCCACAGTTATGTCACTCTGAGTAAGGAATTTAGAAATGCTAGAAAAACAGGTTAACGATAAACTGCATAACTACTGGTTTAATCAGCTTTACAGATTTTACAAAAGCAGGAACCATAATATTCTGGGAGGAGATAAAACAAAAAAGGTATGACAGACCTTTACTGGCACACAAGTTTTTAGAAATAAATAATTTCACCCAGAATAAACAATCTCAGGTTGATATTTTTAGGCCATTAAACTATTTTGAACAAAAACTGGTATATTTTCAAAATCAAAATATTTACTGGATCAAATTTATTTAATACTAGCGGTACCTGGCCACACGTTGCTGTGGGTTATTGTGGGGAAATGGGAAGGGAACAGTAGCAGCAAATCAACTGCAGAGGCCAGCAGTACATGCTCATGGAAAAGCGCAGCCTGATACTGTGCAATGTCATTGATGTGTGTGATCGCATTCCTTGGGGGGGAATGGAAAGGCACCCCTCCCACACGTCTAGGCTGGCTGGTCACGATCCTTTACCTGGGAGTAAGGTTGGTTGGTGGCAATGGGTGTCGCTTCTGAGTAAACCCTCTGAGGGGTGCGACTCAGCCATTCAAAGTATGTCACGGTTGCTTTACCGAGCTTACTCCTGAGTAACATGTGCCTTGGAGGCAACCTGTTTTTCTGAACTGTAACCTCAGTATTCAGGGAATCTAGGCTGGCTGGCCCTTCCCTCCCCCTCCCTTGCATGCCACCCCTCACTCTCTCCCCTCCCTCACTTCTGTTCCCTTGCATGCCACCACTCCCTCTCCCTCCCTTCCCTCTCCCTCCGCTAGGGTGGGTGGGCCATATCCAGATGCTGGACCTCCTCCCTCCCTCCCATCCTCCTCCCTCCCATCCACAGCATTCCCTTCATCTACCAAGTTTGTCACTCTATCAAAAAAAAGAGGTAAGATTGGTCTGGCATGACTTGTTTTTCAGAAATCCATGCTGACTTTTTATGAATTTGCCATTTAAGTGCTGGCAGACTGTCTGTCTAATGATCTGCTCCAGAATCTCCCCTGGTATTGATGTCAGGCTGACTAGATGGTAATTATTAGGGTCCTCCTTTTTCCCCCATTTTGAAGATGGGGATAACATTAGCCCTCCTCCAGTCCACTGGGATTTCTCCTGTTCTCCAGAAGTTCTCAAAGATTATAGCAAGCCGTTCTGAGATTACTTCAGCCAGTTCTTTTAATATCCTGGGTTCATCAGACCCTGGAGATCTGAATTCATTTAAAGTAGCCTGCACTAGCTCTTTATTTATTTTGTGCTGAATTTCTCCTATTATCTTCTGTTTCATTTTCTCCTGGATGAGCACTGTTTCCTGTTTGGGAAAAGACTGAGGCAACGAAGGTGTTGAGTAGTTCTGCCTTTTCGCCATCCCCTGTTAGTATTTTGCCATCTCCTCCATGAAGTGACACCATCCTATCATTTTTCTTTCTTTTACAGCGGACATAATTAAAAAAAAAACCTTTTTGTTGTTTTTAACCTCTCTAGCAAGCCTCAGCTCATTGTGAGCTTTAGCTTTTCTGACTTTCTCCCTACACATCCTGGTTATTTGTTTGAAGTCCTCTTTGTTGATCCCCCCCCCCCTTTTCCATTTCTTGTACATGTCCTTTTTCAATCTTAGCTCAAGTGAAAGTCCTTTAGACAGCCATCCTGGTTTCCTGAGACACCTCCCATTTTTCCTCCTCATTGGAAGTTTCAAATTGTGCCTTCAAGATCTCACTTTTAAGAAACTCCCAGCCATCATGCACTCCTTTCTCCTATAGTATTTTTGACCATGGGATCGCACCCAGTAGATTCCTAAGATTACTGAAATCTGCTTTCTTAAAATCTACAATGCGTGTATGACTATGCTTAACATCCCCTTTCCACTGTATAACAAACTCCAGGAGAGCATGATCACTCCCACCTAAGGATCCTACCACTTCCACTCCACTAATCAGGCCATCGTTATTGGTTAGGAGTAGATCTAAAATAGCCGTTTCCCCTTGTTGCTTCTTCCATCTTCTGGACCATGAAACTGTCTGCAAAGCATGTAAGAAATTTGTTGGACCTGATTGTCATGGAAGATAATTGAAATCTCCCATTCCTCTTCCTTGTGCAAGTTTGGTCATCTGTTTCAAGAATGCATCATCCATCTCTTCAGACTGGCATATAGACCCCCACAATGAAAAGTCAAAGTTTCACTCACTGTAGCAGCTAGGAAAAATAACTGGACACTCATTATTTTGTGCTTATATCCTGAATTTTCTGATGCCTATTATCTGCACTTTGTTATCTGTTTTAATCTGTATTTTTGTAATTTTTGCAATTTTTTGTGATTTAAATTCTTTTGTGCCTTGCTGGTCAATGACCGTAAATAAATCGACTGACTGACTGACTGCTCCTGTTCTATAGTTCAGTTAACTTAGTAAGGCTTCTTTCAAAGTAATCTTTTTTCTGCATCTTTCAACATATTTTATGTGTCAGGTCTGAATAAATGCAAATTAAGACAGATTATGGATTGGCAGATGTTCTGTGAAAGCTCTATTAAGAATTACACAGCAGTATTGAAAGCACTTCTCCCTGGTAATTTCAAGACCCCCCCCCCCTCCTTTCATACTCATAGATCAAGAACTTGTCACTGCTTAAAGCAGGATATCCTCCAGGCACACAAAGGAAGTGCATCTGGAAGCCAGGAACTGCTGCAAACCATAGCAAAACAGATAAGGCTATTTTCTTTAAAAACACAAGTGCCAATGCTGCGGAAAGCAACAGTATTCTTAAACAATATGACATCAATTGGAATTAATGCTGTTCCTTTAGTTCAGTTCCAAGAAAAGCCATCTCATAGTAATCATACTAAACAAGATCAGTTAAGATATTTGACATATTGGCACCAACACCAGAAAAATTACCAGATGCAAAGGCTTGGTGCTATCTCAAAAAGGGAAATATGAGCAGATTTTAATTCTGACTACCATGGTTATAGCCATTTTCAAGAGGGGTTCTAAGAAGATCTTCTAGTAAACCAGCACAAAGGTCTCCAAGTGAGAAGTCTCCAGCATAATTTTCATTAACATGCATGAAGGAGGATAACCCAGATGCAACAAATCCCCCAGCATGGGAAAGCCAACTGACAGGGTTGCATCTCCCTCAAAAAAAAGTTGAGGCAGAGAGAATCCCCACATAAATTTCCCAAACAACATATTTTATGAATATATCAGCAAGACATATAAAAAGGAATTGCACGTTAAATATAAATAATCCTAGATAGAATGTTCATTTTGAGTGTATAAACTTTACCCCACAGAGACAAGCTTAAAGTTGCCTATTGTCTACATCCAAAAATGTATCAGCAATTAGCTTATTACAATTTAGCACAATCATATGTGTAATATCTCTAGGAATCTGTATTTCAAGTTAATTAATGACATCTAGGCACTCCTAAACATATAAGCAAATACACTCTGTGATATATTATCTCCCAGTGGCATCAACTCAGATTTTATCCAACTGATCAAATATCCAGACAAGTCTCCAAAGGTATTAATCATATTCATTGATGCAGGAATGGAAGACTGAGGTCCCAAAATAAACAAAGGACCATCTGCATAAAGAACAATTTTAAATTCTAAGTAATTATAAAGCAATGGATATTATTATTATTTTGTCTAACGGCAAAAATCAGAAGTTCCAAAAATAAATCAAAAATAAGAAGAGAAAGAGAGCAACCTTGCCTAACACCTTTCTCAAATGGGAATGACTTGGAAAATGCACTATTAGTCATCACACTGAATCTGGGAAATGAATAAAGAATTCTAAATTGGTGAGAAAAACCGAATTTAGTCAATGCAGCAAAGATAAATCTCCAGTATATTTTGTCAAAAGCTTTTTCAGCATCAAGTGAAAGAATGGCAACATGATCAGATCTCTTATTATTTAAAGCAATCAGATCAGTGGCCAGCCTAAGACTGTCACAGACTTGTCTATCTTGTTTAAATCCTACCTGTACATGTACCAAAGTTGTAATAATCTTTTGAAATCTGTTAGCAAGAACAGCAGGCAATATCTCAACATTTATTAAAAGAAAACAGCTGAAAATCTGCACATCTTTGTTGAGTTTAAAAATCATGGTGATTATAGCATTATATTTATTAACAGGGCGGCAATGAGCCAGACTCAAAAATCTAGTTATACAATTGATGAAGACTTTGAATTAAGCAATCTGCAAAGCAGGATTTTTAAATTTAAACTGCATTTTTAATAAATTGCTTTTTAAAGAAAAAATTACCTAAAGATAGTTTAACTGATTTTCTATTTAGCATACATTATAGTCCAAAGGTCCATGAAATAATGATTAGTTTTGAATTAGGTAGCATGACACTGTACATTCATGCAATGTTTAAATTCTTTGTTAAATTAATTCCATTAATTCATTCATAATATCATGGTCTTCTAGAGGTTTCTGTAAGATTATGCTGGACAAATATTATCACAGATGCTTGGTTTTGCAGTTCTCAAAAGTGTGAATTTTATCTGCAGAGATAACGTGCCTCTTCTTCACAGTAAAAATGTTATAAAATAAATATGCAAAGTTGAGAAAAAGACCTTAATCTAATTGTTCATTTGCAAATCTATGTACACAGAATCAACCCCTGACTTCTTAAGTGCTAAATTCCAAGAAATTCAATAAATAAAAGATTGTTTGGAATATAATAGATCTGCACAAGCAGCTAAGTGTGAGGAAAGAAGGGCAAGCAGTAAAAATGCAAGTTAAACCTTTTGAGCAGAATACTTCACAAGCCTTGGGATTTTTGTGAGTACAGCCTGAGGTTTATCATATTATTCTCTCCCTAGAGGAGAAAATTTATGATGGCAACATACTGTAAAAGAGACGCAGTTTGGGAATATTTTAATGAAATTGCTCTATGAGTAAGGAATGCAAGCATGCAAAACGCAAACACCGCAACAATGAAATGCAAGACCTGGTAATGCAAATGAAACTGGAGATAATTCACCTTGCAATACTTTCATAATGTCATATTTATCTATGTATTTCTAATAGTATAACCAAATCAGTATTTTTTGATAAAATGGTAAAACTAATCTGAAAAGTTATTATTCTAAAAATGAATGTTCACCTGGTTGTAAATATTAAGATCATTCCAAGAAGAATTAGGGGTGGTTTTTTTTGCAGAAAACCATGATTTAAATCTAGTCTTACTGACTAGAGTTTTAAATCAAGATTTAAATTGATTTGATTTAAATCAAATTCACCTGTATACAAAGGTTTTGTACCATTCAATGTGTAACACATCTGGTTCTGGAGATTTGCCATTATTCATATTCATTAACACTGCCTTTATTTCATCTGTGCATAAAAGCTCAGACGGAATCTGTTACTGAATGTTATCTAAACACAGAAGATCAAGGTAAGAGAAAAATGTTTCCAGATAATTTTCTGTGAATTCCTTGCCTTTACTATACAATTCAGAACAATACTTATAAGTATTGTTCAGAATAATACTTATAGAACTGTAGATTTATTTCACTAGAAGCAATATATATTGCATTCTTCTAATCTTTGATCAAAGGAATACAATTCCTCTTATTTTGTTGTCTTTAATGATATGCTAGAATTGTACCAGGTCTCTAACCACTTTCCCAATATGGCTGGCACAAAGAAATTAGAGCAAATTAGAGCAGCATGGCCAATTGGCTATGCTGGCAGTGGCTGATGGGAATTGTAGTCCATAACATCTGGAGTGCCAAAGGTTCACCACCACAGAATTAGAGCATTAGAGCAAATTAAAGCATTTGCTTCCATTGATAGTATATTACTTGTGTTACTTAGTTTATATTTAACTTTTTTGCTATTCATTTCATCTACATTTTATTTTAGGAGATGCATACGAACTGATTTTTCCTCAAATAAAGGCTTTACAAGCATTCCATTTAATAGCATACTATACCTTGTCTCACAGAAAGAGAATCGGCTTGATTCATCTTCTGCAAACCTTTTCCAACTACTGCCAAAGAAACACCTTGACGATCAACTACACTAATACTAAGATACTGGTATTTGGTAAATCTTGGAAACCACTGAGCAGAATGCTGTTAAAACTGCTGTGACGTTTCCCCTCCCTGAACAGGGCCCCTGGGGGGTGGAACCTTCCCTCCCTTTCCTGGGGGCTATCTTCCCCAGAGATGTCCTTTTCCAATTGGCCCGAGGGGCCAAGAAATAATTTAGCCCACAGGGTGCCTGGTGTTGGAGGCGGCCCGACACTGTTTCCCCTGTTCCCTCTTCCCAACTTCCCGTCGTGCCTGCCCTAGGTCCTGCTGCAGTTACTTCACTGCCCATGGGACCTAACCCCTAACAGCAGACACGCACAGCCCAGTTCCTTCACTGGGGTCTGTCCACTCCCCGAGTAGAGCCTTCCTCTGCCCGCTCATCCGGCTCAGCCTTCCACGCCCTAGGACTCCTCCCGCTGTTACTAAGCCTCCCTCCCTCGTCACCCCGCTGCAGGGGCAGCTCCCGAACTCCGGCGCTTCCCTCCTTAAATGCCCTTCCTGGCCTTAAAACCCTCCCCCTCCCCAGCTGATGCCAGCGCCAAGCAGGCTCAGCTGCACTTCGGGCGCGGCCGGGGCTGCGGCTCCCCGTTGCTCCCGGCCTCCCCGCCGCTTCCCCGGCAGGTCTCTCCATTGCGCGGCTGCGTGCTGGGGCCGCGGAGCATCGGCTCCGCCCAGGGATTCCCCGGCGGCTCCTCCGGGGATGCCGTGGACTTTCCCCAGCCGCCCGCTGGCTCCGGCACGGGTGTGGGGGCAGCCGGAATCCCGGCCGCCGGCCCAATAGTCCCGGTCGCCGGCAGGGCTCTGCCGGCGCCCGGACAACTGCTGTGATAGCCCAAGGGATTCCAGGGATACAGGTGGTTTTAACCATGATGGCCATTTCAATATTAGGACTTTTTTCTACTTCCTCTGAATCGCATTTTTATCTTTTGGTGGGACGGTATATAGCTGTTCCCTGATTTATTTTAATATATTTTGATAACTCAGCCATCATCTAATTTTTAAAGGTACATCATTAAGAAGAGAAACATTAAGGCCCCATAAACCAGGTGGTCTAATCCAGTCTGAAAACTGAAGGACGAATAATATGGGGGCATGATCAGAAATAACAATAACATCAGGCAGTAATCTGGGCATCAGAGAACTTGAAACAAGAAAATAGTCTAGCTGGAAACAATTATATGCACAGAATAAAACTATAATCCCTGACCACTGGGTGCAATACATGCCAGGGATCAATCAACCATATAGGTTTTAAGTATAAATCTCACCAAGGAATATTCTTTGTGTGGGGTTAGACTTCAAACCAAAGCTGTTTCTAGGATGCCATTAAAATCTTCCCGCATTTCATCAGAATCTCCCCCGCAAAAATGTGGTAAAAAACAGTGACTTTTAACATATGGAAATATAACAGATGTTCAAGAAAATAAGTCCTGGCAAAAAAATAAAGGACAAAGGCAAAAAAAAAATGGCTGTTATACTTATAATTAGTTTCAAGATTAAGAAAGGAAATTAATATGGCAAGAGGTGTAATAAGGGATCTGACAGAATTTGAAAAGGAGATTATGCAACAAAAAGAACATTTATTAGGACAAATTTACAAACTGTCACTTCAATTTGAAACAGAAACCAAACAAGTGGAAACATGTATGGTCAGATGGATGCAAAACTTTGAGGAAGTATCTTTTCAAAATTAGGAAATCTTATGGATGAATGGTATAAAATATACTATCAGCCAAATGTTACGAGAAAATGGTACAAGAAGCTCTATTGGTGATATATCACTCAAAAGGATATCAAGAAGATAGACAAGAATTACAAAGGGAAATGCTGGAAATTTAAAGAAGTGTATGGCTCTTTTTATCATATGTGGTGGATGTGTAGAAAATTTTTAAAATTCTGGAAAGAAATTCATGCAGAAATTTCAGGGGGGAAAATCGAACTTGCAACAAATGCTACGGCAATGTTATTACACATGATGCCAAAATATTCCAAACATTTCAAAAGAACTGTTTCAATATTTGATAAAGGCAGCCAGAATAGTATTTGCAACAAAACATCAGGCAGAAGAATGTACAAGGCAGAGAATTGGGAAAATAAACTAGTGAAACATGCAACAGTGGCAAAACTAACAAAACTAGCAATTAAAGAATTCCAAGACAAATGGAAAAAGAGAATTATTTATATCATCTCCCTCTCAAAAAAATTATGCTGAAAAGAAGATATTGTTAAAGTGATATATATGATATATTGTATATTAGATTGAAAAGGGGTTTCAAGGAAAACAAACATATTAATCACTTTCTGAAAAATTATAATAATTTGTTGATACAACTTGTATTCTGTTATAATTTTTTTAGAAAGTTATGAAAGAAAGTATTTATCTGTTTTTACATACTTTGGATTATTAGGATTTATATTAAGACTACCCATTGTTAGTAATTGGTAATTGTTTTTTTTATTTCTATATCATATTATATGTAATGTTTGGTTTTGTCTCTTAGTCTTTGCAACTAACTAATTATGATTAGAGCCCTTTGAGGATGAAGCGGTCTACAAAATCTAATAATAATTAAAAAATGATTTGATTCACGTTTCTTTTTTCTGTTTTGTTAATTTCTATCTATATTTTTAAAAAATCTCTCCGCACCAACAGGTAAGTCATATGTAAAATTAACCAAGTGACTGATGAAATCTATCTGGAGCATCCACATTTGGACCACACAGATTAATCATAACAATAATAGAATCAGAGCTTTTCACTACCAAAATAATTAAGCAACTATTTGCATCTGTAATCACTTGCTGGACCTGAAAAGGCATATGCTTGTATATCAATACAGTAAACCTTTAGAGCACAGGTGTCAAACTCGCAGCCCTCCAGATGTTACGGACTACAGTTCCCATCATCCCCTGCCAACATCATGCTGGCAGGGGATGATGGGAACTGTAGTCCGTAACATCTGGAGGGCCGCGAGTTTGACACCTATGCTTTAGAACGATTAGATGTATCAGTAATATATGCCTTATTAACCCAATTCTTATATAAATAATTCTAATCCTTTGCCACTACATGAGTTTCATGTAAAAACGCCACATCAACTTTAAGATGTTTCATCTAGGAAATAATCTGCTGCAACTGAGCCCTGAGGGGATAGGGCGGGATAAAAGACAAATATAATAAATAAATAAACAAGGCAACATTGAAAAGGTTAAAAAAAAAAAGGCAGGCATTGGCGTCAGTAGCAGGCTGGCATTTTACAGAAAAGATGAGACAGCAGATCCAAGCAAGAAAGATTCCAGTATGGTTGTGGTGCAATTATAACTTCACACTTCAGAAAGTATCTAAAACTTTACTGCCTCAAAATGTCTTATGATCTTCAGCTTCTCTTTAGGCAGTGTGCTGTACAGATAAGGCGCTTGGAAGCTTTCTGAAAACTTTTTACTCACTTGAAAGTCCAGTTGTAGTCATGGGAAACTCGCTCCAGCACGTCTACCTTGGGTCCTGGAGCACTACAGAGCGGTCTGTTCCAGCTATCTCTAATGCGCACATATAAATTTCTGTTATAGAAGTTCTCAAAATCCTGGTACAAAGGGACAAAATCCTGAAAAATAGAGAGCATTCAAAGTGATTGAAAGGTCATGCCTAAAATCTCCCCACCCCCCAAAATTAGGGAAAGTAATAAAATGCATTTGATAGTATTTTTCTACTCAGCATTAATGCAAGATTTTCTTCACATGTCATAGAAAGCTTAAAGTCCGTGCAGTTTTTCCATGCACACTTCACCTAGAAGCCTCAACGGATAAAGCCATTTTAATCAACTGCCCATCCGTCTATGCTCTTTATCTTACCCCTGTTCTCACCATAGTGATGAAATCTTAGGTGCCTGTGCCTGCAGCCCTGGAGGACTTAAAAAACCACACAGTGATTCTAGGAATCTGAAATTCCTAATTCAGATTTAACAGTTATAGACTTATATTGTCGAAGGCTTTCACGGCTGGAATCACTTGGGTGCTGTGTGGTTTTCGGGCTGTATGGCCGTGTTCTAGCAGCATTCTCTCCTGACGCTTCGCCTGCACCTGTGGCTGGCATCTTCAGAGGATCCTCTGAAGATGCCAGCCACAGATGCAGGCAAAACGTCAGGAGAGAATGCTGCTAGAACACGGCCATACAGCCCGGAAACCACACAGCACCCAAGTTATAGACTTCTTACAATAACTAATTACAAGGTTGTGAGAGGGTGTGGGGGGTCACAATCCTTCCACTGGTTGACTGTGCCACACCCTGCACCAGTATACAATACCAGTTCATTCATTCATTCATTCGACTTTTATACTGCCCTCCCTCGGAGGGCTCTGGGCGGTGTACAACTCATATAATCTAAAATAACAAGAAGAGCACATTCAATAAATATATACAGTATAATAAAATTAGGGCACTAAATTTCACATTAAAACCATTTAAAACAGCGCACAAAACATCGCGTCCGGCAATCTAAAGGTCCCTCTGAGGAGGGAACGGAAAGGCCCAAGATGTAAAAGGCTGCAGATGATAAAAAGGGAAGGAGGGAGACAAGAGGCATCCATCAATGCCAGGCACTTATTTCCCATTGAATTATAAAAAGTTTCAAGGAAAATGGAAGCAAGGAATTTACGCACTTCCTTCCACAGCAGGATGCTTAGTGTAAGAACAGATTCCGTGCTGTACTTCCTTTGAAATTAAGAACCCAAGAAAAAAAAAGGGGGCAAAGATATCTATGCCCCGCCATTTGACAGCCATTTGCCACCAACTGATCATGCCGCCATTTGATAGCATAATCTTTATTTGCTTTCACTGGACAGCATACCAAGCCTGACCAAGAGCCCTGATCGCAGTCTGACTGAGCTGGGACTAGGATTTCTCTTTAATTACAACCTAGGTCAGTGATGGCGAACCTTTTTGAGACAGAGTGCCCAAATTGCAACCCAAAACCCACTTATTTATCACAAAGTGCCAACCCAGCAATTAAACCTGAATGTTGAGGCCTTAGTTTAGAAAAAAACCGGTTGGCTCCCTCTTCCTCCGCCCCACCGGCTTGAGCAGGGGCCAGCCTGCTCTATCCTTCAGCAAGTCCCACACAAACCACTCTGTGCCTCTCTAGCATCTCTGCCTCCTCTGCGCCCCGCCCCCTTGGGCAGCAGCCACCCGGAGCACAGGCACCAGGCCTGCCAGCCAAGTCCTCCCTACTCACCATGGTGCGCGCATGTCGTGCTCAGTGGCCCAGGCCAGCCTAGATGTGTGTGTGTGTGGTGTGTATGTGATTTTCCGCCCCCCACATGATGAACTCTGTGTGTAGGTGCCCACAGAAAGGGCTCCGAGTGCCACCTCTGGAACCCATGCCATAGGTTCACCATCACTGACCTAGATTAATGATTTTCTTCCAGTCCATATTAAAAACTATGGAGACAAAAAGGACTCAAGCAGATAACAGATCCGACTAAGAGCCCTTTGGGGATTGGGTGGGATAGAAATACCAATAAATAAATAAACAAACAAATGGGCACTTCTGCTTATACAAAGGAGGGGTCTGATTTCTGCAGGCTTCTTATTTGAGATATTGCCTTCCATGCTGCTGAATGTGGGAAATGATGGACGAGTGTCTAGAAGATGATCCGCTCTGACTGAGCAGCAAAATTTGACCATAACGATCCTCTAGAACCAAGGGTGATTCTTGCTTGGTTCTGGGTGACAGTCTCCCAGCACCTTGTGCTGATGCTTGTGGAGTGTCCCAATGTGTTGGGGAACACAACGCCAAGCACCTCAGTTCTGAGTGCCTCAGTTCCAATGATTTAGAATGGGGTTCTCTTGCTGGGTTCCTGCTCCTTGGTTGAGACACCTTGAGAGAGAACAGCGTTGAGGGATCTTTTGATCAGGTTACCTACGTTCCTGAGATGCTGGTCTCTTCTTGGGACTCCTTGTGCTTGTCACCTCCCTTCTTTTTCTGAACCTTTTCAGCTGCGGCTCTGAGACGGCCTAGCCATGTGGATTGAAGCAGAGGCCGAAGTGGCCACAAGTACTGATAGGGTAGGAGAAGACTTATCATTTCCCTCCAATGGATTGAGTGCCTGTTCATACAAGACCACCTTGAGGCAGGCCATACTTTGCCTTGCCTGAGGAGTCAACAACAAAAAGTCTTACGCGTCGAGGAAATATGAGTCTCCTCCAGGCACAAGAGACACTTCTTATGAGGGTCTGCTTTAGCCATCATTATGCTACAAATAGCACATTTTTTTGAAAACTGCAGTGTACTTCAGACACGGTGAAATGGCCTGAAACCTAGTGAAATAACTGAACTACAGAGGAAAGATCTATCCTCCATGGCAGCGAATGCAGAACTGAGGGAACGGCACACCTCCCCCACCTTTTACATACTACAATTGGGCAGGAAAGTTACCGCTAAAGGAAAAGGGGGAATAACTATTGGACTTACCCGTGAAGGGTTCTTCTCCATTGAGTGGAAGAGGACATCTGGGTATTCTTCATCAACCAATCAGGGAGGCAGGAATACTTAATGAATTTCTAGCTTCCTTGGTTCGTTGGGAAGCGCCTCTTTGCCCTCCAGTTCGGAGTCTCTGCCTAGCAGTGCCATAAATACTCTTTCATTTACTTAAAGCCTTCCCTGCTTGAGAGAAGACTCACAAAACAGAGTAAACGGAGTGAACTGATTAAACAAACTAGGTATAGCATGGGAGATCCCCAACAAACAAATACCGTACACACTCGCATATAAGTCGACTTTCCAGCATGTTTTTAATGCTGAAAAAGTCCCTCCCCGACTTATACGCAAGTCACCCCGCCTCCTCCCCTGCCCCCACCCCTACTGAGCCTTTCCCTCCCTCCCCGGTCCATCAAAAAAAAAAAAACCCTCCAGGCACTCACCACTCATCCTTGCTACTACTGGCAGGCACAAGGCAGTTAAAAACATACACACACACACCCCAGGAGCCTTTCCCTCCCTCTCCAACCCATTAAAAAAACCTTCCAGGCACTCACCACTGGTAGCGGCTGCCACTGGCTGGCATGAGCTAGTTAAAAAAACAAACACAGAGACTCCAGGGAGCCTTTCCCTTCCTCCCCCCCAGTCCATCACAAAAAAACCCTCCAGCACTCACCACTAGTCACTCCTACCAGTAGTAAAAACACATTTTAAAAATGTATTCACCATACAAGCTTTCACTAATTCCATTCGATACAGATTTCATATTTAACCATTAAAGAGGAAGGGGTGGGGAATATACACATATGCAGGCAACACAGTATACTAGCAAAGGCATTGCCAGCAGTAGTCTGCGCTTCTTAAAATGGGGTTCTGAGTTCATGAGTTCTTGTGAGAAAGGCTTTGAGTACTCTTCTAACTTAAGCCAGTAGACCTGTTTTGGATGTTTTGGCTCTGGGCAAAAAATAGGAAGGAGAATTTCCTGTTGGGTATGGAATCTAGAGTTCATCCTGGGGATGAATGCTGGATCTGTACGTAGGACCTCTGCCAACAACGCTACAACACCCTTCTTGCCGACATCACCACTATAAGGAAGATGACTTTCATTCTCAGGAATTTTAAGGAAATGTTCATCAATGGCTCAAACGGCAGTTTGGTTAATGCATGCAACACAGTGTGTCGTTTCCAAGTAGGAAAATGGTGTCGAACTGATTTATCTTTAAGTCTAGCTCCCCAAAGAAACCTCCTGATGTGAGTACAAACTATGTCCCTCTAGCGACTGGACCACAGAAGCAACGGCCGCCACTTGCCGGTGAAGATTGGAGGAACGTAAGCCTGAACTGAAACCATCCTGAAGAAAACTAATGATTTCACCCACAGACGGACATGTTGGTTTCACCTTTTTTCTCCAGCACCACAGAACAAATGCCTTTCAGGTCATGTCGTAAATCCGCCTAGTGGAAGATCTCCTAGAGGCCAGGATGATGTCAGCAACTCCAGCGCTATACCCTTTGGAAATTAGCAACCGCCATTCAACTTCCATGCGGTCAAGCTCAAGCACCCTGGCTCTGGGTGAAGAACAGGTCCTTGGTGGAGAAAATTTCTGTGCTGGGAAAGGCGGAGTGTGTGTGTGTCAAAAGGTTGAGAATATTGGTGAACCACAGTCTTCTGGGCCACAATAGTGCCACCAGGATGATTTCTGCCCTCTCCTTTCTGATTTTGTGCACGACTCTGGGAATCAGAGGAATCAGAGGAAAGGCATACAATAGGTCTGGAGGCCATGTTGAAGAGAGTGCGTCTGTTGCTTCTGCTAGTGGATGTTTGAACTGCGAGAAGAATCTGGGCATCTGTCTGTTTTGGTAAGACGCAAAAAAGTCCAGAACCGGTGTGCCTGGTGATAGTGCAATCATCAAGGAGACCTCTTTGTTGAAGGACCACTCTCCCGGATGGATTGTCTGCCAGCTCAACCAGACCGCCTGGACATTGAGGATTCCTCAGATGTATTCTGCTTGGACTGACATGAGATGCATCTGAGCCCACTGTAGAGTAAGATTCACCTCCTTCTGCAGCAGAAAGGACCTGGAACCGCTTTGACGATTCAAATAGGCTTTGGCTGCCATGTTGTCCGTCTGGACTAATATGTGAGAACCCTGAAGCGGGTCTGGAAATGCTGTAACGCCCATCGATGATCTCTGAACATGTTTACCATCTCTTCACGCATGGCTGCTCTCTCCATAAAGTAAGACTCCTTAATAAATTGCAATATTTCTGCTTTAAGGGTACAGGGGCTCTTACCCACCTCCTCCTGATTGTCAATGGGTTCTGCTGGCTCTTGAATAATGCTGGAAGCCGATTCCAGGCCAGTATGGGCCTGGAGAAGGGCTCCAGAGCACACTTGGCTCTTCTCTGCCAAAACGCGCCTCCCTGCAGTTGCGGCAGCCATTTTAGACACAGCCGCAATTTTCATGCCAAAATCGTCATTGCCGGAGTGTGCCTCATGGCGCAATGCCATTGCAAGGGAGAGGGAGCGGGTCACCCAGTCTTGAGACGTACCTTCCCTTGCTGGCAATAGGCTGGTCTCCAGCTGTGTGTCCTCCTCCAAGGACAGGAAGACCTTCTCTCTCCGAGGCATCATAATACTAAGCCCCCACCCCACTCCGCCTTTGTCTGAGCACAAGACAAAAGGACAGTAGCCGGCTAGATGGCACCCAAAAAGGAGTGCCTCATTACCTCTACGGCCCTAAGAAAGGGCTGTAGTCCCCTCCCTTAAAAGCAGGCAGCACTGAGAAGAAACCTTATAGTGGTTTCACTTTCTACAGAGACAAAGTATAGATAGCACAAGACAGACTCTATACTGCTACTGTATATACTGGCGTATAAGACTACTTTTGAACCCTGGGAAATCATCTGTAAAGTCTGGGGTCGTCTTATACGCTGGGTACTGAGCGGGTGGTACTGAGCGCCCAGGATCTGGAGCAGCAGCTCTGCTGCTGCTGCCCCGCGCACTGGGTTCAGTTCCTCACTCCTGAACACGAAACTTGCCCTACTCTAGCTTGGCCAGCCGCCTGCCTGCCTGCCTCCCTGTCTGTGCAACTGCAGCCCGTCGCCACCACCTGCCATGATCCTAGTGCATGCTTTACCTTTAGAGTCAGCCCTGTCGGCGTCCGTGGGGCTGGCTACTCCCGAGCTGACGGAGGTGTTGCTACTGGATGGGAAGAGACTCCTGTGCCTAAAGAGCCCCTTCCTTATTTCTGCAAAACCAGGAACCAATGCACCAGCTCTTTAAAGGCGCAGGAGGCTCCCCCCCTTCCCACACACACTTGACGAACTTTTCTGCTCCCCAAGGATGGAGCTGTGGAGCCAACATGGGAGAGGGGCTCCTGGTTTCACTTTCTCTTTTGCCTGGTTTGCTGCTCCTTCACCCCGGCTCAACCAACATCCCCCTCCGAAATGGGTTTCTTGCACATCCTTCCAGCAGAACCGCATGCAGGGGCAGACCAACTTTTTGTCCCCCTGTCCCCCGGGGACATGCGCACTCTTCACCCCGCCAGCACCTCTGCAAGCGGAGTGGAGCTCAGGAGCTGTTTCCCAGATAGAGCACCCAAGTTCTCGCTTCCTTCCACACAAAGATCAGCCTGCCGGTCTCCTGAGGGCGAGGCAGGGCAAAAGACACAGCAGAACCACTTTATTAAAAACGTGTTTTATAATCTAAATGACAACACATGCCAGCAAGACCGAGGCGCTACCCCCCCCCCCCCGGCATGGACGCAGCCACCCGCTGGCTCCGGCCCCTCCAGACGGACCTCCCAGCAGGTCTCCCTCCTTCTCCTGCATGCTCTGGGGGTGCCCGGCGCCTCGCTTATCCTCCCCCCTGGCGTTGGCGTGCGGCGCCTGCCTTCAGAACTGTGCTGGATCTTGGTGGGGGGAGTGAAAGGCAGTGGTGGTGCCTGGAGCAGTTGACTGGGAGACTGTCAGTGCGCCCCCCCGCCCCCCCGAGAGAGAGATGATCTGGAAACTTGGTGAATGTGAAAGGGGGGGTCAAGTTTCTCCTCTTCCTCTGAGTGGGAAAATTTCCCCAAGTTGTTCGGGGCACGATTCTTCGGAGTTCTCCTAGAGACGTCCAGCAGCTGCATGTCATAAGCATTTGACGTAGTCTTATACGGCGAGTATATCCCAAACTCTATATTCTAACTGGAAGAGTGGGGGGGGGGGGGTCGTCTTATACGCCCAGTTGTCTTATACGCCGGTATTAACAGTACTGTTCTCCCTGAGGCAGGAAAAGAACTGGAGGGCAAAGGAACAGTTCCCAACAAACGAAGGAAGCTAGAAATCAATTAAGTATTCCTGCCTCCCTGATGGGTTGATGAAGAATACCCAGATGTCCTCTGGTTCAATGGAGAATAAGTGCATCTTAAGACTACAGTTACAGAAAAGAAACTTTTTGTTCTATCCGTGATAGACCTGCACATGCGCAGTCCCAATGTGGGACTACACAGAAGATCCACAAAGAAGAACCAGCTGTTACCATATTTTGACAGGACCATAAAACAGGCCATCACTCATTAACCCTCAATAGGAAAATATGTGAAAGATTCAAATTTGACCATCCTGACAAAATCTGCTCTAATATTACCATAACAATGCACCAGCAAATTCTATTAATCTTTTCTTTAATCTTCAATAGTCAAACATCTCCTTGTTAGGTCAATTCACTGCCCCAGTCAATTTGTCATTTGGAGTGAGACCTGTGACTCTCATAAAGCATTTTAAGTTAAAAATATTAAGTTATAATAAATTCCAGGTCTCCTATGAACTGTAAAGCTGAGCACAATGCTACCCAATTATGACAACCATTTTAGAATGTCTTTGAGGGCCTGTATCTATATATTTCGAACAAGCAGGGTATCCCCACCGTAGCTACTTCATTAAGTTTTCAGATCAAACCAATTATAAAAACACTACATTTGACTAGAAAAGGAAAGCTAGGTGTTTGCTAAAAAGTTTGGTCCCCTCACTGTGAGTGGCTTCACCTGCAACCCCATCGCCTCAACCACTTATTTGGAAATACTTACCAATTGCTCTTCTCTCTCTGTTGTATTACGACATTTCTCAATTTTCCAGTACCGCAAAAAGTCTCGAAGATATCCAAAAAGGGTGAGAACACCATAGCCTACATAAGTCAGCACTGCAACCAGCATTGGAGTTTCTTCAAAATCTTCAAGGAAGGGTCTTTTATACATGGCTCCATTGTGGGTAATATGATGAATCTGGGACAAAAGAAATTGTATTAAAAACATGTAGATACCACCAGTTTCCCAAGAACTTCATATCAAATCTTTGTGGTATTCAGGAACCACTGGTCAGTCCAGCAAGACCACGTTTCACTGAGCCACCTTTCCAGAAGCCATCCCATTGCCACAATACTACTACACTTAAGTTTCTATGCTACTTCTTCCTCCCAGATGGACTATAATGCCAGATTATGCCGCTCTCAATGAACACTACAAGTGTATGAGAATAAATTCACATACAAAAGAAGCCATAACCAGAGTTTCCAATCTTAAGAATGGTTAGGAACTAGCAAATGATGGTCCTTGTAAGTCTTTGCATTGGACTCCAGAAGAGAGATCAACACACATCCAGCTTGCCCACATTATTCGATGACAGTACAAGAGTTTAGTAGGTCATGGAGTCAGCCACCAACATATAAAGTCAAATAAGGCTGGAGGACACTGTGTGCCCATATTGTGCTACCAAGGTTCTCCATGAAGATGAAGCTATCAGATTTAGCTATAAGAGTGCAACAGTGTTGACACTTCTATCACCTGAAATGTTGCTCTCTTGCAGTTATTCTGAAAGGAGCTCCAAGGCGCAAAATGGTAAGCTGCAGTACTGTAGTCAAAAGCTCTGTTCCCAATCTGAGTTCGATCTCAGCAAAAGTTGGTTTCAGGTAGCTGGCTCAAGGTGGACAGCCTTCCATCCTTTTGAGGTCAGTAAAATAAGTACCCAGTTTGCTGGGAGTAAAGTGAAGATGATGGGGAAGGCAATTGCAAACCACTCTGCAAACACAGTCTGCCTAATAAATGCTGTAGTGGGGCATTGCCCCATGGGTCAGTAATGACCAGATGCTTGCAGAGGGGACCACCTTTACCTTTTTAGTTTCTCAGAGCAGCTGGCTCTGAGCATAATTTGCACTGGGAGCCAAGGAGAGACTGGAGGTTCTCAAAGTGACTAGTTATCAGGCTGTTTGCAAACCTACACATAGCAGAGCTGACAAAATCAGATTGTCTTGATATGAATGACGCCCAGTGATGGAGAAAGTTGACATCCTTGCAGAAGACTCTCTCTAGTTCCAATCAGGACAACATGGCTGCTATGACAGAAAGCACAGCACAGCTGCCACATTCAACTTTGCATAGCTGCCACGTTCAACAGCTCCATCACTGCATTTAAGAACATAAGAACATAAGAACTAGCCTGCTGGATCAGACCAGAGTCCATCTAGTCCAGCACTCTGCTACTCGCAGTGGCCTTTGGGAGCTTACGTGCAGGATGTGGAAGCAATGGCCGCCTGCTGCTGCTGCTCCTGAGCACCTGGTCTGCTAAGGCATTTGCAATCTGAGATCAAGGAGGATCAAGATTGATAGCCATAAATCGACTTCTCCTCCATAAATCTGTCCAAGCCCCTTTTAAAGCTATCCAGGTTAGTGGCCATCACCACCTCCTGTGGCAGCATATTCCAAACACCAATCACACCGTTGCGTGAAGAAGTGTTTCCTTTTATTAGTCCTAATTCTTCCCCCCAGCATTTTCAATGTATGCCCCCTGATTCTAGTATTGTGAGAAAGAGAGGAAAAAAATCTCTCTGTCAACATTTTCTACCCCATGCATAATTTTATAGACTTCAATCATATCCCCCCTCAGACGTCTCCTCTCCAAACTAAAGAGATTTGTTTTACATTTAACTGAACACAGCAGATCAAAAACGTCTATGCATGGCAACTTCCACTTTCCATGATCAAACAGTTACAAAGGCATATTCTTGTAAGTCAGACATTCTGCAGTTATGATAGATGGCGGTCTGATTATTGGAGTCTAAGGGCTTCAACTCGTTGCTTGAATGAGACTAGGTTGGGATGTGCGACTACTTCAAGGGTCAAGGAGCTGGAGAATGTACAAAAACCCTTCCTTTCTATCCACAGAAATCCTCTGTTGACATCAACTACTTTAACCTTCAATAAAATTACATGTAGCACTGAAAACAAAGTTACGCTCACCAGTAACTGTTGTTCACTGAGTCTTCTGTGCAGACCCGCATGGGGACTGCACAGGCCCAGGCCAGCCACGGTGAACTGACCGGAAGGCATCAAAAAGTTTTTGAGCGCTTGGAGTGTTCTCCCTATTCCCTTCCAGATGCAAAAGCATACCTGACTACTTGAATTTCCAAAAGATTTATAGGCACGTTAAACTCACTTTCCAACCAATTACCCCAAACCTGTAGGGAGTTTCAGGAAGCTCTCCAACTGACTGGAGACACTGCCCTCTAGATGAGGTGAGAAAATCTGGGCCTTTTTAAAAAAATTCTATTACCATCATATTTTATGAAACAAAATAAAGGCACTGACTGCCAAAAGTACATTTTTTTCTGTTCTGTACCCACTTCACAGGCAGTGAAGACAATAAACTAAAGAAAGAATAGGTCTGGGGCAAGACTACATATAGCAGTGGCGGCGAACCTATGGCATGGGTGCCAGAGGTGGCACTCAGAGCCCTCTCTGTGGGCACACACAAACAGAGTCCCCACATTTAGGCTGGCCTGGGCAGCTGGGCTTGATTATTAGCATTAAACCTAAGACCTACTTTTGGGGAAGTAGTGTAGGTAATCCTGTTAAGCACTGTTAAACCCCACTGATTTTCATGCAAAGTACTAAAGCATGATCCTTTATCTGGGAGTAAGCTCACTTGCTGGCAACGGGACTTGCTTCTGAGTAAACTCTCCTAGGGTCGTGATTCACCCGATGGAAGAGTTGCATGGTTGCTTCAAAGCAAAGCCACCAACTACCATCAAGCTTACTCCCGAGTAACGCACACCTTGAAGCCAACTGTTTTTGCTAAACTAAAACCTCAGTATTCAGGTTAAATTGCTGTATTGGCATTTTGCGATAAATAAGTGGATTTTGGGTTGCAATTTGGACACTCGGTCTTGAAAAGGTTCGCTATCACTGACATATAGGGTATTCAGAGAGGGGAGGAACTATGCATCATTGACCAAACCCAAGTGGACTAGCAAGAGAGGGACTTAAGGGCAGACGTGTGTGTGTCAAGCACCTCCAAGTTGCTTTGGACTTATGGCGACTCTATGAATCAATGTCCTCCCAAATGTCCTATTGTTAACAGAGCTGCAAAGCCTACTGTCAAGATCCTGAAAGGGAAATTCTGCCACTTGGGGCTTCTTCTGTCACAGCAGCCACTGTTAAGGGAGCAAATGAAGATCAAAACACAGCAAAAGATGGGAGAGAGGAATGAATTTTACATTGATTTGTACTAATCAGTGTATTGTTGGGTGTCTGGCTTTTAGTGTAAGTTAAAAGCAAAAAAAAAGAGGGGGGGAGACAAAGCTATATCCATGAATATCATCAAGCATAAGCCTACACATGAATTTCCTGTATTAGTTTCAAGCAAAACATAACCAATGAGGACAAAGCCACACATTCACTTTACGCACATTTTCCTCTCTCCCTTTCAGATGTGATCATCTTCTACATGTCATGTCATCTGATTTCATTGCCTGAGGCTATGTCCCTCTTAGCCCCAAAACAAAGCAAAAGCTTCCCCTTAACTCTACAGAGTGGGAAAGACTTCCAAGGCAAGCTCCCTTCTCAAAAGGTACCTTAATTTGGGTGCTGTGTGGTTTCCGGGCTGTATGGCCGTGTTCTAGCAGCATTCTCTCCTGACGTTTCGCCTGCATCTGTGGCTGGCATCTTCAGAGGATCTGATGCAGGCGAAACGTCAGGAGAGAATGCTGCTAGAACACGGCCATACAGCCCTCCCCACACAGCACCAATGATTCTGGCGTGAAAGCCGCTTGTGGTACCTTAATTAATTACCTCCTTCGTTTTGTTGCAGAGAGATCTTTTCCTCAACTCCATTTTATCCTCACTAACAACAGCGAGAGGTAGGTTAGGCTGATGAGCGTGTGGACTGACCCAAGGCCACCCAGCAAGCTTTCACAGCAGAAGGCGGGGGGGATCAAACCTGGGTCTCCCAGATCCTAGTCCAACACTCTAACCACTATACCATGGTGGCTGTCAATGCTTGACCAATGGGGAGGAGGCATGCAGACCTGAACGCTAACCACAAATATCCTTTGCCACCAGATATGGGAGAACAGGACACAGACACACCTTTCATAATGTGGGGATATTGTACCCTTATTAGATCCTTGAGCATCCTTAATACTGCATCAGCAAAAAGGGGCAAGGTACCATCACGTCTCCAGTTCACGTTAAGCAACTGACTTTTCATACTGTGCACTCGTATATCAGGGCTACCCAAGAAATGCAGCACTGATGCTTAGTTTGTTCCTGAAATCAAAGCGAACGATATAAATGGAAAGTAAACTTTAATATCTGGACGAAAGAAATATGTATTTATCAATGCCAGCTGAAGAAAACATGGTCATTGAGACTCAGTATGCATACATGAATGTTGATTTCTTTTTTTAAGCTCTATGACAGCTCTTCTATTCATGGTTTGCCAACCCTACAGGGTTACCGTAAGTCAGCTGTGACAGCACCGCGCACACACAAAGTGAGTTTGCCCTGTCCATGACAACTGTGTAAAATGTAAACATGCATATTTTTGGTGGCCACACAGGCACATCCATGATATGACATAGCACCACTTAGTAAATTGCACATTGTTAACTCAATTTTTTCTGTTAAGAACCCCTCTTTTCTGCTACAACAATATGAACAAAAGGATACACGTTAACATAATGGATAGCTTTGAGATAAATATATACTACACAGACAGCTGCAAAGACCTGTTCCTAGGTCAAACTTCCACCATGTAAAAAGGTTTAATTATCTTTCCGTCTGTGTCTACTATAAACAAAAGTCTAATAACAGATAAAACTAAGGGTCTACAAGACTATTCTTCCAATAGATATATTGTACCATGAGCTTTAACTAGAGTGCACTTGATACATGTGGAGGGGGAGCTAAAGCACAGAAAAGTTCACAGCATATTAAGGGAGACATACTAATCCTTGCCTTACGACAACTAAGCCCTATGATAGTGTAACACAGAAATACACTTGTCCCAAGCTGGGCAGGTACTGACAAGTGTAACTCCAACATTAGAGCAGAAATTAATAGTGCTGGGAAGGAGCAGGTCTTAACCAACATCTCCCCCGCCCCCTGGTCAGCCTGCCCCGCTGGTATAAGACAACGCTGATATGATTTACACAGATTACATGAAGACTGGAAACACAATCTCCACCCAGCCTCTAATCATATCCCAAAACCCTACCCCCATACCTTAGGATATAAACCTCAGTCAAGACCTCCACAGCTCAGAGGACAGGACATGATCCATGTTGCACATGCTAAGAACACAGACAGGGGGATTTGGTGATGGGAATCCTATAGAAAAGGAGCTTGTAGTTCAAGGGAATAGTCAGCACACACAGTCCACGAAGAGAACAAGCGATGGCGTCGCTTATATCTGACACTGGTCTGCTCAAAACCTTGGTAAGAATTCCATCCCAGAACAACAAACTCCAAAGGGGAACACCATTCCTCCATCGGGGGAAGCAAGCACATTATACTCCACACAGTGAGACAAAGGGGAAGCTGACCCAAAATTGGCTTCCAGAAAAACATTCAGGGTAAAAGGGGTCTCAAAAGAGCAGGAGGAAAAAAACACATGGGGGAAACAAATAACTGCAATACAGGCAGAAAAATGCATGTGGAAATCAGGGGACAAAACCAAAGTTGTATGGAGCCAGAAGTGACAAAAAACAACAACAAACCAACAGAAAAGCCCTACATGACTCTCTGCAAAATCTATTATAGTGCAAGCAGGACAAAAGAAGTAAGGGGGAGGGAGTACTACAGAAATAGCAAAACTCGCTGTATATCTCTGTAGAATAGCAGCAGCTGTTTGTCTTCTTTTCTTGGACTTTAACCTTATCCCTATTGGCCCATCACATTCTTTTTCAAACAATCAGACTGAATAGCTCCTCAGCCATTCGTAGGATACAAATTCATTCTTCTCATCACTTACCCAAAATGTCAACTTGTGCCAGGGGCTGTGTAGTTTGAGGTGCCTAATCAACCAAACATTAAGATGATTTTTGCTGGCAGAGAGGTATTTGAAGTAGTTAGCCCTGTTCTCCTCTACCCCCCCCCCCCCAATAAGCTGATCGTTCATAAACGATTGTAGCTGCAAACAAACAAAAAAGCTCTGAGAAATATGGTCAACTCAGTTCCTCTTAGGGCAACAAAGGTAGTTCTCTTATTGTCTTTATGTCAGGAAAAAAGTGACCTTATTTTCATTTGACATTTTTACTTTTGATCTGACTTTAAAATGTCAGCATGTGTGAACTTAGACCAGGGGTAGGGAACCTGCGGCTCTCCAGATGTTCAGGAACTACAATTCCCATCAGCCCCTTTCAGCATGGCCAATTGGCCATGCTGGTAGGGGCTGATGGGAATTGTAGTTCCTGAACATCTGGAGAGCCGCAGGTTCCCTACCCCTGACTTAGACAAAGGTGAGAATGGCAGAGAGGAAGACATGCAAAGCAACTGTGAAGACGAGATGGGGCAAAGGAAACATTTAGAAATAAGTGGTTCTAAGTAACTTAACTTTCTATCGCATTATGAAATAGTGGTAAGAGAACAATGCTACGAAGTAAGGCTGTGAATGCTCTTGCATGGAGACTCAAATTCTGTACTCAAAATTAGTTACAATAAGAAGCCTTTGCAACCATTTACTAAACATAATTTAGTCTGACTCCAAAATTATGATTATTTGTCAGGTAGAAGACAAAAAAGCCTGGAAAGAGGGAAATGGAGCAGGTGATCATTGGGGTCTGGGACATTCACAGAAAGTTTCTACAGGGAGCTCAGCTGCAGTTTCGGACATCTATTTTCCTCCTCCTTCTCGGAAGGGGAGCAGCAGAAGGCCGCTGCTTTCACATCCTGCATGTGAGCTCCCAAAGACATCTGGTGGGCCACTGCGAGTAGCAGAGGGTTGGACTAGATGGACTCTGGTCTGATCCAGCAGGCTCTTTCTTATGTTCTTTTTTTTTAAGCTTCAGAAGAAAATGGCAGCCTTTTGCCGTCTGATTTGCCAATCTGATGAGCTAATTTTTCAGAGAAGGATTTTATGCATGGTTTTAGAAATACAGCTTCTAGATTTCTTACATGAGGATAAAATTACTCATGAGTAAACCCAGACTGCAAGTGTTTCTCCCTTTGCAGCAGAGACCTGCACTGCTTACTTTCAAATATATCGAATCAAGCATAAAGGTGTTCTTCCTCTAGTCATTATAAGATCCATTCAAAATAGAAGTAAAGAGAGAAAAGGAAAGTAAAGGAGGTCGAGGCAACCACTTAAGGCTTTCTACCTGCTTACAGCCACTGATCTTGATGTAATCAAGAGTTTAGGGGCCCTGTCAGGATCCTTCAACCCAGTGGTTCTCAACCTGGGGGTCAGGACCCCTTTGGGGGTCGAATGACCCTTTCACAGGGGTCGCCTAAGACTCTCTGATCAGTGTTCTCCATCTGTAAAATGGATAACTGTTAGGGGTGGGGGTCACCACAACATGAGGAACTGTATTAAAGGGTTGTGGCACAAGGAAGGTTGAGAACCACTGCTTCAACCCCAGCTGTCATATCACAGATCCCAGAGTTGGGAGGGCGAGATGGTGAGAGTAAAGACTTGTGCTTGCTAGTGAGATTTTGCTCCTCAATGGATGTGGGTGAAAGCACAAATCAAAGGCTCCCACACCGCCATGTTACGGAAGTTCAGAGTGATTCTTAAAAGATCTGTAGCCATTGAAGGATGACAATGTACTTTTCTCAGATATCTGTGAACTTGTTAACCAAAGATGATAAGGTGAAGTTTGCTTTGTTTGGGGTATACTGTATAGGACTCTGCTTCTATTTTTAAATTGTTTTATATACAGAAACCTGGTTTGTATAATTGCTTTAATGTTTACATGTTAGGCACTTGAATGCAGGTTGCAACATCAACTGGAGTGGGAGGGCGGGATTTCAGACTTTAGCGATGAATATGATTGAATAGGTGTCAAAAGACTGATTTACTTATTGGTTGGGATTATTATTCCCATTCAAGATGGGCAGGATGTTAACTGGCCCAGTTTGCTCAAACAGTAAACTCATCATCAGTTTTATTTTGGTAGTCCCTGTTGTAAACCCTGAAGTAATTGGAAGCGCAGGGTAAATCTTAGTCCAAATAAAAGATCTTTCATCTCCTAGGCTTTCATTATTCCCATGTCCCCATGTCTGTCTGTTTGCCATCAACAGAAAACTAATATTGAATTTCATTGTTGGTACTGAAGAAACTGATGTATGAACTATGGGTGCTTTCACACATCGAAATAATGCTCTTTCAATCCACTTTCAATGCACTCTGCATCAGGATTCTACTGTGTGAAATGGCAAAATTCACTTTCAAATGATGGATACAACAGACTGCAAGTGGATTGATAACACATTATTCGGCATATGTGAAAGTGCCCACCAGGTGGTTTTTGCACAGATGATCTAGCAGTTTCTAGGCCTTTACCATTAGGTGCTCATTCACTAGCTCACTTCTGTGGGACAGCCCCTGTTGTGTGTTCTATGCATTATAAGTACAAATACTCACAAAGTACAGCCTTTACCACAACTGACCCAAAGCTCTGGAATGACTTTGCAGAGGAGGTGCTGAGGAGAATGACTCCATTTTTCTAACTTTATATATGCTTGTTTACTTACTGAATTAATGGTCCATTATTTTCTCTCTGACTACACAGTGGTAAACTCTTTATTTCAGAATGCTGCTGACTTCTTAAAGAATGCTTCTATTGTCACTACTGTTTCTCCGGTCAGTTTGAATTTAACGTTGTATTAATTAATGCTCTAAAATTACTTGTGCTGTGGGAAGGTAGGGTATAAATATCTGAAATAAGGTGGCAGAGAACAGTTTGGAAGAGTTGTCAGTGTTCTTGCTATAAAGAGGAAGGTATCTTGATCTTTAGGTGATTCCCACCAGTTGCTCAAGGAGGCAGGGCCATCTTTAACAACTTCCTGTTTCCTGGTTGAGTCACCAGGCTCAGTTTGCTTCCTGCTTCATTAAGGCAGTGCAGGAAAAGCCCTTAACAGTAGCTTCAATCCCCTCACCCTTTTAACTTGCATTTAATGTTCAAAACCTAACATTTAATGGAGCTAATAGTGTATTATTGATGTTGATGTATGGCAAACTTATAAAATATTATACCAAAGCGTGAGGAAAAAAAGATGTAAAATAATGGCCCAGTTCAAAAAAGCTGGCAAGAAGGTACCACCTGAGGAGGAAGAAGAAATCTGAGTTTCAATAGATACTCTTAGGCGGATTCTGCATGGGCCAAAAACAGCGGTGTGAAAACAATGTAAACCCTTTTACACCATTTTAAACCCTTTTACGCCGTTTTCACACCGCTGTTTTTGGCCCATGTGGAATCCGCCTTAGAGAAATATTGAAGCAAGTTAAGAGTTCAAATGAAATATTAAAGAGATAAATCCAAGATATAAGAAAAGAAGTTCAAGACATTAAAAAGAGATCTCATCACAAATCAAATTATCAGAACAAAATATGAAAGAAGAATTAAAAAGTGTACAGTTGGGACTTGTAAAAGAATTTGTAGAAACTGAGGGGAAAAAATACAAGATCAGTAAAGAAATTGGCAAAATAAAGGAGAGAGAACAAAAATCTGACCTTCACCTGAAAGACCAAGAAAGAGATTACAAAAGGTGGAAGAAAGAGTGGACTTCTTTGGAAGTCCATGGATGAAGTAATAATTTGCAGTTCAGAGGAATTTCAGAACAATTTGGCGAGTCAGATCTAGAAGGAGACTTTCGCAATCTGATAAAAGACTATTTAAAAATTAACGAAGAACCCCAGAGATTGAGCAAATATACAGAATCAACTCAAGATTTGATTGAAAGAATAAAGTTCCCAGAAATATTTGGGTAAAATTTATCCATTAAAAAAAAATAACATCCTCAAGAAACATTGGGAAGAGCCTCTAGTAGTAGATAAAATGGAAGCAAAAAATATGTCAAGATCTTCTAAATATATTATTGAGGAAAAGGAGTGAATTCAACTTCTTATGGTAACTCTTAATAAAGAGAGAATGCTTATGCACTCAATAATTCCAAAGAATTTTTTTTAAAAAACTGTTTCATTTAGTACTGGACTTTCAATAAGGGGAAGTAATCTTAATTTGAGACATGAATGTAGTAATAGATCCAAATGAGGATAGATTTATTTTTAAAAGGAGGTAAACTTCCTAAAAATGTGTTCTCGCATATGAAATTACTAAATCTAGTGGACTTGTGGCATGTTAAAAATTCAAATATGAGAAATTATATGTTCTATTCAGGCAGACTTCAGTCATATACCAGAATTGATATGTGTTGGATCTCGAAAACTTTATTATTCACCAATCTACAAAAGATGGGAGAAACCCCAAAGAATTATGCCGATCATGGCAGACAATGAGAAAAGGATGAAGATGGTGATTAGAAGATAATCTTCTACTGAAAAAAGATGTAGTTAAAATGTGAAGATTTGGAGGAATTTTTCAAAATAAACAGAACTGAAGGCATGTCAAACACAATGAGCTGGGAAACAAGTAGTAAAGAATATATGAGAGAAAATTGATAGTTTGCCAAACAGAACAAACAAAAGGTGAAATAAAAAACCCCATCATAAATAGGATAAAAATTCTGAATGAGCAATATAAATAGAAACTGGACAAAAAAAACCTGAAATAAAAATGTTACGGAATCAATTAGACGAATTTGAAACTGAAAAAATGCAAACCAAATAAAAAAATTTGAAGCAAAAAACTTTTGAACATGCAAATAAATCAGGAAGATTTAACATATGCCTGAGAAAAGAAACTGATAAAAGAACTACCACAGTGATTAAGAAGAACAGCAAGATTACTCACTCAGAAAAGGAGACACAAGAACAGTTTGTCTCTTTTCAGAACTATACAGAAAAATAATTGCTAAGAAGGAAACTTTAAAGGATTATATTGCCAGAATTCCAATGGAGAAATGGTAGAGATTTTTTGGAATTTGGAAAAAGACTAGTCTAAGGCTTTGTTCCTCAGTTTCACCTCTAAAATCTCTAAGGAAGTTTACCATGATAGAGAGACAAGAAAGAAGAATGATAACATACTCTATGAAGAAATGATTAATAGGGAAGGGAATATCAAGTCATGGAAAGAGATAACAGGATGAAGGAAAGATGGCTGGGCTGGCTCTGCAAGTTAGCATGTTTGGCGTTGGGCTTTGAGAAAGAGGTACAAATAAGGAAAGACACTGCAAGGGACAGCATTTCACTATGCTGCAATTTCTCAAAAGGGGACCAGAAGGAATGATCTCTAGTAACATACCCCATTCCAGCTATAACCCACATGCATTAAACACAATAGTACAATCGTAGTTTTAAATTATTGGTCTATCAGATATCTAAAGCATTAATTTTTATGCAGTAAATACAGTAAAAAAAGAGCAATAGAAGGAAACGACTACTTACACTGAAATGTTCTTAATTCCATGGAATATCTGGCAGGATCTGCCTGCTCAACTGTACTTTGTGCCAATCCTACAGCTGCTTCAAAGTAGTATTCCCATTAATCTAAGGAACCCAGTTATGAAAAGCATTATCTCTGAAAGGACTGCTGACTTGCCTTACTTACATGAAATAATCACAGAGCCGCAGCAAATGCCTTTCAAAGGTAAAACTTCCTTCCCTAATTTGCTCCAAACTCAAGGAGGATACAACTGAAAATAGGGATGGAAGATTGATCCTCAAGATTTTTTGGGGGGGGTACCATAATATCGCAATGAATGGAGTTGCATCCAAACTACTGCACCACATCAAAACCCTCAAACAAAATTTTACAAATATATCTAGCTAGCAAAATAGGAGGGGGAAGCCATGGGTGGGGGGGGGGGGTGGAAAAATAAACAAAAACAGTTCTTCTTGGACTGTATTCCAATAGAAAATTCAGGGGCATTGAAAAAAGTCCAATAAAACATTCTTCTGGAATAAGGGAATTGCTTTCAAACAAAGTTTTACTCAGTCAATCAGTCACTCTTCATTTGATACTATAGGCCAGTGGTGGCGAACCTTTGGCACTCCAGATGTTATAGACTACAATTCCCATCAGCCCCTGCCAGCCTGGCCAATTGGCCAGGCTGGCAGGGGCTGATGGAAATTGTAGTCTATAACATCTGGAGTGCCAAAGGTTCGCCACCACGGCTATAGGCCATTCAAATTAAATGTACGATATTGCAGATTATACCTTAGCCTTAGTCAAAAATAGTGCCCTAGGAACGGTAAAAACACCATCCCTGGATGCTGTTCACACTGCTGCGGCAGTGCAGAAGTGCCATGCTCACCACCCCCACCCCCCAACAGCAGGAAAACACTGCTTTCAAAACTCACTCAATGAGCGAGTTTTTTGGAAAGTGGCATCTTCCCACCAGCGCCATACAAAGTGCACTAGTGTGAGGGCGCCACTTTCAGGTGTTTCTGGTTTGTTTTGTTTACCTACCTTTGCTCCTTGCGAAGCTCTGGAGGACGGTAGGGACACACCCTTGCTGCCCTTTGACCCCCAGGGGTCAGATGGCAGCGTGGGCATATCCCTTCCGCCATCCAGAGCTTCAGAGGGAGAAAAGGTAGGTAAACAAAACAAACCGGAGGTGGCTCCATGCAGAGCAGCCCCTGCAGCTTCGGGACGGTGTGAGCTGTCCCAAAGCTCCACCGGCATAATTTATGCCGGTGGCCAGCCACTCCTGCTGCCATGCAGAAACGGCCTAAGTTTAGATGAGAGAAACATAAATGTGGCTACCTTGCGCATAACATTCTCAAAGCCATCAGCCATTATAAAACACACTTTATTCTCCTCAGTACCTGATAATTTTTCTAAAATATTTTTAAGACATAAATTCCAGATATGAGAATGCATGGGACAGTACAAGATATAATGCATTACATCTTCTATCTGATCTAAGCCACAATCACATATGTTGATCTTTTGGGCATGTTATATCTTCCAAAAAGATAGTTTGATGGAAAGGATTGAAATCTTAAGCTTGTAAAAGCCTTTTTCCTCAATGTTACTATTTCATACACAAGGCAACAATCATGCATTTTGTGTTTATTTTTATTTTTCAAATTTATAACCTGCCTTTCTGCCCTCATATGGGCCACCGAGGCAGCTAACAAATTAAAACATATATAATAAAATCTCATCTTAAAATCAAATAAAAATTGTCTCCAAATCATTAAAATCAGATGTAAAATACACATGGTAACATAAAAACAAAATGCTACACAAGAAAGAAGAATCACGGAGTGAATGCGAGACAGAACAAAGAAATCTTCACCCGCTGGTAGAAGATGGTAACAGAAAGGGATAGACAAATCTTGATTTGGTGGCAAAGAGGGCTGCCTACCACCTAATCTCTGAAGATTACTATGTATACAGAAGCCCCTCGGGGATAGGGCGGTTCCTGGGCTGCCTACCACCTAATCTCTGAAGATGACTATGTATACAGAAACCCCTCGGGGATAGGGTGGTATAAAAATCTAATAAATAAATAAATGAATGAATGAATGAATGAATGAATGAATAAATAAATAATCAAACCCTCTTCAGGAAAAAGTTTCAAGCCATTCAATGAACAGAAGATTGTTTGAAGTAGAATAGATCTGTACAAGGAGCTAAGTGTGAGGAGGGAGAGAAAACAGTAAAAATGAAAGTGAAATCTTTTGAGCAGAATACTCGAAAAGTCTTGGGAACTTTGTATGTATTGCCTGAGGTTTATTATGTTGGTCTCTCCCTGGAAGAGAAGATCTATAGTGGCAGCAGGCTACAAAAGACACCCAGTTGGGAATATTTAATGAAGTTCCTCTATCTATAAGTAAAGTATGTGTGCTAAATGCAAATACTGCAACAAAAAAATGCAAAGCCAAAATAAAATTACAGGTAGACAATTATTAAATTATTATAAAATGAACTATGCATTTTAATAGTGAAACCAAATCAGTAATTTTGAAATCTGTAAATCTAATCTAAATGTTATTGTTCTAAAAATGAAACCTTCATCTGGTTGTAAATATTAAGATTATACTAGGAAATTAGTTTTTACGTAGAAAACCATCATTTAAATCATGACTTGCTAAATAGTGATTTAAATCAAAGCCACCCTGGTCTGGGAAAAATAACTCTGGCTACCTAGTTTCTCCAAGTAAAGATCACTCAGAAGAAACCTCTGTGGACTTCTGCATAGCAGCTTAGGCATTGTTGCATCTCTCCCACACAATCACTGTACACTTATAAGTGTGGCAGGGTATGTATGTGGAACCCCACCTTCAGCCTACTTCAAAAGAAAGCTTCTTTGAGCTAACAATTTTACTAAGCTGTGGGCAGAGAGACTCAAGTCCCACATCTCTTTGAAGACTCCGGGAACCAATTTATTTATCCTAAAATATTATTACTTGTGAGGAAATATTATTACATGTGAGGAATGTATCTTTTTTTGAAAAGTCAGTAAGAAAGAAGTCTGGGTAGAGAGTTACTTAAAATATACACTATTGGATAGGTACTTAGTTTCAGATCTAGAAGATCCAGTTGAAACCCCTCACATAGTCAATGCATACATTGCTTTAGCAATGGCACTGTAACTCCTGTTTCCGAATGTTGAACAATTACATTAACAAATGAATCAATTATGTCATAAAGTATACGAAGTGGTTTTCAATAAGCTGCTATGTACAGTCTAGTTTACCTCACACTGCTGTTGAGCATCTATGCCAGATAAAAGTACTGAAATTGTTATCACCAAAGCTGAAGGCAACTGTAATACTTATTTCAGTCACTATCTGTGGCAGCTGTATTCACCTCAAAAACAGCAGGTAAGTAAAGAATATGGATCCAGTCCCGTCTAGTGAAACTTGGAGGAACTCATTTCCAAGTAAACATGCACAGAATCAGACATTAAATCTGGTGGCCTGCACTAAACCCCAGTTTTAAGACAGCTGCCAATAATGGTAGCACTTTTATTTAAGTTATTTATATTCTGTCTTTCCACACTGACAGTGCTATCCAGAACAGAGTTACTCCAGTTTAAGTCCACTGACTTCAGTGGGGCTAGACTGGAGTAACTCTTTTCTGGATTGCACTGTGAGACTCAAGGTAGATTACACCGTATAAATCTCCACAATCAACTGACTGAGACATCTTACAAACTTTAAAATTAAATAAACACTGCGTATCTAAGTTGTAAGAGCACTGTAAAATATCACAAATAAGTGGAAAACTAAATAGTACAAGGCAGTGATACATATTTCTGCCTAAGACTACCCAATACATTATTTAGAATTTAATGCACAACTATAGTCAGTCACTATTCAATTCATCTATATTTACAGGATTGCACATGCTGTATTTCAAGCACGAGCAATATGTCAGCATCTTTCTGAGTCAAACAAACACATATATAGAGCAGTCTTATCAGCCCCTTGATCCAAAAGTGAGTAGTGGCAGTGGCTCTCAGACTAACTGGCAGTGGCTCTCAGACAGAGATTTTTCACACAACCAACTGTGAGATTCTTTAACTGCAGGGGCGGAGCGAGGTGGAACTGGGCCCAGGGCATGCGTGTGCCCCATGCCACTGCCATTCCCCAGGTTGCCCCTGCAGGGGCATGCGCCCAGTGAATCATGCGCGTGCACCCCCGCCCCCTTGGCGCTATGCTACTGTTTAACTGGAGATGTCAGGGAATGAAGCTAGGACCTTGTTAAATATGGTTCTTTCTAACCCACCACATCCTTGCAAGGACTGAAGTCCCCGTCTACAAACCTAGGACCGTGTAATAAATCTGAAAGAATGACTGATACTGGCTTTGGAAGCCCATTCCAGAGACTTATAAAATTAGGAACTGCAGATTTAACCACTGGTATACATTGGCCATGGCAGCAGGGGCTGATGGGAATTGAAGTCCATGAACATCTGAAGCGCCAGAGTTGGACACCCCTGGTGTAGAGACTGCCTCCAATGCTGCTGTTCTTTTTTGGTATTTCCTCTTACTTTTTTCTTTTACCCTTTTACCCAAATAATTAGTTTGGATCTTAAAATCAAAAAAGAGAGAATAAAAGCTAATCTTTAATTATCAATCTGTGTTGCTAAGGAAAACGAACTGCATTGGTAGTTGGGGGTCTACTCAGAAGAAGACTTACCCATTTCAAAATGAAGGAAGTAAAGTGAAACCTACCCTTAAGAGGTCTGCGGTTTTTTTCCCTGAAGAGCGTGGCAGTGCAAGAATTCCTCTGGGCAAATCCCAAATGTAAACAGAACTGAAAATCCACAGTTTGCTGATCACCAGGAGGAAGAATGGGGAGATCAGATGGGAAACACAGCAAAAAGCAAACAGCTGTATATGGCTTTCTCCCTCTGATGGGAGTCCTTCCAGAGTGTTCAATTGTGGTGAGTTGCTCTGAGTCTCTCAGGCTGATTCCGCATGGGCCAAAAACAGTGGTGTGAAAATGGTGTGAAAACAGTATAAACCCTTTTACACCGTTTTAAACCCTTTTACACCATTTTCATACCGTTTTCACACTGCTGTTTTTGGCCCATGCGGAATCAGCCTCAGTTAAAGTAACTCTTTATTTCTCATGAAAAATCTCACTTGCTCTGCCTTGTTTTCTCTCTTATGGTGGCTGGTCAGAAAGAGCTCACACTGCTGTTGGTGTTTTGTGTAATCGAAAAGAAACTGTTTAGCCAGGCTGTAAAGTAATAAACTGCTGGATGAAAGTAGCTCCTGGGGAGAAGTATTTACCACACAATGGACTCCTGTTAAACTACTAACTTCTGAGTTATTACTCCTTTTTCTCTTACTGGGCTGTGTTTCTTCTATTTTTTGACTTTTGATAGTGGACTTTTGACTCCTGAATTTAAAGGACTGTTTTTATATTTATAAAATATTGTTAGTGGGGAAAGATCGTTTGAAATGCAATTATATGTCTGTGTTTTTAATGATATTTTAATGTGTTGATGAATGGCAAATGGTATACTATTGTAGATCAGAGTAAAGAAAAAAGATTCTAAGTCATGGCACAGTCCTGAAAAGCTGGTAAAAAAGTGGAATTTGAAGAAGACACATAAACTTTAGACTTCAAAGATATTTATTTATTTATTATTCCACTTTTATACCGCCCTCCCCCGAAGGGCTCAGGGCGGTTTACAACATTAAATAAAACAGTGGATATGTTGAAAATTAAAACAATTTAAAAGCAGCATTCGGTTATATCAATTAAAATAAGATGGCCTCCAGCTATTAAAATCTCTACATAAGGGAGCAGCAGGTTTTAGTTGTTTCTGGGCACCCTATCAGCAGCTGGACTCTCCAAAAGCCCGGCGGAATAACTCGGTCTTGCAGGCCCTGCGGAACTCGTTAAGGTCCCGCAGGGCCCGGACAGTTGGAGGAAGAGCATTCCACCAGGCAGGGGCCAGGGCCGTAAAAGCCCTGGCCCTAGTGGAGGCCAGCCGCATCATAGAGGGGGCTGGGATCACGAGCAGGTTGGCCTCTGCTGAACGCAGAGACCGACGTGGGACGTATGGGGCCAGACGGTCTCTCAGATACGAAGGTCCCAGACCGCGCAAGGCCTTAAAGGTTAACACCAATACCTTGAAGACAATCCGGAACTCAACTGGAAGCCAATGCAGGCGATGCAACACGGGCGTGATGTGGTCTCTAAAGGCACCTCCCGTGAGCAAACGAGCCGCCGCATGCTGGACCAGTTTCAATTTCCGGATCAGCCGCAAGGGAAGGCCAGCGTAGAGCGAGTTGCAATAGTCTAGCCTGGAGGTGACCGTTGCATGGATTACAGTGGCCAGGTCCGTCTGGGAGAGGAAGGGGGCCAGTCGCCGGGCTTGTCGAAGATGAAAAAACGCAACCCGGGTTACATGGGCCACCTGGGTCTCCATTGAAAGAGACGAATCCAGGTGGACCCCCAGGCTGCGGACGGAAGGGGTCGGTGCCAATGAACCCCCCCCCCACACCGGCGGCTGGAAATCCCCCGCCCCCCCCCCCACGGCCTAGCCAGAGAATATCCTCAATGAAATACTGGATCAGGTTCCACCTTAGGATCAGGTTTCTGCAAACTTGTGACTTTTCTCAGGTTTTTTTAGACTATCCATCTTGTCTGCTAATTGGAAAAAGTTGGGATATAAACAAACAAATAAATAAAAGTGTTGGATTTTTTTAAAAAATCCCTAGATGGGGGAGAGGCTGGATAACGGTGAAAGGGGGGAAATTCTGAGATCATATCACTTTTATTTTAAAAGCCACAGTACTGATGCTCTAATTAACCATTTTAAAGCAAATCCAGGATACTAGAAAAGAGATTGCCTTCCAAATCAAACACACAGTACAAAACACCAAAGGCTTGAAAAAAATGAAATCAGATATTGTAAAAGAACTTACAGTAATTAAGAAAAATATACAAGAAAATAGCCAAGAAATCATTAAGTTAAAAGAGAAACAAGAACAATCTGTCTTTCTCTTTGAAGATCAAGCAATGCAGCTTCAAAAAGGAGAAGAAAGAACAGAGGTCTTGGAAGTTCAATGAAGAGAAAATAATTTGCGATTTAGAAGAGTCTCTGAACAATTTGGAAAATCAGACATAGAAGGATTCTTTCATAAACTGTTACAGGACTATTTAAAGTTGAATGAAGATTCCCAGAATTTGAGCAGATATATAGAATTTCAGATGCACACAGAAAAATAAAGTTCCTATTCTAGTGAAGTCCACACATAGAATAAAAGAAGAAACACCGTGAACACCCTTTAGTGATAGACAACACTGAAATACAAATATTCCAAGACCTACCAAATACAATACCGAAGAAAATACGGAATTTAATTTTCTACAGCAGATATTAATAAAGAGACAAATAAAATATTACTGGAGGATTCCCTTTGCACTGGAGATTATTTTACCTTTAGGTAAGAAACTAATTTCAACATTGAAGCAAGCACAACAGTTAACACAATAACTTACAGGAGAGAAAGATTTCGAAAGTTCTTTAGGAAATTCCCATTCGAATGATAATTTGCCTACAGCACAGAAGAAAGATCCCGCTAAAAGCTTATTAGTGGACAGATTAAAGAGGATAAATTGGATCAAGCTGTAGATTTGGTGACTATAAAGTAAAGAAGAGGATAAATTGGATCAAGCTGCGGATTTGGTGACTATAAAGTAAAATGAAGATCTTTTCTGTTAATGTAAATGGACTAAATTCCCCTTCGGAGAACAATTTTTTTTAATCAGCTACAAAAACAAGGAGATACATGTGAAAGATAAATACCAACATTTATTGGTTAATTAAACAATAAGGTTTTGGATGAAGCTAAAGATCCAGCTGGTAAATTTATTTTATTAAAAACTAAAATTATGATCACATATATATATTATTGTGGTTTATACACCAAATAATGCTAAAGAAAATTTCTTTGAAAGATTGTTTCAACTAATACTGGACTTTCAAGAAGGTAAAGTGATTATAATTGGAGATATGAATGTGATTTTAGACACAAGCAATGATAGATCCAAAAAGTCTGCAGGAGGTAAGTGTTCTAAAAATGTGTTTACTTATATTAGCCTATTGAACTTGGTTAATTCTTGGTCTGACAAGTATCCAAATTCAAGAGATTAAACTTTTTACTGAGATAAACATCAACCTTATTACAGAATCAATATGTGTTGGATTTCAAAAACTTTACTGGTTAATCTACATGACATACAAATCAATCCAAAGATTTATGTGGATCACAATCCAATAGAAATAACATGGCAGTTAACATGGAAAGTAAAAAGGAGATGGTGACAGGAAGACAATCTCTTATTACGAAAGGATGTTGTTAAACATGTAAAGAAGATTTAATGGAATTTTTTTAATTGAACAAGACTGACGGGAATGTAAAACACAACGATCTGGGAAACAAGCAAGTCACATATAAGAGGAAAAGTAATAGGAATTGCTGACAAACAGAAGAAAAGTAAGATGGAAAGGAAACGAAACATTTAAATAGAATGAAGATTTTTGATAAACAGCATAAGAAAACATTGGACAAGAAAGTAATGAGAGAACAATTTGTTTCTTACTTTTTGGAACTTTATAAAAAACAAAACGTGAAGGAAAAAGCATTAAAAGGTTATATTGCCAGGATTCCCATGGAGGAATTCACAGAAGAACACAGATATTTTGAACAGAAATATATCCATCTACAAATTATCACAGGCCATAAAAAAATTGAAAAAGGGGAAAGTTCCAGCACCTGATGGGTTAACTCCAAAATATTACAAATGTATGGGAAAAAATTAATTTCTGATTGGATACAAAACCCGTTTTAGAGACTTACAAAATTAGAAACAGCAGATCTGACAAAAGGTATACATAGTTGTTTATGGAGGGGGAAAGTGATCAAAAGACAGAGTTGATTAGAAAAGATTCCCCTGTAATAAGAAAAGGACTTTTTGAAATCAGGGGAAAAAATCATTTACAACTCAGTCCCTCAACATCACCTGTAAAATCTCCCACAGAAGCTTATTCACTGATCAGACCACATTAGATGATGCTTTCAAAGTTTCTTGCTTACAACTGCAATGGCCCAGAACAGTTTTGTGAAAAAAGACTGCAGAATGTATGCAGATCCCCCCGCCCTCCATGAGAGAACAGTCTCTGACTTTCAAGCAACAAGTGCTGCTTTGGGGGCAAAGTAAGGGTTAGAAGAGGACCCTGCAAGAAGGGAAGTTACGGGGTGAGGTCAGAAATAAGGCAGCTTAAGGACGGATGCAGAAAGGGAATGAAGTGATAAAATAGAGCGAATTAGCCAATTTTGTCTGCAATGATGCTAGTTAGTCAATTTTGGTTGCAAACGTCTAGCATTATTTTTATAGCCAACTTTTTTTTGCTAAAAAGGACCAATAGTAGCTGACAGTAACTTGAATGTAAGTTGCCATGAAAACTTAAAATTATACATAAAATTTAACATTTTATTTCAGCACACATGTTGAAATACTATAGCCCAAACACATTGTGCAATTCTGCAGATATGAGCTGAAATGAAAGTATTAAGATGCTGGTATATTAAGTGGACATCTACCATACAGTGTCCCTTGATAAATGCTAATGTAGATGAGATAACTCCTATTTCCCACCTGCCGTTCCCACAACTCCCCTCCACTTCTTATTTCCCTAAAAACAGAAATACAGCCTTTCCTTCGTCCCTTGAATCTTGTGGGTTATTCCTGTAATGCAGGTATACAAAAGCTGAGGTACTGTATGTGCATCTTTAGATCAAGGACTGCCAAAGTTCCAAAATCCCATTGTTTGTACACCATAAACTTCAAGTAGCTTAAAGCTACTTGTTTCATATAAGTTGCACTGCTTCCTACTCAGTACTCATAAAAGAGCCGTGCGAAATCAAACCAGTTGCTAATCTAGTTCAGCACCCAGTCTCACCCAGCGACCAACAGGTTCTTCTAGAAGGCCAAAAATAGAGCACAGAAGTTGCCTCCTGGCACTGGGATTCAAAAGTTGACTGCTTCTGAACCTGGAGGTGCTCCTCAGTCACCATGATTATCAGCCAGTGATAGACCTAATCTTCAGGAATCCAGCCAATCCTCTGAAAACCATCAGTGGCCTGGGACCTTCGTACCTTTGGGACTGCCTTACCCCATATGTCCCTGCAAGGCCTCTACATTCAGCAGAGGCCAATCTGTTGGTAGCCCCCGGCCCCTCGATGATGCGGCTGGCCTCCACTCAGGCCAGGGCCTTTATGGCCCTGGCCCCTGCCTGGTGGAAAACTCTTCCTCCATCTGTCCGGGCCCTGCGGGATCTTGGTGAGTTCCACAGGGCCTGCAAGATTGAGTTATTCCACCAGGCTTTTGGAGGGACTGGCCGCTGATTGGTGTGCCCCCTCTTTTTGTTCTCCTTTACATCTTGGGTCCCTTTAACATCAATGAGACCCACCATTCCCCTTCCTTGGAAGCGATAAATTTGTATTGAACGCCGATAAATTTGTATTGAACGCTGTATTTTAAATGGAGCCTATATTGTTTAATTTATAATTTGTATTTTGTCTGTGTGCTTCATCTGTTGTTGCTATATTTATGTTGTGTACCACCCAGAGCCCTTTGGGGGAGGGGCGGCATATAAATTAATTATAAATAAATATAAATAAATAAATAAATCCATGCCTGTGGCCATCACTATATCATCTGGCAGCAAATTCCACATTTTAATCCGGGGGAGGGCGGTTTATAAATATAATAAATAAATAAAAATAAAAAAATAATCAATCTGTGTAAAGAAATATTTGCTTTTGTCCTGAACCTACTGCCCATCAGTTTCATTGAATTCCCTCGACTTCTAGCATTTTGAAAGAGGGAGAAAGTTGGGGTGGGAGAAAGAACCAGGGTGCAAGAAAGAATGCAGCATCCAGACACGACTCAAAGAGAATGAAATGCATTGAAGACTAATTCAGTTGGAAAAATCAGCAATACGAGAACACGTGATAAACCAAGCTGGACACATAATGTTATTTGAAAACATAGAAATTCTGGACCGCTTTGACAACCACTATGGCAGACTACACAGAGAAGCCAAGTCCACAAGCACATGAACTATTTCAACAAAAAGGAAAAAAACATGAAAATGAACAAAATTTGGCTACCAACACTTAAAAACACTAGAATCAAGACAATAGTTAGTAAACACCACCCAGGCAAAGGATGTCTCCAGGCAGGAAGCAATCAAATGGATTCAAATGCCAGGCAACTACTATGCAGATGCCCTCACGATTGATTATGCAACTTCATTGTTACTTACATATGCTAAAATGAGTGAATTCCACTCAGCACATGCAAACCACACTTGCTAATTGCACCCTTTGTTAATCAATGCAATTGTTAGCCAATGCAAATGGTTCTTCCACCATGGACATTCCTCAGGTATATATTCTCCATTTGCTTTACTACCATCAGATCCTCTGAAGATGCCAGCCACAGATGCAGACGAAATGTCAGTAAAAATGCTACTGAAACACAGCCATACAACCCGGAAACCCCACAACACCCCAGTGATTCCGGCCGTGAAAGCCTTCGACAATACAGGGAGAAAGTTCTTTGTCAACTCTCTCCACTCCATAATTTTATAAACGTCCGTTATGTCCCCAACCCCTGCAACATCTCTTTTCTAAAATGAAAAGTTTCAGCCTCTTCGGCCGCTCCTCATAGGGAAAATCCTCCTATCCCCTAACCACACTGGTTGCCCTCTTCTGTACTTGTTCCAGCCCTGAGATATGGTGACCAGAATTGCACACTGTGTTCCATAAAAAAAGCACCATCATAATATTGGCTGCTTTATTTTCAATCCCTTTCCTGACAATTCCCAGCAAAGGGTTTAACTTTTCTCAACTGGGTTGACTTTGATTGAGCTATCTATTATCGTTTTCCCTCTCAGACTCAGCAAGCTCTGGCTGCATTAGCCTTTACTTCATGTTGGGATATTTTGTTTCAATGTGCATCTCCTTATATTTACCAAAATGTAACTTCATCTCCAACATTGTTGGCCACTCACCCAATCTGTGGAGACCCTCTGGACCTCTTCACAGTCATCCTTGGTTTTCACCATCCTGAATTATTTTGTGTCATCTGCTAATTTGGCCACTACAATACTCACTCCTAGTTCCATTTATGAACAAATAAAATAATACTGGCCCCAACAAACATTTTTGTGGGGTTCCACTTCTTACTTTTCTCCAATGTAAGAACTGTCCATCTATTCTTATGCTTTGCTTCCTATCATATAACCAATTTTTAATCCATAAGAGAACCCGTCCTCTTACCCCTTGACTTTGGTGAGGTACCTTGGCAAAAGCCTTTTGAAAGTTCAAATACTTAAAATCTACCAGGTCACTGCAGTCTCTATGTTCACTTTCTCAAACAACTCCACAAAGTTAGAGAGTCAGGGCATCTCTTTTGCAGAAGCCATGCAGATCTTCTCTTAGCAGACTTTGCTCCTCCGACCTATGTACCTAATAACTCCATCTTTGAATATAACTTCTACCGATTTGCCTGGGAGATATTAGGCTGATTGGCTGTAACTGTCCTACTTCAAGTCACCTCCCCCAGCACCCCAGTTTATAAATGCTAGGCAAGATCCCTACAAGACTTCTCCAACCCTCACACTCAGATGAAGAACAAACTTAGAAGATGTGATTCCGATAAATGCAACAAGGTCCCCACATAGACATGACCCGACTAATAATTTACAAGTAGTACTGATTAGGGTGCCAGCAAAACTCTCTCCAGCATCCCAGACCGAGGACGGGATCTCTCCCAGCACATGCTACCTGGAGACGGCAAGGACTGAACGTGGGAGCTTCCTGCATGCCAAAGCAGATGCGCTCTGCCCATGCGAGGTGGAGGGGAAGGCAGCCAACGGGCCGGATACGCTCTCCCGCTTTTTGCATGTCAATGGCTTGCAAAAGGGCAGGGCTGGATCCGGATCTTTCTGGGGCTGGCGCGCGTGTCTCTGGCGACGTCTGCGGGCAGCCTGGGCTCGGAGACCGGAAAAGGGGGAAGGGGGGGAGGAGGGCGGGAGAACAAGGAGGAAGAGTGCTCACCCCTTCCAGGGAAGGGGAAAGCCCAGGGCGGGCGGGGGCAGCACAAGGCTCTCCACCGGCGTCTCCCTCCACCGTGCCAGCCAGCAGGAAGCCCAAGAAGAGTTGCCCGCTCAAGGCCATCCTTCCTTCCTTCCGTGGGTGACAGCGCCAGGCACAGGCACCGGCCCCCTTCCGCAAGAGGTGCCCGCAGCTTCGGCTCGCTTCTTCCCTCCTGACCCCATACTAAACCGGGAGTGGCCACCAGGGCCGGGAGAGCCCCGCCGGCCGCCTCACCTGGCTGTGGGCGTCGCCGGCGCCTCGCACGTAGCCGTTCTTCAGGCCGCCGGTCTGGCCGTGCTTGCTGAGGCTGCTGCAGCCGTTGACGCCCAGCTTCTTTGGGCCCGGCTTCATCGCACCGGTTCCGACGGCGACTCCGGCGGCTACGAATCCGCCCTCGGCGCCTGGCCCTGCCGCCCGATCGCACCGGAAACCCAGGCGGAAGCGCCCTCCAATCGTAGGCCACAACGTCACCCCGGGGGTGGGGACTATGCAAATTACTACGACCACGCTGTACCCGAGTGAGAGAGGAACCAGAAGGGTGGCCGGCGTAGAGGCGGCGGAGGGATCCAGGTGTGGGGAACGGGCATAGAAGTTTCGTGTTTGCCAGGGGAGGGTGGCGAACTATTTATTGCGCAAGGAGAGGGTCTCTCACCAACTGACTTCATCCGTGAAAGTAAGTCGAAGTGTGGGAGTTGTTAGAGAGAGGCGGGTTTTCCCCCCATTTTTCTCATTTTCTCAATATACACAAAAACTATACATAAACACTTTCACACCAGCACTACTTCAATTTAAAAAAAAACATAAAATACAAAAAAGAAAGCTAACCAAATAATGACTTCCTGCTATCTCATTATTGAATTGTAGTCCATTCTAGGTTCATGCATCTATTTAAAATGGAACAATTTGTCAGTTATACACTTCATCATGTCTAATGTTCTATTTCAGTCTGCTGTTTTCTTTTAGATCTCAAACCCTGCAATTGTTTCTCTACTTCTACCATATTTTTTCAATAGGTAGTCCGGAAAAACATTTCCAGTGTGTATTGTTGAAGGCTTTCACAGCTGGAATCACTGGAGTGTTCTGTGGTTTCCGG
Source organism: Sphaerodactylus townsendi (assembly GCF_021028975.2). Taxonomy (NCBI): domain Eukaryota; kingdom Metazoa; phylum Chordata; class Lepidosauria; order Squamata; family Sphaerodactylidae; genus Sphaerodactylus; species Sphaerodactylus townsendi. The sequence continues at coordinate 144,253,690 of NC_059426.1, forward strand.
GCTGTATGGCTGTTTTCTAGTAGCATTTTCTCCTGACGTTTCGCCCGCATCTGTGGCTGGCATCTTCAGAGGATTTGATGGTAGTAAAGCAAGTGGAGAATATATACCTGTGGAATGTCCAGGGTGGGAGAAATAACCATTTGCCTGTTAATAAGTGTAAAAGGTGCAATTAGCAAGCTTCATTTGCATGTGTTGTGCCGCAGTGAAAGTTTTCAATATGAAAGTTATTCCTCAATTGTTGTATGGGATCCCCTTGTGGATCAGTGCTTGGAATCATAAAGTTGAGAGGATTCAGTCAGCTTTTTTATATAAAATATTTGGAGTGCCACATTGTATTCCATATACTGTACTCTGTCTGGAAGCGGGACAACATCTCCTGGCTACGAAAGCCTGGCTGGTTACCTTGAAGTTTTGGGTCCGCCTGTGCTTTAACTCAGATACTGACAGTCTTATATATCTTATCCTTCCCCAGCTTCATGAATCTAAGTGGTGGCGGGCAGTGGAAACTAAAATACTTTCCCTGGGAAGCTTTGCAAATGCTGCCTGCTTCTGAAATCTTCTCTCAATTAAAAAGGCGACTGCTAGATCAAGAGTTTCAAGTTCTGCAGGACAAGGCGAGAAGCAATTGCTCCCCCCTCTTTTTAAATATCAAATTTAAAATCAATCACATGGCAGATTATTTGAGCTTACTTCAGGAGCCCAAGCATAAATGGATAATCACTAGGGCTCGATGTAACTCCTTCCCTTGCTCTATGCTACAAGGAAGGTTCCGAAAAATCGACCTGCAAGAGCGGAAATGTCCCCATTGTATCACAGCAATTCAAACCATGGAACATATATTGCTTGACTGCCCCAAATACGAGGGATCTAGGACCAGACTTTTTGCTCTTTGTCCTGTAACCTTTAAGGAATACTCTACTGTGGGGAAGATTACATTTCTACTAAACAATTCCGCCTCCGAGATTTTAATTTTTGTAGCTAGGTTCCTTATAGAAACTTTGAAATGATTACCTGCGATGGTTCTCATGTATGGGATACTTGCTTGGACAATGTTGGCTGTTATATGGATTCTATGCCTAATAAAGGTTTATATATATATATATTTGCATGTGTTGGGTGGGATCCACCCATTTAGCATGTGAGTGACCATGAAGATAGCATAATCAATTAGTGAGGGCATCTGCATTGTAGTAGCCTGGCCTTTTGATCCCTTTGATTGCTTAATGCCTAGAGACATCCTCTGTCTAGGTCAGGGGTAGGGAACCTGCGGCTCTCCAGATGTTCAGGAACTACAATTCCCATCAGCCCCTACCAGCATGGCCAATTGGCCATGCTGGTAGGAGCTGATGGGAATTGTAGTTCCTGAACATCTGGAGAGCTGCAGGTTCCCTACCCCTGGTCTCGGTGGTGTTCATTAGTCACGATTCTAGTGTTTTTCTGGACTGGTCGCCAAATTTTGTTCATTTTCATGGTTTTTTCTTTTCTGTTGAAATTGTCCATGTGCTTGTGGACTTCAATTGCTTCTCTGTGTAGTCTGACATAGTGGTTGTCAGTATGGTCCAGAATGTATGTGTTTTCAAATAATAATCTGTGTCCAGCTTGGTTTATCATGTGTTCTGCTATTGCTGATTTTTCTGGCTAAGTTACTGTGCAGTGCCTTTCATGCTTTTTTATTCATGTCTGGGGGCTGTGTTTGGTGGTCCCTATGTAGACTGCTCCACAAATGCACAGTACGCGGTAGACTCCTGCAAAAGAAAGCCACCATGGTTAACAAGGGAGGTTGAGGAAATTATTAGGAAAAACAATATGTCTTTTAGAAAATGGAAATCCAACTTAACTGATGAAGAATACCAGAGAGAACACAAATGGTGGCAAAAGAGAAGCAAGTTAGCTGTAAGGTAGGCAAAAAAAGGATTATGAGGAACGCATGGCTGCAAACATCAAGACCAGCAACAAACAGCTCTTCAAAAGTATGAAGCCAGCTAGGGAAGCGGTAGGCCCATTAGATGACAAAGGAACAAAAGGTGTGCTAAAAGATGACAGGGAGATTACAGAGAAGCTGAGTGAATTCTTTGCATCTGTCTTTACCCAAGAGGAGGTGAGGAAAATTCCTGCACCTGAACCAAGCTTAGGAGGTGAAACCAAGGAACTAGCGAAGACAAGGAAGAAGTTCTGGCAGCCATTGATAAACTAAATGCTACCAAATCCCCTGGCCCAGATTACATTCATCCAAGAGTTCTTAAAGAGCTCAAGCATGAAATTGCTGATCTTCTCACTTTAATATGCAACTTATCCCTGAAATCAGGCTACATCCCTGAAGACTGGAAAATAGCCAATGTCACACCAATCTTTAAGAATGGGTCTAGGGGGGACCAGTCAGTTTGACAGCTGTTCCTGGTAAATTAGTAGAATCTATCATTAAAGTTAAAATTATAAAACATGTAGAAAAGCAAGACCTGCTGAGAAAGAGTCAGCATGACTTTTGCAGAGGCAAGTCCTGTCTTACAAACTTACTAGAGTTCTTTGAGGGTGTAAACAGGCATGTGGATAAGGGGGAACCAGTGGACATTGTCTACTTGGATTTCCAAAAGGCCTTTGACAAAGTTCCTCACCAGAGACTATTGAGAAAACTCAGCAATGAAGGAATAAGAGGGGAAGTCCTCCTATGGATTAAAAACTGGTTGAGGAACAGGAAACCAAGGGTGGGTATGAATGGGAAGTTCTCACAAAGGAGAGATGTAGGGAGTAATGTCCCCCAAGGATCCATTTTGGGACCAGTGCTCTTTAACCTATTCATAAATGACCTGGAAGTAGGGGTGGGTAGCGTGGTGGCCAAGTTTGCAGATGATACCAAATTATGTAGTGTGGTGAGAACCACAAAGGATTGCGAAGAGCTCCAAGCGGACCTTGATAAATTAGGTGAGTGGGCTAAGAAATGGTAAATGCAATTCAATGTAGCAAAATGCAAAGTGATGCACATAGGGGCAAAAAATCCAAACTTCACATACACACTACAAGGGTTAGTGCTATCAGTCACAGACCAGGAAAGGGATTTGGACGTCTTAGTTGATTGTTCTATGGGAATGTCAACTCAATGCATGGCAGCTGTGAAAAAGGCAAACTCTATGCTGGGGATAATTAGGAAAGGAGTTGATAATAAAACTGCAAAGATTGTCATGCCCTTATATAAAGCAGTGGTGCGACCGCACTTGGAGTACTGTGTACAGTTCTGGTCGCCACATCTCAAAAAGGATATCGAAGAGATAGAAAAAGTGCAGAGAAGGGCAACAAGGATGATTGAGGGATTGGAGCACCTTCCTTATGAGGAGAGGCTGCAGCGTTTGGGACTCTTTAGTTGGGAGAGGAGACGTCTGAGGGGGGTTATGATTGAAGTCTATAAAATTATGCATGGGGTAGAAAATGTTGACAGAGAGAAATTTTTCTTCTTTCTCACAATACTAGAACCAGGGGGCATTCATTGAAAATGCTGGGGGGAAGAATTAGGACTAATAAAAGGAAACACAACAGCAGCAGAAGGCCATTGCTTTCACATCCTGCATGTGAACTCCCAAAGGCACCTGGTGTGCCACTGCGAGTAGCATAGTGCTGGACTAGATGGACTCTGGTCTGATCCAGCAGGCTAGTTCTTATGTTCTTAAGTTAGAGAATCCCTCTTATCCTTTGCTGAATGTAGCATTTGTTGAATTTTCTTAGTGGGTCTGTGGATTGTTTGGAGGTTATGTTTCATCATCAGTTTCCCTATGTGATCAGTGATTCCCTTGATGTATGGTAAGAACACTTTCCCTCTGGGTTGCTGTTTATCTTCTTTCCTGAAGTTTGTTCTTGGTCTTGCAGCTCTTCTGATGTCTGTAGTGTAGTAACCATTAGCCTGTAGAGCCCAGTTTAGGTGATTCAGTTAGTCTTGAAGGAGGTGGGGTTCACAGATTCTTTTTGCACAATCTATCAGCATTTTTATTGTGCTCCTTTTCTGTCCTGGGTGATGATTGGAGTTTTTATGTAGATGCCTATCAGTGTGTGTAGGTTTTCTGTATACTGTGTGGGCCAATCGTTGGTTCGGTTTGCAGATGACTAAGACATCTAAAAACATGTAGTTTTCCCTAGTTTTCTTTTTCCATAGTAAATTGGATGTTTGTTTGGATATTGTTAATAAGGTCCAGAAACTTGTTTAGTTCTTCTCCATGGCTCAAGGTTGTGAACATGTCATCTACATAATGGAACCATTTAGTGGGCTTTCTTGGTGCTGTTTCCAGGGGTTGTTTCTCAAATAAAATGTTACTAGAACATGGCCATACAGCCTGGAAACCACACAAAACTCTGGTTTCTAGTCTTCAACAAACGTCTCTGTATTACTTTCCTTTAATAAGGTTGCTAATTTTGCTATTACTGAATATCCTGTGACTGTAAGAAGGCATAGGCCCAGGGTGGGGAGGAATGTCCTGTTCTCACACTGCAATGCAATGTGTGAGTGCTCTTCTGAAATTTATCCTATGGGCCGGGACTTAACTTTAAGAGCAATGGAGGAAGGATAGAGTAACTTCACATAGGGCTATGAAGTAAATATCTTACCAACACTGTTTATATCCAAGTAAACAAATTAATGGGTTCTTCTAGATCAGGGGTAGGGAACCTGCGGCTCTCCAGATGTTCAGGAACTACAATTCCCATCAGCCCCTACCAGCATGGCCAATTGGCCATGCTGGTAGGGGCTGATGGGAATTGTAGTTCCTGAACATCTGGAGAGCCGCAGGTTCCCTACCCCTGTTCTAGATTGAATCAAGCCTGAAATGTCCCTAGAGGTTACAATTATTAAACTGGCCCTGTTACACATTGTTCATCTTATGAGTAGACAGAAGTTACCGGAAAAGACAATAATGCAAGGAAAAGTTGAAGGTGGCAGGAAAAGAGGAAGACCTAATATGAGATGGATTGGCTCTATAAAGAAAGCCACAGTGCTCAGTTTGCAGGACCTGAGCAAGGCTGTTAATGACATTGATTCATAGGGTTGCCTGGAAGTACATGAAGTAAATAAATAAAATGAAATAAACCATTTTGCACATAGAAAACTAGATGCCAGCGTGAACAGTTCCCCTTTATTCTTTCCCCTGGCATTCAGGTTCTATGCACACTATGTGCAAAGATACCTGTATAGGTCAGGTGCTGTGTTATATCTCCCCCCCCCCCCAGATTAAATAAAGCTTGTGGGGGACAAACTGAAAGATTTTGAGAGAAATTGACTTGAACTAGCACCTGTGGCAAAATATGCAACACTTAAATACTTATTTACATTTCATTACTTGTTCGCCAGAACAATATAATATGATGAAGAACTCTGTGGTTTTTCAGAAGTTATAAAATAGTTTAAAAATAGTTAAGAAGAGATAGCCTATTGTCTTTGTTTAATGTCTACCTGCTGCACATGCATGTAAAACCCAAAAAACCCTGTTTGCATTTGCAGGTGTTAAGTGAAGAGAAAAAAAATTGTACCTTGCTTTTCTCAACCATAAGCAACTTACAAGCTTCCTCTCTCCACAACAGGCAGGTAGATGGGGCTGAGAATTCTGAGAGAACTGTGACTGGCCCAAGGTGACCCCGCAGGCTTCACCTGGAGGTGTGGGGAAAACAAATCTGGTTCACCACATTAGAGTCTGCCAGTCATGTGGAGGAGAGGGGAATGAAACCTGGTTCTCCAGTTAAGAGTTCACCATTCTTAACCATTATACCACACAAGCTTTAAGGGAAAGGTAGTTTAGCATGTCAGGCTAGGACTGTGCAGATCCTGAATATAATTGCCAACTGCCTGCAAAAAAAAGTCTTGTCCTTTTAATTAAGGCTTAATAGGATCTTGTTTACTTCCATACCATTAAAAGCTGCAATTATTAACTTTCACATAGAACCCTTGTTAAAGGGAGATGGTATCTCCACCCTCCCTTTTTATCATTTGTATGTGTTGGTTAACAATATTTTGTCAGATGCTCTTCTTTAAACCAGCTGTCAGGAGTCTAGGAGTGATGCTGGATTCCTCCCTTTTGATGGAATTTTAGGTCACAAATGCAGCCAGAGCAGCATTTTTCCATTTTTGTGAACCTAACCAGCTTGTGCCCTATCTGTCTCCCTGACAGTGATTTGTGCAATGGTCACCTTCAGGTTGGACTACTATAACTTTTTCTAAGCAGGGCTACGCTTGAGGCTGCTCTGCAAACTGCAGCTGGTCCAGAATGTGGTGGTGAGGGACCACACAGCGACCCCTTGGAGAGTGCATATTCAACTGATGCTCCACCAGCTGCACTGTTGCTCAAATATAGGAAGCTGTGTTCAGGGGTGGGGGGGATGAGCAGAACCTTTTGGCCCAAATGATAGGAAATTGATTGTAGTATTTTGGGACCACTTTAGAGTGACGAAAATGGAGGAGATGGGAATATTTTTGTCTCTGTGCAAGGGAGGGAGATGAAAAGCTGGCTTATCAAATGTGAAAAGGGACGGGATTCTGCTGTCTTGGAACCTACTTCGGCCAAACAAATGGTTCATATTTTCAGGCCAAGTTATCTGAGAAGCCAGTATTTTCTCTGGTTTCTTTGATTCATATAGAAATTCACACGGAGCATCCAGAGTGGGAACAGTGCAGTTGTACGAATGTTGGTCTGAAATTGAGAAAATCAGAGTACAAATCCTTACTTACTCATGAAGCTCAAAATGTGACCTGCCTCGCTATAGGTTAGCTCACAGTGTGACATAAGTTTGAAGCTAACCTATCTCATAGAGTCATTGAAAAGAGGAAGCTGGAGGAAGCATTTCCTTTCAGACACAAAATATTTACCATAATTATATCTGTGAAGGAATTCATGTGATTTTTCTTCTTATCTTACAAAATCCTCTTCGATTGAGATTAAAACTGTTGCAAATGAAATATATGTGTGGACCAAATAATCAATTGTTGGTGGCAGGTGGTTTAAGGAAATACAATTTTATTTGAAATAATTTCATATAGATTACTAACTGTGCATTCCAAAGGAGGGTGAAGTCATATGGGAAGCAGTAGATGTGTTGGGCCGACATTTGTGCGACCAGCGCTGGACAAAGTTGCACAGTCACTTGCACTGAATGATTTACCATGACAGTTGACCACTACAGCACCCAAATCCGGAAACTGGGCCCTGCCAAGCAGTGTTTCCTTCTCCTTCAGCGCCCACACTTCCAATTGCCCCTTTGGAGGTGGTGCAGCGATGCTGTCCCCAGACACTGCCCTACTTACTCCTTTTGATTGGGTAGTAAGTATGGGCCTGGGCAAAGTTCAGGCCAATCTCCCCCCTCCAGAAACTGATGAGTCTATCCTGGGGTTGCCAGGTCATCCTTAGGTACCTATGGGGGATGGGGAGTACAGTTGCCAGATCCAGGTTGGGAAACTCTTGGAGATTTGGAGAGGAAACCTGTGGAGAACAGGGGCCTCAGTGGGGTGCAACATCAGAGAGTCAACCCTCCAAAGTTTCCATTTTCTTCAGGGCATATGAAATTTCAGGGCATCCCAAGTCCCAAATGGAGGCTGGTACTCCTAGTCTATGTCTTACTTCCTGGTAAATGTGCTGAGGTTTGTAACCTCAGTTCATCTTTCTCTTTTATCTACTTTGTTACAGAATAGTTATAGCAGGTAAATTGGATGAGCAATATGGTAGGTAAATGAACATGTGGGGGGGCATAAAATAGTAGTTTTTGTAGTTAGGGTTACCTTGGAGACTTTTCAGTTAAAAGTTGTAAACTAAAAAATAAATGCACATCTTTAACTATAAGAGCTAAGGCCTGGGGCATTTGTACTTTTGTGAGGTTGTTTTTTTTTTTTTTTGCTTGTGTATGCAAGACTACATCCAATGACGCCTGGTCCTTCGCTCCATCAGACTTAGCATCATGTTCTCCCAAAATCTGTGGTTAATTATTATTAAAATTTTTATGCATCAGCCATAGTACATATTGGTCCCACATGCTTTTGGGGCTTTAAACAAAAGGGCAACCTGTTCCCTGGTTTTGGCCAGATGCCAAGTACAGATGTGAGTACGAGTCATATTAGTTCAAAAGTGATCCGTCCAGCAAACGGCAGTTATCTATCCAGCAATTATTGATAAGGATCTAGCAAATAGCTCATAATTCAGGTGGGGCAAGGCTCAGGTCATGTTGCCATGACTGCAGCTGAAGGGACAGAAATTCATATCACTGGTTCTGGTTTTCATAATTGTAATTGACACGAGTTACACAGTAATTGTAATTGACACGAGTTACACAGAGATTGTCCTTGAAGCTTGTTGCAACCAAACTGTAATGAAGAGTTTTGTGGCATGTTAAAGAGAAATGTATTGTGGCAGAAGCTTTTATGATGAAAGAGACAGAACATTTGCACTTGGTTGTAGAAATATCTACACAAACACATATGGCAGCAACAGAAGAAAGGGGGGGGGGAGTTCTTACCAAATGAGGTCAGGAAGCCCGGCATCCCAAAGTATATTATATTGTGCTGCAATTTAGAGGGGGAAAAAAAGAACTGGTCAAAAGGGCAAAGAATCCTGTCAGAGTAGGTGTGGTAAACTCCCAACTGGTGACAAAGCCATATAAACAGTGTATGTGAAGTTCTATAGAGGGAGTGGCACATCTGATTCTAATTGAGCTAAAGCTTGATATTGTCAGATATATGTATATTAATTACAACTTGGCAGGCTCACTTTCAAACCAACCATGACAGTTTTAGAAGTCTGTTTGGGGAGGTTGAAATGCCCAACACTGGTTTCTGAGTATTTTGATTTTTAATGTCTGATTTTCTCCATTTATTCTCTTGCATAGACAGTCTAGTTTGACCAATGGCAAAAAGGTATACTTGCCATGTTACAGCACACATTATAGTTAGAAGATGTGCAGGTGAATTATGGTACAGTGAACATGATTGAGTGTCACTTGAGTAGATATGGAGGTAGACTTGATACCAGAGTCTGTTGCAGAGAATAATCACTGGGTTTATATTACCCAGTTTTTGCTGGTGACTACTTCAGACTGGGGCAATGTTACCTTTCCTTTCCTTCCTCTCACCTATATAAAAATAATAGTAGATCAGTGATCTTCAGTCTATATCTCTTTGACAGCCCACCTGTGACCCTTCTGGGCACACTGGGGCCCGTCTCATGTTCCAAGAAAGTGAGCAAGTGGCAGATGGCTCCTGCCTTGAAACAGCTGGAAGTCTGCTAAACTGCAAGATGTAGGGCTAAAGCCAAGGATGGAAGTGAGGAGGCCATCCTTTCCCCACCTTTCTCCACAGCCCTGGCATTCTCATCCTAGCACCCAGGTGACTGCTGAGAGGAGATCAAGCTGACTGCAGAGAAGAGAGAGTGGAACTACAACAGTTAGCTCACCATTATGGAGTGGTGGTTTTACTCCTCTTTCTCAATGACCAGTTTGTTTTCCTTTGAAAATCTGGTAAATATTACTTTCTTGGCCAGCTGCTGTGCCTCATGCTGAGGAGAGTGCAAAACTTTCCCTCACTACAGGTAAACAAGGGTTGACTATGTTTCAGCAGAGGTGGGGAGAAACAATCTTGCATGTTCTGAAGTAATCAAGTAATGAAAAAGGTTATAGTTATATATTTACTATTAACAGTTATATAATGAAATATATAATTAAATATGAAATGAAAAAAATAATATCTTGTTGTACATTTCTGTATGGTGGGGTGGTACACAGGGTATACCAGTGTTTCCCAAGCTTTTCGACGTCACAGTACCCTTGACCTAACTCTTCATATCTCACGGTACCCCTGCCATCCCCCCATCCCCCCTTCCCCCCCCCAGTGCCCATGCTTGCCACCTGCCCTCCTTCCCCTCCCAGGGTGAAGGGAAGCACTTGGGGGGGGCTGGCGGGAAGTGGCTGCTGACCTTACAGCAAGTCCTGCCCTTTGGGCCAGCTCCATGTCCTTGCTGGCGCCAGTGGGAGACACTGCAAAAGTGATGGGGGCCGTTAGCGTTGCTGCGGTACCCCTGAGACATACTCACGGCACCCCAGGGTACCACAAGCCCTGGTTGGGAATCGCTGAGGTATACAATAGTAATGTGGCTCCTTGGGGTTGATTGTGATTGTGAATGTGACTCTTCTCAAGCCACTGAGTGAATACTACTGCTGTAGATCCTAAATCAGCAGTGGCAACCTATGGCACAGGTGCCAGAGGTGGCACAAAGCCCTTTCTGTGGGCACGCATGCACAGAGTCCGTCATGTGGAGGGGCAGAAAATCACCCCCCCCACACACACACATCTAGGCTGGCCTGGGCGCAATCGTTTACCTGGGAGTAAGCTCGGTTGCTGGCAATGGGGCTTGCTTCTGAGTAAACCCTTCTAGGGTCGTGATTCACCCATTCGAAGTGTTGCACGGTTGCTTCACCAAGCTTACTCCCAAGTAACGTGTTTCTAAACTAAAACCTCAATATTCAGATTAAATTTCTGTGTTGGCACTTAGGAATAAATAAGTGGGTTTTGGGTTGCAATTTGGGCACTTGGTCTCAAAAAGGTTCGCCATTACTGTCCTAAACAGTGCATTAGATATGTCTTAGGTGCAAGTTATTGATGAGACAACCAGTGGCATTTTGTTACTTCCCCCTGTTCCCAGACCTGTCCTATAGCAGGTAACACCTGGATATCCATATGGCCTTCTCCATCTGTCTGTTCACTTCTCCAGGAGGCTATTGTTGTTTTAAGAATTATTAATGTAAATACTGTGGATATTAGTCCCTGTCTGAAGGACTAGAATAGATGCAGATATGTCGTAGCACCTGGCTGTAGACCAGCAGGGGCGTTCCTAGGCAAACTGGAGTCCGGGGACAAAACCTGAGTTTGCCCCCCCCCTGCGCGAATGGACGGCCACCCTCCCCCACCATGAACAAACAATTATTTTTTGCACCAGCTCACAAAAAACCTCCCACTCCCAGCAAAACATACATGGCTCTCTCCCCACCAACTCTTTTCCTAATTTCCTAATCACAACAACCCTATGAGGTAGGTTGTTAGCCTGAGAAACAACTCCAAGCCAGTACAAGTGGGTATTAAGCATGTAAATCTCTTACAAATCACCCCCAGCAAAACATTTACCAAACAAATGTCAGCATCATCTCTCACAAAATACCTCCAGTGGAATCCACCCCCAAACACCATCAGTTTCAATGGTGTTTAAACTAGGGAGCTCAGATTCTTCTTTTAAATCCACCTTAAAGGGAGACTCTGGGGTCCCCAGTTAAAACAAAATTGAAAGTGATGCTGTTTGGGGGTGGATTCTCCCCCACCCTGAAACAGCATCACTTTTGAGGGTTGGAGATTCAGATGAAACAAATATCAGATTCAGCCGGAATCTGGGCACATTTGGGCACATTTGGACAAAAAGTGTCCGATTATGTCCTGCCCAAATATGAACAAATGCGAACATAAGGTATTTTGGCTTTGGGGGGTATTTTTGGTGTTTTTCGGCCTGCAGGGAGGGCATTTTTAAAGCTAGTGGCACCATGATTTCAGGGCATCATCAAGAGACTGCCTGATGATACCACCCGAGTTTGGTGATGTTTGGTTCAGGGGAAGCAAAGTTATGGACGCCCAAATGGAATGCCCCCATCCCCATTGTTTTCAATGGGAGCTAACAGGAGATGGGGGCTGCCCATTTGAGGGACCATAACTTTGGTCCTCCTGAACCTAACTTCACCAAACTTGGGTGGCATCATAAGAATAGTTACCAGATGATACCCTGAAATTTTGGTGTCACTAGCTTTAAAAATACACCCCTTCCAGGCACCCCAAGAAATTTGCCCAAGATTCTTTGTTTTGCAGTGACTTTGCTCCATTGTAGCCAATGGGGAATTTCTGAGTGTGTAGGCAGGATGCACATTTTTTAAGATAGAGGCACCAGACTTTCAAGGTGGCTCCAGGAAGCCCTCCTGGTAATAGCACCCAGGCTTAGAGACCTTTACTTCTGAGGGTCCAATTTTATGGGCCCCCAAAAGGCTTACTTTGTTTCCACGCTCCTGCCCATGAAGCCTGCGGGCTGAGTTCTCTCAGAACTCTCTCAACTCGCCCCCCCCCCCACTCCAAAAGCAAAGCTCACCAAGCTTGGATGCTATTACCCAAGACCTCTTGGAGCCACCTTGAAAGTCTGGTGCCTCTATCTTCAAAAATGTGCAGCCAGTGCTTACACACTCAGAAATTCCCCAGAATCTTCAGCAAGTTCTGTGGTGGGAAACATTTTTCCCAGCATAGACTTCAATGGGGCTTTCTGTTATGCCCAGCTGGTGCTGTGGTAGAGGTTTCAACAGGAGGCAATGTGGTAATGGTCTTGCTGTGGGTGGGGGCACTTATTTCCTGCAGGGCTGCTGGTGTGAGTCTCCTGAAAGGAACCAGCCAATTTTGCTAAAGTTTGCCTGGGATGGCCGAATGCTGTGGGCATCAGGTTCACCTTCAACTTGGTGCCCACAGCATTTTCCTCTTCCACACACATTTTAGCAAATTTGGTTGGTTCCTTTCAGGAGACTCACACCAGTAGCCCTACAGGAAATGCCCCCACTCAGAGCAAGACCCCTACCACAGTGCCTCCCATTGAAACCTCTACCACAAAGCCATAACAGGCATAATGGAAAGCCCCATTGAAGTCTATGGTGGGAAAAGTAATTTTTCCCACCACAGAACTTGCTGAAGAGCCTGGCAGATTCTGGGGAATTTCTGAGTGTGTAAGCACTACACATTTTTGAAGATAGAGGCACCAGACTTTCAAGGTGGCTCCAAGAGGTCTTGGGTAATAGCATCCAAGCTTGGTGAGCTTTGCTTCTGGAGTGGGGGGAAGGGGGGCGAGTTGAGAGAGTTCTGAGAGAACTCAGCCCACAGGCTTTCATGTGCAGGAGCAGGGAAACAAAATAAGCCTTTTGGGGGCCCATAAAATTGAACCCCCAGAAGCAAAAGTCTCCAAACCACCTTGAAAGTCTGGTGCCTCTATCTTCAAAAATGTGCGCACACTCAGAAATTCCCCATTGGCTACAATGGAGCAAAGTCACTGCAAAACAAAGAATCTTGGGCAAATTTCTTGGGGTGCCTGTAAGGGGTGTATTTTTAAAGCTAGTGACACCAAGATTTCAGGGTATCATCTGGTAACTATTCTTATGATGCCACCCAAGTTTGGTGAAGTTAGGTTCAGGAGGACCAAAGTTATGGTCCCTCAAATGGGCAGCCCCCATCTCCTGTTAGCTCCATTGAAAACAATGGGGATGGGGGCATTCCATTTGGGCGTCCATAACTTTGCTTCCCCTGAACCAAACATCACCAAACTCGGGTGGTATCATCAGGGCAGTCTCTTGATGATGCCCTGAAATCATGGTGCCACTAGTTTTAAAAATGCGCCCCCTTCAGGCCAAAACGTAAAAACCCTAAAAATGTTAAAAACACACAAACGACCTTGAAATGGTGGCGCCCCCCCACATGACCAAATGGGGGCGCCTGGGGACATAGGGTACCCCTTGTCCCTAGGCAGGTGCGCCAGTGTAGACCAGTGATTCTCAACCTTCTTAAAGCCGCGACCCTTTAATACAGTTCCTCATGTTGTGGTCACCCCCAACCCTAACATTTATCCATTTTACAGATGGAGAACACTGATGCAGAGAGTCTTAGGTGACCCCTGAGAAAGGGTTGTTCGACCCCCAGGTTGAGAACCACTGCTGTAGACAGTGAATTGTATGGTATGCCATGGATGATAGTTGAAGAATCTGCATAAGTGTAGCATACCAATGGGGTTTTGGTGCACAGGTGTATTTAGTTATCTATCACAAAGAACACTCATGTCCAGAAAGAAAACCTACTGCATGGTTTGATCCAAGTTCAAGGTGTCCTGAGGCCTGTATGGTATGAGGTGAGATATATGTTTCCCTAATAAATAAACAAAATCATGAGGCCGAAGTTGTTGAATTTACAACAGAATTTCTTGAGAGTGTTTTTGCCATGGGTCCAGATCATGAAGATATATGGGAGAAACATGTGGACAGGAGTTTACAATTATTTTAAATCTAGAATAAATACATGGGCATATTGTGAGTGCATGGGGGTATCCATCGCAGAGCCACTTACTTGAATAAACAAAATAGTTCTGAATGAAGACAAAGTCCAGCTCTCATTTATGCCTGATATCATCAGGCACAACATTTCTGATGGCTTGTGGAATATTAGCCTGCATAAATTCCACAGTAGCGTTGAGTTCAATACCTTTATTGACATAAATTATAAACTTAACAAAAATGGAACCAAAAATGCCATTTTAGAACCACAAAGGTGAGAACCATCTATCCGAGGATTTATGTTCCTGAATCCTCATAGCAATTAAAAGATTCCTTGCTTCTAAGCAGGTAATATAACAGAAGGGAACTAATTAAAGAATCCCACAGTTTAACATAGAAGTCACAATAAAACAAATATAGGATACAGATCTGAGATTTCTAAGCCTGCATGGACAGAATTTTTAATTATAAGAAAGGTTTACAAATCTTCCAAAAAGAACTACAATGGAGTGAGCATGAAATCTTGCAAGCATAAAAGCTCAACATTGTTAAGTTTGAAAAATAGAATGATAGAACACCACAACTGCAGCAGGGAGCGTGTCTTCTTTGGCAGAGCAGAAGAGTTTGGATTTATACTTTGCTTTCATCAATAGCAAGGAGTCTCAGAGCAGCTTACAAACTCCTTCCCTTCCTCTCTCCACAACAGTCAACATTTCAGGGTTTGGAGCCAAGCTCTGGTCTCTAAAAGGTTCAGCCATCAATATCATTACCTTCAACACTCCAGTTAAAACATCTCCAAGCCCTTGAGAAAACCATGATTTTTGATTTCTCAAAATTAAAAGATAATAGGTTGGTCTCACAATAGGATACAAATGTAAGGAAGAGGTTCTTAAGGTCCTTTTGAGAAAAGGGACTACTGCATCATCTGCATGTAGTAATAAGGGGACTGAATGAGGCCAAGTTTAGGAAAGTGTCCATTGACCACTCGCAAAATAGGAGCTAGGTCATTCATAAATAAATTGAATAACTAAGGAGCCCAATGCATCCTGGTTTGACTCCCCAATTAGAGGGAATTGTAGGTGTTGAATTGCCCAGTTGACTAATTTAAATTTGGCAGCTAGCAGAAGAATGTAATTTGTGCATGAGAAAAGTAAGCATTTACTTTTAAATAAGCATTTTAAACAAGCAGTTAAATGCTTTTAAATAAGCATTTATCCTATCTCATCATGTTTAGCTTATTTTACAGAAGATTCCTACGTACAGAATCTACGATTCCCTTTAAGTCAAGGAAAGCAGAAAATAATTTTTATCCACGCACACCACTGTATTTCTCTGCCAAGTGAGCAAGGGTAACCCAATCATTCACAGTGGATTTACCAGGATGAAAGCCAATCTGCTCTAGGCCCAAAAATTATTGAGCAAATGCCTTTTCTTTCTGTGATACATCTCTGAAGATGCCAGCACAGATGCAGGCAAAACATTAGGAACAAGATCTACCAGACCACGGCCACACAGCCTGGAAAGCCCACAACAACCAGTGGTGGCAAACTCTTCAGCCTTTCCTCATCGTTAGGGAGACTTGGGGGTGGGGGGTGGAGACTCACTACAACACCATGCCGTGATGCCATGGTTGATCAGACAGTAGAGTTTCAGGTGACTGCTAGAGTGTCTGCAATGCACTGATGTCACCTCCAATTACTCAGCCAGAAATTATACCACAATGTTGCAGGATTCAATTCAGGCCACTACATGTGACTCACCACCACCACTTACAGGAGCATGGGCAGGGCAGTGGGGGCAGGATTTTCCTTGCCATTACCTGGCAAATGGCAACCCTACTCATAGGTGCTCCAATCCCCTATTCATCTTGTTTGCCCTCTTCTGTATTTTTTCCAGCTGTGCAATATCCTTTCTACAATATGGCAAACAGAACAGCATTCCAAACGAGGCTGCACCAAGCCTCTATAATATGAAATCACAATATTGGCCATTTTACTTTCCATCCTTTTGCTAATTATCCCCATCATGGAGTTTGCATTTTTTTATTGACTCAATATTTTAATTTACATTTCTGCTACAGTGAGTTCAAATCCTGTTGGCATATGACTCATCCACAAACTTGGCCATTAGACTGCACACCTTCAATGCCAGCCCATTTATGAACGAATCAAATTGCACTGGTCCCCATGCCAATTCTTGGTGGACCCTGCTGCTTATTTCTTTCCATTGCAAGGACAGTCCATTTAATCCTTCTCTTTGCTTCCTATCGTTTAACTAACTTTTAATCCTAAGAGGACCTGCTCAGTTATCCTATTATTGTTAAACTTGCTCAGGAGTCTTTGGTTAGATACCTTGTCCAAGCCTTTTGGAAATCTAAGTACATTTCCAGAAATGAGGCAGGCTTTGCAATGACCTGAGAAAAACTGACTCTGTCTTCTCTTCCCTGCCTGTACTCTGATCTACAGAAAGATGATAGTATGGTCAGTTGAGATGCAGAAGTTGAGAAAATTGTATACTTCTGCACTAGAATATAGTTCTAAACAAATATGAGAATTTCCATTCATTTTTATGTGCTGCCTTTGTCAAAACCATTATTTCGTGAATTATTGAACACAATAGTTTGATTCAATAACATTTATAGTTCATTGAACCACCTTCAAACGAAGGTGGGGGACCAGGGCTAGATAGGCACTAGGGCTCAGGCAGAGCATTCTACAACAAAGAAGGTCCTGCATGCTTTTTTCTCTGGCAGAGGAATATACAACCCTATTATCATCTTTCTGTGGAACAGAATATAGCATCTCTGATCTCCCTGTGCACCATGGTTCCAGTCTAAATCAAGCACCACACATAAAGAACTGTGACTCCACAATTCATACCAGATAGTTACACAGGTTGGCATCCCAAACTCAAACTGTGTACTCCGTAATGTATAGATCAGCTTTATTTCTGTTTTATGCACCCATTTCCCGCCAACACTCCTATTGTTGGGAAATGTCTGTGAGTTTGTAAATTAGCAAGTTACAAGCAGATACTTCTACATTTCTCAATAGTTTGGTAATAGTTGGTTGCTTAACTGAACCTACATATTTAGGATGATACATATATGCATCACTTCCCTCTCCCTGTCAATCTAAATGCCCTGCAAATTTTACTGGAACATTAATGTTCATCTTAATGTGACCTCTCTCTTCAAAGTGTACATGTGCATGTCATGCATCACTCCATGCCTTTACTTTCTCTTTCCCTCTGTGGTTTGTTGAAACAATGAGGGCAGCACACAAATAAGGAAGTAATTGCAGTAGAAGATGGAAAAGCAGAGAGCACACGGAGCGCACACTTCTGTGGGCCAAATAAACAACCCAGTCTGTGGTATACATAATATCAGGGAACTCTTCTTCACAAGCACTGAGGGGCTGATTTCTGTTTATGAGATTGGCCAGGGGGAAGGAGGGGCTTTAGCTTCTTACTTGGGTCCTGTATAACATTCAGCTGAGCCCTGAGCAAAGAATTCTGTCACACTGAAAACTGAATGAACTTAGATGGGAATACACTGCATAGGGTTGGGCTGTACATTTTATTATTTTTATGTATTTCTAGTCTCCCTTTCTCCCTATTGGGATCCTAAAGATGCTTACAAAGAAGTAGAAAATATAAATTAAAGAAAAAAATTTCAACAAAATTCCAGCTTCTGGGTTGGATTCATACTTGATGCATGCTAAGGCTACCAAGGAAAACAGAAGGGATTCTCTGTGAACCAGGTTTGCATATGTTGGGCAAAATTGTATAATAGTCCAAGAACTATAGAATGAAAGCAATTGGAAACATGAATTTGTATAAGCACTGAAGAAGATTTGCAGCTCGAAAACGCATTCTCAGCACGCAGACGTTCTACTGCTGATACAGCTACATGCTACTTGCTTGCTGCTGATATAGCTACGTGTTACTTGTTAGCATTGCAGCTACGTGCTGTTGTTACGAACTTTCTTGCTTGTGTCTTGCTTATTTGTTGTTCATTACGTGATGTAGTCCTGAAAAATTACTTACCTGTATGATACTGAAGCAATTGCGGAACCATCACATCTTCGGACTATACTTACCCGCATGGAATTACCACTAATGTAAAACTCTATATTTGTGAATGGATTATCCCCTTTGATGAATGCTTAATGCACTTTAGTTTGTGAATGAACAATTTCATTGATGTATGTAGGATGCACTTTATTTCATGTTATTCACCTTAACAATATAGGATTTCTCACCTTCCCTTGTTGTTGGGCGAGTAATTGGATTTTGGCCGATCTTGTTGCTTTGTTTTGAATTTGCCTTTATCTTGCTTGTCATTTGCTTTTGGTTAGTGATGATGGTATGCCATACTAATGTTGACATGACAGGCAAAGTTCACTCAGTAAAGGTTTACCAGGCTGTGACTAGTCATTGCACTTTTTGCTTCTTCCCAGTGCTCACTTCTGCTTCCTGATGATGTCACTGTGAGAGATTCATAGGTTGCTAAAAATGACTCAGGATTTGAATATCACTTCCTGGAACTGCATACCTTAACAGTGAAATCCTGAAAAGGGTGTGTGTGTGACCTGCCAGGGCTGTCATAACAGCATGTTAGACCCCCAAACAAAAGCAGTGCCCTGGAGTCCCAACTTACACAATCACTCACAGAAATAAAAATTTAATTGGTCAATAAAATTAAACATATATCTAGTGGCACTTCCAACTGTTGGAATAAGCAACTTCTGCATGTCTGGCCAATGCGGGGGGGGGGGGGGGGCGCCATGCATCTCTAAGCTGTTCCATTGTTCTCCATGTCTGGGGTCCACCCACCAACTTCCTCCTTCTTCACCCTGTAGCCATTTTTCTTTCTTCTTCTCATTTGTACTGAGCACAATGGTAATGGCTACCTGCTTCTGATGGGGATTTTCCACAGAAGCAGATCACACTCGCACCTACGTGATGGCACGTTAGAGTGCCCACTTGTTATGGGGAAGTTATCTCTTTGGGTTTCTTTCTATCTACCTTTCACCTGGAACAATGCTTTGATCCAAAGTTACTTGAAATAAATGTAAGTTTTCCTTTTTTGCATATATTTGTTTGGAAGAGCTTCTTTACTGCACTCACACACAGGGCTGGGCTGATCCATATTCAGCTAACTCCAACACCAACAAAATCGGTGTTTCAATATTTTTAAAAACATGCTCTTCAGCAAAGTTTAGTCAACATAAATGTTTGAACAATATAATGTGAGCCTTGAAAAACACAAACATTTCAACATATAAATGATATTCAGTTGGTAAACCATACAGTTGTAGATGGCACAGAATGAAATTACTGTGAATTATTTATTATTAATCAAGTGTTCAACACACACATGCAGAGAAAGATCTTATAAACAAGCGTCCTCTTATCTTTACACACTGGACTCTCTGTCACTCAGAAGAGCAGTTATGTTAGGGAGACTGAATGCCTTTCCCTCCAGTGTCTTATCAGGGATATTTGCAGGCACCCCCCTCACGTGAGCAACCTTGTCTTGTGGAACTAACACTCCCGACTCAGTTTCCCATATTATTTTGGAATGCTCTCTGTTCAATCATTTTTGTAAGCCCCTTCTTCATTTAATGAACATTAAGGGGGAGAAGCATCTGAGTAATCCCATGCTGAGTCAATTTCTGCTAAGGGATCAAGATTCGTTACTCCATTTCAGTAGCAACTGTTCTGACTAAAATTTTAAGGCAATCAACTGAAACTTGTATATGTTGAATTATAACTGTGTTTATTTTAGTACGTGCCTTTTTATTTAGTTTTATCTATGTAAAACTGAATGGATGCCATTAAGGGTAATCTGAATGTGAAGGGTTTAACACAAACATTTGCGAAATTTCTTTGCAGAGAATTGCTTTATTGCTGGCTTGAAGTTGGGTCTCCAGAATGTCATTTTCCATAGACATGAATGAAAGCCAGTTAAAATGCTGCTGCCCCATTGTGCCGCAAAGCTGATTTTTTAATGAGTTTCAGTCTTAAAAATTAATATAATATTGGCCATTATCTTTAGTAAAACACATGCTAAATATGCATTTTACAATAACAAATATTAATAGTTTAGTATTTATTTATTTATTTATTTATTTATTTATTTATTTATTTATTTATTTATTTATTTATTTATTTATTGACAGCGAGATTAGCATGGGGCCCCTATGCTTGTGCAGCCCCCAGGCAACTGCCCAGTGTGTCCATGTATTCAAATGGCCCTGGGTGACCCTTGCTCCAACATAGATGCTGCCTCACACCTGCATAAGTGGCATCTACATTGGTGTAGGGGCACTTACATCAGTGAGGGGGGGCACGGGACTACATGATGCCCTGGTACTGAGGCAGCTGGGGCACCAGCACTCCTCAGCGAAGGAGCCCACACCAGTGTGGATGGGGGTGTTCCAGGGGGTGGAGCCAACTTTAGTTGACTTCCTGAATACTTTCAGCCAGGGAATGCCCCCTTTCACTGGTGTGAAAGCGTGTGGCACAGCTCAATAGGCTGCATAGGGACTTCTCACAGCTGTTGGGCTTGGTTTGCTGTATTCTTGTGGAGCATGGCACCACAAATCTCTGTGGAGGCAGTGCAGCTGTGCCATGCCTGGGTGCCACACATCTACTTTCCTCCTCAGGATTGGGCTGTCTGTGTGAGTGTGCATGTGCACACATGCCGAGAGGTTTGCAGACTGGTGCTGCTATATAGTGTTAAGGGAAACTAGTAAAATATAATCCCCTCCAGGCCAGTGAATTACTTTTGTTGTCTGCGGACATTCAGACTTGATCAGTTATTATTGTAGGGAGATTTTGTTCATTCAAAAGGATTTTTTTTATAGCTTTGTTTTTCTACTGTACATTTCAGAGGGCTTTTAAAGATTAACAAGTACATAGTGGCATAACTGTTTGTGATCCGGAGCCTTCCTCTGCAGCTGAGTAAATTCATTGGCTTACATCCTCTGACATTGTTCCCCTTGTGGTTTTCCCAGGCTGCCGTGGAGGCTTTCTTCTACTACTTCCTCTGCCGCCAGCACTACCATGTATAGAAGGGCTTTCGAAACATTGAACTTGCACGTGCGGAAGTCCTAATAGCAAGGGAAGCAAGTGCTGCAACAGAGGACAGCTTCAGCAGAGGCTGGAGGGAAACGTGAGGGGAACACAGGACACAGTGTGTAACACACTTCTCTCTGTGATACACCTCTGAAGATGCCAGCCACAAATGCAGGCGAAATGTTAATATCTTATCGTTAATATCTTATCGGAATATATTATCGTCCCCCTGACCAAAGTGCACAAGAAGATTCTGAGATGGAAAAAGAAATTAGAGAGGCCAACAAAAACAAAAATGTAGTGGTAATGGGTGATTTTAACTATCCCCATATAAACTGGAAAAATGCATGTTCAGGTCATAGTAAGGAGAGAGCATTCCTGGATATGCTAAATGACTGTGGCTTAGAGCAGATGGTTGTGGAACCAACCAGGGGAGAGGTGATCCTAGATCTAATTCTATGTGGGACCCAGGACCTGGTGCGGGAAGTCAGTGTTGTTGAGCCGATAGGGAACAGCGACCACAATGCTGTCAGATTCAGTATCTCAGCATGCGAACAAGTGGCAACTACTAATGTAGTTACATTCGCCTTCAGAAAGGGAAATTTCTCAAAGATGAGGGGGATAGTGCGCAGGAAGCTGAAAGGGAAAATCAAGAGAGTCAAAACTGTCCAGAATGCTTGGAGGTTATTTAAAAACATAGTAATAAAAGCTCAGCTGGAATGTGTTCCACAGGTTAGAAAAGGCAGCACCCAGTCCAAAAGAAAGCCACCTTGGTTAACAAGAGAGGTTGAGGAAATTATCAGAAAAAGGAAAATGTCTTTTAGAAAATGGAAGTCCAGTTTGGCTGATGAAGAATATGAGAGCGCACACAAATGGTGGAAAAAGAGAAGCAAGTTCGCTGTAAGGGAGGCAAAAGGATTATGAGGAGCATGGCTTTGAACATCAAGACCAGCAACAAACAGTTCTTCAAGTACATCAAAAGCAGGAAGCCAGCAAAAGGGAAGTGGTAGCCCGTTAGATGACAAAGGAAACAAAGGGTGTGCTAAAAGATGGCAGGGAGATTGCAGAGAAGCTGAATGAATTCTTTGCATCTGTCTTCACCCAACAGGAGATGAGGAACATTCCTGCACCTGAACCAAGCTTCTTAGGGAGGTGAATCCGAGGAACTAGCGAAGATAGTGATAGACAAAGGAAGAAGTTCTGGCAGCCATTGATAAACTAAATGTTACCAAACCCCTGGCCCAGATTGCATTCACCCAAGAGTTCTTAAAGAGCTCAAGCATGAAATTGCTGATCTTCTCACTTTAATATGCAACTTATCCCTGAAATCAGGCTCCATCCCTGAAGACTGGAAGATAGCCAATGTCACACCAATCTTTTAAGAAAGGATCTAGGGGACCTGAAATTACAGGCCAGTCAGTTTGACATCTGTTCCTGGTAAATTAGTGAATCTATCATTAAAGATAAAATTATAAAACATGTAGAAAAGCAAGACCTGCTGAGAAAAGAGTCAGCATGGCTTTTGCAGAGCAAATCTGTACAAACTTACTACAGTTCTTTGAGGGTGTAAACAGGCATGTGGACAGGGGTGAACTGGTGGACATTGTCTACTTGGATTTCCAAAAGGCTTTTGACAAAGTTCCTCACCAGAGAATGTTGAGAAAACTCAGCAATGAAGGAATAAGAGGGAAGTCCTCCTATGGATTAAAAGCTGGTTGAGAAACAGGAAACAAAAGAGGGTGGTAAATGGGAAGTTCTCACAATGGAGAGATGTAGGGAGTGGTGTCCCCCAAGGATCCATTTTGGGACCAGTGCTCTTTAACCTATTCATAAATGACCTGGAAGTAGGGGTGGGTAGCGTGGTGGCCAAGTTTGCAGATGATACCAAATTATGTAGGGTGGTGAGAACCACAAAGGATTGCGAAGAGCTCCAAGCGGACCTTGAAAAATTAGGTGAGTGAGCTCAGAAATGGTAAAATGCACAGTTCAATGTAGCAAAATGTGAAAGTGATGCACATAGGGGCAAAATCCAAACTTCACATACACGCTACAGGGGTCAGTGCCATTCAGTCACAGACCAGGAAGGATTTAGGCGCCTTAGTTGATAGTTCCATGGGAATGTCAACTCAATGCATGGCAGCTGTGAAAAGGCAAACTCTATGCTGGGGATCATTAGAAAAGGAATTGATAATAAAACTGCAAAGATTGTCATGCCCATATATAAAAGCAGTGGTGCGCAGCGACTTGGAATACTGTGTCCAGTTCTGGTCGCGCATCTCAAAAAAAGGATATTGAGGAGATAGAAAAGTGCAGAGAAGGGCAAACAAGGATGATTGAGGGACTGGAGCACCTTTCCTATGAGGAGTGGCTGCAGCGTTTGGGACTCTTTAGTTTGGAGAGGAGGCGGCTGAGGGGGGATATGATTGAAGTCTACAAAATTATGCATGGGGTAGAAAATGTTGACAGAGAGACATTTTTCTTCACAATACTAGAACCAGGAGCATTCATTGAAAATGCTGGGGAAGAATTAGGATAATCAAAGGAAACACTTCTTCACGCAACGTGTGATTGGTGTTTGGAATATGCTGCCACAGGAGGTGGTGATGGCCACTAACCTGGATAGCTTTAAAAGGGGCTTGGACAGATTTATGGAGGAGAAGTCGCTTTATGGCTACCAATCTTGATCCTCTTTGATCTGAGATTGCAAATGCCTTAACAGACCAGGTGATCGGGAGCAACAGCCGCAGAAGGCCATTGCGTTCACATCCTACATGTGAGCTCCCAAAGGCACCTGGTGGGCCACTGCGAGTAGCAGAGAGCTGGACTAGATGGACTTTGGTCTGATCCAGCTGGCTTGTTCTTATGTTCTTATGTTCTTATGTTAGGAACAAGATCTACCAGACCACGGCCACACACCCTGGAAAACCTACAACAACCAGTTGAATGCTGTCGTGAAAGCCTTTGACAATACAGTGGGGGAACGATTCTGTAGGAAGTGAATCCATTGGTGTTTAAGCTGCCACTAGACCCCATATAAGTGTTGCTCAGAGAATCATTGTTTGCAAATAATGGATTTACTTGGGACTAAGACCTACTGCTATTCAGTGGCATTTATTTCTGAGTAAACATGCATATGATTGGATTGAATAGTGTTATCAAAACCATTAAGACCAGTCCATCCCAGACTGGTTGCCGATAGCCATGATCTTCTAGGAATTAGATAAATGAGTGATATAAGCTTTTCAACAATTAATTTATATAAGATATGAACACATTGTCTTTCCTCTTAAAAGAGTGGCCTGCACATTTACCCACAATATAGAAGAATTAAGCACCAAGAACCCTTTTAAAAGCATCTTGAAACAATTCTATAACCAGACAAAAATCAGAAGTGAAAGAGTCCAGGAAAAAGTCAAGATATAAATATGGCCCATTTACTGAAAAACAAAACAACAAAAAGCTGCCTGAAATTATGCTGTTTTCCAGCACCCTCCAAAAATCAGTCGAAAAAGTGCATTTCTATTTCCCCCCATCAGTCTGTTCCAGAGTGCCATGTAAATGAGGATTCTACAATCCTGTGTGATGGTACAGTGAGAAAGGAATGTTGGCAACAATGCGAGCTGGCACCTGGGTTCATATCAGGAGAGATGGTGCAGCTCCTGATAATTACAGTCCATGCTCTCTGCTTTTAAGCTACTAATAGAACATGCCACTTCTGATATCGTTTGACGGGAAAATGTATTGCACCTCTTTCAAGAACAATGTAATTTCACAGGGCGTAAGTCTTGTTCCAGGATCCTGTCATGCTCAGCCAAGCATTCTTTCAGGGTAAGGGAGTGTTTATCACAGACATTTTTGACCGCTTGCCCTGTCTGGGACTGGCTCCCCTCCCCAACTTAAATCTGTTCCCACTGGGCAAGCCCTGAACAACCTAGTGCCCTGAAGGCCCTTACCCAGTAAGGGAGGCAGCAGGGAACCCAGGAACAGTGGCTTGGCTTGCAGGGCAGACAGGAACAGGCCCAACCAGGTAGTGGTCCCCACTCTGCTAGAGAGGAAGCTGGAGACCTGGACAGCACAACTATGGCCTAGAAGGATGAAGGCTGGTAGCTGGGAAGAACCATAATAAGAACATGGAGGAGAGATGCCAGACTTGATACTTTTAAAGCCTAGGAGTGAGAGCAAAGGATAGACATCCCTGAGAATGGGTATCAACCTTCCTTTTATCACTTTCAGGAAGAGGTGGGACTGAACCTTGATTTGAGCCAAGGTCCAGGATGTGCGGCCAAAGGTGGTATAAAAAGATTTCTAAGTCTTAAGTGGGGGGGAACAACAGAGGAAGATCAAACCCCCCACCGCCTTAGCAATATACAAACAACACTTTGACTTGGTATTGTTGCATGTTGCAGACCAATGTTTTGTTTAACCAAATTACCAATTTCTACAAGGATTACATTTTTGAATGTTCCCCCACCCCCCCATGTAAAAAATCTACTAGGGACTTGTTTTTTTAGGTAGCCAAGGATTGTAATGGCAAAGGATGCAGGCAGATGGACACTGAAGGAGTTATGTCATGCTTCACAAAGTATCCACCCAGATATCTGCATGCTTTTGGAAGAAGGAGTTCACTGTATGCTATTTCATTCAATCATGAAGAATGTGATTTTTGTTTGTGTTGCCAGGGGGTGGGTATTTACTAAAGCAATGGACATTGTAAACTGTCAAGCTACAAATAAAACATAGCTGTTCTTTCTGTATCATTCCATGCATGTGGGGCTCTAAACACTATCTGTTGGCTGACAGGTCTTAGCTTTTAAATTTTTAAAGCCACGTTTCTGTCCTTCATGGTTGTAAATATTTGTTCAGAGGATGGAGGATATTTTCAAAGATCACACTTCAACGTCTGGGGATGTCTGTGCAGGATTTCCCTGATTGTCCAGTTGCAGTTCCATCAGTGAGAGAGCTCCTCAGGAATCTTCATGGAGAATCGGCTGCAGCACACAAAATGGTGGGCGCCACTATGAAACTGACAAGAGCTCTGTGCAGCAGGCAGGAAAGAAGATCAAATTTGGCTGTCAACACTTGTGTTCTCCTGCACTGTGGGAACACAACATGCCAAAACAGGTCTTTTTATAATGTCCCAAAGTTGCTATATTTATGCTGTGTGGAATCCACCATTGGCCTATCTTTCTAGACTTCATCATCGTTGGCTAGTGTAACCCATGCCATTTTCATGTTTGCATTTTATTTTCATTGGACGGTTTGGACTTTAGGGTCTAGGAAGCAGGAGCTGGATGTGGACAGTTTGTTAGTTTGCTCAACTGCAACAGTCCCACCCCTCTCAGTCGGTCTGGTCTGCAGCACGAGAGGGAAGAACCAAAACTTGACTTAGGGAACTGATAATTTCCTCATAGGCCTCAAATTGTCGCAGGAACCACAGAGGAACAGATGGAGAAGAAGCAACCCTGCACTTCTTGTTAATATTTTTGACTTTCTTCTTCTTTGTATTACTGGGTACTGTTTCCTATTTGCCATTGTTCTGCATGCCCCTCCTGAAGGGTGCTGAGGATCCCGTCTCCTTCAGTTCTGTTACATTCATAGCCATTATGATTTAGGTTCACTTTCAGTTGTAAAGTTGTGTTTGTATTAAATGTTTGTTACCTTAAACTTTGTTTTCTCAGTTGAAACAACTTCACATTTGTTTACCAAGCCACAAGGATGTTATTTTGAATCCTGTCCCCAACTTTCTAGTAGGGATCTATGCAGTCAGGAGTCTACCAGGTTACACTAGCTTACATAAGATTTTACATATGTAGTAAGACTGTCTACATTGGCGGTAGTGTTACATATGTGTTCAAAGCAAAAATCTTCAGGATTCAAGGAGTCCCTAATGTCCCTAATAACCTCATTTTTTCCTGATAGGTGGTTTAAAGTGCAGCAGGTAGCAGTGCGCCATGAATGCATTTCTGAACTGAGAGAAGCCTGCTGGATTTCTGCTTGTTGAAAAGCTGTCAGAAGCCCAAAAACACTGGTGGCGGAAAGTGCCATCAAGTCACAGCTGACATAGCAACCTTGTGTGGTTTTCAAGGGAAGAAATGTTCAGAGGTGTATTGTTGAAGGCTTTCATGGCCGGATTCAACTGGTTCTGGTGGGTTTTCCGGGCTGTGTGGCCGTGGTCTGGTGGATTTTGTTCCTAACGTACCATGGCCACACAGCCCAGAAAACCCACCAGAACCTGTTCAGAAGTAGTTTGCCATTGCCTGTCTCTGGTATTCCTTGGTGGCAGAGGTGTGTGGGGGGGAATGGCACCTGAGGCAAAATGGCACCTGGACCTTGCCCCTCCACAGGCCTCCACCACCCTATGGTACCCCACCTGCTCCCTGCAGCACTCTGCCCCCGACCACTTACCTTAATTCAGCTAGCTGAAAAAGAGCAACCTGCTGATGCCCCCACCCTACTCTTTGCAGGTGGCTGAAAAGCTTCTGGTGGGGTGGGGCAAAGGGTGGGGGGGCATCAGTGATGTAGGTATAGATGTTTTATGGGGTGGGTTCAGTGACTGAGGGCTTTCCGGCTGTTCCATTCCATGCATTGTTTCAAGCAAGCCAGACATGTAATGGGAGGGGTTTCAACCAGAGAACCCCTCCATCCCTGGGGGGGGGGGCACCCTCGCAGCCCCTCCCCCCCAACAACTTACCTTAGTTCAGCTGGCTGCTCTTTGCAGCTGGCTGAAAAGCTTCTGCCAGACCTGGCAGGGCAGGGCGAGGGGAAGGGGTGGTGGTGTGGGGGGCGACGTGACTCACTGGGGGGCACCCTGGGCATTTGTCCCCAGATGCCCCCATTACAGCTATGCCACTGCTTGGTGGTCTCCCATTTCAATACTAACTGGAGGCAACCCTGCTTAGCTTCTCAGAGCTGGTGTGATCTGACTAGCCTGACCCGTTCAAATCTGGGTGCAAATAGCTTGCCGAGCTAGCAACTCTAATTACTACTGTCCATACACAAGGATAAATCAAAGAAACGTACACACAATGAGTCTTGTGTTTCTTGTTCAGCAAGCTGAGGTGCTGGTCAAAGCAGATCATACCTGAGAGTGTGCGACTTTTTACAGAAAACTGGGTGTTTCTACCCATTGTCATCTGTGTGGTATTAAGCTGTTATACCAGGAGTGGCCATGGAGGGGGAGAATTGCATCAGAAATGTCATGCGCGTGCAAGGATTCTTTCCCATACCAGACAGACTGCAGGATGCCTTTCACAATGTAAGAGGGGCTATCTTCTTATGCAGGAGCGCCTTCTCCCAACCCAGGTTTAAACCTTGGGACAGGCTATGGGCTCCCTCCATTTTGTATTCCATAATATGACAGACTGTGTTTTTCCTCCCCATCTATCTTGATTGATAGCAGGGGACAGGATCCCGTTTCCACCCTTTTGCAGAATGGTGTTTGGGGGAATGTTTCCACCAGTGACTCTGAAGCACACCCTGCAGTTTTAATGTCTGAAAAATCTTTTCTCCCTCTTTTTGTTGCCTGTTGGTTATATTATATTGTTTCATTTCCTTGTTTTCTAATTCTGTAATTCAGCTTTATTGTGTGTTTTATTGTAAGTATTATACTGTTCTTTTATCGTGCTGTCTGTGAATTCTGTAAGCTGCCTGGATGCTCAACCAGAAAGGATGACTAAATTAAATAAATTAGTAAATAATGAGCCTTTGGGGTTTGTTCCTCTTCATTTTTAACAACTTCCTGGACTACTATGTCCCTAGAATGAGAGAACTCTTCCAGTTGATTAAGGGTTGCATTGAATTCAGGACATTTGGAAATGTCTCGTCTTGTTCTCTGACTTGATGAGGTTCCTTTAAGCAGGAAGCCTGAGTTCTAATGAGAGATTTACTTAATATAAACCTTTACAATCTGCTGCAAGAACCAACAACAACGTACTTATTCAAGCTGCCAGTTGCATTGATTTGATTGTCAGATTTGGAGACAGTTTTTTCCCCTGTTTAATAACATATCCAAAGTCGTGTAGAACTTTATAAGAAGGAAACCCAGGAAGCAATACCTCTGCCTGTGGCTCATGAAAAGAAACCTGGCTGCATTCCTTTCTAGCTGAGGGGCGAGTTGGGTTTCTCTGGGGAGGAGTGTGTGACTTGATTGATAGCAAGTTTGATTGAGTGGGGCAAGCGGCGTAGCTGCCACAGGGACATCCAGGGACAAACGGTCCGGGCACCCCTGTGGGAGTCATGTGGGGGGTGGAAAAACCCTGTGGTTTTTTCCCAGTTCTGTCAATAAACAACTGATGGTGTATTTTATCTGAAGCGCTGTTTCTGAATAAAGACTTTTGCTAAAACAGAAGTGCTTTTGGGTGCTGTGTGGTTTCCGGGCTGTGTGGCCATGTTCTAGCAGCATTCTCTCCTGACGTTTCGCCTGCATCTGTGGCTGGCATCTTCAGAGGATCTGATGTTGGGAAAGCAAGTGTAGTATATATACCTGTTGGAGTGTCCAGGGTGGGTGAAGAAACATTGTCTGTAAGTAACAAAGAAGATAGCCAGGTCAATAGGTGAGGGCATCTGAATAGGTATGAGTAACAATGAAGTCTATAGCATGGGAGTAACAATGAAGATAGCAAAGTCAGTCGATCTCATCTTGGGTCTTCCCCTTTTTCTGCTGCCCTCAACTTTTCCTAGCATTACGGTATTTTCTAATAGCCAGTGTGGGGTAGTGGTTAAGGTGTCAGACCAGGATCTGGGAAATCCAGGTGTGGCTGCAGACAGGCACCCTGCTGTTTGGATAGGAAGACTTTCTAAGGAACAGAAATTCTTCATTTCATTTCATATTTAATTTACATCCCGCCCTCTCCCAAGGGGCTCAGGGCGCTGAACAACAGCAAGAGCAACAGCAAAAGCAATAACAAAATAATTGTAAACAGCAACAATCATAAATCACAATATAACAATTACAGTATCAAGCAGTATAACATACAACACAGCAAGATATATTAAACAATTAAATATCAGTAAAATACATAATAATTTTAAGCATAATTAAAATTTAAGCTTTCTCATATGTCAGTGTTAAAGTTCAGTAATTTGTTTTGTCTTCTTGATGGTCAGCTGTACTCCAGCTTTGGTGCTTTCTGCTTTAACTTTCTCACCCCATATATAGGTACAGATTTTAAGCATTGCTTTGCTCATGGGAGAAATTAATGTGATGGTCTGATAGTTGCTACAATTTTTGATGTCTCCTTTTTTTGGAAATGGAATGTAATTGACTGTTTCCAGTCTGTGGACCATTGTGTTATTTTCCATATTTGTTGGCATGTTCTTGTTGATTCTGATGGACTCCATTTCTGTGGCTTGAAACAGCTTTACTGATACCCCATCTGTACCTGGTAATTTGTTTCCCCCAACTGCTCTCAGTGCTGCTTTCACTACTAAACTGTACATTTTTCTTCACATTTACTTTGTTAAATACTTTACTGAACACTCTATCTGTGTCTCTTCTATTAAGTAAAAAACAAAATCTAAGAAGCAGAATTCTCTATTTACCTCCCATATAAGTACATCCTCAGTCAAAAGGTTTCCAAATAAGAGTCCTTTAGGAAGCACATAGCTTACATGCTACCACTATTTAATTTAAAGCATGTGTATCTCTAAATAATGGGTGGCTGGGTATAAAGAATCTACAGGCCAGAATGGGGGTTGGATATTTTTCAATCCATAAGGCAATTTCCTCAAAGCTTCCCCATTCCACTTCCTAGCCATAGGGTTTTTTTTCAGAGATGATTGTTTTGGTAGTGCTGTGTAAAGAAGAAAGACAGGCCGTTTCCGCACGGCCTCCCTGTAACCTCCGCGGTGAGAATTCATGGCGTGGAGGCGAAAAAAACTCGCATGCTGCATGCGGGGCCAGAGCCGCAGCAGAGGCCAGCAAGCGGCAGGCTGACTCCGCCTCTTCCCCTGCCCTGTCCCTCACCTTGGCCCGTCATTAAGCGCTGCCCTCCGACCTCCAGGGGTCGGAGGACAGCGTGGGCGGGGCTTCGACGGCCAGCAGGCGACGACGGGGACAAGGTGAGTGGGACAGGGCAGGGAGACAGCGTGTTCCCGGCAGCGCGGTTCGCACCGCGCCGCCGGGAAGACGCTTTTCCCCCAACAACAGCCCTTTAAAGGGTTGTTGTTTAGGGCAGCCTGACGCTGCCCTGGGGGAGGGGGAGGGCAGTCAGGTCGGCGCTGCTGCAACGCAGCCTGTGCGAACGGCGGCCTGGGGACGGTGTTTTTACCGCCCCCAGGCCGTCGTTTTTGGCCCATGCGGAAAGGGCCACAGAAAAATCTGGCCCTGAGGCCTCTGTGAATAGAAGTTTGCAGAAGTTATCTTACCATTTCCCCCCTATCCAAGCAGAAAAGCAAGATTTAAGTCTAGGAGTGTCAACCCGCTTTCAACCTAAATGCTAATACCCAGGAAATCTTGTTGGACTTTAATGTGCTACTAGATTAAAATCTTGCACTTTGCAGAAGGCTGTCATGGGATCCAACCCTAAATACTGCTAAATATCTTCCTGACAGGAAAAACTTTGCCAACAACATTTATGAATGCCTGGCTGCTGTCAAAGGCACAAAAGTGGGGACATTTTAAAAAAATGACAACTTTATCAAAAACTAGAAGATCAGCTTTGCAAGGGCTGCACCACTTGACTGAAGTAGAGCTGCTTGCAGAAGCACAAATCCTTTGAAAGCTAATAATCTAAAGATAATTGACCTGACAAGCTTTGTAAGTATTATTAATTAGGAACAGCAGATTATAGTGCTACATATGCATTGCACCAGAGAGGTTTGTTCATGACAAAACAGGAGGCTAGTTTTGCTGTTAAATGAAGTGAATAATTGCCATGGCAACACTGTTCTTCTCTCTTTTGCCTCATACGATGTATTCATGGCTGAAAAGGCAATAGATTCATCTTCCATTTTGAATGGAATGGTTATTCCCTGACTTTTGTAGAGGAATATATGCCGTGTTTCAAGTACTATTTGAAACGAGGTGCTTGCTAGTTAGCTCCCTCAAAAGTTACAGCTTTGTAGGTCTCTTGTGTACACCTGTTTAAAATATGCGTGAAGTGTGGTGTCAAAATATCTGAATGTATATTATTTATTCACAGTGGTATTTTGAAGAATAAGGACTAACCCCACACCCCAATGATACGGTAACAATATGATATAGGGAAATTACTAGGAGAAAGAGACAGATTTCCATGTAGAACATAAATTCCATTTCATCAGGGCACCCTTTTGCGAACGTGTTTTCAAGCGTTTCTCTACAACCATGAGGAAATGTCTTTCTCCTTTTTAAAATTTTCTCTGGAGCTAATGTTGGCTCTGCTGCAAAATCTGCACGCAGCCACGTAAGTATGGTAACATGATTTCACAAATGGCGGTTCTGTAGGACCATATGATCAGGAAAAGATAGCATGGAGGGAATCGCTCGCTGTAGCCATCTCTGCCCATGTATTCTGGTCTTGATAGAAAGGACACATGTGAGTCCGGGAGACAAATTCCTTTGGCATATTTATTTCAAGTTCTTGTGCTGTTACTCAGCAAACACACAAATCTTGGATGTCACAAAGAGGCCCTCATGAGTTTCCAGTCTTACAAGTGTTTGTTATGCCTAGCCAGTACTGACTGCTTTGCATTCCCCATTTCCAGGAGTGCTAGGTGAATCCTCATATAGCCAGTTTGTGGAAATTGAAATACACATACTAATAGTTGGCTGTCTGCCCCCCCCCCCCCCAAGTTTGGCTCATAAACAAAACTAGTCAAAATGCTCATTGTGTTGGATCCAATTAGCTTTTTTATTGATGAGAAAAGGACCCCCCCCACCCCTACACTGAAGATCCTGGAATCCAGGTGCAGAAAAGTCATGTGGAGGAACATATGTAATAAGGAAAGAGAATCAGGTAAGACTGAGTGGAAGAGCTGGCTGGATCCAACCGTTGTTCTTCTCCTATTTAGGGCAGTGGGATATTTGGCCTCTAATTTACTTCTATCAGAGCCCAAATAGATGAGATGGTATCCACTTGTCTGACCTGTGGACATGGATGCCATTTTAAAATAATTTTAAAATGATATGATGGCCTGATCATGATTAGGTTTGCAGGAGGGTGCTATACTCCTCCCCCCCAAAGCCACAATGTCTTTTGTATTATATCTGGCCTCCATTAACTCCAAAAATCTCCATTTTTGTTTTCATATGTATACAAAAATTTGGTAAATTTAGCAGAATGCTGAAAGGCTATTGAGCACAGCAAAGCCCACCTAGTCTCTATGTGTTCCAGCAACACAATTACTCAGAGTCTTTATTCAAAATAGTATACTTGAGTTATTATAGGAACTCTATTTCTATACAGTGTAGATATGGAAGGAGATATGGGACCTGCAGGGGCGTAACAAGGCAGCCCTGGGCAAACTGTAGCCCTGGGCAAAACCTGAGTTGGATGCCCCCCCACCCATGGGCGGCCACTCCACCATGACCAAAATTTTTTTTGCACCAGGACATTGGTGCCTGCAGGGGGTGCATTTTTAGACATATCAGCACCACAATTTCAGCATATCATCAGGAGACTGTCCTTATGCTACTCCCCAAGTTTGGTGGGGTTTGGTTCAAGGAGTCCAGAGTTATGGACTCCCAAAGGGGGTGCCCCTATCCCCCATTGTTTCCAATGGGAGCTAATAGGAGATGGGGGCTACAGTTTTGAGGGTCCATAACTTTGGCCCCCCTGAACCAAACTGCACCAAACTTGGGAGGTGCCATCATCTCCAGATGATACCCTGAAATTTTGGTGCCGATACATCCAAAAATGACCCCCTGCAGGAACATCCTAGAAATTTGCCCAAGAATCTTTGTTCTGCATTGAGTTTTCTGCATTGCTGTCAATGGGGGTTGCAGGCTGTGGGGGCACATTTCTGAAGGCACAGTCTCAAAGCTTTCAGGGTCTCATCAGGAGACTTCCCTAATGATACCCCCCAAGTTTGGTGCAGTTTGGTTCAGGGGGGCCAAAGTTATGGACCCTCAAAACTGTAGCCCCCCATCTCCTATTAGCTCCCATTGGAAACAATGGGGGATAGGGGCACCCCCTTTGGGAGTCCATAACTTTGGACTCCCTGAACCAAACCTCACCAAACCTGGGGGGCAGCATAAGGACAGTCTCCTGATGATACGCTGAAATTTTGGTGCTGCTAGCCTAAAAACTGTGCCCTCTGCAGACCAAAAATGGAAAAACCACTAAAATACCCAAAAACGAACCCAGTATTTTGATGCCCCCCACAAGGTGATGCCCTGGGCAGCTGCCCACCTTGCCCAATGGGCATTATGCCAGTGGGGACCTGTGTCCTGCCCTCATGGTTGCAAGATGGAGAAGAGGTGTGTAGAGAAAACATAAAATGTGGAAGAAAGTTTCCCTGAGAGTAACAATCTACACATCTAAGGCATAGTGTCAGAGCATCGGAGAATGGATGCCCGGTGCCTTGACCCCTTTATCTCTCTGAATCCCTGTGCAAGGCTTCAAGTGTGAAGTTTTAGGTTAAGAGACAGTGCAAAGTACTTCACTACCAACACTTTGAAGTGCTGAAACAGAGGCTGTTTTGGCAGTTGAAAAGAGACATGGGAGGGATACACCTCAGTCTACTTTGCTGTGGTCTTTGCCACACGGCAAACCCATAGACTTCAGTATGTTCAGTTTGGTCTTAGTTTCGTACTCTAATTCTAAACACAATTACTTGAAGTACTTTCTTCCCAGGAAACACGCACTTGGATCCCAGCAGTCACCACTCCCTAAAATCTCAGAGAAAAGAGAGGATAACAAAATCCTTCACAGCTTGATTCTGTTCTTTCTAAGCCAGGAGCTCTTCCAAAGCTCATTAAACACCTCCTTACTTGGCTGTCCTCGCACCGTGCTGACTGTATTGAAACAAGAAACATGACATGAGGAATGAGCCTGGCTTCTGGAGCTGCTACTTTATGCTGGATCTTCCATCATTCAAAAATCAATAGCCATCTCCAATTCTCATCACTTGGCTCTTCTCTGTGCCTCGTTATGGCTGTAATTTGCCACAGCAAACTGAACTCTTGATTCCACCTTGCACCCTAATCAACAAGATGTTCTGTTAATGAGAAAAAAATATTTCTTGTCTCTCTCTCAAGCATAGGACAAAAGACAGAAAGGAATAGTTGAGAGACCAGATGTGGAAACCATAGTCTTAATACAGAACACTTGTCCTTTTATTCTTCAGGTGTAAATCAAGATGAGGTATGTTGTGGGTTTTCTGGACTGTGTGTCCGTGATCTGGTAGATCTTGTTCCTAACGTTTTGCCAGCATCCGTGGCTGGCATCTTCAGAGGTGTATCACAGAGAAAAGCCAAACTTGCAGGCAAAACGTTAGGAACAAGACCTACCGGACCATGGCCACACAGCCCGGAAAACCACCAACCAGTTGAATCTGGCCGTGAAAGTCTTTGATACAAGATGAAGTATGTTTATCTCTGATGACCAAATCAACATGCATAGATTTAGCTGGAGCCTTATGCACCCTTTTTTCTAAGTAAGCATGAATAGGATCCAATTGTAAGGAAGGAGGCCCATTCATCTTTCTTATGAATATTTTTTTGGTGCTGTCTCCTCACAGCTGACTTAAAGCGAGGTATTCTGTGGAAGCTGCCCATCCAAATACTTACCAGGGCTGACCCTACTTCGCTTCTGAGATCTGACAAGAGTTATCCAGGTCAGGGCTTCCTATGAATAAACCCTACTGGAATCAATGGAACTCACTACTGTACTGAAAGGATGCGATCATATGCATGATTAATTGAACTCAGGCAGTGAAAATCTTCACAACTCTGGTTTTCTTTTCCCATGGAACAGCGAAGGGTCTCCCACCCAAGAAACCACCTCCTCCCAGCTGGGCAACATTAATGAAACCGAAGTGGGGGAGAAAAGGCATGGATGGAAACTCTGTGCACTTCTTTGACTCATGCCATTCTAGGCTGTAACAGGCAACAATAAAAATGATGGCTGTTCAAGACTAATAAAAGGGGAAGGATGAGGCAAGCACAAGCTGGCACCGTGACTAATCTGCTTTCCCTGTTCACTTTCTCTTTCTCCTCCTCTCTACAGGCTTGCAAAGATAAGAAGGGGGTAGGGAAAGCGGGCAACGTCCTTGCATGTTTACTTTCTTCGGTTGCACAGCCAATCCTAGCCAGCAGCTAGATAGAGAAAGCAGAGACAGCTGCTGCATTGTGGGACATACTAATTCCCATGCAACCCTTTACTGATTGAGAGCCACGTGTAGACTTGAAACATTGATAAATGCATGAATCTGCTACATACCGAGGCAGATTGTTGGTCCATATAGATCAGAGCAGAGCAGCAGTGGCGTAGTGAGTTACGAGCAGGTGCATTCTAATCTGGAGGAACCAGGTTTGATTCTCTGCTCTGCCCTTTGAGCTGTGGAGGCTTATCTGGGGAATTCAGATTAGCCTGTGCACTCCCACACATGCCAGCTGGGTGACCTTGGGCTAGTCACAGCTTTTCTGAGCTCTCTCAGCCCCACCTACCTCACAGGGTGGTTGTTGTGAGGGGGGGAAGGGCAAGGAGATTGTAAGCCCCTTTGAGTCACCTCCAGGAGAGAAAGGGAGGATATAAA
Organism: Sphaerodactylus townsendi; assembly: GCF_021028975.2. Taxonomy (NCBI): domain Eukaryota; kingdom Metazoa; phylum Chordata; class Lepidosauria; order Squamata; family Sphaerodactylidae; genus Sphaerodactylus; species Sphaerodactylus townsendi. The sequence continues at coordinate 144,290,509 of NC_059426.1, forward strand.
TCCAAACTCCTCCTCCTCCTTCTGTACTTTGTCTGACTAGCAGAAACTCCTCAAAGTCTCAAAGGTGTTTTATAATACCTAATGATGCTATAATCGGAGATTCTACAGACTGAATCCATGACCTTATGCATGCAAAATAGATGTTCTGCCACTAACCTGTAGCAATATAACCAGAAGTCTGGCTTGAGTTCATGAGCCATCTCATGAACAGTCTATACAGACGCTCAGCATCAAGTGATATTACTGAATTGTACCACTGAGATTAGGTTTGCAGACTAGCAAGAGAATCAGATTGATTTCACACTGAAGTCAAACCTAACCCAGGCAAACTACTGAGGCTGCATGCAGATGTCATGCTATTCTGTATTTTGTTTAGACTGTGGCTTATGCAATAAATTCTGGCTAGTCTACAAGCCATAAATAGCAAATCCCTGTTTGTATTTCAACCTCAGTTTTGCCTGCTTCTCCCAGCACCTTCCAAAAACTGCTGTCACTGCAGCAACAGGCTTCAAGGGATGGTGTGATACAGCCAATTGTGTGTGAGTTCAGACATCATAATAGTTCAAACTGTGTTTACAAAGTAGCCACAAATCCTAGTGCGAAACCCATGGTTTACTGCCATGTTTGAATTCTGCCAGAATTTGAACTCAACAAGGAATGGTAGCCTGATATGAAACTTGCACCAGGGCATCAGTAATACATGTTTCTTGGATTTATACCACCGCCACGGCCCACGGGTAAATAACTTGAAAGGGCAATTTAGATGCGCATAACAGTACAGAGAAAATAATTAATCTCCCTCTTCTTCCAGAGCCAGTCTCTTCAAGCTGCCCCTTGAACGACAGATAAAAAGGGAGATGAAATGACTTGGGTGACTCATTAATTCAAATCTTTAGCTCAAAACAATGGGAAGGAGTCATCACAGTAACATAGTATCATAGAGAGGTAAGTCCTCCTTGACTTTAACAGGATAGATCTGTGCATGCAGTCTGGGGCTTATTTTCATATCTTCATGTAGTCCAACTGGGGATCTGGAATGGTTTAGTATAGCTGATCTTGGAAGCTAAGCTGGGTCAGTGCTTGGATCACAGATCACCAAGGAAGACTTTGCAGAGGGCGGCAATGGAAAGCTACCTCTGCTTACTCGCTAGCCTTGAAAATCCTATGCGTTTGCCATAAGTCAGCTGCCACTTGACAGCACTTTACATACATGCACATCTGTTTCATACATTTCTATTTACAGCAAGCCATCTCCAGCTACTGTGGCTTGGATGCTATGTTTTGGTCTTCTGCGAAGGCATTCCTCCAGTGCTAGAGCTTTTTGGTTTACTGAAGGACACAGATTTCAATAAGTGGAAGCTCACAGCATTGGGGCAACAGAAAAAGTGAGCTGTGGAAATGGAAGGAAGGCGTCAGATCCAAGCCCATTCCATGCCCAAATATGAACCAGCCAATGAACAGCAGCATAGTCTATAACATTTTGTAGGCAACCTCATACATGTTTCAAATACAAAATGTAAGAAATAAATACTTTAAATGGATAAAAAGAACAAGTGATTGGGAATCAGATTCCAAAGGAATTAGAGGTCCAGTGTGGTACAGTGGTCAGTGTCAGTCTAGGAACCTGGATGGACCCAGTATGAATCTCCCCCCACCCCACTGTGGGGGGAGATTTATACTGGGTCCATACATGTTTCAAATACAAAATGTAAGAAATAAATATCAGCTTACTCAGTGGCGTAGAACCAAGGGGATGGGGGTGTCTGCGATGCACTGGGCACGCGCCGGTGAGGGGCGTGGTGAGGACGTTTCGGGGCGCAGGGTGCACACATGCCCTGGGCGAAGTTCCCCCTAGTTCTGGCCCTGAGCTTACCCTACCTCACAGGAGAGAAGAACAATGTGAGTCCACTTCGATTCCCCACTGGAGAGAAAAGAAGAGTACAACTGAAACAAATTTTTTAAAAAAACCTTTAGGGTTTTTTTTCCTCTTGAAGCAATAAGACCATTACATGTACCTGCCTTTCATGTCAAGATTGAAAGTATTTGAATAACTTGCTATTACTACACAGAACAAATCAAGGATGGCAAATATGCATGATTCCCGTGGCTTTTTCCATCAAGAGGACCCTGCAGTGCTCACCCTAGTGAATGATAGGTTTTTCCCAGTCCGTCATAGTCATTGTACATGCCAATTTATTTATTGCAACTCTCCCTCAGTCACCTGCATTCTGTTTGATTTTCTTCTCCCCCATGATACGCCTTGTTTTTTCTTTAGATTGCAACACTGTAATTAATTAAATTTAATTTCCGTGTAGTATCTAGCAATTTTAGGTGGTATATAAATAAATAGATGTCTGCATTCCAGTAAATGAATGCATCAAGGTTTATCTAGCAAATTAATTTATTTCAGTTAGCAGTATAAAAGAAAAAAGAATTAAGACTAGGACAACAAAATTGATAAGGCAGTCACTTTGATGAGCAAAGTTTTAAAATACACTCTGAGAGGGTGAAGTTTCCTAATCTCTTGGCAGAATTTAATAGATTGTCTTAGTTCCAAAGACAGACTTGCTGTTAATTGGAAATATCCCCTACTTTTTTTTTTGCAAATAGCAGAAACAGGAATAGATTTCCTGCATATTTCGCAAAAGGAAACTGGGGGCACATTACTTACTGTAGCATTTATATGTATAATACCAAGATTTGCCAAATGTTATGACCTTCCAAGTGACATATAATAATTATGAGAAATTTAATACCCATGTTTTGGGTGTGTGCGTTCTAACACTTGAGACAATTTGCCATTGAGTTGTAACCAAGTCACAATGACTCCAACTATAGTGTTCAAGCCCAGAGAGGAGCAGAGAGGTTTGCCATTGCTTTCCTCTGCACACAGTGATGAAGGGAAGGGGAACTGACCCTGGGGCATGAGCTGCCCGCACGCCCCCTCCTGCCCCGCCCCCGACACGTGACAGCAATGGCAGCACCCAGGACAAGCCGGCCCGGTTGTCCCCATTGCCTCTACGTGTCTGTCTGCATAACAACTCCATTCTCTCTTGGTGGTCTCTCATCCAAGTTCTGACCATGGCCAACCCTACTTCCTCCTTATAAAACTAAAAAAACCCTAATGAAAATGCAATAACGCGAGCTCAGATCTTGACCTTGTTCCTGATTCTAAGGCAGACAAGAGGGAAAATGGCTAGATCTTGCTTTCACATGCTTCCACAGAAAGACCAACAACAAATCATTGATCTTCTGAACTACAGTCTCATCCTTCCCTACCCCTCTTCTTTGGCTCACAAAAACCTCCCACCCCCACAAAGGCTTTACATTCCTAATGATGCAATCTTATGGACTCGTGCCTGGGTGCATATCCCACTGCAAATCCAACTATGCTAACAGCAACTGGCCTGCCTATCTATCTATTGGCAACGACCAAATTCACACCAGGGCATAGTATTACGAAGATACATTGTGGCAAAGTCACTTCAGACTCTGTTCAATAAAACCCAACCATTCAATTAAAGCAAGTAGTTCCACAAAAGTGAGCAGATACTGTCTGTCCCACCGTGGTAGTGGTGGATTAGGGGCAGAAGAACTGAACACAGTCAGAAGAAAGAAGTGAAAAGAGCTGTTCCAAGCAGCATGAACAATACTGCAAAATAACTAAGCAGGAGATGGGGGGGGGGGAGCTCTCCAAGACAGATAGGGATCTTTAATTTAAAGCAGAGTAAGCTTATTCATGGGGAAAGAGCGGCAAAACACCCCAGGGACAGAGCACTGCACTCGGGCAATTAAAATTGCATTAAAAACCAGATAGGGACGTTGGAATACTAAAACAGATGGGCACAGAAGACTGTGTTGTCCTTATTTGTTTCAATATATTTACCTTTTGGGCAGTAGAGATAGTCGCTGATTAATTTTCTTCCTGGGTGCTTCGTCTACAACTTCATTGTTCCTGCTTGTAAAGTAATTCTCTTCAGTCCGCTCCAAAAGGAGGCAGGCTGCACAGATTGTATTATGCAGGGAACAAAATAGGCCCTGACACTTGGAGCAGGGTGGTTTCAGTATTCACAGGAAAAGGAGAGAAAAGGACATCATGAATAGAAAAAAAATCACTAGACAATCCCTAATTATTTTGCTCCAGGAACTGAGAGTGTTTTAAAGAAAGAGCCCCATCCCCCCCTCACAAAATGAACCCTCTGCACCAGTCAAAGGGTAATAAACACATTGTGAGGCATACAGCAAGTATCTAGATGACACAGCATGACTCCAGCAGAGAAGTATTCAGGGTAAACCAATGACTTCCAGGCAGGGATGTACCTTAAGTGGCTGCAGACAATGCTTTTGGAGGTTCATTGTAATTTCAAGCTAATTGAAAATGTGGTTTGTTATTGACAGTTCTTTTGTGGTTCCCACGGGGTCTCTTAAACAGGCCCTAGTCAGGTCCAGACTAGCTTAGCTTCAGTTGGGTTGCTCCATCATTATGCCTTCAGATCATGAGATGGATCTATTACAAAATCCACCTGCCACTATTCTGGACGAGCCAGCAACGGGGATGCCAGTCATGACTTCTGGTCAACTCTGCATCACCTCTAAGCCCCTTCACTGGCATCTTTGGGCCTCCCTGGGTCCAGGGGAGTGGCTGTAGGTTGGGTTGGGCCTCACAGTAGGTCACCACAGGAAGAAACGAAGTCTTCTAGGTAGCCTCAGCTATCTGGATCAGGTTTGTGTCTTTTGATTTCACTGTTCTCTTCATGATAGGACCCTTTGGAAAGAGCATCCAGTTTGTTCTCCACCCCAGATTCAGTTGGGAAGCTCTGGCCTTCAGCCAGAACTTGCCTGACAGTCATATTGATTCGGGAACCTTCCAAATACCTGGCACAGACCTGCCAATCATCTTGGGAGCAGGGCTCAATAACGGAGTCAATAGGAAGGTCAGCAGGCAGAGGCAGCTCCAGACAAGAAGGCAGAGGTCTCCCCTCGAGATTGGGCAGAACTCGGGGAACAGCATGGTATAGCAGGCGACTGAATCCAGACATGACCATCATGTCCCCACTATGTATCAACATGGCCACAGGAGCTTCATCTCGTTTCAGTCCCCCCAACAAAAATATGGATGACTGTCCAAAACTAGAGGGAGAAACAAGAGAGAGGATGCAAAAAGTTAGTTAGCAAAGTTGTACCTACATAAAAATTTGGGAAGAGTTATAAGCGCCATTCCTTTTAATATATTAGAAATTCGGTGACAGCCAGGTGTATATCATGCCTATTCTTATTTTTATTTTTGTAATGTAATTACGTTCATTTAATCTTAGAGAGCAAAGCATTTTCCATTCCTTATCTTGTTCATTTTCAACCCTAAAACAACAAGAATAAATGCAGCGCGTTAAAATCTGAGTGGTCTCAATGGCTGAGTCAAAGTACCTCTTGGGGCTAAACCACATATAACAAGCAGTCACTTGGAGCTTATGCCAAATGTTTAATCTGTGATGAAATGCAATCATAGTCACAGAAGCTATGATCCAAAGCATAAGTTAGGGGGCATCTTAACCCTTCCTCCTCCAGAAGTTTCTTCACTAACAATCATCCCTCCAAGCTGATTCCTCCAGAGGAAAAAATATTCTGATATTTTCCATATAAAGCATTAAATTAAAAGATCAGCAGCCCCATTCATCTGGGGGAGGGTCTGAATGATCATGTCGGCATTTTTGCCCCCTTCCCCAGTGCAAGGGGCACTCCTGCTGGTGGAGAGGGTAGAGGTGCCAGCTCCTGCCTGCCCCTCAGTTCTGCGGCAGTGAAACCTGGAAGTCTGGGTGGCCACAGATCAACGCTGGCATCCACTTGGATGCTGGCATGGGGCGGGGGGAGCTGACTTCAGTCAGCTTCCACTCAGGGTTTAGGGCTGCAAACACCGCCGCCCGGGGCTGAGAGTGGCGTAACTCCATTAACTTTCAGGAGGCGTAACTTCATTAAGCTTCTGGGTGTAGGAGCTTGTTCCCTTTTAGCAGGCTTCCTGAGCCACCTGGATGCTGTCCCCACCAATCACAAACCCAGTCTTGTTCCAAGTAACAGGAACCAGTACTTTGGGAGTAGACTTCTTGTTTTATTGATAGCAAGTGTGGGATAGCAACTTTATTGTCTGAACTGGCTAGCTTTTCACAAGACATAGATTATATTGAAGGTTACTGCTGCTATAGTTTTAAGGTTTTGTATTATTTTTAACTGGGATTATTCGATTTGTTTTTATTGTGTTTGCTGTTGTACTGTTGTACGCCGCCCTGAGCCCTTCGGGGGTAGGGCGGTCTATCAAATCGAATAAAATAAAAATAATTTTAAAAAATAATATATGATCCCAGCATCTTCCCCTCCTCCCTTCTCAAGTGAGATAGTTCCCAGGAAAGGAATGGGCTGGGAAAAGGTGGAGGGAAGGAGAACGGTTTCACTCAGACACACAAGTTCAAAAAGGCAGATAATGTTCTTGACTTGGTGACTTTCTTGATCAGGTCGAAAGCATGAGAAGGAACTCTTACAAACAACATGGCAGGACCTGAGCTAACTTTGGCGAGGGTCATGACACCACCCTCCCTGGGAGCTGGATTGGGCTGTAAAAGGTCCAATACCCTGAACTGGTCTTCTATCCAGCAATCCAGCCATTCTCCAACTCTGGGCTATTACTATGCGGTTGCCCATAATGTTGATCTCACTGGGTTAGATCCAGCTAGCTTTTTCTCTTGATTTCACCCAGTTCCCTTCTTTCTACAGCTTCATCCCACATGGCTTTTATACATACATGTCCCACGATCCTCACTCTAGTCTTTCATAGGTGGTCAAACAGGACTGCCTCCATACTTTTTTACTACCATATATACTTGTGTATAAGTTGACCCGAATATAAGTCGAGGCACCTAATTTTACCACAAAAAACTGGGAAAACTTATTGACTCGAGTATAAGTCTAGAGTGGGAAATGCAGCAGCTACTGGTAAATTTCAAAAATAAAAAATAGATACAGTCAGGTGCTATTGGGGGTCTCTACCACTGACCCCCCCATCTCACCAATGCCAAGGTCTCTGCCACCGACCTCTCCATCCCGCAGCTTGTCCAGCTTACCCAGGTCAACTGGCTGTCACCCGCCGAGAGCCAGGGGCTGGCCGCCACCGAGAAGAAGGCAGAGGCAGAGAAAGCGGCTGAAGGGGGGAAGGCAGAGAAGAAGGCAGAGGACAACGAAGCAGAGAAGGAGGCTGAGAAAGCGGCTGAAAGGGTGGAGGCAGAGAAGAAGGCAGAGGAGAGCAAAGCAGAGCAGAGGAAGTGGCTGAAAGAATTAAGTGGGACCCTCACTTGCGTATAAGTCGAAGAAGGCTTTTTCAGCACAAAAAATGGGCTGAAAAAGTAGACTTATATGCGAGTATATAAGGTAGTAAAAAAACTGGGTGGATACAATCCAGCATTTGATCAACAATTTACACATCCCAAAATGAAAAGTTACATTTCTCACAAAAGGGTTTAATGTTCTACAATTTAAAAGGGATATCCCTCTGATGGAAGATAAACAGGTACGCCTTACCTTTTACAATGCACAAAATCCTTTGTATAGCTCACCTGAATGACAGGAGGGGTTGAGAATGATCCAGCTCAGACTCATCCACGTGAATCCCCAGAGAAGAATCTAAGTGATAGTAATTCAGGATCCCTGCCTCTGCTTTGAAGCCTGGAAACCCACAAGCTTCAGCCACCCACTTTGAAAGGAATGCCAGGTCAGATGGAAAGGGTGCACAGTGATCAGCTGAATATTTCTGGGGAAGGGAAATAGGAAGGAATCACGGAGGAAACTAAATTGGAATAACAAAGCCTGCCTACAAATACATCTAACAGTCATGCAAAAAGAATGACCTCGAAGGACTTAAAAGGCAAGATTTGCTGACAACTTCTGAAATCCTCAACCCTTCTCCAAGGTTACTCAAAAATTAAGAGGTGTCTCATGTATTTGGATCTGCAGAAACACCTGAGTGAAACAGATGCCTTCTGGGGACCTGAAATATATGACCTCTGGGGACCAAATTTCTCCTGCGACTGTGAACAAGCAAGGTAGTTAGTGAATTTTGAACACTGTCACAAAAGCAAAAGAGACTTTAAGAATGCTGTACAGGGAAGCTAATGAGCAGTTTTTAGACTAGAAAAAGTTTCTCATTATATGACTTCTTTTCAATCTTTCCATCTATACATAAACACAACCATCCCTCAACTGTAATCCCGCTCCGTTAGATGTTTCTGATGAGAAGACTGGGATTGAATAGCTTGGATTTCTTATTAGAGCCATACAATACGCAGTTCATCCTGTTCTGATAAGGCTGCAACTCATTTGGTTAAGCATGCCTGCAGTATGCTGATAGACAAACTCACTCTACCTCAGGTTTGCAATCTGATTAGAAAGGCTATTCTGGCTTCATGTAGCTTCAGGAGTCCGTGATGCCTGCAGCAGAAAGACTGGACTGTGGCCTCTAGGCTTGAAGTTCCAAACCATGCTAAGAATAAATTCAGTCAATATCAACTATCACATTCACTGAGAGCTACACATTGCTAAGAAGATCTGTTGGCCAATAAATGGCAACCTGGCTTCTTCAAATACCTTGGTGTTCCAGTTATAATGGTATCCCAAAGTCACCCAGCGCAGCTTCTCCAGTAAACTTTTTGGCTCTCGTTTGCTGGAGCTTTTGTTTCTAGAAACATTTAAAACAAAACATCAACAAAATCAATTTTGTTTATGAGATATGCTCTGCAAGTGCTTCCGATAGAAACACCAGTTCCTGGAACAGTTCAGTCCCCATTCATAAAAAGCTCGGTTCTTATAATTGTGCAAATGGAAGTGAAATAATGGACAATTGGTTTTGCATTTTCAGCGACGGATCTGATGATGAAAACAGAAAAAGGGAAAACAAAGTGACCTGCAGAATCACTTTCAGAGGAAAACTGGAAGGACTATACATATTGAAAACTCACACCACAGCTAAAAGAAGGGGAGCGTAATCAGGTGGAAAACGTCTAGGGTACCGTGACACAGAAAAAGCGCTATTTGTTTAGGGCAACATAAAATTTAGTTAGAAAGAGTGGGGCAGAACTATCAAAGGAAAATTAACTGGCAGAAACTGAACCAGCTTTCCTTCAACTTCAAGGTGAAGCTAAAAAAACTTGTAACAGGTGCACGGAGATATTTATGAGTGGAGACAAAGCTTAATCCAGATGAAACAAGAAGGTGGTGGAGATACACACTGTAGGAAGAGGAAGTATCTGTTCTAAATGGGACTGCACCTTCCCTGAAGGATTGGATTTGTGATTTGGGGATGCTTTTGGTTCCAAACATTGCTTTTGAAAACCCAGATACTGGTTGTGTCCAGGGATGCTTTGGCAGATTTGTCAGCTCTGCCTGCTTTTATACAAGAGAGATGGACACTGTCGTCATGTTCTGAATTTTTATTATTTACTGCACCGCTCACTGGAAGATCGTAATGTTTTCAGGCAATTTCACAAGCCAGTGCTGTGGAGCAGATCTGATCTTCCATACTGTTCAGAACCAAATAACAGTGACAAGTGAAGGTCAAGGCAGAAGGCCACCAGCAAAGCAGAACAAGTGGCAGAGTTTTGCATATCTGGTGGCAGGATGTCCATAATTAGAAGGACAGGGAGTGCTACAGATCAAAGCTGAGATGCATCTTCAGAACGCTGCCTCTGCAGTTATCTTTGCGGTTATCAAAAATGTGGGTTCTAAGTCAGAGATTCCTTGGTAAAAAGGCATGAGGCATCTTGAACCAGGCTTGGATGCCCCGAATCCTGCCTCATGAGCTTTGGGAGGGAGCCAATTAAAAGTTCTGCTGCAAGTGCCAAGAGATGTCCTTTGGGGAGCTTGCAGTGGCGGAGGGCCAAGGGGGCAGGGGGCGTGCGTCGTGCACCGGGCGCACGCCTGGGGGGTGCAAAATCGCCCCCTGGCCCCTCCCCCTCTCCCCCGCGGCGCCCCCCCCCGCAGCGCGCGCGCGCACACACACACACACACACACACACCAACCTTTTTGTAGTACTTTTTGAGGCTGAAAAAAGCTGCCTAGTTACAGTTCAGGGGGAAAACTGCCTGAGGAACTACAGTTCCCAGGAGACCTTGGGGCTCACAAGGTCTCCTGGGAAGTATAGTTCGTCAGGCAGCTTTCTCCTTGAACTATAAATAGGCCGCGTTTTTCAGCCTCAAAAAGTACTACAAAAAGAAAAGGAATGTAGGTAAGTGTGGGAAGGGGGGATGAGTGTGTGTGTATTATTAGCGAGGCGCCGCGGGGGGGGGGAACGTAAAAAACACTCTGCGCACCGGGCGGTTTGGCCCAGCTACGCCTCTGGGAGCCTGCAGAGTAACCAAAAATGTCCCTCTGCACCCATTCAACTCTGCATCTTCCTGCTGGCATCACTTTCCTCTTCACTAAGAAATTAGTGCTAAAATATCTTTTGCCCACTGCAAACGTTGACAGTTAGATTTACTAAGACATACAGCTGAATGCACTACCAAACAATGAAACACAATTATCCCTGCCCGCTCCCCTTCAGCCCTGCTGTGGTTGCTTGGATACATGCAATCATCCAACTGGACTTTCCAATACTTAGTGGACTAGCCTAAAAATCTGGATTCACTGATTGTGCCTAGCTTTCATTATACACCTTCTTCAATACCAGTTTCTTCTTCAGTTCTCCTCCTGAGTCTGAACTTGACAGTCGGCTTGCTGGCTTGCTTCTAATAGAAGTTGCCCAGGCAGCACTTTGTCCCTGCACACTTTCCAGGAAGCACTTAATGAAATTGCCATCATTTCTCCCAGCTATCTCACTCTGCAGTACTCCTTTAGTCGGAATGGGAAGCAGCTGTGTATTGAATTCTCTCCCACCCAGTGGCAGCAGATGAATGCCAAACTGGAATATACCAGCCACATTACTTTTTCCTAATCTATGGAGTGTGCTTGCTCACCTGGTTTCTATGGTCAGTTTTTACTCTCACAATCACCTTACGATGGAAGGGAAGGGTTCATGCTGATACCATAATTGGCAAGGAACTGGAGACAGGAAATTCACTTCCTTCTCTCTCCCTGAAAGATCAAATGCCACAGCAGCCAAAGGAGGATTACAGCCTTTGAAACATCACCAATAGTAAAAGCTTTCCTGATTATCCAAATTTGCTCCCTTCAAAACTGACCCGAGATACCCAAAGCCAATCCACATTGATTTTGCAAATTTGCCTATGTAGCGAAAGGGAGAAGAGAACAGAAGGTCCCTGCCCCACCAAACTGTACACATGAACTACTAGGTCACATACTTTTCTCACTGCCCCAGACCTACACAGCGCGGGGGTCTGGCTTCCTGAAGTAGTTTGAATTTTTAAGGAGAAAATGATGCATAGAATCTGTAGGACTGACACAATTCTGAGCATTCCAATGTGCCCATGCCCAAAGTTCAGCACACCCAACAGAGAAATACCAGCCTTTTATATAAGTTCCAAAAAGTGAGCAGGCCACCAGCACGTCACCTATATACAGCATACCACTTATATATGGAAAAAGGAGGACTGCAAATCTTTTTGGTACAAACATATGTATTTGCACAAATATGTTTCAGAGAAAAGCACTGACTGATTGATGTGATTGCGATCAAAGAATGAAAAAATCAAAATGAGGACCAGATAAGGCAGAAATAATAATAATGACAACCTTCACATATGTTACTTTGCAAGCACACTTCAGCCTAAATTAAAGCTTTGGCCCCTTTGTCTGACTGGATGCTCAAATGTATAATCAGAACTCAGAGCAGCAGCACAACAAATTAGGTCAGTTCATTCTTATGATCCGGAAACGGGATCTGGAAGAACCAGAGAGTTAGATCAAGATCTGGGTGACCCAAGCTAAAGTCTCTGCTCTGCTATGGAAGCTCACAAGGCAACCTTGGGCTAGTCAGTTTCTCAACATGGCCTACCTGACTGCTTATGATAAAATGAAGAAGAGACGAATGATATAGGTCACACTGAGTTCCACTGGGGAGAAAAGCAGGGCATAAACATCGAAACAATCCAAGTCTTCAGCCTAGCTTGTATTACATAGCACAGTCCCCCTCCCCGCCAATTGCCTAAAAAGCACCTTGAAAAAATCCTCTGCAAAATTAGGCAGAAGCTGCATTGAAAGGGAATGTGAAGGCATTTTGTTTACATGGCAAAACTGAGGTCCCTTCCGTATATGCAGAATAATGCATTTTCAATCCACTTTCAATGCACTTTGCAGCTGTGCAGAATAGCAAAGTCTACTTGCAAACAACTGTGAAAGTGGATTGAAAGTGCATTATTCTGCATGTGTGGAAGGGTCTGGGGTCTTTCAACTGCTTGCATGATCATTCCATCCATTCTCTCTCCCTCACTGTTACTGGCCCATGTCAGCTTGTGCAATAAGACGTTATTCCTACATAACAGTTTTGTTTCCATCTACACAGAAGTAAAACAAAATGCAATTGTTTTAAAATATTTTTAAAAATCCATTCTCCAGAGTTGTTCACATAAATTTGGTAGGCACTTGAGGTAAGAGAGCAACCCTGTCACCCATGGTACTGCAAGCCACTTGAAATCTAACAAGAATGAATGAACTGAAGAGAATAGTAAAAGTCTTCTGAGATAACATATATTAAAACACTCATGCAAGATACTGAAACACATAATCATCATCTCTTCTGCTCAGATTTAATAAACCACAAGATTCGAATTCCAAGAATAGAAAAGCAAACATCTAAGCCATTGATGCTGTCAGAATCAGTTATTTCAAAGTACAGGCTTTTGTATTGGACGGAAGGGAACTTATTAACTAAGACAAAGTGGTCTCTTGAATTTAATACACTGTCAATGCAATGCTAAATAGAATTACACCCTTCTAAGACCAGTGACTGCAATAGATTTAGAAGTCTGTAACTCTCCTAAAGACTCTACTCCAAAAGCCATAACTGATCTTCCATCATCATCATCCGGTTCCTTCAAACAGGTGTGCTGAAAGCAAGTCTCAGCTTCAGTATATTGCTCAGCATTCCTGGGCCACTATTGTTCTTATTCCTGAACCACAGTGTTTCTAGCTGTCTCCAAAAGATCTCAGATTGGGCTTCTAAACCCACTGATGTGAAGGCTGAACTCACTTCTCTACAGCAGGATGTCTGTATGTGGAGGAATTTCAGGTAGCTGGCTCCAGGTTGAATCAGCGTTTCATCCTTCCGAGGTCAGTGAAATGAGTACCCAGCTTGCTGGGGGTAAAGTGTAGATGACTGAGGAGGGCAGCGGCAAAACCTCCTGTAAACAAAGTCTACCTAGTAAACAGTGGGATGTGAAATGGGTCAGTAATGACCTGGGGCTTGCACAGGGGACTACCTTTATTTGATCTTTTTTTGGTCCAGTTTAGAGGACCCTGGTACCCTCACAATTTTTGAAATTCAACTTTCTTATATTTGCACTCACAGTAAACTTCCTAAAGCCATTTTATCAATAAGCGACTGAAAAAGTGCAATATGTACCCAAGACCACTGTGTATGTTCTCAGTTGGGCAAAGATCTTACCCTACAGTACATCAATTTAGTCAACACCTTATCTGTTGTGCTCTTTTCCCTTCACCTGACTTACCGCAGCTGTTGCTGACTCTTTCCCCAAAGATCCGTGGTCTCCTTAGAAGACATGTGCATATCCAAATTGCACACGTTAGGTTTCTGGGTGTACTGCTTGAGACATTGTTTCACCCAGTGGCGCTGGCAGCCCGGAAGGAACGGATTTGGGATAAATATAAACCCTAGATAGAAAGAGGGATAGGTGGGGAAGAGCAGAGAAAGCATAGTTAGAAATACCACGGCATGCAAACTTGGTATCAGTATTCTCACCAGTGTTTTTGGATAATAACTGGAATATAAAAAGTCACAAACAACACACCAGTTTCTCATACAGAAAAAAAATGACAGGTTGAAGGAGACCAACACAAAAGGAAGTACTTTTTTTGGTCTTGTTTAATATCCAAAGACACTCACCTGGGTAGTTAGCCAGACCATAGGCTTTCCACAAGCTAACTGGCTTCAGTCCTGCTGTGTAGGCATCTTGATCACTTACTGAAGAGAGAACAAGGGGAGAACTGACCACCTGGCAGAAGAAAGGCAGGCATCAGACATGTGAGCAGGGGCGCATAAATCTGTGCTTGCCCCCTGTTCGTCATCCGGGGGTAGGGTGGGCAGGCAGGATCTTGACTGTAAAGTCGCAATAACCTTGAGAGTCTTAAGAGTACCTCCAATGCCCAGAACTATAGAAGAAGAAGGAGGAGGAGGAGGAGGAGTTTGGATTTATATCCCCCCTTTCTCTCCTGTAGGAGACTCAAAGGGGCTTACAATCTCCTTGCCCTTCCCCCCTCACAACAAAAACCCTGTGAGGTGGGTGGGGCTGAGAGAGCTCCGAAGAATTCTGACTGGCCCAAAGTCACCCAGCTGGAATGTAGGAGTGGGGAAACATCTGCTTCACCAGATAAGACTCCACTGCTCAGATGGAACAGTGGGGAATCAAACCTGGTCCTCCAGATTAGAGTCCACCTGCTCTTAACCACTACACCACAGAGGCAAACCACCTCTGCTCAACCATTTACCTTGAAATCCTCATGTAAGCTGGCTGCGAATTCACAGCACTTTTTACACACACATACACACACTTTACAACAAACACCCTGTGAGGTGGGTGGGGCTGAGAGAGCTCCGAAAAGCTGTGACTAGCTCAAGGTCACCCAGCTGGAATGTGTGAGAGTGCACAGGCTAATCTGAATTCCTCAGGTAAGCCTCCACAACTCAAGCGCCAGAGCTGAGAATCAAACCTGGTTCCTCCAGATCAGAGTAGGAACCCCCCTTGTCCTCCCCAGCTTTGGTCTGGGTAAGGGGGACAGCATAAGAACATAAGAACAAGCCAGCTGGATCAGACCAAAGTCCATCTAGTCCAGCTCTCTGCTACTCGCAGTGGCCCACCAGGTGCCTTTGGGAGCTCACATGTAGGATGTGAACGCAATGGCCTTCTACGGCTGTTGCTTCCTCTGGTGAGGAACTTTGTCAAAGGCCTTTTGGAAATCCAAGTAGACAATGTCCACCGGTTCACCCCTGTCCACATGCCTGTTTACACCCTCAAAGAGCTCTAGTAAGTTTGTAAGACAGGATTTGCCTCTGCAAAAGCCATGCTGACTCTTTCTCAGCAGGTCTTGCTTTTCTACATGTTTTATAATTTTATCTTTAATGATAGATTTGACTAATTTACTAGGAACAGATGTCAAACTGACTAGCCTGTAATTTCCCGGGTCCCCCCTAGATCCTTTCTTAAAGATTGGTGTGACCATTGGCCATCTTCAGTCTTCAGGGATGGAGCCTGATTTCAGGGATAAGTTGCATATTAAAAGTGAGAAGATCAGCAATTTCATGCTTGAGCTCTTTAAGAACTCTTGGGTGAATCCAATCTGGGCCAGGGGATTTGGTAACATTTGGATTTATCAATGGCTGCCAGAACTTCTTCCTTGTCTACCACTATCTTTGCATGGTTCCTCGCATTCGCTTCTTAAGAAGCTTGGTTCGGAGTGCAGGAATTTTCCTAATACTTCCTCTTGGGTGAGGAACAGATGCAAAGGAGGAATTCATTCAGCTTCTCTGCAATCTCCCTGCCATCTTTAGCACACCCTTTGTTCCTTTGTCATCTAACGGGCCTACCGCTTCCCTTGCTGGCTTCCTGCTTTTTTGATGTACTTGAAGAACTGTTTGTTTGCTGGTCTTGATGTTCGCAGCCATGCATTCCTCATAATCCTTTTTTTTGCCTCACCCACAGCTAACTTGCTTCTCTTTTGCCACCATTTGGCTGTTCCCTCTCATGGCTGCACATCAGCCAAACTGGACTTCCATTTTCTAAAAGACATTTCCTTTTTTCTGATAATTTCCTCAACCTCTCTTGTTAACCATGGTGGCTTTCTTTTTTGGTTTGGGACTGCCTTTTCTAACCTGTGGAACACGTTCGCTAAGCTTTTATTACTATGTTTTTAAATAACCTCCAAGCATCCTGGGCGGTTTTGACTCTCTTGATTTTCCCTTTCAACTTCCTGCGCCACTATCCCCCTCATCTTTGAGAAATTTCCCTTTCTGAAGGCCGAATGTAACTTCGGTAGTAGTTGCCACTTGTTAAGCATGCTGAGATGCCTGAATCTGACAGCATTGTGGTGCGCTGTTCCCCTGCTCGGCTCAACAACACTGACTGCACACCACCAGGTCCGGGGTCCCACATAGAATTAGATCTGGGATCACCTCTCCCTGGTTGGTTCCACAACCATCTGCTCTAAGCCACAGTCATTTTAGCATATGCAGGAATGTTCTCTCCCTTACTGTGACCTGAACATGCATTTTTTTTTCAGTTTATATAGGGATAGTTAAAATCACCCATTACCACCGCATACATTTTTGTTTTTGTTGGCCTCTCTAATTTCTTTTTCCATCTCAGAGTCCTCTTGTGCACTTTAGTCCGGGGGGGCGATAATATATTCCTAATGTTAAACTACATCCTTCACACCTGGTATTGATATCCACAGTGATTCTATAGGGGAATAGCTCCCCTTGCATTGTCTATTTTATGTGATACTATGCTCTCTTTGATGTAAAGAACAGCTCCACCCCAATGCGCCCTGTCCTATCCTTCCTATAGAGCCTGTAGCCTGGTATAACTTAGCATCCCACTGGTTCTCCTCATTCCACCATGTCTCTAGCAATGCCCACTATATCAAAGTCCTCCTTCAAAACTCTGTACTCTAGCTCCCCCCATTTTAGGTCGAATGCTTCTACTATTATGAGAGACACCTGTATACCCTGTCTCTGTCCTTAACCTGGGATTTATATGTGCTCTACCCTCAAAGTCTTTTGTAGACACTATCCCTTGTCATATGCACATTGCTATGTTCCTACCAGCTTGTATGTGGTTGATTTAGAAAAACCTCCCTCTCTGTCACTGCATCCCCATAGATACTGTATTCGAACCGAAGTCACCTCAGCTCCTGTCGGCTTTCCCCCAGTGATCAGTTTAAAAGCTGTTCTGCCACCTTTTTTTAATGTTGGCCAGCAGCCTGGTTTCACCTCTTTGGTTCCAGAGTGAAGCCCGTCCCGTTTGTACAGGCCTGCCTTGTCCCAAAGGTTCCCCAGTTCCTGACAAATCTGAAACCCTCTGCCTTACACCACCTTCTCATCGCGCATTGTTGTTGAGACCCTGTATCTCCGGCTTGCCCTGGCTTCTAAGCCTCTGCTTGTGCGATGGAGCGAGGTAGCATTTCCTGAGAATGCCACCTTGGAGGTCCTGGACTTCCAACCTTTTTTCCTAGCGAAGCCTAAATTTAGCTTCCAGAACCTCCCGGCTACATTTCCCAATGTATTTGTTGGTGCCAATGTGGACCACAACCTGCTGACTTCACCCCAGCACTGTCTAAAAGCCTATCTAGAGCGAAGCGTGACATCCACTTAACCTTAAGCACCAGGCAGGCAGAAGTCACCATGCGGTCATCAGCGCTCTCACAAAGCCCAACTCTCCCTACATTTCCTAATGATCCGAATCACCCACTACAAGGAGCCCCCCACACCTCCCGAGGGGTATCCTCAGTCGCTTGAGGAAGGATAGCTGATCACCAGTTAAGGAAGGAGGATCCCATCCTAAGGGAACATCTTCCCCCCACCTCAGACTGGCACCCTCCGTCCCCAAGACCTTCATTCTCCATGACATCTGAAGAGATGTCACCTTGGGAGTGGGACCCGGCTGTTAGGTCCCTGAAAGCCTCGTCTGTCACCCTCTCTGCCTCTTTCAGCTTCTCCAGGTCTGCTACCTTGGCTTCAAGAGAACGCACACGTTCCTTGAGTGCCAGGAGCTCATTGCAGTGAGGGCACACCCACGACCTGTCCTAGTGGCAGATGACTACATGTGACACTCAGTGCAAAACACTGGAAAGCCTCCATCCCCCTGCTGGCTTTCTGCCTTCATATCTGATTTGTTTAGATATTTAAATATTAAGCTTTTAGTCACTGCCCCCCTGGAGCTATCTGCACGTACTATCTGTCAAATATGTCCTTATTAATTTAAAAAACAAAAAAATTAAAAAAATTAAATTAAAATTGCTAAAGCCGCTGGTTCCAGAGACTGAACTAAAGCCCCACCTCTCAGGACAAAAGCCCCACCTCTCAGGACAAAGAGGAACAAGAGATGAACTCTGTTAACCCCTGTTAAGCCCCACCTTCCAGATTCAGCAGCCTTAGCTCACAGGAGCCTTACAAGGAGAAAAAGAGATAACCCCTGTTAAAATACACTGTTTTAAAAGCTGTGGCTTTGAGAAAAGCCCTCCAAAATGAACACCAGCAGGTCACTCTGCTCTTCCTGGCCAAGTCTTCTTCTGCTGCTACTTTGTTCCTATCACACTGACCTACCCAAGGCTACTTTCCAAGCCTCCCCCTTGTTCTGCTCTGCTCCTGAGCATGGAAAGGGTGGGCATCTCCCAGAACTACTGCTGAGTTTGGAACAGGTCAAAAAGAAGTTAGATATCTTGCCTTTCCAAATGCAGCTCTCAGAAGGTGGTATGGGGGTATTTTCCTTTCAGCATTTTTTTTACAGTGAGCTTTTTAGTAGTCGACTGATGAACATACTGTAAACCCATCTATCAAAAGGAGTGCAATCTATCAAAAACAAATTTGACGACGTCCCATTGAAACAAATGGGACAATATTATTTGTATTGTGGCCATGTCTCAAACCAATACATTGAAAATGTGCCCACCTTCAATAGCGATGCTGCCAGAAGTCTACCAGCTGGCAAGAGAACAGAGTTTAGAAGCCCATGACACATACAGAATTCTCAGTTTTTCAAAGGTGCACAGCATTTGTTTTCATCTCAGGAGCACTGTCAGGCATCCGACAATAAACGAAATTGCTTCTTTGAACCTGCGAGGGCTTCTGTGGTGCGTTTTTTATTTTTTGATTCAGTAGGTTGTGAGATATTGAAACATGAAATCACAATGGTCTGACAAACAGCTCACTTTTCTCCCCGCACCGTAATTCTGACGTTATGTACGATAACGGCTATTAACACAGAACAGCTAGAGCGACCACATTTTATTGCCTGTCACAGGCTAGAATCCCGGTTTCAGATGGCATAATACATTAATTTCTAACCCCCAATGAATATGTGATTTTAATTGAAATTACAAACTATGCCGAAGAAATAAGAGGGTAATCATAATTACATAATCACCAAGTCTGAAATGCTGCTTTCTGTGACAGAAATTCTCCCTGGAAAGGCTGTAATTACACTGCACTCATTACTGTATTAACTGAGGGCCAGTAAACCTGTCTAAGCACTGGTGCTAGTCAGAAATTGTTAATACCTAGAAGACACTTTTAATATTTTATTCTCAACGGAATAAAATGGATCTTCTGTCACTGAAGACAGAATTAACCCTGCCACCCTGAAAATGTCACCTGTATTGCTATTTTTCCCCTTTGTGGTTAAGTTCCTGTAACAAACAGAAGAGAATGAGATCATGCGGGCAAAAAGCTATGGCAAGAAAGAATCTTTCCTTCTGGAATAGGCCTAGTTATAATGCAAGAATTTTTTTCCAGAGATCGGAAAACAGAATACACAACAGAATAGTCTAGTCTTTAGGATGCAGTACAAGTTAGCAGACACCGTGGTGCTATGCAGTTTCTCACTAGAAATGTATGCTAATCAGAATCATAGAATTGGAAGAGACCACAAGGGCCATCAAGTCTAACCCCTTGCCATGCTGGAAGAAACAATCAAAGCACTCCTGACTGATGGCCATCTTGCCTCTGTTTAAAAGCCTCCAAAGGAGACTGAACCGCTCTTCAAGGCAGTCTTCTGAGATGCACAGAGATGTGCATCTCCACCAGGAGCTAACAGGGGTTATACTATTTAGTCGCTCATGTGTAGCATTTGATCACCTTCTCCTTTTCTGGAACATGTTCTAATTATTTTTCAGAGTGTGTCCTATCAAACTGACCGAGCCCTCTGGCCCCTTTAATGACTGGCTGATTATGCACAAGATCTCTGCCACATACTAGGAACGAATGTTCATGACAGCACGATTTCTTGTATGGGTGTATTTTCCAGAGCCCCAATTTCACTCTTCATTCTCCCTGGGGTGAGTGAGACCATTTGTAGCATGACTTTAATGTCCTTTGTGGGCAGAGCGGAACAGCTTTGCCACTGAGTACAGCTTTGCCCCATGCATGCCCCATGCCCATAGCCAGTCTACCATGCTTCACCCCTCCCCCACACTCCCTTGCACCGTCCTTCCATGGCTTCCCCCTTGGCACCCTCCCTGTTGCTGACTCCTTCCTTTTAATGATATTAAATGCCAGGGCTTCTCTGGCACATCAGGGAAGGGACAATCGGGAGTCTTGAGAAATTGGGAAAAGGTGGCTCACGTTGTCCCTTTGTTGCTAGCATGCCACCATTACTCCCCTCTTCCTTCCTCCCATAGAAGAGAATCAATGATGTGGTGCTGAACGAACTGTGATCCCTTGTTCAAATGGTTTTATATCAATATAAACATGGCATGCCAATGGGAAAATTATGCTTTTTGTGAAAGGGGGGGCTTTCTGGTGCTTTTTCTCCACTGGTGACATGTCAAAATGGGGGATACTTAAGCCAACTCTCCCTCTCCCACAGAGAAACTGTGGGGGAAAAGGGCAGTGAATAACAATAACTAGTATGCCCTGAAACAAAAGACTCCACAGTGAATTCTATTTGGGAGTGCAGCAAGCTTGCCATGCATAATGGGCCACTAAAAAAATTACTGTAATATCAATTTTCATGGCAAGAAACCTATGTTTAACAAGTCACAGGATTCTAATGTATTATATTTGATCCTACCTTACACTTCTGTTTAAAGTACCAATTGCTAAAATCTTTTCAACTTGGTGAAAGTACAAAAAATATAGGCAACTGCTTATAAGTGCACTGCTTCTGAAAATTATTTTGTACAGATGGAACAAGGTTGCTTTCATGAACAGTAATACTGAGTATGGAAGAAGGCACTACTTTCCCCATAATACTCTAACAACTATACAACATGAAAAGAAAAACAAAATATGAAAATGAGTTAATGGAAAAAATCCAAAAATTAGAAAGAAATGAGAAAAAATACTAATAATGATTGGAAAAAAGACAATTTTCTATTAAATCTTTCAGATCCAGAGATAAGAGTCGAACATAGGAAAATTTTTTAATACATGATATCAGCAGCAAGGACATTAATTGCAAAAAAAATGGAAAAGTGAAGATCTCCCAGAGGAAGGAGACTGGATGAATAAGTTAATAGAATATCTTGGTTATGGTAAATTGTCATCTATAATTAATCAAAAATCTATTGATAAATATTTGAAAGATTGGGATCCACTGCTGAAATACATAAAAGAGAAAAATGGTGATGTAGTTCCAAGTTTATGTCAAAGTTAAAATGTATATAAGTATAACAGAAATTTGCCTTCAAGCTTTGAATGAAGTAAAGAAAGAAGAAGGATGGATATATAAAATTAGGAATTCATTTGAGACTTAAGTTTAAGATTGTAATAATGAGGAAGCAAATTATGTTGAAATTTGTTAATTAAAACACGGATGAAATGGACAACTATGTAATATATGTTTTTTTTATAATTTCAAAATTAATAAAGATTTATACTGAAAAAAACAACAACTATACAACATGAGCTCTCTTGAAGCTGCTTGCCCCATTCTTCTCTGATCAAAATATTTTTGTTAACCCACAGTACCTACAAATAAGCAAGGAGGCTCTGACAGGTGAAAAAGAGTCTCACTTCTGTATGGGGGTGGGGGGAAACAGAAATAATCACTCTGAAGTCCAGGTGCGGTACTGCCAAGGCTGCCTCACCAGCTGGCACTGATATGCTGGTTCACCCAGCCACTATGGCTCCACCATTGACCTTTGCAGAGCAGCAGTCCCCAGGGCATTCAGCAGCATGCTTCAAGGTCAGTGAGGGGGCTGAGAGGTCTGGTGAGTCTCTCCCTGCCAGGCCTGCTGCCTCGCCTGGTCCTGAATCAGCTGGCCCACCCACCCCCTCCCTCCCTCCCCTTGTGCCCTGCCCCCAGTTGTAACACTGCCCTCTGTTGTAAACAGTGCCCGGGGGAGTTTGGGGGTGGGTCGCGATGCTGGGGCAAGCACTGGATACCATTCTGCAGTGGTATGCCACTGCTGGGCACCTTCCATCAGTCACTCAAAGAGGTGGGTATTGCCCATTACTTATAAGACTGGATTTAGGCCAGGCTACAGGCCAGAGACAGTTCTACTGACTTTAGTTGACAACCTCCATCTAAACACCACAAAAGTCAGGCATCTTATTGCTCCTACTGGATTTATCTGTAGTCTTTGATAAAGTACACCATTCCATCTTGCTGGGTGCTTGGAGGCTGAAGTAGATTATCTGAAGATGTGAGTTCAACTGGTTCAATTCATTCCTCATTAGCCAGACTCAAAGGGTAACTGTTAAAGACCAGTTATCACCAAAATGGAACCTATCCTATGTGATCCCACAGGCCACAAACCTATCCCCCTCGCTTTTCAATCTCCATGTAAAGCTCTTAGGACTAATTACTCCTAGTTTTGGGACTGTCTGTCATCAATATGCTGATGAAACCCAGCAGTATATATCCTCATTTGAACTGCCTAGTGATGCAGTTGGGGGAGGGGGGTTGCCGTCAAGTCACAGCTGACTTATGGAGACCCTGTAGAGTTTCAAGGCAAGAGACATTCAGAGCCTCAATGTCACCACCCTGGGATTTCTAGCAGATCTCCCATCCAAATGCTAACTAGGAGTATGTGACTGGCTCAAGGTCACCCAACAAGCATCCATGGCAGGAGTCGGTATTTGAACCTGGGTTTCCCAGGACCTAGTCTGACATCTTAACCACTATACCATACTGGCTCTGACGTGGTGCAGTAGAGAATTAAAACTGCTGCTGGGTTGCAGTGGTTAACTGGCTAGGAGTGAACAAACTGAAACTATGAAAAGACATGGGTCATGCTGGTTGGGAAGGTGGAGCTCTTGAAAGTCACCATGCTCTATACTTTTCATCTGACTCTAGGGTTATATTAGATGTAACATTATTGCTAGTGAAGCAAGTTGACCACAAGATGGCCCCCTACCTTGATATGGCCAGTCTGGCCACTGGAACCCATGCCATGATAACACTGAGACTAGATTACTGTAATGCACTTTATGTTATTCTCCCCATAAAATCAACTCTCAGACTCCAATTCAGAATGTCACAGCTAGGCTATTATTGACAATTATTGGAAGCTTGAAAGCATGCATATTACTGTCATTCTGCAGTCACTTCATGACAGCCCATAACTTACTAGGCTCAATTTAAGATATTGGCTATCACATACAGATCTCTTGATGCCCCCAGGCCCTCATATCTGTGGGACCACTTCCCCTATACTTTGTGACAACACCTTTATTCTCTGAGTAGGACTTTCTACAGCTGCCAACCTGAAAATGAGCAAAATCAACTATTTGTACACAAGATTCACAGTTGTGGCCGTCCCCTTGAGGAATTGCCCTCCTGATGAAGTTATGAAAGCTCCCACTTTCCACAAACTATGCAAAACTGAATTATTGAAGAGGGCTATTCTACACAGGTAACAGGGGGTTCACAGGAGACTTGAGTCAAGGGTCAAGGACTGTGGTCTAATATCACTGTGTACAGTTTGTGTAGTCTGTTGCTATAATCCTACTATGTATTTTTTTCATTGTTTAATGTATCATGTCAAAAGCAGTTTGTTGAGTTCTTTTTTCAGATTTCTCGTTGGTTTCAGATTACTACAAGCCAAATACTATTGTGCTGTTTTTTGAGTGTCCCATCCTATTGAATGCATTGACTTATTTTTTGTAGTCTGCTTTAAGCCCAAGTGAGAAGACAGGCTGTTAACATAAATAAATAATTGCTATGCTTGGGTTTTATTGTATTGAGAGATGGGAAGAAATGAGGAATAAAAATTTAAATGAATATAACACTGGTCTGCAAATACCATCTTTCCACTGTGGTTCTTGGCAATTCTGTGAGAAATTATTGCAGCAATACCAAATCCAACTTAATTTTTAACTACTGCTACAAAAATTATTTTCTCTGCCTGTCAGTTGCCTTGGATGTTACTTATCAGGCAGAAATTTATATATTTAATGCCATTGAATTGCTGGCTATATTATATGCTCCCTGGTGTGTTCAAGTGACATCGCTAGGCCTACCGGTGTGGGTGATTTCAATACCTTTAATACTTCAACTGTTTATTATATTTTCCTGATGTATCCTAAACCGACCCGGGAAACAATGGGCGGAGAGACTACTGCCCCCCAAATAAAGTCATAAACAAGGCAGGAACTCGCAGTTCTGTCATTCGTCTTCAATCAGCCTCCCACCCCACCCACTGGCTGCCTCTTCTTTTGCGGCGGACTTTCCTCTCTGCACGAAGGCCGGAAATGCGAATAAGGCACGTGCCACAATCTTGAGGGAGGGCGTGTGCGAAGTGCCTGTTACTATGGCGACCCTCAGAGGTAGGCCCACGCCATGAAGCCGAGGCAAAGGCTGCTGAAGAAGTGACGTCAGGCCTTCACATTACCTGCTGCGCGGCGGGCTTCGAGAAGTCAATCACCCCCGTCAGGTCCGAGCCTTCCCAACGACGGTAAAAGCGAAAAAGTTGGCGGAAGGCATCCTCGCTACCTTCCCGCGCGGCCACCGTCCCCGCCGCCATTTTAGTTCAGGTGACCTGGCCGGCGCAAAGAAGAAGAGACTGTGCGTGCCTTCCCATTGGCTGTAGCGGGCCGGAGCCGGCGACAGGACAAAGTTACAAGATGGCGGCGGGAGGAGCTCCGCGGCGGGTCTTTGAGCTTTTCGTGGCTCGCGTGCCCTGGACTGCTTCGGCGAGTGAGTGGGGCTGCAGAGGGGCCTTTTCCTTGATTTCGATATTGCATTGCACGTTGGGAGCGGTCGGTGTATCCTCCGCTGCCCTATCGCCTGACTTGAGGCTGGGATCGTGGTTCTGTGTCGGTTTTCTCACTGCATCAAAAGTGTGGTGTGGTGTCATAGGGGAAACGAACGAACCAGATGAAAGCGGTATTCTTCCACAGTGCACATGCTAGACAGGGGTCTTCAAACTATGGCCCTCCAGATGTTCATGGACTACAACTCTCATCAGCCCCTGCCAGCATGGCCAAGTGGCAGGGCTGATGGGAATTGTAGTTCATGAACACCTGAGGGGCCATAGCATAATTGCTGAACAGCTCTGAGACAGAGTAGTTCAAGCTAAGAGGAAGCATCTTAAGACTTCTAGTAGGTTCATGGATCAACTTCCTCGTCAAGTCTCCCCGCCAGCAGCGGCACAGCCAAGTGGCAGGGCTGATGGGAATTGTAGTTCATGAACACCTGAGGGGCCATAGCATAATTGCTGAACAGCTCTGAGACAGAGTAGTTCAAGCTAAGAGGAAGCATCTTGGTTGACTCTTTTGGGTGGTGTTCCAACTGCATTTTCTCACAATAGCCCAGTGTTATAAGTATTTTTGTCTGTAGAACATGAGAGAAGAACCTTCTGAACACAGTAGTGAAGAATTTTCACCACATAATCATCATCAAATTTATAAACTGCCCTCCCCTGGAGGGCTCAGGGCGGTGAACAACAAATAAAACATAAGCCTCAGAACATAAAGTTAAAACACAATATAAATACCCTATATATAATCTATAAAAACAGGAACCATAAAACAACCGATGGCGTCAAGAATATAGAATAGCAATATCTAAAGTTGGATGAAAAATGGGGTGGAATATATGTGTTAATTAAAGCAGTGGGCTGTGTTCTTAAGTGGATTATGAATTTCTGCTTCAGGGTTAATAACAAAAATAAAACCAGTACCTAAATCCATTTGACTAATTACAGTACTTCTAGAAATTAGTTATGGATGTGTGTACATATGTGCTGCTTTAGCTAGAGAACTTTCTGTTTTCCTTTTTTATGTAATTCTGCTAACCTTAAACCTTTTCTTTCTGGGTGGGCAAACATTTTAAAACTTTTACTTAAATGATTCCATTCCTTCTTGTTTTGGGCAGATGAAGTAAGAGAATATTTTAGCCAGTTTGGTACTGTGAGAAAATGCATCCTGCCATTTGTAAGTATTTTTTTTTCTGATACACGCTATTGTTTAACATCAATCTGAAACATTAAGATTCGAGTAGCACAAGCTATAGTAGAATTATAAAATGAGGCAAAAAACTGATTAGTAGATCAGTTAATTACTATGTAAGTTTATTGATAATATAACACAGTGATGTTTAATAACGGAAAAAATCTGGGTTTTATTGCCAATAAAACTAGGTTTTTTTCCTACTTTGGAAATTAATTAGTCCTAGCTGAAAGCATTAATTAGTGTTCTGAATATTGATACTGTTCGGTAACTCATGTCACGTTACTGTGGATTTCAGATTGACAATTTAGCTGCCTATTCAAATTATGATTGTATGAAACAATGGATTTAAGGATGGGGAAAAAGATTCAGGGATGGGGGGAGAAATGAAACCATTCAAAGATAATACAGCCCGCTTGCATACTGAAGACTATTATTTTTTGAAATAAAGATATGCGATTGAAAAATGTGAAGGATACTGAACTGTTAAATGTTGCAGCATTATTTTTGTTGCATTCAGAACTGCATTTGCATACACCTAGTGCAGGGGTAGGGAACCTGCGGCTCTCCAGATGTTCAGGAACTACAATTCCCATCAGCCTCTGTCAGCATGGCCAATTGGCCATGCTGGTGAAACTGATGGGAGATATGTCCCTGAGCTCTGAAGCCTGACTAGTCGGAACTCTCTGTGCGCTGCATTTTGTTTCCTTGTGGGGCTTGTTGCTTAACCTTGCTTTTTTCTGCATCCAGGGGCTTTCTCTTATTTGAGGGTTGCTATTTGCATAACATTAAATGAAAATGAATGCATGATCCGTCTCATATGAAATGTACACATTTTCTCCTTTTAAACATACAAAGCCACCTTGGGGTTGGAAATGGATTGTTAGAGTTGGAGGGAGGGAAAGCCAGGAAGGTGGGCAATCATCAGCATCTTCTACTAATCAAACATAAGATATCATGATTGTTTTATGAGGCTACTTTTTCTGGACAGTTATTTTATTTGGTTCCTGCCATTGTGTTGTTCAGTTTGCCATGTAATGCATCTAGTTGTCCTTAAGAACTGCCTTGAGAGGAGTCATATACCATTTGCTCTGCCTGTTGCCTTTTGAGAATGGGGGTCAAGCAACACTGTTAGCCTGAGTACTGTAAGGATAGCAAGTGGCAGTGTTCCAATTACATTGCAGTTGGCCGTATCGGTGTCCATTTGTCTTGGAAGCAGAACTCAGCTGAAATGTGTGTACTTGTGTCTATTTAGGAAAGAGAAACAGGTTTCCACAAAGGCATTTCTTGGGTTGGATTTTCTTCAGAGGAAAGCCTAAGGAATGCTTTGCAGAAAGAAAGTCATATACTGGAGGGAGTTAAGGTAAGTGGTTTGTGGTACCATGGTTATTTCTTTAGCTTTTAAAATAGCATTTAAGGAGCATGTTCAAACAGATTCTCTCTCAGGATATATAATTAACGAGAGCTGTGTTCTTGTTATATATTGATTAGTTAGTTAGATCCTCCCATGCTAACCTTATTTCATAAATTATCTCCTCAATCCTTTATCAATGAACGTTTGGCTTGTGTTAAAAAGAGATATTGAGAAGCCTAGCCTTGGCCCTCCAAACCGCACTTAGTGGCATTGCTGCAATAAGCAGCTGGCAGGTGAAGGACTGCAAGGTAGCCCTTTCCTCTTGCTGCATTAATAAATGGTGCTAGGATTGGACTGGGTGAGTTCAAGCTGACTTTACCACTTCTGCAAACCCATATGATGCTAGAATAGGAAGATCTGTGCAGAGAAGCACTGCCACAGCTCTCTGTCATTTCTTATCAGTACTACTTTAATAGATGCCTAAATAAATGCTACTTCTGTGACAGTGGTAACCTCTTCCACCAATGGAAGCTCGCTGATAGGACAGTAATTTTGTCTGCTTCCTTTCTCATTTCACTGCAGCTGCTGGAACTGCATGGGTTTTTTGGTCCATGTGAGTCTTGTAGTGTCAGCAGTTGGGGAAAAGCAAGAGGCACTGTGTTTTGGGCAGTCATGCATGCACCACGAGGTCCAGTGGCATTAGGTCTACACAGATTATCGAATATGTGGTGTTCAGCTCCCTTGTCATCCAGAAAACTTGCCATGATCACTTTCTCATCCTAAGCTACTTCAGAGTTGAGAGGATTGGTGACAGAGTGGGAGAGAGAAGGGGAACTCTGAAATTTGAGGGGAATAACTTACTTGGTGGTTTAGTTATTTTAGGATGCTGGCTATTACTTGTGAAGTTCTTAATCTAAGACTGGAAAAGACTGCTTTCCCTTATATAGGTCCAGTTCTTCTGGGTAGCTGCTGTTGGCTGCTTCTTTTGTTTGGCAAATCTAAACCTCCTTGGCAAGGCCTAGAACCTGTTTAGCTGTCTCCACATCTGATTTACCCCCGTCCCTCCCCCCCAAACAATCCAAGTGTTGAAACTTAAATGTTTCTTTGGATGGTTTATCAGTTGCACAGATCTGCAACCAGTATATAAATCTAATACAGAATGCTGTTTGATTTTTGAGAGTAAGCTGTGGGAATTAATTGCCTATCAGAGTGAGCCTAAGATAGAACCTTTAATCTTATCATATTTTTGTGTGATTTTTGTTCATTCACACAATTTTCCATCTTTATTCTGAAATATATAGGAGCTCAGAAAAGGCCTGGTATGGTGCTGAATCTGTAACCTCCAGGTTCCCTGGAAAGCTTTTAGAACAATGACCTTATCTTAACTAGTAGCCTGTAACTAAACAAACAACAAAGATATTTCATATCGGGCTTGAAATAAGCTTTAATGCAAGAAGACTCTCAGAAATGTTGTGGCAACCAAGTGGTTTTCAAATGATCCCATTCCTCTTCAAATAAGCATGTATTAAATAACAACTTGATCATAGTAGATACTGCTGTAATGACACTGTGCTGGCCAAATCACACTCCCTGGCTCACATAATCACTATGTTCACCCCACTGAAGGAAGTGATCCATACAGGATATTTGATGTAGTTGTGGGTAAACTACTTAGACTAATACGAATTCAAACAGGATGATTTGTGTTCTCTGAACTACTGCAGCAGATGAATAAAAAGCTCAGATGTAAAATTTTGCTGTCTCATAGTCTTTACTTTGTGCAAATAACTGCTGAATCACATCCATAATGATTTGGCAGCTTTGAGTATGGACTAGAATTCTAATGACTAAGCTTGTTTCTGCTACTACTTATTTTGTGTATCTTAATGTTTCAGATTGATGTTCAACTGCAAAAAAGGAAAGATTTTCAACGGCAACAGTCTGACAGAAGGATTACTGACAACAGTTGAAGGAAGGAGACTTTATTTCACTGCCATGTAATGAACATAAAGTAAACTTATGAATAAGTATTAATCTCAAATGAATTCAGCTTGTTTTCTTAGGTCAAAATGAACTATACAGTCACAGCAGAGTAACTTATAGCACCCTTCCCCTTTGTCAAGTACATTAGAATAAGCTATGTACATACAAAACATAATGTGATGGGGTAAGCAGATTTCACTAAGTAGAACTCAATATTTACTAGGGAATATAATCTGACCCTAAGACAACAGCATAGAGCAGTGGTGGCGAACCTTTGGCACTCCAGATGTTATGGACTATAATTCCCATCAGCCCCTGGCAGCATGGCCAATTGGGCTGATGGGAATTGTAGTCCATAACATCTGGGGTGCCAAAGGTTCGCCACCACGGACATAGAGCTTCACTTAGGTGAAGACAAAGGGGTATGGCATAACTAAAGTCAGACTGTGTAACAGTGGTCCAGTTTTTCATTTTCTTCTTTGTTTAAGGTGTCACTAGAAGATTTACGGTCTCTGGATCCACAATATAGGGCTGTCAATTGGTAAAAACAATTCCCCCTTCAATTTTGAATCCAGTCTCTTTATCCAGAAGGATAAGCCCTTACTCTTTCCTTCTCTTCTTGCTTTCGTGCTCATGTTCTTTAGGACGGCTACTGTCAGAGGGCCTTTTTGAACCCCCATGCTGTTTGGCTTCCTCCAAGAATTTGTCCAGACCAAAAGGATCCTCTTCAAACTGAACTGGTCCTTCTCTCCCTCTCTGTCTGCGGTCTGAGCCAGAAAATTCCTTATCAGGAACAAACCTGTAACAACATGAAAAATCTTGTCCAGCATTCTGTTCACACAGTTGCCAACCAGACTCCTTTGGTATTGAAGGGAATAGACATCTATCATTAATAGTAGCCATTAATAATAGTCCAGTCCTCTGTGAATTTGTCCACTCCCGCTTTAAAGCCTTCTAACTTGGCAGCCATGACCACATCCTGTGGGAGCAAGCTCCATAAAATTAACTGTATACTATGCGAAGAAATACTTCCTTTTGTCTGTCCTGAATTGGGATGATCCTGGGTCCTAGTTTTATAGGAGAAAGAGAAACTTTTCTCCCTGTCCTCTCTTTCCATGGCATTCATAAACTTCTATGCCTTCCATTCCTTGCCTTTTCTTTAAAAATAGGCTAAACAGCCCCAGTAACCAATCCTCATAGGACAGCTACTCTAATCCCCGTGACAGTTTTGGCTGAATTTTTTTGCATCTTTTCAAACTCTACAATATTTTTTCCCCAGGTATACTGATAAGAATGTTCACAGTATTCCAAGTGTGGTCTTACCATAGATTTGTATGAGGGTAATACGATAGCCGTTTTATTTTCTATTCTTGTTCTAATTATGGCCAACATGGTTCCTCTTTGCCATTTTAATGCCTATTCTCTTAGTTAGAAGACAATCTTTTTGAGCTCTTCACAATCTCTTTTGTTCTTAACCACCTTAAGTAATTTGGTGTCATCTGCAAACCTAGCCACCTCACCCCTAACTCCAGGTTATTTATGACCGTTGAAAGTTCACATGAGCATGGGTACCTGTTAGTAGATTTTATTCGTGCCTCCAAATCATCACCATACATGTCCTTATCCACATTTTTACTGGGTCTGTAGATGTTCTGAGCCATGTCTTTACCACTTCTCCAAGGCTGATCGTAGACATTGTAAATCTCATCTTCTCCTCCAGCAAAGCCACTGTCCATGCCCTGGAAAAACAACAAAGTGGTCAGCAATACTGTACTGAAAATGTACCATGACCACTTATTCATGGATTTTTAACCAGATTCTGAACAGTTCCCTGTTATGCATAAAGCGTCTATCATATCACTCTCGAGTATCACCATCCTCAAGCTTTCACTCACCATTCCCAAAAACATGCTGCCGGGTGTGGAAACAAAATGACTCCCCTATGCTGCATATTATGCCACCAATATTCTCTGTATATATTATGCTGGTGTTGGTCAGCTTTCCATATATGAGTGTAAAGAATTAGCAAAGATCAATACAGGGTGAGCCAAGACAGCCTAACTTGTAGAACAGTACTGGAAAGCTGAAATGACCCTCCTCTTTCTGCCCAAACTTACTACTAATGAGGGTTGTACAAAACGTTACTTTGAATGCACAAGAAGCTGCCTGACACTGAATCAGACCACCGGTCCATGAAGGTTAGTAGTGTCTACTCTGACTGGCAGCAGCTCCCCAAGGTCTTTCACATTCACTACTGCCGAGTACTTTTAACTGAAAATGCCAGGGATTGAACCTGGGACGTTCTGCATGTAAAGGAGAGGCTCTTCCACTGAGCCAAAGCCTCTCTTTTGATTTTACAAGCTGCATTTCTACAGGCTTTATATTTAAAATCTGCCTGCCAGATATCCCAGACAGTATTATTTTGATAATACACATTAGAAGACAGTGTTGGATCCTCCCCAGATTTTCGTGGACTGTTTCCTGGATCTACTGACCAGATTTGAGGTGGGTGAAGAAGAATGAAATTAGACTGTAGGAACATCGTTGGAGCCCAATTTCTCTATTCTCTAATTACTTTTGATGATAAACAGATAGCTTGCATCCCATACTGGTGGAACTCCTCACAAGTCTCTTCTCACTTTCCATCTAATTCTGCAAACATGCAGTTCTAAGAGCTGTTGGCAGTTACGGGCAGAGTCCTATGGTCAGAACCACCACACAGTTACTTAGGTTTAAATAATGAACTGCTTGGGGGAATTAGAGAAGAAAATGTGGGTGTTCAAGACTTCTTTATTTATGCTCAGAATTAGCAATTACTGAAATCTGCTTCACAGTAGCTCCACAAGATAAGTGCAGGAGTTACTTACCTTACTCTGGTTGAAGAGCCTCTGATCATATTGTGCCTCATTGGATGCCCGAGGATTAGGGACACCCAATGCAATGACTTCACTAATATCTCTGTTTTCATTCCGTTGCAATTTCGATCTACAGTGAAAGATTTCAGACAGAGTATTATGATACTAAATATTAAAACTTTTGTGAGAAAAAATTGCTCACGCTGTTAGCCTGACCATACATATTCAGAATAAAGATGCCACCATTAGTAATTTGAGGTTAGTAATTTGGCAAAAAATCCAAACTTCACATACACGCTACAGGGGTCAGTGCTATCAGTCACAGACCAGGAAAGGGATTTAGGCGTCTTAGTTGATAGTTCCATGGGAATGTCAACTCAATGCATGGCAGCTGTAAAAAAGGCAAACTTTATGCTGGGGATCATTAGAAAAGGAATTGATAATAAAACTGCAAAGATTGTCATGCCCATATATAAAGCAGTGGTGCGACTGCACTTGGAGTACTGTGTCCAGTTCTGGTCGCCGCATCTCAAAAAGGATATTGAGGAGATAGAAAAAGTGCATGAGGAAGGGCAACAAGGGGATGATTGAGGGACTGGAGCACCTTCCCTATGAGGAGAGGCTGCAGCGTTTGGGACTCTTTAGTTTGGAGAGGAGGCGGCTGAGGGGGGATATGATTGAAGTCTATAAAATTATGCATGGGGTAGAAAATGTTGACAGAAATTTTTCTCTCTTTCTCACAATACTAGAACCAGGGGGCATACATTGAAAATGCTGGGGGGAAGAATTAGAACGAATAAAAGGAAACACTTCTTCACGCAACGTGTGATTGGTGTTTGGAATATTCTGCCACAGGAGGTGGGTATGGCCACTAACCTGGATAGCTTTAAAAGGGGCTTGGACAGATTTATGGAGGAGAAGTCGATTTATGGCTACCAATCTTGATCCTCCTTGATCTGAGATTGCAAATGCCTTAACAGACCAGTTGCTTGGGAGCAACAGCCACAGAAGGCCATTGCGTTCACATCCTACATGTGAGCTCCCAAAGGCACCAGGTGGGCCACTGCGAGTAGCAGACAGCTGGACTAGATGGACTTTGGTCTGATCCAGCTGGCTTGTTCTTATGTTCTTATGAGGTTGTAGTCATGTATTTTTGATGCATTTTAGAGAAGCAGCAAAGATCTTATTTTTAAATTTGCAAGTCTGCAGGCATTTCTCTGAAGAACCAACATATGATAAAATATATGAAATTACTAAAAAGAAAATACTGAAACCTTTTATGTCTATGGCATCTAAGCAACAGGATAGGCACCAACGATTGTTTATTTAATTAAATTTGCTACCCTGCTCTTCCCAGCAAAAGGCTGGGCTCAGAGCAGTTTACCCACAAAGTTACAATATATCAAACAAATACAGCTGGTAGTCAAGTAAGAATTTAGATACTATGAATTAGAAAACAATAGATGACCTACATATATCCCTCCATAGTCAGATTTATTTAAAGAAACAGTTAGATTTTAAAAAATATTTTTATTTAATCTAGATTTTAAGTTTAATTTTTTTCTAATTTAAACAACTTACTTTAAAATGAAATCTGAATGTAACAAAGGAGGGAGTAACAAGGAACAGTAGTTGTGTTCAAGTGACAGTCCTCCACAGAGACATAATGCATTTGCATACAGAAATATGCATTATATTGCTTGCAAGAATCCCATATACCATCCAGTCAACGTTCAAGGGTACAATCATGCTATCTAGGCAAAGCAATGATTTTGGGAAGCCACTGTACCCTTCAGCTATAGTGTGGAAAAGGGGTTCACCCTAAATCAATCCTTCAAAATGATCCCATGCCTTCATATGAGAAATTATATGAGTAGGGGGAACTGGAAGAGGTTATGTTTTACAGAGCCTTGCCACCTTGCCTAAATACTTTTCTTCCGAAGGATGATGAAGGAGATGATGTGTTATATTTTGGGGGCATACTAATGTAGTTCTCAAAGCCAGTAATTGTCTTTTTATTTGTTGTATTAACTCTGAATGTACGTTACTTCAGAATACCCTCAACTTCTCTTGTCTGGATGGAACTTGCAGTTGAAAAGTTTCTTTCCCCCAACTTACCTCTTGTCAGGGGCTGCTCTAGAAAGATTCCGATCATGTTGTCTATCTTTTCGCCTGTCATGTCTGATTTCGTCACGTTCTCTAGCTTCTCCATCCTCTGTGCAGATACATTTAAGACTCAAAATTATGCAGGGCTAACACTACCAAATGGGTTATTTAGCAATCAATATCAGGCAGGACTGGACTCAGTCTTCAGAAGACAAAACACTAATACAATCCAGTGGCCTTTCCTGGCCTAGTAGCTTTATACAGAGTAGGAATTTCACTAGCATGCCATAAAAAGTTGTTTAGGGCTACAATCCTAGACAACCCAGGGAATAAGCATCATTGAACTGTGTAACTTACTTCCAAACACACACATGCACACACTTTGAATGAGGAGCACCCTGCATGCAAAAACTTCAGATTTTTGAGAGACACAAAGAGAAAATAAAGCAGTCCTCATTAACTGCAGACACTGGTG
The DNA here is from genome assembly GCF_021028975.2 of Sphaerodactylus townsendi. Taxonomy (NCBI): domain Eukaryota; kingdom Metazoa; phylum Chordata; class Lepidosauria; order Squamata; family Sphaerodactylidae; genus Sphaerodactylus; species Sphaerodactylus townsendi. The sequence goes on from NC_059426.1 coordinate 144,325,561, forward strand.
GTGCTTCCAAAAGAACATTAAACTTCCAAAATCTATATTTTAAAAAATCTCTAGAATCTTTATGAAGAGAGAGAGAGAGAAGGGTTGTTACCTTTCTCCACATGGGTTTTGATTCCAGCTCTTCGCTCCCTGGCTTTCTGGGCCATTTCACGGAGTTTCTCTTCATGTTTCTCTTTTTCTTTCTGGGCCATCTTCCTTTCCACTTGGGCTCTCATCTCTACAGCTTCCCGAGCCTGCACAAGATTCAGAACAAAGCAAGATGGTAAGGACCAGCAGAAGTAGTTGTGGAGACTCCCACTAAAAGATGAATGTAAAATAAAATAAACCATGCACACAACTCAGAGTCCTCAAGCAGCCAGAAGTTTTTTGGTGCAGACTCCATGCTGCCTTATTATCACAGAGTTTTCTATTCACAAGTCATTGACTAAAGGTTATAGGGCTGATGCTCTTATTTTTATAAGGAAACAAATTATCCAGAAAGTCACAGACTGAAGAATAAAACCTGACCTTCCTGTCAGCAATGTAGAGAGCTTCAGCCAACTTGGCAAAGTTTTCATTAATGTGAACAGTCTGCAGTCCTCTTCCATCCGCAGCCAGACGTTTGTCTAATGGAATAGTGTAGCCCTGGAGTGAAAAAAAATATAAGACCCTCCTTAGTCATCAGAAAGGGACATGGAAAACTCCCCCAAATCCTCACTTATCCCTACCATGCTCCAGTGAACCTGCTCTTATAAAGGTGCACTTAATGCCTTTTTGGTTCTGACTACTTCTTAAAAATAAAACCTTCGTAGTCATGGCTATGATAATTTGCAATATAAACAAAGTCCCTACTTTAAAGAGATAATGACAATGATAACATCCCTCAGTTTCAAGCTATCTAACATTTCTTGATCGTATAGGACATTATCATCAACCGCCGCCGCCCACCCCCCACGATGCTTGTTCCATATTTCCAGAGAATCTCAGCAACTACACAAATTGGACATTCACGCCTGAATTGTCTCAGTAAAGCTGCAATCCCAATAACAGTTGATATAAATGGGAATAACCTATGTTTTAGGTTTCAAACGAGTGACCATATTTCTTTGAAATCCGTACTTGAATAAGATTTTGTTGATTCCTTTCATAAAATATCTGCACTTGAGCCAGTGTGTTCAATGTGTTTTAAAAGTGGTAACTTCTTGGTGAAACCCACAACTGAAGCAATAAAAAAAGAGTATGACCAAGACAGTCACAGATGTTTGTCATTGCCTTTCTTCCCATACAAGCACTGAACCACCCAAATGCTTTGTTCTATCTCAGGCCCTTTCCGCACGGGCCATTTACAGTGGGCCAGGGACCGCAAAAACACAATCCCTGGGCAGCTGTTCGCACAGGAGGCGCTGCTGGATCGCAGCAGTGCTGTCCTGGCCACCCAGGAGCGGCATGAAGCCGCTCCTATTCTAAAACGCCGTCTTCCCATCGGCACGGTGCGAACTGCACCGCTGGGAAGATGATGCTCTCCCCGTCCCCTCCACTCACCTCATCCTCCAGCATGCTCTGGAGGCCATCAGGGGCCTGCCCATGATGCCCTCCGATCTCCAGGGGTCGGAGGGCAGCGTGGGCTGGTCCCTGACGGCCTCCAGAGCAACGCTGGAGGACAAGGTGAATGGGGGGCGGATGCAGAAGGGGCCGCTCGCACGCTCCCGTGTGAATGCCCCCCTCCCCGGCATAATTTCTGCCGGTGGAGAGGCGCCCTTTCCGCTGTGTGGAAAGGGCCTCAGTTTAAGACAACAAAGGGCCATTGCATGAGACACAAAAGAAGGAAAAGTTATCAAGGTGATGGTGGCAGCTAAAGACTCACATACAACATCATACCCCACAGATGATGAACTCAGACAGGAAGGGGGTTATCTGTACAAATGGGGTGAGGTACGCAGACGTTAACTATAACAAGGCACAGTCAAGAACCAAAGTTTTATATTGTATGTCACATTAGTATCCTGTTTTCTTCCAAAGGGATCAAGGATGTGGGTTTTCCAGGCTGTGTGGCCATGGTCAGTGGCTTTAGCTCCAAAGGTTTCGCCTGCAGCTGTGGCTGGCATCTTCAGATGCAGGTGAAATATGAGGAGCTAAAACCACTAGATCATGACCACACAGCCTGGAAAACTCACAACAGATTCCAGTTCAGAAAGCCGTCAGATAAGGATGGTTTGTGGGGTTACTCCATTTAATCCTCACAGTTTTGCAAGGTAAGTTTGACTGGGAAATACAAAAGGAAGGGCAATTAAAATGAATTAGGGACTGGAGCACCTTTCCTACAAAGGAAGGCTAAGGAGTCTATGGCCTTTCAGTTCAGAGAAAATACAACTACAAACGACAGAAGTTTATAAAATTATGGATGGAGTGGAGAAAGTGGATACAGAACTTTTTCCGCCTCTCCCCAATACAAAGGAACTAAACAACAAAGAAGCTGATGGGCAGTACATTCAGCAAAGACAAAAAGTACTTTTTCAATCAACCAGTAATTAACTGGGTGTTGACCAAGATGAGCTATTGATCTAATTTTATTTATTTACTTCTTTCCTTTATTGTTTATTTTATCAAATTTGTATTCTGCCTTTCTGTTATTACGAGGACCACCACATTAAAACATACATAGTAAAATCACATTAATGCCCCCTGCAACCGTATCATTAAAACAAGTAAAACCAGAAATACAATATGTAAGAAACAAAAGGGACAATTAAAAACCCCAAGCACCTTGCATCTTTTTCTCTCTTCCACATTATCCTCTCGGCATTTAGGACTGTTGCTCTTCTCATTGACAGTGAGGCAGATGCAGTGGGAGGATGATTTCCCCCTCCCATGGCAGCCTAAAACAGTCCCTAAAATCCTGCTCCTGTGGGACCTCCTCTCAGGAATAAGGATTCTAGCAGTTTTAGGGTTACTACAGGAGACAGGAATAGCACAAGTTGTACTCTGGACAGATGTCCTTGCACCTGTTTGCTACCAGATCCACCCCAGCATGTGTCTAACCCAAGGTTATTGTACACATTTCATGGCTAAGTGAATACAAATCCAGTTCACGCTGATCTAAGCCAGTATTGATAGTGATGCAGTAGTTTCTTTTGCTTAAGGTTCAGGAGCACACAATCAAATAGGTTTCATGCGCTGCTATGGAAATATAGCAAACACATTTGATCCCTGAAAAGCAGCAATCTACCGTTTGGCATATTCTTTCTCTGTCAGACTGGCAGCTGTCATAGGTAGAGAAGAGAACAGTTAAGCCATGTTATTGCAGTCTTGTTTCTGACAGTATCTGGTTTACTCAGCTCTAGAGATTTTAAAGTAACTTATTCAAATTACATTTTTGAGGAATCTCCCAGCAGGATGCTGCGTTTGAGAGGACATTTTGACAAGTTAATTACCTTTGCATTTTTCCAGTTTGAAATACAAGGAGGAATCTTCCATTCTTGCTGCTCCTTCACGGTCATCTGAAGAAGGAAAGATAAAAGATTTAGATTTTTACCAATTGCAGAGGGGGATTTTCCACCACGTTCTGAAACACAGTGGGAGGGTTATTTTGAAAGGTCAGCTATAACGAGCAACAATGAAACACACAAGCAAAACTGCTCTTGCGGCAACTGTCACGTGCATTCAAACTGTATCTCTCGTGAAGCTAAAACTAGGAAAGAAATTATCTGGAGCAGTTCTGGATACAAGTGATGAATCTGTAAACCCTGGGTATCATGCTCTTTTCAGAAACTTCCAGGTGAGGAATCAGAATTTTTTTCAGGCAAACTCCTGATCCTCAGTTGGGAAACCCCCCCACCCCACATTCAATTAAACCACAAAGGCATTCCTGCAAGCTCCTTCAGAAAGCAGGAGCCTCAAGGACATTCTGTGTGTCTTTAAATTGCACCACACTCCCCAAAGCCTTTAACAGAAACAAATGCTGACTAAAAATATGGACCAAGAAACACAAATGAGATTAACTCGGGTATCTGGTTTACTGATGGCAAAAAAAAAATCAAATATTTGAGAGTTGGCATTTAAGTTTTATTTAATTCAAACCTTGCCAAATCTCCAAATTCTTTTATTTTGTTTAACAGCCTTTCCCCATTTTGAATTGGCTCTTTCAATATAAACACATAATCCACAAAAGCTCTCAATTTATATGACTGTTTATTTCTTATATTTCTTTTAAATATGAAAAGCAATGGTGACAAGCAGACATCCCTGTCTAGTTCCCTTTTGTATCTCACATTTTTCAGAAAATTCACCATTCACCATTATTTTAGCATACTGTTTAGTATATATTACCTTTATGCCATTCAAAAAGTTATTTCCCAAACCTATTTTTTCCTAATGCTTTTAACATAAACTGCCAAGAAATACTGTCAAAAGCCTTCTCTGCATCCAAAAAAATTAAGGCTGCTTGTTTGTCACTGTGTTTCTTATAATATTCCACCACATCTAAAATTGCTCCAACATTGCCATGCAGTTGCCTTTTTGGTAGGAAACCACTCTGATCTTCACACATACATGTTCTTAAAACACCTTTTAATCTTCTTGCCAAAATTGCTGCGAACAACTTGTAGTTATTATGCAGAAGTGAAATTGGTCTACAGTTCTTAACTTCTGTTGGATCTTGATCTTCTTTTGGAGTCAAAGTTATATTAGCCTCTCTCTGTGTATATGGTAATTTCCCCTTATGCAAAATCCCATTCATTGTTGCCAAGCGTGGTTTCATTAATATATCTGCAAACACTTTGTTCAACTTTGCTAGTTCTATTGCTGAAATTGGGCTATTTGTTGTATCTTTTTGCACTTGAGACAACTGTGGCAAAGGCTCATTCCGCACGTGCAGAATAATGCACTTTCAAACTGCTTTCAGTGCTCTTTGAAGCTGTGCGGAATAGCAGAATCCACTTGCAAACAGTTGTGAAAGTGGTTTGAAAATGCATTATTTTGCGTGTGCGGAAGGGGCCAAAGAGTACTTAAATACTCTTCAATGTCATTCTCCCTTGATGTGTTGCTTTCAAATAGTTTCAGACAGTATTTTAAAAAAGCATTCCTAATAATTTTCTCATCTGACACAATGGCCCCTTCCGCACGTGCAGAATAATGTACTTTTAATGCACTTTGCAGCTTTGTGGAATAGCAAAATCCACTTCCAAACAACTATGAATGTTTCCTCTCCACTGTATTTTAGAAATATATCTGTTCTCTTTTGACTGTCTTAGTTTTGCTGCTAACATTTTCCTTGTTTTTTTGTAATCTATTCAAAGATCTGTTGTTAGGCAAAGTTCAAGTTGGATTCCATTTCTTTTATTGTCAGCATTGACATTGGTTGTAAAATCTTAATACCATGCACAATTTCCTAATTTGGATTCTTTTTCTGCTATCAGGTCTGTTTAACATATTTTGTTGTATTAGAAATCCCCTCATAAATGCTTTATTGGCATTCCACCCTATATTTAAATCTGTCCCTTTATTTAGATTTAGCTGGGGGAAAATATCCTGTAGTTTCTGTTTTCCTTTTTTGACAATCTCTACTTTTTTCAGTAGCGCCTTATTCAGTTCAACCTTTAATAGCATACAAAACTGCAAATACACTTACAATTCAGAACATTTAAATACTGGTATTTAAAATGTTTTCCAAGAACTTAACCACTGCCAGGGTAATCGATGGACTACAATCACTTAACAAAAAGCGAGTGGTCTGGAATTTAGAGTGATTAAGTCTTGGAAGCAACAAAGGGTGGATTAAAATCATGCGCAGGTTACTATGAAGATGACATTCCAGGAGGATATGAGATACAGTTTCAGGAGATCCACATCCGCAATGGCATAGTCTCTGTTGCTTGGGAATTTGGACGTATCTCCCAGAAGTAACCACTGATGGGAAGCTGTTGAGGCGTGCTAACATAAATGCAGCGCCTTATTCAGTCTCCACTTTTGGCACGTCTGGTAACATTTTCAGATTTTCTGTCCAGCTATGTCAAAATCACTCCATTAAAATCTCCCATTAATATGTTTTCAAAAGGAAATTCTAGTGATCTTTTCTCAACCTCTTTATAAAATGTGTGATTTTTTTTCATTTGGGGCACACATGCCTATTAAAATTGTTTTAAGTCCTGCAATTGTAATCTCCCCAGCCAACAACCTACCCATGTCATCTCTGTATAACAAATTTGGCTCAAATTGTTTTTTATGTAAAAAAAATACTCATCTCTCTTTTTGAATATTAGCAGCAATAAATTATTGGCACAAAAATTTATTGATCAGATACTTCCTGTCTTGTTTTATAATATGTGTCTCTTGTAGGCATACTATTTGCAATTTATGTTTTTTTTTAATTGACAAAATCTTTCTTCTTTTTACTAATGAGGTAAAATCATTATCATTCCAAGTCAGTCATTCCAATATATTGTCATTCCAAGACAAAAAATGTTTTTTCAAGCAGTATGTCAGAATTCTGTAATCTCTCCTTTTCTTCAAGAATCTGTATCTCCTTTAATATTATGATTGGCATAACCTCAATCTTCAAATGATTTGCATACTGGGCCTGTAGAACCTGGTCTCTGATAGATCTAGAATTGAACTGGACAAGTCAATCTCTTGGTAGTTTCTTCTTAGCATATAAGGAATGTATACAGCCTTGTCTACTTCTCCCTCTATTATCTCTTTTTACTCCTAATCTCTTTTTCTCCTCCTGGGCTAATTTTGTTATTAGTAGATGTTTAATATCTTGACCCTTACACTCAGGGATTGCTCTAAAACACAAGGAATCTATCTATACTCCAACATAGCAAGCTGGTCTTGCAATTTCTCATTTTCTTCCTTGAGAATTTGCAATTTCTCATTTTCTTCCTTGAGAATTCTTCACCCCCTTTAGCTCCTCCTCTAACCTTTTAATTACAGCATTAGTAGCTTCAATTTTATTTGTTTTCTTATCCACTTCTTGTAATATTGCTGAATTTGCCTGTTTTTTTACTCAGATCTTCTAATGTGGTTTGAAGTTTATTAAGTATCTGCAACACTAGGTTTTCCAGGAAACTGTGTTATCTCTTTTTGAGCACCTGATGTAACAGAACACTGTTTGGGATCTTTAGGTCTTACCAAATCCTGTTTAGCAGCCATATTCTGAATCTTTAAATTACAGTTATGAAGTCTTCTTAACCCCGGTCCAAAGCACACAGAATCACAGTCTCAAAGCACTCAATTCTCTATTTATCTTACCCTTCTGGTCTGTGTTTCTGATGCTATCAGCTGCTTTCCACAGAGACTCTAACACAAATAAGTTTTCAAATTCTTTCATCTCTCTGCTCTGTATTTCCTTGATGTCCCACAGGATTTATGTCACAAGATCAAGAACTATTTTCCCGTTCACTCAATCCCTCCTTTCCTGGAAGTAGCTCAGATTTCATCACTCAGCAGCCTACAGTTTCACAGCCCCTCCTTCTTCTCTGATCCGCTATTAGTCTGGCTGGTTTCCCTTTTCTGCTTGCGTATGTAAATATTATGCAGCAACAATCAATCAGATCTTCCAAATCTCTTAAGTTCAAAAGCAAGCTTTATCTCTCTTTTATCTTCTCACAGATGTTACTCTAACAATAATTCAACAATATTTTCTATCTTCCAGTACTTATTTCTGGCTTCCTTTTACTTCACACATTAAAGGTCTCTAACTATAAACTCACAGTTAAAACATGGATCTTCCAGCTGAAGTTTTCTCACAAAACAGCCAGCAGTTGCACATCATAGCTACTCGCCCCCCCCCCCCCCACCTTAGACTGTCATTCCAGGTAGAAGAAATTTCAGTTGGAATAGCTTTAATCTTCTTCAAGATTCAGCAGTAGAGTTTAGCAATTATGGCAGTTCATCTCCCAAGGCACAGACTGTAGGGCAGGGGAAAATGACTCTACCTCCTCTCCCTCCCAAGGAAATTCTTCCCAGAGAAATGGGGGTAATCTTGAATCCTTTCCTTAATCTGAAGGTGACAAATCAGGTCTGAGGTAGCTTCCGGACCTGAAAACCCTTTGGTGGGTCGCTCTCACAGAAGAGAAGCAGTTAGTCCAAATCCTAGACCGGAAGTCCCCTATCAGCTACATCTTGAGCACAAAACAGGATCAACCAAAACTTCTACAAAAGAAATGTGTTACTAGGGGTTCAAGTCTACCCTTTCTAAATCTTGTCTGAAGCTGTGATACTTATGATTTCCAGGAGACAGGGGAAGACAGATTACCAATGGCCATCAACACAATGTATCTTGAAACAATCCACCCAGAGTTATCACACAATCTTTGTGAAGTAGTTATCAGTCTAAGAAACCCCAAACAAAACAAAAAAGGGCCAGTTGAAAAGCCTCTACCTTTCTGCTGGGAGAGTGCATTACAGGAGCTGGAGGAGATGGTGGTCCACGAGGGATTTTCTTGTTAATCCTAGGGCATGAAAATATAATGTAATCAATGCTTAAAATTCCTGTTTCTCAAAGCCTCTATGGTGCAAGCACTTAAGACTTTAGATACTCACTTGAATCTTGGTGGTTCCATGGGATCCTTCTGCATTTCCACCATTCTAATAACTCTCTGTTTTGCACCAGAGTTGAATGCCACACCCTGTTGTGATGGTGTGTATCTGAAAAAAGCAACCACAAGATCTAGCTTTCAGTACAGAAATTTACACCTTAGGAATCTCTTTCATCTATTTGGCCTACTAGGAAACGTCAGAGTGCCAAACATACAACTCAGAGGATATAGAAATTAAAGTCATTGAAGGGGGATTGTTTTAACTATGTACACTGTGACTATGTTTCAGACAGAAGCTGAACAGAATCAGTAAAAGATTTTCCAGCTGGATGCCCTACATTTCAGACCTATAACTTGGAAGGTAATTTAAAGACATTATGCTATTTACTATTTATGAATCAGAAAGAACCACCATATAATTGTGGTGGGAAAATTTATAACCAGGAAAAAAGTCAAGAAGAAAACGCACATAGCTAGTGAGTTTTATTCACCTAGCCAAGTACATCATATTCTCTGTGACAGGAATATCATCACATTTCATTAAACAACAATAACTGATTAACAATGGTGTAGCTGCTCATGCCCTCAGACAATCATTGTTTTTTAGAATCACAAAAAATCTTGCATTAAAATGTGTACACAAAATGCTTTGACCAATCCCAAAAGAATCCCATACCGGATGTACTGAGCTGGAGCTAGTTTATCAGCTGCTCGGACAGGCATGGCTGCTGCAATTTTCTGGGAGACAGATTTTTCTAAGGCTGACCGAGTCTTTTCTGTGAGCTGCAATCAGAAATATTACATTAAACTCTTGAACAAGACACAAGTGGCTCAAAAAGTTATGTGCATCACCAGCACAATACCTCTTTGACAGCTTCCTCATCAGGTCTTTGCAACTCAGGGTCATCGACGTTCATAACTTCCTTTGGAACAAGGTCTGTGTATTTGCTGTAAATGACCTGAAATACAGAATTGTGAAGGGCTTATATTATAAATCAAACACTCAAATGCCCCACTGGGCTATTTAAAAACAAAACAAACCAGTTTTCTAACAGGGAACTGTTTCTATAAGTGTCAAAAAGTAAGTGTAGATGAGACAAAGCTGAATAAGATATTTAAAATTCTAAGTGAATAAGATATTTAAAATTCTAAGTGCCATGCAAAGGACTAGGGAAAAAATGTTCAAAGAATTAGAATTTCCTTTCAGAGGACCAATTCCCAGGGATTTTTTCATTCTGTTTGGAATGTAAGAATCTGTTTTCTTTTACTAGAGAAAATGACGAAGAGCATCCAGTGCTGAAGCTAACCCAGCCACTGATGCTGTTTGGACTGACCAGAAATTCCAAATACCTACATTTAGCAGATTCACATATCTCAGTATAGTCTTTCAAAGAGACTGTCAAACCTGCACATAAGTAATACAGTTTCAAGTTTCAGGGGATACAGAACTGAATGAGATATTAAAATCAGCTACAAATATATTAACCTTAGAGGTTAAGAAAAATAAAAAAGCTGGTTAAGGCCACACTGAGATGCCTGTTTGTTCATGATAGGCATGAATGCTGCATGTTTGCTGGACTCACATGCTCACTTCCTACCCTCACACCAACCAAGACTTCTTTTCTTTGAGAAACTTTTCCACCAGACACTGATTTTCTACAATATCTGAGCACTGGTGCCTGGGCACATTAGCATTTGTTTCTTCCACTCACATTGGGACTCTAAACTAGGATTAAATCATGGGAAGGAAACCAGGTTACCCGGACACATGCATGGTAACGAAAGCTGAAGTTTTAGGAAAAACTGTCTGAACCAGCAAACTTTCAATGGCATTCTATGAGAGTGAACACAACAAAGAAGTTGTGCTAGTGTCTATCGCAGGGTGGAGTCTGTCATCAGGACTTGATGGCCCTTGGGGTCTCTTCCAACTTTGTGATTCTGTGATAATGCCTGAATGCAGGCAATGCTGGATTCTGAGAGAGGTTGAGGGAATATTTTCTTCCAGCATCTTTTTAATAAATTTAAAAAACCTCTTTATGAAATATTTTCTCTTTCAAAATGAATGATGGCCTTAATTTCTCTTTATTCCTTCCAAATTCTTTCAAGTTACCATATAAGACAATTGACAGCATTAGGTAATTACAGCTTCTCAACACTGTGGACAAATACAACTCGAACCTGGTCATCTACTTCAGATTCTGGATCCTCTGCAGCATGTGATGGCAATTTCAATTTAGAAAAAAAACTCCCAAGAGGCTTGCTGTGCCACAGCCAGCAACTGAAAAACAACACAGTCCTTTTCCCGCATAAGTGGCTTATGCAGCATGATGGGCTGGCCCAATGATTTTGCTGGTGTAAGTGGGTGCTGGCAAATGGGGGTGTTCCCTGCCTGAAAGGGCTCAGGAAGCTGATTAAAGCCAGCTTAACCCCTAGGGAACACGCCCTTCAGTGCCAGCATGTACTGGAGGAGGGCTGTTATGGTGCCGAGGTGTGGTGCAGCTGCATGGCTCCTCTGCAACAGTGAAAATGCCCCTAACGGTGATGTAAGAAGTATTTGTTGTGGTGTAGTGGTCATGCTTCTTTCTCAATGGTTTCATACATACCCCCTCCCCCCCTTCAGATTGCACTGTAAGACAGTCAAAATTTGAAACTTTGTTCCTGGAACAAATGCGAACAGCCATCTGTAGAAATACCAGCTCAAGTTAAGATGCGGTCACTACTGGTATCCTCTGAAGGTGAAAAAAAAATTGACAAGGCAGGCTATATTACTGAACCTTAGCTTGGAATCTATTAAGCAGCATCTTCCTACAGAGATTGAAGGAAAATAATTATGAATAATTATACTGTTCATACCATACCAATATAAAATCGGTGAGAAACTTAGAAACAGCCAAGATAACAATTTGGAATATCAAGGGAATTGGGAATATCAAGGGAATATCAAGCAAGAGTGCAAGTAGAGAGAAGGTCCTTGATCAAACAAAAATAACTTTTATTTAACCTGACAACATTTGCATCTCACTGGGTCAATTTCTAAAGCCTGACTTAATTAAAAATTCATTAACACACTTATTGTTCCCCACATATTTCTCTTTGGAGGCTGCAGAGGTTTTCCTCTGCTGAGGTACTTTGCTGCCAACAGTTCCTATCAGGGGTCTTTGACAAGCACTGATCTTATGCACAAACAGAAATAGTGCTTGTGGCAGAGGACCACATCAGAGGAAAGCACAACAGGAACCATTTGGTGAGATCTCAGTCAAGGTTACCTTTTATTAATTTCTAAAACAGAGATAAGAAATTAACCCCTTTTGTTTCAATCTGTTTCACTATGAAGGAATTACTTGTAACCGGCTTACAGTTACTGTGTTTGTGACTAAGTTTTTTTACCAAAACGGTTAAAGAGGTGAAATTTTAAGAACATAATTTTAATGCTTTCCTCTTCAACTTCATTAAATACCAAAGCCTCGATTCAGCAACCACATAAAGTTTTTTGGCTGTTTTTTTCCACTGGCTGTTTTTTTCCACTGGCTGTTTTTTTTTTACTGCTCTGCATTATTGATGGTGAAGCGGTACAGATGTGTAGTGTGTTAGGAACTACTGAGTTAGAACTCGGATATTTAAAGGATTGTTATAATGATCTTCAATAGGTATCAATTCACAAAGCAGTTTTCAAGAATTAAAATACAGCAAAACAACTGATGTAGAAACATTATTCAAAGATTAAAATCTGGCCCAGCAGGTTTTGCTCTAAGAGGTAGCCCTTCATTCTGACGGTATCTGCATAACTATAAAGCAACAGGCCGGTAGCCCAATAATAATTTACCACAAGAATCATATTCCAATTCTCATCCAGGTATTCCAAAATTAACAGTCCTTTAAATGAGCACTAGCAATTCCAGATCTCACAAAGACAAGTGAAGGACATCTGAAGAGCAATGTTCTGTCAGGTAATTAACAATAAAATCCCCCCCAGAATTTCAAAGCTTGAAGAACCAAGTTCGCCTGGAGTTCAAAACATTCCAAGCAGTTAGAGGAGAAAATGAGTTCTCAAAATTAAAATGAGCAAACTCTGAGCAACAGAGAGTGAGGATTCATTATTCAGTATTTATTGGAGAAGCTGCAGTGAACAAGTTTCAATATGGTAGCCTTCCTGGTAATAACGGACTTGCAATTAGCCACTTGCCCAGTCACCTGCAGAGAGTAACAATTGCCTCAAAACAACCAAGTAAGTTTAAGCACAGTGCAGACAAAAGCTTGTATGGCTCTTTCAGTAATTCCCTCTATTACTGGAGGTTGTGCTCCAGGTCCCAAGGCTGCAAGAGGAGAACAATTACCACCACTGGACCAGGAAGATGTCTCATCTCTCTGTGCAGAATGCCTTTGCAACCCGGGTTGATAATCTCTCTCCGCCTTATATGCCACACTCAAACCTTTATGTCAGAATAACTAATCTGGATCCATTTCAGCTTCTCACTCATTCACAATTTCATACTCACAACACACCCTAGATCAGAATTCCCCACTCCACTGTTAAATATACATTTGAAGCTGCCTTGAGAGCTGCCACTCAGTTGGGGTGAGTAGCAAGTGTCCCAGGTAAGTATCTGTGGTTCAAGCTACACAGTACTATAGAGGATCTATGCACTGTACTCTTTACTTTTTCTATTCTCCCAAGGCTAATATTCTTTAAGGGGAGAAGCTAAAAAAGAGGGAGTGCTGGATGACCTGCTTTCATATCTGGCTGGACATGCTATTCTCTTTTCTTAGTGTTTTAGAAGGCTGCTAGACCTTTATGAGCAATGCCACCAAGGTATATTAATTAATGTAGATACCACATTTTGCTCCAGCTAAGCTGTCTTCAACAAAGAGCACGGCTTTTTTTGCAGTTACTCCTGCTCTTAGAAACGCCCTCGCATTAGAGATTTGGCAGGCACAATCTTTTTCTGTTCAGAAGGGAATGAAAAGTTATTTTTTCAGAGAGCCTTCAGCAATTTATTTGAGACTGGGGTGCTGTGTGGTTTCCGGGCTGTATGGCCGTGTTCTAGCAGCATTCTCTCCTGACGTTTCGCCTGCATCTGTGGCTGGCATCTTCAGAGGATCTGAAAGCCTTCGACAATACATTATTTGAGACTGTTTTGCTTGTTCTGATCGTTTTGCTGCTATTTGGCAAGGGTTATTCTTACTCGCTTTTAGATTTTTTTTTTACACTTGAATTGAGTTAATTACGGATTGTTCCAGTTTGGTTTCACTATAAACTGGGTTGGGAGCCACTGGGGCCGAAGACAAACATAAATCTAAAGCAAAACAAAGACAGCTTGTGTACAGATTAACATGGTGACAGGATAACATGGTTTCCAGGAAGGGTGTGCATACAAATATGCAAAACCAAAAAATGGCACCATTTAAATAAAGCCGAAATCCAAAAAAGTCAAATATTTTCAGGTGTTTTAACAGTTCCTCTCCCCCCAGCTTCATGGAATTAGTCAATGAGAATCTTTGTGGGACTCTCTTTGAGGGGGCTGTTTTTCAAGCTAGAGGCATTAAATTTTCAGCATACCTGCTGGGTGCCTCTCTTTACAAGAGCCCTCATGCTTGGTTAAGTTTGTGTCAGGAGGCACAATTTTAGGGGCACCCATTCTTCTTCCGTTTGGGGGCCCATAAAATTGGTGCAAAGTAGTCTCCACTACTGCTGAAATTAGCTTCCTGGAGAGTGGCAGCCGAGGAGCTATCCCTGTTACTGGCCAAGTATTGATACTGATACCTGCCTCCCTTGACCTAAGGAAACAGCATCAATGGCAGACAGAATATTCAGGCAACCACTACAGAAAGGTAGGCAGTAATTACCTGCACGAATACAAAGTAATCATTCTGGGAATATATAACAAAACCAGATGAAGCAGAAAGAGACCGGAGACGTCTATGGTGGTAAAACTGACTGGAAGTGATCACTCACCTCTGCAACATGAAGCAGCTACCTCAAGATTCTACCCCTCATCCTGCTCTTCTTTAATGTGAAGACGCTAAGAATGCATAACTATATTATTTCTTAGAGAGTTCATTTTGTATTCCTCTATTATTAGACTTCAGGGCGACTCTTCCAGCATCTGTGACAATTTTCCAGTTTAGAAAGAACTAGTTCATTTAAATGCTTGCTTTAGCTGTAAACACCTGAGCATTATATTACCTTGTCTTTTGACTGTCCCTGCCGAGCTATAGCATCGTATTTTATTTTTCCTTCTGCATCCACTTGAACAGCTAACGCGTTGGACATTTTCTTTTTTCGGCCCATATCCAGGGGATACTGGGCAACATGGATTTCTGGGAAAGCACCTCCATCTCCAAAATCCTATACAAAAAAAAGTAGAGGTGATTAGGGTTATGGACAAGAGATCCCAGAAGACAGAATTCATTAGTTCTTCCATTCCAATTTATATTCTGATTCCAATTGTTCAATGGATGTATTACTCTGGATTATTACTGTTGCTTATGTTGTCATTCAATTTTTTTTATTCCTGGTCATACTACATTGTTCACTAGATGTCCTACACTATGTAATGACAGAGCACAGAAAGAGAAAAAAAATCTGCCTTGAATCTCAGTCAGAAAGGCAGGTGATAAATAGGCTAAATAAATCCATTAACCATATTTATTATCCATATTTACAGGGGGTAAATATTTTATACGAAGCTATTCAACATGTTCAAGCAGTTACAATATTGTTTATGTAGAAATTCCAGGGTTCGTGTTTAAAAGATATTTAGCAAAAGACTACTCCAACAGCCACTGCAGTAAATGAGACTGTAACCAGTATTTCATGTCATGAAAACAACCTGGGCCGTTTCTGCCGCTGAAGGCATTCGCTGAAAGCTGACCTGGAGCGGTAAAACGTCTCCGGGCATACCTGGCTGCTGGCAACAGCGCCTTCTCAGCATAGCGACCTGAAGCTGGCGTTCCCCAGGCGCTTCAGCTCTTTTTGAAACGCCGACATGGCAAACGACGGCGATACGCCCTCCCACCGGTACTCACCTTCTCCCGGGCCTCCGGTACATCGCGAGCCTGGGGATTCCCCTTCTATTTTCTTGGCGCCTGCTTCCAGGCAGGCCAGCATAATCCAGGCTTTACCGGCGGCGAGCCAGGCTGAATGGAACAGGCGCCGGCTCTAGCGCAGCAGCGACTGCCACCCTTCTTCAGAACCGTCCATGCGGACCCGGTCCCAGCATCTTCGAAAGATGCGGCGTGGCGCAATGCATGCGACCACCGCCGTTCGCCATGCGGAAAGCGTACGCCAGTATTCGCTTTAAAAGAGTGAACCACAAGTGCCTTAAAATAAATAACTTAAATAACTTAAGGTATATCCAAAAATCATCAGTGTTCCAAACAATGCCTACATTTTATTTTTTCCTAAAAATGTTGATAATTGAATTATCCACAGGAAGAGACTGAGAACAGACCATATGGAATTTATTGTGCTACAATAAGATTTCTACACACTGGCAAAGATCCAGCGAAGCATGTATATAACACTTCCATGCACTCATGAAAAGCATATGACTATGTTGTCTGATGCAAGTCTTAAACCAGACGGGGTGCTTTTCTAGTGTATGTTCAACCTCTGGGGCATATTTTGGAGTGATGGTGTTGCAGGGAGCTACCCCAGAAAGGGAAAGCTGAAAAGGTCTGATAAGCAAGCTATAGCAACCATGTATACCTCTGGATCCAATCAATTTACAGGGATTACAGAAATTATTATTTATAACCCATTTACCAATTTCAATATGCACGATTCCTGTATATTTTTTTCATAAGCACTACTACTTTGATAAAGCCGACAAATTAATTACTTCCCATTCTACTACATTTCTAAAAACTTAAGAAAATACCAATGGCCTCCGAAGCCTCTGGCTGTTTAGAACATAAAATATAGGATTCTATAATTCAAAAACAATGACTGTAATTAAGATAACAAAGGGTGATACAAAATACAAACATTTTAAAATGGTAACTGTTGACAGTTTTTTTTAAAAAAACAACAAAGGCAAAAATTTGGCTGTGCAGGTTTTCTACGTAGATAGCAGTTACATGATACCCAAACTCATTTGCACACTGAATTCTTTTCTGAAACAATCGCATGTTCTGTAGACTTCCTACAATGGTTCAACTAAATCTATAATACTTATACTGATCATTTATACTGCAATTTAGTGTGCAAAGTTTCTAACAGTTTGCAGATTTCTGCTCAAAAGGTATGTAAATTTCACAGTACAGATGTGGCATGATTTTATCAGAATAATCCTTAGTTCAATCTGTCTAAATCAATGATTTCAAAGGATTTAGAAGGGTGTAATTCTGTCAGGATTGCACTGTCTCCTAGAACAAAGTCCAACAGAGATTCAGGGCCTGCAAAATGTGAACTACCAAATTAAACATAGTCAACCAACCATTTACATTAACCTTCCAGATGCTTAAAAATCCCTTGGTTTTGTAGTCCCAAAGCAGAAGATCTACACTAGTCTCTGGTGTTTTGCCATAGATGGTTGTGGCCTAAACTGAATTGATGGGTTATGAACTGGCCAAGCCTGCTCTTTCCACTGGACTCCATTGATCTCTGCAATAACTGCTACATCTAAACCCATTTTTCCCCTCCCCAAACTATGTTCCAATTGAATAACTAGCATACTTATCTCTAAGATAGAGCTAAGTGCTACAAGTACTAGTTAATTCAGTTTAAAAAGTTTAATGCTTTTGTGCACATCAAGCCATTCCTACAAAATGTATTTGTTTAGTGGAAGACCACCCTGCTGGATCAGTCCAAGAGTAGATCCAGTCCAGCATCTTATTTCCCACAACGGCCAATCAGATGGCTGCAGGGAGTCCACAAATAAGGGGATAAATGTGAACTTTCAACAGATGTTTTTCTAGTCCCATTGCTACAGTTGTTTTAGATAATGCCACCAATATACTTACAATATTTAGATTGGATGGAGTGATTGTGTTAGGATTTTACAAGTGCCTGCAATATTCAGTTAAGCAAGAGTTAACTGTTTTATTCAGTCAAGCAAGAGTCACATGCCTAGAATCACATGTGCTTCTGGAAAGATCTCTCTCCTTTCTTCTTCCAGCAAAAGAAACGAGGCAAACACAGACAGACTGTACATAAACCCAGACTGAGCATTGGCATGGATAGAGTTTGCTGTTCCTATAATTCGTGTAACTTGATTTTGCTATCCAGTAAAGTCTACAAACATACTTGCATCTCTGCTAAATTATTTACTCTGCTAATTCACTGCAATACAACAGACTGCAGACTGTTGTTACTAGAATAAGCAGAGGATACATGTCCAAAAAGAAAGTTGCAGATTTCAAAATAAACTCATTATTCAAGACTAGTGCGTGCACAATTCTGTTTACCTCCAGCATTCGTGGTATCCATCCTTTCCGATAACCGTAAGGGGGAGGCTCCCTTCGTGATGATACCAGTGCAGTCTGTCTCACTCTTTGGGATCTTGCCCTTTCTTCCAATTCTAACTGGTCCTGAGATAGCTGGGTTGGTGCTGGCAGAAAACTAAAGACATACACAAGAAAAACTTAACATTTGTATCCTATTCTACGCAACATTAGAAAACGCAGTATGCAATAATCCCACTCGGGACTTCACAAAGCAACTGCTATCCTGCCATGAGAAGATACCAATCTTCATAATATCTTGGAATTTGTCTGCCTTCGAGGACGTGGACTGCCTTCGAGGAACTCACATTTCTACACTACAGCTGAGGATTCAATGGACAACACAGACCTTCCAACAAATCTGAAAAGGGTTCCAGGTTTTCAGAAAAACCTGAAATCTTTTTTAAAAATACGGGGGGGCGGGGTGGTGGTTTAAAAGACACAAAATGATAAAATGGAAGGCAGGGTTTGGGAAGGGGGAAGGCCTCAGCTGGATATAATGCCACAGAGACCACCCTTCAAAGCAGTCATTTTCTCCATAGAGACAAGATATAATGTAAATGGGAAGTTCTCACAATGGAGAGACGTAGGGAGTGGTGTCCTCCAAGGATCCATTTTGGGGCCAGTGCTCTTTAACCTATTCATAAATGACCTGGAAGTAGGGGTGGGTAGCGTGGTGGCCAAGTTTGTGGATGATACCAAATTATGTAGGGTGGTGAGAACCACAAAGGATTGCAAAGAGCTCTAAGCGGGCCTTTATAAATTAGGTGAGAGGGCTAAGAAATGGTAAATGCAGTTCAATGTAGCAAAATGTAAAGTGATGCACATAGGGGCAAAAAATCCAAACTTCTCATACACGCTACAGGGATCAGACCAGGAAAGGGAATTGGGCGTCTTAGTTGATAGTTCCATGGGAATGTCAACTCAATGCATGGCAGCTGCGAAAAAGGCAAACTCTATGCTGGGGATAATTAGGAAAGGAGTTGATAATAAAACTGCAAAGATTGTCATGCCCTTATATAAAGCAGTGGTGCGACCGCACTTGGAGTACTGTGTACAGTTCTGGTCGCCACATCTCAAAAAGAATATCGAAGAGATAGAAAAAGTGCAGAGAAGGGCAATGAGGATGATTGAGAGATTGGACCACCTTCCTTATGAGGAGAGGCTGCAGCGTTTGAGACACTTTAGTTTGGAGAGGAGACGTCTGAGGGGGAATATGATTGCAGTCTGTAAAATTATGCATGGGGTAGAAAATGTTGACAGAGAGAAATTTTTCTCTCTTTCTCACAATACTAGAACCAGGGGGCATTCATTGAAAATGCTGGGGGGAAGAATTAGGACTAATAAAAGGAAACATTTCTTCATGCAGCATGTGATTGGTGTTTGGAATATGCTGCCACAGGAGGTGGTGATGGCCACTAACCTGGATAGCTTTTAAAAGGGCTTGGACAGATTTATGGAGAAGTCGATCTTTGGCTACCAATCTTGGTCCTCCTTGATCTGAGATTGCAAATGCCTTAGCAGACCAGGTGCTCAGGAGCAGCAGCAGCAGGCGGCCATTGCTTTCACATCCTGCATGTGAGCTCCCAAAGGCACCTGGTGGGCCACTGCGAGTAGCAGAGAACTGGACTAGATGGACTCTGGTCTGATCCAGCAGGCTTGTTCTTATGTTCTTATGATATGCATCATCTAGGGTTGAGATCTTCAGGTACCGCCTGGAGGTTGACCAACCTAGTCCTGACAGCAACCTCTGCATGACCTGATACCACTCCACTTGCACAACTCAGCCAGCCCTGGCCAGTTTCCCTGGAAAATGCAGGTTTCTGGGGGGAGCTTGAAACAGAGGGGAAAATAAAGATAGGTTGGCTGTTGGGTGGAAGGGGGACAGAGTTACCAACTCCAGGTTAAAAAAATTCTACAGATGGGGAGAGCGGGTAGAGCCTGGGGAGGGTGGGGTTTGAGTTGGGGAGGGACCTCAGAGAGTATAATGCCATAGACTCCACCCTCCAAAGCAACCACTTCCAGGAAACTAGGGTTGCCAACCTCCAACAGCGGACTAGAGATCAACCAGAATTGCACCTGCTCTCCAGATGACAAGAGATCAGCTCCCCTAGAGAAAATGGCTGCTTTGGAGGAGGATTCTATGGCATTATAACCTGCTGAATTAACTTCCTTCCACAAACTGCCTTCCCAAGACTCTACCCCCAAATCTCCAGGAATTTCCAAACCTGCAGTTGGCAACCCTAAGAGAAAATTGACCTCTGCAGCTGGGGGATCTGTTGTGGTGCCAGGATATCTTCAGGTCGTTGACTACCCTGGACATTGACAACCTAGGAGAGAAGGAAGCAGGAAAACTGGAGAGGCTATGGGGGCTTTCAGAAATGGGAAACAGAGAGGATGGGGAAAATGAGATGCTTCCCAAAAGTCCTTGAAGGTTCCCACTTGTGTATATATATTTGCCATGAGGTCGCAGCCAACCTATGATGACCCCATAGGGTTTTCAAGGCAAGAAACATTAAGAGGTTATTTGCCATTGCCTGCCTCAGTGTACCCTGGAATTCCTCGGTTGTCTCCCATCCAAACACTGTCCAGGGTCTACTCTGCTTAGCTTCCATAATCTGACAAAATAAGGCTAGCCAGGACTATCCGGATCAGAGCACACAAGGGAGGAGAGAGATTTTTTGCTGTCAAAAAAATCTGATTTATAGCAATGCCTGATGGGGTTTTGAAGGCAAGGGATGTTGGGAGATGGTTTGCCATTACCTGCCTGTGTGTCACAACCCTGGTGTTTCTTGGAGTCTCCCATCCAAATACTTGCTAGGTTAACCATGCTTAGCCTCCCATGGCCTGACCATATTAGGCTAGCCTGGGGTATCCAGGTCAGGATACAAAGGATATATACATCTACGTAAGTATGGGTGGGTGCATGACATGCTGGGTGCATGACATGCATACATGCTTGCACACATCACACAAAGATTGCACACATGGGTTCACATTCTTTTTTCCACAACCAACAAAGGTAGCCATGGACAGACTCTACTTGAAAAAGCACTTGAGGTGAAATGAAAAGTCTCTCTCTGATGGTCCATTCGCTTGTGAGAATCAGATCTTCATGTTGCAACCACCAAGTGTATGAACAGCTCTTTCTTACGACAAACTGTATCCCCTATGCAAAACGTATAGTGTACTAAGTATCCACGTAGTTTGGGTCATAATCTCCTGATTGTAGATAGACAAACTGAAGCCACCTCTAAGACATAATAATGCACTAAGGCACAGGTGTCCAACTCGCGGCCTTCCAGATGTTATGGACCACAGTTCCCATCATCATGCTGGCAGGGGATGATGGGAACTGTAGTCCATAACATCTGGAGGGCCGCGAGTTGGACACCTGTCTAGTGCATTGACAATGGTCAGTCAAAACGCGTCGTATTTTCCCAGCACTGCCAGTCTTTCACTCAAGCCACACTAGAAATGTCCCCAAACCGACTGCAAAGGCTTCCGCAGCTGCGGGGCAGGAGAAAGAAGAAGCGGAAATGCCGTCCATTAAAGCTACGAAACTTGCGGACTGACTTCTCAGGAAAATGCCCGGATCCACCGAGGCCTCCCCAGCACCATTTCCCTGCCACCAAAACCGCCGCTCAACTGCCCCCACGGCAAATAACCCTACAGAGCATGGATAAAAAATAGAGTGACCCCCACGAAAGAGGCGACCGCCTGCCCCGTTCCCGAGCGGTTCCCCGTTCCAGGCCCCGAAACCGACCTGGTCAGCGCCATCTTCCTTGCTTTTCTTCTTGCTCTGCCCAGGGCCCAGCGGCGGTGAATGAAAATCGGAACTGCGCAAGTATGCAAGCGCAAGGGGTTATGGGAGTTGTAGTCTCTGCGCTTCCCGTGCGCTCACGTTTTTTAGGTAGGTGGAGTTCTGAGAAATGTCAATCAGATCGTCAGGAATGGATGTGCAGGAGTTAAGGTGTTGGAAGGGTTGCGGTTTTGCCCCTGCCCAACCCGGAGTGGGAGAGGAAACTGAACACGAGACAACAGTTTTGCAACGCTGTGATTTCTTTCAGACTCCGGTGCGCTGAAATATTTGGTTATTTTAGCTTTCGCCAGTTTCACGTTTGACTTGACCTATTCCACAAGACGGTTGTGATAAGGATACAATGGAGGAGAGAGAGGGAAATAATGTGGAAAGAAGAAAAGTGGGTTATATTTTCTCCGTGCAGGAGAAAAGTGGGTTTTATTTTTTTAAAAAAACTACTTCTTGGTTCAGCACTGAGGGTTGTTGCACTCGTTTTTATAGCACAATGTTTTTGGGACCCCAGGAATGACACTGGTTGCCACAGACACCCTGGAATTGTGACAAGAGCTTTTTAATTGTTGTGAACTCTTAAACAAAATGGAATAGCCATTCTTCAGAGCATGCTACGGCTGCCACCATAGCAGTTTATCAACTGTTTGCAGTTCTTGGAGTGCCACATGTGTACATGAGTGCATAGGGGATAGCGCTGTACATGTGGTAGACATGGGGAACATCATGTGTAAAGGGATGGGGGGAGAAGCAAATATTGTGCTGGAGGACATCATGAAGGTGATCAGATCAACAGCATAGGATTACAGCCACACTGATAACTAAAACAAAAAAATCTGAAGTAGTGCTTGAAACCTAGGATTCTCAACAATGCCCTCAAGTGATTTCTTGATCCCTACCTTAGACAATCTAAAAAGGAACCTGACTGGCAAAAAGCTGTTTACCATTCTGGATGAGAAAGATAGCTACTACTGAGTGGCTCTGGATAAACGGTCTGCAGAATTGTGCATCTTGAACACCCCATGGGACAGATATCACTTCAACTGGCTGTCCATCCAGTCTGACAGTGAGGTCTTTCAACAGAAAATTCACAAGTGTTTTGGGGATGTTCCAGGTATCCACATCATTACTGGTGACGTGGTTATTGCAGTGTCCTCCAAAGGGGAACATGATGAAGATTGCCAGCAGGTCATCGAGAAAGCATGGAGGAGGGAAGTCAAGTTGAACAAAGTCAAAATTCAGTTCCTGGTGGACACTTTTATGGGTTGTATTCCCTCAAAGGATGGCATACAAGTGGAAGCAGTTGTCAACCTAAAGAATTTAAAAGGTCTTCAAAGAATTCTAGGTACTATTCAATGTCTAGTTCAGTATATTCCCAAATAAATCCAATCTAATAGCACCTTTGGGACGCTTTTGTACAACAGCATTGCTTGGCGGGGGGGCTGAGATCTGTCGATGAACTGATGTTGGTCATCACCACAGCATCAATCCTACAATATTTCAAACCTTCACAACAGTTAGAGGTTCAAACTAATACATCTAACGAAGGAAGGTCTGCAGGCTTGCCTTTTTATTGGAAAATAGCGAGGCTTGCCTGAGAAATGTGGAATAGTATGGTATAGCCTGATCTCATAAATTCTTGGAAGGTAATCTGGGTTGTTATTGGATGGGAGATTACCAAGGACACTCTTCAGAGGAAGCCAATGGCAAACCACCTCTGTTTCTCACCTGCCTTGAAAGTCCCTTGCTGTGGTAACTGTAAGTTTATGTGTCAGCTTGACTGGTCTTATGCAGTATAATCAACTGCCAGCTAAAGACAGAAGAAAATGTCAATGGCCAAGAACAAAATACCACTAATGTGCCTTTCTGCTTCAGACAAAGAACAAGACCTCAAAATGCACATATGGTGCTTTTAAACTTCAAAGTAAAACACTTTAAGGGAGAGGGTCTCGCAGAATATGACACAGTTTTGTGATTCAGTGATTAAGCAAATAATGGTTAACATTGTTTTCACCATACTGCCAGAAACTTGAATAATAATTTACTACACATGCAAAAGCTATTCTTAACATAGAAAGCACATAAGATCATTAGATGCTCAGACTGGTAACAATTCATGCTGCACAATGTGGTTGTGAATTGAATCCAACCAGCTTTTCTGATTAGGAGAAAGAAAGAAGGGGTCCTCACTGACTATCAAAAAAGCGATGCTGAGTATCGTGGAACCTGAACATATGAAATCCATGTGGAGTAGAGTTTGTATTAAGGAGGGGAACTGGATGAAATTGAATGAAAATGAAGGCTAGATCTAACTCAGTGCAAAATTAAAAACTGCTACACTCATTATAGTTCAATATGCCAAAGTATTTTGAGCAGCAGAAAACTGAATCAGTTTTTTGACATTCAAGTTATCTTGTTCAGATTGTTATTTAATAAGACAGTGATGCTGGATTTTTCAGGTGTTCTGTGTTCAAGCTCCTGCAGCACTGTGACCTTTCAAATGGCCCTGGTGTCTCTGTAACTGCCAAAGGTACAGGAATTTTAACACTAAAAGGCTGGTTGTCCTGTTTAAAACATATTCATCAAATCCTTACTTGAATATAACATGGCCACCAAATGTGATGACTTGCTTTAAATCAGGACACCACAAGACTGCGGCATGAAATGCAAAGGAATTTGGGTAGAGCAGAGAAAGTGGGCGCACATGTTCCCATTGGGCTGGGTGAGGAGGGGTACAAATAGCTGCCCAATGAATGATAAAGCTTGCGGTTTGGATTTGACTGGGAACAAAGATCCCTGAAGGACTGCCAAAGCAT
The DNA here is from genome assembly GCF_021028975.2 of Sphaerodactylus townsendi. Taxonomy (NCBI): domain Eukaryota; kingdom Metazoa; phylum Chordata; class Lepidosauria; order Squamata; family Sphaerodactylidae; genus Sphaerodactylus; species Sphaerodactylus townsendi. The sequence continues at coordinate 144,350,148 of NC_059426.1, forward strand.
TCTGCTACTTGCAGCCTCCTTCTCCTTAGTATGCAAACAGAAATCATTTCAATAACACAACTAAATCTGCTATTTTATCATCAGGAAATTGATGTAAAAGACTGCCTCAGAAATTTCCTGCTGCTTGGGAAGTGTGAAATAGAGCTTTTGGTACCCTAGACCTGGTGTCTTTCCAACAATATTATTGCTCAGTAAGATTCTCTATTATGTTTCTTGATTCTTTCTGCTAGAAAATATATTTAAACTTTTTCAAAATCTGTTTATCATCATCCACATTATTCGAGCATTGCTTTAGAAGCGACATCAGTTTCATCTTCCTGAAAATGGTGATGTTTGTCATTATTCTTCTTTCTGGGGTAAGGAGGCCCTAGTTAGAAGCCAGCTGTAGAGGAAGTTTCATCCTTCACACCTGCAAATGCTTTCTCTTGTCATCAACACACCCATTGTTCCTAATGAGCATATTTCATCCTTGATTATCGTGGGCGGGGTGGTGGTGGGGAAGATGTTGGAAATATTCCAGTTTATTGAGCATTCTGGTACTTGATAAGGACCTTGAATGCAAGCTGGCAAGGGGGAGGCGAAGCAAACATTTGAGTAAAAATGGCGTTTTACTTGTTCAGGTCCCAGCCGACAAAGTAATGGATCTTAGAGACCTGAGTTCACATTCTACCTCTGCTGTGGCCTCAATGCTTTCTTCCTCTTCTTGAAACCAGTGACTTGTGGTTCCCTGCGGGGGAAAGGGAACATTGAAAATATATTTTATGCTCACCTGTAAGCCCAGTACTGCCTTCAGAAAAGGGAGAAAAGAAACTGTTCCATTCTTTCCTGGGCTGGATTCCTAAGTGTCCAGGTAGACAAAGTCTACTTCCACCACTATTGTCCCCAAGTGCAGCGCTTCCTTTTTTTTTCCAAAGGGAAGGATAGCAACAATTCCCCTGACAAGGTTCAACATTTCAGAGACTCCATCAGGCTATCAACTAATTCTGACTGTAGTGATCTTAAGCACTGGAGTGAGGCTTGACTGCATCCCCCTCAGCTGCATACTGGAATGTAGCTTGTGACAAAGTCACTGAAAACTGAAGCATCCCCTACTTATATTATATCATCATCATCATCATCATCATCATCATCATCATCATCATCATCATCATCATCATCATCATCATTATTATTATTTATTCGATTTGATAAACCGCCCTACCCCCGAAGGGCTCAGGGCAGTGTACAACAAAACAAGAACAACCATGATAAAACAAATCAAATATAGTTTTATCTCCTTTGCTGGTAAAGCCCCATTTTGGGCTTTGGCTTTTAGGGCATTCTGCTTGTTTCCCCCCACCATTGGTTCTGGACTTTGGTTTATCCCCTGATTCCTGCACACATTTTTGTGGTTTTCTCCCCATGTTTTTTCCAGTTTGTTTGAGACCACTTTTTGCAGTGGGACATATAGAGCTTTCCTGCATGGATTTTTTCACTAGTTCTGACCCCATGTCTTCATCCCCTGATGTCTACGAGTATTTTTCTGCCTGTAGCTTTTACTTCAATTTCCATCTCTTTTGAGACCACTTTTCCCCTGGTGTTTTTCAGGAAACTGAGTCAGCTTTTTCCTTGTGTGTAAAGTTTCTGTCTGTTTTCTTTCTCCTGCCGATCTCCAGCCCACTTTTTGATGATGGGACAGTTGTCATCATTAACTCCCTCTCCTCTTCCCGCACTTTGAAGATGAGTAGTTCTATTTTATTTTTTGAAAGGCACATGCAGAACAATGCACTTTCAATGCACTTTGAAGCTTGATTTTACTGTGCGGAATAGCAAAATGCACTTGCAAACAATTGTGAAAGTGGATTGAAGGTGCATTATTCTGCATGTGTGGAAGGAGCCCTACAGATTACACTTACTAGGGCACACTCCATAAAATTATATCACCATCGTTCCAAGAACAGAAAACGTTATTTTAAATGCATCGATCCAGTTTTAAATGAATGGTGTTAAAAAACAACAATCAGCCTTCGGTGGTATCAGGTGCCCAGCTGAGATGGTGGCCAGTGATTCTGCAGGACAGCGACAACTTGAAGAGGCAGATTAAGAAATTGCGTTTCTGAAGGAGACTGAAAGGCAGAGTGGTTTCTCCTGTCCTTTCACAACAAAGATGAATCAGCCTCCAGAAGCAGCTCAGTTGCTGATGCATGTAGGTCATTTCAAAGGCTGAGGTACAAGTGTTAATGGCGGCAACCTCACGGCGATTTGCAATACTCGTACCTCCTACTCCTTTTCAATGAGATTGCCCAGTGCTCTGGTAGTGTAGTTCTTTAGAGCCTGTATGCCACAGGGATCGTACGACGATCGTGTCAGGAGGAACTACAACTTCCAGCATCCCCTGCGGGGAAAAGTCTGTACCACGTGCGAAACGGGGGGGGGAAGCCTTTGATTTCGCCAAATAAAATTGTCGCGGCGTCCGGGAAGCCGGTAAGTGTTGGGATCTGGCTCGCCCGGGGTGGACAGTTGGACGAAGCGGGCTTGGATGGCGGCGGTGGGCGGACTGTCTTTGGGATCATTTGAGGGACAGAGCCTGGTGGAATTTCGAATACTGAGTAACTAATGCGGAGACAATTCGAGCATTCGAGGAATTGGCATGGCACTTACCCACAAATCTCCAATGGCTAAATATACAAGTAATGTATTATTTCAGGGTGACTCATCCGGCCTTTGTTTACCTCCGGCTTTTCCACCCGGTATCACCACGCACCAAAATCCCTTCCAGTCCACTCGTGGGACTGGCTTCCTCATCTCTCCGTTAACCCATTCATCCAATTTCTGTCCTCTCTTAGGCCCCTTCTGCATATGCAGAATAATGCACTTTCAATTCACTTTCACATTATTTGCAAGCAGATTTTGCTATTCCGCACAGTAAAATCTAGCTGCGAAGTGCATTGAAAGTGGATGGAAAGTGCATTATTCTGCCTGTGCGGAAGGGGCCTTAGTGCTTTAAATGCACCGATCTCCCTTGATTGGCAAGTGGTTTTCTAAGATCACTGGCTCATTTTCCTATGAGAGCAGAGGTTTCACTGAAATTATTCTGCTAAGGAGTTTTTTTTTTCCCTTGGGGAGGTGAGATCAGGTTGTCTGTAAGCAGCCAGAAGACAGCTTCTCTAGTGCTATGAAGGATAAAAGATTTCCACACACACACACCCCGCCCACCTGCGCCAATGGTGCGCAGAGAATGTTCTCATTCGCACTGCATTTATTTGAAAGGAAGATGACCCTGAATGTAAGGCACCCCATGTTATACACAAAAAGTTTTTTTTTTTTAATTGGGCATATCTATAATTTATATGTGAGTGTAAGATAGGGGTCCCCAAACTTTTTAAACAGGGGGCCAGTTCACTGTCCCTCAGACTGTTGGAGGGCCGGACTAAAAAAAACTATGAACAAATTCCTATGCACAAATGATTGTAAAATGTTTGATTTCACCTTTCAGCCTTTCTGTCATGGTCTATTTTTAGAACAGTGACCAAAGTATGTCAAGTACAGGGTGGGCTCCAAATATTGTTGGGGAGGCTGTGGAATACCTTCCCCTGTAAAAAAAAAAAAAAGCAGAACTTTCCCAATGAAGCATTCCATCTAACCCAGGATCAGGTATCTTCCTGGGTTCTTTCCTCCGTAGCAGCCAGCGAGCAATTCACCAGCCTGGCTGATGCCAATGGGAGTGAGGCGGAACAGAAAGCCTGAGAGCAACACATGGAGTAGCCGAGAGGGGAAGGACGGAGCGAGGCGTTGCCACATGTAAGGTTTCCAACTCTGGGTCCGAGAAGAAAATTCATGGAGATTTGGGGGGGATGCAATGATCTGAGAAAGGCAGAGGTTTGAGGATTTAGGGGAGCCCACCGTCAAAGTAGTCACATTTTCTCTAGGGAATTGATCTCTGTCACCTGGAGGTAGCAGCTGTAATTCTGGGACATCTCCAGGCCTCCCTAGAAGGTTGGCTACTCTTACATAGAGGTAATATCCACAAATATGTCTCCACTGCCTGTGATCAGCAATGTTTAGAAAGCGAAAAGCAACTCCAGTCACAGAAGAAAAGAGCAGACCTGTGGGCATTGGCTTGTTGCATAGGCTTTGGTTGAGGGGAGAAAGGAGCCCAGGAGCCCAAAGGGACCGATCTGGCAGACCCAGCTGCAGGTATCTCCAGGGGCTCTGTTTTCACTCCAGCAGACCCAACCAGTCAAAGCCACCCAGAGACCCATTAAGCCGCCACCAGCCCGGATCCCGCAGGGTGGAGGGTGGGGATCGCCCTGCTTGCTTTCCGCTGGCCTTGTTGGCAGGGGCACTGAGCAGAGGTGTGTGGCCCCATTCACAGGTTGTGGGGGGTCTGAAGGCAGATGAGCGATTGCAAGCACAACAACCCAGTGGGAAACCCTCCCTCCATCACGGAAGGCCCTGCAGAAGCAGATGCGGCGAGACCCTGCACCAGATTCTAGGGAGGCTGCGCCACAGGAGGCTGGGGAATCCAGGTGGATTCAGTGCCCTGTTCGCTCAAGCAGTCGTGGGTGACTGTGTGTTTTGGGGAGCGCGACATCTGTTGCCCCAGCCTCAAGATAGAAAGCCTGCCCCAACTGGGGAGACTGAACAGTCCACCCTGTCCTCTCAAAAAAGCACGTTTGTTCTCATTCCTCCACCCCGAGCCTCAGGGCCGTCCTGGGCATCCAAAGACAGGAAATCCACACCCTCTTTGCTTCCCTCCCCGCCAACTGAAGAGGAGTTGCTCTCTTCGCTCCCCCGAGCCTTCGTGCTGGTGGTGGGGCGGGCGAGCCCCTTGCTCCAGAGGGGCCGATTCCTCCTCTCCCTCGAGCCCCCACTGCACGTGAATGGAGCCATCGCCGCCATGCCTGGCGGGCCGGATAAATGCCTTCAGGGGGCCACATTTGGCCCCCGGGCCGTAGTTTGGGGACCCCTGGTGTAAGACAACCAACTTTTTTTGATGGTATACTTGTAAGAAAACTTAGTCTTCATTTGAGTAAAGACAGTAATATTTAGTTCTCAAGGATAACAGACAAAAAGGCTTTTCAAGTATTAATTTGAACATGTTTTCATTTTTAAATGGTCTACTGTCCCATCTTAACAAAAGTGGTTTTGCACTTAAAATCGTGGCCACCTTAAAAAGCGCCCTAGAGTTGCCTGGTTTGGGTTGGGAAATTCATGGATATTTGGAGGTGGAGCCTGGACAAAGCCATGTTTGGGATGGGGAGGGAGGATCCTAAATATGGTATAATTCCATACAGTTCATCCTTCAAAGCAGCCCTTCTGTCCAGATGAACGGATTTTTGTTGTTTGAATGTCAGTTATAATTCTTGGAGATCTTCAGGCCCCATCTGTAAGCTGGTAACCCTAACTGCGGGAAACTGCAAGCATTGATCTTTACAATTGTAGCTGTTAAATAGAACATGACTTTTTAAACATTCAAACTATTGGTTTAGCTTGGAAGCAAAGCCACCAAAAGCCCCAGTATGAATATTTTTCCCTCATCAGAAGCATATTTATACTTAGGAAATATTGCTTTCCAGAGTGTCTATGAAAAATGTTTTATTTGGAATGTTGTGGGGTTTCCGGGCTGTATGGCCATGTTCCAGTAGTATTTTCTCCGGATGTTTCACCTGCATCTGTGGCTGGCATCTTCAGCCAAAGATGCAGGCAAAACATCAGAAGAAAATGCTACTGGAACTGGCTCCCACAACCAAAGAAACCTAACTTCCTGATCAGTCCAGTACTGGGAAAGCCTTCGTCAATACAATGTTTTATTTATTTATTTATTTATTTATTTATTTATTTATTTATTTATTTATTCATTCATTCATTCATTCATTCATTCATTCATCCATTCATTCATTTATTTATTTATTTATTCATTCATTCATTCATTCATTCATTCATTCATCCATTCATTCATTTATTTATTTATTTATTTATTTATTTATTTATTTATTTATTTATATCTCGCCTTTCTGCCCTCACAAGAGCCACTAACAGCCAAAGAAGCCTCCACTTTGGCCACTAACCCAGAGGCTTCCCAGCAATGTGGAGAGGCTTAAATTGCAGAAAGCCCCTGCTGTCAGGAAGCCCCTATTGGGCTGAATAGACTTACATCCAGTGGTGAGATTCAGCAGGTTTGTACCACTTCGGCAGAACCGGTTGTTAAAATGGTGCTTGTAAACAACCAATTGTTTAATTATTTGAATCCCACCACCAGAACCGGTTGTTAAATTATTTGAATCCCATCTCTGCTTACATCACCTTTTTGGTGGCTTAAGTCAGCTGTCCCATCTGCCGGCACAATGAGGCAAACGGCCAGGAGCTCCTCTCGCAGTCACACCCTCGGACCTCCCTGCTGCGCCTGTGTCAGGGGTGCACAGACACTGGTGCAGCATTTCATGCTGCATCCTACTGCTGGGGAGGGTGGCCCAGGGAGGGCAAATCCACTAGCTCAGCAATGCGCCGCTTCCACCGGCAGATTTGGCAACTCCTGGGATGGGGCCTTTTAGCAGCTAACAATTTAATTTCTTTTTAGAAAATCACATTAAAAAATCATCTATCCCTTGATACATCCCTAAGACAAAAACCGAGCTGAAATACTTTACAAGTCATCGAAACGACAACTAAAACATTAGTCCGGAAAGAGGGAGGTGGTGAGCTCCCCCTCACTGATGATCTTCAAGCCGCAGCTGGACAAACACTTGTCAAGGATGCTGATCCTGCACTGAGCAGGGGGTTGGACTAGATGGCCCATATGGCCCCTTCCAACTCTATGATTCTATGAGGGATCACTGAGGGATCGCCAAACAAAACAAAAGTCTTCATCCATTGGCAGAAGATGGCAGCAGAAGGGGACAGAAAAATCTCTCTGGGAAAGCGTTGTGGAGTTTTGGTACCACAGTCTTCCCCCAGGTGGCAGCAGTTAGGATTGTGTATGGTACGTTTTTAAAGACGTGCATTTTTAAAGTGTACCCCTAAAAGTAGATGCAACAGACCCTTCTTTGCAGGCCAATTGTATCTTGTAGGCATACTTTTCTGGAAACTGGGATTGGCTGTGACTCCTTGTAGGATGCATGTTCATTAGCCAACTTCAGTTTTCTGCCCTGTAATTTTTCACAGAGCTTTGGATGGAATGAGCCACCAAATTTATGCTGCTTGGGCGGAATTGCCACCAGGAAAGAGATCAATCATACTGATTAAAAGGTGTCTATGGGGTAGAAAACGCATAACCAGTGTCTTTGAGTATTTGTTTTCTAATTTAAAGGAATGGGTTCTTTCACTGCCATAGAATGCACTGAGCAGCAACAATGAATGCATAACAGAAAAAAAATCTGCTGTAAAGATTTTAATTAGCTGTATAATTACAGGGAAGATCTCAGTTATTCCTGTTCTGTGTAATTACACATCAAATGGTCGATGAATTGTTCAATCATGACTGAATTGTCTGTGTTGGTATATAGGGGTTCATTGGCACTGGTCATACATGAGTCAAATTGATGGGGGCCTTGATTTCTGAGGATATCGTTTGCTGTTGCCAGTGTTATTTATTTCACCTTTGAAAAAGATCAACTTTGAATGAAGTAAATAAAGGTGGATTACAAAAACTGAAACAATTTATTCACATTATTTATGGTCTGGCTTTCTTACAGTAAAAACCATAAATACAATAAAACAACAAGACGTACAATAAAAACTGTCCAGGAAATTTTCGCAGTCTTTTTCTGACCATCAAATCACATCTGACTTATGGCGATTGCTAATGGGGTTTTCAAGGCAAGAGATATTCAGAGATGGTTTGCCACAGTCATGATCCTATGGAGATCTCCCATCCAAACAGTTGCAAGGGATGATCCTGCTTACCTTCTGAGATCTGATGAGATCAGGCTAACCTGGATTATCCAGATCAGAGCTCACAGATATTAAACCACATACCAGCTTATGAACATGTATAAAGTGTGTGTATGTGTGTGTAAAAAGTGCTGTGAATTCGCAACCAACTTACGTGAGGATTTCAAGGTAAATGATTGAGCAGAGGTGGTTTGCCTCTGTGGTGTAGTGGTTAAGAGCAGGTGGACTCTAATCTGGAGGACCAGGTTTGATTCCACATTGTTCCATCTGAGCAGCGGAGTCTTATCTGGTGAAGCAGATGTTTCCCCACTCCTGCATTCCAGCTGGGTGACTTTGGGCCAGTCAGAATTCTTCGGAGCTCTCTCACCCCACCTACCTCACAAGGTGTCTGTTGCGGAGAGAGGAAGGGAAAGGAGTATGTAAGCCCCTTTGAGTCTCCTTACAGGAAAGAAAGGTGGGGTATAAATCCACTCTTCTTTTTCTTCCTCTGCAGAGTTTTCATGGGAGGTTTCCCCTCCAAGTACTGACCTAGCTTGCCTTCTGAGATCTGATGAGATCGGGCTTTAGAATGTATCCCTCATTAAAAAGGCCCTTCTAAACATGCATATAAATATAAGACAGAGGAAAACGGAGCTGAAAGGATCACAAAGAATCATCCATGCACTTTAGTGGTCTGTGCAATGTAATGGAAGAAAATCACAATTAACCTCATAATAACATGCCTTCTACTGTGGCTCTGCTCCACAGCAAACTTCAAGATGGAACCAACGAGTCTGTGCAATTCAATTTACTCCCTTACCTACCACAGCCACCATCTCACAGGGCTTGGATCAAGGCAGATCCCATGGTATAGCCTCTTTTGGTGGCTGTTTTCCACCAGAAGTGAAGTAGATTCCCCCAAACACAGTATGGTTTTTTTTTTTTAGAACTGGTTCGAAAGCATATTTCACAGCAGACAGAGCATTTAAAGTTCGCCTCAGGATGCCACAGCAGCTTGTTTACATGCTAGAGTTACACCTTATGGAAAATCTCCCAAGCAATTTATTCTAACTGTTCTTTTTACCTTACATTTTAATATCTCCCTTTTATTGCAAGGAGAAATTAGACCATACAGGTGTCTTTGATGCTCAAAAAGCTCTGCCGTCGCTGAGGCACCGTACCAAACTTGCTTTCCTGTGCTAGGTGTTGCAATTAGTAGATATGGCAATATTTGTGATGACTCCAACTGCACAATATGGCTTCAGGTAAGAATAAAATGTTGCGACAGATGGAGTTTGCAGGCACGCATTCCTGGAGAATGGCAGAACAGGGGAAAAGAAGATAAAAATGTATTTTAAATTCGCTGCTGGTGAAAAGGTCTAAGCCTCTGTTATGAAATTTTTAAAAAGAAAGGGCCTCTAGGAATATAAATATTTGTTCACTATAGTAAAATATGGTTTAGCAAAGTGTAGGGATTCCCCCATCCCCTCTCAAAACCCCTCCAAAAGAAAGAAGATTGTTCTACTAACCTAGATAATTTTTGTTCTTACAGCTAGAAAGAGTTTGTTATAATATACAACTTAATGATTGTGCTATATGCAAATATATTTGTATTAGATATAGACATAGGCCATTGGTCCATTGAAGTCAGTGCTACCTACTTTGATTGGCAGTCTCTCTCCAAGCTGTCATCTTGCCTCACCCCTGCTGTAGGAGATCACTTTAACTAGAGATGACAGGACTGACCTCGGGGTGGAGCGGAGTAGGGCGGGCTTCCCCATGCAAAGAAGGGGCTCTGCCTCTCAGCGAAGGAACCTTCTTGCAGTCAAAACACGTTGCTCCTTGGCATATCCTCAAAGGATGTAATCCTTACACAGCAGCCAAAGATCAACTAATAATACAAGATATGATAAGGCTTTTGCTTTCAGATTTTGGTGTGGACCAATGTTGCTATCAGCAGCTGAAGGATGTAGGTGAATGCTTGTTCCATGTCTTGTCCCAGACAAGTGTGCATGAGAAACTACAATTTGGAGTGAGAGAATCCATGGATAAGGTGGAGATGCTAGAAACTTCCTTCTAGCAGTGGTGTAGTGGCTAAGAGCAGGTGCACTCTAATCTGGAGAACCGGGTTTGATTCCCTGCTCTGCCACTTGAGTTGTGGAGGCTTATCTGGTGAATTCAGATTAGCTCGTGCAATCCAACACATGCCAGCTGGGTGACCTTGGGCTAGTCACAGTTCTTCAGAGATCTCTCAGAGGGTGTTCGTAGTTGGGGGTGGGGAGGGAAAAGAGATTGTAAGCTCCTTTGAGTCTCCTTATAGGAGAGAACTTCTTCTTCTTCTTCTTCTTCTTCTTCTTCTTCTTCTTCTTCTTCTTCTTCTTCTTCTTCTTCTTCTTCTTCTTCTTCTTCTTCTTCTTCTTCTTCTTCTTCTTCTTCTTCTTCTTCTTCCTCTTCCATGCACTGATTCTTCCCTTCAAGTGTCTCCTTCCCCACAATAGGTTCCAAAATCAGCCAGGCTGAGGGAGGAAACTGTTGGGAGAAGAATGTGGGTGTAAGAGAATTGCAGGGCATTGGAATGTCTTTGATATTTTCTCCTGTAAGTGCTCCCCGGGCCCTGGATTGCAATGATATCATCAAACATAGTTTGGGAACTTACAGTGCGACCTTGAGCAGAACTCTACTTTCTAAGTCCATGGTATGTAAGTCTGCTTAGAACCTGTACCATTGATGTCTAGTTCCACCCTAAAAAGATGCCACTCTAGTGCATGAAACTATGCGTTACATTTTTTAATCAGTTGGTTCTGGATCTGGTGTGCAGTCAATGGCACTGTCCTGGATGACCCAGGCTAGCCTGATCTTGTTAAACTTCAGAAGCTAAGAATCGTCAGCCTTGGTTAGTGTTTGGATGGGAGACTGTCAAGGTATATTAGGGTTGATATGCAGAGGAAGGCAATGGCACACCACCTTTGTTAGTTTCTTGCCTTGAAAACCTTATTGGGTCACCATAAGCTGGCTATCACTTAGTGGGACTTCATACACACATGCTGTCAATGTGCAGATCCAAAATGGGGAAAATAAGACGATACCCCAAAATGGTCTGGAGAGGAGGAGCCCTACATGCTGCGCTCAAGTCAAATTGGGCCTCTGGAGATCTTTAAAATGTAGTTTCCTGCAGCTTTTGTGCTGATGGTGACCTGACTCGTTATAAAATGTAATGTGTAGTTTGGCCCTTTGCATTCCATGTGTTATTTTGGATTGCTTTTGCTTCTAATCCATTTAGCCAGGGAACAAGCACTGACAGGGCATGGGGCACAGGAGAGGTGTGCAGGGTGCAGGTCTGGCTATGCAGAGCCAGATGTCTCTTTGTGCTGTCCAGGAATTACACGGACTCCTACTTCCTGTACCATTTGAAGCACCTCATCCTTTAAATATTTTGGAATCTATCAATCATAACAGTAATGCTCAAATGTCTCCTGTTAAATTTCTCTGCAGTGGTTGCTGCCATGACCAGAAGGCTTTTGAAACTGGTTTCGTTGGCCTCGGTGGCTGCCGCCTCCACTGGTTTCTACCTGTATAGCAACAATCCCCTGGATCCCAATGACTTTGGAGTTGTTCGAGTTGGCAGAGCAGTTGCCACAGTAAGTTTCCATTTGGCAGGTTGTGAGAAGGAAGGTGTAAAGATTATTTGAGATGGAGCCCATTTTTGCTAAATGTTATAGAACTTAGAGTCAAGCCAGGTGAGATGCTAGAAGTTCCCTGGTCAGCTCTATGGCTCATATGGCTCATTTTTTCTTAGTCAACAATTAAGCTGTGAGGGTTCCTGATTTGAACTGGGATCGCAGTGCAGGGGAGGAGGGCTAACTCTTCCTGCGCAGCTTCCTTGTTCGTTCGCTCGCTCGCTCGTCTATTTGATTTTCATCCTGCTCTTTCCTGCTTTAATGGGCTCAGAGTGGCTCCCAACAGTGTAAAAAAGAACTGAGAAGAATTGCCAAGAAAGGTGTTTGCTCTGGAATGCACACTGCAAAGTCATAACTGTGATTCCCAACATACTACACTATCAAGAGTCTGGTGGCACCATAAAGGCTAACAACATTAATTTCTGCATAAGCTTTCGTGAGTCAGAGATCGTTTCATCAGAACCGGGTATGAAGCGAGCTCTGACTCATCTGCTTATACTGAAATACATTTAGCTAGTCTTTAAGGTGCCACTGGGCTTCTGATTGGTGTTGTTGCAACAGACTAACAAGGCTTCCCCCTCTCGAATTATGTTGTGTGTGTGTGTTGTGCGCTGTCAAGTCGCTTCCAACTTGTACACGTGCCATAAATGAATGATCTCCAAAACACCCTTGCAGACAGAAAGCCATGGCTTCATTTATTGAGTCAATCCGTCTCAGGTTGCGTTTGCTCTTTTCTTACTGCCTTCTATTTTTCCTGTAATTATGCACTGTCAAAATAATAATGCAGAGACAATAAAGTGTCTTCACAGCTGCAAGTGGAGGTAAGGAAGGCAGATTTCTTCATTGATCTTTTATGGAAATGGCAAAAAGGAAATGATGTTCCTTAGGCCAGAGCAGGGGTCTGCAACCTGTGGCTCTCCAATTGGCCATGGTGGCAGGGGCTGATGGGAATTGTATTCCATGAACATCTGGAGAGCCACAGGTTGCAGATCCCTGGGCCAGAGGAAGGGAATTTGGTAGCCACACTGAGAATAAATTCGCTGTGTGCCAGAGTACATTTTACACTCTCTTCCATTGACTAGGAAAACTTTACATTCATAGCTAGGACTTCTCTAAATAGGGCCAGTGAGGGCACGCAGACAAATTCAGCATACCATTTCTAGCACAATTATTGTACCTATTGAACCATATATGACATATGAAGCATGTAAGTTAGACTGGTGAAGTTTTGCATAGAATTTACTTTGTGATGATTTTTTCCCCAATATATTGAGTTGCTACCTGTCACCCTGAGCCACTGTGCTCACCCAGTGTGATGTGTCTGGCTCTTCAGGACTGTTGATGTATTTTCAAATTTTGTATTTCAGCAGCCTTCAGAAAATGAGCCCCTGCCTATTGTGAATTGTATTTCAGGATGAAATATTTTGGGAGAAACTTGAATTTTGTGCCATTGTCTGTTAACAAGTTCAACACATGTAAATCTAGCTTGTTAACAGACAATGTTACTTGTCAACGGACAATGGTTCTTTCCCCCACCCTGGACACTCCCAACAGTTGTATATACTCCACTTGCTTTCCTACTATCAGATCCTCTGAAGATGCCAGCCACAGATGCAGGTGAAACATCAGGAGAGAATGCTGCTAGAACATGGCCATACAGCCTGGAAACCACACAGCACCCCAGTGATTCCGGCCGTGAAAGCCTTCGACAATACATAGTACTTTACATAGTTTGTAATTTTATTTTTTTGCTTGTTTTGTAGACTGCAGTTATCACTTATGATTACTTCTTTTCCCTGAGGAGCATTCCCTATGGGACGGAAGAATATGACAATGTTAAATCACAGGTAAAGGGATAACAGTTTCTCTTTTCTAAATTTGCTGCCTCATTGCTGATTTATTACACAGTCCTTACACCATTCCAAGCCCAGTGTAGTCAAGTTAGCTTAGAACAGGATACTTTTGCTTGGGGATGGCACTGTTAGAAGCCTACTAAGTGGCAAAGTAATGTAGTCCCTCTTAGGGGAGTTTCCCAGAACCTCAAAGGATGTGCAGAGCCAACCTTTCAGCTCTGGCCAGTATAAATCTGCACGCTGCTTTGGTTACCCATGAGAATCTTGCTGTCCTTGCCTAGATGGCACTGGCTGGAATTTGAAAAAATATTTGTGTGAAGAGTGGAGATGAAGACAAGGGGAACTATCAGGGTTCATCTTCCTGAAGAATGAGGAGCAACTAGGCAAACTCAGGAATGCTTGGTGCAGGGCCACCTGTTGTAATTGCTGGTATGTTATTGAATAGTGTGTTTAAATATAGCATTTGCGGTTGCCTCAGCTAGGGTAAAGATGGTATTTCTCCTGAAACCCTTCAATTCTCACCAAGGCCCTCTCAGATTACCATTCTAAACTGTCTGTTGTCTGTTGTTGGCCTGATTCCAAGTAAAGAGACACACAGATGGGCATTTCATACAGTTCATTTCAATCCAGGAGCCTTCTCTAAAGAGCTCTGAAGCTGTATGGCCATTTCAAACAGTGCCATGCTTTTCTTCCAGCCTTTTTTAGGGGCATGCTTTTTTTAAAAAAGAATTTCTAAGATTAACACTGTAGTGCTGAACCCCCATAGTAGCCTGAATTGCTATATCACCAGCATTCAGATGCATTGGGTTGCTATGGTGCTATAGCGCTAATCTTAGAATGTTTTTTAAAAGGCTGCAAAAGAATGCTCTGCTAAAAAAGCACTGGGAAAAAGTGGTACTTTTGGAAGCATTCCACACATTTTAAACAGGACATTGCAATAATTCAGAAGTGCAAGGAAGAACCAAACATGGGAGAAAGCAGTTCTCATAGAATATGGCTGAGCCCTAGGATACAAGGGGCTTTGCCTGAAAAGGTTAAAAAACACACAACAACATTAGTGGCTGGGAGCAGTTGTGGCTGAAATGACACGAAAAATCTGTTAGTAACTCATTTCCCAAAAAGATTATTAGGTCAGATTTTAAAGTAATGATACATGTTAGGTTTGCATAATTCTCTTCTACCTTTTTTATTTCTTTTTCACTGGTGGCAAACAAAAATGGGTGATGGTCATTCACAGAAATAGTTGTTGGGAAGAGTTCTGGTATTAGTGCATGGGATGGGAAATCCATCTATACAGCTCAGTTGTCTCCATAACCTGCTCTCCTTACCTCCAAGAAGAGCAGGTTCTACCGCTATGAGGGAAGCAGTTGCTTCAACAAAACTGAAGTCTTTAAATTCCAATTTGCTATTCTGGAATTATCCTTGGCAATAGTTGGGAAGGAATGTGACATCTTTGCCTGCCGAAGAGCGGGCTATGGTTTTCTTCTGCCTTGCAGGCATCTTGGGGTTTGAGAAGTATTCCCAGTGGTCCGTGCAAGACTTTGACCTTTGATCCTGTCCCTTCATAACCTCATTAACCTCTGTCAGTTCCTGCCTGATGGTTTGTTTATTTAATGTCTGAGGAAGCAACCCAGTCCCTCTAAGCTGTTTTATTCCTACTTGGCAGCTTCAGTCTAATGATTCAGCAGGAAACCCTTGCCAAGATGAGAGATGAGTTAGTGTTGTTTGGAAGACTTTGCCGTGGCCTTTGTTTGCTCTGAAACGTGTAGTCCAAATGCCAGGAAATCCGGGCCTGGTAGTGACTGGAAGCCTTTGGGCAGCCTGTATATGCAAAAATATTTTGTTGAAAGTCAGTCTGAGTTCTGGTGGACAACATTCAGTTAAACCTGCCATCACTAATGGGCTTTCTTTACTGCTCATCAGTTGAGATCACTGCCACAAATCTCTTTGTCACGGCAGCCAGATGGTTTCCAAGTCGCAGAGGATGTGCAGAGACAAGGTCTGTCTGGCACGTTTGCTTTGGTGTTTCACTTCCTCTGTGTATCACAGGTCACTGCCCGTCCCCCCCTTTACCCTTGCTTTACCAGAAACCATGTTGGTTCATTTAACTACCCATACATTGTTTAATGTACTCTATGCAGTCTGTGCATTTTATCACAAAGCCCTGGTTGCAGTTTGTCACAAAGCCAGCATGGTATAACTGTTAAGAGCTGTCAACTCTAACTTGGAGAACCAGGTTTGATTCCCCATTTCTCCACATGCAGTTCGGTTGGTGACCTTTGGGCTCAAGCCACCACTGTTCTCTCAGGAGAGTCTCTCAGCCTAACCTTTACCAATAAGGTGTCTGTTTCAGGAGTAAAGAGAAGGAGTTTGGAAGCTGCTTTGAGACTCCTTAAAAAGGTAGAGAAAAAGCAAGATATGAAAACCATGTCTTCTTCTTATCTAGCGTGTTTGGTACATTTTAATTCCACTCTTCCTCTTGAGAGATCTGGATGCCATACCCTGTTCTCCTGCATTCATTTTATCTTCACAAGAATCCTGTGAGATAGTTATGCTGAGAGTGAATGACTGGTCCTACTTTACTCAGTAAATTTAGTCAGTAAACAGGCTGGGACTAGAACGTGGGTGTCTGCTGACCACAGCTAATATTTACATTCAGACTCAGAGCTTGAATATTCTTGCAGGCCTATTCACAGAATCATCCCACTGCCCTGTGGACACTGAAAAAGCCATGTCCTGTCAACTCCAGTTGTACCAACCATTACCTAGGTTGGTTGTGTTTGCTGAGCAGAAGACTTGGTGAAACATCACTTTTTGAGTGGTTTTGAATGGCAAAATGGTATAGCTGAAATCATGGGTTGAATCCTTCATGCAACAGCTGATCTACTTATAGGTGACTGTCCCTCCATTGTCAGAAGCTGGAAGTCAGTGGAGACAAAGATTTTGCTGTGGATGTTTTACAGGGAGACAGTTGTGTGAGTAGTCCTAGAGACACCTTAATGTACTCTATGCAGTCTGTGTATGTTTCTGTTGTACTTGAATACAATCCTGCCTCATTCTGCAATGCAAGTTAACCTGAGACCACTTGAGTGGTCATGTTTTCTGTGGCTCCTAGCAACCCTTAGAAGATGCAGGAAGGAGGTGCTTGCAGGATGGTCAATAGATTTGCCAACAGGTCTGGAGAAAAATGTCCAGTCCCTTTAACAGAGGCTTAGTAAGAGGAAATGGCAGTTGAAAGTTCTTATCCCATGAAGGTAAATAACATTGCCAGGGCACTTTTTCTCCAGGCCTGTTAGCAACCCTGCTGGCCAGCCATGACTTGAACCAGGTTTCTATCAACCTGCCTCCAGCCTCTTCGTCTTCCTGAATCATGCTTGGCTTGCTGGTTGTTAACTTTGTTGGCATTCTAAAGGAGTAAGAATTGTAATAAACTTCTCCACTTACGGTGACTGAAAAAGTGGGCTCTAGTGCACCAGAACTTATGCTGGGCCAAAGTTTGAAAACTGTAGTATTCCAATCTTGTTCTCGGATGATTTGGTACTTTTGTCCTGTACAATGGTGGAATTGCAAAGGTGGAATTGCAAAGAAAGTTAAAACATTTCTCCAAGTGTTATTCTAAGGAAGGTCTATTCAGAAGCCATCACAAATCTAAGATTATGATCACATCTATGAAGAGAAAATTAACCTATTTTCATTGGCTACTGGATGATATTAATGTTGAACAGGTTAAAGATTCCATTTATCTTGGCATTCTTTTTTCAAATAATCAGAGTTGGAATTCCCACCAAAAGGCAGCATGTAATAAAATTAAACCCCATGTTGGGGTTATTGCATTTATTTTATGCTAAAGGAGGAAAATGTATTCCAGGAACTTTTCAGATTTTTAATGTAAGTTATTCTGATCTTTTTAGTGTTGCTGTTTGGATAAATTCAGTCAATGAGATTATTGATCACCCTTTGCTTCAGTTTTTATAAAGGTTGCTAAATGTGCCACAGTGCATTGCAATTGTCTTTCTATGTGTGGAGTTTGGTCAAATGTCTCTAGAAGATAGGGCATGGTTGTTTCTCCAGGTGAATTGATCTCTGTCGCCTGGAGATCCATTGTAGTGATGGCAGATCTCCACCTGGAAGTCACCACTTGGAAGTTGTTAACTCCAATGAACAGGAAGTTGCCAATCTTACCTATTTGCAGGGCAGTACCATCCGGAGGTTGTGCTTAGATGAGTGTAGCTATCGTTTGAGAAAGGGAGAATGGTTGTAAGCTGCCTTGAGCCCCCGTTGGGGAGAAAAGTGGGATACGCATATCTAAATAAATAAATAAAATAAACACAGCTGCCTCTCTGGTATTTCTAACGCTAGTTTCCCCTTTCTTTTTGAAAGTCATGCTGAGATACAATATTTGTTCCAGATCTGAGAGATGGAACTCTGTGAGCTACCAACTGAGAGAAATGTCTGTCATCTTTTTTTTACTGACAGGTACCCTCCTCCTTCTTAACTGTTGCTTCGTCTCTAGAGAGAGTTTGCTGTAAACAGAGACAGTGCCCAGCAATTAGAGAGCAGCATTGCCTAAGAGAATACCCGTGATGGTAGTTGGGAGATAGGAAAGCTCTGTGGCAGCCCCAGTCCCTGAGCCTGCTGGGACCAAACAAGGACATAGTCATTAGGAAACAATTACATACAAAGCAGATTAAGCAGGGAATGGGTTCCCTGTGGGCTCTTAGGCAGGTTCCTCCTTTAGCTTCAAGGGAACATCTTTAATCCTGCTTTGTTTTTCCTCCCATGTGTGAACTACTCGTGCTACTAATGTGCACAGCCAGGCAGTTCCTGGCATCTCTTTATATATAGCAAATTGGGGTGGGGTGGGGGTACTCATTTTTCTCCATATGGAAATGGAAGCACATCTTGCTTCCGTGGTGTCTCTAGAAATAAAAGCAATCTTCTTTCCTCAGTTAACTCTGTTGGTCTTCCAATTGCTTTGTCAGGGAAAAGCCATTTGGCAGGGCAGGGCTTCTGAGATGCAGAGTCTTCTTTTTGTTTTCGGTGGATTGTATCTGAGCCATTAGCTTCAAGGCAGCAGGAATAGTGGTGCCCGGGATGCGCGTGTGTGTCCTAAAGCCAGTTTGGTTCTCTCTTTTTAGCTTATATTAACATCTGAGTGAGACCATTTATAAAGCATGAGCTAAGAATTAGGAGAAACAAAGTGTCTGTTCCTAAAACTGTTGTGGTCAGTGTTGTTTGTTCTAGCAGCAGTTTCTCCAGACAAAGGACTTTCACATTACCTCTTGCCTGAATCTTTTTGGATGGATATGGCCGGGACAGAACCCAGCACCATCTTGCATGCTATCAGATGCTCTAACACGAAGTTCTGGCTCCAACCCTAGGAATGAAAGCACCTTTGCGTATTTCTCAGACACAACAGGGGCTCAAGGTTTTCCTGATTTCATAAGGCTCCTTCAAGGCAATAAAGGCAACCAGTGGTGTAGAGTGTGGGACTCTTCCTGTTAGCTTTCTTTGTCATCCAGCTTTCACACCCTTGCCGAGTAATGGGGAACACTATAATATGAGTTATCTTGAGTTTGTTTGTTTATTTTTATCATAGACAGAATCCCTACCCCCCCAAGCCTGCATCAAGAAATTGCCACTGCTTTTTCAAATTCCCATTCAATCAGCAAAAAAATGCAGTAAGTGTATGGGTGTGGCATGCAGCTTTGGGCCTTTCCCCACTCCCTTCCATCCCCCCTATGCCGCGCGCTGCTCTCAGTGCGCGGCATCCCAGGCGCGCGCCCCTTCGGGAGGCGTGTTCTTCCACGACACTGGCCGCTCTGTCGCGGGGTCCTCAAAAGTGCGCCGTTCGGAAGAGCGTACCTGGGGATGTCGCGCTGATGCTAGAGCAGCAAGCGCGACAGCTGACTTAGCGGTCGGGGCGTAAGACCGCGCATTGGCCGCCCCTGTTGTGGGGAGGGAGGAGGAACCCCGCGCTACTCTCCTCAAGTAGCGCGGGGCTTACGGTAAGTGGGGAAAGGCCCTTTGTTTCCTCCAAATGTTACTTCAGAAAAAGAATTACTTTTTAATGTGGAGAAAGCAGTGTTTTGAAAAAGGAATAGGGATATATTACCTTGTTCCCTTTTCCTTTATATCAATTCCCCCGAGAAATGGTCTGTTACTGCTGTTGTGGAGTGAGATCTGGCAGTGAAATCCTATGCAGTCAGGGAGCTTGGAAGCATGTAACTGTGCGTGAGATTATGTTGTCAAAGCTGCAGAATCTCAAGTCTGTTCAGATAGCAGGAGTAGCAGTGATTTTGTCTGAGCGAATAGATTGTTCTGCTGTGAGATGTATTTTGGAAGTAAGAAGTGGTACATTATGTGGCCAGTGCTGTGTACGTCATGTTCTTGCATGCAGTTGCCGGCTTTTAATAAGTTTTAAAATGCTTCTTGTGTAATTCTAAGGATAGTTGGAATCAGCTTCCCTTATTCTGGAGTAGTTAAGAACGTCATTTTGTAGGGATTCCCACTGACCACCTCCAGGTGGGGCTGTTCCTTTGTTATTGGGTCTAAGTTACACCTAGTAGGTTTATCACTTTAAAGGCTACCTGCAAGACAAAACACAACCCCCCCAAGTTAGTGTTGTTCTTATACTTTTCCTAATCCATCACTAGTCATCTGATATCCCATTGGGAGATGGTTGGTGACTTCCTAGGAACTCTGACACTGGAGGGCAGTATACATGCGTGGTCTTTCAAGATATGTCCATCTTATTACATGTTTATCCCATCCTTCTTCCCAGTTGCTGAGGGTAGTGTAAATAGTTCTCCCTTCCACATTTTATTCTCTCAGCAACCCAGTAAGGTAGGTTAGGCTGAGGTCCCTTCCGCACATGCATAATACACTTTCAATCCACTGTCAATGCACTTTGCAGCTGGATTTTACTGTGAGGAATAGCAAAATCCACTTGCAAACAATTGTGAAAGTGGATTGAAAGTGCATTATTCTGCATGTGCAGAAGGGGCCTGAGTATGTGTGACTGGCCATGTTCACCCTGCAAGGTTCCATGGCACAGTGGAGATTTGAACCTGGATCTTTCAGATCCTGGTACTCTTACCATTACACTACACTGGATTTGCACTGCAGAAGTGCAGTGCTGTGTGGTTTCTACCTTGGGAAAAAATGCTGGGATAACCAGTACCACATGTACATTAAAAAAGACTTTTTCTTGGATCCAACAAGCAAGTTTC
Organism: Sphaerodactylus townsendi; assembly: GCF_021028975.2. NCBI lineage: Eukaryota > Metazoa > Chordata > Lepidosauria > Squamata > Sphaerodactylidae > Sphaerodactylus > Sphaerodactylus townsendi. The sequence continues at coordinate 144,370,761 of NC_059426.1, forward strand.
ATTCATACACTGCCACAGAGTGCATTTCCCTTCCACTGAAACCTTTGCTTAATGAATGGTCCACTGAAAACCTTTGGTCTTGTGCAAGCTGAAGTTTTAGTGAAAGAGGAAGCATGGTCTGCAGCAGAGACTATCTAGTGTCGCTACCATTTTCAGTCTGTCCACTGCTGGGAAAATTTTGGCCTATTCAAATGGTTGTTGTAAATGCAAGCTGCTTCACACATAGGTCTCTGCCAGTGTTACCTACCAGTGCCTATGGTTTGATACCTTCCTTTCTAAAAGATGGCTTTGTGGGAAGTTGCTTGCACTATTGATGCTTGGACCTCTTGAAAATGCAATCTAGATTCTGCTCACAACTTGCAGAGATGAAAGTCCTAAAGGCTCTCCCTTTTAGTCTCTTAAGTCAGAGTTCCTGAAAATGGAGAGAGAGAGAGACTGACTCCAGCTTTTTAAATTTCTGGCCATACCAACTTTATACCTGGAACCAGGAAGAGCAAACAAAAGCTCAGCTCAGATTGACAACTGGCAGTAATGTTCTTCCCAAACTGCCCTGTCTACCACCTAAACATTTCTGAGAGCCTTCTGTTCCTAATATTTTTCATGCCCTGCCTATAGTATATAGGGCAAAAGTACCGTTCATTTATTTAATTATTTATTATACCATCTGTATGCCACCTTCTTCCAAGGCTCAGGTTGGCTTAGAATACAATTAAAACATCAAATAGCAATCCCAATTTTTCCCCAGTCAACCTAATAAAACCTAATACAGCAAAACCCCTGCAGGCTTTTTTTGCCTCCCCAAGATGGCACTGCCAAGAAGAAGGCTGCCCCAGTTAAGACTGAGGCGAAGTCCAGAGCCCTGAAGGCTAAAAGGGCCCTCTTGAAAGATATCCATCGTCACACAAAGAAGAAGATTAGAACGTCACCCACTTTCTGGAGGCCCAAAACTTGGCAGTAATGGAAACAGCCCAAGTATCTGCGGAAGAGTGCACCAAGAAGGAGCAAGCTGGAACACAATGCTATCATTAAATTCCCACTGACTACAGAATCGGCCATGAAGAAGACAGTGGACAATAACATGCTGGTCTTCATTGAGGACATAAAAGCAAATAAGAACCAGATCAAGCAGACAGTCAAGAAATTGTATGACATTGACATGACCAAGGTCAACACGCTGATTTGGCCTGATGGTGAGAAAAAAGCTTATGTCCATCTTGCTTCAGATTATGATGCGCTAGATAAAGGGTCTGCAACCTGCAGCTCTTCAGATATTCATGGACCACAATTCCCATCAGCCCCTGCCAGCATGGCCAACGCACATCTGGAGAGCCGCAGGTTGCAGATCCCTGCACTAGATGTTGCCAACAAGATTGGGATCATCAAAGCAAAGTATTGCCAGAACTGTACAATAGAATTGCACAGTAAACACTTATTACTACCAATCCCCCCCAATCCTGCAACCTTTACTCCATTAAACGTTTTGGTAAATATGTAAGCCTTGCAGAGCACCCTAAACATTTCTGTAATTATCACTTGACAAAAATAATCAGACCAATCTCATGAACCAAACCACTTACAGCAGTGGTATGTTTAGGAAACACACTTAACAGAATTTTTAAAGTGAAAGTTGCAAAATAAGGGGGGGGGGGTGAGTTATTCTTCATGTACAGCCCTCAATTACAGTTATACAATTTCAGTGCAATAATACTTATTTAATTTTTGTACATTGTAATAGCTTACTTTTCTTTGTTATGGGTGCTTCTCTGTTGATTACTAGATTTAAACTGGCATCCCCTTTCTCCCTTTTGTTGTTTGTAACAATTCTCCTATGCAAGGCAGCTCACAGGAAATGAATAAATACCAAATCCAGTAAAAACCAGCCCTGCCAACCACACCAACTAAATGGCTAAATGTTGACAGAGAATTAGGCTTTTCATTTGACAACAGTTACATGTTCTCGCTGGGTTCATAGATGAGGAAAAAACTGCATTCAAATGAGACCTTTGAGGAGAGAAATGAATTGATTCTCCCTGGAACATGAGGTAAAAGATACTGGATGGCAGACGAATATCATACCTATTATTGCAAGATAGTACTGGATCATGGAAAGCATTTTCCCAAAGACTGAGGAACAGACTTAGTATAAACCCTGTAGGCTTTCTCTGCTAAATCAGTGACCTTATCAAAATCTCCCTAAAGTGTATCTGAGAAGGAGTTTGCTTGAGGCCAATGCACAATTAGCTTACCTGTCAAGCCAACATCTTCATTTTACTTTACTCTGTCAATGTCAATGGGATAACTGCAATCTGTATTGGCTTGTGGATTCTTCTTCAGATTGGGAAGGGATCTAAGGAGCAATTCACACAACTATTGGGCTGATTCATATATTAAATGAGCTGTTTTGAAAGACATTGAATATGTGGCATCTAAGGAGCAGAAAATGCTGGCTCTCTTTCCCATAACCAAGCAGTTTCTGCTGCATTCAGAATTAAACGTTGCGTATGCTACTATATATGCTCTATATATGCTACTACATATGCTCAAAGCACAGTTTGCAAGACAGTTCATAATATAAAGACTTAATTCTGTACCTGGTAGCAGCTTTAGGTGACTAGCTGATGATTGGCAGGTAGCTGTGAAAGGACAGAATTTTCAAACAGCATCCTTGAGGTTATCTGAGCTAGCCTTAAAAATCATGACTAACACTGCAGTGTTAAACAGAGTTACACTCTTCTAAGTTGGCTGCAGTCAGGGGCGTAACGAGGCAAACTGTAGCCCTGGGCAAAACCTGAGTTGGATCCCCACCCCCCCACCCCCATGGTCGGCCACTCCACCACAACCAAAATTTTTTTGCACCAGGACATTGTTGCATGCAGGGGGTGCACTTTTAGACATATCAGCACTAAAATGTCAGGGTATCATCTGGAAACTGTCCTAATGGGACCCCCCACATTTGGTGCAGTTTGGTTTAGGGGGTCCAAAGTTATGGACCCTCAAAGGGGGTACCCCATCCCACATTCTTTGCTAAGGAGAAGGGAGCTACCCTTTTGAGGGTCCATAACTTTGGACCCCCTGAACCAAAATGCACCAAACCTTGGGGTTGCCATCATGACAGTCTCCAGATGATACCCTGAAATTTAGGTGCTGATACATCCAAGAATGCCCTCCCTGCAAGAACATCCTGAAATTTGCCCAAGAATCTTTGTTCTGCATTGAGTTTTCTGCATTGCTGTCAATGGGGGTTGCAGGCTGGGTGGTACGATCATCACCTCTGAACTACTGCAACTGCTGATTTAATCTGGGCAAATAAATATAGCACAGGACTCAGTGATAGCTTTGGCAGTAGCCTTTTCTTGGATACCTGAATTGCTTGTCCGATTGACTCAGTATGATGGCCAGCCACGAGCACACATATTTCCATAGATCTGGACTATCATGTTTGAACAGGAGTATCAGGCTAGTCCAATCTTAGAAGCCAAGCAGGGTCAGCCCTGGTTAGAGCTTGGATGGGAGATGACCGGGGAACTCCAGCAATTTTTGTTGATCAGCCACACTCCCAAATATTTGATTTTTTTAATCACCACAAATCCAGATACCGGAGTTAATTTTATTTGTGATTTTTGATCTCTCCATGTGTCTAGTAACTTCCCTTTTTGTAAAATTCCATTCATCATTGCCAGGAGTGGTTCCATTAATATATCTGCAAACACTTTATAATAAGACTCTGGTAATCCATCTGGTCCCGGAGTTTTATTCAACTACTTGCTTTATAGCTTCTACTCCATTGTTGAAACTTGGCCTGACCTTTTCATATATAAAAAAAGACTGACATGTCACAAGAAAAATAGATACGATGGATTACAAAATGTTGTCTTGGAATGTATTGTCGAAGGCTTTCAAAATTTTGTCTTGGAATGTTAATGGAGTTTTGCTAATGAGTTTTCATTTTTTTTTAAAAAAGCAAACATTGGATATAGTATGCTTATAAGAGACACACATTAAAAAAACAAAACAAGAAATACCTGATCAATACATTTTTGGGCCAAGTATTTATTTCTGTGAATATTAAGCAAAAGAGAAAAGTGTTTCTTTAAATATAAAACCCCAATTTGAACCAGAATTGTTATTCAAAGACAATATGATTAGGTTGTTGTTGGAGGTTACAATTGCAGGATTTAAAACTGTTCAAGAAGGCATGTATGCCCCAAATGAAAAAAAAACCCACTATAGATTTACAAAGAATAGAATAAGACTATTATAACTTACCTGTGAAAACATTGTGTTAATGGGAGACAATAATGGAGTTATCTTGATTCAGTTAGACAGGAGATCTGAAAGTGCTACCAGAACTATGGAAGGTAAGCTTCCTAAAAGTTTTTTTGATTTGGTAGAGAACTTAAATTTGCAAGATCTATCGAGGCTTAAAAATGGTAATGCCAAGGAATATACTTTTTACTCTGAAAGACACAAATCCCATTCAAGAATTGATATGGTTTGGACTACAAATCCTGTAGGGTTAAATATACAAAAGATGGATGTTTGCCCTAAAACCTTTTCTGACCACAGTGCAGTAGTATGCACATGGAAATGAAAGAGTTTTGTATTTAGGTGGAGGCATTACTGAAAATGAGGCATTACTGAAAAAAGTAGAGACTGTTAAAAAGGGAAAAAAGAAACTACACCAATTTTTTGAACTAAATTTGAATAAACGAACAGACTTAAATGTAGTATGGGATGCCAGTAAAGCATTTATGAGGGGATTTTTAATACAACAAAATACACGAAATAAAAAACTGGCACAACAAAAAATACAAAATGTACTGGACTTAGCAAAAAAGATATTTTAAAAAGATACTAAAGCTATATATGAATAAGAAAGAAATTGTGCACAGTATTAAGATTTTACAACATCAGTGCTGATGTTAAAAGAAATTGAATCCAACCTGAATTTTGCTAAACAAAAGACTTTTGAATGGGCCAACAAACCAGGGAAAATATTAGCTGTAAAATTAAGGAAGTAAAAAGAAAGCAGATTTGTTGCAAAAATACAATGGAAAAGAAATATTACGTCAAATAAGAAAACTACTAGGAATGCATTTTTAAACTATTGCTCAAAATTGTTTGAAAGCAATATGTCAGGGGAGAACAACATTGAAGAGAATCTAAAAAAACCAAATTTGCTGCAATTGTCACTAGTGCAAAAGGATATAATGAATAGCTTAAAGGAGGTGTAAGAAGATATGTTGCAATGGAAGGACCCACAGAGTCAGGTGAAGAAGGGTACAGGAGTTCCTGTGTTTAATTCCCAGACAATCCCATGCCCTAGGGAGGAAAGAGAGGCTGCAGTTTTGGAAAACAACAACAACTGGGATGGAGTTATAGCTCAGTGGCAGAAAGCCAGCTTTGCATACAGAAGGACCCAGGTTCAGTCCCTCGCATCTCTTAAGATGTGTTGGAGGAGTCCATTCTGTGCCTGAGACCCTGGAGAGCTCCTGCCAGTCAAGGGACAACGAAATGGATCAGTATTATAAGGGAGTATCAGGAATGGGTACTTGTGGGACATTCATTAAACCCAAACTCACTGCTTTGCTGTGCAGCAAGAAACTTCATTCCTCCTTAACTTGCTTTTAAAGAGGGACAGTTGTGGAATACATGTGCAGTTGATGAAAAATCCTTAAATATATAAACTGTTGACTGCATGGAACTTGTGGGACGTACATGTTGTTAAAGAAGAAGCAATGCATGGATTGGGCCACTCCTGAACAGATCTGCCTCCCCTTCCTGTCGATAACAGATATCCCACCCACCTCACCTAGAATGCTTTAAAATGTTTATCTTCAAACAGAAAATGTAGTTTCAATCACAACATGCCTTAGAATTAATTGCACCCTAATTCTAGTATGCAGCTCTGTCACCCGTGCTAGGGAAAGAGAAGTAGTGAAGGTGTTGATATTTTTGTTGATGGTTGAACATTTGTTTTCCTCATCATTTTGACATCTGAGGTAATTGCCATCCCTCAAGTATTTTCTTGCTGCCATTGCAAGGAAAATGTAAAGGACAAATTAATTATGAAGACTCTTGTTATGGCAGATTAATAGGCCGATGGAAGAGATTCTTTCCTGCCTTCTGCAATTTTTTGGCAGGCTTGATGGGGGTTGCACAATTGTGTGAGGGGAATCACACTTCTCATCTCAGCTACCTCATTTAAGGTGTCCTATCTTGGCACAGCAGCAAATTGCCAAATTAAGTATAACAGTCATAGTAGGTCCAATCTTGTTCTTAATAGAAGCTGTACCATGCACTGAGTTAAAAGCTTATGGGAGAAGTTTTCCACACTTTTGTCTCATTTTATAAAATATGGGTTGGGTCCAATGGCAACATTCCATTCAAGGAGTCCATTGACTCTCTTCTGCTCAGAATCCCTCCAATGAAGCAAGACTTGGATGGATATTGTGACTCCAACCCATGACCCCCCCCCCCTCATTTTACAGAAATTGCCGAGGTATTTTGAAGGATTTCATTTCCCCCTCAACCATGAGAGTTAGAAATCTTAAAGGAAATAACATCTTTTGGCTTCCATGGCAACTGCCAGATTATAGTTAAAGGCTTTTATGGAGACCTAGCTGGCCTGCTGAAGCTTCTGCTGCTGCTCAGACATGGATTTGAATGTGACTTAAATTGTATCTGGCAGGAAGCTGGTGATCTGTATATCATTTCTGTTTATCCAGTATGTTGGACTTCTGCCACAACCATCAGATGTTTAAATGCAGATCAGTGGCATAGCTGCAACGTGAACTGAAATTTGGTAAGGAATCAGTGTTGCCTGGATAACCCTGCAAGGGCCTTCTTTTAGCTCAGCTTTCTGAAATACTGTGTCTGGCCTCATCAAAAATATGAAGCTATAAATGCAAAAGTGGAATAGATGGTATTGCTATCACTGCACAGTCCTAAACAGAAGTTACAACCTGTTGGTTTACAAATCAGCCAGAGAGAGTTACTGGTGCAGGGGTGGGAAGCTTCTTTCGCAATGTTGTTGATGCCACGGTGATATTACTTCCAGTACAACCTGGAAGTGATGTCATTGTGTAGGGATGACACTCTAGCTTTCACTATGGTTCAACAGCATAGTTTAGGCTGAATGCTAGAGCATTGCCTCTATGTGGTGATGTCACTTCCAGGTTGTGTCAGAAGTGATGTAACCCAAGTGACTTTCTCTGAATACTGGCCCACTGAGCAATAGAGTGGGAAGAGGACTCTGAGAGAGAGAGAGAGAGAGAGAGAGAGAGAGAGAGAGAGAGAGAGAGAGCTCCCACTAATCTGGCAGACCTGACAATCCTAGGTATATATCTCTGTTTGGGATTATATTGCTAATAATAAATGCAAGTGGTTTTTTTTAATCACAGAGGGCTTTTCCCCACTTCAAAAGTGAAAGTGGAGGGGACCCCTGCTCCGTGTTCGGTGCGCGGTTTCAAAAAGGTGTACTTCCGACCAGGATCCGAAATGACGTGTGCTGAGGGGTGGGAGGAGCGGCAGAATCGGGGTGACTGCATTGTCGCCGCGTTGTCACTGCTGGTGTAGTGGGGAGTGCTGCAGGACCCTGGGGTATTTGCCATGAGGAGCGCGCATCTAATGGTGGGTGGGGAATCAACCAGAGACTGCTGCTTGCCAGGTGCTTGGATCATTTATATACAATATGTTTGGGAGTGTGAGCTAGGGGACAGGCACAAACATTCATGTGAATAACTATTGTTATATCTGCATTGGCCTTTGTCTGTCATCTGAAAAGAGAGTAAGTTTTCCTTCCACGTGTACTAGCCACTCTGGCTTTATGGGCTGTTGAACAGGAAGATGCTAACCACCTTAGAGAATAAGTGCCTTCTTTGTGGGTCGTAATTACAAGACTCAGGTTGGTCTTGACTAGAGTCAGTTATAGGCCTGATGTACCCTTAAGGAAGGAATAGACTTCGAAGAAGAGTAGTAGTAGTAGTAGTAGTAGTAGTAGTAGTAGTAGTAGTAGTAGTAGTAGTAGTAGTTTGGATTTATACCCCATCTTTCTCTCCTGTTAGGAGACTCATGGTAACTTACAAGCTCCTTTCCCTTCCTCTCCCCACAACAGACATCTTGTGAGGTAGGTGGGGCTGAGAGAGTTCCAAAGAACTGTTACTAACCCAAGGTCACCCAGCAGGAATGTAGGAGTGTGGAAGCACATCTGGTTCGCCAGATAAGCCTCTGCCAGGTGGAGGAATGGGGAATCAAACCTGGTTCTCCAGATTATAATCCACCTACTCTTAACCACGCCATGCTGGCTCCTTAAGTACTCAGTTAAGTACTCAGGGATCTGTAGCATATTATTGTTTTGCACTGCCATTCCAATATGGTGCTAGTGGACCAGTTGATGTGTTTTTAATAAGACACCAAATATGTGGAACGATACACAGATACCTTTCCTGTGTGTGCATACCTAGCATCATGTTTAAGCTAGTGTGTTATGGAGGGTGGAGAGCATTGTTCTAGCATCTGGAAAGCCCGTGTTCAATCCCCATACTGCTGCAGTAATGGATGGAAAAGGTGTCTTTTTTGGTAGTGGCGGTGCTGCTGGATGGGCTATGTGTTTCTGTTCCTTCAGATAATGGCACCTGCTTGAGTAGGTTTTTTTGGCTTTCATTTTGTGTGGGTCTGAAAAGAGCTAACTGCTGGAGGTCATCAATATCAAGTACATTGACGAAGGGATGGAGCACTACCCATTTACAAAGCCGTCTGTAGCATTCTGGATAGCTTGCACCTGAGTTATGCAGTTACTTTCTTGAGGTAGTATCAGGAAATGTGTGCATGTTTACAGAATTTACAGTTTTCTTATTGCCATGCTGTGGTCAACTTGGCTATGGAAAATAAAATAAGGTATACAATCAAGTCATATTACTGTCTGATAACTACTGAATTTAATGATAGTCACGTCACCTCTGTTTGCTTAAGATGTGTATAATGCAGTCCATTATGTGGAATGGGAAAGTCTTCAGTGGAATAACCACATGTAATGTGCCAGATCCTGCTTTCTCATTCTCATTCTAGCTGTGCATTAACCATAACTGGGGCCTCAGGCTGTAAGCGTTGCTTGTGCAAAATCTGTTTTCTCGCAAGCTGCAAAGGAAGTGTTGAGAGCCTGCAAACTGCCCAGGTGCCCAAGTATGGTCATTCAGAATTCTAGGTGAAACCAGTTTTTAGTGATTAGACATCTGTGTTCATTGATGCACCACAATCCATCCCATTTCACCCTCTTCCTTCATTAGCATATTAAATGCCACCAAAAATACTGACAAATCAGAGGACGCTCAGAGGAGAGCAACGTAAATGATCAAGCAGCTGGAGGGACTGATCAATAAAAGCAGAATTAAAAATGTGCAGTGTGTGGGGCTTAGCTTATTAAGGTATTTGTTTTTCATGAACATTTGTGAGTGATCTTAAGAAGGTAAAAAGTGTTCAAGACCATTATTTCACTCATTTCTCAACCAAGGGACAATGCTTGAATTGCTTGCTTGATTTTTACTCATGCCAAGATCTGTCTGACTCCAGTGGAGACGATATTTTGGTAGGGATTGGTGGGTTTCAGTCTCAGTTAGATGCTGTCTTAAGAAATAAGCCTTGGGGAGAAGGACGAATGAGATGAAATTGCCCCCCTTTCAGTTAACTTCTTGAATCTAGGATTTTCGGGCCATCATCTCCTATGGCAATCCTGTAATGCTTTCAAGGTAAGGGAAGGTTCGATGGTAGTTTGCCATTGCCTGCCTCTGGTCACAACCCTGGTATCCCTTGGAGGTCTCCCATCTAAATACTGGCCAGGGTCAGGGATGAGAGTGTGTGACAGGCCGAAGGTCACCCAGCAAGCTTCCATAGCGTGAGGAGAGATTTGAACCTTGGTTTCCCAGGTCCCAGTCCAACACCTTAACCATTACACCACACTGTTTATGCATCTACTACTCATCTGGTCCCTTTTGCCCATTGGCATTTTGCTCCTCTGTCCTACCATCTGTCCAGGGCTATTGCCCAACAAAGAGATTCACAGGTCACAGTATTGGCTTGTCCTTGGACCAAGACTATCTTCACTGTAGAGGTCCTGGAGGAAATTGTGCGGGTTCTAGAGGTAGACAGGTCAGTGTGGGGGTTTTGCTAGCTCGTCATTTCCACTGGCTCCTTAGATAAAGTTTGCTGTTGTATGATGGGCCCAGCCTTTCTTCACAGAATCATTAGATGCTAGAGCCTTGTCATGGTTAGAATTGCTAACCTCCAGGTTGTAGTTGGAGATCTCCCTGCTATTACAACTGATCTCTTGGTGACAGAGATCAGCTTACCCAGAGAAAATGACCACTTGGGAAGATATACTCTATGGTATTATATCCCATTGAAGTCCCTCCTCTCTCCAAACCCCTGCCTTCTCCGACTGCCCACCAAAATCTCCAAGTATTTCTCAACCTGGAGCTGGCGACCCTAGTCAGGGCCCATGAGAGAAAAGCACATCTTCTGAGGAGGTTTCATCACATTTTAGCGCTGCCCAGGGCCCTTTGGTATGCTTTGGAGCAAATGACCAGTATTCCCTACAAACAGGACTATTTTGAATGAAGGGTCAAGTTTTCAACCTGGCTTGGGTATCTCCATCTTCACTGATATTGCTTCTGCTGATGCGAAATGGAGGCTGAGTTTGTGTTCCAGTAAATCAGTTAAATAAATGTGTTTGATTTGTTAGATCAAATTGTCCATGAAAATTTGCATAATGTGATTTGCATAATTTGTTTTGCTTAAAATAAGCCCTGCTTTTCTGGATTCCCTGTCGTAGTTTTTGATTAGCAGTATGCCAGTGGCCCTGGTCTTATGTGTTAACTCCCTGGGCCATTCTTTTGATTGTTGTAAAATATGTTGGATTAATTTTGCCAGTTGGCATTTGAGTGACACTGTGTCCAATTTGTTATTGTTTTGAGTTATCATGAATCAAGAGTTGCAGTCACTGTGACCACCTGTCTGAAATGCTTTGCTTGATTTTGCTGCAGCTTCTCTACATACCTTGCCATATCAGTTCTGATAAGCACTGGCTCAAATTTAATCTTGGTAAGGTAGTCCCTTTGATTTAAAAAAAATGGTTTCTTGACATGAAGTAGTAGGAAAATTTCACAGTGCAGTCTTGAGCAGAGTTACACCCTTTGAAGTCAATGGTCTCAGAAATGTATAACTCTGTTTAGGATTGTACTGTCAGTATCGTTAAACTGAGCAATGGCCTCCGGTGATTTCATTGCTAGATTCGCCATCTAGCATTGCCTACTTCCCTCCTAGCTTGATGTAGGGTGGTCCCATATTTCGAAATCATTTTTGCATCATTATTAATGGGTTGCCCATAACAGATTTTGCAAACGATCCTGTGGTCTGTCCTCTATCCTCTGAGTTCCATTAATTTGGCTTGGATTTAGAGCAGTTGATACTTTTTTGATGACACGAACAACAACAACAACAACAACAACAACAACAACAACAACAACAACAACAACAACAGATCAGCACCATGCGTGCCATTCCGAAAACACTAGGGCAGCATTTGAAACATCTTCAAATCGACAAAATTAACATCTGTCAGATTCAGAAGGTAGCTCTGCTGGGATCCACACAAATGCTACGCTGATACATTACAACTTCCTAGGCCTCTAAGTGAGGCTTGAATTGTAATGAAAGGCCAACAACCAGCTAAAGAACTGACAGCTATGAAATCAAACAATAATAATTTAACTTGTATGCTGCCATTCCCCTCACAGGATCAGGGTGTCTTCCAACATCTAAAACCACAAATCATACAATAAATAACAATTACAGCAGATTCTCTGGCTGTTTCCACATGGCCAAAATATCCTGGGGTAAGCAAGAAAAATATCCCTGTGCAGCTGAGAATTCTGCATTGTTCCCGGTGCTAACGCAGGCCTGCCCCAGTGTTGCCCCGTGATATTTACCTTAGCCCAGGATTTTCAAAAATCACCAGTTTGGTGGTTCTTTTTTAAAAAAACCCAATGTGACCCTGCTTGTGCCTGCTGTCGTGCAAAAACCAATCAGGAGCAGGAGAGGTTTATTTTTCCTACTCAGCCGCCTGATCTCCTGGCCTGACATTCACTCAAGCTGCCACTCAAAAACAACAGCCAATCAGAACAGGGACATCAAGCACGCTCAGAGGTGCTTGCAGTTGCCACTCAAAAACAGCAGCCAATCACAGAGAGAAGGAGGCAAACACATAAACAGATGAAGAGTTTCACTCACTAAAACACCTTAAACAAAATCTTTCAAGATAGTTCAAAAGCTTCGATTAGTGTAGAATGAGTCAGCCAGCGTGCTGGCATGATATTCCCTACAGGCAACATATTTAGTCAGTCATAGCATTGGCTGCCAATTCACATCACATCCAGGTAGCAGCCAATCAAAATGCGGGACATCGGGCACGCTCAGAGATGTTTGCAGCTGCCACTCAAAAACAACAGCCAACAAGAATGCGGGACACCAGGCATTGTCAGAGAAGCTTCCAAAGCAAAAGTAGAAGTCCTGTGCTTGTGTGGAACAAACAGGAGCATTTCCTCCCGGTCCTAACTCTGCTTGTGGGAAGAAGCAGGGGAGCCGTGTGGAAGAAGAAACAGGGATAAATTAGACACGATATGTAAGACCCTGCTTTAAACCTGGTATAATTGTGCTGTGTGGAAACAGCCTCTGTGTTCCATCCTTTCTGACAGGATGAAATGTAGTACTTACATTAAATTTTAGGAAACTTTGAGGATGTGGATGTCAAAATGTTTGAAAGGCTTTCATAAAGAGACATGGGCCCTTTGTGTACTTACTGTTTGTGGCATGGCTGTTTGCTTCACAGAGTGGTTTTCTGTTTGTAGGGGAAACCTCCTGATGCAAAGTGTCCTTAGCTGCACCAATCCACCATTTTGCCCACCTACTGCTTCCTGGGGAGGTTTCCTGCCATTTTTTTTTTTGGATGGTGGTGCTGGCTTGGGTCTATTGATAATATAGTAGACCACGTCAATTTCACAGGTCTGTTTCATTATTGGTAGACCTATAGTGCAAAATTTTTTTAAACAGCTCTTTTGATCCTGGCCAGAATAGTTGATGTGTAAGTGGGGGAAGGTAAGGAGGAGCTGGAAATCCTGAAGGCAGCGTAATGCATCCTAATTCTCTTCACCTTCCCTGTGAAGGAAAGGAAAAGTTGCACTTTGCTTGCTTTTGGAAACCACAGAGTTACTGTGACCTGAGAGCGCAGTGACATCCATAGAGGCCAAAATGAGCGCATAACTGGGAATCCAATCCAAAGGGAATATTTGCTTAATGTAAGACAGGCGAGAAATGCTGAGGTTTCGGCATGTTTGCATGAGGCAGTTTGTTTTTTTGCTCTCCATCAGTCTTCTCAGATAAGCACCAAATTTATTTTTTCTCTATTGCCATAAATATAGTGGGAGTGAAGGTATATGCTATCTTTTTGGCTGTTATGTTATGAGGAGACGGAGAAACAGCAAATTAAACTACTATGGGTCGTAAAAAACATGGGAGAGATAATGAGGAAGGTATCTCCCCTAAAGCCAAGCAGATGAAGGTTGACAAATTTTATTCAGTACAAATACCGACAACAAATTGCTATGGAGTACTACAGGCTGAGGGAGATGAAGAGAATTCCCCTTTATAGCTATAACCAACACCTGTAGAAATGAACAAAAATAAAAATACAGGAGATAGAACTACTATTGTGGAGGAGGAGCTACTCACAAACAAGTATGCAGCAGTAACCAGTGCTTGGTATGTCCAATTGCTCCTGCTTATAGCTGAAACAGTGGAGAAGATATTTAAAGAAATGCACATTTTAAATCATAAAATAGACTCAGTTCTGAAAACAGAAGAACCAAATGCAATTAGGAGGCAGGAACTGACAACTTCAGATGAAAAGAGAGTGACGTTTAATGAAATTGAAAAAGCCTCACAACTAATGCTTGCAACAAATAAGATCTGTTTGGAACTTAAGAATAGCAGAACCTCCTCTCCACAATGGACTGATAAACTATTGGTGGAAAGCAATGTTGGGATTCAAGTAATTTAACAACTGGTTCTGGTGGCGGGATTCTAATAATTTAACAACTGGTTGTTTACAAGCACCATTTTAACAACTGGTTCTGCTGAATTGGTGCGAACCTGCTGAATCCCTCCACTGGTGGAAGGTATTTGAAAGATTTATTGAGAGGGAGAGCTATATGCTGTGATTTGAAAACAATAGAAATACTCCCTACTCATAACCACGGGAAAAGAATAACGCTGACTTTTTACTCAAATTGTATTCCCTCAGTTTTAATGAGTATGAAGGAAAGGAAATAAAATTGAACAAGTCAACAGGCTCAAATGGAGAACATCTAAAATTACCTGTAGATTGGGTTGAGAGAACCTCACATGCTGTACTAATTTTTTTCCGATCAAAGGCAGGGTTCTACCTACCAACTGCACTTAAATTGTACTAGGCAAAGATATTGCCCCAACTTACTTTTGGAATTTACTCTAATTCCTCAAAAGCAAATATGAAAATCCTGGAATGAATCCAAACAAAAATTTTAAGAGCCATTTTGCAAGTACCCCCCCCCCCCCCCATGAGTTAATAGTGCTTTTTAATGATTGGAGACAGGACAAGTGTGAATCGAAAATAGAATTTTTCTACGAACAGCTTATCTTTGGCTGAAGGCCCACAGCAACCAAAAAGGTCTCAAGCCACTTATTATCAATTATTTTTTTCAACCTAGTTGGAAGTGTACAGTTAAGCAAGAAGCTGTCAAAATGGGATTATCACTACACACACTAATACAACAAAATACAATTACTGCAAAACAGATACTCAAAGAGTACAAGATATAGATAGACAGCATGATCTGAATGATTATCCCAGCTTCATACTTGCAGCATCACACAGATATATTCAACACCCGGCGCCATATCTATTTAATATTGAAAAACAAACTTTAAGAGCAATTTACATTAGCGAGATGCGCTTCATTGCCGTCAGCACTTTTGGAGGGCAGATATAGGAATATCCCTAAAGAAAAAAGAATCTGCTCATACGAGCGAGCTGACATGGACACTGTAGCCCATACTCTTCTTCGCTGCCTGCTGTTCAAAGAAATGAGATCTAAAACTTCTGGGCCCCATCTTAAATAAAATATCATATCATGTTTTTTAAACGGTGACATGTAGTGTATTTTGAGATTATTCAGATGACCACTATTGAAATAATAAAGGAAAATACTGAAAAATTGGATCTTGAAGTTTTCACCTGTGACCATTTTTACTGCCAAACAGGCTACTATGTGGACAGCATAATTCTATTCCTCCACCATAAAGAATATAATTGGAGAATCTTTGAATAGTAATGTCTTCATGGATAAATGTGTTGGTGATGTGGAAAATGCAGAAACCTAACGGTGCATACCAACGGTGTGGCACTACTTTTGCTTTCCTTGTAATATGCACATCTCTTTTTCTAGGCAGGTTTTTGGTTGAAACTGACTCTAGCCACAAGGAAAGGTGGGATATAAAATTTGAAATAAATAGATAAATAAATAAGAAAATGCAATATTAGTCTGCAAGCCAGTAACATTTTAAGAATTACTGATTGAAGGGGATGGTGTTATTTGTATTGGGTTTTATGGACAGAGAAGACTGAAATTCCAAATACTTTGCTAAATGAAAAGACTTTTTAATTACTGGTTTTTCCAACCAAAAAGAAAGACATATGTGAAGCGGCCTGAGGCGATGGTTGAAGTGAGATTTAATCTGAAATCTCCAAGTCTCAATTTAGCATTTTAGTGGCTGATAAATGTATGCTCAAATCCAGTTGGTTTCAGTAAAATCTGGATAACTTGTGTCCTCTGACTCCAGCCTGTTTGTAAATTAGATAAACTACTGGGAAATATACCCACTGAAGTCCCATTGAAATGAATGGGAGCTTTTCAGGAGCACAGAGGAAAACTACTGTGCTTTTGAACAGGTCCCATTCATTTCAAGGGAACTTGTGAGAAAACCGCCTAATGGATTGTGCTCCAAATGTGGGGGTGGGGGGGTTTGTTAAAAAGGCGTGGCTTCGATAGCAGCTTTGTACAAAGAGCCTATTGTGTCTCATCGGTATTTAGAAAGGGAACAGCTGCTCCCTGCGCACATTTTGATCCTCCCCTTTAACAGCCCCTATTGATAACTAATCGCAGCCCAGACACTTCTATTAGCTATTTACCCAAAATCGAGTTGGCTAATGAAAATGTTTCTAATTAATACGAAGCAGATTAAAACTCATTACAGCAAGGTCGTTGGTAATGAGAGATAATCAGAGCGCAAATGACCAAGCTTGGAGCAAAATGAAGATGGAGCGTGAGCCAGGAAATCAGCACCAGCTGTGTGTGCATCAAACTGCAAGGGAGAAAGGGAACATGGCAAGGTGGGCTGAGGTTTCCTGTGGACTTTTGTCACGGACCCTGGTGGTTACCTTGCCTCCTTTTCAGGGTTTTATTGCAGTGTCGATGGGTACGTGCAGCTGAGGTATTGTGCTCTTTCAAGCTCAAAAGCTTGCACAATGAGCTGTCCGTTGCACAGCGAGGAAGGACTTTCTTTTTCTGTATGAGATCCGCACAAGAGGACTTGAGGGAGAAAAGACAAGCCATCGTGCCAACAAATCCAGAGAAGAAACTAAAACTCCCTGTTTGTTGTGTGATTCTGAGCATACTACACTAAATTAAAAACTGCACACTTTTCTTGCCTTTTTCTCTAGAGGGCTGCAAAAACAGATCCATGGGCAAATGAAATGGTTTCCCTTTCAGATCAGCAGGATAGGGTGGGCGGACCACGTCCATATTGTGTTTACCAGGAGGCCGTCCCCATTCCAGGGTTATTTCATGGCCAAATAGAGTTTACCCCATGCCACCTGGATTATTCTAAATCCAGAAATAACTTGTGGCAATCTGCTACCTTTTGAGTGAATGGAAATGGAGAAGGCCTATAGGGAAGTGACCACATGAAAATGCCATTGTTGCATCAAAGTTGGTACCGTCTACTCCGACTGCCAGTGGCTCTCCAGGGAATCTGGTGGTATAGGCCTTTCACATCATCTTCTACATGTTTTAAGCTGGAGAATCCAGAGACTGATTCTGGGACCTTTTGCATGCAAAAAAAACCCCAGATGCTCTATCTCTGAACTACAGTCCTTTCCCAGGGAGCCATGTTTAGTTGGATATAAGTTGCTTAAATGTACATAAAAGCTCCCTTTGATGGTTATTTTCCTATATAAATATGATCTCCATTTAGAAAAGCAACTTTGAACAGTGCCATGTTTAAAAAACAGAGCTCCAGTTTATATTGTCCCCTTCAGTATCTTTGCTGAGAAGCAACTTCCTATGAAATTGCAAAATAAACACGTTTTGCTGCTTTTAGACTCGATGATGTGTACTGTTACATGTATTTTTTCCTATACTGATAATATCTTGAGTAAAAAAATGATGTGTGAAGCAGCTTTTACCGCATAAGCTTTAACTTATTTAACAGTCATTTGCTCCTGGGAACACTGAGAAGATTTAATTCTGTGTGAGGTGTATGTACTATTAAAGAATGCAGAGCATCCTTGAACCACAATTCCCAGGATTCTTTGGGAAAAGCTATGACTGTAAACTTATATAAAGCTGCTATAAGCTGATAGTATTAATATGTCCCAAGGCACAATATTCTCATAGATGGACATGGGAATAGATCTGAAAGCTTACCTTCTCTGGATCTTCACTCCCGTAAGAAATTACAGTGCTGTCCTAACCACAGTTACACCCTTCTAAGCCCATTGCTTTTAATGGATTTAGGATGGTGTAACTCAGAAGGGCATTGTTAGCCATCTTATGTCATCAAAATGATATTGCACTGTAAAGACTTGTTTTCTAGCACATGTGCCAACTGTAGTACTGTGCCAGAGATGCCTATGGGACAAGAAGGAATAAACTTACTTGAATTTCATGGGAATTGTCTTTTTGTTCTGTAAAAAGCCATGTCTCTTGTAATGATTCTACTTCGTTCTTTTTTTTAAAAAAAGAGTTCTTGTTTCAATAATTGTGGAGGAAAGCTTAATAATGCAAGCCAGAGAATCTTCACAGCTCCAAAACCAGAAGGCAAATCAAAAGAGTCCAATTCTACCAGATCTTCTCTTTCGTTGTTCCACAGAAATTACAACTTTTATGTCAATCATGTGATTTCTTGGGCCTGACTAATGCTTTCTATTCTTTGGCTTTGACGCTGGTGACTCCATCTCATTTTTTTCAGTGTCATTGTCCTTGTAATGTATTCTACATTTCCATTTCTGCCCTTTTGTTTTAATATACCCAAGACCCTATTTTGCTCCAGCGGCTGCTGTGTTATAAAGAAACGTCTTTACTGATCTGAATTCCATCTGCCACTGGGCTGCCAGATATCCCAGTGTGTTTGACTCCATCTGGAGTTTCCCATAATCTTTCCTCAGTCTGATACATCCCGACTATATATGCCTGCATTGCAGTTTTACCAGCCATAATCAAGTAGCACTGACGGTGCAGAAGGCAGAACTACAGCTTACCCCTGCGCACACATGTATCCTGGCTTGTACATTTATAACAATGCTGTAAGAGGCTACAAGACTACCTGGAATCTGAGACAGTATCCAGCTGTCCAGAGGCGTAGCTAGGGAAAATGGAGCCCATTGCAAAATCTGAGTTTTGCACCCCCCCCGTATGAATGGCCTTCCCATGACCAAAGGCCGCCCTCCCCCACTATGACGAAAGAACAATTTTTTGCACCATGTCATCTCAAAGTCACAATCACATTATAGAACATGCCCCAACTCACAAATCTGAACACATGCTCCAACTCACAAATCTGTGCTCCCTAGTTGAAACAACATTGAAAGTGATGCTGTTTTGGGGAGGGGTGGAATCCGCCCTGAAACAGCATTACTTTTAATGTTGTTTAGACTAGAGAGCCCAGATTCTCCTTTTAAATCCACCTTAAAGGGAGAATCTGGGCTCCCTAGTTTAAACAACATTGAAAATGATGCTGTTTCAGGGTAGATTCACCCCCCCCCCCACCAGCATCACTTTCAATATTGGTTGTTGTGTGTTTTCCAGGCTGCGTGACTGTGGTCTGGTAGATCTTGTTCCTAATGTTTCACCTGCATCTGTGGCTGGCATCTTCAGAGGTGTATCACAGAGAGAAGTTTGTTATACACTTTGTCCAGACTTATAACAGACTTCTCTCTGTGATACATCTCTCTAGATGGCAACCACAGATGCAGGTGAAACATTAGGAACAAGATCTACCAGACCACGGCCACATGGCCGGAAAACCCACAGCAACCAGTTGAATCATCTGTGAAAGCCTTCGACAATACTTTAATTATTTTTAAATCTAGGGAGCCCAGATTCTCCCTTTAAATCCACCCAGAAGGGACCAGAATCTGGGGACAATTTGAGGGTGCCTGTTAGGGGAGCAATGTTTAATTTAGCAGTAGCAAAATTTCAGGCTACTTTCAGGAGACTATCCTGATGATATTACCCAGGTCTAGTGAAGTTTGGTTCAGGGAGTCCAAAGTTATGGACCCTCAAAGGGAAGCCCTATCTACTATTAGCTCCCATTGGAAACAATTGGGGAAGGGGCACCCCCTTTGGGGGTCCATAACTTTGGACCCCCTAACCAAACTTCACCAAACCTGGCTGGTATCAGCAAGAGACTATCCTGATGATACCACCCAGGTTTAGTGAAGTTTGGTTCAGGGGGTCCATAGTTATGGACCCTCAAAGGGAAGCCCCATCTACTATTAGCTCCCATTGGAAACAATGGGGGATGGGGGCATCCCTTTGGGGGTCCATAACTTTGGACCCCCTGAACCAAACCTCACCAAACCTGGCTGATATCATCAGGAGTGTCATCTGATGATAACCTGAAATTTTGGTACCACTAGTCTAAAAACCGCGCCTCCTGCCGGCCGACAAAGTAAAAACACAAAAATATTTTTAAAAATACATTTTTTATATTTGGCACCCCCTGCAGGCGTGCACCCGGTGCAACACGCACCTCCCCGTCCCCTGTTGGCTACACCTCTAAGAAAAGGGAAGTTTCTTAATTAATCTTGTATTTTGGTCAACATTAAACCCTTCTCCATTTTTGTGCTTCTCTTTTTTTGAGCAAGACTCAAATCCAGTGCACCTAAAGGCCGATTATACAGAGGCCAATTATGGCATCCTGGCAACTGAACCCCAGCATGGCATACTTCCTTGTGCCGATGTACAAGGAAGTTGCTGTGCATGGGAAGTGGAAGTGGCGTGTGGCAAACTTCCTTGTGCCGACGTATAAGGAAGTTCTGTGTGCCTGCAGCTCTTGCTGTCGGTTTCCCCTGCAGAAAGCAAGAGGACTTCAGATGCTTGCCTGATGCCGCAACAGGACAGAGAGGAGATAAGCTGCCCCATCCCTAATCGGCCACAGACTAACAAAATGTTCCAGAGTATAGGCTATCTGGAGTCAGACCTTGCTTCATCAGATATACATAGGAATGGTGTTGTATTGTAATGAATTAACAGAGTAACAATAGATCAGAGATGCGAATGAGCTGTTTTGTAGAACTTTACTAGATAACAAATGAATTTACGCTAAATATGGGAACAGCAAACTCCATCTATGCAAGTGCTCAGTCTGGATGTCTGTGCAGTCTGTATGTGCCTGTGGCCGTGTATGTGCCTGGGCACAAATCTTTGCTGCGTAGTGGAGGCCAGTGTTCACCGCAGCAAGATTTCTTATATGGGCATGTATTGGGGAGAAGATCACCACCCTATGCCACCACTGGCAAAGGCAGCCTACAGTGGCAAAACCAGCAGACACACACCTAAAGCTCTTCAGGAAATCCTGTCAGGCTTATTTTCGTTGCCACTTTGGAGGAAAAATTAATAGCTTTGCGAGGGGATTTTACTTTTTCCTCAAAAAACTGATTTGTCAGGTTGGATTGGGCACTCTTAAATGACTCCTTAAGGCTTATTAACAATCAAACAAAGATGGAACATTTATTTACAGATTTACAAGAATATAAGTTTCAGAGATAGACTTTTCCCCCCCTTAGGCAGGAATAATTTGATAAATCTTTTGATTTTTACAGTCAGTAAAACACTTTAGTTGTTACAGACAGATCTTTGACTCAGTTTTAATAAAACTTCCTTCACTAAACTACTTTCTTCAGGGAAAATCTTCCTTTCACAGATCTAGACTCCTTCCACTGAAGAAGAGCAAGCTCTGGGGTATCCCGCCTGGAACCCACTCCTGACTGTTAAGTAACACACACTCTCAGAGACTTCACTGTCCCATATCTAGGTGCTTTCTCCATAGAGACCTATAACCAAGCTGTCCATGTGATAAGTATTCCCTTTGTGCTGATGTTTCTCTTTGGACTTAGTCTCAGGTATCTCACACCCTTCCCAGTTGTTCCCTACAACTAGCTATACAGCCTCCTGAGCAGCTCAGCTTTCTGACTTTCTTTCTGACATCCCCTGTCTGCCTCATGAGTACACACCCTCTAGTTTTTATAGACAGCTGCAGCACCAGCCAGCCAATCAGGTGGCGCTCTGGTTAACTCATTACATTCCTTTTCACTGTCAGAACTGCACTTTAAAATTAACCCTTCACCTGCTGTCTGTCACAGGGCATATTTTCTGGAGCCCCACTTTCACTTTCCACTCTCTTTGAAGCAAATGAAACCACTTATAGCAGGATTTAAATCTTGCTTCTCTGCCAGAGTGGGACAGATTTGCCAGTGGGTGCAGCTTTGCCCAAGACCTCTTCCCTCTACCCATGGTCAGCCTTCCCACTCCCTTGCAGCTCTTCACATGCCTTCCCCCTCACTCCATCCCCTTTATGCTGTTGGCTCCTTCCTGCTTTCCTAAGTGCACTGATCAAGAGATTGATAGATCGATCTCTCATATGTATGGGGTGGGGAGAACCCCCATCATCACTAACATCTGTGTTCAGTCTCTCCACCAACACAACCTCAACACACAGCACAGTCTCAGTTGTCAGATTCCCTAAAGCCTTCCTCTGGCCCCCCTCTCCAAAGTGCACATATTAAGAGATGGAGAGAGCTATCTTTCAATACAAAGTAACAACAAAGAGGGTTTTTGCAAGGAACAGTACAAGCAGGCATCTTTTGGGCTCCACCCTACCTCCCCTGCTTTGCTTTTGCCCTCCCTGATGGCTGGGAGAACTTTTAAAACTTTATTTCAGGCAAGACTCTGTTTTAAAACTAGTCTGTCTCTTCTCTTGCAAGACTAGACTAGAGACAGAGAAATTCGAGGAGAACCCACTGTGAGCCCACTGCAGAGAGAACAGGCTC
The DNA here is from genome assembly GCF_021028975.2 of Sphaerodactylus townsendi. Taxonomy (NCBI): domain Eukaryota; kingdom Metazoa; phylum Chordata; class Lepidosauria; order Squamata; family Sphaerodactylidae; genus Sphaerodactylus; species Sphaerodactylus townsendi. The sequence continues at coordinate 144,393,181 of NC_059426.1, forward strand.
GACATAAGTGTTCCATACGTAATGGGCCTGTGTGTCCATCTCTCCTCTTTTGCTGGAAGAAGAAAGAGAGAGATCTTTCCAGAAACTCATGTGATTCTAGGCATGTGACTTCATCAGTTAACTCTTGATTGACTGAATGAAGCAGGGTCTTGTAAAATCCTAATGAATAGAGATCACTTATATCTCAGTTAGAAGAAGGGAGGGGAGATCAGGATGCAAAAGTACAGTACAGATTGTAATCTGCTTGATTACAGCAGGGTAGAAATACTTAGGGGTAGAAAATTAGCAGGTGTACTAGTGAGATAAGCATCCCTGTTCAGCACTGAGGGGGTCCATTGTTATAAATTTCCAAATGAACTCAAGTTCAGCAATATCAATTGTAATCTCCCTCTAATCAAACTTCTTTGTAATACCTCTCCCTCCTTCTGATTGGGCTGTAAGGACTTTGAACTCCCATTCTGACTCCAGGCATTTAAAGCCACCTGAAATTTATTTTTGGTGTACATCTGACAAATTACCTTGGAAGCTACAGCACAGTATGCCATAGCAGTATGAAGATGTATTTTATGTATCTTATTTTTCTGCATTCCTTTCTATGCAGCTGTAATGCCGCTAAGTCTTGGATCTGCAGAACCAGTTTAAAACTATTTGGCTGTTGTGGGTTTTCTGGGCTGTGTGGTTGTGGTCTGGTAGTTTTTGCTGCTAACACTTTGCCTGCATCTATGGCTGGCATGTTCAGAGGTATGTCAGATTTCACTGTGACATGCCCCTGAAGATGCCTGTCACAGATGTAGGCAAAACATTAGGCGCAAAAACTACCAGACCAAGACCATACAGTGTGGAAAACCCACAACAATCAGTTGATTCTAGGTGTGAAAGCCTTTGATGATTCATAAAAACTATTTAATTGTTTACAGGCAAAGTTGCACATTCAGGATTTCAGCTAGTTGACTGTGGGTTTTAAAAAACATTCCTTTCAGCTGCTGTGTGACTGCAGGGAACCAAACCTGGACCACACTAGTTAAGATAAGATAAAAAGATAAGATAAGAAACATGTATTGTCATTGTGCATGCACAACGAAAACAGCTTGAAAGAGTTGCTTGGCCCTGAGAGAAGGTAAATTAGGGTAAGAGTTGTTTGGCCCTGAGAGAAGGTAAACAGCCTTGCTCTGATCAAGCAATTTGTAAGATTGGGAGCCATTATTTAGGACAAAAGTGTTTGTGAACAGGTCAAGACAGTGGTGGATTGGACCCTTGGTGAGTTTGCACATCATCAGCCTTCCTTCCTCTTCTTATATCTGTGTACAGTGGTACCTCAGTTTTCATCGATAATTCGTCCGAAAGGAATCGGCAAAAATCGAAATCAATGAAAACCAAGACACCATTTCCCATAGGAATCAATGTAAATCCAGTTAATCCATTCGAGGCACTCCAAAATGTGCCTGGAACGGATTAATTGGCTTCCTCAAACCTCAGCCCAGAGGCAGAGGGAGCTCCTTATTTGGGCAGTGACTCCCCCTGATGTCACTGCCCAAATAAGGAGCTCCCTCTGCCTCTCCTGGCTGGGCTTCCTCAAACCCCAGCCGGGAGGCGTAGGGAGTGAAAGGAAGGAGGGGGGAAACCTTCCTTTTGCCTGGGTGACTTCCCCTGAAGGTGGGAGGGAGGGAGGGAGTGACGAAAACTGAGGCAATCAACAAAAACAGACAAATTTTGCCCAGAAAAAGTTGACGGAAACCAAAACCGATGGAAACCGAAGTCAACGATAACCGAGGTACCACTGTACTCTCCCCTATTGCTGCATGTAGGTGTCTACACATAAATGAAAATGAAGTTTGAGAAAACTAACCTGAAATTTTCTTACAGATTGCAGCTTCCAAGATAGTTACAATTTTTACCAGACCCATAGGCATAGCTACCCCGGGGGCAGGGTGCGGACCAGCACCCTGGGCACCCACCATTCGGGTCATGTGGGGTGCAGAAAATCACCCCACACCCCCTCCTCCTTCCTCCCTTGCCCTTAGAAAAGAAGCCTGCAGAAACAGGGTCGGATTGGGATTGTAAAGTACTTTTCACCATTCAAAATGGGTGTCTAGACCTTTCAGTGTAATGATATTTCAATAATAATTACTTCTTTTATTCATTTCACATATTTTATGATGCTTGCATGGTCTCTTAGACATGATTAATGTTTTCTCATATTTTGGGTTTGGTGGTGGTGGCTGCATCTCATTCCTCAGTGTCACTACAACGTTAATAAAGCTTGGCATTATTTGATCTTTTTGGTGCTATCTGGTCCTCTTCATATTAGTTCTCAGAAGCAGACTAAAAAGAAAGGTAGCTTTGAAAATCTCCGTTCCACCCCAAAAAATCCAGCCTATGTTTTCTAAACAAGAGCCTGAATTTAGCATAGTGTCAGGCTCCCTGGACCATGGGACTTAGTGAGAGGCCAGGTTTGAGGCTAGTAGCTGGCATTCTATTAGGGCATGTCCTGATCTATCTGTAAACTTTGCTCAGACTTCTGCAGTCCCCTCCCATCCCCACATCACCCCAAAAGGCCAGCCGGGTCCACGGGGCCCGGCAGAAGCCTTCCCTCCCCCTGCCATTTCAAAAGGTCAGCTGGGGCTGCGGGGCCCCAGCAGAGGCCTTCACTCCTCCCGCCATCCTTTGCCACCCTCCCCTACCCCTAGCCACCATCCCCCAACCCTATCTGTCCTTTGCCACCCTCACCCCTAGGATGCATGATAGTTGTGTTCAGACATGTGGCCAGGGGCTTGGGCTAAGATTTGATACTGATTTTGGAGGGACTTAGTGCAAAAATCGTAAGGATCCATGAGGATCCGTGTTTTCCAAGCAGGCTTTTTTGTCACTGTGGTACCATGAAGCGTGGGATGCATGATTGTTTTGGTTCTGCCTGTAGACTAAGACATGTTCTATAATTTCATGGTGGTTTCATTTCATTCCAATGCAAAAATCATATGAATTCATGAGGATCTGTTTAAAATCATCTGGATCCGGCTTTTACCCAGATTTGTGAGTTGGGGCATGTTCTATAATGTGATGGTGACTTGAGATGACTTTGAGATGAGTTCAATCCATTCAAAATGTTGAGGTGGAGTCCAGTTCAGTCCAGATATTTGATTTTCCTCTCTCCTCTGCCTGTGCACCCAAGACTGCAGCCCCCCGGACCCCCAGCACACCAGTTTGGACTCCAAACTTTCCAAGAACTTTCCTCCTCTAATTTCCATTCACTCCCTTTAAAAATATGCCCTTGCTGATCACATAGACGCAAACTATTATCATGATGTCTGTGATCAGGGGGCCTTTCCCCACTTACCTTAAGCCCCGCGCTACTCTCCTCAAGTAGCGCGGGGTCCCCCGACACTCCCCACTGTAGGGGCGGCGAAAACGCAGCCGCCCTGATGCTGCCCCTCTTGCGCCCCCTCAGCGCGCGGCATCCCTGGCGCTTCTCGAAACGGCGCCTTTTGATGACCCTGCGCTGAGTATGGCGTGCAGCAAAGGGCAGCAAAGGTAAGTGGGGAAACACCCAAAATCCCTCCCCCGCCCCTGAGGAAAACCAGCCAGTCACCCAAAACAAACTCCCCTTCTTTTCGTTTTGATATTATCTCCACTGTAGGCTGGGTGTGTTATAGAAAGGTGTCTCTCCAGTATGTTCTGGTCAGATGTGGGGGTAGTTATTATTTATTTTTAATTAATTGATATGCAATTGCTGATGTTCATAGTCCTGAATGTAACTTTGTGTTCCTCTCCCTGGGCTATTCCTCAATCGCTAATAGTGATTGAATCACCAATAGTGCATTGAAAGGGGGGGAGGGAACTAGGTAGGCACTAGGACACAAGCAGATCATTCTACAACAAAGAAGGTTGAGCTTGAGCATGTGACACATTAATATATAATTCTACTTTAATCTTTCTGTGGAAAAGCCACTCCTAATCTAGTTACAACACAGCAATTTGAGTGGGATTAAAAGTGAGTCCCTGAAGGTGTTTAGTTTGTATCTGGTCAACAGCCATGTTTTTGTATCTCATGAAATTATTCTTTTCTACTGGTTTGTCAGGGAGTTCATTAAAAGCTGTTTGAAAAGTTCTATTAAATATCTCCTTGTCCCTTTCTCTATTACTTCTGTGCTAGCATGTCCAGAAACTGTAATGAATTGGGGAAGGAAATGATTATTTTCTTCATTTGGCAAAAACTATACTATTCAGTGAGGTGATTTATAGCTCTGTTGTTAATAATTGTTTCAGCTTGGTTTATACATTATTGGTTTATACATTATTGAAGTGTGAGAGGCCTGGTGTGGTTCTGAGGCTAAACAGTTTAATTTTTTTTCACAGCTAAGCATAAAAGGTTTAAGCGCAGGCAATTGATGAACCATAACTTGAGGAAAGAAAATTAAGTTGAATAGGACTGCACAGATGATAGAGCCTAACCTTTTTAATTGAGGAAGAAAATAATAGATAGTGGAATTTTGATTAATACCCTGTCTTCTGCTAGCATGAACACTTCATCTTCTTTATCATAGCCTTTCAGATATTTCAGGGTTATCATAATATTGGTTTCTCCAAACTAAACACAGCCAGTTCCTCTCTTCTTTTAAAATAAAACATGTTAGAGAATCCACACATGATTCTGAAGTGTTGCCCAGAGTTCTAAGTCCTGGACTATTTTGAGCATCAGTTAAGCCTGACAATGTCTTGTTTTATGGGTATTACTTGCTGATTGTTGTTGGACCAGTGACTGACCAATATTGGCAGAATCACTTCAGGTAGCTTCATCTAAAGAAAGACAGTGCTAGTTGTCACCTTTATATTTAATGACCCTAATTAATTATTATTATTATTTTTACTATACTGGTCTCAGAAGTGGCTTCCTTAAGAAAACCTTTTCTTGGAAATATCTTTCTGGTTTAGGACCAAACCATTTTTTATATTTTTAAAATGTATCTTTGTACGTATTTCCTGCCCATCACCAAAGCTCCTGAATGGAATTAATACATTGATGAGCAAAATGGCTGTCTGGATGCATCTTTAGTCTCTCACTTTAATTCAATGGCTGTAGAAAGAATTCAGGACATTTTTTTAAAAATGACAATATTAACCCATTATTAGGAACCTGGAAGGAACCTGGAAGCACTGGCTGGTTCCGCATTGGCCAAAAACAGCGGTGTGAAAATGGTGTGAAAACGATATAAACCCTTTTACACTGTTTTAAACCCTTTTACACTATTTTCACACCATTTTCACACCACTGTTTTTGGCCCATGCGGAACCAGCCACTGTTGGCTTAAGCTGTAGTCATTTATTGCAACCTTGTATTAGCATTTTATTCAAGCAATAGCAAAATAGTGGGACTTTTTTCATGTAATAACTTGCTCAGGTAGTATAGAAGACACAAGCACGTGTTGATAGGATTCTGAATAATGATAGTCTTGTTCCCACTCTGGGAATAGTTCCCTCACTTAGCCTTGTATGTCTTATGCTGATGCAGCATGATCAGTTCTGTGGCCTGTTTTTCAACCTTAGCAGAGGGAATATGCCCTCTACCTGTGGGGATACTGGTAGCCAGTATTACTATGCAACCAGGTGAATCCTGGCAAGGCTCATTTGCATGCTGTTCTGTCTTTGTGCATGGGAAGGAATCATAGTGCCTGCGCTATGAAGCCTGTTTGGGGGTTATTCAGGATGTTTAGAGGAGATTTCACAGAAGACAACAAAATCATTTTATGGTTTTATTAGAAGAAGAAGAGTTTGGATTTATACCTTCCTTTCTATCCTGTAAGGAGACTCAGAGGAATTTAAAAACTCCTTTTCCCTTCATCTCCCCACAACAGACACCGTGTGAGGTAGAATCATGGAATCATAGAGTTGGAAGAGACCCCAAGGGCCATCAAGTCCAACCCCTGCAATGCAGAAATACATAATTAAAGCTCTCCTGACAGATGGCCATCCAGCCTCTGTTTAAAAACCTCCGAAGAAGGAAATTCCACCACACTCTGAGGTAGTGCCTTCCACTGTCGAACAGTCCTTACTGTCAGGATGTTTTTCGGATGTTTAGGTGGAATCTCTTTTCCTTCACCTTGAACCTATTACCCCTGGTCCTAGTCTCTGGAGCAGCAGAAAACAAGCTTGCTCCCTCACCAACATAACATCCCTTCAAATATCTAAACATGGCTATCGTGTCACCACTTAACCTTCTCTTTACCAAACTAAACATCCCCAGCTCCCTAAGTCTCTCCTTGTAGGGCATGGACTCCAAGCAGGTGGGGCTGAGAGAGCTCCGAAGAACTGTGACTAGTGCAAGGTCATCCAGCAGGATTGTAGGAGTGGGAAAAAAATTTTGGTTCACCAGATTAGAATCCACTGCTAAGGTGGAGGAGTGGGAGATCAAACTCCTGATTAGAGTCCACCTGGTGTTAACCACTACACCACGCTGCCTGGAGGTGAATCAGTATGGATTAAATGTTAGATAACAAGTCTCAGTCCCTTGGGTAAGTCTGATGCATTCCCATACAGGAGATCCTGCTTGATTTTATGTGTGTTCCCAGTGACCCCATGGATCTTCAATAGATTTACAAAACAGAAGCAATTTGGGCTCTCACAACATGTTATATTAGCAATGTGAGGAAGCAGAGGTCAAAGTGATCTTTTCTCCTTAAGTGTCCTCACTCTGCCCTTCCTCTTGCTTGGATTGGAGGTTAATTCTGGAGAACTATAGATAGCGATAACTGCCCACCCCTCCTTGCTGGCGGCAGATTTTTTTTGTCTCCTCGGCTGGAGACAGTGTCGAGGACAATTATCCAAGCTGCATAAAAGCTGTTTCCCTGTAATGTGCTGAACTCCCTGTACTGTGACAAACTGCCCAGCTGCTCTGGCTGCATCCCTCCCTCTTTTCCTCCATCTCATCCACACCCTTTCCTTTCCAGTTTCTCTTCTTTCTTTCCCAGACCCTTCCCTTCCCTTCGCTGCCACCACAAAGTCAGTGAGAGAATAAGGAGAACCACATAAAATGCGGTGCCCTCCGAGAGACCTTATGTGCGTGGGATGGTGCAGCAGCATCACAGACCCAATGTGTACAGGATGGTGTAGCCTCACAGCAGAAGTGCGATGCTCATTGTGAATGTTTGCCAAGAGGCAGAATGTGCTATTTTGTATGCTGTTGCTCAACAGATAGTAAGGAAGAATGAAATGGCTGCTTCTCCTTTTGGCTGCCTTGAGTCAGGCAGTTGTGAGCATCAGTCATTCTCTGTAACTGTAAAGGCTGCCGACAACAATTTTGTGTGCATCCACATTTCTAGGAGCCCTTACAGGCATCATTTCCCACACTGAAGGGATCATATGTGCTACTGTGGGTATCAGTGCACATTGGTCCCTTCCCCCCCCCCCCCCCCCCATAGCTGGTGGAAACCATAGCTGGAGTGATATAGCACTGCAAACTGCATTAGCTCTTTTGCTTCATCAGGGGTATCCTGTAAACAAAGGTATTTGTCCTGAGCCTGCTTCTTACCATAATGATAACTCAGAGAGTTCTCTAATTATTCTGGTGTGCAACAAAGGAAACTTTTTTATAATTGCATCTGAAAGCTTATGAAGTGAAACCGAACAAATAAATAGCATGAAAGCTGCAGCAAAATTGTTTAGGTAAACTGGTTGTGGTGGGTTTTTCGGGCTATGTGGCCATGGTCTGGTAGATCTTGTCCCACGGCCACACAACCCAGAAAACCCACCCACAACCAGTTGAATCCAGCCGTGAAAGCCTTAGACAATACATGGTTTAGGTAAAGTTTGAGAGGACTTTGAATTTTGCTTCTCTTTGTACAGGTTCACCTGCGTTCTGCAGCACGTCTGCGAGATCTGTGCTGTGCCAACCGAGGAACTTACATTAAAGTGGGACAGCACTTGGGAGCTCTGGACTATCTCTTGCCGCCGGAATATACCCACACACTTAAAGTGTTACACAGTCAAGCTCCCCAGAGCAGTATGCAGGAGATTGAGCAAGTGATACGGGAAGACCTAGGCAAAGAGGTATGTGGGACTTGTTAATTTGCCGGTAAAGACCAAAAATAGCTCTGACCAATTGAACAGATCAAGAATAGTAGACTTACCGTTCAGTTCTTCTAAGCCCACTGAGCTCAATGAATGGTGTGACTATGTTTAGAATCACACTATAAAAGTCTTTCTGGGCAGTTGTAGATTGGTGTGATAGAAGCACAGTTGCTCACTTGTGACATGGGTTACAGACATCTGTCTTCAAGGTTTTATCTAGATTTGCAGAGAGAATGTGTTTCCTCAGTGATGAGACCGGAGTATTGTCACTGCAATGAGACTGGAATATTTTTATCCCTTTCCCCCAGTTTCCATGTCTGTTGCTATTGAGCTTGCTATGTGATGTCATAGTCTTCTGCTGGGTAAGGCCTGTAACATTCTAGTAATGATCTTAGGATTGCCAGCCCTGCAGCTGCCTCTAGAAAAGATCAGGGAAAATTCTTAGAGTGTCTTCTATGCCATGGCATTCCCTCACTTTTGCTTCTCAATTGAGAATAGGAAACCAGCGTGGAAATTGCCCACTACAAATAAGTTAATGGTAAGCCTAGGTGAGTTACACCTCTTCTCTCCATAAACCTTTGTGGCTGAAGCTATCTTGTAACAATCTTGTGATTCTATCTTGTGACTCCTAGCAAGTTGGGGCAGGGGCGTAAATGCCATGGGAACATGTGGGAACAAATGTTCCAGGTGCCCACCGTTTGATCACATGGGGGGCGCAGGAAATTTGGGTTCGTTTGTATTTTTTGTATTTTTAGTGTATTTTACATTTTTGGCCAGCAGGGGGTCCAATTCTTCGGCTAATGGCACCAAAATTTCAGGAAATCCTCAGGAGACACTCTTGCTGATACCACCCAGGTTTGGTTCCAGAGGTCCAAAGTTATGGACCTACAAAAGGGGTGTCCCATCCCCCATTGTTTCCAATGGGAGCTAATAGTAGATTGGACTACCCTTTTGAGGATCCATAACGTTGGACTCCCTGAACCAAACTTCACCAAATCTGGGTGGTATCATCAGGAGAGTCTCCTGAAGATAGCCTGAAATTTTGGTACTCCTAGCTTTAACTTTGCTCCCCTGACAGACACCCCAAAATTCCCCCCTTTGGGGTGGATTTAATGGGAGAATCTGGGCTCCCTAAATTTACTTGTGAGTAAACCTGCACCCCAGTCGTTTGTTTTCCTCTTTTTTCTTTGTCATTTTTCCAGTCCCTTGAAGGATGCAACCAGGACTCTCTCTTGTCAATTTTTAGATCCAGTGAGAAATAAGAAGAAAAAGAAAGAACCCCCCTGCCCTCAAACAAAAAAAAACATAGTAAGGGAAGGCAACATCAGTAGGCCATTTTGCCTGTCTGCCTGCATCCAGTGTTCTTGATTACCCAGAGTTTGCGAATCCATTCCAAGGATTCACAAATCCCACCTATCAAATTGTGGAGGGGAGGGGAGGTAAAAACACCCTTACCTTCAACCAGCAAAAATCACTCCCTCAGTGTATAGTACTGGGAGCTTCATTAAGAACTGCTAAAACAAGGTGCCATATCCCAGAAATCATGGGTTTACAAACTTTTTGCTCTTGTGTGAACCTTTGGAATTCTGTAACAAGGGTGGTTATGTGGGTGGGTACAAACACAAAATGGCTGCTGCACAAGGTGGAGCAAACTACAAAATGGCTGCCACAGGAGGCAGAGCTAACCCATAATGATGAACCACAAGAGCTGAGAAGGAGTAATTAAAATAATATACCTTATAAGAGGAGTAAGAGAATAAAACCAATACTGTGGTGGCAGTTGCCACTAAAATAACGTTATTTTACTCTGGCAATGCTGGAGTGTATGGTTCTGACCTAAGACTTTCCCACTTTATATCCCTGCTTACTAAGGGGTGGGGGTCTCGCACTCAGCAGACAGGCCAGTTCAACTCTGATCACCATTAAACAACATCACCTAACCTGAGATTTTTCTGAGGTCCTACCTCTATTAATGGAGCTTGTATCTCCTATCGTTTTGCTGCTAAATTATTCCCACTGGCATTTAGAATCCCCTGGGCCTTACTCAGTACAATTTTCACCAATGGAATAAGCACCACTGAGGTTCTGGGTTCAAAACACACTAAAGGGCAAGTATAGTGTTGGAACAACTGCATGGTAATGAAGGTGGTCTGTTGCAGAGACATGCAGAATTCCAGGAAATACTACAAATCAGCTGTAAATACTCTGCCTCCAGACAGCGTTGTCTGCCCTTGCCATTTGCAAGCCCCCTAATTAACCTCAAGTGAAATAAATAAATAAATCACTTTAATAACAGCATAAATTCTTGCTTCTGCTGGCTTGCTGAGGCCACACAGTAGCAGCAATGGCTCTTGTCACCATTAACTCTTGGAGGCTGGGAGGCACATTATCTTTCAGGCATCCACCTTGCTTTCCTTATCTTCACTTATAGTGATGTTTCATGTTGCCCAAGAGGTCTGAGAAAGGCAGGGTATAAATAATGGTGCTGCAGGGTATATTAGGAGGAGCTAGTGGGATCGAAGCCTGAAATAGTGACAAGAGTGAATGAGGCTTTGTAATGCACGATGACGGGAAAGAGCAAGTTGGGGATCGTCAGAGCTGTATGGGGCTGTATGTTTTTAGTGGCACATACAAAGTTGTGTGGTCTCCCTGACTCAGGGTATAATTACCTTTACAGTATGGAATCAAATGATGTTTATCACCCTGCTTGGACAGGCAAGGTCATAGATGTGTTGTTGTACTGGGCTATTGCTAATTGTTATACAAATACTAATTGCAAACTGCAGGGACCGTAGAGGGATTGAGTAGAAGGAGGGGAGTGTAGCTACTTTTCTTTTGGGGCTGTAAAAATTACATTTGGATTCAGTTGCCCTCCCCAGCTACTTTACAGGGGGAAGGGCAGCTGCAGTGATGATATGACTAGGGATGATCCACTTTCTAGGCTGAAGAAGTTGGCCATTCTTGTTTTAAATTATCCCTTGTACTCTTGTGCTTAGAGTTGTAGAAGTTGAAGGGAGTCCCCCTCCCCTGAAATTTTCCTATGGTCAAAACAGGCTCCTGTTCTTTAAACGGAAACTGTCAAATCACACAGTTAAATATTTGTCCCGTTATGTCTCCTCTGAATGTCTTAGAAGGGCTCAAGTGTGCTCTGAGTGATCTCTCCCTGGCTAGGAGCTTTCTCAGTCCAGGCCACATTATGCTCCCCAAGTTGTAGCCCCATTCACATAACACCGTTACATCATCCGCTCACCGTGCACTATGACATCATCCACTGACATTACAATGTGGCATCATCCCCTGGCATTCAACATAACTGAAGCTCACTGGCTCATCTCGCTCTGTTGTCTTATTGCAACTGACAGCAACTCTCCAGCATCTCAGGTTTTTCTTAGCTCTGCTACCAAAGATTTTTTTAAAAAATGAGATGCTGAGGATTGAAATATGGGGTGGCCACATTTTTTAATCTTTCAAATAGGATATCATAGAGCTGGAAAAGATGAAGAAAGGGGAAACCCCAAAAGACCAAAGGGTTTGGAGCTTCTACCCTATGGGGAAAAGCTGAAGAATTTTAGGCCTGTCAGTTTAAAAAGGCAACAAGAAGAGGACTTGATAGAGGCTTATAAAACTACGCATGGGGTGTAGAAAGTGAACTTCCCTTCTTTCCCCTGAAGTATTAGAACTACCAATAGCATTGATGGTAAGTAGAATCAGGACCGACAAAAGGAAGTAAATTGTACAATGTGTAATCAACTTGTGAAACACACTGGCATGGGATGTGGTGATGGCTGCTAGCTTTGAAGGTTTTAGTAGAATATCAGACAATTTGTGATGGGAAGGGATGATCCTTGATGGGTGAATGGAGTTCTCCATGCCTGAAGGCAGAACGCTCTGAATTGTAGCGCTGGGGAAGGAGGTAGCAGCAGAGTAGGTTTTGGCCTCCAAGTCTCCGCTATGGAACCTCTTATGATATTTGGTGAGCTGCTATGGAAAATACGATGCTAGACTTTATGAAACATCGGTCTGATCCAGCAAGGCTCTTAAGTATGTATCTTCTATCTAAAGAATGAGGATAGATAAAAGCAATAAAGTAAAGAACGTGCATAACATAGATGGCTAAAAAGCAGATCTTATAAGATAAATCTCCTAAAATCCTTGATTCCAGTTAGTCCCATTGTAACAGATGATGGGGCATTGTAGAGTCTGCAAGGAAAGAGAATTCCATGGCTGTTGGGTAGCTGTGGAAAATGTCTCTTTACATCCCTTAGATAGAAACTCTTGGTTGATCTTTAGACATTGTTGCTGACCATAGACACTATAGAAAGGCCACTGGGTACCTTGGGCCAAACTTTGTGGCTATTATAGATTAAAAGCATCATAAGTAGTTTATAAGTAGCCAATGCAGACAGTGACAGTCAGGAGCATGTTGAGGTTAAAGGTGTTGGCGCAGAGGTAAAAAGGTAGCACCTTTCTGTATATTGTATATTACACTAGGAGCAAAAGCCCATTGCAAGGGAGGGGATGCAATGGGCTCTAGCAGGCATTCCCTCCCCTCGCAATGGTCTGAACTGTTGATGCTCTCTCCCCCGCCCCTCCATAGCACTTACCTTTACAGAGACCAGTGTGGGCACAGAACTGAGGTAAGTGTCAGAGGTTGTAACTGCTGGCTGTTGGGACAGCGGGAGGATCAGTTAAGTCTTGGGTGGGGAGGCTGGCTGCTTTGGGGGTTGGGTTTGATATGGAGGGCAGGGAGGTTGCTATGGAAAGGGTGAGGGCAGTGAGGCAGCAGACAGTCAACCGCTGCTTCTGCCTCGATGGGGGTGGGATTTTGGGGGTGGGGGTGATTTCTGGAATAAGGGGGGCAGCAAAGCAGTGTGTGGCCAGCCACCACTACTGCCTGGCCGGGTGGATTTATTTGGGGGCAGGGGACACCTTCAGTGGAGCTGTGGCTTGCCGCTGCAGTCCAGTTGAGGCCTGGGATGGGAGGCAAGGGCTCCAATCCTGGGTGCTGGACTCAGCAAGTTGAATTCAGCACCCAGGATTGGGATCGCTAAGGGATGGAATATGGGGAAACGAACTTGCAGCCAGTGAATGGACAGGACACACTTCCTGAGTCTAGCCCACTCATTGGCTGCGGAGTTGTCATTGCAACGTTCCATCTCTTAGCAGATTGTTGTTTAGAGATGGGTTTTACTGTTGGGCCCTGGTGCTGAAATTGCATTCTCTCTGCAATCCAGTATGGCCAAGCTAAGCCCTGCTCAGCATTATTCAGGCTTCCCTGACTGTTCCTTTTGCACCTAGGACTTCCAGTATGTGGGGAAAGGTTGAAAAATTATGTATTAAAACTCAGATTTTGGCTTCTTCTGGCTGTGCTTGTGTGGGTTTAGTTGAATGAAGCTTCTGTGGCAGAGGCCTTTTCTTCTCTCTTGAATACATTTTCGGAGGCCACCGAGCCTGTTTTCTTTCAGTGTTTCAGGAGCTAGAAGAAACCTTCCATGCCTCATTGATTCCCAGCGAGGCAGCCCGAATCCCCTCTCAGCCACAGACTTTTCTCTTAGCATCACTTCTCCTCTGAAGGCAGTACCAGGGTGATGTTGAATTTTAAAGAGACAGAGAGAAAATGACACAGGGAAATAGGAAGAGAGATAATCAAAGGAGAAGGAAGGAGTAAATCATTTGAGAAGAAAAGAGGAGGCAGGAAGGAGATGTTATGATGCTAAATAGGTATGGACTGAGATTCCTGTTGTAAATGGAGGATAATTTGTGTCTTGAGCAATGGATGTTTTCTCATACTAACAAAATTCTAAAGCAGGTTTCTTACATGTATTTTGCAGTATCTAGTATGCTTTGGAGAGAAATACAGAAATTAGTTAGGAATATGACTGGTTATAATCTCATGCTGATTTTTAACAGTTCACTGTTAAGACATTTGAAAAAGTAGAGTTTGGAAAGTACAGTCTAAATTGAGTTACATCCGTTGATATGTGTATTGAGGTAAAGATTAACCCACCTATATTGGTTCAAAAGAATCTGGGACATGGCAGATGTGAAAATTACATCATTATAGAAGGGGTGAGAACTTACTAATTCATTGAAGGGTGAATAATGTTTGTGTTTTAAGAAACAGTAAATATCATGACCATATATAATCTTACTAGTTAAAAATGTTATTGTTTTGATTATACAGACAATCAGTGAATCTGTGACTGAAGTTTCCTACTTGTATACATTGCTTTTGTGATTTAATCTATATATATAAAAAGCTAACAGTGACTTTGTTACTCATGCCCTAATGCGGAAACGGCTGGACAGATCGCCCCCAAATTTTCACATGATGTCCCTCCCTGTTGCAGGCAGGTAATCGGACCTTCAAATCGGCGAAAGTCCTTACCTGAGCCAGGTAAAACGTCTTTTCCCTGGCACCCCAGGCCATGAAGCTAGCTGTGTCTAACTGTCACCCTTAGAATGTTCATGCAGCATGTCTGTGGCCTGAGAGGTTGGTATGCCCTTACAATGTTCGCCCAGATGGCCAGAGATGAGCATTAAATTGTTGGCCTAGTGCACAGCGGAAGGACTAGGTGCCAACTCACCTGGGGGGGGGGTCTGCTGACTGTTACATGCCAATCACTGCAGACCCAGACAGAGAGGCTCCGACCTTTACAATTCTGCTGACTGTTACATTCCAGTCATTCTAGACCAGCATATGACCACCTTGCAATTTTCAATATCCTGACATAAAAACAGTAAATAGGTAATATTGTTAGGTAATACAAGTGGAAGTGAAACACATACACACTTTACCGTGTGAGACGTCAGGTGGGGTTTCCTCTCTCACATTCAGGTAACTTTCACTCTCTGTGCCTCACCCACTACTACCACACAACACACACACCCTCATACACATCCAGCTCATCTTCACACACCTCACTCTGCCCTCCCTCACATCCAACCACCACTTCCTCACCCATATTTGCCACAGCTCTCTTTTACTAAAAGCGACCTGGAGTTTGCCTTTTTCTTCTAAGAAAATCCGCAGGGTGGGGGCGAACCAACACTACTGGCTCCACTTCTTTTGCACATGGCCCTTTAAAAACCCAGGGAGCTTACCTTGATATGAGTGCCTCCACCACCCTGCCTCTGCTGCCTGACCGGGACAGCCTCCTTGCCCCAGTTCTGCCTTACCCAAGCCAGGACTGTGCGTGTCAACCAGCCTCATGGACAGCGGGATTCGCACTCTGATCAATTCCGTTGTGGAATGGAAAGGATTACCTTATACTAAAAAACCAAGACACCACCATATAACAATGTGAATTGAAAAGGGAAAGAGGGATTCTATTTGACTACCCCAAAAGGCTATGCTGGGGATCATTGGACCTGCATGGACATCTGTGTGGGTTGCGGACTGTGATGAGAAGGACAATTGCCACAGCAATGCATGGCCGGGCCCCACTAGTTTACAATAAAAATGTAAAAGAAATTTTAAAAACTCTGGTTGTTGTGAGTTTTCTGGGCTGTGTGGTCGTGGTCTGATAGGTCTTGTTCCAATGTTTTGCCTGCATCTGTGGCTGGCATCTTCAGAGGTGTATCACAGAGAGATGCCAGCCACAGATGCAGGCGATTGCTGATCTTCTCACTTTAATATGCAACTTATCCCTGAAATCAGGCTCCATCCCTGAAGACTGGAAGATGGCCAATGTCACACCAATCTTTAAGAAAGGATCTAGGGGGGACCCGGGAAATTACAGGCCAGTCAGTTTGACATCTGTTCCTGGTAAATTAGTCGAATCTATCATTAAAGATAAAATTATAAAACATGTAGAAAAGCAAGACCTGCTGAGAAAGAGTCAGCATGGCTTTTGCAGAGGCAAATCCTGTCTTACAAACTTACTAGAGTTCTTTGAGGGTGTAAACAGGCATGTGGATAAGGGTGAACCGGTGGACATTGTCTACTTGGATTTCCAAAAGGCTTTTGACAAAGTTCCTCACCAGAGACTGTTGAGAAAACTGAGCAATGAAGGAATAAGAGGGGAAATCCTCCTATGGATTAAAAACTGGTTGAGAAACAGGAAACAAAGAAATTGGGTGTAAAATGGGGAAGTTCTCACAATGGAGAGATGTGTGGGGAGTGGTGTCCCCCAAGGATCCCGTTTTGGGACCAGTGCTCTTTAACCTATTCATAAATGACCTGGAAGTAGCGGGGTGAGTAAGCTGGCGGTGGCCCAGTTTGCAGATGATACTAGATAATGTAGGGTGGTGAGAACCACAAAGGATTGCCGAAAGAGCTCCAAGGACAGACCTTGATAAGTGTAGATTGAGTGGGCGCAGGAAATGGCAAATGCAGTTCAATGTAGCAAAATGTAAAGAGTATTGATGCACATGGGGGCAAAAAATCCAAACTTCACATACACGCTACAGGGGTCAGTGCTTTATCAGTCACAGACCAGGAAAGGGATTTAGAAGCGTCTTAGTTGATAGTTCCATGGGAATGTCAACTCAATGCATAACAGCTGTAAAGAAAGGCAAACTCTATGCTGGGGATCCACTAGAAAAGGAATGGAATAATAAAACTTTGAGTGTCATGCCCATATATAAAAGCAGTGGTGCGACCGCACTTGGAGTACTACAATGTCCAGTTCTGGTCGCCGCATCTCAAAAAGGATATTGAGGAGATAGAAAAAGTGCAGAGAAGGGCAACAAGGATGATTGAGGGACTGGAGCACCTTCCCTATGAGGAGAGGCTGCAGCGTTTGGGACTCTTTAGTTTGGAGAGGAAGCAGCTGAGGGGGGATATGATTGAAGTCTACAAAATTATGCATGGGGTAGAAAATGTTGACAGAGAGAAATTTTTCTCTCTTTCTCACAATACTAGAACCAGGGGGCATACATTGAAAATGCTGGGGGGAAGAATTAGAACTAATAAAAGGAAACACTTCTTCACGCAACGTGTGATTGGTGTTTGGAATATGCTGCCACAGGAGGTGGTGATGGCTACTAACCTGGATAGCTTTAAAAGGGGCTTGGACAGATTTATGGAGGAGAAGTCGATTTATGGCTACCAATCTTGATCCTCCTTGATGTGAGATTGCAAATGCCTTAACAGACCAGGAGATCGGGAGCAACAGCCGCAGAAGGCCATTGCGTTCACATCCTACATGTGAGCTCCCAAAGGCACCTGGTGGGCCACTGCGAGTAGCAGAGAGCTGGACTAGATGGACTTTGGTCTGATCCAGCTGGCTTGTTCTTATGTTCTTATGTTCTTACCAGACCATGGCCACACAGCCCAGAAAACCCACAACAACCAGTTGAATCCGGCTGTGAAAGCCTTCAACAATACTTTAAAAACTCTCTTTACACATTACACCATGGATTTACTGATTTGCTTTACAATATGGTGATAGCTCCTAATTTGGATGATTTTAAAAGAAGTACATAAATTCATGAAGGGTTGGTCTAGTAATGGCTTCTTACAATAATACTTACATTTTAACCAGGTAGTGAATCTCTGGGTACCAGATGTTGGGGACATAAATCGGGGGAGGGTACCAACCTCATGCCCTGCTTGTGGACTGAGTGTGGCTTCTGTGTGGGTGGGAGAGACACATTTCCTCCTCGACCGCGTGAAGAATATTTTTTGTTGCGTGGCTGTGTGAATTGTTACACCAGACCTCCTATGGCACCATATCTGCGATGCATGCTTAGCATATTTCTCCAATGACTTCAGTTTCTGACAAATGACAATGACACGGCTGGCCTCCACACGGGCCAGGGCTTTTACAGCTCTGACCCTGGCCTGGGGGAACACTCTTCCTCCACCTGTCCGGGCCCTGTGGGATCTTGGAGCGTTCCGCAGGGCCTGTAAGACTGAGTTGTTCCACAAGGCCTTTGGCGAAACCAGCCGCTGAGTGCAGTGCCCCCTCCCATTTTTACCATCAGGAGGTCCCTTAACATCAGTGGGACCTGCCGTTCTTCCCTCTTGGGGAGGGTTTTAAAATTCGATATTTGCTGGATGCCGTTTTATTGTTTTACAGCATTAACCGTAGTTTTAATGGATTTTTAGCTTATAGCAAATGGAGTTGTGTATTATCTGTAAATTATTTATTTATATTTCCATTTGCTTCACCTGTTCTAGGGTTGGGTTGGGTTATTTGTGTGGGGAAGTTTGTGTTGTGCATTGCCTTGAGCCCTTTTGGGATAGGGCGGAATAAAAATCTAACCAATAAATAAATAAATAAATAAATAAAATTCTTTCTGATGAATTGGGGTCCAGTTTGCAAATACTTACGCCTCAATAAATTGATTAGTCTTTGAACTGCCACAACTCTGTTTTTCTCCCCTGCTACGTTTGTTGCATAGATAGTGAAAATTCAGAACATTCCCTGTATTGGAAGTGAATTTTTTAAAAATGTAGGCCATGACAGTTATTTCTCTGTGTATCCTGTCAAAATCAAGACAGTTCATGGCTCTGTGAAAAGAGCAACTCTGCTTGCGGGAGTTCTGCTCCTCAGTGGCCAGCAGATGGCCAGCTAGATCCACCCTGAATACGGTTTATTATGCAAGAGAAGATTTGAAGGCCTGGTTCGCAGAGACCTGGGTGTAAAATAGCCATCTCCAGTTAAAAATAAAAAAATAAAGGATAAACAATATTAATTATAGTATAAATAAATAATTTAAAATTAACATAAAATAAACATAAAGGGTAAAATAAAGGATTAAAATAAAATAAAAGATAAATAAACAATAAATTAAAAAAACAATATAATTTTTACTGTTAGCAATATGCTAGTGAAATTTGCTCTCTCTCTCTCTCTCTCTCTCTCTCTCTGATGCTGACAGATATGTTCCATTTCTGAATGCTGGTAGATTCAGAAAGATGAATTGCATCAATTGATTGTGGAAGATACTAGAGACCCATGGCCTGTGGATATAAAATGGGTTTTCAGGCAAGACTTCAGAAAAAAATATGGCCTCTGCTGCTTAAACTTTAGGTGGAATCTATCACTGCTTCCTCATTCTGAATGATGGAGATTGCACAATGAGCCTAATCCGCATAGGGGGGTAGTTGGCAGATGAGGACAGTGCAGCTGTGCTGCCTCCTCAGAGGTTCCCGGTGGTGTGGTGAGGAAAAATAAACATTGAACTTACTGTCCCTGCTAAAAAGGCCCCATCCAGCCCAATGGACTGTGCCTGCCTTTTTGCTGGCATTTATTTATGCTTGCAAAAGGGGACGTTCTTAAGCTAGGAGAGGAAGCCAACTAAAACTGTCTCCTCCCTGGTGCAGGCTCCTTCAGTGGAGGAGCGCTGTTGCAGCAGCTGTGATGGTGCCTGGGTAACACAGAGCTGTGCGGCTCCCTGGCACTGGTGTAAGTGACCCCCGCACCAGCAGAAGTGGTACTTACTGTGGTACTTACAGCCCTGGGGCCATGCCAGCTCCACAGCCCCTTCAATTCTTCCTGGTGGAGTGCACTGTTATTTTGATACATTAGAAACATAGTGTAATGGTGTCATATAGCGGTTATGGTGTCATATAGCAGTCATAGATTGAGATCTGGAAGACTCAGGTTTGAATCCCCACTGCTATGAAGTTCTCTGGGGGACTTTTAACCAATCACTGTCTGTCAGAATAATCTACCTTACAAGATTGCTTAGGGAGGATAAAATGAAGGCAGGGAGAATTGTGTTGTAAGATGTTTAGGGTTCCCTTGAGGGAGAGAAATAGGATACAAAATCTAAATGAATAAATAACACAGTCACTTCTCTATCCTCCAGGGTTGCCAACCTTTAGGTAGAGCTTGGCAATCTCCTAGAATTACACCTGATCTCCAGAGACAACAGATAAAATGGTTGCTTTGGAGGGTGGACTATGTGGCAATATATTCTGCTGAGGTTCTTCCCTCCACAAACTGGGCCCTCCCCAGCCTCCACCCCCAAAAACCTTCAAGAATTTTTCAGCCTCAAGCTGGCAATCTTACTGCCTCCAGTAGACATTATGGTATTTCATTCCTACATATCAGCTGAATTGCTGCAACTGTTGTGGACACAGCAGGATGACTTTTAGTGGCCCGTTCCTTTCTGTGGGAAAGCATCACTTCTGTGGGGGAGCATCTGGCTTGTACAAAAATTGAACCCCCCAAATGCTCTGTGTTGTTAGTGCATGTCCCTAAGCAACCTTAAGTCTGCTTTACTTAGAAACTGAATCTGGCAAATTATATATGCTACATATATAATTGAACATATCATTTTGCAAAAAATATCGTATTTTAAAACTGACATGTTATATGACTGTTTTTAATCCCGTGTTAACAATTTGTTAGTTATTAACTATTTTTGGCTGTTTGATGATTTTTATTCTTTTGAACGCTGCCTCAAGGAGGTTCCTGGAGAGGTGGTACAGAAAAATCCTAAATAAAATTTGCTCAGTTGTGATATACTGCTGTAAAAAGAAATGGTTTTTAGGCTGGAGGCAATTAATATTTCAGCTTGCTCAGTGGAAGAGCCTCTGCGTTGTGTGCAGAAGGTCCCAGGTTCATTGCCTGGCATTTCGAGTTAAAAATACCAGATAGTAGGTGACGCGAAAGACGTCATCTTGAGACACTGGAGAGCCACTGCTAGGCTGAATAGACAATACTGGCCTTGATGGACCAACAGTAGCCAGTTTAACAGCTCTTCCCAAGACAATTTCTTCCCAACAAACATGGACTTCTTTCTGTTTGGTTGCATTCAAAATTAGAAATCTTTGGTGGGTTTTCCAGACTGTGTGGCTGTGGTCTGGTGGTTCTTGTTCCTGACGTTTCACCTGCATTTGTGGCTGGCATCTTCAGAGGTGTATCACAGAGGGAAGTCTGTTACACACTGTGTCCTTCGACAATACATTAGACATCTTTGTTTGCGTCGACAGCAACCCACAGAGCCCTAAGCACTTCCTCTGAATCCAGTTATAACTTGCATTCCTAGCTGAACGTGATTGTTCATTAATAAGTTTTCCCTGAAGAAGAACATGTGCCTCAAAATGATGTTTTCTATTACAGCTTCCATTTTGGACATTTGCCCTTTCCGTGCAAATCACCAAAAACATTTTAAAAATGTTTCCAATCCCCCACTATGTGCACACTCACCCCTTCGAAATGATCCATGGTCACCACCATTACGGGATTTCTCCCCCTTTTTTTGAGCTAGATGTTGAATTGATGCTTCAGCGCTTCACAGCCTCATGCTGTGATTTTCTGCACCTTGTATACTCAATGCAGCAAAGATTCACTCCCCCCAAAATAAAAACAAACAAACAAACAGAAATGGTGCAAATAAACAGGCAAGGAGGAATGGAGTAAGCTCAGAAAATGGCACTGTGGAGGAAAGAAGTCCGGGGATGGCACAGAGGCATGGGAAATATCTTAAAGATATCGCAAAGGAACTGAAGATGTTTTTAAAACATTTCAACCAAAGAATCATTTTAAAAGAATATTGATTTTAAACATTTTGAGTTTGGGGGCAAAAACAATGCGGAACGCCATGGAAGAAGCATTTTATTTCCTGCCTCAAAATGTTTTTAAAGGTTTGTGCAGAAAGGGCCAAAGTTTCAGTTCTGTTTCCATTTTGGGCAATTTTGGCATATCAGGGTAAGATGTGGGAGATCTGATATCAGATTTCTAAACCCTTGTTAAACTGCAGGTGCCACTGCAGAGGTGATGGGACCTCAGGACTGGGCAGGGAGAGGGGAGGGTAACACTTCTCTCTGTGTCTTCTCCTGTTGCAACTTGCCAGAGGTGGAATTTTCCCTGGAATATAAATGGATGAGTATCCTGTGGGTTTGTTCATGGGGTTGAAATGCATCCTGTGTTATGTGTATGTGAAAAACTTGCTGTGATTTCTGCTTTAATATTATGTTTATGATTATTTTAAAATTCACCATCTTTCCGAGAGATATATAGGAGGGCATTATTTTCTCTTATTACAATGTTCTTCTGAGCTTGGATCAGTAGAATCATTCCTGATTCTATTTACCCTGCCTTCATCAAGGAACTATGGGTGGCAGACATAGTTTTCTTGCACCAACAACCATAAAGGGTAGATGATACTGGGAGAGGAGTAGCTCAAGGTCACCCAGTGAAATTCATGGCAAGACAGAATTGGATCTGGGTCTCCACAGACATTATATATCTAACAGCTACTTGTAGCCTTCATCTGTGGATATCTAAGTCCATGAATTGCAGCCACACCAACAGTAAAAAAGATTTTCCTGCAATCCCAAATTTGCAGAAAAATCTAAAACCTTAAAAAAATACATTGAGAGGTTGATATTGCCTCCAAAATAAAAAAGCATTGTCGGCACATATAAAGACTATGCACTTACTTTTAATCTTCAGAGCAGCGAATGCTGGGAGCTGTTGCAGGCCTGGTGACCGCTGACATCTTATGCTGCCACATCAGGTCTGGACTCAAAGGTGGGTGGAGGCAGAAGTGGAGCTATCAGGGGACAGGGGTGCGTATGTTGCACCGGGCACATGCCGGGGGGGGGGCAGAAAATGGTCCCCCCATGGCACCCCACTCCCTCACCCCCTATGTCCCCCCACCCCCACACTTACCTCATTGAAACAGTGCAGGCTGGAGAAGCGGCTTGTTCCCTTCAGGCTGAAAATGGCCTGGTTGGAACTACACTTCCCAGGAGACTTTGCGAGCCCCAAGGTCTCATGGGAAGTATAGTTCCCACCAGGCCCTTTTCAGCCTGAAGGGAACAGGCCACTTTTCCAGGCTGAACTAAGGTAAATTAGGGGAGGGCAGGCTGCCGCGGAGTGTGGGACGGAAAACACAGAGTGCGCACTGGGCACACTCTGGCCCAGCTACGCCTCTGGGTGGAGGAGCATGGAACTGTGCTTGGCTCAGTTATGGGGGAGGGAATGGGATTCATCCCTGTGACTCTCAAGGACCACCCCCCTGCCACTTTTCTGCCCCTAATCATCACACCTCACTGGCTGATTGATTGTATCCAGCCCTGAGGTAGAATATAGTTAGTTCTTGTAACATTCAAAACGAACACAAATCCTTGAGTGAACAGGTATACTACATCCATTTGAAATTGGAGGTTTAAAACAGAAGTGTACATTCCAAGTTACATGATTTGACACCAACCTGGATGGTCAGAACATTTAATAGATTTTTAAGCAGAATTTTTATGGCTGCGGGCAAAAAAAATAGATAAATATTGACTGGTGTATGTAATCTACCTTTTGGGGGAAAATGTGATAATGTGCGACCAGTGCCCAGTAAAATCTCAGGCGCCAATTTCTTCAGTTGTTAAAAACCTTGCTATGTTTCTAGTTACGATTGTGGTGAAAATCATCCGTCTTTCAGGAGCACTGCGCCAGTGGGGAATATTAGATTTGGAGGATCCCTCAAATCCTTCTCTGCTTGTTAACTCCCTCGTGTTACTACCACAGTAAACAATTTCTACTGAACTGGAAGGGCTATCATCTTAAGCTCAGCATCTGTTTTGGTTGCTTCTCTGCCTCATAACTGGGGGACTTCTAAATGTTTTTGTGATCCATTCCACACTGTTCTGTTCTGAGCGGTTCAGTTTGACAACTCAAGGCAATGAAGATGAGGATCATGAAGGAGAAACATAAAAGAGGAAAGGGCCGGACTGCTTCTCCCGCCTCCTTTCAACATCTCCCCCCCCCTCTCTCCCACATCTCTCTCTCTCTCTCTCTCTCTCTCTCTCTCTCTCTCTCTCTCTCTGCAGGCTTGTCAGGTTTTCCTAGCAGATATCAATAAAAACTACATTTATATTAAAACTAAAATGAGGAATAAAAAGAAAAAGCCTTCCACATATTTTTTCAATAATATGGGATATAAAAAGGAGATTTTTATCAATTATGAAAAAAGATTTCAGCCATAAAAAGGTAATTTAAAGAGCCAGAGATGGATGGCAGTGAGCATTAATGTCAGCCAGAACAAATGGGTACCCATTAGTCAACTGAAAGGTGGCAGCGCGCCTCAGTTTCAAGTCATGCTGCTGCCGCCACTTCTCAAAGCTTGCCAAGTCCTGTCGCACTTCCTAGAAGAGAGGTCTTTTGAGGGCAGTCTTGGGCCAGTGGCTTGCAGTACAGCCAGAGTCTGTAGCTGTTATGGTATGGCTTTCTGAAGACTGCTGTGTATGTCTCCCACAGAGAGAACTCTACATTCCATGTAAAGTTTGGGGTCTTCATGGCTGTCTTGGCATGCTGTTGTTCCAAAGTGTTTCTTGTCCAATATGAATATTTGAGGAGTTCTTTGGGAGAATAAATATATCTGAGAGAGGAAGAGTCTTAGAACACACTTCCTGATGCCCAGGAATCAACTTGTTATTTCTCTGGGCCCTGTACAAACCTTGTAGCACACTATCTCTCCTACAGTGACCCTATCCTATAGATGAGTGTCTCATGAAAGAACATTTTATTTTTATTTCTGGGATAACATGTATAGGCCATGCCTTGGTGAGGGACTGGCACCACGGCCTAGGACCTTGCTTAGATCCTGGTAAAATATACTCCTCTTCCCTCCTGTATTCCTGTACTGGATATGCTGTGGATTGAACCTGGAACTTTTCATTGTAAAAAAGGGTGGTCTAAAAAAAACGAAAAAAAAAACCCTTCTGTATTTTCTTCAGCTGAGCTATAGCCCCTCCCTGAGAAACAGTGAGAGAAGAAGCACATGACTTGCTGTGAGCTGGCTGAAGCATCTCAGTAGGTTTGCCAACTCCAGGTGTGGAAATACCTGGAGAATTGATGTTGAAGCCTGGTAAAGTGGGGTTTAGGGAGGGGATGGAGCTCGGCAGGGTATAATGTTGTACAGTTTACCTTCTAAAGTAGCCATTTTCTCCAGGAGGAATGGAATAAATATTGTAAACAAACAAATTGTAAACAAGTGAGTGATTTATGTAGTCTGGAGATCAGCTGTGATTCCAGGAGATCTCCAGCTAGGATGGCAACCCTACAGCTCAGGGATTTCTGGGGTTTTTTTCCCAGGAAGTCTTATGAGAGGCAGTGAATCTGATACCCTTTGGGCATGCCTGCTTGTCCCAATCTGTGCTCTGCTCATATATTTGTAAACAAAGCAAAATACTACAGAAACACTATAACCATCCAATCATATTTCCTCCAAAGAGAGCTAACCCAGGTACCCCTTCCTTTTGCAAATTCTCAAGTAGGGTATGTGCAACGATATATTTACACAATGATCAGTCATTAGTGGAGTTTGTGTCCTAACATCTGAAGTGATCGTTTTTAATCCACATGAATTTTAGTGAGAATGGCCCCAAGGGTGATACTTATTTTAGGATTAATTCATGTGGAATCAATGGTATAGTGCAGCATTGCTTTAAAAAAAAATCCTTAGCTGCTATAATGTTCAAAGCATTGAAAACAGAAATTGTCCAGTTTTCTTCCTGACAGTAGAGTTCATTCTTCTAGTGAATCTTGGTGACTGTTAAAGGGAAAAATTGTCCTCGAACTATTGTCTCTCCAGTTCCTCCCTCCAAACACACAACACGACATCCCCTCTAGTCCTTTCCCTCGCAGATCAGGTCCCTGTGGAACAGTCGTTGTGCTGGGCCCATAAGTGCAGTTGATTTATGTTAACTGTTGAAGATGATAATGTTGAATCTGTACAGTGCTAATCTATTTTTATGTTGATTATGAATAGGCCAGCTGTGCCTACTTCCCTATTCATAGAGTTTAGTGAACAAGCCCATTTTATAGGCTCAGCTCTGAGGGGAATTTGCATGTGAGCAGACGCTACTTTAAGGAGAGTTAAATGAACTAAGTTGCGCTGCTGTAGCCAAGATTTGGATCTCTCCGAAAAGAAGGAGTTGGAGGGGGAGAGAGCTGGCAGGAAAGGAGAGGGTGAGTCAAGCAAGCAGAAGAGGAATTCAGAAGAGCAAAGGTGGTTGCCTCTGGGGAACAGAAGGGAAGGGCAGCTTTCCTTGCATGCTTTGCTCAGCCATTCATCAGAAAGTGCAGTAGCTGCAATAACAGAAGTACAACCCTGAGGCAATCCCTCTGGGTAGATGACAACAAATGGGCAACGCAGGTGAAACACACTGATTTTACAGGGAGGGTCTAGCTTAGATATGCAATACAAAGCACGTTCCTCACTGCAGTTTGTTTCCTTGATGCTTAATGCATAAAGCACTAATCTGAATGGAATTTCGAGGAACATTTCATTCATTCAAGCCCACTTTTAGGGTGTTCCAGAGGAAGAATCACCCATGTTTATAGAGGACCAGAGCCAGACCTTCCTGCTAGAAAAAGGTGCTGCATTTCCAGCTAAGGTTTCAGAGAAATTAATGAGGTGGTGTTAGGGTTGCTAAATTCTATATGGGTCTTAGAGATCTCTTGTTATTACAACAGATTTCCAGACCACAAGGATCAGTTCTCCCCAAGAAAATGGCTGTTTTGCAGGCTGGACTTGATAGCATTGTACTCTACTGATGTCCTTCCACCCCCTAAACCCTGCCTCCCCAAGCTCCCCAAAATCAACAGGTATTTCCCCAACTCATAGCTGGCAGCCACAGGTGGGGTGGAGTGGCTGATTGGTAGATCATCTGCTTTGTGTGCAGAAAATTCTGTTTTAGATTCTTGGCATCTCCAGTTAAAAAAGATCAGGTAGTAGATCTGTGCAAGATCTCTGCCTGAGATCTTGGAGAGTTGCTACCAATCAGAATAAACAATACAGACCTGTGGTCTGACTCAGGCCCTTTCTGTACAGCAAATTTAGACTGGGTTATAGCCGGGACAAACAAGCCTGGCATAGCCCCAGGCCGTTTGCATGGCTGTCTGTCCCATGGACAGGTGTGCGCCTTTGCACGGAGTGGGGTGTGCGCCTTTGCACGGAGGTGCTTAAAAAAACCCTGTTTTTAAACGTACCTGCCTCTGAAGTGCAGCTATGCAGGCAGGCACACATGCTCCCCCAGAGCCTTCTTGGAGCCAGCAGTGCTTGTGTGGTTCTGCAAATGGGACCTGGGGGGGGGGGGGAACCCTGCAGCTGCATAAAGTGCCTTGCAGTTGTGTCGATTTGCTCGGACGTGGCTGCGAGGCACATTAAAACAAAAGAATTGCAGAAATTGCGATTCTTGAATAACCTGGGTTACAGGGGCGGGGGAAGGGGAAACGCAGAGCGGATTCACATTAGGAGCGGGATCTGTGCGAAGTTCCCCTCAAACCCTTTTTTAAAAAACTGGTGTTATCCCAGTTTAATTGGCCCGTGTGGCAAGGGCCTCAGTGTATGGTGGTTTCACGACAGCAGCAATTGCCTCATACCCACTGAAAGCTCTAAAATTCTCTCACCATGTCCATGTGACTAGGTGTGCTTTAAAGTCTAGGAATCATAAGCATCAAGAATGGACAATTTCAACAAGAATGGTTATTTCTAAATTCTGATATGTTTACATATTTATAATGGCATTTTCCTTGAATAAATAATAATTTATCCAATTTCCATGGTGACTCTCATGTGTAAATAAAAAAATTCAGCACCCAAGGTATAAGGTATACATTGCAGAAAAATATTAAAAGTATTAAAAATGCATGCACAGATACTGAGGAAGGGGAAGACACATGGAGAAAATAATAAAAGAGGTATAGTTGAACGGTGGCAAGAAAGAGTCCCCCCCGCCTTGAGCTCTTACAGGTCCTCTACTTGTCACTTCCAATTTATTTTCTTCCCCTCCCTTTAAGCATCATGTCATGTTTAGAGTAGACCTATACATATACCAGATGTTCTTTGAAGGGCCAGTCTCTATAGAAGGGGAAAGGAAAAAGTCTGCTGGCCACACCCAGAGCTGGTCTATGGGTTTTTGATGTCCTAAGTGATTGAGGAACTAGGTATCCTCCCTCAGTCTGCTAGACTCCCATGCCATAAACAGGGTGTCATGGAGCTGAGAAGGTGGATGACATCTGCGAGTGGAAGAAGTTCTTCACCCCTCCCTGGGGTTGGGGGAAGGCAGGCTGAGTATACAGGCACTGGAAGCTTCTGAGCCTTCGGGGAGGGCGGTATACAAATACAATAAAGAAATAAATAAATAAAGCTGCTGCTTGGCTGCAGCTGCATCAGTGTACTATAGAGGCTGAGTGCTGCTTGCTGCAATTTGACAACTCTAGGGCCCTGGGAGAAGCCCCCAGTTGTCCAGCTGCAGTGGTAACACAACATGGCATGCAAGGGTGCTGCTTTTATGTTATAGCCACCACTCCGGGTCTGGAGGAAATGCCCATCCAGCTGCAGCATCAGCAGTGCAGCTTGGCACCTGGGACTGCTGCCTGGTATGGTGCCATATCCAGTGCCTGGAGGCATTAGGGATCTGGCTGTATTGGTGCAGTGGTGCAGTAGCACTAGGAAATGCTTCTTCCTAAGGGGCGTTGCTGATCTTGCATCCTTGCTGGAGGGTGGGTATGGCGCCTCTCCATATCTGGGGCTGAATGGGCCCTTGGTGGCTGTCTTGGTATGCCTAATGGGCTGGCCATCCCTGGTTTCTAACTCGAGCACAGTACTCTACACTGTGTTGGGAGTGCCACTTTTTGAACATTCCTGATCATGGGGATGGGTTCTTTATAAGATCAAGAAGGTAGATCCAGTACTTGCTCTTTCCCCCCCTCTATAGTCTTTGGACTTCTCATGTATATATTGCTATCTGCAGGTGGGAATTCCAGCCTCCAGGTAGGATCTCTTGATTACAGTTTATCTCTAGACTACAGAGGGCAGTTGTCCTGGAGGAAATAAATGCTTTGGAAGGTGGAGGTATGTCACTGAATCTCACAGAAATCCCTGTTGTCCCTTGGGGGTGGGTGGGTGGGATTTGGCAACCCTATGTACAGGGCTATACTATTATATTCTATTCACATTTATTACTCGCCCTTTACCACAGTCTCAGGGCGGGTTACAATAAAAACATAAAACATTTAAAATCATTGCAGTAAAAACACAATAAAACCCCATTCTAAAAACCCAGACAAAATCTAAAATCTCCCACATGAACCCCACCCACCCACAAATCTCTGGCAGCCATCCACCCACAAAAAAGGGCTAATCAGAACTACTTAAAAGGGGACCCACCCCAAAGCATGCAGGTATAATTATTTTATATATTTTGTTGAAACATTTATAACCCTTTTTCTCTAGGGACCCAGAAATCTTATAAAAATAGGGGAAAAACCTGACCCAGTATAAATAGACCAATGAAAAAAAAGAAAGCAACAAATACAATTCTGGTCTTGGGCAGCTCTTCGATACAATGGCTGACATGATAACACAGGCTATGAGCTTCAGGCCCTGCTCTCAGAGGAGGTTCCCCATTATTTTTATGAATGAGTCACTGCTCTGAGCATGCCTGCAGATTGCATAATGAGCAATGATGATGAACCTCTCCTGAACTCTGCTTCTTCAGAAAAGATGCGATGATCCAGTCAGATCTAGTGTAGAGATGCAGCAGAAATCCCCGTTCTCAGTGGAGGTAGACTGGGGTCGATTCCCCACTAAAAAAATGAATGTAGATATAAACCGGTTTGGGAAAAACCGGGACCTTTTCAGCACAGTTTCAGCATCCCCACTGCAGCTTCTGCCCCACAAACGATCCTTGTTCCCAGAAACGCAGCAGTAACGAAGGATTCCCCGCTAAGGTGGATTAAACACACGATCTGCTTAGGGGCTATCCTGATTGGCTGTTGCGTTGTGTTGGGGCGGAATTTTTTTAATTTTCAAACTTCCAGATCCATGTCTTTGTGAGCATGCGCAGAACGACCCTATGCAGAAATGAAGAAACGGGCAATTAAAGCGAGGCCCTGTTTCCGCGCGCCTCCATGTAGTCGAATCCATGTGGATACAACGTGTAGCACTGCTTTGTATTGCCTTCTACTCAATCAGTCAAAACTGACCCCATGTTGCTTCGTTATCCATGTGGATCTCTGGTCCGCGAAATTTTTTTAAAAAAAGGCTGCATGTGCATCGCGCACAGCCCACTGCGTTCTCATTGGATGGGAGGCTCCACGTCACTACCAGCGGCGGAAAAAACGAATCCGGATTCACCCCCCAACTTCCCCCCCGTGCCAGATTGCCCATGCGTTTTTTGAAAAGGTCTACTTTCTTGCAGGTTCTAAAATAACATGTGCTGGGGGGTGGGGGAGTGCCAGAAACGGGGTGAAAGTGTGTTGGGCGTTGGTGCAGTGGGGAGTTCCGCCGGAAACCTGGATATTTTGTGTGATGAGCACCGGGGAGGGAATTGACGTGGGAGGAGGAAATCACAGTGGTGTAAATTTTGCAGTCAGCAGATAACCTCCCTTGTGTCCTCCTAAAAGACTTTATTTAATCAACTTGCTTTTTTCCCTGGCACACTGGCTGTCCTTTCCTGGAACACAGTTTGGGCATTAGTACTTGGCTGGATTAATGCAAAATTGGTCAGTATTGATGGAGCTTCTCTTTTCTGCCTGAGAAGCAAAGCCACTTCCCTCATCGAGATAAGACTGTAAGAGGGAAAGCTTTGTGTCACTGAAAAGTGAACAGTTTCAATAAACAGTTAATTAAAAAAGCAGTTTATCCAATCTATCATCAGTATGTGATTAAGTAGGATTAATTAACATAAGCAGCCCTGATAAATGGCTTGTTTTGGTTTGGAATTATTCTTTTTTTATAGGTGCTTAAAAAAAATCTTGCATACCTGTTACTATGGGTGTGGTTCTTTCTTTGTTGTTGTTACAGAGGTTATACAGTATTACTGTCCTGTCATCAATTTTAATTTTACCTTTTGCTGCTGCTGCTGCAGCTGCAGCAACTTCTGTGACCAAGGGATTTTTTGAATGTTGCATTCCGCATGTGCTTATGAAAGCTTTTAGTGTCCAAAGCATTGCACATCTTCTCATCATGTGCATTTGTCCAAGTGGGTACAGATACTTTGGGATCACATTTGTTCTGTATTAGCCCAGTTGACTGGCACTAAGCTTCATGGCCTGAGAGTGGAATCAGATTCTCCCAAGTGTCTGCAAGATGCTGGCACAGAGATCCTGCATGCCTTTGTGTCGGTGCATGTCATTAATATTAACCCAGTAACATGCCACATAGCTATGTCCACAGTGCAAGCAGAGCTCTGCCCTTTTATGTCCATTGAAGTCAATGAGCTTACAAGGGTGGAACTCTGTTTAGGATTGCACTATTATCCTCTTTTGAGGAGCTTGTCATGTAGCATAGTGTTCAAGAATTGAATTTGGGGATTTAAGCAAAAGTGAGTAACCATGTTGTGTGTGGAAAGTGCTGTTAAATCGCAGCTGATTTATGGCGACTCCAGCAAGGGGATATCAAGGCAAGTGATTAAGCAGAGGTAGTTTGCCATTGCTTTCCTTTTCCTTGGCAGTTTCCCTTCCAAATATCGACCCTGCTTAGCTCCTGAAATCTGACGCGGTCGGGCTATACCATGCTGCCTTCCCTCCTGAGTAACCATGTTGGTCCATAGCAAAATCTAAAACCAGAAGCCATGTAATCACTTTTAATAAGACCAACCAAAACAGTGTAACAGCAGACTGGCAGTGCAATCCTTCTAAGTGTTATACCCTTCTAAGCACATTGACTTTAGTGGCCTTAAAAGGCAGCTCAGGACTGCACTGTTAGGCACTTTCTTGTTCTGGGATTTCCTCATCAGACTGGAGTTCACAGCAAGGCCTTGTCACCTTGGGTATTTTGCATCCCTTCTCCTCCTCCTGATCAGGAGCTGCTAGTGATTTGGACCTCCTGAGGACGGGCAATTTGTTCAGCACTGAGGGCCACAGTGGTAGCAGAGCAAGAGCTTCAGGGCTGCAACTTAATTACGTGTCCTAGTAGTATGTAATTAATGTAATTTGCATATCACTTTCCTGAACATAATGGGTGTTAGAAACCCAATGAGTTTTATAAGCTACACATTCCTTTCTGTTCTCTCTCTTTCCTGACATAATTGAAAATGTACAGCTGCCTAAACTAGAAGCATTAAGATCCTCAGGGCTGAGAGCAAGGGCATGCGGGCATGTTTAGTTGCAGTTTCATTTGGAGATGCACCTTCATGAAGGAGCCTTCACACTTGAAACATCATACCGCAGACAACTCTCCCATGCCCCATCAGAGCACCTCCAACACCATAGCAATGGAGGCAATTCACACATTCAGCTACATGGTTTGACTAACCCACATATGGGGCATGAGATGCAGGGTTGTGTGAATTAGCTCTAATGAGAACCTAAAGGCTTCTAAATATTATCTCTGAGGGCAACACGTAGCTTACCCTTCTACAATGCTCAACAATTAGTATGTGCCATAAATCCGTACAAGAGTACAACAATCCAACAATAAAATATAAAGCTGGTACTTGTTTCCTTTCAGCTGACTGATAGCGAAAACAGATGTATAGATTCCAGGTTCACAGGGTAACTGTCATGCATAGGTTCAGGGTGGGTCCTCAGGCCTTGTGCTTGCTCCTCTCTCCCTGTTCCAAGTTGATTTAAGAAAGCATATTAAGAGATAACCTGGATCGTTCTCTATAGAATGTTGGTGTATAGCTGTAGAACATAAGAACATAAGAACTAGCCTGCTGGATCAGACCAGAGTCCATCTAGTCCAGCACTCTGCTACTCACAGTGGCCCACCAGGTGCCTTTGGGAGCTCACATGCAGGAGGTGAAAGCAATGGCCTTCTGCTGCTGCTGCTCCTGAGCACCTGGTCTGCTAAGGCATTTGCAATCTGAGATCAAGGCAGATCAAGATTGGTAGCCATAGACTGACTTCTCCATAAATCTGTCCAAACCCTTTTTAAAGCTATCCAGGTTAGTGGCCATCACCACCTCCTGTGGCAGGATATTCCAAGCACCAATCACATGTTGCGTGAAGAAGTGTTTCCTTTTATTAGTCCTAATTAGTCTCCTCTCCAAACTAAAGAGTCCCAAACGCTGCAGCCTCTCCTCATAAGGAAGGTGCTCCAATCCTTCAATCGTCCTCGTTGCCCTTCTCTGCACTTTTTCTATCTCTTCGATATCCTTTTTGAGATGTGGCGACCAGAACTGAACACAGTACTCCAAGTGCGGTCGCACCACGGCTTTATATAAGGCCTTGACAATCCTTGCAGTTTTATTATCAACTCCTTTCCTAATTATCCCCAGCATAGAGTTTGCCTTTTTCACAGCTGCCATGCATTGAGTTGACATTCCCATGGAACTATCAACTAAGATGCCCAAATCCCTTTCCTGGTCTGTGACTGATAGCACTGACCCCTGTAGCGTGTATGTGAAGTTTGGATTTTTTGCCCCTATGTGCATCACTTTACATTTTGCTACATTGAACTTCATTTGACATTTCTGCGCCCACTCACCTAATTTATCAAGGTCTGTTTGGAGCTCTTCGCAATCCTTTGTGGTTCTCACCACCCTACATAATTTGGTATCATCTGCAAATTTGGCCACCATGCTACTCACCCCTACTTCCAGGTCATTTATGAATAAGTTAAAGAGCACTGGTGTAGTAATGCACTGCTGACCCAGCAGCACCGTGGTAGAACGTTGGGACGCCAACGGACCTACGGCCTTGCTGGTCGCGACCAGACTTCTACCTCATCCCCCCCTATGAGTCACGGGACATGAGCTGTCTGGCTCAGCCAGCGGGCGCAGGGACAATGGTCTTGCCCCCCGATGAGCATTAGGCTCGGACGCCACGCCTTCCTCAAGACGTAGCCAGGTGAGATCATGCATCACATGATGATCTCCAGGTCTCCCGGCCTCCCCGCCATCTCCACCCACCTCCTTTACACGCCACAATGAAACCCTAATAAAAGGTGCCAGAGATCAGCACAGGGCAGAGTTGTCAGGATCAATAACCCGCTGCCTGTTGCTGACGCCTCCTACCAGATGAAACCTCCTCCGTTCACCTATTCCTACGCACGACCCTGCGGGTTGACTACAAGCTGGTGCCAAACCTGAATTCTAACCTCCACCTCTGCTATCACGCTTGGGAGGGCCTGGCGGTCGGAAGTCCGCTGGATCGGCAAGATTCAGGGACCACACTGCTGCATCGCCGTCCTCTGGATCGGGCGATTCAGAGACACGTCTCTAGACACTTCTCGTCCGGCGGAACACCGGTGAGTATGGAGCTTGCAAAGCAGGGCTTATGACAAGCACGCGACTTAACTGAAAGCTGCTAGCTAAATGCGCAGGGTCCCCGTGAAGAGAAGGGAGCGCGCAAATTGGTTGAGGAGATTGAAGCTCAGTGTCCATGGTACCCAGAGTGGGGGACATTGAATCTATGACTGGGAAAACATCGGCGCACTCTTCGCGATAGAGCCTCGCTACCGATGTCGCTGCTACTGACGGAGACAATGTTATGTCGCCATCAGCCTGCAGACCTATGGTGGTTCTGCTGTAGGTCAGCCTCCTTTCGATCTTTCACCTTCAATTTCAACCCCGAATTTTCTCTATCCACTAAATTGACGCTTCTGTCCTCCTCTCTGCCCCTTGCTCCTTCTCGGGCCATTCCAAACTTCTCCGCTGCCTCGGCCGCCTCTCCCCTTGCTCCTCACTTCATTTTCCTCGAAGCCGCTGTGACCTCCTCGGGCTAGCCACGTAGCTGGCGCTGGTTTCGAAATCTCGTGAGCGACTAGCCACGATCTGCAGAAGAAAGAAACCCTGACGGAAGACGGCGTCGAGTCCTTGCATTGTGCCCTGTCCACTTCACAGATACCGAGGGGAGGATGGCATAGTTCGCTGGTTGTCGAAAGTACCGCCTTGAGCTATAATATCCTCACCGAAGCCCGCAGCGGCGCGGGACGGGAGTCACCAGCCCATATGAGAAGCATGCTCGAGGTACAGCGAGGAGTCACTTAATGGTTCCGGACGACTGGAAGACCACCTTCCGTGATGCTCCTGGAGCGCCCGGCCACAATTTGTGATCTGGGAGAGCGAAGTTCCTCGGCCAGCAATGCCTTTAGCAGGGCAACCGCTTCTCTCGGCGGCGCTTCACGGCTCCTCAGCTTTACGGTTTCATGCTGCCAACCCCAACGATCAGATTGTCCTGCTCTGAGGCCACCTTACGTCGCCTTCTGAGTGCCTTCTATAAGGCATTTATCAAAGTCCCCAATGCCGCCAGCCAACCCAGAGTTTCTCCACCATCCGCAAACTCCCAAGAGCTCCTACGCCGAAGCTTGTGAACAGGGCTCCAGGAGGCCCTCAAGAGGCAGGTTGACAACGAGGGAGGCCCAGGGCGAACTCTAAGCGCTCTTGCCAAGGAGAACGCCTCGCTGAGTGCCGCAGCGAATCACAGGCCTAGGGAAGGAACCCCGAAGCTGGCCGACATGCTCAGAGCTTGCCAGGATATCGGGTCTTTCGGCCCCATCAAGCCAGCCTTCTAGTCGCCGCTGCCATGAGGCAGCCCCGAGACGAGTGTTTCACTATGTAAGCTTAGACATTTCGAGGAATTGTAGGCTGCCCGGGCGTGGGGGGCTCTACAACTCCTGACGGAGGAGGGTCTCTCCCAGAGGGCTAAGACCCCCAGGAAAGTCTAGGGCCGGGCGCCTCCAATGCTCGCTGGGAGGCCCTTTCCGCCGGGCATCTCCCCAGCCCGGAACCAAGATCCGCACCTCAAACCTCTTCTCGGGAGCTCCCCATGAGATCTTTCTGGCTGCTCCAGCTCAGTATAGTGATCCCATCCCCACGGAGACCATTAGGGCTGGTCTTGCCAAAAGTTTCTCCACAGCTGAACAGGGGTTGTTCATCATCCCAGGGGTCATCGCCCCCATGCACCAGGGAGCCATCCACATCCAAGTATGGACAAACATCCCAAGCAGAGAAACTGCCAAGTTCACCTGAACACTCCTGCCTCTGGTGCTCACTTGAGTCTAATCTAAGTTCAGCTAATCTAAATCTCGTTGCTCGCCCCCCCTCTACGCCTATACTTCCTGCTCTGCTAGCCCCTTCTACTTCCAAAGTCACCATGCCTCCGCCAGTGCTCCCCAGAATGGCACGATTTCAAAAATTCTCTGCAGAGTCCACAGTCACTGAATTGCAACAGAAAGAAATGCTGGACGGAAGAGGACTGCCGCTTTGAACCCTCCTCAGAATGCCCCATAGCCACCCTACAGGACAATGAGGCATGGAAAAGGGAAGATGCTTCACACAATGGCCTTAAGCCAAAAGTCCTTCGTGAAGAAGAAGCCCCCTTTGGCCTCTCCAGCTGTAAGGTTCAAACCAGATCTCATAGCCTCTGGGCGCCTGTGCAGCCTCCTAAGCTCAAAGCTCCCAGTGGCAGCAAAATCGCCAGTACCTCAGAGAGAGCAAGATCTCAAATCAGAGTTGTAATCCTCCTTGTTACTTTATATGTGCTCTGTATGCCTATGTATGTTCTGTATGTCTTGCCCTTTCAAGAGACCCCTAAAGTCTTCCCTCATAGGGGATTTTTCCATTGCTTCTAAAGCTATGCTCTTGTGCTTCAATTAAAATTTTTCCTTTTCTGATTATGTGTGCCAATGCCTTTGAAAGGCTTCGCTTCATTACAGCATCCGGGCTTTAAACGGGACACAGCTTCGTGCGTGTTCCCCAGGATACCGATGGGACCTGCTTCAAGCCGCCTCCATCTTAGTTTAAACCTTCAAAACTTTCTTCAAACCTCTCCTTGAGAACCTTTTTCCTCTCGTCCATCTGAGCCTACACTGCCACATTGGTATTGGGCGCTGAAGTTTACATATGAAGCGAAATCATTTCATGCTCCCACATTCTCTGCTGAGCTCCTGGCTAGTCACAGTGCCAAGGGGTCTCTCAGCCATTACCTATCTTACACAGCCTCCGCTGTGAAGGTAGGGAAGCGAGCTCAAACCGGCCAAAGTCCCCTTTACTACGGGAGGGAAGGTAGAGCTGACTTCCAAACCCTTCCCCCCCCCCCCTGCCTTCCTTCTCTGCACACCCTCCCTCTTTCTAATGGGCTGACGCACCCCACCTCTAGATCTAGGATCTGATAAAGGGCTTTTTGCAAACCCCTCTCAATTTGCTCCTATGATCAAACCTCAAGCCCAGGAACTGTTTTCTTTGCATCTTCTCTACATCTTTCCTAGAGATGCTATTACGATATGACTATAATTGTGAATTGTTTAAGTTGCTTTGCAAAAAACCCACACCTTAGACGGTGATTGGGATTGTTTTACAAACAAACATCCGACCTGGATATGACCTCTCCCTTCTCCTAAGCCTTCTCAAGTACTCCCTGCCTTGTATCTCTTTAACGCTTTGAATGTTGCAAGTGATCGTTATCGGAATGGGCCAACTGGCGCCTAACGAAGCTTGGCCAAAACTAACGAAAAGAAAGGGGAGTAGTTCCCCTTACTGACCTAATCAAGGTCTCATCCAGCAGACCATATCCAAAGTACTCTTCTCTATTCTCTATCAAAAAATTGCCCCCCCCCACTCAGGGCTTGGGCTTTCCATTGTCATCTATAAGAACGTAATTAACTCAGCCAGCACGCGAAAACCCTGGGGAAAAGCGTGCCGCTGTTTTTCTCTTCCATACAGGAGTCCAGCCCGCCATGCCAGACCAGCCCCATCCCGAGATGGAGCTGGCCTCCCTGGAGGATCCGACCCCGCCGCCTCTGTCGAGGGCCCGGATTGCCCCAGCCTGGGCCGAGATGGGAGGGACCTCTGGAACCAGTACACCCATTCTTCCACGGAGATCGTGAACCCAGGCTGCCATTCGCCAGCTATGGCTCAAAGGTTGACGCTGTGTGTCGCTGCTCCTCATCTACAGCCGCCATTCTCTCCCTCTCTGCCGCCCCTGGCTGAAACTTGGAATTGCAGCCAGGAACATTCCTGATAGATTAACCCTTGGAACTCTCCGCTGTTTTCAGCTCGCTTTGAATAATTGTTGGGAACACTTCTCTCACAACCTTTGCTCGTGGAGAATCACTGAACCTGCAACGCTTAAAGACTATCAGTAGCTCTCCACGCTCTTGAGAAATCCATGGATCCTAACGCCTATCGCTTCTGTAGCTTTGGTAGTCAAACAGCAAGAGCCATGCATTGGACAATTATAAACCACGGGTTGCTCTTCCTTCCGCATATCATCCAGCCTATGTATCGCGTTTAGGCCATGTTTTTATTGTTTAAATTTATTGCATGCCCTAATTTTTGAAGTTATGTTATTTTGTTATTGCCGTCATTTCCGCCTGTCTGTCTGCGGGACTCTCTGCTACCCCAGGCTTCCACCCCAGGAACGCCGCCGCCGCCGGCCAGCCTCGCTTCTGCCTTTCGACCCTCCTGTCGAAACGACGTCGCCTCTCAAGGCGGAGCCTGTCTCCCTCGCGAACTTCCCCTTGTGGGAGCCCCCGGACTTGTTTCCTGTAACACCAAGACTATTGGCCGGGCTGGCCTGTGCCCTTGGCGAAGCCCATCAACTCCACCTCCACCGCCTTCTGGACTCCTGGCCTCCGAAAGCAGCAGGAACTCTGGCCGTTTACCCTAGACAATCGTGCCGCTTATTGATTACTTGTTATTGTTACATCACCAAGGTTGTGAGAATGTACATAATATGTGTTGTTTTAATCTTTCTGATAATTCCCAGTTGATTCACATGAAAGTGCGTGAGCTACAAGAAGTTGTATCTAATCTGAAGTATGATGTTTTGCCCCATTGGTGGTCAGCCCTTCTGGAGCTGGCTGCCGGGAGGATGGTTGAGTGCTATTGTACAGCTCTGCATTGGTTTACCTGTGTGCCTCAAGTTATCTGATCTTGCTTCGTTCAATGTATATCTAATATTGCCTGTAACGTTGGTGCAAGAAGCCCTCGAATTTTTTACCCTTACCCGCAGCCAAGTTCTAATGTTACACAAGCAGCTTGGTCAGCTTTGACCAGACGGCGGAGGAGACAAGCTGGCCCCTTTAAATCGCCTCTTAGCATTTCGTCCCCTTTTCTAAAATGTAAAAGGAGGAGATGTAGTAATGCACTGCTGACCCAGCAGCACTGCGGTAGAACGTTGGACGCCAACGGACTTCCACGGCCTTGCTGGTCGCATCCGCACTTCTACTCTCATCCCTATGAGTCACGGGTCATGAACTGTCTGGCTCAGCCACCGGGCGCAGGGACAATGGTCTTGCCCCCAGGTGAGGATTAGGCTCAGACGCTTACGCTCCTCTCCGCACGTAGCCAGGTGAGATCATGCATCACATGATGATCTCCAGGTCTCCCGGTCTCCCGCTCATCTCCCTACCCACCTCCTTTACACGCCCACAATGAAACCCTAATAAAAGGTGCCAGAGATCAGCACAGGGCAGAGTTGTCAGGATCAATGCAAATCCTCACAGCTTCCTGTTGCTGACGCTTTCCGCCAGATGAAACCTCCTCCGCGTCTCGCCTATTCCTTAGCGACGACCCTGCGGGGTTGACTACACACTGGTCCCAAAACGGATCCTTGGGGGACACCACTCCCTACATCTCTCCATTGTGAGAACTTCCCATTTATACCCACCCTTTGTTTCCTGTTCCTCAACCAGTTTTTAATCCATAGGAGGACTTCCCCTCTTATTCCTTCATTGCTGAGTTTTCTCAATAGTCTCTGGTGAGGAACTTTGTCAAAAGCCTTTTGGAAATCCAAGTAGACTATGTCCACTGGTTCCCCCTTATCCACATGCCTGTTTACACCCTCAAAAACTCTAGTAAGTTTGTAAGACAGGACTTGCCTCTGCAAAAGCCATGCTGACTCTTTCTCAGCAGGTCTTGCTTTTCTACATGTTTAATAATTTTATCTTTAATGATAGATTCTACTAATTTACCAGGAACAGATGTCAAGCTAACTGGCCTGTAATTTCCTGGGTCCCCCCTAGACCCTTTCTTAAAGATTGGTGTGACATTGGCCATCTTCTAGTCTTCAGGGATGGAGGCAGATTTCAGGGATAAGTTGCATATTAATGTGAGAACATCAGCAATTTCATGCTTGAGCTCTTTAAGAACTCTTGGATGAATGCAATCTGGGCCAGGGGATTTGGTAGCATTTAGTTTATCAATGGCTGCCAGAACTTCTTCCTTGTCTACCACTATTTTCGCTAGTTCCTCAGATTCACCTCCTAAGAAGCTTGGTTCAGGTGCATGAATTTTCAACACCTCCTCTTGGGTGAAGACAGATGCAAAGAATTCATTCAATTGCAATCTCTCTGTCAACTTTTAGCACACCTTTTGTTCCTTCATCATCTAACGGGCCTACCGCTTCCCTAGCTGGCTTCCTGCTTTTGATGTATTTGAAGAATTGTTTGTTGCTGGTCTTGATGTTTTTGCCTCCCTTACAGCTAACTTGCTTCTCTTTTGCCACCATTTGTGTTCTCTCTGGTATTCTTCATCAGTTAAGTTGGACTTCCATTTTCTAAAAGATATCTTTTTTTCCTAATAATTTCCTCAACCTCCCTTGTTAACCATGGTGGCTTTCTTTTGGATTGGGCGCTGCCTTTCCTAACCTGCGGAACACATTCCAGCTGAGCTTTTAAGACTGTGTTTTTAAATAACCTCCAAGCATCTTGGACATTTTTGACTCTCTTGATTTTCCCTTTCAGCTTCCTGCGCACTATCCCCCTCATCTTTGAGAAATTTCCCTTTCTGAAGGCGAATGTAACTACATTAGTAGTTGTCACTTGTTCGCATGCAGAGATACTGAATCTGACAGCATTGTGGTCGCTGTTCCCTATCGGCTCAACAACACTGACTTCCCACACCAGGTCCTGGGTCCCACATAGAATTAGATCTAAGATCACCTCTCCCCTGGTTGGTTCCACAACCATCCGCTCTAAGCCACAGTCATTTAGCATATCCAGGAATGTTCTCTCCTTACTATGACCTGAACATGCATTTTTCCAGTTTATATGGGGGTAGTTAAAATCGCCCATTACCACGACATTTTTGTTTTTGTTGGCCTCTCTAATTTCTTTTTCCATCTCAGAATCCTCTTGTGTGCTTTGGTCAGGGGGACGATAATATATTCCTAATGTTAAACTATGCTTCACCCCTGGTATTGATATCCACAGTGCTTCTGTAGAGGAATCAGCTCCCCCTGCATTGTCTATTTTATGTGACACTATGCTCTCTTTGATGTAGAGGGCCACCCCACCCCCAATACGGCCTGTCCTATCCTTCCTGTAGAGCCTGTAACCTGGGATAACAGCATCCCACTGGTTCTCCTCATTTTCTTCTGGAGGAGCACTCAAATAGCCCCTAAAGTTCAACATTGGACACCTCACAGAGTCTGTTTTATCTCTCATCAACACAAAGCAAGGAGTTACCGATACTTTCTTGATATTTGCACAAGATCCCTCTTCATTTTCAGGGACTTAGAAAATGCAGCATTCCCAATCACAGGGAAGGTGCCTACATATGTAGACTTCATTCTCACAGGCCAGCCATCATGCACATGCATGGGATGGGACACTGTGGCCAATCCTGCTCTCCTTTTGTATACATTGAATCGAACATAAGCAATATCCTGTGTGTATATGTAAACACAGTATTTTCTGAATGTGCCTAACCTAGAATGCTAGAAACTCTGATAATTTTCCTAGAATTTTGTGACAAATCTCTCTGCTGTTTTCCATCTCTTGTTCTATCTACTTCCTCTTCTCCTTGTGGTGCAAGAGTGGCTTCTGCCAGAAGGAAACAGTCAAAGCATGTTCTGCTTTCCGTTGACTGTCAGGAAAGTGAGACTAGAATCTTAACAGAAAAAGGAAGAGAACATGGCTGCATTTAGTCGCATGTAACTGAAGTGAAAGAACAATATGTTTGGACTTGGCTTGTTATGGGGGATTGTGCATCTCACTCCTTTTGCACTGAGGCACATGGGTTAAATGGAATTAGTTTCCCTCTACTAAATGGAATTATAAGCTTGGTTAAATTCCATTTTAGAATCGCAGTATGTATGGGAAAGGGGTGAATTCTGGGACCAGGGCCCATAATAACCAGGATTCCTGCTTTGTCCTCATGCATTCCCAGGTCCTCATTGGCCACTGAGGGTATGGAGGGTGTGGGTAGGGTTGCTAGATCCAGGTTGGGAAAGTCCTGGAGATTGGAGGGTGAGGCCTGGAGAGGACAGGGATCTCAGTGGGGTGCAATATCATAGAGTTGACCCTCTGAAGCATCAATTTTCTCCAGGGGAACCAATCTCTGAGGTATGGAGTTGAGCTGTAATTCCAGGGGATCCCCAAGTCCCACCTGGAGGCTGACATTCTTATCATGCATACTTTAACGATGCAACCACATAATCTAAAAACATTGTGGCTTCATTCACTTGGTCGTCATCCCATGTTGTATCCCATCAGGTGTCAGTAATGCCTCTGCATTAGACAGATAGGCCAGTCTCTGTACAAAGAAATGTATGTGATAAAGAATAAAAGGACAAAATCTGACACTAAAAATAACGAGATTCAGAAATCAAGTTGATCTTTCCAAAGCATTCCATTGCTGACCTAAGAATGGCAGTTCTCCTGCAGAGGTACCTCAAAGGGCAATGTAGAACGTGAATTCAGTAACAAGCTGAGGACACTGTCTCCTGCAGGGGCTGAATAGGGTCATAGGATTCTTATCCCACTGCAGATGCTGATTTTCTGCATTTGATACCTCTGTGCACATCTCCTTGCCCTAATCAAGCTGAGCACAGTTTACAATTCACCAATGCATCCTGATCCCCACTGGTCCTTCTTGGTTATCCGCCTCCTACCTTTGGATATGGATATCCGCTCCTTTTTGTATCTGATAAAGTGAGCTTTGATTCATGAAGGTATATATCCTGGAAAATTTTGTTGGTCTCCAAGGTACTACTGAAGTCTAATTTTGTTCCTGTTAACCTGTGTGCCTTCATTTATAAGGCGCAGGTAATTGGAGGTGTGAAGTATGGGTGCAAGAAGTGTAGATCGTGCAC
Organism: Sphaerodactylus townsendi; assembly: GCF_021028975.2. Classification (NCBI taxonomy): domain Eukaryota; kingdom Metazoa; phylum Chordata; class Lepidosauria; order Squamata; family Sphaerodactylidae; genus Sphaerodactylus; species Sphaerodactylus townsendi. Next base: position 144,436,134 of record NC_059426.1, read on the forward strand.
ATTTTTGCTGAACTGATGCAACCTATCAGTTTTTAAAAGAACATTTATTTTAATTGCTGCTGTTGCTGAGGAACCTACACTTTTCTCAGAACCATACTTCCAATCCATCTCAGAAATTGACAGGCACAACTCCATCCTGACAGTCAGGGTAGATAATATTTCTCCAAAGAGAAAAAGAAAGAGAAGACAGTGGATTTTAATGAGCATCGTTCAGTCTAGACAGGAGACAGCTTCATACAGAAGAGCAAATTAAGCAGGAACAGGGAATAACATCACATCAGATACAAGGGTTTTCTACTTTGGTTAAAGTATTGGTCACAAGCATAACTCTATATATAGTATTAGGACTGCAAATATGTGCTCCTGTCTTGATCTGCCCAGTCTTGGCCCAGTCCTGGCATATCTTCTGGGTGGGATGTGGGATCCTCTTCCCACGGACTCCTCCCTCCCCTCCTCCCTTTCTCCCTGGGACTGCTATCTGTTCTTTACTGCTTAGTTTAGTTTCCCAGGCGAGGCCTGATCTGCTCATTAGACACCTGCTGGCTTTTGAATTTCAAAGGGTTGGGGAATATGAATTGTTTTGCTTGGTGAAGGCCATGATATCTCCTTCCAACAAGATGGGAGGGTTGCCGTTCCCGTCCTTGGGAACTGATGTTGAGGGGTGGCGTTGTGAGACATGAATGGGGCATGGAGGGGGGGGGCATGGTGACAGGGTATAATGGTTGTTGCTTAGGCACCTAAACCTTAGTTCTGGCAGTGGAAGTCTAAATGCCTTTTCTTGATGCTGTTATCAGAAAAGAAACTGTCTAAATACAAAGTCTCGTTATTGAACAGTCCAGGGGCACGACAATTCCTTGGCTTCCTAGAAAGGCGGTGGGTTCTGGCTTACTTTTGTATTCAACTTGACTGGTCTAGTGCAGGGGTCTGCAACCTGCGGCTCTCCAGATGTTTATGAGCTACAGTTCCCATCAGCCCCTGCCAGCATGGCCAATTGGCCATGCTGGCAGGGCTGATGGGAATTGTAGTTCATGAACATTTGGAGAGTCGTAGGTTGCAGACCCCTGGTCTAGTGGTAATGCGATAAGTGCTCTCATTCCCCAACTTAAAAAAGTTGCCCAGACCTGGTTCTCATTTCTATGGAAAGGCCAATGGTTACTATTTTAAAAACAAAAATTATAGTGCAGTAGAAACCCAAGCAAATATACCCTTTATTTGGAGGGTAGAGTTCAGATTAGTTCAGATCCTTGTCGTGGGAAGGATTATTTATTTTCAGCTTGAATCTGGATTAGAATCGAAGAAGCAACAAATGGGCCTGACCTGAGCATTGCAGTAGGCCTCAGCCTCTGAATAGCTGAGATCAAGCAGGCATTGAAGAATTCTAACCTTCCATTTAATACCATGCTGCCCATTTCCCAAAGCAGTGAGTATTTTGGAGACAGTGCTACAGGATTTAATTTCTTCTGGATGAGTGAGCACAGGAGATTTATGGCGGCTTTGTAATATTTGCTTTATTTACAAATATACCAGCAGAGCAGACTCTTTAAATCAAGCAGCACAAGCACTGCTGCCGCCTCAGAATCCCACATTAATGGTGTAACCCCCTGCAGATTCCCAGTGTGCTGCCGGCCGAGCTAAACTCCTGCTCAGAAACTGTTTTCTACTTGCCCCTCTCTAAATTCAAAGGGCAAAACAGGCCCCATCCCGTTTCTTCATTGTCTCTCACAAGCTGAAGCGTGCTGCTTGCCGAAATTCTAACAAATATTAACGCTGCCAAATACTGGAGAGAGTTTCTAAGCTGTCAAGGATAGACTGCTGTTATTGTTATATTGTTCAGAGCCTGGACCACAGATTTGCTTGGTGATAGGCCTATTTACTGTAATCAAAATGATCTTACCCAAACCATATATTGGTGGTAGGGAGCTATTTGGAGGCTCACCAGTGTAGCAGAGCAACCAAACATTCTTATACTTTTGTAAGCATTTCTTTACATTGTCCCAAGGGTCAATTTGCCTGTGTGGATGGACTGGACTGGTAAGGGGTAGAAAGGGGAAGAGTTTTGTTCACACTCACATACCCAGACCTGCATACCCATTTTGATGCTAGAATTAGACCTCTTACCCCTGTTTTCTCCATTGACCGAACAGGCATGTAATTAGAAAGGTTGCATTGACTTTGACCCTCAAAATAAAATTTACCCACATATATTTTGTTTTACAGTTTAAAACAACAATATTTGCAGTGAAATATATCATCAAGTAGCTAGCCAATCTGATGCTTCAGGCAGTGGCGTTCCAGGCCTAAATGGCGGGGTTCAGTGGCAGGCGGCTCAGGCGGGCACCGCGATGGTAGGCCAGCTCCTGCCCTCTCTGGCGAGCAGTGCCATGGCCCGGGGGGAGCCACCAGCTGCTGGCTGGGTTGCTGCACTGCAGGAGAGGCCAGGTGTGGGGACCGGCTGGTGCTCAGCGCCCCCCCATGTGACTAAATGGTGTGCGCCTGAGGAGATGGGATACCCCCTGTCCTCATGGGCAGTACACCCCTGGCAGGGTACATGCCAACTGGCAACTACATTCTGTACAATAAATTATCTTCTTCCACCATTCCAAACCTAAAGGCAGACTCACATGAAGCTCAGCAAGGTTCAGGCAGATATCCAGTGAACCTCATTCGCTCCCTTCCTCATCCCAGGTGGAAGGAACTTTCAAGTGATGCTGGTCCTTTTATCTGTACTAGCTAAGTGAGACTATTGTGGAAGTACGTGCCAGTACTGCATGTATAGTACTTCTACATGGTCCTTTTGCACAACATGATTAAGATGTCATGGGGACGTCTTAAAAAAAAGTGTTTCCTTATTTTTTGTCCGGACAGCATGGACAAATAAAGCGTGTGAGAAGAAAGTGGGTTTTTTCTCCTACCCAATCTGCAAGCTGTCACTTTCAGTTTTTCCACAGCTGGTGCCCACCATTTTCTTGCTGTAGGGATTCACCTTGCTGCCCACCATTAACTGAGTTGTTCTCAGGGCTGCTTTCTCTGCTTTGCAGCCGGCCACTATTTCAGCTTGCAAAGTACACAAATAAACTTAGTTTTCCCTGATGATGATTTTTTTGTTTGTTTTCAACTATGTATCTTTGAAGCTATGAAGACATGATATGAGAATTGGCTGTGAAGACATGTCATTGAAAGCAAAAAATGGAAAAAATGACACGTGTGTGACATCTGCAGGGAAAACGTAGTTTATTCGTGTACTTTACAAGCTGTAATAGCGGTCAGCTGTGGTGCAAGCAAAGGAAGCAGCCCTGGGAACAACTCAGCTAATGGTGGGGGGCACAGTGAATCCTGGAGCAGCAGAAAATAGCGGGTTCAAGTTGTGGAGGAACCGAAAGTGAGAGCTTTAAACTCGGGTGGGAAAAATAAGACCTTTCCTGCTTTCTGGACAGCTAGGGAAAATGGAGCCCGGAGCAAACTCCAAGTTTTACGCCCCCCCCCCCCCAGGGCCCCCTGGGCCCCACTTACCTTAGCTGGTGGTGGGGCCTGACGGAGTGGGGCTGGGTAGGGGCACGCGCAGCGGCCTCCACTGGCCCTGGCCAGGCAAGGCTGGCCTGACAGCAGCCTCTGCCGGACCTGGCGGGGGCAGGGCGAGAGGGAAGTAGGAGGTGTGTAGGGGAGATTTTCCGCACCCCACGTGACCCCAACAGTGGCCGCCCGGGGCGACTATCCCCACCCCATCCCGTGGAAGCTACGCCACTGGCAAGCAGGAACTGTCTTCAACCTGTCGCTAGCTTAGCGTTAAAAACAACAACCCCGGATTGAGCAGAAATAAAAGCATCTATGTTGGCTGAAGTTTGTCCTTGGAAAATAAGTCTCTTTTGTCAAAATATGCTTCCTGGTTTCCTTGCTAAACTGTGAGGCCCAACAATATATGTTTCATTTCCAACAAAGCTAAATTTAAATTCTACTCCTGTGTAATTATGCTTATGATTTACCCCTCATCTTGTATTTTCACATTCAGCGGTAATCATAATTTGAAAACATAGCGGTTCTAAGCTTTGTTCTTGACAGGAGGAAAGGAAAGAGGTATATAACTTGTTGAATTCCAAGCTTCATGGATGCTGAAACAAATGGACCTTGCTATAAAAGAATATAGAGTATTGGGTGGAATGTCCTGGGGGTCCAATAGACTGAATGGCTTTCTTGCCTGTAATTCTGAGTGGCCTTTTGGAGTTTTATGCTGTGCGCAGATGCTGGATAGGCATTGCTGCTCTTCATTCCGCCTGCGTGTTCCCTAGTGATATCTTCATATTTGGGCATTGTGATCAATCCAGGATTACTGATTTTTATTGCTAGTTTTGCTTTTTATTAAGCATCTGGCCTTAATCAAGAAAATGAACAAATGTCCTGTGTGTTTGCCTGAGCACAGATGATAAGCCAGAGTAAACTGGGATGGAATAAAGAGTACTTCCCCCAAAGTATTACTTTGCAAAGATTTTTTTAAAAAGCAAATCAGGATATTGGCTAGTATACAATATATATTAGGCTTCAGTTAAGTGAAATCAGGACTGTGTGTATTCTGATCCTAGCAAAATTAGTCCTCCCCTAATTCTGCATTTAGAAGAACTGAGTTCAGCAGCTCTTACTAATTAAGCATATTTGTTTACACATTTACATATTTTGTGTAATTTACTCTGTTTTTACACATAAAAAGGAGCAAAGAGCTACACGGGACATTGAAGTCCTCTGCTGTGACCAATGTGAATACTACTGAGGCTGTCCATCTGCTTTTTAAAATCTTGTTAAGGCTGGGGTGGGGATGGGGGATGCAACATCACTTCTGGTGTAAACCTGGAAATGACATCACTGCATTGGGATGATGCTCTATAGTCCCCCCAAACTCTATAGTATGACCAAAGAGAGTGTTCTTTTTCTGGAGTGGAGGATCCTAGAGTGCCATACCAATGTGGTGATGTTGGCATGGGAATCCTTTCCCCAATTTTTTGCTACCCAGCAGGAACACCAGATAGAAGATTGGAATTGTCCTACTGATAATCATTGGGCATTGTAACTTTTCCTGGGTGGAAGGGCAAACTGGAAAATTTGTTTCAGAAGGTAGTTGTGTTAGTCTGCAGTAGAACAGTTAGATCTGAGCCCAATAGCACCTTAGAAACCAACAATCTCTAAAATCTAAAATCTGCTGTCCTTACTCGGGATGCAACCCATTTGGAGTAAATTAAACCTTTTTTTAAAAAATCATTAATTTGATTTTTAAAAAATGTCAAACAATGCATTGGACAAATTGTTCGTTATTCAATCCCACCCCAGATTTCCTTCCCAGGCCTTCACATCTTTAGCCAATTTCTGGGTTCACAAACTATATATACTCCACTTGCTTTCCTTTCCTACTATCAGATCCTCTGAAGATGCCAGCCACAGATGCAAGCGAAACGTCAGGAGAGAATGCTGCTAGAACACGGCCATACAGCCCGGAAACCGCACAGCACCCCAGTGATTCCGGCTGTGAAAGCCTTCAACAATACATTAACCGTACTTAAAATTGCTAGTAGAGGTAGGGAAATAAAACCGTTCCAATGCATGCAACAACAACAGGATTGCTATTGGAAGTCCTATAGAGACCATCAGGCGGAGAAGTAGTACAACAGAAAGCAGGGCAAAAAAAAACCAAGGAAAGGGTTCAGTATGCTTTGAACAACATAGAGCATAAATTGCTGCTCTTCTCGCGTCAAAATGTGCTAAACATGCCCTGCATTAGTATAGACTTTAATCTGCTTGTAGGCAGTCACCTCTCAATCAAAAATGAACGATGGTTTTGCATTATGGCTGAACTTAGCCATTCAGATATGCATATGCACTGCTATATGTATGCTGCTTCTCAGTGGCACTACTTACATCTGTAATGTGTGAGTGAACATCACCCATCCCTGTGGGCTAGTCTTCTCAACTGGCCTTCCAACAAGGTGATAATCAGGTAGAACATCTATGCAGTTGACCCACCCATGTGACTGCAGGTTTCACATGGTCACAAATGCATGGGATAGCGCTATACAAGTGGAAAGCCAGTGTGGTATAAGGGTTAAGAGAGGTGAACTCTAATCTGGAGAACCAGGTTTGATTTCCCACTCCTCCACATGAGTGTCACTCTTATCTGGTGAGCTGGATTATACCATGAAGCCTGCTGAATGACCTTGGGCTAGTCACAGTTCTCTCCAAACTCTCAGCCCCCTACCTCACAAGGTGTCTGTTGTGGGGAGAGAAACAGAAGGCGCTTGTAAGCTGTTTTGAGACCTTACAGAATAGAAAAACAGGGTATAAATCCAAACTCTTCCTCTTCTTGTTTGGGGAGGTCTCATTACATGTGTGAAGAGGTACCAAAAGCATTGGTTACCACAGTCAGAAAAAGTTCCTTCATGGTTGCCTCAACACATATCTGTTTGTGTGAATTGGCCTTGAGTTAACAAGGCAGCCTGTGTCACAACTGATAAAAGATTCTCGAGCTCTTGCCTAGAACAAGAAAATGTCTACCCCCCTCCATCTTGCAGCTGTCTGCCATAACCATTAGCCATGCTGTGCGTTAAATGGACCAAGAGCTTCTCCAGGCCAAACAATAGGTGATCCAAGTCATCCATCTGTGTTAAGGGCTGGTGGGAGGGAGAGGGATTTCCCCCCCTCCTTTTGGGATGAAAAGCACTATATTGCACACATGTTAAGATATTATTAAAAATAGTTAATAAAATATGCACTTTTGACAGGCAGGTTAGGGCCTCATCAATTAAGCTTGGCATTCATTAGACAGGGAGAAGTCCAATCAGATTTCACAGGCTCAGTGTGGCTTCTATAAATTGTGGGCTGATTGTTCTGACATTTGATGAATTATTCTTCATATTCCACTATCGGTTGTGATAAATCTAATCTTTCAACTTCTACTGTCTTAATAACTCCTAGAGTAGCAATGCCAGCCTTGATTTTGGAACAGCAGATGCTCAAAAAATGGAGCCTTCGTATACTTTCCCAGAGCTCAATAAAACCTAGGTACCAGTTTGCCATGATGTGTAGAGCATTTGCTGTAGTGTCTAGTATTTTTAGCAATGATTTTTATTGTAGTGCCTCTTAGCAGTTCTCACTGTAAGTATAAAGTATAGAGTATATAAATATGCATGTGCATTAAAGCATCTCTTGTTTATACGTTAACTTTACAACCTTCACAGAATATAGATGAATCTATTTGATAACCACTTCCTTTTTCTACCGGCTCAAATATTCCATTAAATGCAGCTTTTCAAACAGTTGAAATGAGAAACTGGGAAGAAGTTAGGTTAGGGTGAGAGGTTAGGTTTTTCTTGAGATCACAATCAAGATTGCTGCCGTTTTTATATACTGCAATATTTTTTTGTCACAGTTTGAATGAAATTATAACAAGCTATGAAGAATTTAGGACTAGGATTCTAGATAGCAATAATTAGAAAATATGGTCATTAAACTATAAAACCCTAAAGTCTGAAGAATTAGTCTAGTGCCTACATTTTTGGGCAGGCTCCTAGAGCCAAGGGAAAAATTGCCTGGTTGTGCGGCTATAGCCAAATTCTTAAAACTTTGACTTGATATATTCTGGTCCTATAGCCCTAAGCTATTGTTGTTATTTATTACACAAAGAGGTATGGTGATGTATCAAATACGAGAGGACACTTCCCAGCCCCAAGGAGCTTAAACTCCAAAACAGGGCTTGTATGTTGACATCTATTTGATAACCACTTAAGCCCTTCGGGGATAGGCGGCCTATAAGTTTAATAAAATAATAATAATAATAATCTCTCTGAGAGTAGCTCACCAAGCAGGCCTTGGAGCTCCAACAACACACCTAGAAATACCACTGCTCTGGGATTGATGCAAGCCTGACAACTTGTAAAAAAAATGGTCTCTGTTTTCTCTTTTATTCAAACATCTTTATGCCACTCTGCCCTTGTGCATCCTCTCCTCTCTTTATGAAGTGGGGCAGTGAGCCAGGAAGCAGTTTCAAGTGAAAGAGGAGATAGTGAGTGAGAAACCAAGCCACGAAAAGAGTTAAGGGACAGAGAGATGAAGGTGATTGATTGATTTGTTTGTTTGTTTGTTTGGATTTCATAGACCGCCTCATCCCCAAAGGGCTCTAGGCGGTTTACAACAACAGCATCCAATAATCAGTAATTAAAACAACATTTAAAAACCCTTAAAATTCAATAAGCAGCGTACCAATCTCTAAACAGAGACAGCTTAAAAATACCATGTTGGTGGCGCCCGTTCCTAAGGCTGGGAGGGGGCGGCAGTGCCAAAAGATGAAACCAGTATAAAGGCATTGCCGGGGATGGCGAAATATGGCAGGGGCCTCACAAGGGAATGGGAATGGGATGTGGAATAAGAAAGGACTGTGGAAACTGGTTAACAGAAAGGAGGGTGGCACAAATAAGAGCAGCTTACATCTTTGTAGCCACACAGGGGCAGATGGCCATATCATGATATCGTGAGATGTTAGCATGGCTGTGGGGGTTCATTTGTGCATGCCTGCGTAGTTATGTATCAGTGGGAGGTAAATAAAAAAATAGGCGCACAGCAACCCACCCCCGGAATGCCCCGGCCACATCACGCCCCCAGAGCGTTATGCCTCCCTGCTTCGTTGGTGTACGCCACTGGTCAGGAGAAAATACTACTGGAACACGGCCATGCAACCTGGAAAACCCACAGCATCCTATAAATCTAAACTCCTTTTCTCTTCTTCTTTTTCTTCACAGAACTCTTGCATAGAATTTGGTGTAAGGAGAGGAGAAAAGTCAAATTACCTTCACCCCCTCCAATCCTGTGTATTATTATGAATTCTCTCCTTCTTACTTAGGATGGTTTGGGTAAAGCAACAGTTGAGAGCCTTTTGGCAGAGAGAAAAGCATTGGTCCTCATTATGGAATTGATGCCCTGGAGACTGCTGGGAAAAGACATTTTTATAATGAGTGCAAGTGATTTGCTGGGGTCCTACAGCCTCGTGCTAATCATGCAGCTGTGTTATCTCAGCCACACACCTGCTCATGTTTGATACATCTCCACTTCCCCACCATTCTCTGGTTGCTGGAGAGTCCATCAATCCTCTTCTTATGCCTGAATTTGTTCCTTTCCTAGCTTGGCTTTGTGCACATGTGTGTCAGGCACATACTCTCCTAGCTGGAACTATGGGATAATTTCAGCTGTAATTTGGCAGTTGTCTAGAATCTTCCCTGCAAATACAGTGTAGCAGCATCTTGTGTGTGTGTGTGTATGCTGGGGACCTGTCTCTGGTGTGTTCACTGGCATTTGCTACTGCTGCTGATGGAAAGCTTGGCTCCCTTTCCCATACTTGAAAGCACACTTTGCTTCCTTTGTGTGTATGCCCACTTCATGTAACCACAATGTGAACCACTAAACAGTTCTTACTCCCCAAAGCTTGAACTGTATCATAGGTTTGCCGGCACCTGCACCTTGGATGGCTGGAAACAAAAGAGGACAAGATTTCTGTTCCCTTTTTTTGTCACAGAGCTGCCAGCATGAATCCTCATCAAAGGTTCTTTTTGGGCCCCTCCACACTATCCAGTGGCTTGTCTGATTCATGGCTTGTCTGATTCATGGCTTGTGTGATTCATGGCTGCAGAATGGCACCCCTCCCCCCTCCTGATCCACACCCTCTTTGCATCCCTGGTCAGAAAACTGCAGTCATTGCCACTTTTCTCCCCTGTCCAGCCTTTTCCACATGCACAACTTACTACAGGTTTTCCCACTGGTCAGACCTTGTGTTTTGGAAATGTTTTCTGTGAAATAATTCCACACACCACCTTTCCCTCCAACAACCCCCTGTCTCTTCAGTTCCATTTATTCCACATGATGCTGCTAAAAATGTATTATTCCTGATGACAGTAGCATGTCATCCATTACTCAGAAAAACAGCCCTCCCCCTTTTTTTCTTTTGTGCAGGTGCTCTAGCATTCCTGCACAATTGCGCTTTGAAGCAGCAATTCAGAAATATCTCAGCCTCCATTTCTGCTGTTGGGAACTACAACTCAAAATGGAAGCCAGAACAACCCCATGGAGTAGCTAATCTCCTCCCCCACACACAAAGAATCATATTTTTCAGCCAAATTTAACTTGCAGTTACACACAGTTGTTACTGCAGCAGTCCCCGATTACATGCAATTACTCTTAGTGCTCTTTTCAATCATCCCCAGCTTCAAAATTGCTCCCTGCCCTTACAATGGCAGTGTGATACAAAATTGTCAAAACTGATCCAATTGACCATGCTAGTATGTCTCTGAATATTAAGGTTGCAAGTTCTATGTGAAATTGACAGAACTGATCCAGTCAACTATGCCATTTTGTATCTCTGCCTTAATTTACTTGCTAATTTAATATGACAAAGAAAAATGTTTTTAAATCCTTTTGAAAATAGAGGAGAGGGAGGGGAAATGACTGAAGAGTAAATTGACATGAATATGGTCATTAAACTATAAAACCCTAAAGTCTGAAGTATTAGTCTAGTGCCATGTGTTTGCACAAAATGGAAGCAAAACCTCCTACTGGAGCAAGTGCCATACCTGAAGTAACAAAACATGTAGCCTCCCATCCCACACACAAAGAACCATATTTTGGGCCAAATTAGAGCTCCAGTAACACACTATTAATACAGCAGCAGTCCTTTGTCAATTTCCTTCTGCAAAAGCAACTTCCCTTGTCAGTTTTACTCAGTTGTAACTGTGGATACAGTGTATCTTCTCCTTAATGTTATAAGTCTAATTCAAGATGAAATTGACAAAGCTGATACAACTGATATGGCTTATGTCTGAGCCTAATGTTATGTTGCTAAAGTGATATGAGAAAGAGAATTAAAAAAACTTTTTGAAAATGGAGGATGAGTGGGAGGAGAAAATAGCTGAAGGGGAGGTTGTGTGACTACACAGGGGTGTAGATTAGGGGCCAGGTGTTTGGTGGCATGGAGAAATAAAGGCTGTTTTAACATGGTTACCCACTCAAGGAAAGCTGGCTCAGAAACGGATTGAAAAAAATTGCAGTAAAAGTGCTTGGGAAAACAGAAAAAATGAAAGGAAAATGCTTCTGGAACTAAACAGAGTAGCATTTTGCAGCAAGATACATTATAAACAATTCATGTGAAAAAGCCTACATCACACACTGCATTTCCAAAATCTCCTTTTCTGAATAGCCTTTAAAGGTCCAAAAGCCCTTTCTTCTCTTGTGCTTCCTATTTGTCTGCACAGGGTCCCTTGTTGTCTTCCAGGCATAATGCACTGCACTGTTTATCCTCTATCTTCTATAAAGCTCTTAATAGCTGCATTCATTAGAGATCCATCCCATCCCTTAAAACTTGTATCTTAATTATTCCATTTGTGTTCCAGTTCAGAAAGCAAGGGCACATGGTAGTGGTTGGGGGTGGTAGTGGTCATGTTTTGGGTGCCTACAGAATTCTAATTCCCCAGAAATTCAGCAGAGCCAAAGCATCTATCAGCAATCACCGCTGGTTCATTCATGCCAAAAGGCTCAAATGTTCACTGCACTAGAAGTTTCTTTGGAAGTTGTTCTGTGGGCTGGAACAAAATGTGCCACAGAGACAGAAGTGCCCCATAGGCATGGCTGTGTACATTTTGCATGAAGAATATGATCAACGTTCTGCAGGAAGAAAATTAGCCAATCACTTTCAAAAACTGATGTTCCACCTCATCCAACATTTGAAGCAACTCACACTAATAATTAAAATCACAGTAACACAAGTTAAAAGCCATAAAATTAGTGCTGAGCCAAAGGTTTTGTGGCTGCAGAAAGCACCCTGTGGGGGAGGCTTTAATCAGTTGAGGAAGAGCTGTAAATGGGTGTGAAATTGTTTACCTATTCCCAGCATTGCCTTCACATGAATTGCTTTCTTACATCACATAGCCAATTTTGATTGGTGATATGCCACTGTGATGTCACTACATTGACCGGAACCACATCGTTAGGAAGAAGGGACAGTTTTTTAAAAATTACACTGAATAGGGTTCTCATTTGCCTGCTTATGGCCATAGACCTCCAGGTAATTGTGGCCGTTATCACTCACCTTGTGGCCAATACTCACCTGATTGGCAGGTGAAAACTGGAGGGTTTGATCATCCTGGAGAGAAAAGTTCAAAAGGAAAATGTCTTAGATGAAGTTCTGACCACAGCATTCTTGGAGATTCCTGGAGCTACTCAGAAATGAGAAGGGTAGCTGTAGGGATTCCAGAAATTTTATGGTAAGATTACTGTAGCATTTCTGGAGATTCATAGAGCTGCACTTGTCACTTCAGAACATCTCTAGGAATTACTAGGAACTCAATGGTCAGAACTTCCTGTAAGTACAGGGGTCCTTTAAAAAACTTCTCCCTGGAGTGTCCAGGAAGAAGTTTTTTAAAGGACCCCTGTACTTACAGTGGGTTTTGACCATTGCGTTCCTAGTAATTCCTAGAGATGTTCTGAAGTGACAAGTGCAGCTCTATGAATCTCCAGAAATGCTACTTTACCTTAAAAAAACCTACTCCAATATAGCAGCACAGAATATACAGGTCACAGTGAACTCCAAAACAGTACCTTCTAAAGCCATTGAGGGAGTGCTTGAGTCAAATTAATACAGAATCTCTGCATTACTACTGAGAAAAAAACCCTGTTGTTTGCTGATATTCTTAGATATCCACACAATGATGGAATGGAGAACAGGCCATCCAGCACTCTGGATAGTAGCATCTAGTTGCTTAGTGAAAGAAATACAGAAATAAAATAGTGAAGGAATGCCATTGGTGTGTTGATGATGCTTAGTTCTGAAGCGCAGAATAATGAATACAGCATCTGAACACTTTGCCCGAACACTGATTGTCTTTTATGGTGGTAAGTGAGAGGGAGTAATGGCGCCATGCAAACTGCAAAACTGCAAAAGGACCTGAACTGCCATTTGCTAAGCTCCCCGGGTTTGCAATTGTCTTGTCTCCTGATGTGCTGTAAACCCAAGAGTCAAGACTGACGGGCTTTTCCCAGTGGGGTCTCGAAACACTGATTGCTTGTGTATAAAACTACAAGGCTGGAGACATCCCGGTTTGTTGATCAAGCAAATTGGTTGTTTGCACTGATCAACTAGTCTTATTATTTTTACTTTTTTTAGTATTGGTATCAATTTATCGATCTACTGATATGGTTATTTAATTTTTTAAAATATAAACATCTATAGATATGCAGGGACAAAAATGCACGGGCAATAGAAATGGTATGGCAGGACAAGAAGGGGTAAGTAGTCGGCAGCAGGGAGGAGGCTGAGGGGGAACTGTCAAAGCAGTGCAAGGGATTGGGGGTTAGGACTAGGTGGGCTGGCTGCGGGTGGAGGAAGGAGGTCTGGGGCAAGTTGTGCCTACTAGCAAATTTGTTCTGCACTGGCAGTGAAGCAAAATTAAGATTGTGCTATAAGCGGATTTGCTTGCCATGCAGAGAGTGAAAGTGAAAGCGGAGCTAAAGGAAACATGTCCGTACAAGAAATCTTGCCCTGACAGACATTCGCCTCCACCACATAACAAACGCCTTGTGGGTAATCAGCCACTGAGCCATTTGACTTCCCACAGCATTGGTTATTGCTCAGAAGAAAACCTGAAGGTAGAAACCCAACATCTAGCAAAATTGCTTGAGAGAAAAGAAGAGCCCCCCCCCTTCCCCCGTTTCCTTTCTCTCTCTGAAGGCAGGAATGTCAAAAGGTTTGAATCATGGATTGGCTGTAATTAAAAAACACATAACTAGTCGTTTGTAAATGCAGTTGTTCTACTTAATTGATTTTGCTGCCAGAGGAATAAAATAAATAAATAAAAGGCACCTTCCCTGTGAATTACTGGAGGCGACTGAGACTCCGTTTGAATCTAATTGCTGCAAATGTGCCGGTTTGTTGCTGGCAATATTGTAAAAGAGGCTGTGTGAGTGGGGAAGAGGCAGTGGTCTGTGTGTGAACGGCTGTCAGCAGCTGCATCTTTGGCACCGGCTGCTTCTGAGATGGTGCTTCCCCCCCCCTCCCCCACCACAAAGAGTTTCTGCTGAATGATTTGCATGTAGGTTCTGATTCAAAGTACTTTATTCATATTTAATTACTGGCTTGCTGCAGCTTCCCATCTTTAATTACTGTGTAAAAACTGGGATATAAAAATGCACCAGCATTCAATTTGTTTTCTTTTAATTTCTGCATATATTATGCGTTCCTTGACTGCTCACCCTGGTGAGAAATGCATCCTATAGAAGCAGGGGACAGGCAATTTTTTGCTAAGCCGACTCAGCCGGCCATCTGTTGAGCATGGGGCACTCTACAAAACTCTTCCCCATGTTGGTGATGCATGGCCCAGGTGGTCTTCCACAGCCATACCATATCCCCAAAACAGAGTTCCTCCATTTTCTCTTTGGCGGTTGTGTGATGAGCCCATTTCCCTCCTTGGCTGCCTGATCCAGTTCTGCTTCCATCCCCTTGGTGTCCTATAGATGTTTTGCAGTTTCTGAGATCTGAGTGGGATCTACAGGTAATTGATTTCAAATTAAGACTGCAGGCAAGGCTTGACCAGATATCCTTTTCTAGGGTAGATGAAGAAACCAGATGAGCATATAGGGAAGGAATAAATTCATCTAACCCAAAGGACAGTGCACGGTTGGCTTTTGACATCTATGGCAAGAGACTGATTAGTTGATCCTAAAGAGGCAGAGAGAAAAGTTCAGGGATGGGAACTCGGGAGAGCATGATGGCCTGTGCATAGCCCTTTAGTTCTGGGGAAAACTTGTGACAGAGAGTACTTCTGAGAATTGCCAGGACGGCATGGTAAAACCATCAAGTTTGTGGTGATTCCTAGAGCTACCCAACATCACTTTTGGGTTTTCTCTTGAAGTGTCGTGGTAGCACAAATGCCACTGACTTTTAATTTTTTTTTCTCCTGCTGCTGCCCAAAATGGCAGGGATCAGAGACAGCCCCTGGCAAGATGCCTCTTACCAGAGTTGGTAATTTCTCAAGGATGTGTGAAAAATTACAGTGCCCCGTTCATGCTAGGTACTGTAGGAAATTGGAAGCACCTGATATTCTGACCTTATTTGAATAGACTCACACCATTGTTCTTCCCTTTTCCATTTTATCCTTACAATAACCCTGTGCAGTAGGTTGGGAGGGTGAGATTAGCCCAGAGGTGTCCAACTCTGGCACCCCAGATATTCATGGGCAGGGTTTGATGGGAATCGTAGTCCATGAATATCTGAGATGCCAGAGTTGGACACCCCCTAGATTAGCCCAAGGTCACTCTCCAAGCATCCATGGTCAAGTAGAGATTCAAACCAGGGTTTCCTAGGTCCCAGTCCATCACTGTTAATCAAATTGGTGTCTGTTGTCAGGCTTGTCACATGTAGATGACTTCTTCAGCCACAAAATCATGCATGTGTTCTGTGGTAATCACTTGGGGCTATTCCTGTATACACAGATCCCTTTGGAAAGATGAGACAGACTTGATCTCGAATAAAAACAATTTTTATTTCCCTAAGAAGATATAATGCTATAAAAATGAAATGCAAAGAAAAGCAAAAGCATTAAAACGTTTTTAGTATAGCAGTGCATTGGTAGCTACCCTTGGTAGTTGCCCAATTGAAGTGCAAATGGGGAGACTTTGGGAAGGAATAAACTGCTATGTGAGGGCACCATGAGGAAATTCCTGCTAGTTCAGGAGCCCCTACTTTTATATTAAACTGGATATTTTATACAGGACTCTGGCAGTCAAGTTAGTGGGTTTTCTTCGGGGAAAGCAAATTCAGGTGTTCTTGTGAGAGGGTTGGCCTTATATGCAGCAAAACTCTATGCACGACACTACGCTTGATTCTCTTTATATCCACACAAGCTACTGGCTGTGTCTTCAGAAGTTATCTGTCAGGAACAGATGAGGAATGAGTCTTTTAAGGAAAAACAGAATAAGAGTATGAGCTTTTCGTTTGCTTCACTTTTTATAAGAACAGGTGTGGCTGATACCTGCAAGACATCTGGATAGGACTGCCATGTTGGAGTCAGAGCTGTGGTGTCTAACAGCTGTATAGCCCCTTCCGCACATGCAAAATAATGCACTTTCAATCCACTTTCAATGCACTTTGTAGCTGGATTTTACTGTGCAGAATAGCAAAATCCACTTGCAAACAATTGTGAACATGGATTGAAAGTGCATCGTTCTGCTTGTGCGGAAGGGGCCTACGACTGGCAGAAAGTCAGTCAGTCCAGATTTCACCATCAAGGAAATGCAGTGAAGGGGAAAACTGCATCCTTGTAGCAGTTGGATGCAGGAAGCCTGCCAGGAAAAAAAAGAGCTCTACCCAGAGGGAATGGAGAAGGATCAGTGCGGGGGTTTGAGTTTGCAAGGCTAGTTTCCCACTTTAAATGTGGGAGGGAGGGGTGCACCCATCCTTTCTGGAAAAAATTACCATGCCCCTGGCTTTCAGCTGCCAGGAGAATACAACGCTGATGTCTGAATGTTCCCTGAGAACAAAACTTGAGCCAGATCTTCCTGACAGTCATCTTATGTTTTTCTCTACAATTGAGGACAAACTTTCACCTCTTCCTGGTTAGTGACTTGTACCTGTGACTCCAGTTAAGATTTAAGGGACAGAGAAGAAAAGCCATCGCTTGCGATACTGTTAGGAGCTGTTTATATAGCACTCACCAGCTTGCTTAATTTGGCGGGTACCAATGTATGTATCATAATTCTGTTGCATGTGCCATGTTCTTCTTGCTTCCCATGGTTTTGGAAAAATTCAGGGCCCAATCACACATTTCTCATTATGTGTCCTCCTAAAAGAATACAGTGTTAATACAATGGATCACTCTTTGTAAACATGTGCATCATACAGGTATGCTCTCAAGGAACTGGGACTCCCTGTCCTGTGGTGTCAATGTAGTGTTTGCTGCCATAAATGTCTGCAGTGGGTCTTGCTTGCCAGTGGTTATACATTACAAAATCCCCTGATTTGTCTTGATGGGCACAGTCTAAAGAACTGTATGCAGTGTAATGTAATGCAATGTAATGTACAACTTTGCAGGCTTGTAAAAGATCTCAGAATCATACCTTTTTGTATATTACCATTTGTAAATAGAAGGTTCAGCCTCTCCCTCTCCCAAAGACAACTGTTTTTGTCTGCTAACACACATCATGGATGAAATTGCCAATCTGTGATGTTTTCTTTGTAAATGCTAATATATTGATGTATTACATATTTAATCTTTTTTTGATGAATGAAAACTGTAATAGATGGGATGATCTGAGGAGAGATGCCGGCTTCTTTTCTTCTCTCTCGCAGATTAAAGAGTTGTTTGTAAGTTTTGAAGACACACCACTGGGGGCAGCGTCTCTGGCACAGGTCCACAAGGCTGTGCTACAGGACGGGAGGACGGTTGCAGTGAAAGTCCAGCATCCTAAAGTTCAGGCGCAGAGTAAGAAGGACATTCTACTAATGGAGGTAAAGCATTACATTGTTGTGGACATCTCCACAGAACACTTTCTCAGCCTGTGAAATTGACTTCTCGCCCCTTTGGTCAGAGTGGATCTTCATATCTCTCCCTGCCTTGTAGTTCTGTCATTTCTATGAGAGTTGTCTTCAGGTTAAGTTCTTGCAGGTTAGGGGCCAGAAGCATAAATCGAGTATTTTCAGATTGAGTTCTAGTTATAGAGATATTAAGGTAATCGCTGATTCTTTGTGAGGTACGTGGCCTTGCTTTCTTCTTGGATTTAAACTCAAGGTTTTGGACTATCTTGCCATTCAGTTCAAGTAATGTTGGTGTGTGGAAAAGAGTTCTGTGTGGAAAAGATTTTTTCCTCAGAGAGAGATTTGACAATCTGGCTCTGGGTTCTCTCTCTGTAAAAACCACACAACCAAAATTCTTCTCACACAGATATGACACAGATCTCATTCTCTCAAACAGATATGACACAGATCTCGTGCCCTCACACAGACATCTCCATCTCTGTCAGAACTCTTTTCCACACAGAACCCTTTTCCACACCGAACTCTATTCTCTGTGTTCAGCACAGTTGGCATCTGCCTCTGGTGCAAGGAGACTTCATCCAACACAACATTGATTGTGATTGTGCAGACACCACTGCTAGTGGAATGATAGGATGCAGCCCTTGGTAAGCACATGACAGACTGAAGAAGGACTGGTAAACCACCACAGAAAGTAAAAGATATTCTATATTAAGTTGGCTGGGTCAAATATATTTTTTTTGTTAAGTCCGTTTCTGCATTAGAGTACCTCTTCCATTCCTAGGTAGCCAGGCTGCATGCAGTTTGTTGACATTCTCAAATTTTATTTCAGATATCCATTGTCATGCTTAGACAAGTCCATTATCTGTACTTGTGGACAAATACTGCCTCTTGGGAATTATTCTGTTTAACAATTGTTTTCTTCCTATTATTGTTATTTATTTAATGTATAAGACGTCCTTCCCCATGGCCTCAGTGTGTTGTACAACATAAAAACATAATACATTAGAATAATAAAATTCATTTTTACAGTACGACATTCTGAGGGGAGGTATGATAAAACCATACCCACAACTGACTTAGGCCCTTTCCGCACGGGCCAAAAACGACGGCCTGGGGGCGGTAAAAACGCCGCCCCCAGGCCACCGTTCGCACAGGTGGCGCTGCTGCAACGCAGCAGCGCCGACCTGACTGCGCTCCCCCTCCCCCAGGGCGGCGTCAGGCCGCCCTAAACAACAACCCTTTAAAGGGTTGTTGTTGAGGGGAAAGCGTCTTCCCGGCGGTGCGGTGCGAAACAGCGCCGCCGGGAACACGCTGTTTCCCCTTCCCTTTCCATGTACCTCTCGTGTCGCCGTCCTGCTGGCCTCCCTAAGTCCCTCCTCGCTGTCCTCCGCCCCCTGGAGGCCGGCGGACACCGTGGGCGGGGCTGAGGCGGCCAGCAGGACGGGCTGACACGAGAGGTACATGGGAAAGAGAAGCGGCTCCATCGCGAGCAGCCTGCGTCTACCGACCTCTCCAGAGGCCGTCCGCATGCTACTGCATGCGAGCGGCCTTCCGCCTCCACGCCCGGCGGAATTCCTGTCCGGGCGTGGAGCTCTGGCTTTACGTCTTGAAGCGGCCTTTGGGAAGAAGTAGGAAAAGGGGGAAGGAAATAAGATGGGAAGGAAGGGGGAAGGGAGAAGGTCTTTCAGATGTAAGAGTCTTCAGTGGATGAACCATCTCAGTCTCCTAGTTTATGTTCAAACAACATGTAGGATCTGGTTTATATACTGAGTTGTGGGTCTGCACATGTAGCCCATAGATACATATGTGGCCCCCCAGTTGGATGCATAACACTTCCTTGACCAGTTTGGGATTAGGAAAATGGTGGGAAGGGGGCCTGAAGGGGGTCTCTCCCTTGGAACTGCACAGACTTGGGAAATGAGCCTGAGTTGGAACTGCACAGACCTGGGACTTGAGTTCCCTTGTACGGTACCTGATATCTGACTGCCTCAGTCAGTCAGGTCAAGGGAATCCAGACGTTACAAATCCTAATGTGTAAGACCTCTGTTGTTTGACATTTGTGTCCTCAGGCCCATTCCCAGCCAAATTCTCTATAACTACACAGTCAAGTGTGCTATTAAGTTTCCTTCAGTAGGGAATTATATACGCTTAGATTTCTGTGTAGTGCTTTCTGCCTAGGAGATGAGTCTTTCTAAATAATTTCTGCCTGCTTCTTGGTATGGATCTCCAGTAATTAAGCAAGCTTTAAATTAACTCTTATGTCATCTAAGGCAAGTATTAAGATAGAAATAAAGGGTTTTTTTTTTTAAAAAAAATTATTTTCCTGACTTTGTTGCATTTTTAAACTAACAAATGTAATTGTAAATTTTTGGTTAAGTAAACCTGGATATATTGATATGGGGGATGCTGCTAGGCTTAACTCTTCCCACATTAATGCCTTTAATTTTTTCACCAAATTACTTGCAGCACAATTCTGTGCAGAGTTATTGCAGTCTAAGCCCATTAATCTCAGTGGATTTAGACTGCAGTAACTCTGTGTAGGACTACACAGTGAGAGTGTGATCTCTCTTTGGCGAATTGTAATCATCACCCAAACTTAGAACTCAAGTATGTTTCTTAAATGAAGCTACTGCTCTTGCTACTGAGAGTTTCTGTTATTCACAATGTATGTAGTGGCAGAACTACTGATTTATAGTTTAATTTGGGTCTGATTAAATCCACTGGTACAGCTGGAGTTCTTGAAATCCATTCTAATCCTGTTCTATCAAGTGAGTCCTATGACGGTGGGGTAACGGGATGACTGAACAAAGGTCCCCAGGGATACCACAGTAAAGTCCTAGATCAGTGGTGGCGAACCTTTGGCACTCCAATTGGCCATGCTGGCAGGGGCTGATGGGAATTGTAGTCCATGACATCTGGAGTGCCAAAGGTTCACCACCACAGCCCTAGATAGTACATATGCTATGCTACTTTCTCTAATTGGACTATTTTGGAGAATGTTTTATTTGCCTTCTGTTTTGTAGATAAAACTGATATTTGTCTGACAACAGTTGAAGAGGGTTTTCCTGTGTCAGCAAAATTCTAGCCAGAAGTGTAATGACTTCTTTTCTATTTAATGTTTTCTAAAGACCAGTAATATAAAACTAGACAATGACTCATCAGACCGCACTCACACACCTGCACACATAGGCATGAAAAAAGGCTTGGTGATCCATTTACCGCCCTGCCCCCTTCATCAGAGGCCACCTCCATTCAGATCACATACTCAACACAGTAGATCCATGTCATTATTTCCTTCCTTTCTTGCCATTCCCTCCATCAGCTTTCTTGCCATTCCCTCCATTCCCTCCTTCCTTTCTTGCCATTTGCTCCATCAGCAGAAACTCCCCAGTTCAATCCATGGCATCTCCAGTTAAAAATATCAGCCAGTTGAACTAGTCAGTCCTGCCTTTTGGAATAGTGGGAAAATTAACTGGAGGCAGACCAGCTACGCAAGAGGTGGGTAGGAAATATACACCTCTGTACGCAGAGATTGGTTCCCCCCCAAAAATCACTCAAAACCAAAATTGCAGCAAAAGAGATCACAGTTTTATTAAGGGGTCAAAATAATAAAAATAATAAAAAGAGGCCTGAGTGATAGAGGGAATAGTTAGGTTACTGGGAGGGCAATAAGTACCATTCCAGAAGTGAAGATGTCCAGGAGAGAGCAAGAGAAGCAGTCAGTGTTCTCGCAGGAAGTGACGTCAGATGTAAGGAGAAAGTCCAAGTACAAAGAACTGAGGATTTGGGGGATCTAGTTATACGAAAAATTGGAAAAAAGACCTCTGGCAATTATAAGGGGGCTGATTTCTTTGGACAGTACAAAGTTCTGTTCTCAGACCCAGACAATGCTGTTGGACATGATTTGATGAGATTAAACCTGGGAGAGCCTAAGACTTAATGAGTTTTGGGCTGTGCTGATGAGATTAAAATAAAGAAATTTAGGAAGCTTGACCACTCTTTCTCAAGGCTGGGCTACTGTTAACCAGAGGTGTGAGGCTATGCCCTTAGGAGGAACGTTGTCTGAAGCTCTGCATTCCCAGTTCAGTAGGGGAAGGATAATGTCGTAAGTCAGGCAGACCCTCTTGATATCAAACTCTTATTTAATCCCTGTATCAAGACTGGCATCCATCTAACCCTTGCTGTGCTCCATGAGGCCAGGCTGCATAGGATATCAAGATTATTATGGGCAGGGCACTGTAGCTGATCTCAGCATAGATGCCCCCTTCCCCACATTGATAGTAGGTCTACCTGGTATCATAGTAGATGATCTGAAAGATCTCTGCCAAGACTCTGGAGAGCCACAGCCAGTCTGAGAAGACAATACTTGTTGGGCCACTGGTCTGATTCAGTATAAGGAAGCTTCCTGAATTCATATTGTCGCTTGGATCCTACCTAGAAATTCCATGCACACAAAATGGGGGAGAATGATTTTTACCAACCCGCCTCTATAGTAGCTTAAAATGCTTCCCAAAAATACTGCTCCTATGAGACTGGAGACCCCGCACACAGCTAGGAGGGGGAATTGGCATGGAAACTCTAGGTGGAATCCAAGCACATGTGTGGTACTGTCAGTGAATCCAATATTCTTCTCCCTTGTTACCTCATATCTGCTATACTTTCCAGGGATGCGTCATGCCCAGTTGCGTAGAGCCAAGGGGGCGGGGGTGTGTGTGACGCACTGGACGCATGCTGATGCGGGGGCATGGCAGGGGCGTTCCAGGGCGTGGCATGGCGGGGGCATGGCAGGGGTGCAGGGCACACGCGTGACCTGGATGCAGCTCCCCCTCGCTCCAGCCCTGGTCATGCCATATATCTGATGATTGTCATGCTGAATCTGCATATAACTATTGTGTTTCCTTTCATAATCTGTATAACTTTCAATGCAATCCTAAACAGAGTTACACCCTTCTTAACGCCACCTGGGAATGCTCTGAAGACACGTATGTGGATTTGAGATGGTTGGGTTTTGAGGCTGGAATAGAGCAGAACCACTTCTTTTAGAAGCAACCTGAACAAAACTGTCAGTCAGATGGATGTTATAATATAGGTTTTCATAGACCAGATTTCAGCACTACCCCTGTGGGCGGCATTCTTGCACTCAGAGGCTGGAGACTGACAAGTAGTCCTTTCAGATGTTTGAAGGAAGTATGAAAGAGGGATTGCTGCTCATGTTATACAGCACTCACCCCACTTTCATCCCTGGTAAACATGTTGTGTAGGTTTTTGTGTTGTTTTAAAAACGTGCAACCACCTTTTGATTGACATTGGGAGAAATGAAGTGTGTGTGCATATTTCCATGGGAAGCAATGCCTTTTTCACTTCATTTCCCCTTCTTTAAACAATTGTCTGTTTCCAGCTTTAGCCCTTTTCTTTAATGCAGCAGTGAGAAAAAGATGGCTCTAGAAACTTCTCCTTTGCTAGGGGACGAGACAGGGACGTAGGTATAGAATTTTTATGGGGTGGATTTGGGGGTTGGGGCTCAGGGGGTGGCCCCCCACCCCTGGGGGCGTGGCCTCACCTCCCCAAGCCCTGCCTCCAGCCTGCAAGCCAGCCAGAACCCTGGAAAGAAAGTCTTGCCTCTCACGAGACCTGCTTTGCAAGAGGCAAAACTGTATTTCCCGGGCTCCGGCTGGCTTGCAGCTTGCAAGGGTGCAATGTGGGCTGTGCCTGTGTGGGCGCACGCAGGTTCCAGCTGATTCTCACTGATGAGTTCCAACTGATTCTCACTGATTTTGTAAAGAGCTTAGGGGCATTCTTGTAGTATCAAGCAACTGTAGTATTCAAGCAACTGCTCAGGGGATTGTTTCTATGAGAGACAGAATTGAAGATGATGGAGGAGGAAGAAGAGGAGCTGGTTTTTATACCCCTCTTTTCTCTGCCTTCAAGGAGATTCAGAGCAGCTTACAATCACCTTCCTCTCCTCTCCCCACAGCAGACACCTTGGGAAGTAGGGGGGTCTGAGAGTGTTCTGAGAGAACTGTGACTAGCCCCAAGGTCACCAGGCAGGCTTCAGGGTGAGGTGAAACAAACCCTGCTCACCAGATTAGAGTCCACCATTTTTAACTACTGGCTCTATAGTTTATTGCAACCTGTATTGTATGTATCACTTTCCTCTTAATCCATCATATTCTATCTTTGTAATCTGTTTGCTTCATTATGGCATGCTATACCTAGACAATTTTATTGTTGTTGTTTGCCCTATATCCCCATTCTGTAGTCTAGTCCCATTGCATTGTTTATTTTAGGGCCTATCTGTTTGACTGAATTATTTTCTTTGTGATCCACCATTAGTCCCAGTAAGAAAGGCGGGCTATAAATGAAAAAGATAAAGTAAAATAAATTTCTGTAACTGGAGTTCAGATAAGAAGACAAGTACTCTGGAAGAGAAGAGAAACAGAAATGTTAGCTGGCAGCATCATGGTACTCTCTTACACACCTCTGTTGCTTCAAAAGTCACACCACCTTCTCTCTTGTTCTATATGACTGGGATTGGTCTGTGTTTAAACATATGAAATTGCTGCTATGATTTCTGGTTTGACTCCTAACATTGGCTTCCAGTTATTCTCTGGCATTGCATGACCACTTTCCAGTTAATTCCGAAGCCCTTAGGAAACTTAACAGTTGCTTGCTTGCTTTCAGGTTCTCCTCCTGGCTGTGAAGCAGATCTTCCCGGATTTTGAGTTCATGTGGTTAGTAGAAGAAGCAAAGAAGAACTTGCCTCTGGAGCTGGACTTCCTTAATGAAGGGAAGAATGCTGAGAAGGTGGCTCAGATGCTGAAATGCTTTGCTTTTCTGAAGGTAATAGGGGTATGTGTAGATAAATGCATGTTATACATCTATACACAAACTTGTTTGCATCCAAGAGGGTGCATGAATGGCATTCAGTAGAGCTGTTGCATTATTTATTTGTTATGTGAGAAGGAACACAGCAACAATGTGGTTGTTTATAGTTCCACTGGGATGTTATTATAAGATGTTATGCCAAAATGGAGTATGTGGCTAAGGATATTTTGGCAAAGCAGCTCACAACACGGTTGGTTTACAGCCCAGTTCTACAATTCTCACAACATGGTTGGTTTACAGCCCAATTCTAATCAGTTATATCTTTCGAAGTCCATTGAAATCAAAGAGCATGAAAGAGTACAACTCTGTTAAATGCCTAGAATGAGCACAGGAGATGTTGGCTGTTGTGGGTTTTCCGGGCTATGTGGCCAGCACTGTTGCCAACCAGACCTGAGGTGGTATTGGGGTGTGTGTGTGTCTGTTTTTAGGGTCAGTGTCTCTACCTGTCCTCTGCCCCCTAAAAGGTGCTCTAGCAGTACAGGCCAAAGATGGAAGCCATCTCCTGTACTGGCTCAGTAGTAGCAATAAGGAAAAGATCTGCTGGGGCAAGTCTCCCTGTCAGTCATTAAAATGCACATCAGCCAGCTACACCTTTCCTAAAGCAATCAGGAAAGACAAAGCTTAAGCCTATGAAAACCAATCCCTGTGCCAGGATTGAAGCTCACCTGTCTCCAGTTTACAAAGGATATTCTTACAAAACGCAATCAAGGCTCCTGCCAGTTATTCTTCAGCTCACTAATCCTATCTTCCTTTTTTCTGACTAACCTCCGGGAAAGACCACCTTCATTTGAATCGAAAAAGCCCCAGAGCTGTCATTTCATCCACCCACCCTAAAATCTTATAATCTCCCTGGGGTTGAGTCATCAAACCATGTGTCCACCAAATTGTTCAACTTCAGAGGACAAGAACCATCCTTGTCTGGGAAGTTTAGCTCTCTTAATGTTGCTAGAGGGCCAGATTTTGCTATAAATTAGCTACCCACCTTGTAGTCAGTGTTCACTGTTTTTTGTACTGACCTTTTGTCTAGTATGCTGTGCCCAGTGTTTTCTGAACCACCTTTGGTTCAGTTACGCTGCGTGCCAGCTGCTTTCAGCCTGTCTCTTTGGAGCTCAGTGCAGGTCTTGAACTGTGCTTCTTGGACCATTCCTCTTCTAGATAAGGTAATTTTAGCCTTCCTCCCAGGAAAACCCTGACCTACTCCAGACTATCCCCTCAACTCTATATCCTAGGACTATGTGAATTTTCCATGTATGTTTTACCCCAGTTGCATGCTTGTAAGTTTATCATTCTTGCTTCCAATAAAATTTGTTAAACTTTACCTCTGACTCCTGCAGATTTCTAAGGAGAAAAATTTACTGTAAACAAAGATGACAAGGATGTCGTGGTTGCCCCCTCTTGCATTTTGGATAACAGAACATTTCCATAAAGCTGGACTAATCTATAACATAAGAACATAAGAAAGAGCCAGCTGGATCAGACCAGAGTCCATCTAGTCCGGCACCCTGCTACTCGCAGTGGCCCACCAGGTGCCTTTGGGAGCTCACATGCAGGAGGTGAAAGCAATGGCCTTCTGCTGCTGCTGCTGCTGCTCCTGAGCACCTGGTCTGCTAAGGCATTTGCAATCTGAGATCAAGGAGGATCAAGATTGGTAGCCATAGATCGACTTCTCCATAAATCTGTCCAAGCCCCTTTTAAAGCTATCCAGGTTAGTGGCCATCACCACCTCCTGTGGCAGCATATTCCATGTAGCTGTCTATAGCAGTTTCATGAACCTTGTGTAGATAACCCAGCCCAGAAAACCCACCACAACCACTTGTGTAGATCGTCCAGTTCAGTCCCTGTGTACTGCATCTAGGGATGCCAGCATGGTGGGAGATTGAGCAGACGGGAACCATCACTGCCACTTTAGCATTCCACCCAAACTATGATTTAATTATAGAACTTTGGCCTAATGCTAAATCACTGCCACTAATGTTCTGATATCCCTTCTGGTTGTGCTGGGATGCTGATGATCACCTTTCCAATTTTTCTTCTGCTGCCCAGCTAAGTGGTGGCAGGAAGGGTCCACTGGGGATGGAAGATCCCTTACCCCCAATGGGAACCTGGCAAGTATAACTTCAACATATCAATATGACTGTACTTTCTCTACATGGGTACTAGCTGCATTAGACATGCTTTGCAGCTTCCATAACTTTATGGTAGTTGCCTGTGTTTAGAATCCAGTTTGTATGCAGCACCAGTTAATCACAGAAACCTGAAGCTTTTTGGTTGGGATGACCTCTGTATTCAGATGGGTAACTGTATTTTGCACTTGTTGAAGCTTCCAAGGTCTCATATGCTTCATGTCATAGTAGTCCAACCTAGCAGTTACAGATGTGGATCAGTGTAGCCATATCACCTGAGGATAATTTATGGATGAAATTAAGAGGAAAACATCTGCATCAACCTGTTGCGCCATCAATGTGGCTGGGTTGAAGAGTGTCCTGACACCTTCGGCTCATCTTCCTGTGGTAATCTAACTTTGTCCCAAGTCAGTAGCTCAAATCCCCTGTACAGCATTAGCTTTCCCTATCAACATCACCTCTGACTTGGCTGGATTCAGTTTCAGCTTGTCCCTCCTCTGCCACTTGACTGCCGTGTTCCCAAAGAGAGTTGTGAATGGTTTTGAAGGGTGTGAAACGCTAGCTCCCAGACCTCTTAAGCTTAGTGAGGGGGGGCATCCCTTTCTGAACATTTGCACAGTCCAGTGACACTCTACAACAGTCCTTTCATGTGATGCCTAAGCAAACAGGCCAGACATTTTGAGCGAACATTTATCAAGAGTCTTGGTGCGTGCCTCAGAGAGGTGTGACTGTTGCTGCTGCAACAACTAAGTCGGTATGGAGCAAATCCCCATGGAGACAGCCAATCGTGTCCTTGCTGGGTTAAAGAGCCACTGCAATATTGATTTGGGGAATAATAACAAATTGCTGCAAAAATGGCTAAATAATAGATTTCCCTCTATCCAACCCGTCGATTCCAAGACATTTTCATCAACCCCAAAGGCAACAGGGGAGTTGAGTTCCTGTATAAATAAAACTCTCTCCCTCCCCAATACAGATGAAAATATCACAGCAGGGAGGCAGATTTCTTGCTGTGAACCCAGTTGGGCTTGTAAAGCCACAGATAAATTGTTTCCACGTGCAAGCGTTAGGGCCAAATGTTTGTGAATAATTTAATCTCACCGAAGGCTTTATGGGAGAAACACAGCTTTATACATAGCTTAATAACCACCATCAACTGCCACTGTAAATTCTGAAACCGGCATGAATATTGACTCTGTTCGCAGAAGTGCTAGGTGCTCAGAGAAGTGGCAGACTCGCTGATTAAAAGATAAATGTAAATGTTTATTAGGGAACAACATTTCAGATAGGAAAGGTGACAGCCAGATAGACTGGACCTACGTTACTAACTCTGGAAGGAGGGAGAAGACAGAACTTCTGAGGAGGAGGAGGGAATTAGACTTGGGAGTAAGGACATGGAGTAAACACAAAGTAAGGACAGACAAGAGATGACACAAAAGGGTGGAGGAGTCTCTGACCTTACAGCCTTATCTAGACCACTTTCCCACCCCCTGCTGGGTTTTCTTCTTAGTTCCTTTGCACACTAGACATTGTTACTTCCAGCAGACTCGGGGAAGTTAACAGTGCTACAACCTTTGGTTTGAAGAGGTTTAAAAGTCAGTGCATTGACATCTTTGAGGCCCAGTAAGGAAATAAAGCAGACATTCATATTGTGCCATTTGAGAGGCCATTTTCACTTGGGAAAATGGCTACTGTGATTGAAGTATACTGCTTTTCTGGCGTATCTAGAATAAACATGGAAGCCTGCCCTTCTGCCATGGCTTTTTCAGCACAGCAAAATGCCTGCTCCATGGTATTTCAACCTCCAGTATTAGTCCTAGCCTCAGTTCCACCAGAGATCCCGAGCTGGAGAATTCACATTTTATTTTTGCCTCCTGTTAACAGCCACACTCAGCCTCAGCTAATCTCGTCAAAATTTGTATATGGTACTCCTGTGCCAAAAAAAAGAGGCAAGAAAAGAAGTAACTTCAAGGAAATAATGCTGGTTTTGTCACAGAAAAACAGAACTTTGTAGGATGGTACTTACATTTCCCAAGTATACGTAAATCACCCGTTGATTATCGTTTGAGGTGGTAAAGACCGTATTACGGGCACCATTTCTCCTGTTTATGATTTCTGTGCAGATATATTGAACAACCTTGCGGGAAGAAACAAGATATACAAGGGAAGTGTTAATTGCCCGTCATAAGTGAAATGTCCATTTGCAAAATATGGATGTGAGAACCCACTACCCGTCACTGTATAATGTTGAGAGTAATGTGACAGCCGAGATCCTTAACCATCAGTCACGCTGACAGAACAGAAGATGTCCTGACTTTATTAAAAATGTCACATCTGCAGTAAAGAACTTAATGATCTTCTGGGATTTCTGTGGGAAACCTTATATTTGTGAGGCTGTGTTCTTTCCTTCCCTCCCTCCTGCCATTGCTGATGTGGTGGCCTGAAGGATGATGAGATGTCATGGGCATGGGGCTTATCATCCTGACTGCCTCGGTGTTTGGAGGGATGCTGTTAAGCTGCAAATTATAATTACGTATTACTTCGATGGTGCATAAGAAATAAGGGGGGTAGGCTATTTCCTGTAGAGCTGCCTGTATGATACAGGCACTTGCTACTGTTAGCAATGCCTGGGAGGGATCAGGCAATCTAGTATTCCCAGTATGGCCAGGCAGGTGCACCGTATGTCCAAATCCTTTCTCACAAGATTTTGTTAATGAAGTGTCCTTGAATGAATTTGGGAACACAACATGAGAAGTTGCCTTGCATTGAGTCAGACCATTGGCTCACCAGTGTTGGATACTCTGCTAGTGGCTCTCTAGGGCTGGACACATGACCATTTGAAGCTGTCTTGTACTGAATCCATCAAGGTCAATATTGTCTTTTTTGACAGGCCAAGGCTCCCTGTGGTCTCTGGTAGAGGTCTTGCATATCATCTGCTTATATTGGAGATGCCAGGAATTCAACCTGGGAACATCTGCATCCAAAGCAGATCTCTACCACTGAGGCCCCTTTCACACATGCAGGATAATGCATTTTCAATCCACTTCCAATGCACTTTGAAGCTGGATTTTACTGTGCGGAATAGCAAAATTCACTTTCAAACAATTATGAAAGTGGATTGAATGTGCATTATTCTGCATGTGTGCAAGGGGCATCTGTCATGGCCCCTTTTCAGGGTTTAAGGGTGAGGCTTTGCCTAGCCCTACTGTCTCTGAAACTGTTGATGTTGAGGACAAAACCTGAGATCTTCACTGTTTACTCACAGCCCATCCCTTACCAGGGATGTATGGAGTCTGTCATCTCCCTTCAAGAAACATTTTTTTCCATTTTACTTGAGAAGTTGCCTATTGGTTGATTTGAGAACTGTGTTGTGTTTCAGGTCCCGCAGATTTATTGGGAACTCTCAACAAGGCGTGTCCTGTTCATGGAGTTCATGGAAGGTGGACAGGTGAATGACAAATCCTACATGGAGAGGAATTGCATCAGTGTCAATGAGGTAATATTTCTTCTGTCGGTGACTTCAATCCAATGACAGGGATGCAGAGAAACAAAATAGCATCAATAGGAATGGCTGAAACCATGCTGTGGCTAAAACTAGCGGCACAAAAGAAATGTTGAAAAAAAGACAATTTAGTCAGTTTTTTTCTACAGTTTTTTCCTCAGTCTGTTAGGCCTGAAGGTTTTATTTTATTGCAGAACTGTACAACATGTAATCTAAATCTTTGTCAGAATGAGCTTCTCTATATCAATTCATGTCCTGAGTTAGGGATACTGTTGAATTTCACAGTCCTACCAGGTCTGCTTGAAAATCCTGGTTAATTTTTTCCCCTGTGGTGTAATTTGAACCCAAGGTTTAATTTTTGTGCTGTTTCCTACCATGTTTCCCTGAAAATAAGACAGGGTCTTATATTAATTTTTGCACCAAAAGATGCACTAAGGGCTTGTTTTCGGAGTAGGGCTTATTTTAGGGGAAATATGGTACCTTCACAATTCATTAAGGCGGGCTCTCAGCAGTCTGTTGCTACCCTGTCATGTGTGATGCAAACTGCATCCTCGTTGGCAGGGACCACTCTGCTGGATCACACCATCCTGATCTCTAACTACCGGTAGCTCTTATTTTTGAAGTAGGGCTTATATTTTAAGCATCCTCCAAAAAGCCTGAAAAATAATGATAGGGCTTATTTTCGGGGTAGGTCTTATTTTCGGGGAAGCACGGTATTTCCTTACACCAAAACTTTCCTATTACATTACTATAAACATTGTTTTTGCACACATTGAACATTATTGGCAAAATGCTGCACAAGAAATGAATGAATTAAAATTTCAACAATAACCCAAAGTTGCTTACAATGACAACACCAAAAACGAAAAAAGGACATATGTCCCGACCTCCGGGCAGTGTTTGCTGAAATGTATGGAATCCTGTGGCTTGCAGGACAAATGCCTTTCTCAGGTGCACATATCACTTTCTTTATTAGGTACGTAGCGCGTTTACATTGCTTTCATACCTCAAATAATAGCCTACAAAACTGAAATGTAAATCAATTAAAATCACAAGTTGAAGTGATCAGTGCAACCATGCAGTGATAGCAGCAGATCCTGCCTAACAGCAGTGACTAACTCAGCCCAACAGAGCAAATAGCATTATCTCCAGCTGGCAACTGAAACCATACTGGGAAGGATCTATCATTCATTTATAGAGAGTATGCAGTTAAGATCCAGGATCCCCACCATGTCTAACAATCACACATAAGTTGCAAGTTATCAATCTATACATGTGGCCATGCCCAATTCGAATTGCAAGCATGGCATATTTGGAGAAGAGGCATCAAGCCTTCCTCCCCTGTGCTGTTTTCCTAGTGGCCCCAGGATAGTTTCAGGTCAGGAAAATGGCACAGGGGAAGGCTGAAGCCCCTTCTTCATGCACACTGCAGTCACGATTTGAACATAGCATCATGTGCATATGAATTGAGATGCCCTGTGTCACATGTGATTAGTGTGTACATTGGCCCTTAGTCTCTGTGTATTTTAAAAAATCTCAAAGATGGGTACCTTGCTTATCTGAGGCCCCTTCCACACACGCAAAATAATGCGTTTTCAAACCACTTTCACAACTGTTTGCAAGTGGATTTTGCCATTCCGCACAGCTTCAAAGAGCACTGAAAGCAGTTTGAAAGTACATTATTTTGCATGTGCGGAATGAGCCTGAGATTTGGTAGCACAGGGAACCACACAGGAAAGGTAGTATATTCTATGAGAGATATTGGTATTACCAAGGGGAAGGGAGCAGGGAGAGAGTCCTTTGGTGTGCCTTCCTTTATTTTGTATCTATCTTGATTAATCTGCAAAATGTGGGACATGGCTGAGATTTTATCTTTAGGCAAGGGACCTTAGGAAGTATTAAGCTTGCCTTCAGTGGTCGAGGGCATTTGGCATGGTTTAAGAAAATCCCAATATTGGGAAAAACAGACTGCTGTTATTAATAAGATTGCCAAACTTAGGTGTCATCCTCAGTATGCAGGCCAGGCATGCCCCAACACAGATTGCTATCTCTGGTGCTGATCTGAAAGCACCCCCCTCCTTTTGGTGTTTTAGCAGTAACCTGTAGAGGTGAGAATATTTGTTTATTCAGTTTTGATCCAGAAAGCACTGCCCTCAATCTCAGGTGACTTGGTTTTCCCTCAGTGATGTCATCATGGAATCAAATCTGGTTGGTTCCATAGTATTGCAAAATTGTCAGAGTCACAGTGATTGTGGTTTACCTGGGTTAACTAGGTTTACCTGGGATAACCAACATGGCCATTCTCTGGAAAAAGACATAGGGCAGGGTTCCTCAATCTTTTTGTGTTTGTGGGCATCTTTGGAATTCTGATAAAGCATGGTGGTTGTAGCCACAAAAATGACTGCTTGTGGGAGGCAGAGACAATTGCAAATGGGGGCTGTAGTTCATCTTCAGTGACACAGTGAAGATTCTTGTGCTGTGGAGGCAGCTGCTGTGAAAGTTATGTCTTTTTAAAAATGTGTAGCAAATCAAACCTCCAATGTCAGTTCAGAAGCCTTTGCTAGGCAAAAGCCCCCAAAGCCCCTGCCCATTTTGAAAAAAGAAAAACCTTGTTGCGCACCAGGAAAGGTATCGATAGGCACCATGACGCCCAGGGGCACCACGGTGAGGGACCCCTAACATACAGGGAAGGTTAGTGAGAATGAAAAATGCTAAATATTCACATATGTTTGTATTTTGGGTGAGCCATTTTGGCTGTCCCTCAAAGCACTGCTTTTAGTCTAAAAAGTAAGATGAGTGAACATTTGGCATTGTCTTGTACCAACTTGTACAACTTCTGATCTGTCCAAAATTATTGAGTAATGTTGGTCAGTAGTGAGAGATTTCACATTCTATTCTAGTGCAGTCCTGTTTCATTGGCTGGTGCAGTGATTCCAGTGCATATGGTGTATATACCTGGGACTTTGGGGAGTGTGGTTTAGGGGCATATGTGTATGGGTTGGGGGAAGGGATCTAGTCTTATTTGCAAAAGATGGGTGTAGATTCTGCCTGTCAACTTTGGGTTAGGGTTATTTGCAAAAGATGGGTGTAGATTCTGCCTGTCAACTTTGTCCTTCCAGTTAGTGAATTCTGATTGAATCAGTGCTGCCTGCTTTTCTCCCAATGCAGTATTGACGAACATCAAAATGCCACTTTGTTGAGTAGCTATCAGAAGGCTCTGGCATAAAATCAATTGTACTTAAGCCGTATGTCTGTCTGTCTGTCTCTGAAGTCTGCAGGGTCCCTCCCTTGTCGTCTTTTTATTCTGTGGCAGAGTTCGCTGAGCACTAATTATAGATATTCCAGAATGTACCTGGGGGGAATCAAGTCATGTGTTCATTATCTTCCAAGAGCTATATCTGTATTCTCATACTTTCCACTAGAAGGATTTGCTCACACATGGAAGTCCACAGAAGTCACTTTAATACATTTATTGCCAGTACTCCGAAAGATAATTAGAATGTAGAAACACTGCCTTCCCTTGGTTTTCATATTTAATATTGGTTCCATAATTTATAACATTTTTCATCACGCTTAAGAGTGACTAAAAAGTGGAATCAAGAATAGGACTGTAAAGATGAAAGTGTGGGGCTAAGAAAGAAAGGGCAGGCTTGATTCTCCGTGTCTTGGGTCACTGAATTTATCAAGAACAGGAAGCATGGGGTTGGCTCCTATTGCAATAGATTCCATTATTTACTTTCTCCTATGCAAGTAAATGGCTACTATTCATTCATGAGGAGAGAACTGTGAAGACACTGTGCAGTGAAATTGTGAAGATGCTATTGCCATACAGGCAAAACTAACTGAACCAGCTAACTGACTGCAACCTCACAGAGGAGTACAGTACACTCTACAGAGGTCCCTACAATTTACAATATGAATTCCATCTGTGAAAAGGTAACCTTTTTTATATGCTAATATGCCGACATCATGTTGTCTTTTTCTGTTACTCCATGGAACCAGAACCCTATGCAGAGTTAAGCAGATCAATATC
The DNA here is from genome assembly GCF_021028975.2 of Sphaerodactylus townsendi. Lineage (NCBI taxonomy): Eukaryota > Metazoa > Chordata > Lepidosauria > Squamata > Sphaerodactylidae > Sphaerodactylus > Sphaerodactylus townsendi. The sequence goes on from NC_059426.1 coordinate 144,470,219, forward strand.
TTTTCAAGAAGCTCCTTACATGTAAGGACTATATTGAGACTCCAACTATATTGAGTCTTGGCTTTGTCCCAGTAATTAAAAGCAGAATACCCCTTGTCCCCTTCGTAGGCTTGACATAATGGAAGACATAATAGAATTCCAAGCTATCTTACTTTGACTTTAGTTCTGTGAGAAATATTTACAGTGAAATCATAACTATTTTAATTCAGAAGCAAAGCCCCATCGATTTCAAGTAAACAGCCTTAATATTACAGCCTTAGAGCTCTACAAGGTAAAATAGGGGAGATTTTGTAATCAAATCTCCTGGTGTATTTTTGAATGTTGAAAAGTGGTGTTAGAAGCTTGATGGCACCTTTCTCTAACCTGTTCCTGCCAGCTACTACTCTGTGGCTGGACTCCTATAGGTGAACAGGGAGCTATCACAACCATTGGAATACTGAGCGGAATTCTTGGGTGGAGGGCATTTCTTTGCAAAGTGTAATACAGAACGAAGTAAATGACTTAATGGAATAATGCTGTATGCGCACCAATCTGAGTTTAAAATCTCTGCCTTTTTCTCCTTATTTACTTAAGGCCGTTTCCGCACGGGCAATGAATGGCGGCCTGGAGACGGTAAAAACGCCGTCTCCAGGCCGCCATTCGCACAGGGGGCGCAGCTGCATCGCAGCCGCGCCGCCCTCGCGTCACCCGCCCGTCGCGGAGCCGACGTTTCCCCAGAGCCCTTGGAAGCGCTCTTTTTGGGGAAACGCCGCCTCGAAGCCGCTGCCGAGCGACGCCTCCCCCACCCGGCACTTACCTTGTCCCCGGGCCTCCGGCGCATCGCCGAGGCCTGGGGACATACCCTGCGCGCTGGAGCAGTGGCGAACCAGGGTGGCGTCCCAGGCCTCGGCGGCAGCGAGCCAGTTATCACTATCCGGCCGGTGGCTGGTGCTCAGCGGCACCGGCGTTGCCCGGCTGTTTCCAGAGACCGTCCGATGCGGATGGGTCCCAGGCGTCGTCAGTGCGTGAAGTAGCGCCCGACCGGCCGCTTCCGCCGATGCAGAAACGGCCTAAGATTCTAGAGTCAGAGAGGATAAAAGAGATCCATAATCTAGACTTCTTATTTTTTTCCTTGTAATAATTAGAAGAGCAGCAGAGATGTTCTGAATATCAGGAAAGTAATGCTGGGAAAGAAAGTGCTTGACCATCTCCAATACGGTGTTGCCACTTACATAAGAACATAAGAACAAGCCAGCTGGATCAGACCAGAGTCCATCTAGTCCAGCTCTCTGCTACTCGCAGTGGCCCACCAGGTGCCTTTGGGAGTTCACATGTAGGATGTGAAAGCAATGGCCTTCTGCGGCTGTTGCTCCCGAGCACCTGGACTGTTAAGGCATTTGCAATCTCAGATCAAAGAGGATCAAGATTGGTAGCCATAAATTGACTTCTCCTCCATAAATCTGTCCAAGCCCCTTTTAAAGCTATCCAGGTTAGTGTCCATCACCACCTCCTGTGGCAGCATATTCCAAACACCAATCACACGTTGCGTGAAGAAGTGTTTCCTTTTATTAGTTCTAATTCTTCCCCCCAGCATTTTCAATGAATGCCCCCTGGTTCTAGTATTGTGAGAAAGAGAGAAAAATTTCTCTCTGTCAACATTTTCTACCCCATGCATAATTTTATAGACTTCAATCATATCCCCCCTCAGACGTCTCCTCTCCAAACTAAAGAGTCCCAAACGCTGCAGCCTTTCCTCATAAGGAAGGTGCTCCAGTCCCTCAATCATCCTCGTTGCCCTTCTCTGCACTTTTTCTATCCAATATCCTTTTTGAGATGTGGTGATACAACTGAACACAATTACTCTCCAAATTATTAGTGCGCTGCGTTTTATATAAGGGCATGACAATCTTTGCAGTTTTATTATCAATTCCTTTCCTGATTATCCCCAGCATAGAGTTTGCCTTTTTCACAGCTGCCATACATTGAGTTGACACTTCTGGATGTCTATGGAGTTATTGGAATTTGTACCTGTGGAGTTAATTTGCAGCTAGGGGAGGGCAATTTAGATTGGGGAAATAGTGGAGGAGCAACGGAACTAGCCCCTTGCCAGTCTCACTTCTCTGATATTCAAAGTTGATGCATTGGGCTGTTAACCCTTTAAAAACCAAAAAGCAGGGAACACATGAGTTCCTGATTACAGGTCGTTTTAGCTGGAGGAGCCTAGCCCTGTACTGGAGCCTCTCTATGCCTCATGATTATGACCACACCATCTCACTTTCCTCCAAAGAAATCTCACCACATTTATCTGGGAGGGGCAGGGAGGAATCTGTACTAAGCAGGATTTCTTTTTGTGGAGCCATGCAGCTGTGAAAAGCAGGCTGAGCCTCTCTCCTCTAAATGGAAAGGATCCCTGAGGTGAAAGCTCCCTTCAAACCAGGTTACTGACATTTACTTAATGCCGTCTGTAGTGGGATTATCATTAAAGCTGCCCAAAAGCACATTAATCTCTCTGGATCCGTCCAAGCACTGGACTGTAATGGCATTTAATCAGAGAAGCCTTTGATTCCTAAAGACAAGTGCAAACACTGAAATTTCTGCCTGTGGAACAGTTACTTATTCATGTGCAAGTGCGGCCTAGGATGGGAACATAGCTGGAGGACGGATGGAGGGGAGGAAGACGGGAGAGGCTAGTTTATCCTGAATGTGGAGGCAAAGAGAAGGTGCATAGATGCATGTTAAGAAAGAAGCTGTTCAGGCAAAGAGACAATTCCTGTATCAGGGCATTGGTAAAACTGGGAAGGCAGAGAAAGACTATTGCAATGCATGAATTTATTTTAGATGCAGGTTGTTGAACTAATGTGCTAGAGTTGTTTGGATAGTGAACAAGGATCAAGGGGACCTAGATTCTAGCCCCTACTCAGCTGTCAAGTTCATTGGGTAACTCTTGGCCAGCCCCCCTTTCTCTCTCAACCAGACATACTGCACATGGGCGGTTGTGAGGATAAAATGGAGCTATGTATGCTGCTTCTCGGAAGCTCCTTGGAAGAAATTAAGGTTGCCAACATCCAGGTGGGGCCTGAATATCTCCTGGAATGACAGCTGATCTCCTGATGATAGAGATCAATTCCCCTGGAGAAAATGGCAGATTTGAAGGGTGGACTCTATGACATTAATACTCCACAGAGGTCCTGTGGTTTGTGGTGTAAGGTGCTGTCAAGTTACAACTGGCTTATAATGATCCCATAGGGTTTTCAAGGCACAAGATGAGGCACAAGATGTTCAGAGCTGGTCCGCCTCTGCATGGGCTGAGAGAGTTCTGAGACAACTGTGACAGGTCCAAGATACCCAACCAGCTTCATGTGGAGGAGTGGGGAAGCAAACCTGGTTCTCCAAATTAGAGTCCACCACTGTTGACCACTATACCACACTGGTGTGGTGGTCCTACCCCTCCACAAATCATATCCTTCCCAGGCGCCGCCCCCAAATCCCCAGGAATTTCTCAACCCAGAGCTGGCAACCATAGAAGAAAGGTGGAATAAAAAAAATGATGGAAGGAAGGAAGACCAGGAGGGATGGGTGTATCAGGGCTGGCAAAGTATTTTCACCCTATTCTTCCTTTTGGGGCAGGGGTAGGGAACCTGCGGCTCTCCAGATGTTCAGGAACTACAATTCCCATCAGCCTCTGTCAGCATGGCCAATTGGCCATGCTGGTAGGGGCTGATGGGAATTGTAGTTCCTGAACATCTGGAGAGCCGCAGGTTCCCTACCCCTGTTTTGGGGAAATGCTGAAGAATGAATATTTTCCATCCACACAAATTAATTTCCTCTGAGGACCCCTCTACAGTGTTGCTGCCATCTAGCCATTGGGCTTGACTGTTGTGGAGCACTGCTCAACTGGGGCTGAGAAATGTGGTAAACATTTGGTAGGGCCCACAGGGGTAGGATAAAAAGACCCACAGGCTGCCAGTTGGCCATCCCTTTACAAGACTGAATGGTGATATTAATTTCACAGAATTTCAGCAAACGAGCTAAGCTTCTCAGGGTACCACTGTTAAAGGTCCCTGTCCCCAGAAAATTCCCTGGCTTCTTTATTGCTCCAGTTACTTCAAAAATCCTCTGCATTTATACTGCAGCTTCTTCAACTCACTTTCTCAGCCCCCGAAGATAAGCAAGCTGCTGTGGTCTGTGGTATAGCAGAGACACTGTTCTCTGAATCTTGCTTATTTGACTTATTAAATCTGAATATCTTGTGTGTCCTGTTTATGGCCCTGTTTCTCTCAGATGTTACATCAATAGTGCTTTTGTTCATGTTTGAATGCCTCCCCTACCTCTGAATCCTTCCGAGAAAGTATTCTGTGACACGAATCCAACACTTATCTAGCATTACTGATTGGGGACAGCTTAAGAGCCCAGTCATTAGATACCATTTGGTTGTCAAAACATACAATTTCAGCAGCCATCAGGAAGCTACAACAGTCACATCAGTGATATTTGTGTGGTTTTTGGTGGGTTGAAGGCTGCTCATGCTACACAAAAACCATTATTTTAGTAATAAAGAACTGTATTTGAATTATCTCAGGGATATAGGGTATGTGCAGGATAATTATGAGTTGCAGCTGCAGTGAAATTCCACAACAGTTTCTAAGCCTTTTGGCCCTCCTCCTGAATGGACAGCCTCCTTCATGTTTTCTTTTATTTTCACAAGATCTCAAAGCTCTCTTCTAAATACTAACCTCACCATTTCAAGTAAGTGGTAAGAAACAGTCTTGTCAGTTTGGAATTAGAGGCACCATTATGAGCAATTTATCTTCCAGCCTTAGAAGATCAGACCATACACTGGGATTGAAAACCAGGAAGCCCATGAAGATGCCCTTCACCTCATCATAAACACCTCTTCCTTGCTCTGTCTCATCTCAACAGAGATGACTTGTTTCATACATCTGGCTTTGGAGAACCACTGTCATAGATAGCAGATGTGTGGTGAGGAGGTAGTCATGCAGAGGTAATGGATGACAAACCCCTCTGACTCTCCGATGGGCAATCTAAGACTCAGGTCTAAATTGGCAAATTTAGCAGTGCCACATACTACAGTGTCACTGTAGGAAGATTTATGACATCATGATGCTCTATAAGAAGTCAGGCATATTTTGAAAGAGGGCAGAACTCAATTTCTGGTTGGGATTCCAAAAATTAAATCTGCTCAGTGAGGTAGTGTGTTCTATCTAGGCAGGTAGAATGGCTGTACCATGTCACTGTAATTGGGTATCATATATTTAATGTTTTAAAAAGTTGTCAGTAGAAAACTACAAAACAAACAACGGGCTGGGCTAAGACTTTTCTCCCTGATATGTTGTCTTCATATATACTTCTTTTCTCCCTCAGGGTAGCTAGCCAAAATGGAATCACCTTGAAATGCTGTAGTCCACCCTACTGTATCAAGCTGCAACCATCTCTTTCTGTACTCGACCTGACCAAAGGCACTATTTTGATGGTGGATTCCAAACAGAACCTTTTGCCATCAATTATGAACCACCTCTATGGCTAATTACACCTTCATTTCAGTCACACATTCTATGAACCACACAACAGGCGTATATTTCTCCTTTTGTATTGCAACAATGTTAGTATCTCTGCTCCTGGAGAGAAAATACTTCATATTTCCTGCCTTTGCTTCCTGTATCATCCCACACAGTTGTGAGGAAAGCAGAGTCAGTCGCGATGCTGAGCAAGCTATAGTGTCCAGACCTTTCCTCTCCCACTGCCTTTGCTAATTTCACACCAATTTGACCGAGGACCTGCAAAGTCAGGTTTAAAAAAACACACATCCACTAATCCAATTAACCTTCGATTAAGGTTCCAAAATCAATGCTATTCTTTTGGCCGGAGGAGGTAATATCGAGCCCTGAGAAATGAGCTACATCACGACCTTTACTTTTAATGAGATCAATAGAAGTTAGTGTCGCCGTCTCTTAAAATAATTGGCAAATATTATGGCTGGATTAGGGCCAACAGCTAGTATCTGCTCCAAATTGAAAGGGACAGGAATAAATAGAATCAGAACCTGAAAAGACACTGCCTTGTACTATCTTTCTCATCTAAGAATTTCCAGTGGTCAGTGGGGAGATGAAGTAACCAAGACAGAATACGGGGTGGGCAGTGTGTAGTACATCCAGAAAACAACTGAGTACATTAGTTCTTGTTGTCTGCTCAGAATTGGGCACACTGAGAACTATAACACAAACACAGCCAGGTGAACTTACTGTATCAGATTTTGTTGCGTACATTTGAGGTGAGCTTTTTTTTTTTTTTGATGAAATTCATCTTCATTCCCATTCCAATCAGTGTTATGACTTGTACTATAAGTCCAGGTTGTATCTTATTAATACAGAAAAAGTTGCCAGGATCATAACCTGGATCATTATTGCTCACAGTTCATCCTCTCTTTACTCCTCTGCAGTTGGGCGCATGTATTAAAAGGCTGACACAGGTTACATTGACTGCTTTTTACACTTGAGCATCCAGCAGCATTTGTTTGCAAACTGATCAGAAGATTAGCTGGGCTTATTGGCAGAAAGAAAAGCTAAAATTATATTAAATCTCGCACCGTTTATACAAATTATAAATATTTAAAATTGTGCATAAACATCTATCAACTAGGTTACATAAATAAGTACCGTGTGTGTGTGTGCGTGTGCGTGTGTGTTAAGTACCCTCAAGTCGCTTCCGGGTCTGCTCACGGTGACCCTGTAAACCAACATCCTTCAAAACATCCTATTGCTAAAAATCTTGCTCAGATCTTGCAAACTGAAGGCCATGCATAAGTATTGTCGAAGGCTTTTGCGGCCGGATTCAACTGGTTGTGGTGGGTTTTCCGGGCTGTGTGGCCGTGGTCTGGTGGATCTTGCTCCTAACGTTTTGCCTGCATCTGTGGCTGGCATCGTCAGAGGTATATCACAGAGAGAAATCTGTTCACTGTGTCACTAGACACAGTGTGTAACAGACTTCTCTCTGTGATAAACCTCTGAAGATGCCAGCCACAGATGCAGGCGAAACGTTAGAAAAAAGATCTACCAGACCACGGCCACACAGCCTGGAAGACTCACCACAACATGTATAAGTACTTTCCCTTAGTGTAAAAAAAACACACCTTTTTGGTAAAATTGTACTTATACACACAAGTGTCTTTCCTATGACCAGGTACAATGATTAATAACATAAAATACAGGTACACCAATCAAATATGCTTTGGGCATAAGGCCTTTCCTTAGCGATTTAACTTTGTACAATGCACCCCATTCAATATGTTTCCTCTTATAAAGGTAATCTGAGCACAGCAAATTTCTCTGCTTGGGCTGTTTGGTAGCAGTGCCTATCTGGCACTATATTATTTTTAAATTATTGTGTTTACCAAACTGTGTTTGGTACCACTATATTATTTTTAAATAATATTTTTTAATTTTGTTAATAGATAAGAATTAACAGAACAGGAAAAGGAAAATGGAATCAAATCATATTTACAATCAGTTCTAGAGACTAATGATCCAATCCCGGGGGTGGCGGTTACTGCTTGCATTTGGAATGGGCTCATGCCTGCATCTTTGCCCCTTCCACCAGCATAATGGGCACCCGTGCCAGTGGAGAGGGCAAGGATACTGGCATCAAGATGCCACACAATTCTGTGGTGAGGAAACCCGGAAGTGGGCATGCCCCCTCCATGGAGTGTCCAATCAGATACTCTGTGGAGTGTTCATTCAGACACCAGCGTGGACACTGCCACACTGTGCCACCTGAAAGACGCCTGGAGGTGGTATGGCTGTGTGGTAACAGCACCATTCTGGCCACCTCAGCCTTTGGATAGGGCTGCCCAAGAGGAAACTGTACATATAATATATAAAAATGGAAAAAACAACTACCAATAATGACCATTATTGGTGTAAATTCTAATAATCCAAAATATGTAAAAAAGCACTGATGAGTGGTTTCTATTATAGATTTCTAGATTTTTTTCTCACAAAATAAAAGTTGTATTGGCATATTATTATCATCTTTCACAATGTGATTAATTATTTACCTATTTCCCTTTACATCCCTTTCCAATAGAGTACACAGTACATCATGAAGATTATTGATAATTGATAAATGCAACAGCTACCATGTTGGTATGGTGTACTAAACAGAACACAAAAACTACATCCATCATACCCAAGTTGCTAAGAGCTCGAAATCCTCATAAAAAGCACATAAGAAAACAGTGAGGTTTAATACATGACATTCAAAACTCAGCCAAGTGCATCAAAAGTTCTTTGGGGATTGGGCTCCCTGGTCAATCCTTGTTTTCATTAATACTTCTAAATATAAATTCACAGGAGTATTAACAAAAATGAGAATTGACTGAGGAGCCCGTACCACAAAGAACTCTTTGGACTTTGGTACCGGCATCATTTATAAGACCATCTGTTCCCATTGTATTACTTCACAGACTTTCTGTTGTGTGGATTCTCTAATCTGTATAGAGAACATATGAGTCTAATCTTGATACACTTTGCTATGTTTTGCATGTCATGTATTTAAACTCACTGTTTGTTTATGTGCTTGTTAGGATTTGGAGCTCTTAGCAGCTTGGGTACAGTGGATATAGTTTTTGTGTTCTATTGATAATTTCTACACATCTTTTCAGCAATATCCTTCATCTTATTTAGTGGAATAATATAAATAATATACTTCCCGTCTATCTTGACACTTTTTGATTGGTCACTTATTCACAATGTTCGTTAATTTTGCCATTGATCCATATTCCACTAGTTTACTACGCGGATATCTGGGAGACATCTTGATAAACTTATTTTATATCAACGGCCCAGTGTATGTCCTTCGTTAGTGACATGTTGCTGATGTTTTCTCCAGGGGAATGGATCTCCTTAGTCTGGAGGTTAGCTGTAAATTTGGGAGATCCCCAGGTCCCACCCGGAGGCTGGTTGCCTAGTCTTCAAGTAAGGGTTAAAAATTTGTTTTGAATTCATTTTCTTAGGCACTGGTGGCTACCAATACAAGCTCGACCATTCCTTGTATCCATTTTAAAGTAGAGAAAACTACCTGTGGCCAGCCGCTAATAAGTATTGGGTGACTATAGCCTTCCTCAGTTCCATATATACTCTCCTTTTTCTTATAACATCCATGCCAACCTTCTTTGTTTCACAGGAAAATTTGTAATTGTGCCAACAAAGTATATTGGAGGACAAGAAGTGAGATTAATTTTAACAGCTATTTTAATTTTTGCAAAGGCTTTAAAGCACTGCATACTTCACACCTCTATTATTTGTCTGCAAAGGAGCATAAATAGTTGGGTCACATGAAAACAGGAAGATGATTGGTCTGTGGCAGGATTCCCCAATGTGGCATTTATGGGTGCCATAGCACCCTTCAGTACTTTCTTTGGCATTTGCAGAATTTTTCAGGAAGTGGGACTGATCTAGATCTTAAGGATCAAAAAGAAGAGAGGATTTGTACAACATCTGGTAGAGAATGCCTCTCCCCAAAGGTTTACAATCTAAGGCCCCTCCTCACACGCAGAATAATGCACTTTCAATCCACTTCCAGTGTACTTTGCAGCTGGATTTTACTGTCTGGAATAGCAAAATACACTTGCAAACAATGGTGAAAGTGGATTGAAAGTGCATTATTCTGCATGGGCGGAAGGGGCCTGACAAATCTGAGCAAGGAAAAGGAAAGATTGTAAGAAAAACAGTGGAGGCACTAAATTAAAATCTCCTTTAATTGGAAAAGGCATGCAAAAGTAGACATGCCATGAGGAGCTTTGTAAAAAGTGGAACAGATTGGATAGCACTAATATCTAGAGGCAGTGAGTTCCAAAGACAAAGTGATGGTGATGATTATGGATGGAAGCATGCAACAACAGATCTGCATAGGAGTTTGGTACCGGAGGATTGCAGGCTCCAGAAAGAAGAAATTAAGAAGGAAACATAACACAGCTAACACTGTGCAACAGAGAAGGCTTTTAGGAGTTAAGGTTATTGCCTTTTGCTGTGTAGAACTACCTGTCCTCAATAAGCATGTGTGATATATTTGGATTACACTGTGCAATCCCTTTGATACTGAAAATAAACATTCAGCACCATGCACCTTTCTTAGCAAGTATTTACAAACTGCTGTTGTAGTCCTTTTAGCTCATCCCTTTAAAGCGCACAAAACCTGTTTTATTGTTCCAGGCAGTGACATTCAGGACTTCAGGTGGCTGGCTGTGACGCCGCAGCTGTCCCACCCCACTGCTCCCAAAGGGGCTTCCCAGCAGCCTGGGGAGGCTTCACAAGTGAAAGCCTCTCTTGCCGCTGAGAAGTCCCCACTGGTTTTAACAGACTTAATATAACCAAAAAGGTTACATAAGTCCATATTTCCGGCTGTTGGTGTAACGTGCCGAATGGCCGGGGGGGGGAGCTGACAAACATTGGCTCTTTCCCCGGCTATGCCCCCAGCCCACCCCTGCTATGCCAGGGCACTGGGACAGTGGCGTCACATCTGGTGCTGCATCTCAGCGCTGGGGACATCTGTGGCGGCTTGTGCTGGCAATTTTGCCTCTCTGCCAGGGCAAGTGCAAACCCTGGGAAGGGCAAATCCGCTGGTGATGCTGCCCAACGCTCCCACAAGTGGATTTGCCCCTCTCCCCTCTGGATGGGGCTTAGTCTCCCCCCCTCCTAGTTTCATGAAGCTCCCCAAATTCCTGTTAAATATTTTATACTACTGCTTCCTCACAGTTCATCTTATTAAGGACATTAGAATTGTCACACTTTGGGTCACAACAGCACTCCATCTAACTTTTCCCCCCTTACAGTGGCCAGCCATTAACCCCCTTCTGTTGCTAGTATGATAGTCAGAGGTATACTGCTTTTGAAATTGGAGACTGCAGTTTTTTATTTACATTACAGTACCATCCAGTCGTGTTTTTACTGGTCAAAGGCATTGAATAATTTGTTTTCTTTACAGTTCTGTTTTTTCCCAGTCTAGTATATGAGTAGCTTGCCTTGAGTTTAATTCTCCACAGCAGCTCTTGGGATTGTGGTGGAGAACTGCATATAAACGTTTATTCAATGTGTGGCAGTAAAAACAAGAGGCAAATTTTGTACTAGGGATTGTTAGAAAAGAGTCTGAAAACAAAACAGCCAGGATCTCATTGTCCTCTTTTATATTTCCTCTCATGTTAGGTGCAGTTGCATTAGGAATACTGTGCACAGTTCTGGCCACAGGATCACAAAAACTATCTTAGAACTTGAAAAAAAACATAGGAAAAGGGCAATTTAAATGATTAAGGGGCAGGACGGAGCAACTATTCTGTGAGGAAATGTTGAAGTGTTCCGGGCTTTTGAGTTAAGAGAAGAAAGACCATTTAGGAAGGACATGATAGAGGTTTATAAAATTAAGCATGGCATGCTGAAAATGAATTGAACATTTTCTTCTCTCACCCATGATGCTGGATTGGGGGCATTCAGTGAAGTTTTTGGGCAGTGCAGATAAAAGGATGTATTTCTTCTCTGTGGAATTCATGGCTACAGGAGGTAATGATGCTGACTAATGTAGAAGGATTTTAAAACAGATCCATCAGTGGCTATTAATGATGATTAAACAAAACCTTTATGTTCTGGAGGCATCAAATCTCTGAATACCACTCCTGGGGCCAACAGGGTAAAGAGGGGACCTCAGCCTTCATGCCTTGCTTTTAAGCTTTGGGGATGCCTGGATGGCAGCTGTATAAAACAGGATTGTTACTCATGGTACCTGGAAGAATACAAATGTAGGGTCTTTGCACGTGTACCTCCCAATCCTAAGTATACAGGTGAGTACTTGAGCTGATATTTGAGGAAATATAAAAGAGAAAAAGAGAAGATCTTTAGATTTGAATTACATTGATCTTGTGGTGCTGTGTGGTTTCCGGACTGTATGGCTGTATTCTAGCAGAACACGTCTGCTAGAACATGGCCATACAGCCCAGAAACCACATAGCACCACAGTGATTCCGGCCGTGAAAGCCTTCGACAATACATTGATCTTTCTTCAACAAGAAACCAAACAAGGTTGAGGAACAGATAAAATACCCCTGAAGTTATATAATCCTAATTAAACAATTGGATGAATACACAAGATACATAAAAGTTGAAAATGTATAATGTTGTGCGTATCAGAGTAAGGAAATACATAGTTAAAAATCATGTAGACCAAACATATTTCAACTAAATTGTATTTTTCAGTAGTCCTTAAAAGATGGTAGTTTTCCTTAAAAGTACGCATATATAAAATATCAAGACTATAAACACAGCATATAGTTGGGCTAAACTCCTTCAGTAACTCTTTAAAGGTTTTGTTTTAGAAAACTTAAAAATATGTTTTTTAAAAAAGAAGAAAATGGGAACATTATTTTCTGTTATGGCCTATTTTAATTAAACAAAGAAAAGTTTAAAATCTTTTAAAACATTTTACACTAAGAACAAGCCAGCTGGATCAGACCAGAGTCCATCTAGTCCAGCTCTCTGCTACTCACAGTGGCCCACCAGGTGCCTTTGGGAGCTCACATGCAGGATGTGAAAGCAATGGCCTTCTGCGGCTGTTGCTCCCGATCACCTGGTCTGTTAAGGCATTTGCAATCTCAGATCAAAGAGGATCAAGATTGGTAGCCATAAATCGACTTCTCCTCCATAAATCTGTCCAAGCCCCTTTTAAAGCTATCCAGGTTAGTGGCCATCACCACCTCCTGTGGCAGCATATTCCAAACACCAATCACACGTTGCGTGAAGAAGTGTAACCAAGATATACTGTTTCCACTGTATAATATATTTGCAAGGTCCTTAAAATGCCATCTATTGATAATTGGTGGAGTATGTTGTTAAAAAGATAATTTCCAGCTCTTGGGAGAATAAAAAGTAATATTGCTGCTGTTATGTTAAACACAAATGACGATAAGTAAGAAATTCAGATAGCTTATTATTTAGAACCAAGTAGTTTCTGGCATCCTCTACTACAGTAGCCGCGAGTAGAATTTAATGTGGGCCTGGAGCTGCAATGTGGGGGTCGAGACGGGATTTCTGTGAGACTCATAGGCCTCTTACTTGTAAAGATATGTAGTCCTAAATCAGAAATGTAAGTGTAGATGCTAAATACAGCCACTATAAGGCATTAAAAATATATACAATGTATAAAAACCCAAATCCTGGCACCCAGTATTGTATATATTTATATGGATCAGACATACTATATAACTACCACCCAGTCAACATTCTCATTGAGGCCCATGGGTGATTCCATTTTCAATGTAAAAACCCAGAATAAGTTCTTGTCTGCTGAATTTCTGGTAAAGTTCTAAGATGATTGTCTGAAAATTGTAGATCCTTTTCATTATATCCCTTGGTAATGGAATATTTAACCAATGGAACCTGCATTTTTCTAGTTCTTATACAACTCTTGGGCTTATGAATCTGGTAATGCAAACTCAGAAAACTGGAGAATGCAGCGTAAATCAGTTTAAAAGTTTCTAATGGAAATGTTTACATTAAGTTAGATGTGTCTACCCAGATGAAAGTGAGCTGACCCCAAAAGAGAAGGGAAAGGAGAGGGAACAAAGCCAAGAGAAACGGGTGATGAAAGGCTTGGACTTGAAGTGGGGAATAGAAAGAGGTTAGGTGAAGAGATGCAGCCCTGGTTTTAGACAAGTGAGGCTAGGAGGAAGGTTGTGGAGAGAAATGGGATGATGCCCAGGAGCTAGTTGGAAGAAAAAGGAAGAGAAAAGGGGACGTGTTGCTGGTGGAGAGAGAGATTGCTGGTATGTTGTTCAAGAGCGTGGAGGAGAAAGAGGGCAAGGGAGCAGGGGAATCAGGGATGTGGCACTGAGATGGGACTGAGCTTACAACAGCAACCAATGTGATGAAGAAGGAGACTTGTATGTGGGTAAAGTGCTATCAAGTCACAGCTGATATTGCAGCCTCGTAGGGTTTTCAAGGCAAGAGATGTTTGGAGATGGGTTGCCATTGACTGCATCCATGTAGCCACGTTCAACTTTCTTGGTGGTCTCCCATTCAAGTTCTAATCAGGAGTAACCCTGGTTAAGGTCTGAGATCTGATGAGATTGGCTAGCCTACACCATCTAGGACAGGGCAAAAAAATGTTTAGGGAAGGATAAATAGAGAGAGAGAGAGACAATGGAAGGACTGTGCTTATGTTGCCTGTTCCTGAAACATAAGAGTCAAGAGTCCCAGTGGTTAGGGACAGTCCTGATGTGAAGCTGAAATGAACCAGAATGAATTTCATCAAGAATCATGGTGGTAGAAGAATTGCCCTGGGGTAAAAACAGAATGTACCAGTCTAAAAGAAAGTCCTATTTAAAATTTGTACCCCCTTCTGTTGGCAGCAAGAACAAGATTTTCAGAGTACTTCAGTTTCTTCAAGGTGGGAGGGTTCTAATTTGTTGATTAAGCCTTTATTAATTTACTGGGCAGGTCTGTGAGGGACACTCTTCAGGGGAGTGCAGTGTTTGGTTTGGGAGTGAAGAGATTCCATGAACGCAAGTCTAATCAAGCCCTTGATGAAGTTGTGAGGGTTTACCCTAGGAGTCCGACTCTCTCATAATGAAATGGCATTTTGTGGAGGTGAATTTACTACCATGAGACTCTGGTTTGAGCCAATATGGAATTTGCCTGTACTTTTGGTCGCACATGCTGTGGAGTGTAGGAGACTTTGGTGGTGATAGGGTACTGGGTTAGATGGACTATTGTTTTGATCCAGCAGGGCACAGAAAACATAAATTGATCTGTTCTTCTTATGTCTACTGATGGCATTTCTCCACAATTGCTCCTTTTAAAATTTAATGTTATTTACATGGTTCTCATTTCATTCCATCTGGAACAGTGGTTGGCAGTGATAGGAGATAGGATTCCCATCACAACTGGAGGGCCCAGCAAGTGTACTGTTGACCACCGGAGTTGAAATAAGCAGCACTTTATTTGACAGCACAACTATATAAAATATTTATATGAGTTTTAAGAGTCATTCGCTTTCCCCAGGGAAACTCTGGAAGCTGTCATTCTGTAAGAGAAGCTAGAACTCTTCTATAGAGAAGTTTCAATAGAGGATTCTCCAGTTCCTAGAGTTCTTTTGGGGGAATCCATAGCAGTTTAACTGGTGTACCACCATCATCAAATTGTAACCTGGGTAAAGCAACTAGGGTCTGAGATGAGATTAAAAATTAGGTCCTTCAATTTATTTTCCCACTGCTTTGCCCCCAGGCACTGAGCATCACCACTTCTGCCTTGAATCTTAGAATTCATGAAATTCGAGTTTTCTTTTTTAATACTGATTGGTCCAATAAACAATCTGTTGCATCTGCTGTTCTCTAATTAAAAAAGCATTCATGTCATCATTAATACAGTGTAATATTTTGACATTTATATTTTTAAGCCATTAAATGTTGTTCACAACAGAAGGCAAAATCAAAAGAAACAAATGCAACCACAAGTCAAGTTTTGAGTGATAGTCACTGGAAGGTGTTAATTTCTAACCTCTATAAGGCACAGTTCATGCCGGTTTCTTTCCTCTTCAGCGATCACCCAGTTCACAAGTGCATGTGCCATATTCTGGAATAACACCTCTGAGCATGAACATTTGCATAAACAGAAGCTTTTTCAAAGCCTGTCTCTTTGTCACACTTGTGCATATGCACACACATACATAAAGGCATCTCACCTTGAACAGGCAAATTCATGGGGTGGGCTGGGCAGCAGGCGCAGCTTGGGTGATAAATCAGCTGTCTCTCCACACACTGGGCACAGATAGTGCCTTTTATTATTGCTGCTTTGTGATTAATGTTGATGAACACATTTAAATTTCTGCCAGTGCTCGGACTGCTGCCTGGCCTCGATGTGCTCAGAATCCCAGCAAGCTGGCTGCGTTCTGGGATGTTATGCCGGTGGGAGGGGGCGCGTGTCTCTGCCTCACACGCCTCTCTGAGTCTCAGCAATGCATCTTGTAGGCAGAAACACTCCCTCATCACAGCCCATCCAGAAAGGATTATACAGGCCATAGAAGGGAAAGTGGTGCTTTCAGGGGAGGGGAGAGAATAGGTATTCAAGAGCAAAACCCACATGAGGGTACCTGTCATTGTATCGTGACTCCTCGCCTTCAGGCTTTGGGGCTGTTGCCTCATGCTATGAATTATATTAGCTTCTGAATGGAACTGGTGGTCTCTCTGGAGTTCTATAAAGTGGATCTGTGCCTTTGTCCCCTGCATATACAATTTCAGTCCTAGAAACTGCCTTATCATCCACATTGCACATAAATAAAAATAGCAGCAAGTAGACCCTAGTGCAGTGGTGGTGAGCCTTTGGCACTCCAGATGTTATGGACTACAATTCCCATCAGCCTTTGCCAGCATATCTAATTGGCCATGCTGGCAGGGGCTGATGGGAATTGTAGTCCATAACATCTGGAGTGCCAAAGGTTCACCACCACGGGCCTAGTGTCTGGAAGTCCTAGGTTCTGATCTCCTCTCTGTCGTGAACCCTCCCTGGGTGATTATGGGCCAGTGTAGCCTACCACACAGGGCTGTTATTATAAGGATAAAATGGAGGAGGTGAGAATGTTGTGAGTCACAGTGAGGTCTCTATTGGGGAGAAAAGTGGGGTACAACCAAACAAATAAATGGGGAAGCCTAACCTTGGAAGCAGCTCTTACTACTTCTGCTGATATCTCCACAGGAGATTGTGTGGCATGGTTAAGAGAGGTAGACTTGAGCCCTCCGGGGATAAGGCGGCCTATAAGTCTAATAAAATAATAAATAATAATAATAATAATCTGGAGAACCCAGTTGGATTTCCTGTGGAGCAGTGGATTCTTATCTGGCAAACTTTGTTAAATTTAAATCTTTGTTAAATTTAAATTTTTTTAAAGATAGTTTTAGAGGGTAGCCATATTGGTCAGCAGTAGAACAGCTAGATTCAAGCAGGGCAGAGATTAACAAGATGTTTGGTGTATAAGCTTTTGAGAGTCAAAACTCCCTTCCTCGGAGACGAAGGGAGCTTTGACTCTCGGAAACTTATACCACCAAAATCTTCTGGTTCTCTGAGGTGTTACTGGACAGGAATTTATCAGTAAGCTTTTAAAGAAATTGTTGAATAAGATGATGATGTCGGGAGGCCTGTTTATTTTGGGGTTTGCTTTTGCTGCTTTCTGGCTGTTGGGGTGGTGGAATGGGTTAACTGCATTTCTAACTGACTTTTCTCTGTCTTTTGTGTGATGCTATATAGTACCAGGTGCTGTTCAAGGTCAGTGCCTGGCTGTCTTCACTGTTATCTCATTTGCAGGTCTTTTGGCGGGCATTCCCACGATGGGTGTGTGTGTGTGCACCCTGCTTTAACTGTAGGGGTTTGCGCGGGCAAATCCCAGTTCTGGCTTTAGCCAGGGAAGATCCTCATCAATAAACTACTGTTCTTCTACATGAGTTTGTTTCTGGTTTTGGGATTCTGACATTTGAAAACAAAGAGGGGAAAGTACAGCAGTCTTAGCTGAATTAGTTAGCTCCTACAGATGATGAAAATAATGTGCCAGATGGGTGCTGTGTGGTTTCCGGGCTGTATGGCCGTGTTCTAGCAGCATTCTCTCCTGACGTTTCACCTGCATCTGTGGCTGGCATCCTCAGAGGATCCTGTAGGCGAAACGTCAGGAGAGAATGCTGCTAGAACACGGCCATACAGCCTGGAAACCACACAGCACCCAAGTGATTCCGGCCGTGAAAGCCTTCGACAATACAATGTGCCAGATGAATAACATGTCTGCCTCTAACACTTTTCTGTGTGACATGGGGAAGGAGTAATTTCGTGCTTGCTTGGCAAGAGGATCTTTTTCATTTCCTCTGGAATCCACCTTCCTCAAGGATCTGTTGGGCAAGCAGAAGGCTTGTTGCTGGTGGCTGCACAGAATGGCCCCCTTCAATTCCTGACACAGTTTTATCGTTTGCTGTTTATACTGTGCATTTGGCAATGTGCCAAGGATCATTTATAATAATTATCTTTTAATTGCTTATTGGACAGCCTGCTGCGGGGCTGTTTGTGTCTTGCTGGGGGATGGAGGTTGTCAGGCAGTGCGTGTGCGCGCGCGTGTGTGTGTATTCTTGTATGTGGCTGTTTTGTTGCAGAAGGGGTAGAGTGTACCCCCCATTGTAAAAGAGAGATGCAAAGCTCCAAGACTGTTTACTGATCCTAAGCAGCCTTTTAACTTTAATAAAATGGTTTGGCGATAAGGAGATGGTTTTGGAAGGGGGTGGATGGGTGGGATTGATGAAGGGGGAGCAGAGGCAGTGACAGAATGATTTAAACAGCTTCATGGTGTCGTTTCATCTTTGCAGACATCATAAATCAGATGAAAATCCAGTTGAGCCAAGAGGGGTGGAGGGTGGCAGAGAAAGAGCAGGGAAGGGACAGTGAGATTCTCATATGCGCCAGAGATGAAAACACTGTGGCCGCTTTCACAAGAGGTGTTTAAACATTTTCTGGCTTGCCTTAATGGCATCACATTGACCCAGAGTTCAGGCAGGTTCACATTTCCATATTCTTAGAAGTACAGCACTCACTGTGTTGTGGTGAGAGAAAGGCCATGCCTCCCAAGCGGATATTTTGAAGGCTGTGAGGATGAACTACAGATTATTATGAACATAGGACTGCTGCCAAAAATTGTAGCTGTGTCTACCTCTGTCTTCCTCCTTCATATGTAGCAAAACTTGGTGGTATCCTTACTCCGTTGTATTGTGCCTTTCCCCAATATCATCAATGGCAGCCCACAATGTAGAGTGGCAGAAGGGAGAATTATGTTGTCAGGACATGGATATGTTCTACCATGTTTTAAGAGGGTGGCAATTGTAACACATGTTCACTTTTATTGACATTTGTAACTTCACCCTAATTCTTTATGAGAAAATAGAAATCTGTAACCACTACTGTGCATGTTTGACACTATGGCCATTTACAATAATGGAAAAGCTTGCATGTGCAAGCTTATTGTCTAAATAAGCTTAGTTTTGAGGCTATTTTTTTTTTAAAAAAGGCTGTTTCCTGTGTTAAGTTTGTGAATTATATTTTCACTGTATTAAAGACAAACTAGCGTTCATCATCATAGTTTTATGTGCAAGCCTGCTGCAGAGAAGAGTGACAAGTTTTTTTCTGCATTTCTGCATCTCCACAGCACTCCTTCCCCCTTCCCCTCAAACGGAAGGTGAGACAATCTCCCACCAAAATAGTCATGAGGGCAGAGGGGGAGGAAGTGATTCCCCTCAGTTCTCTTTTCATGGCCATGACCAAGACTATCTGCAAAGGTTATGCTGTGGCCTAGATACAGTGTCCGATCACTGTGCTTGCTCATTCCACAAAGGCCCAGGTTTTGTCAGCTGCTTTTGCAATGCATGTGACTATTGGGGACATCTGCTGGGCAGCAGGGTGGTCCAATCCATTGATGTTTATCTAGCACTACCCCATTGATTTATGTAGCCCCAGAGGCTATGTGGGAGAGCAGTGGTAGTTAAAGAATGGAAGAAATTGTTCCCTCCCCCTCCTCCCTGATAAGCATTTTGGCGGGAACTTTTTCTGCCTTCAGCTCGAGGGGGAGGAAGCATTCCGGGGATGCAGGAATGCAAAGAAAATCTTATCACTCTTCTCCGGGGCATGCACAGTCCCATGTGTGGCTTCACAGAAGATCCCTCGATGAACAACAGTTACAGGTAAGTGCAACATTGCTTTTCCTTGTATTACTTATGAATACAGCCTGTTTCTTCTCTGAATTGATGTCTCCCACCAGGATACATGTTTTGTCCTCAACAACGGGCCATTTCCTATGTTACTTTACAAAAGCTATACCAAAGGGTTTTTTTACGTATGTGTCTAAAAGCGTAAACTGTGAAAGCAAATGTATCTGTTTGCAAACATGTATGTCTTAAAGGAATTCTTGCTGAGGAGCTAGGGCAGTGATGGCGAACCTATGGCACTCCAGATGTTCATGGACTACAATTCCCATCAGTCCCTGATGGGAATTGTAGTCCATGAACATCTGGAGTGCCATAGGTTCGCCACCACGAAGCTATGGTCAGCTGCACTTTGTGCTAAATCCAGGTTTATCTCTAAATGATTTGTAAAATGGCCCTCAGATGGGCATTCCACTTTCTCTTTTTCCAAGAGACCTCCTTTCAAACTCAGCTCCCTATTAATTCTTCTGTAGACATGTTTCTGGTCCTTCAGAATCTCTGCTTTGTAGACCTTATTTAGCATAGTCTAGGACAGTGACAGTGGTGTTTCAGAAATTCAGAAAATTCCTAACGATTGCCGGCATGTCACACAACACCACCATCACCCCGCCACCTAAATAAAAGAGAAACAATTTTTTACATATTCATTACAAAAAACCCCAGTGTTACCTGAAGTGGTGGGAGTTTCTCCCTTTTAGAGTGGGGAATTAATGTGAGCAGACTCTTGGCTTAGCAAAAGGTTGGACACATTTGAAATCTTGTTTGCATATGTTTTGCAAGAAACTCCATAGGAGAGCGAATAGAATTTAGCAATTTTTTAAGGAATAATGGGAATAAATAAGCAACCCATAATCAAAGCAGCAGAACATACACAGTCCTGAGATATAAGGGGATAGATCTGAAACAGATGAGGGAATTGGGGAAGTAAGGGTTATAGTCACCTGATCTTGGAGCAGAATCCTCCAATGAATAGAACGGGGCGACCTACACTTAGCTGTGGAAGTACAACATGTTGCAGAAGAATATCACAGATAGAGAGGTGTCCAGAGATACTGAGCCTACTGGATTAGGGGGCTTCTTATGGGGAAAAAAGTATCCTCAGGGTCATGCAAAGTGACCCTTAATTTCCCAGGACAAAGAAGAGCCCTACCTTTCCAGGGAAAGACAAGAAACAGACATCAACCTTAATGGTTGGGTCATTAATCTAATGGGTTGAATCATCAGCTTGATGTTCCAAGCTCATGAGTGCCTGCAAAGGGGAAGGTAGCTGATGAAATTACAGCTATATAACAATGGCAATGCAAACAAGGTAGTCATTAAAGGTATTAGTCAGAGGAAGAAGCATTGGGTTAGGACAGTGCTGGGTAGGCAAGCACATTAACACATCCATTGTCTTCACAGCAGTGTATCGTCCAGGGCCGGAGATGGGAGCACTTTCCAGGGTAGGGGTGTTGTGTTTGCCTAATCCTGTCAGGAAGGGTGTGAGGGAGGCATTATGCAAGGCTGATTTGGAGGGGGCAAATCCAGGCAAAGTTCTCACTTACTGTATTGTTTTGTGGGCAGACTGAACCAATGCAGAGAATGGGCTCCCCATTTTGGCACTGCATTGCTAGGCAACCCAAGGGTTGGATGAGATGGGTAGAGACACAGCTGTCCTTGAAACAGGGTTCCCCCAATCTACCATAGGTCAGTTTGGCAACAACAGTCCAATCATGAGTGGTGCTATCTATTATATCAAGAAACATCAAATAATTACAAAGATTACTGAAGCTCAAGCAAGGAGTTGTTGGGCATAGATGAACTCTGTTGAGTCACCAAAATGTCATGGGGTGTGTCATAGGTTTGATGTGCATGTCATAGGTTCACCATCACTGGTCTAGGAAATACTTCCAACTTTCCCTCAAGTCTGGTTCCTTCTCTTGGACACCTCCACCTTTGCACAAGCAAATGTTCTACTGTGCATCTGTTCTATTTGAGTAAGGCACAACACACACACATTGAAGTACTTGAGTATATACTATCATGTTTCTCCTCTGATTCTGGACCAAGCAGAATGTAGGGCACATGCCACCTTCTGCTGACCCTTTGCCATGCCAGTAAATGGTACCCTTCTCCCCATGCTTTCTGTTCCTTGACAGATCAGCTTCCTGGTCAGCACCTTGCCTCATGCTATGCTCTCCTTTTTTTCTCCTCAGCTCTCTCGCAACCTGGGGAAGCTGTACAGTGAAATGATCTTTGTGAATGGCTTTGTTCACTGCGATCCTCATCCTGGCAATGTGCTGGTGAGGAAGTGCCCAACCACACACAAGACCCACATTATACTTCTGGACCATGGGCTGTATCAGGTATGCAGAGAGCTGTTTGAGCATCATGGTTACGTCCAATCATACCAGCGAGCACCCATAAATAACAGCAGCTGAGGACACTTTTGGGAGGAGAAACAAGTATCAGGTGGCGGTGGGGTCTTCATTTTCTGGTGATACTTCTGTGTCTGCTCTGGAAGAAGCAAAGATGAGGAGAAGATGCACAGTGTAATGCTGAGGGATGCGAGGAATGATCATACAATAGGATGGGGTGGGTTAAGGGATCTCGTGGGGCAGGGTCTAGGGTGTGAGAAGCAGAAGGGGACTGGCATTCATTGAGAGGAGAGGAGAAGCCAGGGAAATTCACCTAACCAGCCCATTGGTAGAAAGTGCCTTCAAGTTGTAGCTGCTTTATGGTGGCCCCATAGGGTTTCCAAGACAAGAGACGTTGGTGGTTTACCAATGCCTGCCTCTGCATATGCGCCCCTGGTATTTCTTGGTGGTCTCCCATCCAAATGCTAACCAGGGCTAGCTTCCATGATCTGACCAGTTCGAGCTAGCCCGGGCCACCCAGGTCAGAACGATCAGCTCATTAGGACAATATAATCTGAAAGGGCAAGTAAGACTGTCACGGTTGTTCAAGATTCTCAGTAAGAAGGAAATTGTTTAGAAGACAGGCAGCCGACTGAAGGTAGTGGGAACAGTACAGAGCCCATCCAAGGCAAATGCCAGTCATGCCCAAGTGTGTTCAACTGGAGCAATAGACCAATCACCCTCTCCATGAATGAAAATGGAAATGCATTGATACTTGATATTTGCTATCTAACTCCACCATTCTGTGGGACCCAGTAGCTTCTGCTTTGAGTATTATATCTGAAAGTGTTTTGTTGGGTCTTGCATTTTTGATCAATCTTTTCCCCCCTTGAAAAATACTCTCCCTTCTCTTAAGACCCTGACAGATAGCTTCCGCTTGGACTACTGCCGACTCTGGCAGGCCTTGATCAAAGCTGATATGAAGCAGGTGCAAAAATATAGCCGGAAATTGGGAGCTGGCGACCTGTATCCCCTATTTGCTTGCATGCTCACTGCCAGGTCCTGGGAATCGGTCAACAGGGGCATCGACCAATTGCCAGTTACAGCTAAAGAGGTGCATTTTTTTGGTCTACTTTAACATTAATGATAAATAAGGATGCTGTTCTTTATATTAAAAGGGGGGCTGTGATTCTTGAGCTATGTCTGCTATGTAGGTAGGCTGTAAATATTGCTCAGGTAGAGTTGTAAAGGCTTACAGGGTTATTTCTGAAGTTCTGTGGCTCTTTCAACAGAGGACATCAGCTCAAGAATATATCAATTCAAGAATACAACTTTGTACACAGAAAGTCCCTGACTCAATTATTTATTAGCCTATATGGTACCAGATATGTGCATACTGCAAAAAGAGAGGAATCTGCTCCAAGGAGTTTGCATTCTAAACTTGTAGGAAACAGAGGGGAGGGAGCAATAGACCAAGGAAGAACATCTTTCATTCTAGTTACATATGTCAGCAGGAGTGGGGAAGTGAGGGACTGTGCCTTTATATATAAAAAAGGTGGGGTTTAAAGTCACCCATTAGCACATGAAGCTGCCTTATACTGAGAATGGCCATTGTTCTGTCATGGTCAGCTTGTCTACTCTATCCTTGGCAGCAGCTCTCCAGAGTCACAGATAGACCTTGAAGTCACCTACTTGAGGGTTGAACCAAGGACATTCTCCATGCAACACAAATATGATTGGCACCAGTACTGCCTCTCTTTGCCATCTTCTACACTTCTCTAACCTGCTTGTTCCAGAATGTGGAAATCCGGACCAACGCTGCTAATTACCTACCTCAAATCAACGTACTTCTTAACAACATCCCTCGCCAGATGTTGCTGCTACTGAAGACCAACGATTTACTGAGGGGGGTCGAGTCAGCTCTTCAAACACGAGCCAGTGCCAGCTCCTTCCTCAACATGTCCCGCTGCTGCATCCGAGCAGTTGCCACGTGAGTTCTTCATCATTTGTGTCAGAGTCAGGTTTCTGT
This sequence comes from Sphaerodactylus townsendi, assembly GCF_021028975.2. Classification (NCBI taxonomy): domain Eukaryota; kingdom Metazoa; phylum Chordata; class Lepidosauria; order Squamata; family Sphaerodactylidae; genus Sphaerodactylus; species Sphaerodactylus townsendi. The sequence goes on from NC_059426.1 coordinate 144,494,343, forward strand.
CCTCTTTACTCCTTAACAGAACAATCCCTCGTTCCTCACTCTGCAAAGGCTCATGTTACAGAACACACAACATGTGTGACTGTTGCCTGGGGTAGGTTGGAAGTGGTGCCATGAAATATTTAGCATCTTACCCCCAGATTTCAATTTTATGAAATCTGATTGGAGTGGTTGATAGGGAGGGGTGGAGTTTCAGGCAGAGAGTGCTTTTCCCTGTTGAAGGAAGGGCAAAATGGAATTGTATGGAAGGGAAGAAGATGAGTTTCTTTTCCTTTTGCTTCCTCTGTTATCATCTGTTGTACTCATGGTTGTGTAACGTATAGAGAGACCAGGCTGGGATCCCATATTCCATCAGTGTACGATGATGAAGGTCACAGATCTTTCCCACATTTCCCTCCCTACATCGACAAATAGTCCTGTTGATGGAAGAAGGGGGTGTTTTTGTCCCTTCCACTTTCTCAGTTTAGTGAGTGGGTAAGAATGTGGTGCCAGCAAGGTGTAGCAGTTGTGAGGAAGTAAAATCTAATCTGGTGAGCTGGGTTTGATTCTCCACCACTCCATATGAAACTTACTTGGTGATCTTGGGCTAGACACAGTTCTGTCAGAACTCTCTCAGCTCCACCTACCTCACAAAGGACCTGTTGTGGTGAGAGGAAGGGAAGGAGTTTGTAAGCTACTTTGTAAGCCCCTTACAGTTGAAAAAAGCAGAGTATTAATCCAGACTCTTCTTCTCCTCCTCCTCACTGACAGCCAATGGGGTACAGCAATTAGGGGATCTGGGAGACCCAAGTCCAAATCCTTACTCTGCCATGGAACTTGCTGGGTGACCTTGGGCCAACCACACACCTAACCTATCTTTCAGGGTTGTTGTGAGGATTAAATGAAAGAGATGGGAATGATGTTAATTCCTTTGGATTTCCATTGGAGACAAAGGTGGGATACAATGGAAGCAAATAAATACATCTCCTGATCTATGTGGCAAGTCGTTATCCTGGGAATAAACTTTCCTGGGTTTGGGACGGATAGAAGGACTTGGGAAAGAGCCATGATCCTTTCATCCCTGTGTAGCAGGATCCAACCCAAGACCTGATTTAGAGGCAAGGATGGGAGGAGCAGTTGGAGTAAAAGAGAAACTTTTAGATGAGGTCCAAACCAGCAGACATGAACTGTTTCCAGGAAGTGTTCTTGCCTGCATCTCTGGAGACCTCGTTGATTCAGAGTGTTTCTTCCTGTATGTGAGCCAGTGTGATGTAGTGGTTAAGAGCGGCAGACTCTAATCTGGTGAACTGGGTTTGATTCTCCGCCCTTTCACATGAGCAGTGGACTCTAATGAAGTGGATTTATTTCCCCGCTCCTACACATGAAGTCTTCTGGGTGACCTTGGGCTAGCCATAGTTCTGTCAGAATTCTCTCAGCCCCACCTACTTCCCATGGTGTCTGTTGTGGGGAGGGGAAGAGACGGTGATTGTAAGATGCTATGAGTCTCCTTAAAAGGCAGCTAAAACCTGGGTATAAATCCCAAGTCGTCTTCTTTTCTTTTTTAAACTTCTTTTTTAATTGATTACCCCAAACAGAAACTAAAAAATATAACAAAATATAACAATGGTGGTGAATCTGTAGATAAGCATTTATAAAAGGTCTCCAAATATCTAAAAATGTGTCCATGTACAATTGTTGCCTGAATGTCACGTGTTTCACTGTTGATTAAGTTGTAAGGTCTTTAGTCTACTGGAGCACTGGTTTCCTTTCCTGTCTCTTTCGCAGGTATCAGAGGAGCAAGACTGATTCGCTCTACAGGAAGGCACAAATATCCCTCTCTGAAGCGCTGGGCCTGTGGCAAATCAACCTGTATGAACTCTTCCTGCGACTGAAAGGCTCCCAGCTGGGGAACTGGGTCATTGCTTTCCTGAGTTGGATGCACCATTGCCCGTAGTAACACAATCTGGTGGGAGAACTGGTCGCCTTTCCCAACTGTAGCCATCCGTCCATATTTATTCTACTGGAGTTTTCTTGCACAACATGGTGCTTCCTCTGGCTGCCTTTCTTGGGGCCGTGGTGTTTCTGGCATGGAAAACGGGAGAAGCAGTGCAAGGCAGCAGCTAGAGCTTGGAGGGAGCCAGAAATCCTGTCGTAGTTCATGGGAAAAAATGGCTTGGGTAAGGGAGCTTGAAGCCCTTCACGTTTTAGGGGTCTCTCGGTGAAGTCTTTCGTAAAAAAAAATTATATTTTCTGTAACTCCATGCATAAAAAGTATTTCATGCCACACAATTCCATAATGCAGCTCGGAAATTGTGTCAGAATGAATTCCCTAACTGCAGAATTTCAATATGAATCCCTGCTTCCACTGGAAATGTGCATAACAAAGTGGCAGCCAAGTGAACAAGAGATAAGGCAATCCCTCGTCCCCTGAATGATACTCCCAGTGACTGTGAAATAAAAGATTTGGGTGCGAAGATGTCTGTCCTGCCTCTGCCTCTGCTTAACTGTGAGACTTTGGATAAGTCCATCTACATCTTCTTGGCCTTCATTGCTTCACCACAGACTGCAGGCAGCACTTCCAGCCCATCTTTGAAACGGCCAGAGAGAAGGCACTGTTGAATGGCAGTGTACTATTGTCTCCGAGTTCATTCATACGATAGTTCTGGTCATGTATATGTGTTGCAAAGGTTAATAAAGAAAGGTACCCTCCCATGGGAGGATGAAGGTACACAGTTGTTTGTTCGGCATCTTACATGCTCTTGGCCCTGAGAATGGTGACATGTCGCTTGTTGTCGGCAAGCTCATTCCCATGTGATAATTTTGCCCCTTTATCACCTGCTGCTGAATCAAAGGAATGAAAAGAAATGGTTTGTACTGAGGATGCTTGGACACTACTCTCCCCTCCGTATGACTGATGCTAGCTGCTCACTCATTTCTTGTTGAACATCCAGACAGAATTCCTTCCAAACCACCACACTCCTGTGTTTTCCCCACCATCATCCCATTCTTTCTTTTCACTTTGGACACAATAGCAGTGCAGTGAGTTCCAGTGTGAACTGGACTCCACTCAGAGGATGAGGAGCTATAGCTCAGGGATAAAGCATCTGCTTAGCATGCAGAAGACCCCAAGTTCAACACCCCGCATCTCTAGTTGAAAGGACCGGGCAGTAGGTGATGTAAAAGACACCGGAGAGCCTCTGCCAGTCTGAGTAGACAGCACCGACCTGGCCTTGATGGACAGCTCTTGTGTTTGCCTAATAAATGAAAAGTGAACTTTTAAAAAATACTGATCTTGGTGGACTGATGGCCTGTTTCAATGGAAAGAAGCTTCGTGTATGTTCACGTGACAAGTCCATTTATGACATCTGGCAAGGAGGGGCGGGGGCTGCAACATGCCTGCTGACTCTGTTCACCCCCCTCCCTTTCTTGTACCATTGTCTTCAGTCCCGCCCTATCCTCTCCTCCTTCTTCTGAAAGGGGCAAGGCATGCATGGAAGAGAAATTGTCAGTTTCACCCTCCTCCTCACCTGGTCTTTTAGTTTTAACTGAAGAATTGTGGTGAACATATGTGCTGTTAAGAAGTAAAGGGGGAAAATACCGCTCCCTCCATGGAGCAGCCACAGTGTGCTAAACTCTGCATGGATACAGAAACAGTTGTGTGGATTAGCTGTCCATGTGTTTCTGACAGGTTTTAATTTTATCTCCGCCTTTATCACTAAATTCTCACACAGCTTTAATTAGTATGTTAGCTATAAACACAACTTCTTAGCAATCTCATTAGCCAAACTGAACTCAAAGGGTGAGTTCATCTTCATCTTGGAGAGAAGTGACTAGAGGGGTGCCACAGGATTCTGTCCTAGGCTCAGTGCTATTCAATATTTTTATCAACGACTTGGATGATGGAATACAGGGCACCCCTCTGAGCCCTTCAGGGGTAGAGTGGTCTATCAAATTGAACATATAAATAAATTAAAAAATAAATGTTAATCAAATTCGCCGATGGCACCAAATTAGGAGGGGTGGCTAATACCCCAGAGGACAGAGTCAGAATTCAAAATGACCTGGACAGATTAGAGAGCCGGGCCAAAACAAAAAAAATGAATTTCAACAGAGATAAATGTATGATACTACACTTAGGCAGAAAAAATTGAAATGCACAGATATAGGATGGGTGACACCTGGCTTGAAGACACTACATGTGAAAGGGATCTGGGAGTCTTAGTAGACCACAGACTGAACATGAGTCAGCAGTGTGATGCGGCAGCCAAGAAAGCCAATGCAATTCTGGGCTGTATCAATAGAAGTATAGTGTCTAGACCGAGGGATGTAATTGTCCCTCTCTATTCTGCATTGGTTAGACCTCACCTGGAATATTGTCTACAGTTCTGGGCACCGCAATTCAAGAACGATATTGACAAGCTGGAACGGGTCCAGAGGAGAGCAACAAAAATGGTCAAAGGTCTGGAATCCATGCCCTGTGAAGAGAGGCTTAGTGAGCTGACTATGTTCAGTCTGGTGAAGAGAAGGTTAAGAGGTGACATGATAGCCATGTTTAGATATTTGAAGGGATGTCTTGCTGGTGAGGGAGCAAGCTTGTTTTCTTCTGCTGCAGAGACTAGGTGAAAGAAAGGAGATTCCACCGAAACACCAGGAAAAACTTCCTGACCGTCAGGCCTGTTCAACAGTGGAATGTACTACCTCGGAGTGTGGTGGAATCTCCTTCTTTGGAGGTTTTTAAACACAGGCTGGATGACCTTTGATTGTGTGTTCCTGCATTGCAGGGGGTTGGACTTGATGGCCCTTGGGGTCTTTTCCAAACTGTTTCTGTTTTTCATTTTCATTTTGTTTTTTTGATGATGGGAGACCCAGAACAAGGGTTTTTACCTTTTATACTATGAAAAGGGAGCTCACGGCTGGTTAGTTTGGGGGAAAAGTCTCAATAATTTTGTCTCTTTTTCAGTCCTGAACTGACTGTTCCAGATTAACTGTTTATGTTTCCGTGTTCCATATTTTGGAATGGTCTCTCCTTGATTAACACAGCTTCCTTCTGCTTATCTGTCATTTACAAAAAAAAGGCCTCATCTTCCAAGGGTGAATTTCCAAGAGAAATGCAATTGCATTTCATTAGTTTATTCCTTGGGCCTCCAATGACTCCCTCTGCTGGCCCAACACCATGATACCAACTGAAATCAGAGACCTAAACATGCATGCATTCTTTGCTTACGATGAAATGTATTGCAGAACCAGTTGCTGATTGGAGAATGGGACGGAAGTGAATGCTCCCTCTTGCAAAGTTGAGCCGAACAGTACTGGTCAAATTTAATTTGTCTTTGCCAGGTCAGATAGCAGAATTATGACAGCAACACAGTGTTCCGTTCAAAACATTACCAAACGTACATCCTTGACCATCCAGTGAGCTTATGTAGTAGAGCAGTGATTCAAACCTAAGCCTCCCAGATCCTAGTCTGACCCTCAAACCACTGTCTGGATTTAGGTATCAACAGATTTGGTCATACTGAGAATTACGTATATTGATAACCAGGAGCGGAGTGAGGGGGAACTGTGCCCGGGGAATGCACATGCCCTTGCCCCTGCCACAGCGCTGCCTGCCATGCCCCAGAATGTTCCCTCCACGCCCCCTCCATGCCCAGGCCAGGCCCCCACCATGGCGCGTGCCCGGGGCATCACCCTCCCCACCCTGTTGGTGCTACACCACTATTGATAACCAGTGGGGGACCTTGGGATTTGCAAGGGATAGCTGATGTTCTCCTCCCTCATTATTTCCTCTTCTGTTTCCTGAAACCACTCACAGCCTCTCCCCTTTCCTGCTTCATTTTCTCCTTTTCGCACACCTGCTAATCTACCTTTTTCTGCCTCCGTGTTTTCAACTTTTCCTCCTTCCCTCCCTCTGCCAGGGAAAACTGTGGAAAAGTTGCATGGCAGGGTACCTGTAAGGATTTGAAGGAGGCACTTTGCTTTCACCCTGTATCCTCCACTATCCCCCCATTTCCTCTTTGTCCTCCTAGCAGTCTTCCTCTACTTTCTTCTCTCCTTCCCACCCACCCACTCACCAACCTATCCTTTTTATGCCCTCACCTTTAGCTATGTTATTTATTTATTTAATTATATCTCCACAATGGGGATCCAGAGTCGCTTGCATCATTCTCTTCTATATCATGATCACAGCAACCCTGTGAGATAGTTTAGACTTAAGAATATATAACTGGCCTATAGTCACATAGCAAGCTTACACAGCAAAGTGGGGATTCAAACCTCAGTCTCCCAGACAAAGTCTGAAACTCGAACCACTTAATGGCGTTGATTTTCTTGAACAATAACAAGGAGCCAATTCTAGGTAAATGATCTAAGTTGTGTAGCAGCAAGTTACCTGCTGGTTCTGCTGGGCCTGGCTCTAGTGAATCCTCCCGGAAAGACCAAAGATGCCCTACAAAAGTCCTCAACGACTTTTTCTACCTTCTACTAATAGAAACCAAGGCCCCTTCCGCACACGCAAAATAATGCGTTTTCAAACCACTTTCACAACTGTTTGCAAGTGGATTTTGCTATTCCGCACAGCTTCAAAGAGCACTGAAAGCAGTTTGAAAGTGCATTATTCTGCATGTGCGGAATGAGCTCAAGGCTTGGAGCCAGGAAATACCATTCTAGTCCAGCAATAGCCACTGAGGACATTTGTTTCTTGAAGCTACAAGCTTCAATCTGGAGAACCGGGTTTGATTCCCCACTCCTGCACATGAGGGGCAGACTCTTTTATCTGGTGAACTGAATTTCTTTCCCCGCTCCTGCACATGAAGCCTGCTGGATGACCTTGTGCTAGTCATGGTTCTTTAGAACTCTCTCATCTCCACCTACCTCACAAGTTGTCTGTCATGTGGAGAGGAAAGAAAAGGAGTTTGTAAGCCACCTTAAGTCTCCTTACAGAAGGGTAAGGTGGGATATAAATCAAAACTACTACTCCTATTACCCCCTCAATGTTTCAAAAAGATTTCAGATATTTTTTTTCCAAGCCTGGGGCGTTTTTCTATCCTGTTTGTTCATGGCTCCAATTTCCAGATTTAAGTATCCACAAATTGGGCCGTGTTGACAGTTAGATATATTGATTATGCTTCTCTGTTTGAAGTGAGATGGAATGAATCAATGTAAAAGCAAGTGTTCTCTAGGCTTTCTTCATTTGTCAGGAATTGATTATACTTAGAAAAACCAGAACACAGGGGGACAAAGGGGGGGGGGGGATTCCAGCCAAGTCCTTTTCAGGTGTACAGATATACATGAATCACCCCTTTTTCAGTTTTGTAGTTCTGCTATCTAGCAGTGATTACTGCATACATTTAGTGAGGGTTAGTCCAATTCATCTACATCTAGTCTTTGAAACATCAGCTGCAGACAAATTTTGACTCCATCTTTTGCCTAGAAATATTGGACTCTACAAAGCAGCAGGAAGCAATTTCCAGGGGAGATGCAGCAGGTGAGAGGAAGGAAGATTATTGTTCCCTGGCCCCTGCCTCCATATCCTTCCCAGTCACTCCCCTTCTCTGAAATGGTTGCAGATCTTTGTTTGCTATCAGCCATGATCTCTGAGTAAAGGCGGAACATGGACATACCTGTTCTCATAATGAGTTCTTAACATCCTTAGGGTAGACCAGAAGCATCTTAATAAAATTACAGTTTACCCAGGATAAGATCAGCAAGGCTACATAGTAAAGAAGACAGTCCACTGTTATGTCACCCCTTCCGAGGAAAGGATCAGTACAGTCCTGTTCTGCAATTATTTTAATGAATTGTGTGAAACCATTTTAAATCAGGCCAGGAGAGAGAGAAAAAAGAGTTTTTCTGGTGTAACATTTTGCAGTTGGTTGATTCTGCCTTCCTCTTATGGATATTAATTTTAGACATTTGACCTTCATACATTTTAAAATAAATGCATCTTACATTTTTGTATGATTTTTAAGCTGTGGATATTTTCTTTAAATTTGTCTCTATTAGATGTAAGCTGCCCTCAACTTTTGGAAATAGGCAGACTAGAAATGTAACTCATTGTTCACAAAGACACAGCAGAGAAGGATGGGGATGGGGCTAAGCAACACTGCGCTTACTTTTGATGCAGAAAGTCACAAGTTCAGTCCTTGTTCTCTCTTGTAGTTATTTTTTTTCCAAAAGTCCACTCTGTGCCTGACTGCCCCTGCTGGACAGCAGACAACACTGAGGTGATATGAGGCAGTCCCATAAGTTTATAATGATGCACGTGAAGATTGTTAGAGGAAGCCATATTTAGCAACCAGGCTGCTTATTTGAGTTTCACTCTTGTATCTTGAAGGACAGCTGTGGGAGGGGTGCCTACTGGTTCCTGAATCTTACACTGTTGCTCATAAAAAAAACTATTTGAAGCATGTCAGAGGTCTCTCCCCGAAAATACAGTTTTCCAGATTTTCTACTCCTTGGCTATTATGGTATTTGATAGAGCCATATGCTTCCCGATAGACTTTCTTTGGAATTGCATGATTCCTAGTGAGCTACAACCTTTTTAAAAATTAAAAGGTGTAGAAAATTCAGTGCAGGCATAAAACCCAAAAATATATTCTGGTTGCTCTGCATCTGCTTTGTTCTCCAGGGCATGCAAATGACTGCCGAAAAGAGGGCTTCTTGAGACTGCAGTGCTGGGATTCAGCTCAGGGTGAGATCAGAGTCAGAAGAATGAACAAGAGAATTAGAACAACTAGGTCAACTGTCAAAGAGCCAAGGTCTCATCTGATGTCTGCAGGGCCTGCTTTAGGGCAGGATCAGAGAGCCTCTTGTCTGTGAATCTTGCTGCTTTGTCAAAGAACCTGAGGCACTTTTGTATCTCAAACCAGATACTTCGTAAAAGAATATCACTGATTGCTGATGTGAAGGGGATGGTTATGAGAAGGGGGGGAAAGCAGTTCTGCCCCTTCTCCCATCACATTCAACTGAGGCATTTCTCTGAAGTTAGAAAATTCAGTAGGAATACATGAATTCTCTTGGAACTTTGAGGCAAACTAGCCACCTGGGTGGCCCTGGAAATTCAGGATAGCAGGATGATGCTACCCATTTGTGATGCTTGTGTATAATATCTACAACTGGCACTATGCTGCTCCCAAACATAAGTGATTCCAAGTTAATCTTTAAGGGCTACTAAACCTAGGAAATATAAAAAGAGGTCTTCTGAATCGCACCAGTGGCCTGTCTAGTGCAGTAACCTGTTTCACAGGATGGCCCACCAGTCCTCCTGGAGGGCGAACAAACGGCATAGAGGCCAAGACCATCTCCTCAGGTTGCCTTGGGTCAGTCTCTTTTCCCAGTCCTTGTCTCCTTTTTGATGTACACATGCCAAAGGCAGCTCTAAAACACTTGTGTCGGGTTTCTGAACTGTTTAATGAACATGGATGAAGGATGATTTATGGTTATGTTCCAGCCCTCTTACGCTTTTTAACACACGTGTGAGCCTCAGACTGGATCTTTCGTAACAACCCTGCAGGATATAAAGTGGAAACATTACAGTAAACATCCTCATACTTTCAGGCTCCTCAGGGAAACTCTCTGAGAAAAGACTAGAGATGCAATTCACCAAGGACCTTTTTGCATAAGCACCTTTGCAAAACAAACGGAAGCCAGGACAGGAACACAGCTCGAGTACTGTATATGCGGTTCATATAAGGTAAAGAAAAGTACTCCCCTGTGTAAGCACCGGGTCATTACTGACCCATGGAGTGATGTCACATCATGACATTTACTAGGCAGACTATGTCTATGGGATGGTCTGCCAATGCCTTCCGTATTTGTATACACTTCCCCCCAGCAAGTTCCTATAAGCCTGTGTCTTAAACCATAATGATACCAGGAACTATGTCATCTTCTGTACCTTCTTTGTATCATCCCCTCTGCAGCCAATATCCATGAAGCGAGCATCGTGGCACAGTAGACAAAACGAATCTGAAAGGGCCAAATGCTGTTTGCTTCACCTAATCCCTAATCTTTCTGCATTAGACGCTTGAGGTAGTAATTACCATTTTGCTTCTGTCTGTGGTCGGGGAATTATCTTTGGCTGATTTACTGCAATGTTGCAATGTCTGAAGCAATAATAACTTTGTTGGCATTCCAAACATGAAGTGAAATCTATTTGAAAAGCAGTGCATGGACTCGCGTGGGGTCTACACTGCAGCTGATATTTGCTCTGAAAATGAGTGTTGGCAGGTCCTCCCTGGCCACCGGCAGGGGATGGGGGGGGGGGGGGGGGAAGGTTAGGGTTGCCAGGGTTGGGAAACTCATGGAAATTTAGGGGTGGTGCCTGGGGAGGACAGAGATCTAAGCGAGGTACAATCCCATAGTGTCCACCCCGCAAAGCATCTGTTTTCTGCAGGAGAACTAATCTCCATAGTCTGGCAATGCTAATTGGATAGTTGAAGAAGGGCACTTGGGATGGTGCAAACACTAGAATAATTCTTTGGAATAAACACCAAATAGTATTTTTTATTTACATATGTTGAACCTTTCTGCTCTAGATTTATCCTGTAGCTCTGTCATCATCTTTCTCTTTAAGATATCCTAACAGACAAAATAAATCTAACTCCTTGAGAGATTTTTCAGCTTGTAAATTAGCACATCTTGTGAATGCTGCTTTTGCTTTGCGTGTTATTTTCTAATGATTTCTCTGCAGAGTTTCAGAGCTTGATTGTTTTGCTTCTTCTTGCCTTCCATAAGACTTCTTCATCTTTACCTCCCCTGAGGATATTTAGAGACTTAAAGAGGAGGGGGGGGGATCAGTGATAATTTTGTCAGAATGACACACTGTCAAGTAAAAGAGCATCCTTTTTATGCCCTCTAGGAAAGGAAAATCAGAGCCCGCCTTTCCTCCTCAGGAACAGGGATCTCCAGTAGCTGAGATAATCTGGGAACTGCGGAAGGTGCAAAATGTTTGCCAGGTCACTGTATAATCAAGGTCAGGGTAGCAACCTTTTCCTGGCAATCACATGCTCGCTCCTCTTTAGTGCACGTGGAGGCAGGAGGGTAGTGGTGAGAAGCAAGGTGTGTAAAGCTAATGATAACCTGAACTGCAGGCTGTTATCTGTGCTGGGTGACTTTCTTCAACTGCTTTCCTTAATGGGAGGTGACTAAGTGGGTCATATGCAGATATACAAGTAGGCGGGAGATAGACTCTCTGTGGCTGTTTGTCATAACAAACTTCTCCAAGCTGTGCTCCTATCTCATCAGATTTCCTTTCACGGCAGCAAAAGGATCCAGTTTGCATAATAGTGCACGCTACATTTTATATGGAAACATTACAGGGATGCGTCTTCGCAATAAGGAATCACAAATTGCGTGTGATAACTTAGTATGAGTCAAGTGACGACTCAGCACCAACAGGTCACAAGTTTCTGTTCTTATTTTCTTAACTTGGTTTCAGAGTGGGTTAGAATATTTTGAAAATCAAAAGTGAATGTTATGAATTATGAAGTTTAGGATTACTTTTTAAAGACTTTTTATATTACTTATTTTTATTTGCATGGGACATATAAGGAACTTCAAACAACTTTAGTTGATAAAAAATAATTGTATGTATAGCAAAATGCCAATTAAGATATCCCCCTAGATTCTGAAGACAGAGATTGTTTATTCTTAAATGTGAGCTAATTTACTGAGACCCAAAGGGAGGCAGACTTTTGACCTGAGTGCTAAGAATGAGGGGGGGGGGGAGCAAGCTTACATGCACATATTGGGAACAAGCTGAGCCCCAAATTATACTGCAGGTGCTTCAGATCTCATCTTGGATCCTTGACAGAGTATTTATGGAGTGAATTGTTCTGGTGTGCCACTGTTCAGCATGTATGCTGGAGGGTTGCCTGTCTCTGCCTTTTGTGACGATGTGCATATACAATGATCACATGGTACGTATTTTTCATTGACAGTGTTGCAGGCGGCCAATAGTGTAATCCTAAGCAGTGGCGTAGTGGCTAAGAGCAGTGGCTAAGTGCAGGTGAACTCTGATCTGGAGTAACCGGGTTTGATTCCCAGCTCTGCTGCTTGAGTTGAGGAGGCTTATCTGAGGAATTCAGATTCCCACACATGCCAGCTGGGTGACCTTGGGCTAGTCACAGCTTTTCAGAGCTCTCTCAGCCCCACCCACCTCACAGGGTGTTTGTTGTGAGGGGGGAAGGGCAAGGAGATTGTAAGCCCCTTTGAGTCTCCTACAGGAGAGAAAGGGGGGATATAAATCCAAACTCCCCTCCCTCCTCGTCCTCGTCCTCGTCCTCGTCCTCGTCCTCGTCCTCGTCCTCGTCCTCGTCTTCGTCCTCCTCGTCCTCCTCGTCCTCCTCCTCTTCCTCTTCTTCCTCTTCTTCTTCCTCTTCTTCTTCCTCTTCTTCTTCTTCTTCTTCTTCTTCTTCTTCTTCTTCTTCTTCTTCTTCTTCTTCTTCTTCTTCTTCTTCTTCTTCTTCTTCTTCTTCTTCTTCTTCTTCTTCGTTGCTTCAGGAGGACTTGGAAAGGTGTGACACTACTTCGTATTCCATTGCACAACTTGCTTCACTGGTGTGGTGAGTCTCAGGTTGGTGCTCTCCAGTGCTGAATGCTGTAGGGTAGAAGACATAAAATTCCTGGGTTCCTGGAGGGCACTACAGTCAGCTAACAACAATGTTGTGGTAATCCCTGACTCCAGGGACATGTGTTTGACCTCGACCAGAGTAAGGATCTTTCCTCCCCTGGATACGGCCTGGCTGAACTTTCTGTCTGCTTACACCAGGGTCCTGCAGGATTTTAAACTATTCCATAAGATTTGTAAGATGGAGATGCTCCATCAGACCTTTGGTTGAGGCCTCTTGTGTGTCCTGATGCCATCACTGATTCCCCACAAGGGCCAACACAATTCCAATATATAGTACCATCTTGTGTGATTCCCCCTTCTTAACCTGCCCATGTCTGGACATTGTAATAAGGGTTCATGTTCCCAAAGTGGGTCAGAGGAGTTTTATAGGTTTAATTGTTCACCATCTTATATTTTATATTTTAATTGATGCTCGGTATATTTATAACCTTTTAAGTGTTAGTATATTGTTTTAAACATGTACACTGCCCTGAGCCTGCTGTTGTCAAGGAAGGGCAGGATAGAAATCAAATAAATAAGTAAGTAAGGTTGGGGAATTAGTGGGGGACAGACCTTGCCCTGTGAGTGGGTGGGCTATGAGATCTCTAATTTATACCAGGATTTTCCCCTTACAAATCTGCAGGAAACCAGAATTTGGAGTTTTAACAATTTTATTGAAAAAAAAGTTACACATTTTGTCTGGCAAAAATCCACACCCATGGAGAGTAATTCAAGAAGCGGAGAATACATGGTGCTTCCTTCTCAGATCTACAGTTGACAGTGCCTCCCCCTCCCCCAAGTTCGAGACAGCTGTAGCAAAACATTCCTGGCTATCACTCCCACCATCAAGCCAATAAAGTCAAGGGGTTGCACAGGAATGCATTGGCGGAAGCTTGCTGGAAACTGGTTTTCATGAGGACCAGGGCAAGCCAAAGGCTGCATTGTAGGCTGAGTTGTTTGGAGGCTACCAGGAGATCCTGGGAGAGATGAGAATGGCTAAGCAGGATCTTTTGCAAGACACCAATAGAGGTGACTGGTTGGGCGCTGTCCAGAAACAGCCCCCCCTGTCTTGTCATAGGTTTGCCTGGTAATACCTCTTCCAGAGATTCATCATTTTGTCTTCAGTGCAGTCCCTCATGGCACAGGTGGGCTCCAGAGGGCCCCAGATCAGAAGGCTTCCAGAAGCTCTCAAGCACTAGGAGTGCTCTGCTCTCCCCTTCCTTTCTGAACTGAGAGTGGGCTGGTTTCCTGCCCAAATGGTCACATGAAAGGCGGTGGGGAGAGTGGTCCTCCCTCAGTTCTCTCTTCGCTGCTGTGGAAAGCCGAATTGCTTCATTGAGTACTTTCATTTCACCTTCCTTCACAATGGCTTTGTTCAAAAAGTGTTCCAAATGTGGCACAAGATGGCTCAGAATGATAAAGAATGCCTCTTCTGTCTAGCTGAGACTCATGTCTTTGATACTTGTGCAACTTGCCGCCTTTTCATTCTGAAGGCCAGACATGAATGGACTTTGAGGCTAAAGGACACTCTGTTGCAGAAATCTGTTATTTTGGTGGATCTTTCATTTTTTCATCAATGGTGGTCATGCAAAGTGATTTTTTTGGGGAAAATGATACATACAGAAATTAAGAAAATACTGAAAATTAAAAAACCATTAAAACCTGAATGGTATTTATTAGGGATGATAGATTCAAAACTTACTAAAACTCAGATTAGGTTGTTTCAATATATGGCAGTGGCGGCTAGATTAATCTGGGCCAAATATTGGAAAACAGAGAAATCACCTTCTAAAACAGAATGGCAAAAATTGGATTGGCTAAGTTAGCCAAAATATTTGATTGAATTTATTAAATCAAATTTACCTCTTCCCATCTCTTCGTACTTCACTCATGAATTCCATTCCAAAGTCAATGATTCCTAACATCAACAATCCACTGCTCTTACATCAGGAGACGCATGTCTGATAAGGTTGACCTCATGAGGCTCCCAGATTTAGGGACTGATATGGTGACAAATGTAACTTTGGTGTAATCTGCAATGTCAAGTCCTTCTGAAGGCCTGTCCCGTCTTCATTTTCATACAACTTAATAGATCTTAGGCATCTGTGTACTTCTTTTGGCTGCATGGGTATATTATCATGGGAAGGAGGAGGATGCATGAAAATAAGTATCAGACCATTAGATTACTATAACCTTGAAATCTCATACTCAATGCTCCGTTTTCCATTTCTCTGGCAACTGGGAAGATCCCTAGAATGGGAGTTTATTGTTTTTAAGCTCACTTGGATGGCTTGCTATTCTCCTTGATTGGACTAAAGAGGCCTTTGTATACGGATGAGTGTGTCAGGACACATTTTACTTGCAAAATGTGTATTAAATGTCTCTTGCTCATGTACCCGCAGTTCCCCAGATTGTGATCAGCTGAAATAATTGGTTTCTTTCGAGGATGGGTGCCCATTGGAACTGCTTGCTGTGAGGAGTTTAAGTCCTGTGGAGCAACTAACCCTGTGCCAGCTGACATCCTAATGGTGTCTCCAACTTTAATAAAAGGAGGATTGAAGAGATTGCTAAGTGGTTTCCAGGAGATAAAGCTGCATGCCAAGAGCTCAGTAATATATTTACTGCAGTTAAAGGAATTATGGAAAATAGTAATTGTGGCCATTGTTATTGCTATCCTGTCCTTCAATGTGCCTTAAAACCATCAATCACAGTGATAAGGCTGAAAGAGACTTCTGGCACTTAGTTAGTGTGAGGAACTATCTGTTAGAGGGTATTTCAGTTTTGGCACGCAGTATGCAGCTGCATTTCCCACAGCCTCCATTCTGTGGCGGGATCACCTTTGCTTATCCATGCCTTGTGGAAGGTGAATTTCTCTCTGCAGAAAAAGAAAGCAGAAGAATTCCACTTCTTTAGCGCCCCCCCCCCCCCCCATCGAATATCTGTATAGAAACCGTCATCCTTCGAGTGAACAAAAGGAATTCTGAGCCAGATAATACCAAGGTTCTGTAGGCTGGGGATTTATTTTGGTGTACCAATGCATCTTTGATACACTTTAACAAGCCAGATGGGCTTGTAGGAGGGTGGTAGCCAATTTTAGCTTAGCCTTGGGTGGGAAAAGTCAGTAAGAAAGCTTTGTATTCCTGCTAGCTGTGGGCAGGATACTAAGGTTCAATAAAACTGTTGTGTAATCTTGCTAAGAAGGAATTGCTTACTTCTTGTGTTTTCAAAGAGTGAGGATAAATAAGAGACACACAAACCAGAGTATACCTATTACTGGTTACCAATCAGTCTCTTGTTATTGTGACTTTGTTTCTCTTGTGGAAGACAAGCAGTCTTAATTTGGGGACCCATGTGGTAAGCAAAAGCCTTTGGTAATATAAAAGGTAGGACTTCCCCTCTCTTCCCCCTGGATAAAATTAAAGGAGACTGCTTAAGTGTGTTTAACGTGGCGTTAGTGAGAAGCTGTTACTTGAATATTTTATTCCCCTGAAGATCTATATCAGCAGCACATGACAGAAAACTGAAGTTGTTCCACCAATTCAGTGGTCCAGGGTTGGGACCAGGTGTGGTGCAAAACCTAATCAATCTGATGCCAGGAATGAAAGGTGTCACAAAACTTCTTTCTATTAAAGAGCCTTCATGCTTTGTCTCCCCACCCCCCACCCACCCCTGCCCCTGGGTTATCACAATATTGGATGTATTTAGTTTGTATTGCTGGTGTCGGGGAGGATTTCACAAACTATTTTGAGTATAAGCTTTTTTGTTTTGTTTTGTGTGAATAACAAGGCGCTAATACGGCAGTGAGGAAATGGCCTCTCAATTGCCGGAGATGGTCTCTCAAATGCCGGCAGAGAGAAAGACTGCAGGTGTGAAGAATATCTGGCTGACTTCTCACTTCTGTTGCTGGGTTGGTGCCTGGTCATATAATATTAATCAATTTGTCATTCTGGTGGAGGGGGGAGGTGATTCACCAGACCTGAGAAGACATTCTGTATTCTGCCCAGTCATGGGGAAGAGGCATGCAGAACATAATGCCGTCAGCAACTTCACCTAGATCATGCAAGGGATATGATTGGTCAAGGGGTCTCTCCCCTTGTGGTATTTCTTGATAAATACAGAAGTTCATCTATCCATGATGTGCTCTGTGAGGCCTCACAACAGTATTCAGAGTTACTCTAATCCTCTTGGATTAGAGCAGGGGTCCCCAAACTACGGCCCGGGGGCCAAATCAGGCCCCCGGAAGACATTTATCCGGCCCGCTGGGCAGAAGCGGATCTCCCCCTTCTCTATCTCCTTTCCCCCAGGTTTACAAACAGCATTAAGCGCGGGTGACTCGCTGCTCATTCCAAGCGGCCGGAGGGGACCGTACCAATGCAGCAAGGGGGGGAGAGAGAAAGGCGGCAGAGCTGCCTTTCTCCTCCCCCCCTTGCCCCATTGGTATGGTCCCCTCCGGCCACTTGGAATGAGCACGAGGCCAGCGCTGTGAGGCTGTTTAAAACCTGGGGTTGGGGTGCCAAACTCCAGGCGGCCCCTGGAGCTTGGCAACAAGACCAACAGGTTTACAAACAGCAACAAGCGCGGGCGACTCGCTGCTCATTCCAAGCGGCCGGAGGGGACCGTACCAATGCAGCAAAGGGGGGAGAGAGAAAGGCGGCGGAGCTTCAGGGCCGGATTGGAAGGGGACCGCGGGGGTGGGGGGCTCGGCCAGGGGCGGGTCGAGGGCGGATGGATGGCGCCCCCCCCCCACGGGCGGCACTTGGTCCGGCCCCCGGCTGGGCTCTGGCCATGCGTGAACTGGCCCCCTGTTTAAAAAGTTTGGGGACCCCTGGATTAGAGGATCTGGGCCCTTTCAGGACTGGAGGGTTGGGCTGCTGCTGCATGAAGCCAGCTGAAGGGACTTGTGAGGAGCTGAGGGTAACTATCAAGGAAAATAGTAATTGTGGCCATTGTTTCTTGTACTATATGTTAGGCAAACTCTCCTGCTGACCCTAGCTAGGTTCTTTGTTTTCTTGCTGTTCACAGTACATTCTGTCTGAAATATTTGCACCAGTTTATCACCAGTGTTCTTGTGCTCTTTTGTGGCTTCAATGCAAATTCAATAGACCCTTTGATACCATTCTACCTTAAAAGTAACTGAGCCTACCTTACTAGGCCACTTCTGCACATATAGAATAATGGACTTTCAATTCACTTTCAATGCACTTTGCAGCTGGATTTTACTGTGCGGAATAGCAAAATCCACATTGCAAACAATTGAGAAAGTGGGTTGAAAGTGCAGAAGGGGCCTAAGCAGGTTGATGGCCTTGTACCAAACCTTTGGCTTAAGGGAACTTTTTAACAAGAGGTAGAAAAATGTTTATTTTGAGCTGCAGCCAAAATAGGCAACTTACCAAAGGCAGAAGCCTATTTGGCTACAGCTCAAAATATTTTTTTTCTATTTCTCACTCCTGGCATCAGATTGATTGGGCTTTGTGTGGCACCAGATCCTGAGCCTGGACCACCAAATAGTGGAACAGTTTCTGGTGAGCCAGCCAGGAGATCATGTGACTTTGGTCCTCCTGAAACATCCCATCAGATCATTGGAAAAGTATGCCCTGGGGCCTTTTCACCTGGTTCCCTTATTTTGTTGGGCTCAAAGAGGAATAAAGGCCTGGAATAAGTGAGACGTATTTGTGAGGGAAAAACAGGCAGGAGTCTGAGTGAGACACTACTGAGTGCCCCTGATCAGCTGATGTGCATAGCATTTTTATTTCTGTTTCTGGACTAGCTTCTGCCAAAAGATTTTGTGGGAGTGCGACTTGACTGCTTCCAGTTTTGGCACTGTGGGGGAATGTGTTAATCGGGGTGAGTAGGGTGAAGAACTCTCATTAGCTGTGGTTGGTTGGTTTCAACAGCTGTTTAGGGAACATGGGTTCAAAGGGAAGTAAGGAGGAGAGTTCGACTCCTTAGATTGTGTTCTTTACAATTGGAAAAGCAGTCTGGGTATACAAAGGAACAGCTGATTTGGTGGAGCACTCTGGAATGGCCTTGGTATTGACTGAAAGAGGATACTTGTGGCCAGAACAGAGGATATTTGAGTGGGAAGTAATAGAACAACTGTTGATATGTTGTATGTTGTATATTATTGATGCACATGGTGTAAGACTGGACACACTCAAACGCAGTTAAAGAAAAGAACTTTACTGATTTGCGTCGCCCTAAATACAGGGTGCTGGATTCGTGTCCTCAGTTCCAGTATTTATTTTATTTCTGAACTCAACAACCAATCAGATCTCTCCCCCCGCCCAGTCTCTGGCCTCTCATTGGCCATGAAGCTCTGGTGGGATGTAGCTTCTCGATTTCCCGCTCTTGTTGGAAAAAGGTGGGAGCCGGTGCATGCTGGGAGTTGTAGTCCCGACACATGGTTGCATCAGATTCTTGCTGAGATTAGTTGGGTGGCAGGATTGATCTCCACCCTTATATTCTGTTTCACCAAGTGCCTCTGAGAAAGATTGCCCCTCCCCCCATCTGGTCAAGGCTTGGCCACCCCCATACCCCAAGTGGTGACTACCCCTCCCACTGCCCTAGATAGGTCTGTGAGAAGACACTTTGGGACAAGCAGGAGGCTGGTTTGAAGGGAAGTAGTCGCAGCTACTGTGACTGGTGCTCCACCTATACTTCCAGGGACAGAAAGAGTGGATGGGGAAGGCAAACATAAGAATGAAATGAATGAACCAATTGATGGTATAATAGTAGAGGAGGGGGACTGTCCCTTAATAGGAGCAGTAGAGGAGGCAACAGAAAAGGGGGAAGTGTTAAGGTTTCAAACCAGCCTCCTCAGCCAGAAAAGAATAATTGTCCTGGAGAATATTCCTTCTTCAGCTGGCAAATGAACAGCTTCCAGTAATTTAGTTACCAAATCACCATGTTTGACCGCTGTGCCTCCCACAAGTTAACATTTCTCTTTGAGCCCACAATTCTCCAAATGCATGTGAAACCCCAAAGGCACAGCAGAATCAGTATAAATATTTACTCTTCTGTCTTTGCTTAATTCTAAGGCTTGTGTCAGAGCAACAAGTTCCTCAGCCTGTGCCGAGAATGAAGGAGGAAGGGGGGCTGAGGGTACAGTCTCATGTAGCGTCACAACTGCAAAACCATTTCAGCCTCTTTCCGTCTACCACACAACTACTCCCATCCATCTGTAATCCTATATCAAAGTAAAATGCTTCTAGAGAGTAAATCCTGTCAGGATACTGGCTGTCATGTTCCACGTCAGCTGAATAGCTTAATGTAAACCAAGGGTGCAATCCAATTTAGAGTTAAGTGGGCTTAAGGCCATTGATCAGCACTCGCTTCAGAAGAGATCCAATATAAAATTAATTTATGGAACTCCCTGCCTTGAGATATGACGATGTCCTCTCCAATTTTAATAAAGGACTAGAAAAGCTAGCATGTTGTAGTGGTTAGAGAATCTGGTCAGAGTGTTGGACTAGAATGTGGGAGAAACAGCGGTAATCACTACTCTGCTATGGAAGCTTGTTAGATGGCTGACCATTCTCTCTCTCAGCTGAACCTAACTCAAAGGGTTGTTGTGAAAATTAAATTGGGGGGGGCAATTATGTTATAAGGTGTTTTGGGTTATATTGGAGAGAAAAGTAGGACATAAATAATTAACTGAATGCAAATTCCAGGAATATAAAACTATTTCCAGTCAAGAAATAGCCTTTTCCAGGTCTCTGGTCATTTGGATAGTTAGCAGAGCAGCATCCCTATTAGCTAAACAGAACCTCAATGGTTAGAGGCAGTATACCTCTGAGTATATATAGCAGGTTTTTTTTCTTAATGCCTTGTTTGCAGATTTTCTATAACTATCTAATTTTTCATGATTGGAAATCAGGATGCTGAGCTAGATAAGTTTCAATGGTCTAACCCAGTCGAGACCTTTTTATATAGTCTTATGGGCTGATTTCAAAATGATAAGGTAGCTGCAGCATGTCTGTGTTTGTTTTTCTTCAGGAAACATTCACTCATATCCCCTCCAAAAGGACCTTTACAGGCATTATTTAAGCTCTTTACTTTAGATCAAAATGTTTACTTTAGATCAAAATGTTCTGCATGGTGTGTTTTGAAGCATTCCTAGAGGGTATTGGTCTCTACGATTCATGTTTACATTGACCCGGAATTCTCCCTGTTGTTGCTAAGGGCAATATGGGTAATAATATCTTAGCTGCGGAGAACTTCTGTTTTGTGCAACCCCACCAAGCCCTGTAGGCTAATGACCCCTTCCCTGCCTGCTTCCTAGGCCCAACCCTGCCTTTTCCTCTCAGATGGCAACAACAAATGGCAAAGACAAAAATTACCTAGCCACCAAGTGAAATTAGCCCTGCGAAGCCTTTTTCCTCCTCTCACCACGGCACTTACCTGAAATTAGCTGTGGTCGGCATTTTGCAGAGGTGATTATGAATGTACTTCTTGTTTGTCTTTTCACTGCTGAAATCCTGTCACTGAGGAGAAGTGATAATAGCAGGCTATTAAGTTCTTTCTGTATAATGTAATTCAGGAGTCAGGAGGCTGTGTGGTCATTTATTCCTTTGAAAAGCTCAGAATAATTTTCAGTTATTATCTTCCATTTTAAAGAGCCTGTTTCAAATATCAATATACAGATCCCCCTTTCCCATCACTTCACACTCTATTTTGTGATTTTCTCACATGTATTAGTCTTATGTGCTCTGAATTTCCAAGGACTTCAATTTTTTTTTGTCATTCTACACTACCATTTCTGAAGTCACCTTTTATATTGATTGTAGCAAGGGACTAATATTTATTTAATGTCTATAAACTGTGCCCAGCTCTTCATACATCCTGAAAAATCAAGAAAAATCAGCAGCTCTGGCCTCCTTAACAATAGCAGAGACTCAGTTCCTTGTCGGTTCCTGTCAAACAGAGTAGCAAGGCCTGTAACAGATTTAATGGTATTATATTTTTTCTCCAGTGCAATGTCATAGCCATTCAAATATGTTCGATTGTTTAGTGCTATTTGTGCTTGTTACTGATCAAAAGCAAAAATTAGAGTTGCTATGTAAAGCCATGTTTCTGGATCTGCTGTTGAAGACTACTTATTTTTGGGACACAAGTTCAATGAGTTTGATTAGGGAAATGTTATTTATTTACTTCATTTGGGCTCCACTTTCCTCCCCAATGGAGACCTCAAATGCCTCACAACACCCCTCCCTTTGTCATTTTATTCTCATAACAACCCTGTGAGGTTGGTTAGGCTGAGAATATGAGAATGGCTCAGGGTCACCGAACAAGATTCCATGGCTGAGTGGGAATTCAAACCTGGATCTCAGTCCGTTTCACGTTTCAGGCGCCCCCACGCCGGCAAGAATTCTGCCGGTGTGGGGGCGGAGGCCGTTCGCACGCAAGCGTGCGGGTGGCCTCAGGAGAGGCCGGCGGACGACAGGCGGCTCCGCATGGAGCCGCCTCTGCCCCCTTCCCTTTCCCACTCACCTTGTCCTCCAGGGGTCGGAGGACAGTGAGGGAGGGGCTTCGGAGGCCAGCAGGCTGACGACGGGGACAAGGTGAGTGGGAAAGGGAAGGGAAACAGCGTGTTCCCGGCGGTGCTGTTTGCACCGCGCCGCCAGGAAGACGCTGTTCCCTCAAAAACAACCCTTTAAAGGGTTGTTTTTTAGGGCGGCCTGACACCGCCCTGAGGGAGGGAAAGGGCAGCCAGGTCGGCGCTGCTGCGTTTCAGCAGCGCTGCCTGTGCAAACGGCGGCCTGGGGGCGGCGTTTTTACCGCCCCCAGGCCACCGTTTTTGGCCCATGCGGAAACGGCCTCAGATCCTAGTCTGACACACTGTTGTGGTTCTCATATCTACCCCGAAATATTATGATTTTTCATCTTGCCATGTTATGCTATGATTCAGTCACAGGTAGGGGTATACATTCGGAAAACCCAAGCCGAAAAAATAGCCAAATAGTACCTTACTGGTATTTTTTTGGCTGAAAACTTGGCTTTTGGGGGGATCATTTTGGGACTGTCAGCTACAGCAGAAGAAAGGTAAGAAACGCCCCCTCCCCCCAACAAAAGCTGCTTTGGCAAGGAGAGATGTGAATTACCAAGTTCCAGGTTCTGCATGATTTTAAAGTTTAATCCCATTGTACCCTATGGGAAATCTTTCCAGGGCCCCAGAAGTAGGGGTATTTTTTAAGATAGAGGCATCAAATTTGAACATAGCAGTGTTTCCAGTAGAGGGTGGATGGGGCACCCTCTTTGGGGACCCATAACATTGGACCTCCAGACCCAATAGTTATGAAACCTGGGGGTTACTCTAAGGGAGTCACCAGCAGCTGTGGTGCAAATGTGGTGCGTCTTTTTTTAAAAAACGCCTCTCCCTCCAAATCTTCCCATAGGCTATAATGGAGCTGATTTTTTTTCAGATTCCCAAAACCCTCCAAAAGACCCTCCCCCTGTGGCGTCGTGCCAATGAGGTGGGGGTGAGGACGATGCCCCAAGCGGTGCCACGGCGGAGGCATGGTTGGGCGGTGGAGGGGGCATTCCAGGAGCGTTCCAGGGCACCGCAGCAGGGGTGCAGGTCATCCGTGTGCCCCGGGCGCAGTTTCTCCTCGCTCTGCCCCTGCCCTCCCCCCCTCTCTCACACACACTTACCAGTATGGGAATTTGGGAATTTTGGAAAATCCTGGAATCTTAATTTTTTTTGGCTCCAATATAGCTGCATCTGATTTTTTTTCTGATTTTTCCCCATTACAAGAATAGAATAGACAACTATAGAACAGGATAGATGAACACTAAAAAAACTACAAGGCAATGTTTCCAAGCATTGGCTGACCTTCACATTGCAGCACCCACAACTAATTAGGGTTGTGAACTGGCTGAGAGAAAAATGTCCCATCCCATTAGTAGAGGCAGTTATTTACCAGGTGATATCATTTACTTCCATGCCATGAAAAACTTCATCTGCCCATTTCCAAACATTGAGCCTGTTAGTGGGATGACATTTTTCTCAGGCCAGTTGGCATTTTTAACTCCTTTTTCTCCCCTGTAGGCTCAACTCTCTCTAGAACTGCCTGTCATGCCCTGGCAACCAATTGGAGATGGGGGAGGTGAGAACTTACTTGGGGGGCGGGGGGGCGGAGCACCATCATTGTGATGATGCAACTTCTGGTGTCACCTTGAAGTAACATCATTGAGGATGAGGGTGATGCTCCCCGTTTCACTGCCCAGTTTCTTCACATTATGCAGCTGAGCAGAGGTGGGCTGTGGGAAATCTCTTACCAGAAGCAGACATATGGTAAGCTTACCGCTCCCATTCTTAAGAAAGAATGGTAGCTGATGCCGATAAAGGCTATGGAATGGAATGGTAGAAGGAATTGGTGAACCACAGGTGATTAGAGATGACATCCTTTCTCTCCAACATACTCCTGTCTTATTCTAAGCCAAGAACTGGCAGAAAATTTAGCAGAGGATAGAAGACAGCAAACTGCAGTAAGCTGTGGCTATTTTGTATCCTGTTCCTGGGAGAATTGTGACATCTGGAGATAGCAAGTGGGATGGTAAAATCTTTACCAGGACTGTCCCTGTTCATGGTTGAATGCTATTCTCTCTCCCTCCCCTTCCTTACTCTCTCAAAAACCTACAGCCTACACATAGAAAGTGAGAATTTTTGGCCAACCCCTATCTTTAACATATTTGTCAAAAATAGTCCCAAGTCTCTACTGGCAGTCTAATCACTGAGCCATTACACTCTCTTCATGACCTACTGGTGGGTTAATGTCCTTCCTGCATACTCTTTGGTGCCATGAAAGTGGATGTCTGTTGTTTTTCCTCAAGAAACAACTCCAATCTCTCCCTTTCTGTCTCCTTGCCCCTCTCTGGTACTTTCAATTACTGTCATGAGCTTTATTGTAAGAAGAACACAGAACAAGAAATTCTATGTTTGGTTCAAGAAGCAGAGACAAAACTTTGATCACCTAACAAAATTCAGGAAATAGAGCAAATGGTTGATTCACCCACGTAGAAGATGATGGAGAATGGAAATAACTATCATGTTATCTTTGGCATGGCCTATGTTCATCTCAACAACAAGGAATACCTCACTAACAGGAGACAGTGAATGGGTGAGAGAGCAGAGAAGCTGATGTCATAGCATAGTGCTGTTGAGAGTAAACTGTGAGTCGGATTGAGGAAAGCCAGTCAGAGCCCTCTGTAATTTCCTTAAAGCTTCTGAGCAGGAGCAAGATGGGAATAAAGCAAATTAATAATGTTCCTCCAGCAGAAGACTCACTGAAGAGGGAAACAATCATTTCATAAGAGGCGCATAGAGAAAATTAGCCTGGTGCAAAATCTGAGTCCCCCCCCCCCCGTATGGGCGGCCGCCCTCCCCCACTGCGACCGAACAACTTTTTTTTGCACCAGGTCATCTCTAAGTCACCATCACATTTTAGAACAAGAAGTTTATGTGTGGACCCGGGGGGAAGGAGGAGGGGGATACTCCCCACATGACTAAATGACTGCAGCCTGGGAACATCAGACCCCATATGTCCACCTGGGTGGTACGCACCTGTATCCAGATTTCCCAAATTTTCTCATGCATGCCATGGCCTATAGGTTGCAGTGATCCACAGCCAGCCAGAATCCTCTGTCTCTAACATCTGTATATCAATGGGTGCTGATAATACATTGGCCCAGAGATGCAGAACTTTGCTTTGAGTCATCTTGATAGAAATCAAAGAAGCAACAGGGAATGGATTTGTTGCAGTAGTCTTCAGTTTTTGTTTTTATCAAATCCATCCATCTTTCTTCCTCTGTTTCTCAAGATTTGAAGTAGAAGATTCCTAATAGTCCTTTAGACTGAGGGGTTTTGACAGGGACATCTTTTCATGCACAGGGGGAAAAGCTGCAGCTGCTGAAATTGCTTTTCCACCCAACCATCCCCTTTCTCCTGCTCTGCCTTTCTCCTCCTATTGTTCAAAGAAAAAAGGAAAGAAACTAAAGTAACATGAATCTGCTTCTGGTCCCACCGCCAAGTGATGTCCCACTGCATGCAACACTGGTGTTTTAAAAAGGATTGCTCTTGGGAAATCTCCTGTTATAACAAGGGATTTGACACCCTAGCATAGCAGTCTATTGCAAATGATAACTGTGAACAATATTTGGCCAGCCTATCCACAGTCCATGGCAGGGGGATGCAGTGCCACTAATGCACCACACCACCACCTCCAGAGGGCTTTCAGATGGTACTGGGAAGCAGGAAAAGCAACAAAACACCCCAGCTGGCTGAAAGCACACCATGGACTGAATGGACATATGCTAGCCTTTCAGATGGTGTAAGTCTGGGAGCTGGCCATGCCCCCCCCCCTCGCTGTCATCCAATTGGACACCAAAACAGCTCCTAATGCTGGCCTCCCTTCCGTGTCATGCACCATCAAGATCCACAGCGCCTGCCTGCCTCTCAGGTCAGGCCAGTCCCATTGAGCCATTCACTCCCCCTTTGAATGAGATTGTTAGTTACTTATCAAACCTGGTGTAGTGCTACTGGTGTAGTGCTACTTCCAGGGGTCCTAATACCATCGGGACCCATTATTTTTTCTGGGGAGAGTTGTATATGGGTTTCGTGGGACATTGTTTTAGAACTGTTTTAAATTGTATACACATTTTATATGTTATATTTATATTGTTCACCGCCCTGAGCCCTTCGGGGATAGGGCGGTATATTAAATCCATGAAATAATAAAATAAATAAATAAATAAATATAAACAGAGTATTTATGTTTCGGAGTATTTAAGTTTCTTATGTGGTTTATCTAAATAAGTGCAATTTCTACCAAAAATTGCCTAAGCAAATGCACCAATTTTTGCATATTGTGTTTCCTACACTTTGGAACCCATTTAGAGTTTCTTGGAGGAAGGAAACTGTGATAGATTGATCAGATCGAACACGGCCACCTCCTTCTACTAAACTGGGTTGTTTAGTACATCAGTAACTGCATTTTTACAGCATGTGATATTAATATTATGACAGTTCCAGTCTGAACTTGAAGCTGTTTGAATTCAATGTCATTAATGATGACAAATGGTAGCCAAACCTTCAACTGTGGGGGAAAAGACAATTAAACCCCCACTTTTAAATGTATTTTAAAAAATCATGTGTTTGACAATATTCAATGTATTAGTTTGTTGTAAGTTTCACTTTAAAAGAATTTGCAATGAGAAGGCACTAGGTTTGCAGATCAGGGCCGGAAAGAGGTATGTTCAAACATTCACAGACGGAAGCCACAAGCCCCTTACGCAGTTCTTACACTCTGCTCCTCAGGGCAATAAGGTAGTTCAAAGCCTAAGGTTGTGAATTCTAGTCTGTTTAACCTGATGGCGTGTTAACTTGGGTCACTGGCAACTCCGTTCTCTTTTTGCAAGAGAAGACAGAGGGAGAAAGTGGAGTCACGGCAGCTGCTTCCTTGTTTTAGATGGCTTCCCTTTCTGTCTCTCTCACCGCAGCCTCTCCAGATGAGTTATATGCCAAGCTTGATGTATCATTATGTTTTTTTGCTCATGCTTTTGTCGAGTGGGTGCTTCAACGTGTGCGGTTAATGGATGTTTTTGCCCTGAAATAGCCCCCAGGAAAGAAAGCACAGAGGATTCCTAACAGATGTGGCTCCAACACCAGCCTACACTGCAGGCATGAAAGCCGACAGATGTCTCCAAGTGAATGCAGCAAAAAAATTGCCATCCAAAACTGATGCTTGAAAATAACCAGTCGCCTCTCTCCTGTGTGCATGCACAGGGCGATACCAAAAAGGAGACTTTTATTTCATTAAGTTAATTGGCAACGGGCCCTGAACTATCAGACTAAATGTTGCCTCTGGGTCCTGGAAAATGCTTGCTATCCTCAAGCAAAGAGGAAGGGGGAGAAAAAGCAAAACAGTGATTTGCTTCTTTGCACACTGAGTCTGAGGTTGCTTTTTTGAAATGTCTTTGCCTGCACACTTTTTTTTTTACCCTACCCAGGAGACGAGCAAAATTTCCTGAGCTTAGTAGAAACTTTAAACTGGGCAAAAATTGCATTAAGTCATCATGCAAACTGAAGTTTAGGATGCGGAATGATTGGGGAGGTTAGGGCATGTCTCTTAAATCCTGCAGTCTGCTTTGACTTGCACTGGCAGAGAGATCAATATGCACCCAGGTTGCTTTCAGATGTCACAGACAAAAACCTCAAATCTTAAGGTCAAGTGTTCCCGCCTTTTTTGTCTTCTAAACAGGATTAAACCATGGGCTACATATAGGGAAAGACGAACCTTAAACTGCAGCTTAGTCTAGACATCACAAAATAGTGGCTTTAGATTGAAGATTTCTTAAACCAGCAAGTTTTTGATGGCATTGTATGTGAGCGGAGGAGGAAGGGATTTGAGTCTTGCTCACCTCACAAATACATCACTGCTTTAGATTTCTACTGTAAAACAGTGGCAC
Organism: Sphaerodactylus townsendi; assembly: GCF_021028975.2. Classification (NCBI taxonomy): domain Eukaryota; kingdom Metazoa; phylum Chordata; class Lepidosauria; order Squamata; family Sphaerodactylidae; genus Sphaerodactylus; species Sphaerodactylus townsendi. The sequence continues at coordinate 144,522,394 of NC_059426.1, forward strand.
TGGAGGCATATACACTCAACAGTATCATCTATAAAAAGAGGATCAGTCCGTCTGTAGCAGGCATAGCTCAGTAGAAAATAAAGTTAGGTATTTCAAAATTTCCAACACCATCAGGAGCTTGTGGGTGCTGAAATGCGAAAATGAATGGAATTGGACCACACTGGTGTAGGCTACTGTCAGAACACCTTGCCCAGCCCAGTGCTATTTCCAACAGAAGCAACATCATGAAGATGCCAGCCACAGAAGCAGCAGACAAAACATCAGGAGAGAATACTACTAGAACACGGCCATACAGCCCAGAAACCACACAACACCCCAGTGATTCCAGCCATGAAAGCCTTCGACAATACAATATCTTCTCTGTTTCAAAATAAAGGGGCTGAAGAACCTCTCAGAGCTATCAGAGGCTATATTGTGTCAAACTAATTTATCAGGTGTAAAAATGGGTGAATTTGCACACCTTGATCCTTCACTCAAGCTGCTTTCAATTCTCTGGGGGAAAAAGGTCTTCTGACTTAAGCCTGACTGGTTTGCCTCAGTTCCCTACCTATTAACAATACAATACTTGATGTTCGATCATTGCACACCAAATATATCATGTGTAGTGAAAACACTTGGTAAGTGAAAGAAAATATAACAAATTATGCTGCAAAATGTCAATGTAGTCTTGCCTACAATGAATTTCTATATTACAGATACAACAATCACCTTCATGCATGCAAACATGAATGCATGTGTATATGTGTGTGGTTTATTTTTTTTTAAATGTATTCTGCTGTTGACAGATTGACCTGTGGTGTACTAAGGGAGCCCTGTTTCAAGGACACTCTACCCATCTCAGCCAACCCTTCGGGTGCCTAGCAATGCAGTGCCAAAATGGGGAGCCCATTCTTTGCATTGGCTCAGTGTACCCACAAGGAAATATAACTATGTCCCCTTCAAAATCAGCCTTGCCTCTTTCACAACGCTCCTGACAGGATTAAGTGAACACAATGCTCCTGACCTAGGAAGCGTTCCCATATTCAGCCCTGTGAAGACAATGGATGTGTTAATGTGCTTGCCTGCCCAATGTTATCCTAATGCAATGCTTTTTCCTCTGACTAATACCTTTAACAACTACCTCATTTGCATTGCCATTGTTCTATAGCTGTAATTTTTTCAGCTAGCTTCCCTCTTGGAGGCACTCCTGAGCTTGGAACATCAAGCTAATGCCTCAACACATTAGATCAGTGACCCAACCATTAAAGTTGATGTCTGTCTCTTGTCTTTCTCTGGAAATGTCGGAGTCTTCTTTGCCCTGGGAAATCAAGGGTCACTCTGCATAACCCCCCTTTTCCCTATAAGAAGTCCTCTCACCAATGGCCAGTGTTCAATATCTCTGGAACCTCTCTCTGTGATATTGCTCCACAATGCATTGTTCTTCCAGAGCTAAGCGTGGGTAGCTCATTGGACAATTCTCCTCCAAGATCAGGTGATTATAACCCTTACTCCCCTAATTCCCTCCTCTGTTCCTGTCAGAATCCCAAAAACTGAAACAAACTCATGTAAAAGTACAGTAGTTTATTGAGAATTGAGGATCTTCTCTAGTCATGCCAGAACTGAGATTTGCCCCGTGCAAAACCCAGTAGTTAAAGCAGACTGCATCCCCCTCTCCTGGGAAAGCGGGCCCAAAAGGAACTGTGAAAGCGATAACGGTGAAAACGGCCAGGCACTGACCTTGGGCAGCACCTGGTACAGTATAACATCATACAGAAGACAGTTGAAAGTCAGTTAGAAATGCATTTAACCCATTCCTCCACCCCCACCATACAGAAAGCAGCAATAGCAAAATCCCCATAATAACAGGCCTCCTGACAGTTCCAGATCTATCCCTTCACAACTTTTTATATTTTAGGATTGTGTGCATGTTCTGCTGCTTTGATTGTGTGTTTGTGTACCCCCCATTATCTCTAAATAAAATTGTTAAACTTTATTTGCTCTCCTGTGAGTTTTTTTTTTTTGCAAAAGCTGACTTCCATATAAATAGGCAATTAAGATTCTGAGGGCCAACCTTTTGCTAAGCCAAGAGTCTGCTCTCGCTAATTCCCCACTCAAAAAGGGAGAAACTCCCACCACTTTGGGCAACACCACATGTTCAACATCTAAGATGGGTGGGTAGGTGCTTCTGTTATTAAAAAGGTTAGGGTTGCCAGGCTGGTTCTTGGAAATCCTAGGAACTTTTGGCATGTAGTGAAGGGGGAGCATTGTGTGATACAGTGATATCACTTGGAAGTGATGTCACTGAACCACATGACACTCTAGCAATTCCCCGATCTGTGATCACAGAGATTAGGGAAATTCCTAGAACATTGTGGACATGGTGACTGGAAGTGATGTTCATGAATCCTTTGTGTCAGCCCCCCCTTCTCCTGCTATGAGAGTATTCAAGGGGGGGAGGAGCTGGCAGGGGCAGGATATTGGGAAGCTTAATGAAGATGTCCACAAAAGGGGTCTCATCTGGGCCTTTCTTTTAACCACATGAGCATGGCCTGGCAAAACCTCCCCTGGGAGTGATCCTAAGTAGATCCTAAGTAAAGTGCCATTTTGTTCATATGGGTTTGCTCCTGCTGATTGCCAACCTCCAGGTGGTGGCTGGATATCTCCCACTATATATCTCCCACTATTACAACTGATGTATCCAAGTGTCATAGATCAGTTCACCTGGAGAAAATGGCCACTTAAAAAGTGGACCCTCCCCTCTCCAAACCCTGCCCTCTCAGGCTTTACCCTGAAAATATCCAGGTATTTCCCAATTTGGAGTTGGCAACCCTAGTTCTTCGTTATTGCACCGCCTGTTTCTTTCCAGAGTATGGTGCAATTAAACAGGTCAGTACATTTTAGTCCAGTTTCTTCTTAGTCTTGCTTTTCCTTTAGATGTCCAGCCTTTTAATGACATAGGCAGGCAGAGGTGAGTTTTCAGGTCGGAAAGAAAGTAACTTAACAGAGCTGTGTGCAAGAGCTGCTGCAGCATCAGTGATTAAGTGATCATCTTGTAAATGTGGTAACAACATGTAATGTATTTCCTAGACACCAGGGGGCAGTGATTTGCATCTCCGCTGGGCAAAATCCTGTTTGTGTTTACCACACTGGAATTTAATTTGCATTCTAGATGTTGATTTGAAACATTGCAATCCTTCTCAGTGTCTATTTTATTAACATCAAAATAGCCAAAGCCCCCCATGGCACCCCATGTCTACGTCTTCAGCCAATCAAAGCGGAAGAGTCAGGGAGACACTGGAGCACATGAAGGAACGGGAGGATTTTAATCAACCCTGTTGGTGGCAGTTGGCCAGTTTGTTGATGGGATTATCTGTTCCTAGCATGAAATGATAATCTTCAGAGAAACACACTAGGAGGAGGTGGCGGTGGAGTTAATCTCCCTTAAGCAAGGACAGCACCATAGAGGGCAGCAGGAATCTAAGAAACAGAACTGTGCTTGAGGAGAAGATGATATGGAGGAGAAAAAACACACACTACTGTTTGTTGGCTGTCTTTACCATTCCTTTAATGTTTACCATTATATTGCTTAGTATTGGCAAGCGATACAGCTGCCAGGGACCTGCAGTCTTTGAGGCCACTACCAACTACTTTCTATTAAATATGCTACATTTTGCTTATGATGAGAGAGAAAATTTGCTTTTAGCAAATTGCCTAGACTCCACCACCTCTACCCTCTACTGGGGAAATCAATCAGACACCAGGGATGCTGGATCACACTTCTGTTTGGATCACACTTTGATTGCAAATTGCAAAACAGCCTCTCAGGCACTTGAGGGGGAAAAGTTCATTTTTTAACATTCAGAATTGAATTATGAATGCTTCGCTCCTGCGCAGTCTCACACTGTTCCCCACTTCCTTCATGTCTGAGTTTAAAGGAGATGTTTCAGTCCTGGTGTCCGTATTTGTAGGGGGAATCTGTCTGGTTTGTTGTTCCGCAGCTTCAGCCATACCCTTTTTGACTGACTCCCACTGGAGCATGACTGTGTTCACTTGTATGAATTATATTTATACATTCTTGCACTCCTAATTTGATTCAGTAAGCTATGAGCATATATTAGAATGGTGAATGCCACTGAGTGATGAATGCCACCAAGTGATGAATGCTACTGCCTGCACAGGCACAAAAGGAGTACATGTGCTATAATATAATATATTGTCCATGATTCCAGGCACACATAATCCAAGCAAGCCAGTAAGTTGTTAACATGCTTCAAAATCATTATTTTTGGTAACAACTGTAGTTTTGTTGTTTATAGAGATATTTAAAATGCTTCTTTGCTTTTACGATTGTATATTATGTTTTTGGTTGTAACCTGCATCCAGCCAAGAAAGAGGAAGGCTAAATTTTAAACCTCCCAACACAAATTATTCTTTTTAAAAGCAGCCAACAGGGAAGCCCCCGTGTCGTCTTTATGCAGGTGCCAAGCTTCTTAGAAAAGCTGTTCATCCTGAATTGCAAACAAATCTTCAAGGTACTTGACAGGAAACAGGCATTGTGAACAGTCAGTTCAATTTTCAAATGCTCTGTTTGTGAACATTGTGACATTACTTTTACACATATAAACCAGGTCTCTGCCACTGATAAAAACTGACAGTCCTGCTTGAACTCAAATGACAGTGGACTCCTATTGTAAGTTCCAGAGGAACAGATTTATCGCACCAAAATTAGGACCCAGATTTGCATCTGATATCATGGGTCTTGGAGCAGAAAGGTTCCAGAACATCATCTTGCCTACACTTGTTCAGTGAAGGTGTTAGCCCTTTATTTTTGAGTTGATTCACAAGATGTTAAAAAGGAAGAAGTTCTCTTGTGGGTCCTCCTTTTAGCATTTATTTTGAGATCTACGGGGCTCCTTTTGTTTTAGGTCATTAATGCTGACGCTGCCAGGAAAAAGGGATCATTTCTACCAGCTTGTGCTATTTATGATATGGACTCCTGCCCACTAGACTAAAAGCCCATTAGCACATTTTACAAGCCAATTTTGATGATAGGATTTGTTTTTTTAAAAAAACAACAGTTCATATTGTAATTTCCACTTGACAGTGATGCATACTTCCTATACTGCAATCTTTACTCTCCCTGGTTCTAGTTCTAGCAAGAGAGGTTTGCAATTTTTGCTTCATGATTTTTGCAGATGTACCCAGGGAATGAGTGGGAGTCCCTTTGAGACTTGGCTGACTTACAGCACAGTCCTGTGCAAAGTAACTCCAGTCTATGCCTATTGAGATGAATGGGCTTGGGTTACAGCAACTCTCTTTAGGATTGCACCGTTAGACTCATAGAGAACAGCCTCGATGTTCTACATAGTTGGTTTACAGAGTGAAACAAGAAAACTCAATATTAACTCAAAGGAGAACTCATGGAAGACAAACAGAATGTTGTACATGTGTAGATCTCATAAAAGGCAGGCTGTGCAGTTAAAAAAAGCAAACCTGATACATTCTTTTGGGAATTTCATAGAGATGCTACGAATTTTGCAGTGAACATGTTTGACAGCTGAGCTTAGCATGTTTGACTGTTGATCATACACAAGCTGATCACCAAGTCTATTCAGATCTCTCTGTTGTGATGGATGACAGGATGGCTGTCATGGTTTAAACAACTTTATTAAAAGCTAACATCAGGAACAATAAAAACTATTACCAACTACTCAGAAGCTCTCCGTTGTGGGTCTCAGTTCTAACTGCTTTTCCCTGTTCTCTTCACTCCACCCATTAACTCAAACTCTTAAAGGCACACATCTCATCATACTCCCTGAGTGACATGAATGCCAGCCAAAAAGGTTGACACAGGGTTTTTGCACATGCGTGAAACCATCACCAATCCAAACCTACCAGCCGCTATTAATGTTGCTTAGAGTGACTTGGATAAACATTTTTTTTAAAAAACCACAGCATTAATTTATGACTGATTTTAATGTCTGTTTCAACAATGGCCTGCTGAGCAGAACAGCATTACAGCAAGTGACCAGGGAAGAATAAGGAAGAGGAGGAGGAGGAGGCTTGGATTCATTCCCACCATTTTTCTCCTGTAAGAAATCTCAAAGCGGCTTACAAACTCCTTTCCTTCCTCTCCCCACCACAGACACCTTGCGAGGTAGGTGAGGCTGAGAGAGTTCCAAAGAACTGTGACTAGGACAAGGTTACCCAGGTGGAAGGAGGAGCACAGCTCCACTGGGCAGTATAATAATGTGTATGAATCAAAAACTGATTGTGAGGTTCTGTAGATAGAAAGCAATGGTTGAGACCACCTGCTGAACAGCCGAGGACAGGTTGAGGAACAGACGGCCTGCTGAAATATCCACTCCCTGGACACAACCAGCAAACAAGATGTGAGCTGAATCAGCAGGTGTTTGAGTATTCTTCTACCTCTGGTGGAATTCAGAGTGAACCCTTGAACAATGGGAATATGTCTAAAACACAAAAGGCAAATGTGTATTTTGTTAGCCAATGAGTCTGCAAAGAATGCAAACAATAGTGCTAGAAATGCTATATCTCAAGCATTGTAAAGGACCATCAAAAGGGGTTGTGGAAACTATTCTGCTGCCTCTACAGATGGGATAAAATGGGAGGCTGGCCAGCTTGCTCTTATAATAATCAGGAGCTCATTAAGGATTCCAATCAGGCAGAAATATTTTCCCGTTAGCTCATTACAAACTATAACAAGGTCACAGCTCCGGGTTGTGGATGGCTTTTTCTCTTGCTGGAGATAACGAGTTTTTCCGCAGGAGCCTTTTGCTGGCTTGTTTGTTATAAGAACCAAGGTTGCATCTAAACAGTAGCCCCCCACATTGTTGTGTTAGCACTGTGGGGCTAAAACAGAAGAGTATGTGTATGGAAGAGAGTCACTTCAAGGATGGGGTGTCTAGGCATGATGAAATATCCATACTCTGCCATCTGCACTGCTCTTTCTAAACACCAGGTTGCCATTTTGACTAGCAATGACTAATGTCAACCCAATGGGGATTGCTTTGATATTATTGCTCCTGGCACTTAAAACACTGTGTTTGGGAGTGCTCTGAGGTGCAAAGAGATAAAAAGGAGGACGTGGGAGAAAACTGGAGCTGCAAGAACATTTGTCTAACAGTGTTCCCGAAGAAGTAGTATTTGATTTGTAAAGAAGGGGGTGCTTTGGAAAAGCCTCGTCTAGACTCTTCCCTAAGGTTACCTTCTTCAAGGTGGCCTCAGGAGTTCTCCCATAAGTACAACTTATATCCATACCACAGAGATGCACTCTCCAGGAAGAAATGGCAGTTTTGAAAGGCTGACTTTATGACATCACTTCCCCATCAAGTTCCCTCCCTTCCCCAACTCCACCTTACCCATGCTCCATCCCCAATCCTCTTAAAAATGTGAAAGCTCCACTTGGGAACTCCCACCCCTCCTCTATCTTGTGTGAGCAGCAGGTCTGCTGCTCAATACATGGCCAGAAGTTTGCAGACAAAACAAAAATGGACGTTTTTCGTTATTCCTTTAGGATTGTTCGATCACAAAGCTTCAGTGATGCAAGTGGCAGAATTCCCCTGCTAGGGCCTAAAGATGCCACAGATCAGCAGCCTCAGGCCTCCTTGGCTCCCTGGGCCACAGTCCCCAGACATCCAGTCCCATCAGTAGGGCGTATCGAGAGGTGGGATCCAGCAGGTTCTCACCAGTTCCAAAGAGTGGGTTACTCATCATTTGTGTGTGCCAAGAGGGGGTTACTAATTGGGTCAGCTTTTCCATCTCCACGCCCTCGCCTCCCCGAGAAGCATACTGCCTTTGAATGTGAAGGTTCCATATAGCAATTGCGACTAATAATGTAACTCCCTGAACTGGGTTAATCCCTTTCAGGTACTGCAATTCATTGATTCTCAGCCTTTCGTACCTTTTATCTCACCAGTCTCTATCAAAGAACCTGTGTGTTTCACCATTGCTGTGTTCAGATTTGTGAGTTGGGGCATTTTCTATAATGTAATGATGATTTAGAAATGACCTGGTGCAAAAAATTTTTGGGGGGTTGTGGTGGGGTGGCTGCCCATGGGGGGGGGCATCCAACTCAGGTTTTGCCCAGGGCTCAGGTTTGCCTAGGTACGCCTCTGCCCCTTTTGCTGAGGGGGGGCTGGCGAGGGAACCTGTTACTAAAATTTTTGGATCCCACCACTGGGCGTATCTCCCACAATACTTTCTCCTTGACTCCTCCTTTTGTTCACTCCATGTGTCTCCCCTGCCCATTCCTATATTTCAGGATGGAGTTTCACTTTGTTCCATTTTCTTTATTCACTTTATGTCTTAACCAAGCTGGTTAGATCTCTTGCCTTGGCCATCAAAAGGGGGCGTGAAGCATGGAGAAGCTGCAGAGAGGCCCTTTTCTGAGAAGCCCTTTCGCACCTCATCTCACTTCTTATATACCACCCCCTGCCTCCTTCCTCAAGTCAGACTTTTGGACTCTTAGATGTGCAGTTGAGCTGCAAAAAGCATCCTTCAGTGGTGGTGGTGGTGGTGGGGTGATAGGAACTGAGGGGGTGGCAACGTGGAAACTGAAGGTGTGTACCATTTCCTGATTGGAAAATATTCCCTGGCCGGTTTAAGCCCCAATAGAGAAACTGGGCTGTGAGGGCGAGAGGAAGGGCAGATTGCCCCAGAGTCCCACAAGAACGAGGGTCCAAGACATACTTGATTTGCTAATCTGACCTTTCACCTGTGATTTACAGTGATTTAGAGTCATCTGACCTTTCACCTGTGATTTACAGTGATTTACAGATTCAACTGGGTAGGGAACCTGCGGCTCGAGAGCCGCATGCGGCTCTTCTGCCCTTGCACTGTGGCTCCACGAGCCAAGCCGAGCCGCCAGCTTCATCCTTGCTTCTCAGAATGAGCGGAGTAAAAGGTTAAAAAAACCCTATATATATAGTGTTATCTTTATTTTAAATGTCAAAAATTATTTGCGGCTCCAAGTGTTTTCTTTTCCTGTGGAAAACGGGTCCAAATGGCTCTTTGAGGAAGTCTGTTTGTCTGTCTAATGCATTAGCATTCAAGGCAGATACATTTACCATTATTTAATGCTACACAATCAACTATATGATAAATTTATCATATTAGTATTCCACGTGCTTCAATATGCTGTATTATCTGTTGACAGCATGGGGGGGAGGGTGCAGGAAGCAGGCCCTAAGACTGTGTTAATCTTATGTCTGTATGTTGTTCTTAACCTCTGTGCAGCATTGAGGGTGGGGGTAAAAGGGAGGGGACAAGCATAATGTGGGTACTCCCCCCTCCCATTAAAGCAGTCTGGAGCATTTCTGGTTGGAGGAATAATGAGGGATCAAAGAGTGAATTCTTCCCTCTAGTACCACGGCTCTGATCCAAATTTGGTTCCTCCTCTATGAATTACACATCTAGTGATCCGGTCATGGATCTTCACCCTCACCAGGGCCATCTGTGACTGTTAGTGTTCCCAATACTTAGGGCCTCTTCCCAGTTCACAACCTGCCCCTGTTATCCCAGACAAACTGACAATTTCCCCCTTGCTCAGGACCAACCTGCACTCTATGGTGGCCACAGGTCCAACCATTTCACCATTTAAAAAATGCTGTGAGTCCTGAACAGGTCCATGGTACGGAGGGACTCATCAGTTGATCTTGTTCCCTCCACCGTGCCTTTTCAAGTATGGAAACAACTGTGTGCGGGTGGACTATTCTGATATTTGTAAAAGTGTGCAGGGGAGGGGAACAAGATTGCCCTTGTAGCATTTTTTAAATGGACAAATAGGTTGTGAAAATGGCAGTGAGGGCCACGGGTCAAACCTGTGGTCGCAATAATGTCTAGTTTGCCTTAGAGAGGCTGGATTGCTTACTGTTAAGCTCTCCTCCAACATCTGAATAGTCTGTGACACCACACTAACTCAGGCATTCATGTCAGCGGCTAAATGCTCAACAATACAGATTATGAAGAAGGAAGGAAGCGCCAATCAGATGATGCAAGATCTTACCTCTATTATCTACAGACATATATAACAAAAGAATTTTGTTTTTTGTATAAACACAGAGCTTCTGATTTAGCAGGGGTTTTTTTGATGCTGGAAACAGAACATATCAAAGATAAGAAATAATTTTTAAAGGAGAGAAGCTTTTTGAATAACTAAACTCTCCTGCATTACACAAAAGGTCTAGATGAGAAGATTTTCTCTGCTGGTCTGATGAGCCTATTCAGTTTTAAATATAATTTACACCTGAATGGGAGGGTAGAGTGATTTCCCCACCAGGATGGGAAGCATCAATGGCTAGTTCCTCAGGGAAGCAGCTAGTAACTTGTGAGAAGGAGCAGAGGACACATTCCCATGTCAAGAGAGTCGGCTTCACCTTTTCCTTAAATAGAAAAAGTTTTGTTTATTCATTAAAAAGAAACCTTTTGAGACACATGTTTTCAGCACAAGAATTTTAAAGAACTTTGAACAGGAACAGGCATTCATCCGTACTGAGGACAATTGGCTGAAAAGCTTCTGTTTCTCCCTCCTTCTCTTTCAGGTTGCCAATCCCCAGGTGGTCTCATTATTGCAACTGACCTCAGGTGACAGGGATCAGTTCCTCCAGAGAAAATGGCCAGTTTGGAAGGTGGATTCTATGGGACTGAAATACCTCTTCTCCCCAAACCCAACTCCTCAGGCTCTGTCCCCCAAGTCACCAGGCATTTCTGAACTTGAAGCTGGAAACCCCATCCACTCGCTCTGCTCACCTACCCCATAGCTCGCTGCACTTTCAGTATTATTTTACAGGGGCTTGGTTCCTGCATACTCTGTCAGCTAAACCCCAAATTAGTGTTGGCCATATTGTTATTCCACCTTTCTCCAACAATTTAGCCCTCCCCTCCCCTGTTAACTTGGCCAAGGTGGCATTTGGGAGCTACTCCAGGCCCTGAGAGACTCCCAGGTGCCATGGCACCTGGACCTGGAGAGGTTCGTGGACACCACTATTGACATGACTGGGCTCAGAGAGGCTCCAAGATGCAGCTGCCAAAGAGGCCGAGCCTCCCAGCATCTGCTGCCTCCAGCTAAGAAGAAAAAGGTAGATGAATTGTCTATGCACATTCAGACAATACTTTTTATTTGGGGGGATTTTAAACCCTCTGACGTATTTTTGAGGCTATCAGATTTTTCTGTAAATGTTGGCTATCCCCCAAGTTTGCAGAAACATATGTTTAGAGTCAGTGTGCACCCAATCTTCAGATTTAGATATCTGAAGATGATGCCACACTTGAGAAACAGTATATAGATATACATGTATATCCTTTGTAAAGTTGAAAGGTACATAGAAAACAAAGATACAGCTGTGTATAATTTGGGTAAGTGTTGGATAATAAGGTTTCTTGAGGCATATATTTTCCAAAATAACATTTTAAGGTAGGATTTTTGAGTGACAGTATTCACTGGCAATAAGTACGTGGAATTTTTTGCAGGAGTGTAACTCTCAGTTCCTTCATACTCATGTCCCAGCCTGCCCAACTCAGCCATGCAAAGAGAGAGCGAACCTTCAAGAGCAACCTAGTGTGAATCTGTAGGAGGAGGAGTCAACTGGTGGAAATTGGTGCAATGTTCTATTTGACTGCTGCCCCCCCCCTTTTTTTTTTTTACAAAGGAAGCACTGTTTTAAGGACATAAAAAGTTACAGAAACTTAAACAAATACAGAGCAAGAAGGGATGGAAATAGGTTGAAGCTTTTTATAGAAGGATGTTAAATAACATCGCCTGCTAATTGTTTGCAAATCAAACCAATCTTAAGGGGACACCTAGAAGGAGGGATTTAAACATTGGTAACCCTAAGTCTGCCCCTCTCTGTTGCCCTATGTGTTATCGGCTTATCTGGAAATCTGACAATCCCCAACTGGGGTTTAGTACTGGAAGTCATCCACCTAATTAATTAATTATGGAAAGGTTACTGCTGCTACTGTTTTTATTGTTTTTATTGTTTTAATTGGGATTATTCAATTGTTTTAGCTGCAATGTATCATGTTTGGTTGCCTGCCCTGAGCCCTTCAGGGGTAGGGCAGTCTAATAAGTTGAATTAATAATAATAATAATAATAATAATAATAATAATAATAATAATAATAATAATACATAACCATATAAAGCTTTCAATGCACTTTAAAGGTGGTCTATCAGGCATATATGCTTGTGCTGATTTTTTAAAGCTGGCAAAAAGCCCTCTGGTTATGTGGGAGAATTACCCCATATGAGTGCCCTGTCACCACTGCGAATGCCTCTCTATTTGCAACTGTGATGAATCCACCGTGGGGAATTATGCCCATATGTACACAGCTTGAGTAAAAGGCAGCACATCAATAGTAGGAGGGGGACAAGTTTACATATTACTGCCTAACAGCAATATGTACACTTGGGAATTATCATTAGAATTTTCTGCATTTGAATCGTTTCCAGTCATATTTCTTGCAAGCTGAGTGAGCGTTCCACTGCCATCTACTGGCAGGGAATTCAGAAGGTTCCACTCTGAGGAATCTTCATCAGCTCCTACATGGCATAGAGAGAGAGAGAGAGAGAGAGAGAGAGAGAGAGAGAGAAATCAGTATTTCGCTTGTGAGATGCAAATAGTCTGTGTGAGTAGCAGGGTGCAACACTGCTGCACTTTTCTCACTGTGAAACGGTGAGCTGCCGATGACTGTACACTAAGCACAAACATAAAATGTGTTACAGAAATTTGCTACAGCTTTACCTGGAGCCAAGCAAAAAAGCACAAAGTAGACATGATGTTACAGTTGAAACTGAGCAGATTTTTAAAAGTGAGGATTCATATTTATTTAGTTGTCAAACTGGTAACCCTGTTCCCCATTTTACCTTCATATATCTCAGACAGCATTTCTGGGGCTTTTCCATTTTGTTGTCCTTGCAGTGGCCCCGGACAGTACGTTAGACAGGGAAAAAAGTAGGTTGCTTCAGGCTGCCTGGTGAGTTTTATGACTGAAGAATGGACATGCTGTCCACAGAAACACTGCCTGGAGTCTTACTTGTCCTGAATTTCTGCTCCTACTGCTGCTGTCCACAGAGCAGCTTTAATTATTGCAGAGCAATTTCTGGATGGCTACATCCTTTTAAGCCAATTGACTTCAATGGGCTTTTTGTGTGCCTTCAAGACGAAGCTGATACATAGCGACCCCCGGCGTAGAGCTTTCAAAGCAGCAGGCATTCAGAGGTGGTTTGCCATTGCCTGCCCCTGAGTAAAAACCCTGTGACACAAGTGACTACTTGGGGTTTCAAGTTTTGAAGGTGTCATAGGCTATATGTTGCTTAAATGGAGGGGAATGAAGATTTTGCTGGAATGTGGCTGTATGAAAAGGATAACCTCCATTGTTCTCTTTGTTGACCTCATTAAACTAGGGGGCTGGACCTGGAACTTGTTTCTCTTCCCAGTGCCCAGCTGTCTGGGGATATGTGAAGTAGTTTTGAAGAGCATGTGCAGAGTTTCGTCTCCTTCCAGTCCGCATGAATGGTGGATTAGAGGGAATGATTGGCAGGTCAGAAGATTGATGTCATGCCCAAAATGGGCAACAACACTAGCCACTTGTGAAATAAAGAACTTGCCAGATTCTTAAATCCTGACCCATTTGTAAAAAAATAATCACCTTGGACAGCACCTGCCATGCTGTTGGACACTAACAGTGCTAGTGCCATTCTAAGTAGAGTTGCATCCCCTGACCCAACTGATTTAAATGTACTGTGGAGGGTATAATTCTGTTTAGGATTGCACTGTCAAATGTAATGCCAGCAGCTGCAGCAGCAGCAACTTCACTATATAACTAAACATGCAAAAATGCCAAATTATTCCGCTTGCCTGGGCACAGATTTAGGCATCAGGCATCATCATCTTCATTGCTGTAGCTGTTAAAGTTGCTTGGCAGAAAGTAGGAGTTATGGGCTGTGATATTTTGGATTCCTTCATTATACTTCCCCCACAACAGATTCTAGGCTGCATCACATAAATACTGAACGATTTATAAGACCTGACTCTCCCCCACCTTCTACATGGAGTATGAAATGCTACTCTTAGAATTCATCCTGCGCGTTGGCACCTGGGCTTTCCACCTACTTGGCAGAGACTGAAATGAGTGCGGGAGTCAGCCACCATTCATTAGTAACTGTTTTACAATCTCTTTCCAGAGATTTTCTTCACACCACCTCTAGATTTGGCTCCCACTCCATGTTACCCACATGAAATATTTGCAGAGAATATTGATTGGGGGCTAGTTGATGGTTTCAGGGAGATGCATGCATTCCTAAAGGATTATGATGACAGAGCCTCGGCACCATCGGGGCTGGCATCCAGTGCCTTCATTAGCATGCTTTCATTGCTTTTTGTGTCTAGAAAGAGATAAACAGCTCGAGCAAGAACTCAACCACGTACATGTGAGCTGATGTGCACTAAGGTCGCCACCTTGCGACCACCAGATACACTCCTTTAACTCCTAGGTTGCAGTGAGATAGCAAGCAGTAATATAGTTCCTTATGTTGTGGTGATCCCCAACCCTAACATTTATCCATTTTACAGATGGAGAACACTGATGCAGACAGTCTTAGGCGACCACTGTGAAAGGGTCGTTCAGCCCCCAAAGGGGTCGCGACCCACAGGTTGAGAACCACTGCAGTAATGGCTCCTCCCTCCTGTAAGCAGGTTTGCTACACAGCAAGGGAAGGAGGGAATGTTTGGCAGGAAGCATGATTCCTATGTCTAGGTCAGGGGTGGCCAACCTATGGTGCCACAGATGTTCTTGGACTACAATTCCCATCAGCCCCTGCTGGCATGGCCAATTGACCATGCTGGCAGGGGCTGATGGGAATTGTAGTCCATGAACATCTGGAGCACCATAGGTTGGCCACCCCTAGTCTAGGTGCTTTGAAAGACAGGAAAGGACAGGTTTCGTATCAGGGACTGGAAGAGACATGTCTGATAGTGCACACACTTGTTTTTGCACCCCCTCAAATGGCGTATTAGCCCAGTTCCTCCACCAAATGCTGACTCCTACGTTACAGCTCATATCTAGCTGTTTCACGTTCTTTGCTTATGTTCATTCATTTGCTTCATTTATACCCCACTTTCCTCCCTAATGGGGAACCAAAGCAGTTTACATAATTCTCCTTTATCCTCACAACAGCCCTGTGAGTTCGATTAAGCGGAGGCAGTGTAGCTGGCCCAAGGTCACCCAGCAAGCTGGCAGTGAGAAGGGATTCAAATCTGGTTCTCTGACTCTTGACTAGTTAGTAATACTGGAGATACCCTATGGTCCTGTTCCTATATCTTTATCATAGTATATCCATGACTGGAAGCACATCATCTGATAAAGTTTTCAGCCTGCTGGTAAAGGCAGGGTCAGTAAAATGTTGGCAACTCCAGTGGCAAAAATTTGCCAAATTCTTAAAAGAGTTTAGGGGGGAAATATTTGAGAATGACGCAATTCTGCCTTGCCACTAGGTGGCAACCTTACTCTGCCCATGAGAGAGGTGGAGGACAAGTATATGGAGCAACAAAATGTGCCACAAGCAAGTACACTGCACAAAGCCTCCACAGTTGCCAACTCTGCAAACAGGAAATCTCGGATTGAAATAAATTTGTCAACTATTGGTCAACTTTTCAAAACATGACAAAGGTGGAAATATATAAGTATGAAAATTCTGTGTTCACCTTTCATGTGCTAAAGCCCCAATTCTGAGCCTGAGACTTGTTAAAATGTGCTTTTTAAAAACATGTACTCACATTTTTAACATGATCTTATTCAAACTGTTCAAAAACTTATTTTTCAGGGAATTGGCAGCGTCCCTGAAAATAATACCCCTGGAAAGGAGCATGAGTGACTAGCACTTGGAAGAATATAGCGGCGTGGAGATATGGGGAGGCACTATTGTCAGATATGATGTGATTCACTTCCTGGTTAAGACATAATTTTCTGGCATTTCTTAGAGTGATGTGACATCATGCCTGGATTTTCCCTGGAAGTGATTTCACATTGTATGGGTGAGGATATTATTCTTTCTTCTTTTACCACCCAAAGGAGCAGTCGAGAGCGTGGGTTGCTGGCGCGTGGTATCCTGCCATTGTGGGAGAACTGGCAGCCCTACCAGTCACCTGTCCAGCCCAGCATCCAGTTTCACGTATTCCTGGATGGCTGTCAGTCTGGGCTGTAGCCAAGACTATAGCCAGGATTGAGCCATTACGTACACTAATCTGCCTGGAAATCCAATTTGTCCGGCCAAAGAATTTTTCAAAGAACAGCCTTTTAATTTGTAACATTTTCATTTAAATAATGAGAGCTTCCTTTTAGAACAGGGAAAATTCTGGTCAAAAAATAAACACAGTAGCAGTGAATGCCCCCCACAGAGGTCATGCTGCAAAAGACACCCATTTGATCTGTCCAGCTCTGTCATAAGACTGCATTTACTGGATTTTTCATGAACCAGCATCTTTAAGTGTTACTGCCACTTACCTTTTAGCAACTCCAGAGGGAGAGCTATTTTTGCCTGTTGCGGCAAAAAGAAACAGAAAAGTCTATTGTCACCATAAAGACTAACAACATTTTGAAATCTTGCTAGTCTTTAAAGGTGCCTTTAGCTACTGTGACTCTGAGCGTGGCAGGGTGCTTAAATGGATTAAAGGGCAACATAAAAAATTACTGTTTAGAAAGAGGCGTTTGTAGGCATGCCAGCCTCCAGGTTTGACCTGGGACACCTTCCAAATTATTGTAAACTTCAAGGGCTTTGTCCCCTATGCAATGAAGCAAAACTGAAGTTTTGTATTCCTCAGACTCTTCGTCAGCTCTGGTGACTGCAAGGTATAGTTTCAGCTTTTGTTCCCATCACCTCCGGTTTTCTTCGAAATTGCCCATAAAGGATAAGTCTGATGGAGGCTTAAAATGCTCCAGTGCTTTAAAAGGAATGCAACCCAAAAGCTTGATATTGGAGACCCAAAGAAGAACCAGAGTAATTTCTGACACCATGTAACTGGGCTATAGTATTCAAGCACTAGTTCTCTGGTCCATTCAACAGAAACAAGTTGGCCCCAGAACAACAGTTTTTTTTACTTATAAGAGCAGCAGCTCATGCAGCCATCAGCTTTAGCAAGTATACAAGAACTGGGAACTAAAACCAAGAGCTTCACCCAATAGGGTCAAACTAAACTCCGTAGATAATAGGGAAGGAGCATAAAATGCAGTTCAGTCAAACAGCATAAGAGATCAGTAAACGATGCAATAGGGCTAGGATGATGGAATTAGGCAACAGTGCAAACAAAAAACAGTCTGAATCATGACATTCCATAATGCAGAATGCAGTAAAAGCAGGGTGATACGTACACTAAACTTTGCAGTATACTACTGTTGTATACTTATATAAAAACACCCTCTTGAACATTTCTGTTTTGCACATTCTGTGAAGTAGCAATTTTTGATTCAATTTTACTTTATTCACCCTCTTCATTCCTGGGACAACAAATACTTTACAACTTCAACAGCCAAAACAACAGGAATAGGCCTTACAAACCAGGAGGCTGCCTTGGATATCACAAGCGCTAATACGTTTGAAAAGAATATTTAATTAAATTTTCAAAACTCCGTCTCGAATCTTGATGGCTAGAAAATGCTGGACTTGGGTGTTAGATTTTTATCCCACTTCTCCTGCAAGGTGGCATGTCGTTTCCTCCTTCCCTTTTTATTCTCAAACAACACTATGAGGTAGTTTAGGCAGAAAAAGAGCCACTGGCCCAACCAGTCATCAGGTGGATTTCTTGACTAAGTGGGAATTTAAGCACCCTAATGGTTAACCACTAAACCACACTAACAAAAACCCTAGAGAGCCACTCTCCTCATATGTATCCCCACCATTTTGGGGGAATGCAGCTGTACACTTGTAATGAAATTTAGTGAGAATGCCTATCTTTCAACTTTTGTTTTGCTGGGGCACCCTGATTGCCACGAGATTTTTCATATAACAAACCTTTATGTAGTGCCATTATATATAGAATAGCGACTGGCCCCCATGTGGGTGCTGAAAGCAGGGAACTGGGTGACCCACAGGGAACGAGGGGTTTATACATGACTAGGGTTTTATACATAACTAGGGGTTTATACATGACTACTCAGGTATGGGGGGGGTCTTCTTAAAATGAACAAAAGAACAAAGAAAAAAATCCCCCAAACGGCAAGATACTGAACAACAGCTGTTCATGGGATGGGGTTCAGAGAAAACAGAGAGTACCGCTGAAGGAGGAGGGGGAAAAGGCACTTTTACCAGAAGCCTTGGGAAGCCTTACCAGGGCCATGGCTCCAATACCTGTTAGGCAAGCAGCTATTAAGCAGCTAGTTACAGGGTCTGCTACCTGCAGCTCTCCAGATGTTCATGGACTACAATTCCCATCAGCCCCTGCCAGCCTGGCCAATTGGCCATGCAGACCAATTTGCAGACCCTGAACCCAGGCTGTTTCTGCAAAAAGCATTTACAACATTTGCCAAACATTTTGGAAAAGTTTTGAAAAGAATAATTTTTTAGGGTTTTGTCCACATAGCCCAGAACAATACAGTGTTTCAATTGAAATTTGCTCTTTAAAATTTGCTCTTTGGAGTGTCCAGCCACTGATTCGTGCCCCTCCCTGCTCCCTGTACTGTTTACATCAGGGTAACCCTCATATTGAGGGGCCCGCTGCTCTCCCTTTTTGGGGAAGGTTTTAAAGGTGGGTTTTCTGGACGCCTCTTATTTAATTTTTAATTATTTAATCACCTGATTGTATTAACCGCTGTTTAGATGGAATTTTAGTGTATTTTAGCGATTATTAACATTGTATGAATTGTGTGAATTTTTATGCTGTGCACCGCCCAGAGCCCTTCGGGGATGGGGGGGTATAGAAACCTAATAAATAAATAAATAAATAAATAAATAGATAGATAGATAGATAGATAGATAGATAGATAGATAGATAGATAGATAGATAAGGCACACACAGAAACAGACAGACATATCTTTGAAGCTATGGAGAGTTGATATCCAAAACCTTGCTGATTTGGATGTCATATCTATATAGCATTGAATCTACCTCACGCAAAATTTGAAAAAAAAAGAGAAAACAGCATGTTTGCGTAATTGGCAGGCAACAATGACTTTATTAGTGCACAGCAATGATGGAAATGGTGGGCAGCTGGGATGCCAGATGACAAAACATCCTTGGAAACTTCAGCAAATGGTGAACAGAGTGGAGGATCACTGAAGTGGCAGAAAATGGCGAGTGGCAGAGAAACAAAAGGGAGAGCTTCAAAATTGGGCAGGATAAATGAAACATTTCCTGATCTTCACACAGCAAGAAGGAAAGTTTTGAAAACGTTTTGGGAAAAATGGTCGCTTGTTTTGTGGTTCCAAATAAAATGTTTTGAGGGTGAAATAATATGCTTCCAAAACATTTTGGGGTAAAAGCTGTGTGGAATTCCTGCAGGAAACGTTTTATTTTCCTGCCTTAAGATGTTTTATTTGTGCTGTGTGGAAGCAGCCTCAATGTCCTCAAGAGATGATATCACTCCATGATTATGCCTCCTGCCACCCAGTAGCTGTGTGCCAGTGTAACGTCTATCTGTGGGTTCTGTGGGGCAGAACTTGGAATGAGTTTGCAACAACAAATTTTAAAAACAAAATGGTTTACTTTCTTAACATATAACATCAAACATCAACATTTAACATCACACTTCAAGGTCCTGTTCAGGTTTCATTTCAAGTCCTTCTAGTTACAGTCTTCTGATATTGCCAAGTCCAATTCTTCCTGCAAGTGGGTTGGCTCCTGAAGACTCCAAGGGCTTGGTGAACAGGATTCAACATGATGAAGGTTTCCAGGAGAACTCCCACCCATTACAAACACAAAAAACCCTGAAACAATAAACTCCAACATTTACAACATAGCAAAAATAAACAACTCCCTTCCCACTAGTTCCCAACAACATTGCAGTTACCTTAACAAGGTGTTAAGGGCTTATACAAATCAAGGTCCGAGTCTGGTAGCCTTGTCTCCTCCAAACTACATGAGCTCTGCAGCACTCCTGCTGCTTTGAGTCTCCACCCCTTTCTGGGTCAACCCATTCTGAGCATGGGGGTTACACCAGCACAGTGCTTTAGCCATGGTCCTGGCTTTATCTTCTCTGCCTCTTAAGCAACATTTAGTGTGTGTATGAGGCTCATATATTTTCTCTGTGAGGCCCCAAATATTCACAGCATCTGAGAAATTGTTAATAAAAATAAGAAGGGGGGGGGGGCAGAATTGGACTGATGCAGCCCTAGTGAGTCTAGAGAAACGTGGAAGGGAAGATGTGTGTGTGTGTCTGGAATTCCAGCTCATTTTCCCTTTCCTTTGATTCTTTGTGAATCCCCATCTTGTTATACACGCAGTAATCATGTGGCTTTTTGTGCTGTGATGATGCCATATAAACAGTGAATAATGGTATCAGTATAGTAATTATTGCCTCTATGAGAGCAAGCGTGCTGCAGTGGTCAAAATATTGAACTAGGATCTGGGAAATCCAGGTTCAAATCTCCACTCACTTCATGGAAGCTTGCGGAGTGATCTTGGGCCAGTCACACACTCTCTGCCCTGACCTTGGCTAATATCTGGATGGGAGACCTGGCTCCTTTCTGCGCAGCACAAATAAAATGTCTTGCAGAAATTAAAAAAAACCCCATTGTGGCCCTTTTTTGTCCGCGTAGTGGCAGGGAAAGCGTTTCTTTTTCTCACCTCCCCCAGCTTTTATTTTCAGTTTCCATTGAGCAGCTCACACCCACCATTTTCTGCCCTCTTTTCAACAAGAAATATAAAACAGAATTACAGTTAATAAAGCAGCTATATTCAAGTACAGTAGCACCTTAGACCAAGAGAATTTATGAGAGTTAAAACTATCTTTATAAGCTTATATCTTGAAAATTTTGTTGATCTCCAAAGTGCTACTAGATTTGAATCTAGCTATTAAGATGGCTATCATCTAAAACTAATAAAGTGTTTGGACGGATGTGTTGCATTTGCCATTATCAGAGCTGTATTGTGGCACAGTTCTGCAGAAAGCACAGAAAAAGCAGATGAGGTGGTACTGAGTAGATTTTAGCTTCCTAGGGATCTCAGGTCACATTTCAAAAATCCAAATTTCTGGTCCTGATGGAACTAACCTAGAATAGCCTACAAGGTCTATTGGCAATGCAGAATGAAAACTCTGAAGTCAAATAAGAGATTAAACAGGATTTCTAATGCTTTAAGTGGAGTTCTCAGTGCCTTGCATAGCTCTTTGTCTTTCCCAGTGACTAGCAAATAAACAATGCGATAAACAATGCAAAATTGTAAAAATTTGCAGAGTAAATTATGCAAAACAAGAGGAAAAATGCACAAGCAAATTATTTTCAATTTGCACAATTTAAATATGTTGCAGTCAAGCATTCTTTGATTCAGATTTTGCATTGCTTGGGCCACAAATTTTAACTATTTTTTGCATAGATGCATTATTTATCAGTGATAACACTGACATAATCCAATAGGGTCTGATACCCCATCTGCAATTCCATTTACTGTTGTATTTACAGATAACATGGGCCTGATGACACAATATCATGGACTGAAATACTACCTGGAGGAAAGACACCTGCAACAAGTGAGCAAAAGCTTCACGTTTTTATTGCACAAAGAAAGATAATCTTTAGAGGCCTGGAGGCTTCTTGGCTAGGAATGTGGCATCTCTCCCTCTCAGAGTACCATAAGACTGAAACACAGGCCTGCAGGTGCTGTTCAGCACTGCCAGAGGTCTAGCGAAGCTCCAAACTGAGCATGGGCTATGAGCACTGGAGAAGCAGACAAAACACAGCATGTTTTTTGCCCGACACTTCTCTGACTGGCCCCTTTTGCTGATGCGTCCTGTTCTGTTTTCAAGGAGGTCAGCCTATAAAAAGCTTGCCTTTATTTGTGGTCATGTTACTGGGGGTCTATTAAAGGTATCTCCATCAGTAAATAAGTGGTAGTGGAATGGGGGGCATGAAGAGAAAACACCTGTCACCACTTGAAAGCAGCTTGATTATGGTGCCTTTGCTGCTTTGAAAATTGCCAATCCCCCCCCCCATTTCTCTGCTTCTCCCATCCCACTCTTTGCTCTATTCTGTCTCCCCCCCCTCCCCAAATGTCACTGAGCGATTAGATTTGCAAATAAGCAGGCAGGAAAACAGCAACAAAAAGGAGCTGGAGCTGAGGAGCAAGCAGGTATAATTACTGTAATTAACTTGAGCAGCAGGGGCACAGTCAGAGTCGGCAGCAAGTGAGGCAGTTGCAGCTGAGAGAGAGAGAAAGAGAGAGAGGACTATGTTGGGTAAATGCAGGTCTCATTTATAACACCACCATCCTCTCTTATCTGGGCTAAATTCTTCCTTGGAGGAGTCAAGTCTAACAAGCACTGACTGGCTTCTAGGGTGAGGGCTTTGGAGGAGGAATAATCCACACATGAACATTTACTTGATTCTAAACCCAGCGGGAAATAGGTCAGTTTTTGAGAACAAGTCCTCTGCAGATCTCTTGTCATTTTGGCATAAGAATCTCAACATTATCCAGGATAGCTGAATGGAACCTCCATGTTTGGTGGCAGTATGATGCAAGCAAGCAACTTGGGAAAGTCCTTGTCCTCACACCTGGCTTGTGGACTTCCCCGAAACATTTTGTTGGGCACTGCTGCAAAGCAGATGATGGACTAGATGAGGAGGGGCTATAGCTCAGAGTTAAAGTTTCATGTTCTGTCCCCAGTTTCTTTGTTAAAGGGATCAGGGGCTGAGAAGTATCCTGTGAAACACTTCTGACACCATGTAGTATCTGTCCACTGAGGTCTGGTGGGTAGGTGTAAGCAGTGATGGTATCCAAAAATTTTAATAACAGGTTCCAATGGTAGTGGGATTCAAACAGTGGTGCCGCCGCACACACGCACTTTCAGTCCCTATTGGACAGGGAGATTGCTTTAGTAAGCCCTTCTCGGCACTCAGAAAAAATTAGTAACCACTTCTAGAGAACTGGTGAGAACTGGTTGGATCCCACCTCCGGGTGTAAGCCTACATATTCCAGTAGTCAGCATACTTTAGACTCTGTCGGTAGTCACAGGCTCCTTTATTGCTTCCAACTAAGAATACACTCACTGGAAAATGACAACAAACACACGCACTGAAAAAGACCTACATGAGGCCCATCTCACTCAGGGTTTGAGGGGGCAACAGAAACCAGTTTATGAGGGCTCACTTACATCACAACTGGAGACTTTGAAGAGCTGCTTCCAGTAAGAATAGATAATGGTCTTTTCTGCACAGCATAAGTAAAATGTCTTGTAGACATTTTTAAAAGAACCATTTTGGGTTTTTTTTTTGTCTGCATAGTGCAGACAAAAAGCATTGCCAGGGAAAGCAGTTCTTTTCCCTCCCCCTCCCCCACTAGATCTCACTCAGGGTCGCCATTTTTCCCCACTTGTGATTCTCTGTCCAACACATGACTTGCTGACGGTTTCCCTCAGAAGTTCTCTCTGGTTACAGCTCATCCGTCTGCAATTTCACTGTATAAAGTACATTAATAAAGTTAGTTTGGACTGGTGATCCTGTGCACATTGTTAGATTTAGTTTAGAGTCATGGATCTGCCCAGTAGGGTGTGTGAGTGCAGTTCATAGAAACTTCTCAAGAGATAAATGTAAAAGGTAAAACTTACATTTATTCAAGCATCTCCAGTTCACAGCTTTGTTCCAGAAAAAAGGTAGATAGAAAGAAACCCCAGTCTAAAGAAATAATTTCCCTATGGACAAGTGGGCACTCTACCGCGCCATCACGTGTGTGGAGGTAAGAGAATGCTACAGTGGGAAAGCCCCACTGTGGCAGGCAGCCATTGACCATGCACTCAGGTCAAAGGCTAGGACAGAAGTGAAACCAGCAGGGGAAGAAAGAAAGTTAGTGGGTGGTCTCCTGGCCCAGACAAGGAGGGCAAACAAGAGAGGCAACATCACAGTTCGAGTGAGATACACAGCACCCCCCAGTGTCCAGGCATGCAGAAGTCACTTATTCCAACACGTGTGACATTTTTTTTTTGAGGGCAGTATCTTTGAAGCTATGATGACTCGAAATATGTGCACATCGTGTTTGAAACCAGTTTGAAACCAGTTTGAAACCCAGATTTGCTACTTTGAATTTTTCCAGCAGGCAGAATTCATTAGAAGATTCTCCCATGAAAACCCCACAGAAATAAATGGCTGTTTAGGGACTCTCGCATTTATTTCAGTGAGGAATGTGGGGAAAGAGATTCAAGTTTTACTCACTTGTCTTTGCTTGGTTTTCTTTCCCCAAAATCAGACACTTAAATATTTGTGGGAAACTTTGCAAAAAAGAATATGTGCTCTGAAAATGTCATCTTCAGAGTTGCCAGCCTCCAGGTGGGGACTGGAGAGCTCTCAGAATTACAACTGATATCCAGAGAACAGAAGACATTTTTCCTGGAAAAAATGGCCACTTTGGAGGGTAGCAATATACCATGCTGAGGTCTTTCCTCTCCCCAACCCAGACACTAGCCCCCAAAACTTCAGGTATTTTACAACCTTAGGATGGGCAACCCTAGTGACCCAAGGGGTTGGGGTGAGGCGTGGGGATAGACTTCTGCTTTCAAAAAAATAAAAATAAAAAAACCTTTTGTAGTTTTATTGCCCTGCTTTGAATTAAATCCAACTTATTTGTTTGGGGAGAATTTGCACATTGCATGTAGCACACACATTTCCACCTCTGTTTGCATTTGTAACTAGTTTTAATTCACCATAATAAAGAAATATCCTATTTTAATTCTTGGTCAGAACTATGTCAGTAACAGAAAGGGGTACTAATATGTCAGCTTAACTTGCTGAGTTGTACAACCACAACAAGTATAACTGGGACTGTGTAGTTTGTTCATGACAAAAAAAATTACACAGTTTTCTCAGTAACACTGACAGCATTGATTTTCAGGTATTTACCAGACATATGATGGCAGATTTTAGTATAATCTCTCAAGGTGAGAAAAAGGTGTTTTCTCTTGTATTCTGCCTTCAGTGCAGGCTTAAAAAGAATGTGAAGTGATCCTATCATTGTTTTTCCTTAAGCAAATATCCAGAAGGAAGAAATGTGAACCGCAGGAGCAAAGTCTGAGCAGTAGGGAGATTTAAGATTGTTTGCTCTTTCTGTGCTCTCGGTAGGCCGAAATCTGGTCTATGCACATGCAGCAGAATGAGGCAGTGGGATTCTGAGGTCCTAAAATGCTCTGATTGGCTTTTTCTGCACAGTTCACTTACAATGCTTCCAGGGTGATAATGAAACATTTCTTCCATGGAGTTCTACACTGTTCCCTGCCCCCCTCCCCATTTGATTGTGGAAACATTTTTAGCAACCATTTCCCCCCGTTGTTTCTGAAAACCCTTTTACAGCAATGTTTTTGACTTCCCCCACAGTGCAACCGTATTGAAACATTCTTTCCCACCAAAATGGCGGCCAATTTTCCACACCTGCTGTGTGGTCACCAGGCCTCTTCTTTGGTGTGTGCTCAGCCATTTTTTTGGTTCCCAACCTTACTCCTCTCCCCCTCTCCTCTTAATTTTTTTCCACTTTTGTGTGCCCCCCCCCCTCATTTTTACAGACCATCAAATCAGTGAAGCTATGTGGCATCACTTGCAGGGGATGGATGGAAAAACTGAAAAAAATTAGGGTGGCAGGAAAACAAGGTTTTGAGGAGGGGAAAGTGAACAAACATTGAAGTCCATGATGGGGCTGAAAACATATTCAAAATAGAGTAAATGCAGCGTGCGGAAAAGGCCTATAAGACTGTGGGTAACAGTTCTGAAAGCTCTGTTACATTAAAAGCTTCCTGCAAACACAAAAGAATAAGACAAAAGGCTATCTTTCCACTTTGCAAGTTTTCTGTTTGAAGGAATCATTTAGAAACAGGAACATTTAAGAGGGGGATATCTGAGTAGAATTTTGAAGTGGCCCAATCCATTCTACCTCTTTAGCTTTTTGCGACGTCATTCTTCCCTCATAGTCATGGCTTACACATGCAAAATGAAAATGGTAGAAATCTGAGGTGGTGAAAAATACCATTACACTTCAAGCTAAGGTTCCCAAATCAAACTTAGCAACTGGGGGTGGGCGGCAGGGACACAAGGGGTATGTGTGATGCTGGTAAAACCATAGAGTTTCTGATGATTCCTAGAGCTATGTGTTGTCACTTCCAGGTTACCTAAAAGTAGGGCTGCCAACATCCTGGTAATAGCAACATCTCCTGCTATTACAATTGATCTCCAGACAACAAAGATCAGTTTCCCTAGAGAAAATGACTACTTTGCAGGGTGAACCCTGCTGAAGTCTCTCCCCTCCCCAAACTCCCCCAAATCTCCAGGCATTTCCAATGATGTGTCAGTTCAGAGGACAGTGGTGGCAGTCTGCAAGAGGCCTGGTAACTTAAGATAGGGAAGCTACATTCTTAATGCCAACCCTGGAAAATACTTCTTGCTAGATTCTAGCCAAGTCTCTTATATGTAATGCTACTACTAATCAGTACAATCCATCTTGCCTCCTCTGTTACCTCATTAGCATCCCATTCTGTTGAACATCCAGACCATTTTTATCTATGTTTTAAAACATTCCTCACAGAGTTCAGGATGGTACACATGACTCTCCTCTCCTTTATTATTTTGTTTTGATAACATTGTGATATAGGCTGACTACGCATGGTGAGGTTCCAGTGACTTCAAAGAGAATTGGCCAGAGAGTCTTTGTTTCTGGGCATTATTGTTTGGCATTATTACTCACCGCCCTGTTTGCAGTGGGGCAAGCATTACCCATCAGATGGCTCTTTGCTTGCATGGGGGGGATGTTTCATGGGTTCTATGTCATGCATGGATACCTTAATTTTTAATATAATCTTTAATGTTATCTTTAATCTTATCAGTAGATCAATATATCAGTCTGTCAATAGATCAACATAAAAAGGTGGACTATTAAAGAAGAGTCTTGAATGAATCTGTACATTTTGCCCAAGCACCGATTGTCTTTTATGGTGCAAAGTGAGGGGGAAGTAATGGCGATGTGCAAACTACCGAACCACAAAATGATTATGTGAATGGCCATTTTTTAAGTTCCCCAGGTTCATGATTGTCCATCTCCCAATGTGCTGAAAACTCAAGACTTTTTCCAGGTGTGGTCTGGAATCATTGATTGCTTGCATATGAAATTACAAGGCTGATCCTAGTTTCTTAATCAAACACGGACAAATTGTGTGTTTGGACTGATCGACTGTTCTTATTATTTTTACTTTTTTAAGTGTTAGTATCAATTTATCAATTTATTGATATGGGTTTTGAAATGTTTTTAAATTTAAAGATCTAAAGATATGCAGGAGTTGGGAGGCCATGGCCAACAGAAATGATGTGGCAGGACAAGAAGTGGGAAGTAGTTGGCAACAGGAAGGAGGGTGAGGGGGAAGCGTGCAAAACAGCATGAAGAAGTGTGTGTGTGTGTGTGTGTGGGGGGTAAGACTAGGCAGGCTGGCTGCAGGTGGAGAGAAGAGGTCCGGGGCCGAGCTGTACCCATTGACAAAGCTGTCCCGCTCTGGCAGTGAAGCAAAATTAAAATCATGTTGTAAGTGGATTTGCTTGCCATGGAGAGAGTGGAAAGTGAAGGCGGGCTAGAGGAAATACACCTATACAAGAAATCCTGCTGCAGCAGACATTTGCCCCCACCATGCAGCAAACATCTTGTGCATAAAGCCATAGATTAGACTGAGGATTCCTATGCATGTGTGGTCTCCTTCACTTTGAGCGTACATTCCCTTCAGGTTTGATTTTTGCTTATGAACATGTTTTTCCTTGTTTGGTACTCACCCTGTCCTCAAATCCATGATTTCCAAAACTTTTTCTCTCCCTTCAAAGAGAAAGTGAGGAAGTTCATCATGCATTAAGCTTTCAGCAGGTTTTTCACTCCTTCCTGACTTCCACCACCCACACCACAGTATTTCTTCCCACTCTTTGGACTACCAGATTTCAGAATGATCAGAGGGGCTTCTGATCAGTCTTGTCAATTTCACGGGGTCCATTGCTCCAGAAATAAACCTTCAGCATTAAATTTTTTTAAAAAGATAAATTTAATGCTGAAGGTTTATTTCTGGAGCAATGGACCCCGTGAAATTGACAAGACTGATCTAGCGAAGTAATGCTAGACCAAAGACAGCAGCAACAACAAAAAAACAGTGGCAGGCAGCCTCCCCAAATAGAAGATCCATGGAAACAACAAGGAAGTAGTTTGGTAGGCAAAATGGTGTCTTGGCTCGGCTAGGGACCTGGCTCTTCTAGGGACACTTTGTAGGAGGCTAATCTGTGTTTAAAAAACCATGGGAAACCAAACCCCCACTACAAAACAAACAGCCATAGGGTAAGTAGTGCATGCATCAATGAGAGAGATGATGGGGAGTAGGAAGGAGTACACTCACCCCCTTGCTTGTGGGTACAATACTCCATCCTCATGATTGAGAACAATCAGGAACAAATGTTCCCAATCTATGGCTGTTTCCGCATGGGCCAAAAAAGCTGGTAAAAGGACGGTAAAAATAGTGTTATAGGCGTTATAGTTTGCACAGATGTCACTGCAGAAACGACACTGCAGCGATGTGGCAACGCTCCAGCAGCCCACAACGGTTTATTTGAAAGTCGCTCACCAAGTGTGTCTTTTCAACAACAGTGCTCTGCAGTCGGAGTTGTACGAAGCACCCACCAGGAATTTGTGCTGCAGAGTCCACCCCCACACAATGGCGGCCCACGCTGGCTAATCCTGGCGCCGAACACCTTTGGGAAAAAAAAGAATGCCATTTGCAAAGCACAGCCATGCGAAGCACCTGGGCTCAGCCAATGCACTACCAGTCTGCAATACGCCTGCCCAATGCCCAATGACACCAATGGCACAATGCTGTAATTGGCTGTGCAGAAATGGCCATAGTGGTACAACTAACAGGCATACAGGTTGTGCATGGTCTACACATGTTATTTGCCACAGTTGGTTGAACACATATAGGAGAGTGAGGGACAGCATGTGTAACCCCCATGCCCAGAATGGGTTGGCCCAGAATGGGTTGACCCAGTAAGGGGTGGAGACTCGGTTAACAGAGGCTGAAAAGAGCTCTTTTGGCAGAAGAACAAGGCTACCAGACTCGGACCTTGATTTCTATAAGCCCTTAACACCTTGTTAAGGTAATTTCAATATTGTTGGGAACTACTGGGAAGGTAGTTGTTGTTTTGCTGTGTTGTAAATGTTGGAGTTTATTGTTTCAGGGTTTCTTTTGTGGTTGTAATGGGTGAGAGTTCTCCTGGAGACCTTCATCATGTTGCAACCTGTTCATCAAGCCCTTGGAGTCTTCAGGAGCCAGCCAACTTGCAAAGAAGATTTGGACTTGGCAATATCAGTAGACTGTAAATAGAAGGACTTGAAATGCAACCTGAACAGGACCTTGAATTGTAACGTTAAATGTTGATGTTTTAAAAGTGTTAATTGTAAAGAAAAAGTAAACCATTTTGTTGTTTAAAAGAATTGTTGTTGCAACTCATTCCAAGTACTGCCCCACAGAACCCACAAGCTGAGGTTACAAATTGGCGCTAACCAGCGTGGGGCTTTGGAGAGTGAGATTGCAAATATAAATTGCTTGCAATGGAAGTGTGCAAAAAGTTGGGGTTTGATCCCCATAAAACTGTCTTGTTATGTGACATAAGTTCAAGGGATGTTAATGAGGATATTCAACATACTGTGGAAACTTATGGTGCAATTGCTAAAATGCACAGGATAAAGGGCAGAGGGAAAGAGATGTTGCTATGTGAATTTGAAGCACATGATTCTGTTTGGCAGTTGCATGAAGGAGGGGATTCCAGTTGCAACCCCCCATCCCTTCTGCAAACTAATTGGCTGAATCGCAACATTTGCTGGAAGTTTTGCAAACTTCCAGTGCAGCTAAGTTTGGAACAGTTGGAAATCCTTGCAAGGGAAAGACAATGTTCTGCATTCAGATGCACCAAATGTGGTTCCTCCAAGTACAGGAATCTCTGGGGAAATCATTGTGCAATGATTTCAAAAGTTGCATTGCAATTACTGTCGGGACGACAGAATTTTAGTGGGGGAGAATGTAACCCCCATGCCCAGAATGGGTTGGCCCAGAATGGGTTGACCCAGTAAGGGGTGGAGACTCGGAGCAGCAGAGAGGCTGAAAGAGCTCTTTTGCAGAAGAACAAGGCTACCAGACTCGGACCTTGATTTCTATAAGCCCTTAACACCTTGTTAAGGTAATTTCAATATTGTTGGGAACTACTGGGAAGGTAGTTGTTGTTTTGCTGTGTTGTAAATGTTGGAGTTTATTGTTTCAGGGTTTCTTTTGTGGTTGTAATGGGTGAGAGTTCTCCTGGAGACCTTCATCATGTTGCAACCTGTTCATCAAGCCCTTGGAGTCTTCAGGAGCCAGCCAACTTGCAAAGAAGATTTGGACTTGGCAATATCAGTAGACTGTAAATAGAAGGACTTGAAATGCAACCTGAACAGGACCTTGAATTGTAACGTTAAATGTTGATGTTTTAAAAGTGTTAATTGTAAAGAAAAAGTAAACCATTTTGTTGTTTAAAAATTGTTGTTGCAACTCATTCCAAGTACTGCCCCACAGAACCCACAAGCTGAGGTTACACATGCTCATATGTTTGCAAGAGGCACAACTCAAGCATTTACTCCCATTCTCTTTCTGTAGATAGAAGCCTTTACATATAACTTATCAGTGGAAAGGGCAATATCTACAGCGGGAGAATGAGAGTAACATAATTACATTTCATGGCTGTCCAAGGCATGGAAGCCGAATCTTCCAGGTCCTAGCTCAACACCAATCAAAACAACCTTATGGCTGCATTCATGGCTGTCTTCCCACAACCATTGTTTTAAATGAGATCTGCTTATTCCGTTCTTATCCATACTTATAAAAGAATGTCCCACAGAAACACTATATAATGATTTTAGCTTGATAAGAAGGCTCCATCTAAGTCTTTGTTGACCTGAAGGATAGCTCTGAAATGGTTTTTCTTACAGTTGAAATAGCTGCCCCCTTTTCTTTCCTGGAAACCTCCTATCTAAAAGTTACATATACATTCAGAAAAGGCAAGCAATGCTAAGAGCATTTGATTTACTACCTAGTGGAAGAAAGTCATATAGTGAGTGATAAAAGGCACCAATAAGACTTTTCTTGTTGGAAAAGAACAGAAAGCAAAGCAATTTTACCTCACGCTTGGTAAATGTGTATGTATAGGTGTGAGACATATTATGGGAAATTTTCCATTAGACCATGGGGAAGAATTATTCTTTCAGCCTGAAGACGTAGGTTTTCTGGGCTGTCCAGAGTAAATATGTCAGCGCATGATAAACCAACCATCTGAGAGAACTGACAATCATTCATCAAGTGGTAACCTACTACAAATGTGCATGTAATCCCTGTGTAAGCCTGTCAACAGTATTGCCTGCCAAATTCTAAGGAGAATCTTACTACGCTTCTGTGCCTGATTCAAAATCTAGCAAATCAAGATCACTTGACAGGACAACACAAAGTGATTTTAAGCATGCTATGGTAAGAAACCCCTTTGTAAAAAGTGGTCTATATCTACCCTCATGCTGCCAATTGGTGATAAGAATCTTAAAACTTCCCTGGTTTCCAGGATTTCAGGTCAGGCATAGTAAAATTACTTTTGTCACTAGATTGAATTCTAATTTGGCATGCTGATGTGCAAGCAGGAGACAAAGTATAGTTTGTGGTTCAGGTATAAAGACAAACTGTGGCTTGCTCCTAACCAGAAAGTCTTCAGTTCCCAAGCACAGTAAAAGAAGAAGAGAGGGGAGGATGGAGCATATGAGCCCAAAGACTTGTTTTTGTAATGATTTATCTTTACGGATTGTTTGAGGGTTTTCTGGGATAGTAGTTTTTGGTAGTTTTTGCTGTCATCTTCTGAGGCGTGTCGAGGTGAGATGTGTTTCTCTCTGTGGCACAGAAACACATCTCACCATGACATGCCTCTGAAGATGCCAGCCATAGATATGGGTGAAACATTAGGAGCAAAAACTACCAGACCACGGCTACACAGCCCAGAAAACCCACAACAGCCAGTTTATCTTTGTGCTTGAGTACAGCTAGAGAGCAGAAGCAACCTGAATACAGAACTGAAACCTTCCTCCCCAACAACAAGACAACCAAAATCAGACACCTTTGCCTGTAGAAGATTATTCTGCACAAAATGTTCTGTCATCTTGTCAGTGAAACATGTTTTTCAATGAATTCCTTTCATTTATGACATTGCTACATGTGTGAGGCAACAGAGGTTCTTGAAGAATATTTCAATACCCAATGAATCCCCAGCCAGATTGCAGGTATGCACATGTACAGGACCAGTTATAGCTTACTCTAAATATTTGTATTAAAACTGTGAGATGTTTAATGGAGCAGTAATAGCAGGTATAATCCTAACATGCAACCACAGTGCAAAATTATATATCTTATTACTCACAATGAGGAGCAGACTGGGAAGCAAAAACAGCTCTGGAAACAAGGTTCATAGTAGCCCCTTTGCAAGGTTCTAGTCAGGTTGAAGGGCAGAACCTACTAGGTCAAAGGGTACAGCACTATAAGGTCTCCACCAGCAAGAAACAGAGGAGAAAAGGGTGTTGTATTTTCTCCTGTGTGAAATTCAAGGTTGGGTTCTTATCTGTTTCCAAGGAGCTAAGGGCAGTTTGCTAGTCCTCATCTTCCTCATTTTATTCTAACAGTAATCTGTGGGCTAAGTTAGACTGAGAGAAAGAAAAAGTCAGAGTAACTGGCTAAAGGTCATGAAACAAACTTCATAGCTGAAAGGGGATATGCCCCACAGCTCACAGCTCCTAGCCCCGTGGTGGCGAACCTTTGGCACTCCAGATGTTATGGACTACAATTCCCATCAGCCCCTTCCAGCATGGCCAATTGGCCATGCTGGCAGGGGCTGATGGGAACTGTAGTCCATAACATCTGGAGTGCCAAAGGTTCGCCACCACTGTCCTAGCCCAACACTTTAACCACTGCATCACCGGTGTATTCTGCGCAGGGCAAATATAACGGGTGTAGGATGCAATACAAAGTGGTTTTTTTGAGGGGGGGCTTCATGCAGGTCCCATCCCCACAATGAGTCTATCCCATTTTATTTCTCTCCACCCACGATTTTCAAAAATCACTAAACCGGTGATCCTTTTGCAAAATCCTGGGTTGGAGTCGCTCCCGCGTGAATGGGCAAGCAGGAGGCCCTTTATTTCCCTGCCATCCACTGCACCATCCACCGTCAGTAAGAATCTGCCTACCATTGCTCTGCTGCTGCAGGGAGGTCCCCTTTTCTTTTCTTTTGCATGTTGCACATGTGCAGCTATGCAGGTGCAGCTGATCATATTGTCAGACCATTGGTATGACTGTAGGGGCCCATTTCTGCATGTCTGCATAGCTACACATGTGTTGCAGGAATCATAGAATCAGAGTTGGAAGAGACCCCCCAAAGGCCATCAAGTCCAACCAACCTGCAATGCAGGAAAACACAATCAAGGCACTCCCGACATATGTTCATCTAGCCTCTGTTTAAAAACCTCCAATTAAAAAGAAAAGAGAAGCATCTTCATGAGAAGGAGCAAAAGCAACCTGGATTGTTTCCATGAGCTCTAATTGCTGCCTGAATGGCATGCATATGAAGGGGAGGGGGGGGGAGGGGGCCTGGTTCTTTTATAATGACTGCAACCCATTATACCTTTGCTGTGTGGAATCAGCCAATGACTGTTAAATATTTTAGATGGGGACTAATAGAATGATTTTCCTAAGGCCACCTAGTCTGAATATGGTGAAATTGTCAACTGGCTACCTTACAAAAGACCATGAGATGGAAGCACAAGCTTTGACGTTTCTATTTAGAATTCAAATTTAAACAAGACAAGTACATAGTGCCCAGCCACAACAGAAATAGTGACTATGTTTAACTTTTACACAGAAAGTCACAGATTGTACTACTTGTATATGATAGTTTTTTGTGGCTTAATGCAAGCAAGAAGACAACACAAAGCAAAATTCCTAACATTGAAGAAGAGGAGAGATGGTTTTTATACCTGCTTTTCTGTGCTGTAAAGAGTCTTAAAGAGGCTTACAAACACCTCCCCTCTCCCCAACACCAAGCACCTTGTGATGTAGGTGGTGCTGAGAGAGTTTGGAAAAACCATGTCTAGTCCAAGGTCACCCAGTAGATTTCAGGTGGAGGAGCAAGAAAGCAAAGCTGGTTCTCCAGGTTAGAATCTGCTGCTCTTAACCATGACACCATTCTGGCTATGGTTTTATTTTTCAATTATTTTTATAGCTAGGGTTGTCAGCTCCAGGTTGGGAAATACATGGAGATTTGGGGGTGGAGCTTGGGAAGGGTGGGGTTTAGGAAGGGGAGGGACCTCAGCAGGACATCATTCCATTCAGTCAAAACTCCAGAGCTACCATTTTCTTTGGAGGAATTGATGTTGGTCATTTGGAGATCAATTATAATAGCAGGAAATCTCGGAGGGTGGCAACCCCACTTATAGCCTCTGCTCTACTTTCTCCTCCATCTTTTTTCTTCCATTTTACTCTACTTTTCTCCTTAGTGTGGAGGGTCCTAGCCTGCCCGGCCACTTGTCTAATGAGACAAACTTCTAAACTTCAACAATGAAATAACTTGAAAGACACCTAATTAAAACACAACAATAGTCTTCTAATTCCACTGTTTATGTATGTTTTCTCTCTGTAATTGTGTGCAACTGTGTGGGACTCCACTATGCCCACCATCCATATGGTCCTTCCCTTCCTTATGGTTGTTTTGTAAAGATCAAATAACATTATGTGTAGTTCCAGTCACAGTACTTTGGCATCATATATAGTTAAATCCTTTTCAAAGTTCAAGCCTGAACCTATTTTAACATATTTCATAAATAATAATCACATTGTCCTGTTGAAGCACCCACATATATTTTTTCACACATTATTCAATCATTTGGAGTGGGTGTGTTTGTACGCCCCAGGCAGCCATGTTTTGCACATTTTCACTTGTGGACATTGAAATAATAAAACTATTTAAAATATTGAGGATGAATTGAACAATGAGATGGCTGGTGTCATAAATTGGGTGGGCTCTCTATGTAAATACTTCAATAGATCACAGATCACAGGCAAAAACAGAAATCCCACTTTCTCATCCTGTGGAGAAGATAAACAAAAGTGTAATAAAGTAAGGTTAGCATCAAACTAACTGTTTGTTTTAATTATAGACAACTGCCAACTTTATTTTCAAGTGATCTCTCTCTCTGTCTGTCTCTCTCTGTCTGTCTCTCTCTGTATATGTGTATTTCTAAGTCTGCAGAAAAACTGCTGGGTTTGCTTGCTCCTAGAGGCACTTCACTTTGTAAGGGGCTGAAGTTTTGCCTTTTAAAGTCATTCTCCTCTTGGGTAGCCAACCTGGTAATAACTGGAGATCTCCTGAGTTTAGAACTGGGATCTCCAGACGATACTGGAGAAAATGGCATCTTGGGAAGGTGGATTAAACTCCATTGAAGTCCCTCCCCAAACCCTGCCCTCCTCAGGCTCTGCCTTTCAAATTTCCCAGCCCAGACTTGGCAACCCTATGCCCCCACCATCAGAGCACAGATAAGTGAAGAGGAGGGAGGAAACTATCAGTTTACTTTTAGCCTACCGGTACTTTCACTTCTGAATGCAACATCAGCATCAGGAAAAAAAGAACATTCCTTCTCTCTCCCTCCTCTCCAACTAAACAGTTCTGGTGATTTGTGTCTTCTTATCAGGAAGTAAATTTCATTGATTTTGGTGCTAGCAGCAATCCTAACCACTGCAAAGTCACTGGAGAAATAGCAGCTTCAGAATCACTATAAGAACAATGGGGTTCTGTCCAAAAAACACAGGCTTAGGCTAGAGTTGCTAGAGAAGCCTAGAGAAACAGTGAAGGAATCATGTGTGGGAGGGGGCCTTGGGCAGCCCTTCCCTTCTACAGCAGAGCCAACTCACCCAGCCCATCTGCTCAGCTGGTCTCATTCCCCCTCTTTCCCTCTGTTTCTTTGTAGATACCTGCTGAATCCCACCACTGTGTATGTCTGACAGAGGTGTCTACAAAGAACAGAGGGAAAGATAGGGAAAGAGACCAGCTGAGCAGATGGACTGGGTGAGTTGGTTCTGCTGTAGAAGGGAAGGGCTGCCCAAGGCCCCTTTCCACACCTGAACTCCATGGTGGGGAGCACTATAGAATTCCTGAAATGTCCATATGTGATTTTGAAGAATGTGATGTTGAAGAACGATTTACTGGCTGGCTGGCTGGGCACAGTGAAGTGGAGGACAGAAACAAAAACACATCTCCCCAAAAATCTCCATTACGCATATGGCTGGTTCATTGTGGGTTAAATGCCAGGTTGTCTAAGATCATTCTATGAATATGGGTTTTTTGGACACCCTTACACATGAAAAAATGATGGAGGAGGTCAGGAAAGTAATATATTGTCATGAGATCAAGATTGGGGGGCGGGGGTGGTTCCAATCTAGCATTCTCCAACCAAACACTCCAAACTGCGGAGTTTCAAAGGCTTTATTTCAAATGAAAATAATAAAAAGATCCTTTTACATAGATTTGTTAGCACAGCACGTTCCTTTTGATTCCTTTGTTTTTATCTCGGGAGCCCCTGGGCCAGAGATGGTTCTCTGGCCAAGTCCCGAGGTGGAATCTCCCCAAGCCTTTGTCCACACTTCCCAGGAAAACTACCCTCCCTGCCATGAGGCAATCTAGGCTTTGATGTTTTGACCATTTGCTTACTGGTAAATTTGCATAGGCGTTCCGGTTCTCCATCCAGGAGATCAAAGCTATCTATCATGCTGGTGTGAGTTTGCCTGTTGGAGTTACAGGATACAACTTCATCACAGATATTTAGGGAAATTCACGATGAGTCTATGTATTTCATGCTCATTATTCTCCCCCACCCCATCATGCCACAGCTTACGTACAGTGACACCAGATGCATAACCAAAGGGTGGGGAGGGGAGGAGCTCAAGCCGTAGACTCTCATTGGGGGAGTCAGGAACAGCCTTCACCCTGATTATCTCGCCCCACCACATCACCTAGAAGTAAGCTAACCTTAATTTTAAATCAATGAGAGGGTTTTTTTTGGTTGGTGGTGGAGAAAAGTGGGGGGAGAAAAGTGGCCCATGACCCGCCTATTGCCACTGCTGAAAAAAAAATCCTGTTTGCTTTAAAATTAAGATTAGCTTACTTCTAGGCAAGTGGTGACTGGGAAGAGACTGAGGGCAGGGACAAGGCCAGGGAAAGAGCACCCTTCCGGACCTGTTCTCACCCCCATTCTCTTCTTGGCTGCAGTGCTGCTCACCGAGAAGTAAGTTAAGCTTAATTTAAAACCACAGGCTTTTTTTTTGAAGAGGGGGCAGCAGTGGGGGGAGGTACATGGGTGACATTTCCCACAGTCCGCACCACCAAAGCTCCTTCTTCCCCCTTTTCTCCCTCCCCTTCTTTCTCTCTGTCCTCTTTTCTCTCTCTTTCCTCCTTTCTCTTCCTTCCTCTTTCTCTCTCCCTTCCCCCTCTTTCTGTCGGAATGAGGGATACATTACTGAGTGGCAGTGTGTATGATCAAGATCTTGGGGTATGGCTGGACAGTAAGTTAAATATGAGCATCCAGTGTGATGCAGCAACAAAAAAGGCTAATGCAATCTTCGGGTGTATCAATAGGAGCATAACATCTAGATCACAAGAGGTTGAGGGGGTGCAGTGTGAGAGCTTGCCTCGGATTCCATTTTCTGTAGATATGCCTCTGGGGGACACCATAGGGTTCTCAAGGCAAGAGATGAGGTGGTTTGCTATTGCCTGCATCCACATTATACCTTGGAGGTCTCCCATCCAAATACTTGCCAGGATCAACTCTGTTTATCTTCTGTGTTCTGACAGGGATCTAGCTACCCTGGGGTGATCCAGGTCAGGGCTGTTTGTCGCTATTCATTAAACATTCTTCAAAATCTTTTACATGATTCAGCCATGGGGAAGGGGAGCATCTCATGGTCAGGACTTGGAGATGACTGTATGCATTCTTTCTCACCCAGGATACCTGGCGTCACTGTGCCACTTCAGCACAAAATAGGATCAGGCCATTTGGCCTCCCCAATGGGGCTTCCCCCTGCCCCAGGCTAAAAGTAAAGCCTATCAAACTGGGTCAGGTATTCAAATATTTGGATTAATCTGGTATTCAGCCCAGGTGAACAATCTCATGTCTTTTGCTGTGCTAGCTGTACGAAAGAGCTCTCACTTTCCTACTGACTTAACCCATCTGGTTGGTTGACTCTTTTTCTGTTGTGCTCTTTCTATAGTTTTTTTTTTAATTCACCAGACTCAGAAACTTAAGAGCTTAACACTTTGCAGGGAACTGTCAAGGAATCTCAAATTGCAATTTTCTGCTTTTCTCGTCATCAGGATAATCGTATGATAAAAGAGAGAAACGCTGATTTTCTTCCCTTACATTAAAATAAGAAGTGCATTTAAGTATTTTTAGAAAATAAATGCGACAAAATGCGGAAGCTGCTAAATATAGCATCCCTGATCTCCACCCCCACCCACAATGCCATCAGTGAAAATGGCCCCCCATGCCTCTGAGAAGGAAATGAAGCAACCCAATGGTAATACACACTTGATAGGGAAAAGAGTAGTTCTGTGCCATTAATTCAGAATTATATTGCAATATCACGCTGGGTGAGACTCTTTCATTGGAAATCTCAGTTGGCACCTTTGTTATCTTTGCTAATCAGAGAAATACTGCAGCATTGGAAGGAATATTGACTGAAATATACAGTATTTGTAAGAACAGCAGGTCACACATGAAACTTCCAGAGTTGAAGAACTGCCCTCCCCCGTAGAATGTTCCTCAATTTTTTAATAGTTAGAGCACTCTCCACTTGCTCCAGAAGCTTCAGTGCTGGTGAAAGGCTGGCCGAAGGAAAACGACGGGAAGCAGACCATCTCCCAAGCTCAGAGAGGGGAAGGACTCCCAAAAGGGTTATTATAAATTCTCTAGAATGCACCGTAGTTGTGTTCATCTGCTTGCCTCTTACTGGGAGCATCATCAACTTGCCAAGCCACAACTCCAGCTTGACCACGTGTCAAGGGACAAACTGTTCTCCTGAAACGGAGAACAGAGGTAATGCACAACTTAGAAATCACTATAGCCTCAAGAGTTGATATCCTATCCTAATAACAGCATCATTAGGATGTGCATAGAGTTAGGATTAGGCTTGTTGAAGCACTTGGAGGCAGAAGTAGATATAAGGGAATGTGCTCTGAATTGGTTCAAATCATTCCTCATGGATCAGACTCAAAGGGGTGCTGTTAGAGATCAGCTGCCTTGAATGTGGGACCTATCTTGTGAAGTTCCATAGAGCTCAGTTCTATCTGTCATGCTTTTCCATCTCTACATAAGGCCCTTGGGACAAATCATTCATAGTTTTGGGAACGGATGTTGTAAATAGGTGGATGATACACATCTCTGTATATCCTTATCCAAATCACCTGGTGGTCTGGTAGAGGGCCAGAATCACTACCTGGTTGTTGTGGCTAAAAGTGAACAAACTGAAACTGAAGCCTGGAAAGACATTAGTAAGGGTGGTTGAGAAGGCAGAGATCTTGTAGGACATAATGTTACTCACTTCCGATGAAGTTCAGCTGATTGCTGGCTCAATTAAGAGCCTTTTAGGTTATACGGTGCCCAACACTGTCACTGGAGAATCAAGTTACTACAGTTGAAAAAGTCTTTTTTTTCCAGCCTAGCCACAAAGATGGTCCCTTATCTTGATAGGGCTGATCTG
Source organism: Sphaerodactylus townsendi (assembly GCF_021028975.2). Classification (NCBI taxonomy): domain Eukaryota; kingdom Metazoa; phylum Chordata; class Lepidosauria; order Squamata; family Sphaerodactylidae; genus Sphaerodactylus; species Sphaerodactylus townsendi. The sequence goes on from NC_059426.1 coordinate 144,562,389, forward strand.
ACAACCTGGATCCATGCCATGGTGACATCAAGACCAGACTATTTTAATGCACTGTACATTGGTCTCCCATAAAAATCATTTTGGAAGTGAGGTGATTCTAGGGAGCTTCCGGTTTGGCGGCTGGTGCGAACGGGCGGGTGCCTTGGCGCTCCGCGAAATTCCTCTCTTTCACCTTTGATTGAGCTAAGGAGCTGACTCCCAGAAAGAGGGGGGGCTCTGGAAGGCTCAGCGAGACCACCTGGAAAAGAGGGGGTCTGAGGACGGCGTGTCCGCAAAGAGTTTCTGCCGGCGTTCCAAGCCCACAAGGAACGAGCGGGAGAAACGAACCGCAGCGTTGGCGGGAGGGGCGAGGAGCTGAGGCGGCGGATAGACGAGCGGCAAAGCGGCTGGTCTTACAGCGGACAATTTTGGTCACAGAAGGGAGGAATTGGCTGCGTCTACTTCACCAACCAAAAGAAATTAAAAACGCAAGTAACTAGCAGTAAATAAATCCAACTAGACATTTAAGGAAGAACAAAAGAGTGTGGGCGGAGAAACGGAAGGAGGGGAAGTAATCATACGAACTAAACCAATTTACAAAGATAGTGAACAAAGGCTCTGAAGGGCGGAGTTGAAAGCTTCCCCCAAGTGTGGAATGCAGTCTGTTCTACTGCAATGAACACTCAAACGGAACCAAAAGAATAGTAAGGGGGAAAGCCAGAGACTTTGCCTAGGTAAAAGTGAAGCGTTCCCGGCTGGGTGCGTGTATAGTACACTTTGCCTGTTTAAAGTGACAGTAACAGATTTGGAGGCCAGTTCTAAAAAGTGAAGCGTTCCCGGCTGGGTGCGTGGATAGTAAACTTTGCCTGCTTAAAGGGACAGTGACAGATTTGGAGGCCACTTCAAGAGAGGTCAATCAGGCTCACAAAATGTCAAAAGGCACAAGAAAGAATAGTATCCCAGATAAAGTGGAGAGAGTGGATGCGGATAAAATGGATCAAATGATGGAAATGTTGAAAAACATACAGAAGGAAACCAGTTCAAGGTTTAACGACATGGAGGATAAATTAACTACATTGAATGCAAATTATAATAAAATGAATTCGAATTGTGACAAAATGGTGAATGAATTAAGTGTTTTGAAAGAAGAAATAAAATGTTTAAAAGGAATAGACATAAAAGTGAGAAGGATGGAACAACAGCATAAGGCAATGGAAGAGGAAATAAATGAGCTGAAGGCGGATTGGCAAGAAAAAGAAGGATTGATTAACAAAATGAGAGATCAAATGTTATTATTAGAGGTACAGAAGAAAGAGAAGATACTGAGATTCAGAGGAGTCGTGGAAAGAGAAAAAGAAGAGGTGAGAAAAATGATTATTAATAACGTGGCTAAATACCTAGACATGGAGGAAGAAGTAATTGAAGAAGATATCGAAAGGGTAATTAGACTGAGCTATAAAGGAAAAGATGAAAGGTCGCATGACCGGGATATACTAGTCTTCTTCTCAAGAAAGAGAACAAGAGACGAAATATTGATCAAAAACTCAAAGACTAAAATGCAAATAGACAAGAAAGAAATACTAATTTTGAAGGAAATTCCAACAGAAATAATGAATAGAAGAAGAAAATACGAACAACTGACAAGGTTTTTGAGAGAAAATCACATAAGATTCAGATGGGATCATCTGGAAGGCTTAATGGTATTCTACCATTCAAAAAGAATCAGAATTGCCAATGAACAACAGGCGGTGGACTATTTGAAAAAACTAAAAATGGAACTCAAAGACTTATATAAGGCGCCGATACAAAGGTTCAATTAACTTTATTAATAATTACCTATTTATATATTTATTTATTATTTATTTACTGAATCATGTCAGAGGTCAAAACAATTTCATGGAACATAAATGGAGCTAATGCTCCACAAAAGAGGAAAAAATTATTTCACTATTTAAAGAAGCAAAAACCCGACTGGGTATGTTTGCAAGAGACTCACATAAAAAAAGGAAATGAACATTATTTGCAGAACAATAAGTTGGGAGTGAATTTTATTTCAGCGAATAAGAAAAAAAAGAAAGGAGTAGTGTTGTATATTAAAGATCACTACAATCCTAAGGAAGTGCTGAATGATGAAGAGGGGAGGTATATAGCAGTAGAAGTGGACTGGTTTGGGGAAAGACTGCTGTTGGTTGGGGTATATGCTCCAAATGAGAAGAAAGGAGTATTTTTTAAACACTTGTCTGATAAATTAATGGACTTAGAATACGAAAATATGTGTCTAATGGGTGATTGGAACGGGGTAATGTCTTTACAAATGGATAAAAAAGTTTCAGATAGAAGAAAAAAGGTTAAGGGGAAATTACCTGAAACTTTTTTTATTATGAAAGAAAATCTAGCTATAGAGGATATTTGGAGGATGCATAATGGTAACGCAAGGGAATATACGTATACATCGGATTTTTTTAAATCCTTTGCACGTCTGGATATGATACTAGGAACAAAGAAATTAAATGTCTTAACTAAAAAGATAGAAATCTTACCAAAATGGTTATCAGATCATAATGCGTTATCATGGACAATAAGTAAACAGACAATGCCTAAACAATGGAGATTAAACGAATACTTACTTAAAAATGTAAGTTTAGAGAAGGGAAGAAAGGAATTGGATTACTTTATAAAAGAAAATCTGACAGGAGAAGTGGAAGACGGCATTGTTTGGGAGACATGCAAAGCCTACATGAGGGGTTTTTTCATAAAAGAAGGGAGTAGATGGAAAAAAGAAAAGGTAAAAAGAGAGAATGAATTACAAGAACAAATGAAAGAATGGGAAGAAAAAATACAGAAAGAACCAAAAAATAGTAAGTTAAGAACAGAACTGAAAAATATGCAAAACCAGATGTCTATGTTAATAGTAATTGAGATGGAGAAAAAACTAAAATATGCCCGATTAAATAATTTTGAAAATGCTAACAAATCAGGGCGCTGGCTTGCTTGGCGATTAAGACAGGAAAAGCAAAGAAAAAGAATAACCCTCTTAAAAGAAGGGGATAACAGTTTTACAAAACAGTCAGAAATAATGAAGAAATTCATGGAATATTACGAAAAATTGTATAAAGCACCAAAAATAGCAGAAGAGAAAATAGAGGTATATTTACAGGAAAATTGTAAAATAAAATTAAATGACCACCATAGAGAAATATTAAACAAAGAAATTTCTTATCAGGAAATAATAAAAGCCATTAATAAATTAAAAGAGAGGAAAGCACCAGGTCCTGATGGATTTTCGGCCTTATTTTATAAGGTATATCAAGAACAAGTGGCCAAAATGCTACAAGCTGTAATAAATAATATTATAGATAAAAAACAAATACCCAACTCGTGGAAAGAAGCTGTGATCACAGTGTTGCCAAAAGAAGGACAGGACCTAACATCAGTTAAAAACTACCGCCCCATTGCACTCCTGAATACAGACTACAAAATTTTTGCGTCAGTACTAGCACAAAGATTTAAAGAGGTACTAATGGAAGTGATAGGGGTGGAACAAAATGGATTCCTCCCAAACAGATTTATGAGGAATAACATAAGGATTGTAGTAGATATAATTGAATATTTAAACAAAAGAATTGAAAAGCCGGCTGCCCTAATTTTTTTAGATATGGAAAAGGCGTTTGACTCAATTTCCTGGGAATATATGATTAAAACTTTAAAGAAGGCGGGGTGTGGGGACAACTTTGTAGAATGGATATCAGCGATATACGTAAACCAAGTAGCAAAGATAAGAGTGAATGACGAACTCTCAGCAGCAATAAATATTAGAAATGGATCAAGACAGGGTTGCCCCTTATCCCCGCTTTTATTTGTATTTGCTATAGAACTATTAGCAACCAAAATTAAGGAAAATGAGAATATTAGCGGCATTAAAATTAATAAATTGGAATATAAAATAAGATTATTCGCTGATGACATAATAGTGATGTGTGAACACCCATTAGAATCAATTAGATCTCTGAAAGTAATTCTAGAAGAGTTCGAAATCTCTGGTCTTAAAGTAAATGAAAACAAATCCAATATAATGTTATTTAATGTGAAAAAACAGACGGAAGAGAGATTACAACAAATTATGAATTACAAAATAGTAAGTAAAGTTAAATACTTGGGTATAGTATTGGCAAAACAGAATATTTTGCTTTTTAAGAATAATTACGAAATGGTTTGGAAAGGAGTGCAAAAAGAGCTAATTAGGTGGACTAAGCTGAAACTAACACTGTTGGGCAGAATAGCAGCAGTCAAACAAAATATTTTGGCAAAAATGATTTTTCTTTTTCAAATGATCCCTATTATAACGAATAACAAATGCTTCCAACAATGGAAAAAAGACCTACAAAAATTTATCTGGGATAACAAAAAACCGAGAATTAATTATAAAAATGTCTGCGATAGGCAAGAGAGAGGAGGACTAGGAGTGCCAAACATGAAAATATACTATCAAGCGGCGGCCATGTTGTGGATAAAGGAGTGGATGGGACTAGAAAACAAACAAATCTTGAATGTAGAGGGGTATGATCTAATATATGGGTGGCATGCCTATCTATGGTATGGTAAAATCAAGGTAAACAGGGAATTTGACAATCATTATGTAAGGAAAGCATTGAGAATGGTTTGGGAAAGTTATAAAAATTCAACCTATATAAAGACACCTTGGTGGATATCCCCGCAGGAGGCTATATCCCTAAGACAAATGAACGAGGTACTTAATCCCATCAGATATAAGAATATAGTCATAGAAAATAACAACAAATGGAAGATGAAGGAAAGAGGAGAAATCATAGTAGAAGGCCAACAGTGTCAATGGTTCCTCTATCTTCAAATGAAAGACAAATTTTTGCAAGATGCTCAAATGGGATTTGATCTAAACAACTGCGAATTATGGGAAGCGTTGTTTAAAAATGAGAAAGGCGCAATAAAAAGAGTATATACTGTGTTAATAGAAAAGGAAACGGAATCAGAGAGAATAAAAAATAATATGATCATCTGGGCACAGTCATTAGGGCGCTCGGTTGAATTAGAGGAATGGGACAATTTGTGGAAAGATATCAAATTTACACAAAATATTAATTTAAGAGAGAACTGGATTAAAATGTTCTACAGGTGGCACTTGTGCCCGGCTAAATTAGCCAAAATGTATAAGAGCGAATCCGACAGGTGTTGGAGATGTAAGAAGGTGGTGGGAACATATGAACATATATGGTGGGGGTGCGAAAAAATAAAAGGATTCTGGACAGAAGTTCAGGATATGATAGAGCGAATTACGAATACAAAACTTAAGTTGACTAAAGAATTTTTGTTACTTAGTATTTTGGATAAGAGTGTAAGAAACACGCTGAAATATAAAAAACTCTTGTTATATATGGCTACAGCAGCGAGGATACTGATAGCCAAGAACTGGAAGTCGGAGCAGGTGCCTGCAGTTGAAGACTGGTTGAATGCCCTTACGGACTATTCAGCAAATGATAAACTTTCATCCTTATTGAAAAATAAGGAGAATAAGGACTTTATTGAAGACTGGTCTCCGTTCTTAAAATATATGAAAATTAGGAAAGAATGTAAAGAGATTTTGAGTTATTGTTCTATTTAAATCAAAAGGCAAGATCTAAACATGTAAAGATTACTTATTTATATATTTTATTTTTTATGTAAATAGATGTAAGAACATAAATGTAAATATAAATATGAGTTGGATTATACAGAAATATTTTGAAGTTAAGAGAAGAAGTAAGTTTTGAGTAAGGTAAAATATAATTTCTACACTATAGGAATGAAGCTAGTAGGAAGTTAGAATAAGATACTGCTTAATTAATATAGGACAGAGGAAAAAAATATAAAAGAAAATTAGCAGAATAGTAAGGAAGATATGTTATATAAGTTTTTCTTTTTAAAGATGATGTGTTATGTCACTTAATGAAAAAAGGTATCAGGGAAAAAACAAGGAAGTAGATATGATTTATCGAATAGAATGACGTTTGTAATAATTTTTTTTAAAAAGCACTCAAACAATGTATGTGCGATTTATGTTGACTTGTTAATAAAATTATTTATAATTAAAAAAAATCATTTTGGAAGCTCTATCTAGTTGTTGCAGAATGCTGTGGCTGGGCTATTATCTGGAGCTAGAGAGAGCAGGCAGAGGCATACTGACCTAGAGATATGGGGATACCCATGTCACCAGGTGCACACCTTTCAGACACATGGGGGCGCTGGAGGGCCCCCCATGTGACCAAAGATGTGTGCCCGTAGCCAGCGCCCCCTCCCCCTCCCCCTCCCGGCCTTCCAGCAAGCCAGCTTCTGCAGGAGCCAGCATCCAGGGATGTGTGGAGGAGCCCTCCCCCTCCCCTTCCCCATGGCTCCCTGTAGCCCAGCTGCTGCTCTCCCCAGAGTCTGGAGACAGCAGTTGCCAGGCCTCCAGCAACATGCTTTTAAAAGCATTGAGGGCAGGGGGCAGGGCTTGGGGTGTGTGGGGAGAGCAGCAACAGGGCTCTGGGGAGAGCAGCAACTGGGCTGCAGTGAGTCCAGTGGGGGGCCTTGGGGGTGGAGTCTCACCCCGAGCCCCGTCCCCAGCCTCCGTGCTTTTAAAAGCACGTAGCTGGAGGCTGGAGGCTGTTCAGGCTCTGGGGAGAGAGCAACCGGGTTGCAGTGAGCCCAGGGGGGGGGCCTTGGGGGCAGAGCCCCACACTGAGCCCCGCCCCAGCCTCTGTGCTTTTAAAAGCACATAGCTGGAGGCTGGCAACTGCTTTCCCCAGGCTCTGGGGAGAGCAGCAGCCAGGCTGCAGGGAAAACGGCCACACCCACTGAGCTCCCCCCTGAGTGGGGGAGGGGGGCGCCTGGAGACCATGTTGTTTCCAGGCACCATTTTCTCTCTGTACACCTCTGAAAGCATGCATATCACTTTGGTCCTGCAGGTACTTCAGTGGCTGCCCATCAGTTACTGGTCTCAGTTTAAAGTATTGACTATCAAAGACCTGCATTATTTTTGGCCCTCATATCTGTGAGCCCATCACTCCCCCCATGCTCTGCCACAACAAATTAGCTGATTGGGGCAGGGCCTTCTGCAGGTGCCAACTTGTAAATGGGCAAAATCAATAACTGCCCATAAACATCTTCTCCATTGTGGCCCCATCATATGGAATGGCCTGACTGAAAAGGTCAGGAAGGCTCCCAGTATCCCAGCTTTCTGCAAAATGCAAACCAGAATTATTCAAGAGGGTTTTTCTACATAGGCAATAGAGTCTCACTGTATTAACTGTTTTACATTGTTACTTTAATTATTAGGGTCTGCGGTCTCTACTACCGTTATAGTTTGCTGGAATAGGATCCCACTATGCAATTTTTGCATCATTTGTCATATTAATTATTACGCTTTGCATCAGTTCTGTTGTTAGACTTCTGGTTGGATCTACAACCCTAATTCCTATTGCATTGTTCCTTGAATGCCCCATCCTGTCAATTGTATTAACTTGCTTTATGTAATCCACCTTGAGTCCAAGTGAAAAATGCAAACTATAAACAAACAAATAAATAAATGTTTTCATTTTCTCTTTATAAGCTGATCAATCTGTTACTTGTAGAGATCATGTGCATACTTTTTATGAGTTTATGAAATGTTCTTTGAATTTGAAATGCTGGAAGAATGATCTTGGTGCCTATACCTTACCTGAGTCCGTCATGCTTCCAAACAGCAGTAACAGGGGAGGGGCCGTGGATAGTTGTATAGAAACAAGGGGAGAAACAAAGCAACTAGGCAGAGACTTTAAGCAGCAACACAGTAAAGAGTACTGGAAGAATCCTTCCAGCAGGAGATACTCTTCAAGATGTTGGTAACAGCAAGTCATTTCCAGAGAGAAGTTAGACAAACCCTCCTGTGAGGGAAGCAGGACAGTCAGCACATCGTCCATTAGGGGCCTGGGACAGCCACAGAGTGCTCCGAGCTACTGGAACCTGGGGGAATGGGGTTTGCAAAACTTTCTTGTCTCAAAAGGCACATGTTCTATAGACGGTCTAACTTTATGGGATCATTGAAAGCTGGTACGATGAAGGAAGGAATCAGATCTTACCAGAGCCATTTTTTTTTAAAAAAAACAAGGGTCTGTTTATATCATATGAGTTAAATTGAGTGCACAAAGCTGGTTGTAGAAGGGTCGTTTTGTTCTAGTGGGCTTACGCTTCCCCATCCTGATCCTTTTCGGAAGGCAGAGACTGACTCTACTCTTTTCACTGCCGGAGAGACCTGTCATACTCTGTTAAGTCAAGCAAGTCTTGCAGCATGGCCTCACCCCTCCCCACGTCCCTCTCAGTCTGTGATGTGCACCAGGGAATCACAAAAGCCTTGCTAAGCCAGTGCCTCGCTCTTTGCTTTGCAGAGAAGATAGAAGTAGAAGTAGTGGCAGATTTCAGAAAATAAAAACAAGTCAAGAGCTGTTTAGTTTTCCTGTGTATCGAGTGGCAAATTCCCCAGCAATCGCTCGTGGACTGCAGGGACTGAAGCAATCCAAGAAAGGGTCCTCAAGGCAGTCACTTATCTGTCACTGGGCTGTGTGTTTGGGCTACTTTCAATTCATGACAGAAACCAGGAAAGTATTGCGGGTTTTTTTTTGTTTTTGTTTTGCTTTGCAAACACGCTCCCTATAGCTAACAGGCTTTCACTACCTTGATCATGGAAAGGAAAGGACGGATATAGTGGGGTATGTTTACATTGGGCATCAGGTCGCACAACCCTTGAATATCGTTATATACTCATGTATGAGTCAAAAATTTCAGCACATTTTTAATGCTGAAAAAGCTCCCCTCGACTTATATGCGGGTCATTATTTTTTGTGTGTTTTTACTTTGCTGGCCAGCAGGGGTTGCAGTTTTTATCCTAGTGGCACCAAAATTTCAGGGTACCCTCAGACAACACTCCTGATGATACCAGCCAAGTTTGGTAAAGTTTGGTTCAGGGGGTCCAAAGTTGTGCACTCCCAAAGGAGGTGTCTCCATTCCCCATTGTTTTCAATGGGCACTAGTAGTAGATGGGGCTACCCTTTTGAGGGTCTATAACTTTGGACCCCTTGAACCAAACTTCACCAAACCTGGCTGGTATCATCAGGAGAGTCTCTTTATGATACCAGCCAGGTTTGGTAAAGTTTGGGTCAGGGGATCCAAAGTTATTGATCCCCAAAGGGGGTCCCCCATTGTTTACAATGGAAGCTAATAGTAGATTTTCCATTTCTGATAATATCCCTCTTAAAATCTAAGTTAGGTTACATTTGGACATACAGATGAGGAGGAGGAATCCAGTTTTGAAGAATTTTAACTCTTGTGTTTTAGCTTGGTTGCTTATTAAGCTAAGGTTTTTGTACTTTTAAAGTTATTGTTGAGACCATATTGTTCTTGTTGACCTTCTTTTCCACTTACAGAGCCAGTTTACCGCTTCTCTTTGAAATAAATATTCAAAAACATTTAACCTACTGATGCCTCAATTAATGTAATTTTATTGGTATCTATTTTTATTTTTGAAATTTACCAGTAGCTGCTGCATTTTCCACCCTCGACTTATACGCGAGTCAACAAGTTTTCCCAGTTTTTTGTGGTAAAAATATGTGCCTCGACTTAGATGCGGGTCGACTTATACACGAGTATATACGGTAACTTGAAAAGAAGAAAACATGCATGGCCTTTACGAGTGTTTCAGTCTCTGTTTCAACTGGCATGTTTGCAAATTATATTGTGGCAAATAAGGAAGCAGCAATTCTAATTCAACGCAATCATTTTTATTGATGAGGACAAGTGAAAAGGTACAGAAAAAAAGGCATTCAAACGATAAACGGATTCACAACATTATATAGATTATATCCCCATTTGGGAAATAGAATGGAGAAGGATGAAGTATCAGTTTTGCATATATTTCGAATTTTAACTATTTATTGATTAAGTTGCGTCATTTCAACTATTTTATTTGTATTGTATTAACTATGTTTGAAATTTGATTTGTGCATTTTGTACTGATGGGTTGTAAGCTGCTTTGAGTTCGTCCTTTGGCTGGGGTAGGGCAGGGTAGAAATTAAATAAAAGAAAAAAGTTAAAGTAACATTGCCCAGTTATGTTTTTATTGTCTATAATATTTAGAAAGCTGCCCTGAACCTGTGAGGGGAAGGTCAGCATACAAGTTAAATAAAATAAAAATAAATTTGCCCAAATGAATACTCTACAGTTATGTGGAAAATCTGTTAAACCTTCCACTGTGTGTATGTTTGCATGATGGTATCACAAAGTGAGAAAAGAGGAAAAAGAGACTTAAATGTTGGGGTTTTAGAGTGCTGTCTGCATGAGGCAGAGCAGAAGAAGTCAGGAGAGCTTGGGGAAAGCAGATTTAGCGAAGAGGGCTGGGGAGGCACAATGCCAAGCTGAGGATTATGCCAGAGTGGGTAAGAGATAAAGTGAGACAATAGGGTGGTACTCAGGTGGGATTTTGAGAAGGAACTTTCAGCTTCTTGGAAGGAGCTATGTAGTGCAAGACAGGAAAGAATGTTTAGGAAGTGAACCTACCTGGCAAAAAAAGTGGTGAAAGGGGTGAGGGAGAGAAAGACCATCAGGGAAGAAGTTGAGAAGTGAAAAGGGATGCATATTATGATTGTTCATACAGATCTCTGGTGTTTGGGAAAAAAAACATGATGACGGAAGTCTGTTGGGGAGAAAAGGAATAGGGAGTTTTGGGGTCCAGGGCTTCTTTTATTCATTTCTGAAAATTATGTCGCACTAGTAGAGGAGCACAAATTATCTCATTGGGAGCAGCTCCAGGGTCTGCGCTAATAGAGACATGAGATAATTCTATCGTGGCTGATTAACTCAGGAAGGATGCTTGATTGCCCTCTTGGATAGCTTGGTGTCATTCTGAAAATCCATGAAGTATGTTGGAGGGCCTGTTAATGTTTCACAACCACCGTCCATCCTGTTAGTCCATATTTAGGTTACATGGCAAGCTTTTAGGCAGAGTGATGGCATATTTCTGCCAGGGATCTGTTAAAAGTTTTTGGGCATACTGAGGCGCTATACCTGCGTCTTCAGTGGCCAAAGGATTGCAAGCTGGTGGGGAAACAAGAAGGTCGGCTGGCAAGAAGATACACAGGATTCCTGGGAGGCTTGCATCCATCCTTGCAGGGCTTGCATCTTGGAGCTTTCAAAGAGGGATTCTAAAAAGGGAGTTGGGTTGGTACAAGAGGCAAAGTGGTGGATGTGGGTGCTTCCTGATCTGTTTGAGATGCGTCTGTCTGAATATCTCTTTCTAGCTTTTGATGCATACTCTAGCTGTCTAGCAGCACATGGTTCTACTGGGAGGAGCTTCCGCTGAGTGAGGTGAGTCTAGTGATTGCTATTTTCTAAGTCCTGTGTGTGGAACCACTGCTCAAAGTTGTAAATCAGGGCTCATTAACATACTCTAAGAAGGCAGTGGCACACATGTTTTCCTGGGGGCTTGCATCCTGGGGTTTTGATTTCTAACAGACACTTCAGTGAGGGAATTCAAGGGGGATCAGGGGACAATCTCCTGTAGTTTGAATTCCCTGCAAATATCCAACTAGTTATGTAGAAAGCCTGGAGCCTTTTGTCAGTCCCTGGGAAACTATATGCTGCCTATCTCCAAAAGAAGCTACTGGAATGGAGTAAAACCTTAATGGGGCCTGAGCAAATTGGATTTTCAAAGGGCCACTCAACGTATGATAACTGCACTGTATTATACCATCTTGCTGAGAAATACAGTAGACACAAAGGAAACAGCCTATATGTAGCATTCCTTGATTTGAAGAGTGCTTTTGATCCTGTTCCCAGAGATCTTTTGTGGCGTAAGCTATGGCAATAGAACACCTGTTTCTTCTCATTCGTCAACTGTACAATGACACCACATGCTGCATACAGTTAAACATCAACGGACAACTCAGTCCACCAATTACAACAAATAAAGGAGTGAAAGCAGGGATGTGTAGTGGCCCCCAACCTTTTCAACCTATTTTCAAATGATCTATTTTAAATGATCTTTTTTTAAACCTACCTCTCTTTGCTTTACACCCCCACCCTTGGGCCTGGCCCTTCCTGTTCCTTCCCCCATAAATCCTGCCTCTTTGTCCTCAGCCTCTCTTTTGCCGGAGGAGGGTGGGGTGCTGTAAGAGACCAGGTTGTCTCCTGGGAAGTCTGGGGGGCAGGACATGCCTCAATGGCTTTAGGCGGGCCTGGGTCCTCCCATGGTTCCCACCCTCTCTTGGTGGGATCCTGCTTGGCCTGCCCGTCTTCTGGCTGCCTCGGCTGGGATGGTCTTGCTTGGCATTTGCCAGCTATGTGATATCTTTGGACCTGGTTCCTGGGTTTGCGAGCAGCTTTGGCGGTGCTCTGTCTTCCTGGGCCAGCTCAGTCCTGCCCAGGGACATAGGTATAGATTTTTATGGGGGGGGGAGGTCCAGGGGTGGGCCCCCGCCCCCACCTGCCCCTGGGGGCATGGCCATGCCTCCCCAAGCCATGCCTCCCCACCATCAGTGCTTATAAAAGCAGCTCTCCGAGGCCAGGGGTGGCAAATTCCCCTGCCCCGCTCCTCCCGCTGGGCTCCCAGCCAGCAGTCCCTTCTGCCCTCCTCTCCACCCAGAGGCATAGCTAGGGAAAATGGAGCCTCGTGAAAAACCTGAATTTTGCGGGGCCCCCCCATGGGCAGCTGCTGTGATGCAGGAATCCACCCCAAACAGCATCACTTTCAATGGTGTTTAAACTAGGGAGCCCAGATTCTCCGTTTAAATCCACCTTAAAGGAAGAATCTGGGGTCCCCAGCTAAAGCAACATTGAAAGTGATGCTGTTTTGGGGTGGATTATCCCCCACCCTTAAACAGCATCACTTTCAATGTTTAAACTGCGGACTTCAGATTCTCCCTTTAAATCCATGCCAAAGGGGGTGGATTTAAAAGGAGAATCTGGGGAAATTTGGGGGGGGGGTGCCTGTTGTCAGGGGTGCAATTGTTAACTTAACAGCACCAAACTTTCAAGGTATCTTTAGGAGACCCTCCTGATGATACCACCCAGGGTTGGTGAAGTTTGGTTCAGGGGGTCCAAAGTTATGGACCCTCACATGTGTAGCCCCCATCTCCTATTAGCTCCCATTGGAAACAATGGAGTTGGGGCACCCCCTTTGGGAGTTAATAGCTTTGGACCCCCTGGACCACAAAAACTGAGTGGTATCAGTAGGAGACTCTCCTGATGATACCACCCAGGTTTGGTGAAGTTTGGTTCAGGGGGCCAAAGTTATGGGCCCTCAAATATGTAGCCCCCATCTTCTATTAGCTCCCATTGGAAATAATGGGGGATGGGGCACCCCTTTTGGGAGTCCATAACTTTGGATCCTCTGAACCAAACCTCACCAAACCTGGGTTGTATCATCAGGAGAGTCTCCCAACATATACCTGAAGTTTTGGTGCTGCTAGCCTAAAAACTGCATCCCCTGCAAGGCCACCCCCCCCACTTTAAAATAAAAAAACACCACAAACAGGGGGCGGAGTTTTGGACATGTAATGGGGAGGGTTAAACCCAAGAACCCCCCCTTACCTACATCCTTGGTCCTGCCTTCCCCCTGTAGGTGCCGGTGTCTGACAGGGGCTGCTTGGCTGCTGCTGGAGGCATCTCTGGTTGTCTCCCCAGCAGGTAGGGAGGCTTCTGTGGCTATTCAGTCAAGGAGTTGCTACAGGCAGTGGAGAAGTTCAGGGAGCCAACGTCAGTCCCCGGACACAGGACCAGGCAGGAGGGTGCTTTGCCACTGCTGCCTTGCTGGGCCCGGCTTCTTCTTGGGGGTGAGGGAGACTAAGTGGGGAACTGAATGGAGCCCATGGTGATTGGTTAGCAGTGAGTTGTTGCCATGTATTCCAAGCTTAGTGAATTATGTCTTAGGATACTGGGGTAAGTTTGGAGATGATACAAAAGTATTCAGGGTGGTGAAAACCAAGGTGTTAGAGAGTTCCCTCACCTGCAACAGCCTCAAATTCTCTCTGAAAACTCAGCAGAGGAATAGGATTTTGGGGAGATATTTTGGGCTAATATGGGAGGTAAGAAGTGGGAAAGTTGTAGTCCATGTGTGAAAATTGTTGCGTTCATGGAAGCACTAGTTTGGATCCAAGCTATTAAAAAGTATCTGAGAACAGAACCCACCCCCCCCCCCCACTTGTTCACAGATAAAACTGTTGGGATTTGCAAGTGTTTGTCACAATTCAGACATGAAGGAGTTAACTGTGTGTATGCTAATTAGCTACTGAGGTCAGAGTTTTATGGCCAGTTCACTGATTAAACTATTGGTCAGCTAGCCCTAGCATTGCCTATTACATAGACAGAAAGTTATAAAGTATGTTTCTTTGTTTGAGCACATACTACCATTGCACATTGCTTTGCTAGATAGGCACCATGTGGAACCACATGGTGCAGAACTATGTAACCAACTTAGTGCTAGAATAGAAAGTTGTTCTTTGTTTTTTTTCCATGTAACCCTCCCTAATAGTTAGTAAACTCTTTTATATAAAACCAGCAACTGCGTATTGGTCTCTTTTTATGCTGTTCTGCTAAATATATTAAGCTAAACAGTCAACAAAAACTTACCAGCTCAGAATTCATTTTGATTTGGGGATGGGGACTGAGCTTCACTCATCTAGTATGCTGACAAAACTCCAGATTGTAAATTAACAGATCTCTCTTCAAATGGCTAATGAAAAATCCCCCAGTATATCAGTGAGATGTTTTATGTGTTTCAGAAGAACATTTAATGTGCAGCATACAATGTGGCAGATACTGTGTAAAAGTAGGGTTGCTAAATTAATGAGAAAAACATATTTCAGTCATTTGCTTTTTCTTTATTTTTGAGTGTAGAGCAGTTGCTTGGTGCCAGGGGCAAGGCTCCATTTTATTCAGCTCTACACTTTTGGTAAATTGACTCTTCTACTGGGCTACACTTCCATCTGCTGGTCTCTGCTTCTAGATCCAACTCTCTTCAGGCTCTGTCCCTGTATTGAAATGTCTCTGTTCCCAAGCCTCACCCAACAGCAACCTGAATGTTTGATTCTGAAAGAAGGCAAACCCCATCGGAACACTGTCTTGTTTCAAAGACAGTGTATTTTTTCCTGCATGAAACTTATCTATTAAATCAATGAGTTATATTTTTCCCTCAAGAGGCTCTTCCTTGGTACTCTGAGACACTGGATTGCAGCTGGAAAACTAACGTTCCTGGCTCTTCGTCTCCCACCTCTGCTTCCTATTCCCCCTCCTCCTCCAGAATGAGGTTTCTGCAACCTCTGTGCATTAAGTGTTTTACTAAATGATGACGAAGTACGTTGCTGGAGTTCACTTCAAACGCCTGGGGATCTAGAATAAATACCACCATGTAATAGATTTTTATCCACTGCCTAGCTGTAATCCCCATCTGAATCCCTTCCAAATAGCAGTTGGGCGGCTGTTTTTGTGCTAGTCAAACATTGATTCAGCTGCCTCTCGGAAGGCATTCAGGAAGGGAGTCGGGATAATGGGATTTCTTGGCTGCGTGCAGAAGGGTTAAATTCTTTTCACAGGGCTGAATGCCGGAGTCTTTTTTTTTTTGCCCGGTACATGCATGAGAACGAGGTATTTATAGAAAGGATAATTGCTTAAGCAGTGAAAGTGGCACCTTAAGGGGCTCTTGCTTTTTGAGGACTCAGAGACTGGGATTACCAGGACAAGACCAGGGAAAAGGCCTGTCGTCACCTACTTACTTAAGTGTGAAGAAAAGTTGGGGCCAAAGACACCCACACTTGGATAGGGCTTAAATTTTAAATTGATTTAATTTTTGTAGCAGGTGGTTAACTTTCAAATTGAAATACACCAGAACTCAGGTTTGCCTGAAGGTTGCAGCCTTGCTACTGTGAATATATACATATGCATATAAGTACAGTATATACATATACAGCATCTTTATACCAAATCAATCCATTGGTCCAATTCTGCCAGTATGGTCTACCCTGACTTGCTGTGGCTGTCTAAGATTTCAAGCAGATGATGTGTATACTTAAAGTGCCATCAAGATGCAGCCAACCTATGGTCACCTTGTAGGGTTTTCAAGGCAAGAGGCTTATCAAGGAGGTTTCCCATTGCCTGCCTCTACATAGTGACTTTGGTATTTCTTCATGGTCTCCCATCTAATTACTACGCAGGTCCAACCCTGCTTAGTTTCTGAGTTCCAACAAGTTTAAGCTAGCCTGGGCTATCCAGGTCAGGGCCAATTGGCCATGCTGGCAGGGACTGATGGAATTTGTAGTCCATCTGGAGAGCCACAGGTTGCAGACCCCTGGCATAGTCTTTCCCAGTATCTGCTAACAAGATCTGGTAACTGAAGATGCTGGGGATTCAACCTGGGACCCTCTGAGTTAGGTTTCTTACTATTAGTTGAATCACTTGTATTTGCCAACAATTATGATACACTCAAGCTCTTAAGGAGCCTCTGAAGCTGTCTTATCTCTTTAGAATACTGCTGTCAACTATAACTAGTAGCTGCTCTTTGGGGTCATAGGTGTAGAAAGGTCTTGCTCAACATCTGCTATGAGATACCTTTTAATAGACGGAGTCAGGGATGAAACGTAGCACCTTCTGTATGCAAGGCAGGTACTCTAGCACTTAGCCACATCATCTTCTCTAGGGCTATGGTTTCTATAATGAAAAATATGCCCTTTGTACCTGCTCAGAGGTACTTTACTACTAATGGTCATGCTCCAGGATTGAGCTCTGGCAATGACTCTAGCATCAATCCTTGATGAGCTTAAACCTCATGTTATATTTTAACACACATCTCATGTTTTAAGATTAGCATGTAAAATGTTCTCCAGGTACTTCATATAGACATTTTGTGCAAGGTGGTCCATGCTAATCCAACCCTTCTGTTTAGCTGTGTTTTAATTTTCTAAATATTTTCTACTCTCCTTCTCAAGTGATGAGTTTACCTCTGTTTTATGTACCTGAAATCATGAGGAAAGCGCTACTGGGGATTTCAGGCTCCAGGCTCCTCAGCTGACACCAGAGATAAGGAAGACATACTCTGTCATCACTGCCACAGTCACAGATGCAGTGAACACCACAGGCATTGTAGACCAAGACAAAAGGTCAAAGGTGCTTACTTCTTCCATGGGTTGCCCTGAGAAAGAATGCTGTTGCAAAAAGATGATACACAGTCTGGGCCATGTTAAGTGACTCTTGCATTTTATCATGTGGTAGATTTTTAATAGTTTTTTAAGATTCCTTCAGCCTGTTCCAATGTGCTGGGTTCACAGATAAGGAATGTGGCTGCAGACTTCATATCCTCTGACTCCTGACTAAGGAGTTTCTACCTCCCACACAACTGCACTACAGATATGGAGTGTGAGATGATTTCTTGTCACTAGTGGTTTTCTGAATATGAGTTCACCAGGGCAGAACTTGCCTCAATTTTGCTCAATACTGATGATTAAAAATGACACATGCACACCCACACACAAAATGCACACACAAGCACACATTCTGTTCTTGCTGCAACGTAGGACAGTAACATAATAAGCACTGCATGCATAACATATGACAGGTGTGGACTGGAAGGGCCATATCCCCTTCTTGCCATGCTCCCTGATGGCCTGACTTAGGTGAGGTGTACCTTGGCTTGAGCAGCGTTGCTGCTGGGTTGGCTAGGCATGCAAGATGGTCAACACTGGAATGGACCAGGCAATGGAAGCCTAGTGGCCTCTTTCCATCCAGTAGTAGTTCATGCTCAGTCAAACTGGTCCAGAGGCATAGCTCCAAGGGGACGTGGGGGGGGGGATGCACTGGGCGCGCCCCCTATGGGGGTGTGGCAAGGGCATGGCAGGGGCATTCTGGGGCAGGGGTGGAGGACGCACTGGTGCACCTGGCGCTTTCCCCCCTTGCTACGCCTCTGAACTGGTCTCCTTGCCTCCTAGGCTGTTGTCCTTCCATGTCTTTTCCTGATGACTGAAAAGGATAGATTTGCCAACTTCCTAGAGATGAGTGGGGTTTGAAACCTGGGGAGGGTGGGATTTGAAGAAGGTCCTTAATATGACAATGCCATAAAGTATAACGCTGTAGAGTCCAAAGTAGCCATTTTCTCCAGAGGAACTGATCTACGTAGCCTAGACATCACTTGTAATTCCAGATCTCCATGCCTCACTGGCGATTGGCAGCCTTACTAATGGTCAATCAGCAAGAAAGTCCAGCTTGGTATTGAGAGCTTGGGATATGTAAAATATGTAGAAAGAGCTGGCATACAGAGAGCTGTAGTATATTCACTGCTGATGCCAAACCAGCTCTTTATTTTGCCTTGAGAGAGCCTTTTCCTTACTGTGCTTCATTAGAAAGATCACAGTTTGCCCAAACAAACTATTCTTTTTGTGTCTCTCCCACTTGCGGATATCTGGAACATTATTGCAGAGGATGTACAGGATGTTAATTGCAGGAGCAGGGTTGCCTTATTTGTATATTTGGCAAAGTGTCTGCAGGCAATGTGGGATAAAGGCTGTGGAGAAGATGAGAACCACAGTAATAGTGCAAATGCATATAGGGGGGGAGAGTGACCATTCATTGTAGGAAAAGAATGACTATTCACACCTCATCGCTTTTCCTCTTGATATTTATATACCAGGCTCAACCACACAGACTGCTTGATTTTCTCACAGGACTCTTCAGTGATGCCATCATGGAGTACCAGTATGAAAAGGTTTGGTTCACTTGCTAGAGTTTGACATTTCCAGTACCAGGGGAATTGCAGATCCAATGGCTTAGATCTAGTGGGGGACTTATGGGAGCAGAAAGATTCCCTTTTCCCTCCCGTGGAAGCTCAAAATGCTCCCCAGATGCTGTTTCTGAATATCTTCTGGAGGCAGTGTTTCACAGGGCATTTTTAACTGCAATGGGATGTTAGAAACTGAGACTCCACAAGTGGAAATGTTTCAACCCTCAGAAATGCTCCTCTGGATTTGAGTCTCTACCTTGGGAGTGGAGAAAGAGAAAAAGTTATTGAGCCAATTAACTTCCTTTGGTAAATAAAAATGTGAATCTGTTAAATTTTTATTTTGCTGATTCTGTCAAAAAACAACAAAAAACTCCAACCTGTACACCTTGAAAAATAACCGCTCTGGCATTATTGCTAGTGGCACCATGATTGGCACATGTGCCAGTCAATCAGCATTCTGTTCTGCAGAGGGGGAAGAGGGAGGCAGTTACATGATTGTCACAAGGGTCGGCCAATCAACACTGAGCCCAGCCAGTTTATGCAGGAAACACTGACTGCTTTTAAGTTGGATTATTTGGAAAAAGTTTTGTCTGACAAAAGAGGGGGGCACCACTCTAAGTTCATCTATACAAACTCTAAAGTGTACTTTGCAGATGATACTAAGAACAACAATTTAATACTAGTTTGTTAAGGAATTCCCCAAAGTGAAGAGTCTCGATTGCATTGGTGAGACGTTGGAGGGTAAAGCGGAGGCTGAAAGTGGAGCAAAATGTTTGAGTGACTGATTATGTGCAAGTGTGACAGAGGGACAGTGGGTACATAAACAGATTGTTAGATGAACTAAGTTAGGCAAAGAGCAGCATGAAATGAAATGAGCCGTTATGCATGAATTCATGGCGTCCTTCACATGAGAATCATGGCCAAGACTAAGCCAATGAAATCTCTGGGGCTATCATAAAAGCAGAGAAGAGAAGGAACAATGCTGCCCACTTGTGGGGAGAATGAGAGGCTTTTGGCTGTTCAGTGCTGGAGAAAGAAAGTGACTCCCCTGGAGCTTGGAGCCTAGCTTGAACATGATGGAAGCTGACAGATCTGGGATTAATCTCCAAGTTTCAGCTCTTTGAACACCAAGTAGAAATTTGCCTGCAAACCACAGTGCATGAGCCGAGTCTGTCAGACACTTTGCTGGGCTGGGTCGGAGGTTTCTTACATTCCCATTTTCAGTGACCCCAGCAATTTTATCATTGGGTTCATATACGGAGGGAAAATATGACCACTGCCAAGAATGAGATAAAATAACTGCTCCTTTGGTCAATTTTTCAAACAATCATCTCCTTTGTGGCAGAAGGACCAATGTCTAAAAGAGATCTAATTAGATGCAGGGAAGCTAGTTGCGTCCCGTATTCTTAGTGCCTGCAATAGTACCTAGTTACCAGATTGCATATACTCCCAGCAGATGGAGGATTAAAAGGGGTAATTACAACTGCAAATAATTGTGCCCGTGATTATGATCCAGCATTGAACAGTCAACACAAAAGTGCACCTGCAGCAACAGAGGTTGAACAGAGGCCGTGCTGAGACAGATCTACATGTTACATGGATGTAGATTTCTTTCCTTGCTCTGCCCAGCCAAGCTTATCTACAGGAAAACATTCTGGCTGCAGTTCTATGCGAACAGTCACCTGGAAAGAAATGCACAGGGTTCAAGCCTCTCTGAGATATTGCCTTGTCCGAAAAATTAAAAGGAAAATTTGATTGCTTGGATACATTATTATTAGATAAATTATTGGAGACTATGGTCTGTCCTACTGTGTATAGTTTGCTTTAGGCTGGATCTTATTGTGGAATGTTGAATAATTTAATGTGATGTTAACACTTATGTTTTGCTTCAGTTCTGTATTTTAGACTTCTGGTTGGTTCTATAGTTCAAAGCAGATTTCACTATTTGTTGAATGTTCCCACCTTGTTGATTGTATTGTGTAGTCCGTCTTGAGTCCCAATGAGAAAGGTGGACTATAAATAATGTAAACGAACAAATAAAAATGCAAAAAAATCCAATGGGACCTTAAAGACTAACAAAATTTATTCCAGCATAACGTGTTGTGAGTCAAAGCTCACTTCCTGAGATATGTATTCATTAGACAGATCTGTTCATATTAAAAGCTGCAAATACAATTAATACATCTGATGAAATGAGTCTGACTTTTGTAATATGTCATGAATGTGTATGGGCCTTGGTACCAATTTCTTTCCCCCAACCCTGTGTGTGATTGGTTATTTGTACTTAGCCTTCCTTTCTGTTGGGAAGAAAAACATGAGAAGGGTTTATTGGGTATTGTGTGGGTTTTCTGGCTGCGTGGTCATGGTTGGGTAGTTTTTGCTCCTAACGTTTCACTTTCATCAGATGCCAGCCACAGGTGTGGGTGAAACATAAGAAGCAAAGAGTACCAGACCATGACCATAAAGCCCAGAAAACCAGCCATAAAAACCTTTGATAATATGATAATTGATAATTCTGTTCCATTTAGCCTTCATATTAGGTAGAAGGAAATTACCATGATTTACATATGCAATTGTCTTCTGTAATTAACAAAGTGGGCATGATTTTGGTGCTCTGATATTAGCCGAAAAATCTAGCAGCCCTTGGAGGGTTTTTATTTATCGTTACATACATATACAACTTTATTATGGTATGGAACTGAAGGCTTGTACATGGGAGGCCCTTGGAAGATCTCCATCCAGACAATGATCACTTCCAGATTTCCATAATTTCAGCTAGATTGCTGTTTCGTGTAGTTGACGACCATACCCAGGACCTTAGGCTGATCCGATCACTTGGATTCACCAGAGCATTTCCATAGGTAGAAGGATTTCCATTTATGTAGCATAACATTTTCCCCTCTCTTTCCTGCAGCCGTGCAAAAAGCCCCTAAATGCTATTCATTGGGGACCACCATCCCCCAGAAGAAGCATTTCGGACATTTTCAATTGCCGCAGTAGGGGGGAGGCAATAAAATTAATCTCCATGGGCAGAAATCCACTTTAGGAAATGTTCCACTGCATCTAAGCCATAATCACTCTTCCCCAAAACCAGTGCTAAATACCAAAGCCACCATCAGTTCCATAGCCAACCCCTATCACAATGCCCAAGATTAGCAAACCACTAGAAATAACCATCATTACTGACATCCACTTCAACACAGACAACCCAGCACACTGAGTTGTGATTCAACAATGCCAAAGCACTCAAAGTTAACATAAAAAGGCTGAAAAGACATTGTGGAGAAGAGCTCAATCTTTTAATTTACTATGTCATTATGGGATGTATTATTTATATGCATACAAAATATGTTTGGGCATGATTTTGTTTAGCTATGTATACTGTATAGTTGATCTGATTATTTTAAAGACAAAGGGCCACAAATAAGCTGGTGGAAAGTTCCCCAGTTCTGTTGATTGGTGTGGAGTGATGCCCATTTACACCAGTGGAAGATCTGGCCCCACTATGTCAATCTCTAATAGAAGCTTGTTTGTATTTCTAATAAGCTGGGACATTTTTGATTGTGTAATCAGCTCCGCATTCTTCTTCCAGCTTGCATAAGATATAATTGTAGCTCTTGGGATGATAATTGTTATTAAATTATTAAATAATGGAGCCTTGGAAGGTCACTTTGAGGTTGTATGCTGCAGAGTTGTTTGGTGGGAGCTCTGAAAGAAATAGTACAGTTGAATTGAAACACAGGATATTGGTCTGCTGGGGTGTGACAGTGCACAAAGTGCGCACACAAGCAATTACGAATGTATGGTGTCATTGCAAAGAAATAGAAACTGCCTTTGGAAAACGTACCTCTTTCTTGACGCTCAAAGCTCATTCATTCTCGCTCCAGTAATCTATGGACTGAATCTTGCTTTTAGGACACCATGATAGTCTCACCCCTGTTCACAGGAAAATTTAAAAGACCACACTGAAAAACATCAGCAGTCTTGCCAAGTGGTACAGAACAAGGAAAACTGTATTGCAGAAGACTCTCTGGTCATTTCCACAAGTGATAAAGAGAATCCCTTTAACATCGAACACTTTAAAAACCCCTAAATAGATGAGTATTGTAGATATCATATATAGCATGGGAAATGGTCACCATTCATTAGAAGAACAGTTCCCACCACTGGCATACATTTTACATTCTGCCAGCCTAAGCAGTCTTTCTCCAACTCGGACATTGGATGAAGAGCTGCTTATAAGAACTAGCCTGCTGGATCAGACCAGAATCCATTTAGTCCAGCTCTCTGCTGCTCGCAGTGGCCCACCAGGTGCCTTTGGGAGCTCACGTGCAGGATGTGAAAGCAATGGCCTTCGCTGCTGCTCCTCCTGAGCACCTGGTCTGCTAAGGCATTTGCAATCTGAGATCAATCTGCTTACATTGAAGGAAGGCTCCTTAGGTTGGAAGAGGGCTTCAAATTTTAGTGACATTGTAGGATACCTTCTGCTTTGATGTGCTAGTTTTGCAGGAGGACCACTCAGGATGTGATTGGGCTTCATGCTGCCAGATGGACTGGTAGGAAGTCCTGTTGCTCTGTTTTCTTATTTACCTTTACAATGTCCGCAAGACATTTGTTTCTCTATCTCTGATGGGACTAAGGAGGATGGATTTGGTTCTAAGAGCTTCCAGTTGCTGATTCCTATGCTCAAAACATTGTTCTTAATTATAACAGTGCAGTGGATGCACCTTGCCCCAATTGTGTAAACAGTTGTGTTAACTGTACTTTATCAGGGCCCAAACACCATATTTATTGTGGACAGTCATGCATACAAAGGGATGTAGTCTCCTTTTTCCTTGAAAACATTGGTGATGATTATTTCTAAGAGTGCACAGAACTGTGAATGGTTGTGCATACAACATGAAGGCTAGTCTGACTGCAGATGAAGAAATAAATTATTGATAGGCCTGTTCTGACAATGGAGTCATTGGCCTTTTCAGTTGTGTTTGTAGCTTCTTATCCTCTTTATGATACTGTTGTTGTTATATTGACCCTATTGTTGGGCTGATCAAATGTGGTGCAAATACTAAAAGATAGCAATGTGATACAAAAACTAAAATGTGATGCAAATACTAAAACAAATTACAGATTTACATTTATTTGACAGGGAGTGGCTGGGGGTGTCTTACAAGGATGAAATCTCCATTATTTATCAGAATTCGTATCCTGTCCTGTATTAAAATCTAAAGACTGAAACAGTTCCCTGATATCCATCCTCCCATGGAGCCTAGGAAACGCTCTTTCATTAAAAACATACAGTTGGATCCTACCAGCTTTTCCACAAGTGAAAGAAAGAGAGAGGACTCTTTTGCCTGACTCAGATTGTGGGACAAAAGTCACATAGGACAGAGGTTTCGGTAAGGAGGAGTGTTAGGCAGGGTGTCAGGTGGGAAAGTTAGTGGAATCCAACCCATGAGAACTGCCTTTTTGGATCTCCTTCTAGTTCACAATTCAGCCTCCAAAAGTGACTGAACAGATGCTCACCAGCAAGGCATATACACTGTCATAATTTGTCCCATATTTATTTATCTCAAGCAGTTAAAGACATGTTGTTTGTATTCATACAGTCTCTGTTCAGTAT
This sequence comes from Sphaerodactylus townsendi, assembly GCF_021028975.2. Taxonomy (NCBI): domain Eukaryota; kingdom Metazoa; phylum Chordata; class Lepidosauria; order Squamata; family Sphaerodactylidae; genus Sphaerodactylus; species Sphaerodactylus townsendi. The sequence continues at coordinate 144,586,769 of NC_059426.1, forward strand.
GTTGTGGCTAATGTACTTCAGATTTTCCCATGGATGTAATTATTTTTTCCATGGATTTAATTATTCTGCTGAATCTATAAGTTTGCCCTATGTCTTCCAGTCCCAGCTTCTTCTTTCCCCATGCAATCAACATGGCTTGGATATTGAATACATGCTGGAAATCTCCACAACTGCTTGGACATGTATATCTGAGTCTCTTTATTTAGAATACTTATTAGCGGCATTCTTTAACAAATGCTTGAAAGCTTGCAAATTACAAAACCCCCTAAGAACAGCATCATAAAATGACGAAAAATAATGAAAGCAGAGTAAAGGCAGCAGAAAGTTAAAGCAGAAAGTGCCAAAGCAGGATTAGAGCTGAACACAGGAGTAATGACTACCGAGGAATTACACAACTTTAAGGCTGATCATGAAGAAATTTAAATTGTTACATATTTTGTATTCCTTAACTCCATCATTAACCAAAAGGAAGACTGCAACCAAAAAATCAGAGGGAGACTGAGATTGCTAAAGGCAGCCATGAAGGAGCTAGAAGAGATTCTTAAGTGTAATGGTATATTGCTGGTGACAAAGATCAAGATAATTCATACTATAGTATTCCCATTGCTATGTATGGGTATGAAAGCTAGACAGTGGAGAAATTTGATAGGAAGAAATTGTTTCCTTTGGAATGTGGTGTTGGAGGAGAGTTTTAGAGATACCATGGACAGCCAAAAGAACTCATAAACAAGTTCTGGATAAAATCAGACCTAAACTCTCCCTAGAAGTTAAAATGGCTAATGTGAGGCTGTCATACTTTTGTCACATCATGAGAAGACAAGACTCATTGGAAAAGACAAGAATGCTAGGAAAAGTCGAAGGCAGTAGGGAAAGAACAAGACCTAATATGAGATGGATTGACTGAATCAGGGAAACCACTGCCCTCAGTTTGCAAGACCTGAACAGGGCTATTAACGGTAGGATGTTTTGGAGGTAATTAATTTATAGGGTCACCATAAGCTACAAGTGACTTGATGGAACTTAACACACAAAATGTTAGCAGGGGGAGGGAAGGTGACATAGGTAAATCTCATCATATCTCAGAACCTAAACAGGCTTTGTACTTGGACGGGAAGCCATCAAGAAAGGCTCTGGAGAGGAAGGCAAATCATCTTGGCTTCTCACTTGCATTGAATACCCCTTGCTGAGGTTGCTATAAGTAGGTTGTGACTTGACAGCACTGACATACATAAAGGCAGCAGGATAAAAAAGAGATAAAAAAATTGAGAACCAGCAATCGACACAAATTTGAAGGCATTAAAAATCACAGTAAGATCAAAAACTTACCAAAGAGCAGTCAGTAATACTCGACACCCACACCCACATGCGCTCACGAACTATGACAAACCCATTCTTAGAACACCTGAGCAAAACAAACCAACCAACAAAAAACAGCAACAACTTTTCACCTAATACCCAAATCTTGTCAGACTAAGGCCCAGGTGAACTGTGGTGGGGATGCCATTCCACAACTGAGGCACCACCACAGAAAAAAACCAGTCTCTGGTTGCTGCCCACCTGACTTCAGAAAGTGGGGGCATATAGAGCAGGATCTGGTGCCAATATCAATTGCTGAACAGATTCATAAATGAGTAATATGAGTTAATATTATGTTGTTATGTTAAATATTAGCACACCTGCTGAACTATGTGGGCCTCAGATGATTCAGCAAAATTGGCAGGTATATAGACCTACAGAACAAAATCTCTGGGTTGTTTAGCATAATGAGCGCTTTCAATTAACTGAATAGTAGGGAACACTCTAGTGACTGGGTTTGCATGTATGATCCTCTGTGACACAGGTTGCTTAAAGAAGGGCGTTGTGTTAGTTTCTGACATATGCTGCTTCAGTTCAGTCCTGACATAAGCAAATAGGTAGTAGGTGATGCGAAAGGTTTTTTTATATGAGACCTTGGAAAGCTACCAGTTAGAGTAGATAGTAACTGAGATAGAAACAAGGGTTTGCCTCTGAAGTCCCTCCCCTCCCCTCCTTAGGCTCCACCCACAACATCTGCAGGTATTTCTCAACCTGGAGCTGGCAACCCTATGTTAAACCTCTTACTGGGGCATTGCTGCTGTGATTATATGGAAAACCTTCTGCCCCCAGAACCCTCTGAGAAAATCCCTTCTGATATCCACTCACATTCAGAAGAAAAAATACATGATGTTTGATTAGAATAATTATACTGTTTCCATCCTCCAGCAGAACGTTGCTCAATTTCCCAAGTCCCCAGTGAGGCTGGGCCTTCTGGATCTTGTCTCTGTTCCTAGACCTTTGCAGTCTGATTTGACCCTGACTCATCAGGAAACATCCAAAAAGACAAGAGGACACTCCTCGAAGTAACCAGAGTAAGCCTGAGCCCACTGCAGTCAATGATATCAGTATATGCATTTCTACTCTGCAACCTGGGCCAGCTGAATAAACCAAAGGCCCATCATGCACCAGGTGTCCGCTGTGCGGCAGGGGCAAATTTTGCTGTAAGATTTCTTGTACAGATATATTTCCCTGAGTCCCATTTTCAATTTCCATTCTTTCAATGCCAACACCACTTTAAGCGCCACTTTAATTTTCTTCGCTGACAGAGAAGGGGAGATTTGCCAGTGAGCACAGCTTTGCCTTGGGCATCTTCCCTCTGCCCACCACCAGCCCCTCCTACTCCCTTGCACTCCTGTGCACACCTCTCCCCTTTTTAGATTTGTTATTACTTCCATTTTTGGCATTTATATCAATATAAACGGTGAATCCCTGCAAAATGGCTGCCTTTTATTGCATTTGAAAATCTCCAAATGGCAGATCCTAGCCATTTCCCGCATGCTTTCACTTCTAGAGCCATTGCAGTTCACAACAGGCTTGGGGGTGTGGGTGGGGGAGGGTGCGGGGGTTGTGATGTCTGTAAGTTGAATTATTAATGATGGACTAACCATTTAATAACAAGCCTCTTTCTCCTCCCACGGCAGCAGCAGCAGGAAGTGCGTGTGTTTGGAGGGGAGGTAGAGATATAATTTCAAGATATAGTCCCCATTGTCAGCAGAATGTGGTCCTCTGCCTCTTTTTTTTTTGAGGGAGTTATTTTTGGAAAGTGGCTACAATATTAATATAACTGCAATCACAGGTATATTGATATAACTGCAGTTTAAAGGGCTTGCAACTACCAGGTGTGATGAGATCTCTGCCTTTAAGTTGATGAACAGAGTTAAGAGAACCAGGAAAAGCAGAGGTCCATTGAGACTTTAGCAAACAAACTGCAGAGCGGGCAGTGAGTGCCTCCTCATGTGTAAACAGAGAAATCTGAGAAGACCACACTATAGCTCCACTGTACATAATGGAACCTCACGTTCACACACAAAAATCCAGTTTTTCATATGTATTGTAATTGAAAACATTCCCTTATAAGATTTTTGTTTTCTTAATATTATTCCATCCACATTACTGCTCCACTTAAGCTAATCCTCCTCTGTGGAATATACTCCTTTCTCAGCAATTGTTCTGCTCCATCTTAGTTGTCTTTTAATTATTATTTTAATTATTAATTGCTATTAATCATGATTGAGTACATACCTGTTTCTGATGGGAACTACCTTTAAGTATCTGGACCACTGCCAAGCTCTACATGTAATATTCCTTTCTTCATAAGCAGTTCTTGTAGTTCTATAATTTATTATTGCTCTTTTCTGAATTTACCTGCATCTGAGAATACCCCAAAAGGTTCTATACAGGAAGGTTGGAGGTTTCAGAATTTCAGGCTGGAATGCAGAATAAAAAGGGCTGCATAGTAATTTTGTGAAATGCTAGCCGGAGGCCATTGGCTTGATTCTCCCCTCAGGGCAAATTGTTCCAGTTTGGTTTCTGTGAAGGCAGAATTGCCCTTTCTGATCCAAAAGTAGGAATAAAATGTGTGAAAGAAACCATTTTGAGTTTCTCAGAACCGCTTGCATGGTCTTACAGCCGGAAGATTTCATTGGGATATTCCTTGATGTAGGGTTTGCACAAACTGTGCGTGAGTGTAGTGATCCTGTAAGATTTTCAAGATCTATAGATATGCTTAGATAAAATAATAACACACTATATCAATACAGACAGTGGAGACCCAAAGTGACTTACAACATTGTTTTCCCCTCCTCCATTTTATTATTGCACCCCCACCACATAAGACAGGATAGGACAAGTGAGAGAGACTGGAATAAGGTCACCCACTGAGCTTCCATTGCAGAGTAGGGATTTGAACTTGGACCTCTCAGATCCTAACCTATAATTCTACTCACCATACCACCCTGGGTCTTTGATACTCATATAATAAGCACGGGATTTGGCACTGCAAAATAATTACAGCAGTAATCCTTCAAGTCATTCCGCCATGTAAGGCGAGCCTGGATTATTGCAGTAAAGCCCGTTGTGTGAAAAAATACAACAGGGTCTAGAAAACTAATTCTCCCAGTTTCTCCTAATTCTCCTATGTCAGGGCAAATCTACAGGAGCAAACACTGAAATTGTGCCTCTCCCCAAACATCCTAGTTTGTCAAGGAAGGGAAGCAGGATGCCTGTGTAGATGGGGAGAGTTTGTAAAGCTGGATCCTAGCTTTGCACAGTTGGGGGTGGGGGAGGGCTAGCAAGGTGCCAGTGAAGAACTCTCCCCATCTCCCCTGCCCCCATTTGCAGAGCTGGATCCTAGCTTTGCAAAAGGAGGGAGCCAGCAGGGTGCCTTTGGAGATGGGGAACCCATTGTGTGAAAAATACAGTGGGCTCTAGCAAGTGGAAATCTGCAAGTGAGGATTCAATAGGACTCCCCCCGTTCTCCCCCTTCTCTGCCTCTCACTCTCCATCCTGCCACCCTTTCTCTTAATCTTCTCTAGTTTTATCTCACTACCCCAACTCCGTGCCCCCACCTCAGATTTCTCTTTCTATCCTACTACCCCAGCTCTGTTTTTAACCTTCTACCCCAGCTCTCTCTTTCTGCCCTCCCACTCTCTTTCTCTCTTCCTACCTCAAATCTCTATTCTATATGTTTCTGCCACTCTACCCCAGTTTTCATTCTCTATTTCTGGCCACCTACCCTAGCTCTTTCTGTCTGCCTCTCCCCAGCACTCATTCTCTTTCTGCCCCTACTCCAACTCTGTCTTTCCCCCACAGCCCAATTCTTGGTAGCTTGCCTGGAGTACTCTGGATGGGCATGGTGAGGCCTCTCCCCCCCACAGACCCACTCTCACTGCCTCAGCAGGAGCCATTCCAAGCAAAATGAGGCTATTTCTCCACTCCCACACCAGTCTGGCATGGGGTTGCCAGTTCAGCCTGGCCACTGGCTTATTTGAGAGTTGGCTCAGGCAAGGAATAGGACAGCCCTGTGAGGACTCCAGAGCTTTAAGAAGAGTTACAAGCTGAGTGAGAAGGAGGCTGGGAGTTGTAGTCCCATCAGCCCTTCTGTACATGAGAAATGGCACTCTCTGAACTACATCTCCCAGAGTACTTCACTTTTTCTAGTTAATTGTTGGGAACACTCTGCTCAATTATGTAGTAAAATAACAGGATGAGAAGCATGTCTAAGGTCAACTCATGAGTTTGTGGCTGAGAAGAGTTTTGAATTGGCATCCTCCTGAATCATTGCTCATTCATTTAGCCACTGTGTTATACCTGTTCTCTAGTCAGCATAAGAAGGCACTGCTTAAGGTTTTAAATAAATTTCAAATATCTGTTTGAACCCCATTTAAACACCTGCCAGTTTGGCTCACTTCCTGTTTGCCAGTAATGACCCGGAAACCAGTTAATCAATGGGCTGTTGGGCTATTCACAATTTCTTCAGATCTATTAACATTAATCTGAACATATCCCTAATTGTCTCTCACTCTCATAGTATAAGGAAGGTCTGTCTGCTGAAAAGGTTCACTGAGATATTTGTAGAACTCCTACTTATAAACTAAGGGCTCCAAGTATTCATGCTTACAAATAGAGCAACCAAACCTCTTCAATTAAAAGGGAAAGTAGTTAGTATTAACCAACTTCTTTGTGAAAGTCCATCTCGACTGATAAATGTCAAATATATGTAAGACCCACAATCTCAGTAAGCTTCCAAATGCTGATTATATTAAGGGATGGGCTTTTAGAATATATCAATTGTTGGAACGATGTCAGCATCATAATGGCGTCATCCCCTAGAAAGGGGCACTGTCATTTGCAGCAATAATAGAGATGTCACTCATGACATCATGCTCATGACACAATGTCACTTGACAAATCTTGACAAATGTTTAAAATAAATATCAACTGAGACAAATTAGATTTCTGAAATATAAAGCCAAGATTCACCCAAGTTTGGAAAATTAAGATCCAAGGAGCATCAGCCCTTAATGATAATTTGAACCAGCATCTCAAGCCATGCATTTTATATCATGAAGAACTGGCATTTATAATCAGCATTTGAAAGCTTATTAAAGTGTGGGTCTTATACATCTTTGACATTTATCAGTTGAGATGCTAATATTTCATCTTAGTGGCATGAACATGGGCAAACCTTGCAACTGTTTCCTGCTTCTTAAAAACTCTTTCCTTTTTCCTTCATCCCTCATGTTCACTGGAATACTGAAGGAGTTGAGTTTGAAGTGACTTCCTACAATCATGAAGACTTTTGGTCTTCAGCATCAGCATCTCCCAAGCATAGAGTATCAAGCAGTACCATTGTGAATATACAATGAGAGAACATGGACATGACCATTAACTGCTTGAAGGAAAGGCGGGATACTAATGTGGTACAATGTCAGTGCCCCCCCAAGTCAAGTAGACTTACACTCTTCTAGGTCCACTGAAGCCAGTAGGCTTAGAAGCAAGTGACTCTGACTAAGGTGGAACTGTTTCTGTTGCAAAAGCATCCATACAGTGAAACAGTTGCTTTGGAAACTGTCCACGTGTCACCATCACCTCTGCCACTGTCCTGCCAGTGTAGGAGAGTGCGTACATTGGAGGCATTAGGTGACTGATAGGAAATGAACTGAAATACTTCAGCCTGGTTGTGTCAGCTCAGGAAAGTGGCTGCCCACGACCAGATGTTTAGACAATAAATCACTTGCATTTACACCTCTCATGATACTATAAAGTTGGAAGTGCAAATAACACAATTTGTGCTAGTGAAAGAAGGTGCAATAGAAATTCCATATCACATGCTAATTATACAAGACTCATCCAAGTTGCACACAGATCTCCATGTGGTATAGCATTTAGCTGAACATTAGGGAATACGTAGTTAACTTGAGTCTGGCGTGAACTTCTGCCTCCTCGTTTTGGGAACAGCACTGTTACTGAAGCTAAGCTCTATCTTAGTTTTCATCTGTCCCAGAATGCAAGGCATTTGGATCTAATTTTGTTTTGTGCTCCTCTAAGCTCAGAAAGGTTGATAAATATTATAGAAGCTCAAGTGAAGGCAGGGTTCACATATGCAGAGCTTTTCTTTCCCTGGAGTTGACGAAAATGAACCAACTGAAACAAACACTGTACTAATAATCCTACTAGGCACTGTTAATCATCAAAGAACTTTACAAATATTAATGAAATTACTTTCCTTTCAACAAATCCAATAAGGAAGTGGAAAAAATAGAAATACTGAGAGTCCCTGGAAGGAACCTGAGCACAGAACTCAGAAGCTGCTAGTTCTCATCCAGGTTGTGCATGACATATATGTCTTTACCAGATATCAGTTGTGTTTCCTTTTCTTGGTCATACACTCTGTTCTTAATCATGTTTCTTTGGAATCAATACCCAGAGATTCCAACCAAACTTAGGCTCATTCCGCACATGCAGAATAATGCACTTTCAAACTGCTTTCAGTGCTTTTTGAAGCTGTGCGGAATAGCAAAATCCACTTGCAAACAGAAAGTGGTTTGAAAATGCATTATTTTGCGTGTGCGGAAGGGGCCCTACTTTCATCTAAGGCAGGATCCAGACATCCTTCATTCATTTTGTAATAATTCACATTTTGAATCTTATAAATTTATATCATGTCATATATCTCCCATCATCTCTTCTTTAAACTGAAAAGCCCTAAACTCTTCAGCCTATCCTTACAGAAAAGGTGCTCCAGACCATTGCTCATGCTTGCTTTCTTGCTTTCTTCTGCATTTTTTCCCAGCTCTGCAATATTTTTGAGACACAGTGGCCAGAACTGTACAAGGCATTCCAAATGAGGCCATTCCGTGGATCCATACAAGGGCATTACAAGACAGGTCATTTTATCTTCAGTCTCTTTCCTAATAATCACTAAGATGGCAATTGCCTTTTTAAAAAAAATAGCTGCTGGGCATTTAGCTGATATTTTCATTGAGTTATCTACTAGAACCCCAAGATCTCTTTCCCCTTCAATCTTAGCCAGTTCAGACTCCAGCAACATACTGCCAGTTAGGATTTGTTGTTCCAGTGTGCATCACCTTACACTTGCCTATAGTGAACTTTGTTTGCCATGTTGCCCCCTTACCCAATTCAGGGAAATGTTCCTGAAGTTCTCCTCAGTCAGTCTTGGTATTTACCCTCCTGAATCAAATGAAATCATTTCATTTGGGACACCATTGAAGTGTGGAAAAATGGTTTTCAAATGCCTAGTCCCCTCCGGCAGGGAAATCTAAAGGAAGTTGTAATGAGAGTTTAGTGGCAAGTTTGTGAATATTGATTTCTGAGAACAAGGCCTCCCCATCTTCATCCCCAGAGTACAAAAATGTAGAGGCTAGAACAACCTGTGCATGTCATGTGTTTTGGAGTCTGTTAGATTCTTGTACTTCTTAATTCTGTATGGTCTTTGTATTTTTAAAATTTCTGTTATTTTTCATGGTAAAATGTTGTTTGGCTGTCAGCAATAAATAAACCTGTGTGCACTAATGTAACATCCCACTTCCACCAAAACCCATGTGCCTATTAGACAATAAATCACAAGAAAGCTTGTGTTCCTTTCAATGTACTTTGGTACTCCAGTCAACAAACGAGACTCATGAAGGTTTCAAGAGCTTTATTGGAACCGTGTCAGCCCAAGGCTCAGATAGCTGAAACTGATGTTTGGCCTCTGGTATATACCTTTAAGTTACAGTTTGGTTCAACCCATAATCCCCCCCACCCTCGCATTCCCATAATATCAGCATTATAAAGGATGGTGTTTTGTTTCAGGACAGGCAGTTCACTCCTTCGGAAGAAGGCAAATAAGAATGGATGGTTAAACTCTATTGACTAGTTTCATGCAAGCGGGGGTAGGCCTCCTTCACCTCAGGCAATGATAATGGCTGGGCCAGTTGTGGCCTTGATGTTGATGTACAAACTGCCAGGCCAAGAATGGCGTGGCCTGACATTCACATCTTAAGAAGTCACCTCCTGGAAAATGAACTGCGGTGTCTATTACTGAAAGTTTCTATGTCATGATTTGATACATAGAGAGCTTCTTTGTTAGAGTTCCCTGTATCAGTCTTGAGGGAAAGCAAATTGCACATGTCAGATCACAAATTTAAATTTAGGTACAGCATGTGAATAGAGAGTCTATTAGGGGAAACCTTTGAGATCTTAATGAGGCTGTAGCGTATCTGGAAATCTAAAACTTCTAATCTTCTAAATCTTCTAAAACTTGTAATTTATTTTTACAATGTTTTCAAAAAAGCAAGTGCAATGTAGCTTTAAGAAGATACCGTAAGAAAAGCAAAATAAATTAAGTCGACATTAAGTAAGCAAAAAACAACTAATCATAATAGGAATGATGAAATCAGTCACATTAACAGATCACTTTCAAGAGGCAGAGAATTAGCACCTGAAATGAGATAAAAGTAGATTTAGATGAAGAGGAGTGAAAATTGTAGGGAAGGAACATTAACGACTTGAGATATGCCGACGATACTACATTATTTGCAGAAAACAGTGAAGACTTGAAATAGCTGCTGTTGTAAGTTAAAGGAAAAAGTGCCAAAGCAGGACTACAGCTGAACATCAAGAGGGCAAAAGCAATGGCTACTAGAGAATTACTCAACTTTAAGATGGACAATGGGAAAAATGAAATTGTTCAAGGCTTTCTATTCTTTAGTTCCATCATCACCCAAAAAGGAGACCTCAACCAAGAAATCAGAAGGAGTTTGAGTCTAGGAAGGGCAGCCATAAAGAAGCTAGAAAAGATCCTTAAGTATAAGGAAATGTCACTGGCAACCAAGGTCAAGTTGATTCACACCATATTATTCTCTGTTATTTATTACTAAACACATGTATTCATTTATTTCCTTGAACAGGTGTGAAAGCTGGACAATGAAGAAAGCTGACAGGAATAAAGTAGATTACTTTGAAATGTCATGATAGAAGAGAGTGTTATAGATACTATGGATCACCAAAAAACAAATAAGTGGGTTTTAGATCATAAGAACATAAGAACATAAGAACAAGCCAGCTGGATCAGACCAAAGTCCATCTAGTCCAGCTCTCTGCTACTCGCAGTGGCCCACCAGGTGCCTTTGGGAGCTCACATGTAGGATGTGAATGCAATGGCCTTCTGCGGCTGTTGCTCCCGATCACCTGGTCTGTTAAGGCATTTGCAATCTCAGATCAAGGAGGATCAAGATTGGTAGCCATAAATCGACTTCTCCTCCACAAATCTGTCCAAGCCCCTTTTAAAGCTATCCAGGTTAGTGGCCATCACCACCTCCTGTGGCAGCATATTCCAAACACCAATCACACGTTGCGTGAAGAAGTGTTTCCTTTTATTAGTTCTAATTCTTCCCCCCAGCATTTTCAATGTATGCCCCCTGGTTCTAGTATTGTGAGAAAGAGGGAAAAATTTCTCTCTGTCAACATTTTCTACCGCATGCATAATTTTGTAGACTTCAATCATATCAGATCAAATCAGGCTGTTGTATTTTGGTCACATTATGAAAAGACAATAAAACTTTAAAAAGTTCAAGGCAGCAGGAAAACAAGAAGATCCAACATGAGGTGGATTGATTCTAAAAAGGAAGTCATGGCCTTCAGTTTGCAGGACCTGAACAAAGATGATGGAAAGTTTTGGAGGACATTATTTTATAGGGTCATAAATTTAGGCTAGAACAGGGGTCTGCAACCCGCGGCTCCGGAGCCGCATGCAGCTCTTTCAGCCTTATACTGCGGCTCCGCATGGCCTGGAGGTCAGAGAGTAGCATGGGCGTGTCCTTCCAGGAAAGGTGAGTGGAGGAGCCAAACTGGAGACGGCTCCATGTGGAGCTGCCTCTTCGGCTCGGTAGATCTTTGGGGCTGTGGAAAATGGGTCCAAATGGCTCTTTGGGTGGTAAAGGTTGCTGACCCCTGGTCTAGAAAGGATGTTTGGCCACTGAAACAAACCAAACATCTAGGCTCCTAATTATTTTTATGACTTCCCTGCCCCCTCTTCCCACTTGGGGTCTCATTCCATTCCTGTTCCTCTCCTATGCTCTTGTTCCTCTGTCCTCTGCTCTGCACATTATCAAATGAAGATATTTCAGTGTGCTTACCCACCTTGTGGATGTGTTGCTCCCATCCTCCTTCTATAGGTCTGACTGAGAAAGAGCAATTGTGATTGCATTGATTTTTCACTTCCCATATTTGCCCCATGGGCATCAGTGCAATTTCAGTCATTGCAACTATAGCATGTTGAAAGAAACAATTTGCTTACTGAACTGGTTATGATGAAGTAATATTGTGTCAGGAGGTGAGCGGAATTAAAGATTTTCTTACCTCATCAAAGAGATGGAGAGAGACAATAAAGTTGATATCAGATTTAGACAAAGGCTTAGGTGCTACAGCATCAGATCCTCCTCACAGAAAATGGAACTGGAGGGATGCAAGACAAAGTATCCTTTGGACTATCAGTGAAACTGGGACACCTGGTTCCTGAATTCATCTACTCAGTTCTAGGCCAAGAGAAAATCAAGGTACCTGTCAAATAAAGCAAGAAAACATACCCGAGATTCTTAAATGCAGATACTCTTGTGACAGGCAACAGGTACTTAGGGTGCTCTCCTTTTAAACTGTCCTCCTGGTAAATAATATGCAGAATGTGCTAACAACTACAGTGTCCAGAGACAATGGTGGGATCCTATGGACACAGCTTATGGGTCTGTGGCAGTACCTTCTATTTTATAATATAAAACTTTCCGTTGCATCAAAATGAGCAGTAACAGCTAGCTTTGTCTCTGTTAATGTGGGTGCACACAGTGGGTATGGAACACCTCCTGTGCCAACCCTAGGGCAGGGCCCGGAGTTGTTCCTCCTTCCCTTCATTGGTGGCCTCATGCCCATACTGGGGCCCATGGTCATATTTTGGCTGTAGTTTGCATGACCTAGGGCCATGCACCTGGTGGGCCCAGGGCTATTCCCACAGGCCAGTGGTGTGATGGGGTTGAGGCTGGCATCTTCACTCCATGCTCTCCCCTCTCTGTCTCTAGACTGTCCTGATACATGCTCTTTCTCTCCTTCTTCTCTTTCATTGTCCCTCTCTCCCAGGCTCCTCCACTTCCTCCCCTTTTATCCCCCACCCCTGTCTTCTCCCACCTGGGTAGGGCCAGTTGCCAAGCCCCTATTGGTCCTCAGGCTGTCCAGCAGGCTCTGCCAGTCTGTGGATTGATCCCCAGGGCTGAGGACCTGCCCACCCATTTAAGGGCTTGTAATTGGGGTGGTGGCTGGCTGCGTATTGGCTGGGATGCCTGCTCCAGCTTGGTTGACTGTTTCCTTGGGTGGGTCTCTTTCTCTCACCCATCCCCCTGGTTGCTCCATGTCATCCCCACCCCTGCTGTGAATGGGTTGACTGGCATCATCTGCTGCATCCTGCGTGATGGACTCTGCCATCACTGCATTTATGCACTGTCCTCTGTCACTGTTTCCTGCATCTGCAGTTGGGTGGTGACATCTAGAGCCTCTCCCAGGGGGCAGGTTCATCACTGGCGCAGCAGGGGTTGCCCACTGATCAGCTGGGACAAGGTGAGTGCTGGGTCAGGTGATGAATTTTGGCTGGTAGGGGGACTGGCCCTTGACAGTGGGGATCCAGTAGTTTTACCTTAAGTAGGTAGTCTTCATTTTGGTGTCAGAATTAGCTAGAGACAGAGAGTGAGAGGAAATAACTAGGACTGATAACCTATGTGAACCAAGATAATCCTGGGTGAAAACTCTCAAATGAGCAGGCGGTTGTACAATTTTATTAAAGGATAAAAATGGTAAAACAAGAAATATATTTTAAGCAGTGAGCACACACCAACAAAACAAAGAAGAGCTAACTAAAAGAACAGGGAGGAAGTTGGATAGGTTTTCAGGGATTGGTAATAGTTACCAGTCTTGAAGAGATATCCAGAGAAAGTCATGCCAAAGAGGAAAATGACCAGTGTTTTCAGGAGCAAAGGCAAGAGCTCACACACAAGTGGGGGTGCAAGTTCAGATCCAGAACACTGAATACAGTATTGCCACTGACAGGAAAATATTCCATTTTTCAAACTTTCAAGACATTTTCCTATGAAAAGGTTGGTTAGATTACACAGACGAATTTCTCCAACCTCCTTTTTTGGGAAATGTGCTCTAATGGAAACAAAAAGTTCAACTTTTCCTTGAATACAGTTTACCTTTCTGTAGGAAACATATCATATATGAACCATCTGCCACTGTTTCATGTGCCTTCTGAGGTCAGCACTGTGATCTTAAGAAACTGAGATGCTTTAATGAGGCTTTTAGCCTTTGGATATGGCATGCCTTCTCAGTTTCTTGCATTTGGCATTTTTATTGGGCTTTCCCCCCAGTACCTGGTCGTTTTTTTAAAAAAATCAGTCGGTCTTTAACTGAGTAACTACAGGGTGCTTTATTGTTTATTTGGTCTTTAGATGGTTGCTGTTTTTAGGCTTAATTATATTTTTGTGTCGTGGGTGGTTTAACAATCTGCTTGAAAATGTGTTGAATTTGCCTTAATAATAATAATTTTGGCAGATTGCACTTTATTAGCGCTTGTGCTGTAAAGCAGTCTGCTACTGGCCTTTCGTTGTTGAAAGACTTGAGCACTTTAATAGAGAGACAGCACAGAAATATTTTCAACTCATATAGAAATCAAGCAAGAAAGGAAGTAAGAACACATACTCAAAATGTCTAAAGGGGTTTGAGCCAGAAAGGACAGTGGCATTGACTGTAAACTGAGTGAATCAGCCTCACTGAGGATGTACTGGATGAAATGGACTCCATTCTATGAAAGCTTATGCTAGAATATGAAACATGTTGATCCTTAAGGTGTCACAAGATCCTTAAACTTCCATAGTTGCAGATATAAAGATAAGCTTTCATGATGGGAACTTTATAATCCATTTCACAAATAGAGGATTTGGTTTTATTTCAGATGTTTGTTGTGCAAATTACATATTCGCTAAATACCTGGAGACTAGGAAGGGCAGTTCTGAAGGAGCTAGAAAGGATTCCTGAGTGTAAGGATGTGTCACTGGAAACCAAAACGAAGTTAATTTATGCCATAGTATTCGCTATTACTATGTATGGGTGTGAAAATTGGACTGTGATGAAAGCTGACAGGAAGAAAGTTGATTCCTTTGTGTGAAAAAAAGTGTTACGGATACCATGGACTCCCCACCCCCAAACAACCCAAAATAAATGGATTCTAGATCAAATCAAGCCTGAACTGTCCCAATAAACTGAAATGACTAAGTCATACTTTGATCACAAAATGGGAAGACAAGAGTCACTGGAAGGGTCAATAATGCTAGGAAGTTTGGAAAACAGCAAGAAAAGAGGAAGGCCCAACATAAAATGGACTGAATCTATAAAGGAAATCTCTTTTTGCAAGACCTGAGCAAGACTATTAATGATAGGGCATTTTGGAGGACGTTGATTCGTAGCATCACCATAAGTCAGAAGCAATGTGATGGCAGTGAACACACACATGAATGCTTGGAGTGGGATCTTGTGCATTGCCAGTGTAAGGTGCCAGTAGAAGCAGATTTTTCCTACCTTTCATTTCCCACAGCATTTCCATGTGAATGATGGAAAGGAACTGGGGCTTGGGGAACCTATGTAGACAAAAAGCCATGCAAGATGGATGGCTGCGATGAAGAAGGGGAAACAGGGAATGTACACCCAACCCACAGTGTGCTGCAGACAGAGTTGCCAACCTCCAGGTGGTGGCTGAAGATATCCCACTATTTTAACAGATTTCCAGGCAACAGAGATCAATTCACTTGGAGAAAATGGTTGCTTTGGAAGGTTGCTATGGCCTTATACAGCATTGAAGTCCCTCCTCTTCCCTTTCCCAACCCCATCCTCCTCAGGCTCCACCCCCAAAATCACCAGGTATTTCCCAACCTGGAGCTGGCCACCCTAGCTGCAGATCACTAGTTCAGCTGCATCCAGCTGATGCAATCCTGCTCTGAGAGAATGTTATTATCATTTCAGATGCATAATTCAGGATGGATGCCCTCCCCCACTTAGTACACTGCATGATATCACTGCATAGTGCCCACCACATCTGGGTGTTTATTGGATGATGCTGTGGCAGTGTTGACTGCGATAACCTCATCCAAGGATTTGCAAGGAAAATAAGCTCCAGAAGTTTTGAGTGAATAAGCACAAGTATTTCAAATCAACAAAACACACTATGGTTTAATGTATAAATACAGAAGAAAGGAAAAACAGGGAGTAGGACTGGGCCTAATATACATCTTAATTATCTCTCATTAGCAATAAGAGGAACAGTTCTTCCTTTCACTTGAAAATGTTTTTGGATCTTACCATATGGGTACCTTGGACTATTTATTAAGCATTCTTTCAACTAGGATTCTTATTGGCTTCAAAGTTGCATTTTAATACATAAACACATGAAGTTACCTTATTCTGAGTTAGAACATTTTTTCTACTGAGATAAGTATTGCCTTCTCTGATTGACAGCTACTCACTAGAATCTCAGGCCCCTTCCACACGGAGGCGGAAGGGGTTGGGTCGGCGTCCATGCGGACGGTCCCAGAACCGGCTGGGACGACGGACCAGAGCTGCGCCATCGTCAGAGCGACTCACCAGTCCCGCGGCCCTCCAGCACGTCGCTGAGGCCAGGGGACACGCCCCTCTGCCCTGCGCGGCCGCTCCAGGGTCGCAGGGCAAAGGGGGTGTTTCCCCAGGCCTCGGCGACGCGCCAGAGGGCTGCAGGACTGGTGAGTCGCCCGGTGGGGGGGGGGGGAGGCGCTTGGAAGCCGCTCCAAGCCTGCATTTCCAAAAAACCACGCTGGGGAAGCGTGGTTTGGAAACACCGGCTTCGCGCCAGTCGGGCGGCGCAAGGGCGGCGCGGCTGCGCAGCAGCTGCGCCCCCTGTGCGAATGGCGGCCTGGGGACGGCGTTTTTGCCGTCCCCAGGCCGCTATATTCCGCCCGTGCAGAAAGGACCTCAGATAGAAGATCCTTTTAATGGGAGATACTGGGGACTCAACCTGGGAGTTTCTGCAAGCAAAGTAGATGTTCTACCACAAAGCCACAGTTCCTTCCCTCAGTTTGTCCTGTTATCCAGGCTCTTTCTAATGTCTTATTGAATTTTTGATGTTTTATTAAATTTCTGACTACACTATTCTATAGTTTAAAATGTCATCTTGGTAAATCTTGCTACCAATGAGATCAGCAAAATCTTTATTTATATTTAAATAACTTGTTACCTGACAGAAGACACCAACCCCACACCTACTCCAGAAACAAATCTGCTCTGGAATAAGATTTGCTTAATACAAGTCACGTAAAAGGGCACCCTTTGCACCTTCTCAGTGACTCTGACTGGAAATGTCTGGGATGGGCCTGGGGACAATATCACAGTCCCTGGGGATAAAATTATGAGCAGGCACAGCTAAGAGGCACACAGCCAGTGCATAGATTCGTACGAGAAGAGACTATAGCCGTGGTGGCGAACCTTTGGCACTCCAGATGTTATGGACTACAATTCCCATCAGCCCCTTCCAGCATGGCCAATTGGCCATGCTGGAAGGCTGATGAAATTAGTCCATATTTATCTGGATACCAAAGGTTCGCATCCTGAACTAAGGGTTGTGTAGCACTGTTCTGTGACACAACTCTGGTAATCCCAAAGGAAGTCCGAAAAACACAATCCTTCACAAAGAGAGTATCAAAAGCACAACGTTATTAATTTTCTTTGTCTAAAAAAATGCACCTGCTAAACCCCTGAAGAGGCATCGAATATGGGAAAAAACTTGGCTCCAGCCATTTCCCCAAATATTTCATTCCATATTGACAAAAGTAAATGCCCTCTTTTGACATATTTATGTATGCCTTACTCTGGGTAAGACATAAATGCAGCGTTCCATCTTTTTTTTTGACAACTTACACACACTCTCTTTATTGGCGCTTCTACCATATTACGTCTAGTGTTATCAGTTTCCTCTTTCAAATTCTATTTTAAATCCAAAGGCATATTTCTGGGTATATAATTGTCTCTGTTCTGTAGTCTGTGGATTGCTTCCCTATTCTCTGAAAAAGCATCTGGAAGCATGTTCTCCATGAGCATGTCTCACTCTTTTAAAATGATACCCACAGGGTGGCAAACTTGCAGTATAAGAACAAATATTCTGTAAAGCAGCATTAAAATGCTACTATTCCTAATTTCTAATTCACCTTTATGACTCACGAACTCCCTTAGCGGAGATGAGATCATGATACTAAGCTCTGAATTGTACTTATTCAGTTACCTTAGATTACGAGTACAAGTCCAGCCTACTGGATCAGACCACGGGTCCATGAAGTCCAACAACCAACCAGGGCATTGAGGCTGAATTCCTCCATTGATGCTGCCTTAAAGCACTAATATTTGGAGGTTTGCTGCTTTTGTATGCAGAGGTTCTGTCCAGTCACCATAGCTATACCTATGGCTCTTGAAGAG
The DNA here is from genome assembly GCF_021028975.2 of Sphaerodactylus townsendi. Classification (NCBI taxonomy): domain Eukaryota; kingdom Metazoa; phylum Chordata; class Lepidosauria; order Squamata; family Sphaerodactylidae; genus Sphaerodactylus; species Sphaerodactylus townsendi. Next base: position 144,604,658 of record NC_059426.1, read on the forward strand.
CCATGCCTACAACAAAGCATTCCACTGGAAAAAGAGAGGTATTTGGCCACAACTGAGCTTCAATCTTCTGGTGAGGCAAGAGATTGAAGGATCTGTCCTGGTAAAGCTATCTGTTCTTGTGGTTATCACTGCCTCCTCATTGAGTAGCACTTGCTTTGGCAGCACATATACTAAAACTGGAATGATACAGAGAAGATTACTCATTGAATTAAGGTTGTCTTTTAATGCCTACCTCACATGTTCAGGAGCCACATTAGCCTGAGCACCACTGTCCAATTTAATGTTCACAGAGGTCCCATTTATTTCTAGAGTCATAATAAGTGTAATCATATTGTGAGGTAGTATCCTTCTTTGCCCCTTGTGAACTGCTAGAGGTGAAAAAATTCTCATTATCCACGCTGTGCAGCTAGTGCCTACAATTGCATAGGGGTGGAAACTGATTAAAAGAGTTTGCATATTTTTCAGCATGGTATTGTTTGTGTTGTGTACTGCAGTGTAAGGCTTCAGTGTTTTCCCCGGTATTTGGGATGTTTAATTCAGCCTTTTTGCCACTTTCTGTGATTGGTGCCCTAGACTCTGAAACTCCTTCATTGCAAATCCCAATTCATTTTTTTTACAGTTGCTTCTGTATCTTCCAGATAACTTTTGCCTGAGCTTTTTGTCACCAAAGCCAGCACCAATCCTGTTTTTTGATCAAGAGTCGTTAATGCCCCACAATTGCAGTACTGACACAAAAACTTCATACCCAAAACAAAATCTTCAGCAGTTTCACACCCCCCCCCCCCCGGATTTTTTGAATAAAAAATGGATCTATCAAATAATGCATTTTAGAGGACTACAGTATACAATCAGCCTCCTCAGCCTCTTCAAAATGAAATGGTGAATGCATTTAATGCAGATTTGCAGTCTTTCATTCAATAACATCTTAGTACCATGCTGGGATTTGCACTGCCATGCAGAAAAGAGTCCTCCCAACTGTTACAGCCCAATCCATGAGGTGGACAGGGACAGCACTGGCATGCCACTTCCACAGAGGTTGCCTGTAGTACAGCAAGATGAAATAAAACACAAGCCTACCTTTTCCGGTGCAAGGACCCTATCCAGCCCAATGGGGGTGTTCCTGGGCCAAAAGGCCTGAGGAAATCGATTAAAGTCGGTTCTATCACCGGGAATGCCCCCATCTGTGCCAACATGAGCTTCAGTGCCAGAGGAGCACTGGTGCAGCAGCATTGGAGGTGCCTGGGTGATATGGAACCACATGGCTCTCTAGCGCCAGCATAAGTGACCCAGAGGAGCACTGGTGCAGCAGCATTGGAGGTGCCTGGGTGATGGAACCACATGGCTCTCTAGCGCCAGCATAAGTGACCCTGCAGTGGCATAAGTGCCACTTTTGCCATGTGGATTGGCAATGGTGCTGGTGCTGGTGTCATGCTGGCTCCACAGCCCTTTTGCCCACCCCTCCAACCCTTATTTATTTGTCATATTTAATATACCTCCTCATCCCCGAAGGTCATATTTAATATACTGCCCCCTTCCCCTCCAGTGGGTTTCACTGCTGATATTGTATTGGTTGCATATCTCTTGGGAAACTCTCACTCATTGGGTTTGCTTGTTTCTGTTGTCCAATGAGCTTTTAGCTAGTGGGAGTGCAGCTGCAACACATAGGCTGTGTTGCTCTATTTTTATGTCACCTCTCTGAACATCTTCCATTGTGGTGTATGGGAAAACAAGGGTGGCACACATATTTTTCAAGCTGAAAATAGACATTCCACATGTATAAGCTGCTTGTTGCTTTCTCGCAGATCCTGGCATGCTTCAGTTTGCCAGCTGCAGTGAACACCATGTAATATTCCCTGTGAGCAGATGGCTGCATGTGGAACAGGCATATGGGACATGGACTGGAAAGTTCTGTGAATTTTGGTGGAATGGAGGAATCATACTCATTTCTCATCCCAAGGCTTCTTGTTACAGACACATCAGGAACGGGTTTACATTCCTCCCTTTACCTTCAGTAATATTTTTATACTATTCGCCAGGAGTTAATTACTGCTGATATACTGGACTCAGGTGGCAGAACTATGCTATATTCTGTTGTCCATTTCAGAAATTTAACAAAGCAAGTAATGAAATAAGCAAGCCAAACCAAATCCAGCCTAATGTTTCCTAAACAGTTTACCACATTAATTCAGTCTATTCCCATACTAATGCTGGCCATTTGGGATTCTGAGCCAGTTCCCAAAATGTCTCTGTTAGGGTTTCCCAACATTCTGACTCATCTAAGCTGCTCAGGAGATCTCAGGGCTCCTTAAGCATCCAGACTTGGCATCTGAGGTGGAAACCCTCAAAGGTCTCTCTGAAAAGAAACGCTAGTTCCTACATGTTCTCAGGAAAGCTCAGTTCTTTTGGACTCTGAACCTGAGAACCCAGTATTAACGATCATTTGCTCTCTGCTTAGTTTCTAGAACAAAGACCACATGCTCTGAGGTCATGCAGTGGCATTACAGTGTAAGACTTTCAGCAGACTTTAAGTAGTGATTAACTCTTGCTAGGAGATACAAGAACTCACTTAAGCTGTGGACCTGTTGAATTAACATTGACTTTTGATTTGATTTCTCCCTGGTCCTGCAGAGCCTGAGTCTGACCTACTCACCTTGTGTTCAAGTCCTGGTGCCTCATTTTGTAATGTAACGTGTGGGCTCATAACCTTAACCAGACAGAACTGAAGGCATGGCAAATAGAAAAGGTCTGATACTTTTTGATTGATGACCTCACACCTTGTCTCACTTCTTTTGTCAGCAGTTGTCTTTATTACAGATTTGCCTGTCTGACACAGGTCTGATTTACAGATTCTTTTTTTTTTAAAAGAAACCTGTTCAATGACAGGATTGAAATGGATGCTACTTTAGTGAATAGAATGATACCTCATGCATCTAGTGTGCTGGGTGTAAGGTGGCAGGAAAGGGGGGGGGCTCTGATGAGCCTTTTCTGTACACAGAAATTCTGTTTACATTCACACACAAGATCACTGGACCAGATGGTTATGACCTTTAAAAATCCTAAGTAGTTCAGGTTCACTCCATCTGAACTGTCTGTACCAATATCAATTTACCCTAGTCTTAAGGTCTGTGGTTTTTTTTAAACTATGGTTGCTATGGAAACCTACATTGCCTGAAAATTCCAGCAGGAAGGATCTTTTTCGGATTCTGTTCCTGAGCTGTGGAACTCTCTTCCTCAGTAATTCCAGCTCTGTAAACCTATTAGTATACTGGCTTTTGTGGGTTTTCCAGTCTCTGTGGCTGTGATCTGGTAGTTTTAGGTCCTAATGTTTTGACTGCATCTATGGCTAGCATCTCTAGAGGCATGTCATGGTAAGATGTGTTTTTCTACATGACACACTGTGGAGTGTTTTGTATATTTGAGTATTTGTGGGTTTTTTTACCTATGAGGTAGGAGAGGTACATTTGTATGTATATGGGTGGAGTTCATTTGCATGTGTCCAGGTGGAGTTTATCTGCACCTGCAGGGGTGTGACTATCTCAGAATGTGTGGAACTCATCTCAGAAATGGGAGAGAGGGAAGGAGTTTGTAGTAGCTGGTGGATTGTTGAATGATGCTTGAAAACTCCACTGGTTTTGATTTTGACATTTGTTAGTACTGGTAACCAGGTTTTGTTGATTCCAGTATAATTTGGAAAGGCAGTTTCTTGTTTGTTTTGTTGCTGTGCTGATGTTTTGATATAATTAAAAAAAACCTCCAGTGCTGTTTTATCTTTTTACAAATTAATATATTTCGCTACATTTACTCTAAATAACCTCTTGAGTGTTTTTAAATAGAAATTTAGGGTATATGTTTAGTAAACAGATAATTAAATGGGAAATTGGTTACAGGAATTCCTCCTCACAGGTACCTCAAACTCATGTTCAAAGTGAACACTCTTATTTTGCATTCCACCTCATTCTTTTCTTTGCCACTTTCCACCATCCTTATCAACTCTGTTGGTGCTATCCTAAGCAGAACTGCACTTCTCTAAGTTCACTGACTTCACAGATTTAGAATGGTAGAACTGTTCTTAAGGTTGTGCACTGTTAATCTTCTTTACTGTGCCTTGATCTCTTGAGCTCTGCATCATTTTTGATGCTATGACCATCACATTAGTAATAACAGGAAGCTTCTTAACTATTGGTTCCCCTTTTCAGAGTCTATTGCAATCTTTTAAATCATTTTTTTAGGTTATGTCTTTTTTAATCTTTTTTTGCTACATCCTGTCCCTCCAATCCACACTTGTAGCTATACTATCTTCACTCGTCCCAAGATCTCATGCACTTTCTATCTGTACCTTTGTGGCCAGAATTCCATTTCTGAATGCCACCTTTTTCATCTATCAAATCCCGCTCCTAAAAATGCACTTTCCTCACATTCTGTTTTTGTTTTGGCCTTTCTGCTCTTCATTTAGCAAAACTGTAGTGCCTCGCAGTCTTGATGGAAAACTCTAGTCATTTTAACTCAGCCCTTCCAAATGAGTTCAGTGGCTTAAAATATAATAAAATCATGTTTGTACATCAAACACCTACAAAATAACCAATTGTGAATTTATTTTTAAAACTGCATGCAAACTTCTGCTTACACTGCAATCCTAAGCAGGGTTATAACTTTTGCAGTCTATTGAAGTCAATGTGCTTAGAAGGATCTAACTCTTAGAACTGCAGTTAGAATTCTTAAAAAAAATAATTCTAACTCAGCAAATGTTCAGAATCTTAACTGCATACAGTCACAGAAAACACTTTCAAATAGTTTCGTGTGTGTGTGTTTGTGTGTGATGTGCGGTCAAATCGCAGCTGACTTATGGAGATCTCAGCAAAGGATTTTCAAGGCAAATGAAAAGTATTGGTTTGCCAATGCCTTCCTCTGCAGAATCTTCCTCAGATTTCTCCCTTCCAAGCAGAGGCATATGGGTAGTAAATGGCACCTGGAGACAACTCCTTCTCTGGGTGCCCACATGGCCCTGCCCCCGTATCAGCTGGCTTTCAAAAGCTCCAGCTTACTTGCACGGAGGAGCCCTGCCCCCTGGTCTGCATCTTTTAGCAGGCCCAGTCCTGCCTTGGACTATCTTTTCCAGTTATGGTGATCATTTCAACAACATACCATGAGCCTTTACTAAATATGCAAATTATTTTATTTTGCATATTTAGCAAACGCTCATAGGTATGTTGTTGAAATGATCACCATAACTGGAAAAGAGAGTCCAAGGCGGGACTGGGGCTGCTAAGGCAGGGCTCCGGATGGGGCCATGCCCGACTTCCATGCAGAGCAGGGGTCAGGTAGGTGGGCCCCGCCCTGACCTCTGTGCAGGCAAGCTGGAGCTTTTGAAGGTCAGAGGCCGTGGGGCCTGTTCAGGCACAGGGTGTGGGGGGTCTAGGCCCACGTGCTTTAAAAAGCCGGCTTGCCTGCATGGAGGGGTGTGTGGGGCCCAATCTCCTGCCCTGCATGGAGGTCGGGGTGTGTAGCCCCACCCCTTCACCACCCCCTTTCAAAAGCATGGGCTTTGTAAGCAGAAGGGGGCGGAGCTTGGTGGCTGCAGCACACGCCATTTGGTCATGTGGGAGGGTGCCTGGCCAAGTATTGACTCTGCTTAACTTCTGAGATCTGTTGAGATTGGGTTACACCATGCCATATTCCCTCCCCTTGAAATGTTTTACATGCCATAAAATAGGTGAAAATGATGGGGAAATTCATTCAATAAGGTGGAATGGCAGCAGGGAACTCCCTCATGTAGGCAGTAACTGATCAAGCCTCTTACCAAGAACAGCGGTTGAGCTGAATGAAACTGGGACATGAGTTCTTATAGAAAGAAGCAGGCGTTCAGATATTTGGGTCTCAGACCTTGCAGGTTAACAAGCCATTCCAGGCCTAGTTCTGCACTTCATTTGAGGAAACATCAGCTGTGGCTAAACCATTTTTTCATCTAGACAGGCATGGTGCCACAGAACTCTATGGTATTGCATAGCTGCCTAGATGGCATGGTTTGCTGAAGATGCTTTCTGTGACTATACATGTGATAGAAAATCTCAACTTTTCTTGATACATTCTTACTCTTTTTTCCTTTACATTTTCTTCCTTGTCCCACTTGGCAAAAGAAAACTTCATTGTGGTGTTGATGTTTTGTGAATCCAGCAAACATTCTCACTTTGCAAAAACAATAAAAAAGCTCATTTAGACAGAAAATGCAGCCTAAAAGCTCTGCAGAGCCCCTGCTTCTTTCCCTTTCTTTGTCAATCCAAAGTGCATTAAATGAAACTCTGGTGCTTCTCAGAGCTGCCTCTGTTATTATTGGAACTGATGCACATTTACTCTAGCCAATCTATTTTTATTTGAACCACTTACTCTGTATGAAACCAAGCATAATAACTGGAGTCAATACAGATATATTTGTTTTTATTTAAACTCATAAGTGTGCTAAAAGCAACAAATGCTTTCCTCGCTGAAAACCAATACATATAGATAATAGAAAGAAAATGCATGTACTAGTCAAAACAATGGTGTCCGGTTACCCAAGGGGGCTCTTTAAAAAAAAAAACTTTGCACATTATTATAGACAACTTTAAGAAAACATGGAGACAGCCAAAAAGGGATGCTCAGTATGAAACAACAAGGATGAGAAGAAGCTGGAGCTGGTTCTATTTAGCAAAGCGACATTTACTGAAAGCACCCAATTATTAGAAGAATAGAGATTGCCAAGGGCCAGATAACCCTGCTGTGAATTTGGAGTTCCCCAGCAATTTATTGCAAGTAAGGAACAACTTTTGTTGATCGCTTTGCACCTCTTGTTGGAGGCAAAAAGGGTGCATTTCTTTCCTTCTCTGAGAGGTTAACAACAGGCCAAAGTTCAATTTAGTGCAACATTCTTGTTTCCTTTCAAACAGCAGTCAACCAGATTGGCCTTGCAGAGAATGGAGACTCTGGATTCAAGCCAGGGTATCCATTTTCATTTACTTTGGACACCATTACCTGTAGCTGACACTTCCCTAATGGAAAGAGCTCCCAACCCAGAGTACAATCCATATACAAATATATTACTCTGTCACTATTTTCTATTACACCCCTGACTGTACCACCCAATACTGACCAGGGCTGTGGTTCAGTAGTAGGGCACCTTCTTTGTATCCAGCAGGTCCCTAGTTAAATCCCCCAATATCTCCAGTTTAAAAAGAATCAAGTTGTAAATGATGTAAAAGACCTTTGCCTGAGACACTGGAGAGTTTTTGCCAATCTTGAGGTGACAATACGGAATGTAATGGTCAGTCGCCTAACTGAGACTAAGGCGGCTTCACTCCCATGTGCTTTTTTGACATCCATTTCCCTAATGCCTGTTATGACTGTCTCTGATGTGCTCAATTACTCAGATTCAGAGAAAAAGCTCAAGAAGCCAAGACCACCAGTTGTAGAGGAGCGACAGGATCAGGATGAGCCTAATATGGCAGAAATGCTGGTTGGCAGTACCCAAGGCTATCCAATCAGAGCCCATGAGTGAGCCTTCAACACCAGCCCATGAGATAGCCACCAGTCTTCCATGGAGCAGGTATCAAACTTGAGCCAACAGTTCTCCAGGGCCAGTTCCCATTTTGCAAGAATGGTAACAGCAGAAGGCCCTAGTCAAGGCAATCCAAGTGGTGAAGTCCCAGACTAGAGGTGCACAACCATATTCCAAAGCCATGTACTGGAAGCAATGCCTCTGTGCAGAATCCAGGCCAAAGGACAGCCCAGCTGCAGGAACTTCAGTTCTGCCAGCAGTGCAGATATGAGCCTCATTACCTGCTAGCCTGTTTCTGTTGAGGTTGGGAAGATTTGCTTATGTGCAAACCCTATGCTCCAGTTCCAGGCTGCTAGTACTGTCTATGGCTTGTCACCTAGTTCCTGAGGAGACTTGCCTGGGCCTGCTTGCAAAGCACAGAACAATATCTGGAGTCTTCTTTCAAAGTATCTTTGTGTTACACCTTCAGCTTCTTCCCTCTAATTCTTCTCCTCTGAAACCTCTGGCTTAATTGCTTAGATCTTCAAATGAAACTAAGTGTAAGTAGATGTATCTGCATTTGGTTATCAAGCCCCAGGCAACTGATGATGGTACCACTGCCATGCTGCCCCCCCAGGCTTTCTGGTGGTGTCAGGAGGCAGAAAACACACACACACACACACACACTGCCCGCAAGCCCTCCATAGATCTGGATTCAGGTGGTGTGAGTCTTGGGCTGCTGTGTAACTGGCTGCAAAGCTGACTAACATTGACTCACCCCCAGGAACTCTTCCATAATGCCCCTGCTGTGCTGATGAGGCCAGCAGCAGAGCTGATGTGGCACCCAACACCATGTCCACACATCCTACAGGGTTGTGGGATCTTCCTGCCAGCATCTTTGCCTCCATGCCAGGGTCAGTGTGCCAGGGAGGTCAAATCCACCAGCGTGGGCCTGCTCTGCCACTTTAAGATGATTTGCCTCCTTTCAGATTGGTCTGTTGATCTCTTCTTTTCCTTGCTTTATATCTACCTCACTTTATTGTATCCCTCATACCAATAGGTAGATTGGATGATTTTCAGGTATGGCCCTGGTTGTTGGCAAACATTCTTCTATAAAGACTATGGTTTGGATCTCTCATAAAATTTCCACTGAAGAAAGGGACTTTCTCACTTTGCACACTTGCTGCAATGTCAGGTCCCCCTGACATGTTGCTCTTTGGGGACAGGATATCCCCAGGAACATCGTGAGGGTGATGGAGGTATACAGTAGGAGGAAGGAATCAGGAAAAAACCCTTCTTTTCTCCCACAGGATCTGACCCTACATACTTTTCTGTATTGTGGCACTGTTGTGTCTTAAATAGATTTGTGGGGTTATGTTTGTTTAGGTTGCTTGCATTGGTTTCCAGTCCTGTAATCTTAGTCCAGCTACATGATTTATTGGAGTGTTACCTAAAATGGTGGGAGTTTGTCCCTTTTAAGGCGCGGGAATTAGTGATAGCAGACTCTTTGGCTTAGCATAAGGTCAAGCAAGTTCAAGATCTTTATTGCCTATATATACCAAGGTCAGCTTTTACAAGAAAATCCACAGAAGAGCAAATAAAGTTTAACAATTTTATTAAGGGATGATAGGGGTACAAAACACATAATAATCAAAGCAGCAGAACATACACACAGTCCCATTGAGTGGATAGGTTTGGAATAGATGAAGGGAAGTAAGCATTATAGTGATCTGATTTTGGAGCAGAATGATCTGATCAACAGAGCTGAGCAACCTACTCTTAGCTCCGGTAGAAGAAAGAACAGTGTGTTGTGGGACAGTATCAACAGAGAGGTATCCAGAGATACTGAACACTGGCTACTGGGAGAGGGGGCTTCTTATAGGAAAAAAAGGCCCCTCGCGGTTATGCAGAGTGACCCTCAATCTCACAGGAAAAAGGAGAATCTTGCTTTTCTTGGGAAAGGCAGATATCAACTTCAAGTGTTGAGTCGTTAATCTAATGGTTGAGATTAGCTTGATGTGCCAAGTTTAGGAATGCCTGAAGTTGAGAGGAAACTGATGAAATTACAGTTTCTATAACAATGACAATGCAAATAAAGTGATCTTTGAGGAGCGATTAGTCAGAGGAAGAGGTTTTTCGGTTAATACAATACTGACAGGAACACTTGGGGCAAATACATTAACAAGTCCTTGGTCTTCATGGGGTGGACAGTTCAGGGCTAGAGATGGGAAGTGACAGCTTCTAAGGCAGAGGCATTTTGTTCCCGTAATCCCTTTAAGAAGGGGGTGTGACAATTGTTTTGCGTGACAAAACCAGGCAAGGGCAAGTCCAGACAAGATTTTACAATGCCCTTGTGGTTACACTAGTCAGTGCAGAGAATGGGCTCCCTATTTTGGCAAGGCACTGCTAGGCACCCCAACGGTTGGCAGGATGGGTAGAGATACTGTTTACTCAAAAACAGGGTTTCCCCAGCCCACCATAAGTGGTCTGGCAACAGGAGGTCCTTGCTGTCTGATTGAACTGCTCTTTACATTTTTAAATAATGAAATTTGTTTTCTTCTGGCCTGGAGAAGGTGGCACAGGTCTTCCTTGTGATGGAAGTGTAGGCTGGTATCCCTCACAGTTTAATATTCTTGCCCCATTAAAAATATTGAGAAGAAATGCTCCTGACACCAGATGACAGCCCTCACTGTAGTGATTTTAACATCTCAAAACCAAAATGCAGATTAAAACAGGCTTCACTGCTGTTTCTAGAATGTCATCTACTGACACTTTATCAGAATCCTGTAAGCATGAACGGTACAAGATGCTGCTGAGCAGATATGATCCTGAATTCTCATCCCACTGAATCCTCCCCTCTCTGACAGATTTTTTGGTTCCAGTTTCCCTTCCTGGACAGACAGTACCCCAGTGTTATCATCCAGGTTGAATGTCCATAATTTGCAAAGACCCCTGTACACAGGTCATTTATTCTTACAGAAACTTTCTGTTTTTGTTATTGGTGAGAATAATTTGGCCAACTAGATTATATGCTCAGCAAGCAATGGTGCAGATAAAAACGCTGGACATTTTTTCCCCCAGACTACTATCCTATGCATGATCACATCATCGTGCCTTTTAGCTTTTGGAAAGGTCACAGCTTGTTAGCTGCCATGTTAGTGCAGATCCTGTTGCATGCAATTTCTCATTAATTTAAAGGTGCAGAACCGGGTTTTTTTTGGTTTTTAGTTTGAGGCAGATGCACAATGCTCTCTTTTTTTAAAAAAATTCTTCTGTGGGGCTGGTAGAGTTTCTAGAAAGTCTCCAATGGCCAAACCTTATGTGATATGCTGAGAGATCTGTCCTCAGATCTCGAGATGTGGATTTGAACTGCAAAAAGCTACTGGAAATAGCATCCTTATGGTTCAGGCCTGTGGCAGTAGAGTAGAAAGGATTAACTGTTCCCCTCATGAAATTTACCATGGCTCCACTGGGCAACTGTATGCTCTCGTGGGGGAAAGAACCTATATATGTGTCAGGTCTTTCCCCTCCTAGCACTTGGGGCAGTGATGTGGCTGGAAGCATTTATTATTTATTTATTAACTGAAATATTTGTGACTTTAAAACCGTCAAATGGCCTCTCTGTCTTTGTACAGATACAGTGTGAAACACAGCACAAACATACGAAAACATTATGAATTCAGAGGCAGAAAGGACAGGAAAGCAGATCAGATAGCATTTTCACCACATACGCTCAACTGGTCAAACTATATTTTAGTTCAGTTCAATTGCCTTCAGTGGCCTCTTATAACAAAAGGGCCTTACAGCACTCCTGGAACTGTGCCCAAGTGGCAATCCTCCTCACCTGATGTGGGAGACATTTGTAAAGAATGCTCAAGCTGTGGTAAATCTAATGGCTTCAGGGATGGAACTCTCAAGGGAAAACTCTAGGAAGATCCAAACCGACGCATGCAGTTATTTTGGAAGAAAGTGTCCTTTGGGGATATGGACAAAAGCCATGTAGGGCTTTATAGAAAAGAACCAGCATCTTGAATTTGTCCTAGAAGCAAATCGGCAGTCATCACTGATCATACAGAGTTGGGAGAATACGATCATATGTATATGTTGTAGTTACTAAATGAGCACCTTTTTTATTTTGGTTAAAACTGCAGGGTGCCTTCATGAGCTGGTCACATACAGTGCATTACAGTATTCCAGACTTGAAGTTACAGAGACATACATCTGTGTGACCAGCTTGGAGTCCGGTTATGGAGCTGCAACAGACCCCCTCGCCTTCTTAGGCAGGAAAACCACTTTCTGACCAGGCTTATCAAATTTTCCACCTTTTTTCAGGGACTGAACTGCTTCAGATGATAAGTGTGAGATAAAATACATTACTCGGCCCTGTAACTCCCCAAGGTGAAAGGTGCTGTTTTACTTACTGGCAAACCCCTTTTCAAGGCACAAATAAAATTGAGGCAGGTTCAAACAAAACAGAATTAAAGTTTATTATCAGAGGAGATGGGAGTAGGAAAAACTTGGATGACAGGAAAAATAGATAGGAGAACTGTATACACAGTTTTGGCATAGAAATCAATCCTTAGTTGTAGGAACAGGCACTGGCACAGGTTTATTAGGCTTATTCCATTTCAGTTTCCAGTTAGCTTAGAGGTTATTTCAGTTGGTATAGTTTCTTAAGGTGGTGCTGGCTTAAGGATTATACACATGCTGGCACTTAGTCAACATACCCTAACAAACAGCCTTCCCTCAGTTAGAAACCCCAAATAAATATAACTCTCTCTGGAGGTAAAACAAAGCAAAAACCCCTTACACTAGACAAAACCTTTCTCCCAGGAATTCTTCTCTTTGTGGAAGAGCAATTCCTCTTTATATATATGGCCCCTGTATTAAGAGTCTGCTCTTCCACTACAGCTTGGCTCCTCAATAAACAGCAGTGACATAGCATCCAGGGGATGGGGTGTGTGTCTTGCACTGGCGGCAAGCTGTTGTGGGGGCGTGGTGTGGGCGTGGCATGGGCATTCCCCCACACCACCCCATTTGAAGGAAACATACAAAAACAGTCTTCTAAACTGATCTGATCCAGATTAGGTTTCCCTCCACTTGTCTGGAAAACTCATTCATAGATGTCCCAGAATCAAATCTGATTTGGCCCTAAGAAACACTGTAGCATAATCTGAGGTTATTTTTTTGAAAACTTCAAAGGTGGCAGCTCATATGGAGTTTGCTGTCCCAGCAATCCTTTCACCCCAAACTGAGTTCCAATTCCACTGTAAATGACAACAGTTTGATTGCCAGCGATTTCCTTCTGTTGGCTGAGAGCTAGGTTTGGTTTGATGTATTCATTTTTTCCTCAGTATTCAGAATGTGTGTATTTATTGACATATCCCAGACTCTCAGCAGTAGAAATTCCTCAGGCATCCTCCAATTTCTAATTAGAAACGAATGGTTTTGTGTTTAAAACAACAAAGAAAAACAGCAACAAACAGGTAGCCAGAAGAACACTGTCAGCAACTCAAAAATATCAATAAACAGGCCGTTCAAATAACTCAAAGGGAAGGTTGGCTTATATGAAGCTACCTTACACTGAGACAGACTCTATCACGCTTAGTACTGTCCACTCGGGCCATCAGCAGCTGTCTAGGGTCTCAGTTCAAGATCTTTCCTCTCACCTGCTTTCTGATCCTTTTAACTAGGGACTGAACCTGGGATCTTTTGCCTGCCAAGCAGTCATTCTACCACTAAGCCACAGCCACTCCCAGATTATTTGTATCTAAGGCTGATTCTGCACAGCAGCACGTGTTCATGGAACCCGTTTCAGTTGCCTGTGCTGCCATTTGCATGGTGGCTACAGGAGCCATCCAGGATTGCTGGGATTACGGTGGCAGGAGGCAATACTTTTCGCACAGGAAACACAGTGTTTCCGTGTGAACCACACAACCGAGAATCCACTTCCCCCAAGAATCCTCTCACCCAAGAAGCCATTTACCTACCTGCATAGCATGGTGACTGCCTATTAGAGAATCCACTCAAATGGCAGCCACTTGGGAAAACCACATAATGGTGGATGGAAGGGGGTGGGCAGGGGTAGGGAACCTGCGGCTCTCCAGATGTTCAGGAACTACAATTCCCATCAGCCCCTACCAGCATGGCCAATTGGCCATGCTGACAGAGGCTGATGGGAATTGTAGTTCCTGAACATCTGGAGAGCCGCAGGTTCCCAACCCCCGGGGGTGGGAATTGAACACATCCTGCTTGCTGTAGGAGGGAGCTGAATCCTTTCCTGATCCCATTCCCCTTACCAAAAGAAGAAAGTGATTTTTAGCCATTTTCCTCCAGGGTAGAATTTCATTGAGAGATGTAACCCTTGATAAGCACAAAATAGCTAAGTACAAAAGTGAGGATGGTCTAAAATGTGGATTCAATTCATCCCTCCTGCCCGGTCATGCTGCACTTTATTCATCCCTCCTGCCCGGTCATGCTGCACTTTTCGCACAGGAAACACAGTGTGAACCACACAACCGAACCAAAACAAACAAGCAGGAAACGTTTGAAATCTGGGTTAAAGGGAAAAAGTTGCTAATTTAGCAACTTTAATTTAACCCGAGTTCTGGCAAATAGAATGGGCTAGAAGCATTTGGGGGGCTTTTTAAAAGGGCCTCAACCTGTTCTATTTGGCCCATGCAGAATCAGCCTATGTTTGCATTCCTTCTGCTTATGTTATGTTTCAGGGGTTCTTGGGGAGGAGTGTGGATGGCTGACTTGGAACAGAAGCCCTGGGTGTCTACATCTCTAAAGTAAAACAGTGGGTCACTAAATGCACAAATAGATGTGAAAGTGCCTAATAAATTGGCGATGGGGGCGGGGAGCAATATAAAGTGCAGCATGACCGGGCAGGAGGGATGAATTGAATCCACATTTTAGACCATCCTCACTTTTGTACTTAGCTATTTTGTGCTTATCAAGGGTTACATCTCTCAATGAAATTCTACCCTGGAGGAAAATGGCTAAAAATCACTTTCTTCTTTTGGTAAGGGGAATGGGATCAGGAAAGGATTCAGCTCCCTCCTGCTGGTGCTGCATTTCTTTTCTGTATTCTACCCTGCCTCTATATGGTGATTTGGCAGCAGGCTCCATTGTAAACATGGATCTGTCGTTATCCACATCTATTTTTGCCCCTAAGCAAGCATGTGGGGGTTGAACATGTGTGCTCTTCTCTTAGCTCTGCAAAAGTCTAATTTACAAACCACCTTCCTCCAGCAGAAGGCCAGTTCAGAAAGGCAGCTTGACTTTCCTAATGGCTCTCACAGCAGCTCCTCAGAGGAATCCCTCTTGTGAGGCTTGTGAAGGCCTGAACCAGAGTTCCAGCTGTGGGTCAAGATACTACCCTGTGAAGTTAGATAGCTTAAATGGTTCAGCTACTGTGAATTGCAGCCTCTCATCTCAGCAGCTCTCTGACCTTAGTGGCTCTTATTGTTGCTAATGCCCTTGAAGGCTTCTCATTGCACTTGCTCCTCAGCTGAAAGATTCTAGCATTCACTGTGATCTCCTGCCCTAAACCTCCTCTTCATCCCTCTCCAGCTAAGCTTTTGATCATGTGCAAGGGAATGTCTCCTATGTTGAGGAACTTTTTTGTGAGAAATCGTATTTGAGCAGTTAACTTGCAAGGAGAGGAAATGAATCACGAGAGTGGATCCTGCCTTTCCGCTCAGCAAAACTTGAAAACTAAGGAGACTTTGTCCAACTTCAGTGATGCTCCTCTGATGGAAGAATAGTTTAAGCTGGAGGAAAGCTTCAAACAGCTGATTAAAATGGCTGGACTCAGAACCATTCTGGGTCTCAGGACAATTCTGAACGGGGGAGTAGTACTTTCTCAGGTTCCCCGAATATTATTATAATTAGTATAAATTGATCTTCTGGTGGACCACCTAAAAAAAATGCAGGCAATGTAAGCTCAAGTGTCAAACGAGTCGAAGTTCTTCCATGTCCAAATGATAATATCTAGGATCTCTTTGGTGGGCTTTCACCTATTGATGGTATCAAGCATTGCCCTGTCACTCTGTTACAAAAGAATGGGTCATCCAAGCCCAGCCCATACTGTCAGGTGCTCTGACTGAACCTTCGACTAGTCTCCAGGGAGATGGACTGTGGCTTAGTGGTAGAGCATATGCTTAGCATGCAGAAGATCCCAAGTTCAATGCCCACCATCTCTAGTTTAAAGGGATCAGTAGTAGACCTGAGACTAAGGAGAGCTGCTGCCAGTCTGAGTAAACAGTACTGACCTTGATGGACCAGTGGTCTGATTCAGTTTAATGCAGCTTCATGTGTCCACATATCCTGTGTCCAGAGTTTATTCTATCACTGTTAAACAGCTTTCATGAATTCCTCTTGTTGTATCCTAGTTATTTAGAGAGGATGCATTAGGGCCATGGTGGCGAACCTATGGCACTCCAGATGTTCATGGACTACAATTCCCATCGAGTCTCCCCGCCAGCATGCCGGGCTACTCTGGCCATGCTGGCAGAGATGATGGAATTCAGTCCATGAATTTTATCTGGAGGTACCATAGGATTCTAACACCACCACTGCATTAGGGCATAATCAAGAGGGTTGCTTTCTGATCATTAATATGATGCAGGATGCTAGCCATGTATATGTAATTCAAGATTGCACCCTCAGTCCCTGGAAGCACTCACATAATTCTTATCACAAGGCGGAATGTTGCATTCTGCAATGGACTGTAGCTATTTAAGACAGTGATGTATTTATTTATCTGTGCACCTGTGTTTTCCTTTGCTTTAAGGGTAGATTCCCATCAGGGTTTATTTTATTTATGGACACATTTTCCTCTCATCAGCACTGAACTCGCATTCATCCCTGCGATTCCCTGTGTTTTGTGAATCCTCTGAGAATATGACTTTTCTCCTCTTCACAGAGAAAGCAATGGCATTTCTCTTATGTAAAGGTTTCCTCAGGTTTTCTCACTCCTCCTCATCTTCCCCGCATCCACACCACAGCAGCTTCTCCCATCCCACCTCCCTCCTACTCTTTCTCCATTTTGGAATGAGTTGGTAGTTTTTTGGGAGGGTTCCTAATGAGATTCCTTTTTTCCTAAAAAAGTCATGCAGCTGTCTATCAGTGGTGCAATGAACCCAATGAAATTGACTGATTCTTAAAGACTACGAAAGGCAATAAGAGATGGTCAGGAAAAGTGACTGGCAATAACTAGCCTCCCAATGCCATGCTGGAGGCTTCGGCTGGGTCCTACTTTCCACTGGCATCAGGAGGTAGAATGTGTGCCAGTTTTAGTGGGAGAAGGGGGAATAGATTGGGTCCAGTCCTTGGAGCTTTCAAGGATTTGGGCAAAGACAGGATAGCAAAGGGCACAGAATAGCACCCTACCGAGTATTTTGGAAGGACCTGAAGGAGTTCTTTTATACACTTTTGTCCAGAGAAATTGACAAGGCTTGCTGCCACTGCCGCCGCCGCCGCCGCCACCGCCAACACCAACACACACACCACCCCCCTCTCACAATCACACAACTTCTCAGGGTGCCTGCAGGGTAGTATGAACATGTGCACTAGCAGGATACAAGACCTGATGAGATGGAGCTAGCAACAATAAAACAGAAAGCTCCAGTTTTTTACTCCTGCAATAAGTGAACTACCCATAAACCAGACACCCTCCCTCCCCCCCCCCCAAAAGCATTTGCAAATCAACTGTAAGTTGGGTAAGTGGTGCATGGTAAGTGGTGCATGCATAAATAGCCATAGTGACTTGTCCAAGGTGAATTTAACTTCTCAGTGAGGATCTGGACCCAAGTCTACCCACTCCAAAACTGGCACTTTGAACGTCATCTTATGCAGAGTTACTCCAGTCAAAGCACATATACTTCAATGGACTAAGACTGGAGTAGGTTTGCACAGGATTGCATTGTTAGTCTACTATTCCGTACTGACTCTCCAGCAAGAACTGGCTTTGAGGATAGCTTTGCTGCATCAGATTAAGGCTTATCTAGTCCAGCATTGTTTCTCCACCTGTGACCAAGCAGATGCATCTGAATGCTCCTATGAAAGCATGAAAAAAAGCAGGTGTTCATCTGTTTTTTTCCTCTCCAGACACTGGTTGTTTAGTGGCATACTACCTTGGTACATTTTGATTACATTTAACTATCATGGGTAACTACTATAGATAGATATGCTCCATGAATTTGGCTAAAGTCATGTAAGCCAGTGGCCATCCCCACACATCATATGGTCATGAATTCTTTATACTAATTGTAGAGTACCTTGGATCCATACTTGGATTGTACCTGCAACCCTGTTTGCCCATTGCAGAGGGGATTCTCCACAGTGGATTGCATTCCTCTTGTGCACCCTTCATGTCAGCTCCTCAAAAGACATTGGTCTTTCATGAGTGGAAGGACCTAATGCCTGAGGAACATGTATTCTGCAGTGGAAGACCACCTGTGAAACTTAGGAAAAGAAATGTGAGCAGAAAGAAAGAACACACCCTCCAAACATTGCCTGCACAAGTGCTTCCTTTTGTCAGACCTGAACCTGCTGATAATTCTTCATTGAGTGACCCTTTGCTGTGTGTGAGAGAGGAAACACTTCCCTCTTTCCACTCTGCTCTCTCCATACTTTTCATAATTTTATAAGCCTTCAAACCATCTCATAATTTTTGCTTCCCAATCCTTCCTCCCTCCCTCCCTCCCTCCCTCCCTCCCTCCCTCCCTCCCTCCCTCCATTTATTTATTTTATTTATTTGTTCCATTTATACACCACCCTACACCCAAGTCCCAGGGCGGCTTACATAATGGGGTTAAAAGCCCCATCAAAACATGTTGCTTATGCTCTTATTAAACTGCCTAGAGATCAGATCTGAGCCTTCAAACAAACCTTTTAGATCACCTTTCTGCCGAGCTCATTATAGCAGGTAAGATTTTGGGCTACAAAAGCATGAATGAAGACTGCTGGGGCTCAACCTGATAGCACAGCCATGACCAATTCTTGGCTCAAATGTGAGTGTCAGTGGAGACATTAATTGTTATAACACTTGGTCACTCCTCCCATCTCTGTTCTTTTTTCCTAAGGGGAAAATAATATTAGCTGCCATGATGCTGAAAATCCTCCACAGAAACAATGTCCAGAGAGAAAAGTTTGTATCACTAGCACTGAAAAGCAAAGCTTTCTTTTTCTGTGCAACCTGTAACTTCAGTCTCAACTGTTGGTCTAATCCACGGACCTCCATTTTTTGCATCTTTGTGGAGGCTTTTTATGCAAGGGCAGGTTTATCTGTAATGATGAGAGGACACAAATAAGATAAAAAGGGAGAGATAAGTGATGAGACAGGATTTCAATCCTGACCTACGTTTAAAGCGAGTGACTGTCAATGCTAATAACATAGAACTAACAGGGCAGTGTGGCTGACACATAGTGGGCCAGGGAATGCATAGAATCATTTGAAAATTCAATCAGAGACGGTAGTCAAAAATGCAGCCAGTATGTCTGGGATCTGAGTTTAAAACATTTGCTTGACGTATTCCCTGCCACAAGGGGAGGGAGGGAGGGAGGGAGGGAGAGAGAGAGACTGAGAGAGAGAGGGAGAATATTGGCATGGCATGCAGGTGATTTGCTATGCAGAAAAAAGTGGTTTCAGCTCTGCAACAGAAGCAAAAAGTAGAAATGTATAGGGGGCTCTGCACT
This sequence comes from Sphaerodactylus townsendi, assembly GCF_021028975.2. Taxonomy (NCBI): domain Eukaryota; kingdom Metazoa; phylum Chordata; class Lepidosauria; order Squamata; family Sphaerodactylidae; genus Sphaerodactylus; species Sphaerodactylus townsendi. The sequence continues at coordinate 144,623,871 of NC_059426.1, forward strand.
TGGTTGTGCCTTGTACTTATGAAGAAAACTGGCCTCATCAGCAAAATGTCCAACTAGAGGTTAATTCTGAAAAAAAAAAGGGTGCTTGAGTTTAAGCAAACTTGAGAGTCTTTCAGTCTAAATCTTCCCCCTAGCTCCCAAAAGTATGGCGGGTTAGCTGTGATTCACTACTGGTCAGCAAAATGTACTTTGCACATACCCCAACGCACCCTTTTAACTATTACATTGCACATCCCAGCTCTGGCAGCCGTATCAGGCATGATCTTTTCCTTCTCAGAGATTATTTTGGTGCAGGAAAAATGGCTCATACCATCATCAAAGTGTTCAGTGCTAGATAAATTAGAAATCAGATTATACTTATTAAATTTAAATTTCGCTACTCTGAGTTGTTTATTACACCAGTCCTTTCAGAAATACTGAAAGCTACCCTTTATCGTTTACTTGGGACCATTTACGTAGGCATACATTTGTTTCCGTGGGAAGGACAGTGAGGCAACAAAGGTGGATTCCACACAGCACAGATACGTCTTTAGGATGTTATAAAAAGCATTTTGGGGAAGAACTTCACCCAGCTCTCTTCTCCAAAATTAGTTCAGCCCGTTATATTCATCTCAACCTGGGCTTTTCAAAAATTGCTAAACTAGTGATCTTTCCCCATTCCCCACCAGCGTTGAAGGTGATGTCTGCCTACTGAGCGAACCACCAGCAGGCAGGAAACACTTTATTTCTCCCACCCAAACCTCCTACTTTCTTATTTCATAGTTAGCACTTAATTATTTTAGGAAGTTGCTAGCAGATTCCATGGAGGATTTCTCAGAGAGTTTTTTTTCTTTTCTTGTGAATTATCCATGCGCAATTTCACTATTAAAAAGTTGATGAATAAAGTTTGATCGTGTTGCCATAGCTTTGAAGACATCCTCCTCAAAACAACAACAACAAAAAATGACATGTGCATAGAATTGCAAAGCAAACTTCATTCATCTACTTTTTACAGCAAAATCGTGCATGAATGAGCTGCAAGCACAGAAAACCTCCATGGGGAATCTTCATGGAGAATCTGCTGTAGCACACAAAATGGTGGGCACAACTGTGAAACTGACAAGAGTTCTGTGCAGCAGGCAGGATAAAAGGTCCGTTTGGGCTGGCAACCCTTGTGTTCTCCCGCGCGGTGGGAACACAAAATGCCAAAATGGACCATCTTATAACGTTTTAAAGATGTTATAGTTATATTGTGTGGAACCCACCAAGGAAAGTCAGATGGGGGGTTTGGTCACAAATAGGTTACAAGATTCACAGTACAATCCAGGAATAATGCCCTTCTAAATCCATCAAATTCAATGGGCTTCGAAAGGGTTAACCCTGATTAGAGCTGGCACAACTAGTAAATACTAGTTTTGTTTCATGGGAACCAACCTTTCTTTCCTCCCCATTTTTTTCTGGAAAAAATGGAAATTTGGGGGAACAACTGAAATACATACATACTGCAATAATACTTTCTTATCAAATCTAAAGTTCTATTACTGAATGGGCAACATAAAATGCATCATTCATATCTTAGTCAGCATATAATATTGTACTATTTGCTAAATTTATATAATTTAAATGTGCAAGTATCTTCATTTTCTATATGAAAAATTGGAAGCTTGCCTAGTGCTTGAGAAAGAATTACAAGCTGCTGTACCCTATGCTACCATAGCAAATGTTTTAATTTTTGCCATTCGAGAGTTAGAAAACAAAAATAGAAGGTTGAAAACAGATTTGGTAGTAAAGAAAAGCTAGTTTATTATGTGGAGAGACACTCTTTCATGGAGTCACGATAGCTGGGACTGCCAACTTCTTTGGATATTAAGCTAAACTTTGTAATGCTGAACACTCTACTAATGTATTATTGCGTACATTATAGCATACTGATGGTTGCCAAAATTCTTTGTTTATGCAAAAAAAAAAATCTTGAAAATACTGTGTACATCTACAGGTTTTTAAGTGCCTGCAAAAATTTCCCAATTTTTCCATTTTAAAAATTGTAGAAGTCCGAGGACTATGTCATACTATATATTTTAGGAATGAAAAAATGTGCCTTATGAAGCATTTTGTGTATTCTTAAAAGAGAAAATGTTTATAGGAGTCTCTTTTTACTGCCACCCCTCCCCCCACAACTTTTCCTTTTTTTGTGTGTGGAAATACTGAAAAAAGTCCTTGGGGAAAAAGAACAGACCCCCAATTTTTCCATTTTCCCCTGGACCCTCTCCATGAAACCTCAAGGCAAGGTATCATCTTGGGCTTCCTTAGATCTAAAGGAAAGTAGCCACGATGTTCACCAACTCATCCCTTGTCATACTTGATAGCCTGGGCCTAGTTTCCTTTTCATATTTTCCAATCTAGTTAGCACTACCAACTATACTTTGGCCTTAGCCATTAATCTTGGCTCCCCACTCAGACTCTCTCATCATTTTAATGCACCTTCACCAGTAAAAGAGATAAGCATCCGATTGCTTTGTCTGCCGCCTTTTACCTTATACGCTTGAACACTGCCCTGGCGGATCCAGCAGCTGCAGTCACACAAACACATGAAGATGCCTTCTTATGCTATTAATGATAGGACTTTTTGAAGTCATTATTCATAGGGTTGCCATTAGGAATGTTCCACCTGACTCCGTCGGACATGGCTACCCTCGCAGCTCTGAATGCAGTCTCGAGGCATTTGTGGGAAAACCAGGCAAAACCCTCCGCTATGGATAAGGAGGATATTTCACCTCGCCAAGGAGGAGAACTGCGAGGAAAAGCGCTGGAGAGTTCCTCCGTAAAGTGAATAACCAGTCGGGACTCACCTGCTAGTGTAAACAACGCGAGAAACTCCACTGCAGCTTTGCTGAAAAGAGGGGCCAAGCACCCGCAGCAGTACCGGAAAAAAATAAGCAAAGACGGATGAAACAACGCGACTCTACATAATTAAATAATGCCAAGAAGACCTAAATCTAAAAAATAATCAACTGGTAACCAGGTGAGAAAATTCAAAGATAGAAAACCTGTGGAAGACGGGGAAAGAGGACTCAGGCGCATTACATCTGATGACGAGGGAAAGGGCGGCGCTACAAGCTCGTCCTGGGCCTGGGACCTTGGAGGAGAACGCTGAGAAGCCGGAGAAATATAATGGCTGCCCTGTGCCAGGATGATCTGAATAATAAGGGTGAGCAGTGATAAATCTTAAATCATCTTTAAAAAAAAAAAAAAGAGAGAGTGAGAACAGAAGCACGCTTTTAGAAGAGGCAAATATCGAATTGGGAGGCCTTTAAGCCTTGTGCAATTTAACTATAGTGGAAAAGAATAACAGATTAATTTGACATTAAGGGAAACGTGAAATCAAAATAATAATACTACAAAGGAGCTCTGGGACTGCCGGTCTCCAGCAAACGGAAGGGAGTAATTTTGCAGTAATAAATAATACTGACAGAATAATATCCTCAACGAGGGAAATGTCTTCAGGAACAAAAAACAAGGCAAGCAATAACTAAATCAATTAAAAGGTTTTAAAACGGGCTGGGAGACCCCAAAACCCGGAGAGAGAATGGTAGATCTCACGCGGCGATAGAGAAACTATTAGAAGTATCTCTGTGCATGCTAAAAGGATACCTGTTTCATCTTTCAACAAGAGACGAAGAAAGGCTAACTAGTATGGAGGAGGAAATAAAAGATTTTAAAAAAAAAGAATCATGCTATATAAAAGCTTGAAGAGATACCAATTTCTTTCAAAGAAGAGCTGAAAGAGAAAGAACTAAGGCTAGTGGAGGTAGAAGACGAGTAGAGAATATTAGAGACTACAAATCAACCTATGCAAGATTTTATTACCTTAGCCATTCCTAGGAATACAACTTTCAGAAGAAAGAATGTTAAGAATTAGAGGGGTCCTAGAAGTGAAGGATGAGAATACACTGAGCAGAATAATAATCACTGCTTGTGGAAATTTGGGACTCAAAAGGAAGAAATCCCAAGAGAAGGGACTCAGATTTATAGAGTCAACACTTGTGATCTGCAAGAAATAGAAGTACTCCCTTGTGATATAGTACTAAGTGTGGTAAGAAAAGAACTGAAAAAAGATCAACTACTACGGGCAGTTCCTCAGTGAATCCCAAACTGGCTGATGCAAGAATCCTCATCATAATGAAGGAACTTCCCAGTTTCTATTCAGCAGAGAAGGAAGGACTATAAAAAATTGACTACTTTCTCTAAAGACTCTAACATAACCTATAGGTGGATTTCATCGAGGGAGTATCGCTTTTATGGAACGGAAAAGACTGAATTTGACTCACGGGTCCCCTAAGCCCAAGAATTCTTGGCAGAAACACTCCAGATTAGTTACACCAGCTTCTTATCAAGAAAAAGTAAGACAAGAGGGAAGGAGGGAGGGGGCATTCTATAAATGGTAAATTTAATGTAATCATTGTATGTAAATGGTTTTAAAACCACCCTGTGAAAAGAAAAAAACGATTTTGCTTTACTTAGTTAAGGAAATTCCACAAATCAGATGTTTGCAAGAAACACACATCAAAATCTGAGAAGAATCATTCATAGAAAATAAAATTAGGAAATTATTCCATACAGGCTACGGAAAAAAAAAAGGGGCAAATATACATAAAAGATAGCTTACAACCAAAGGAGATATTCAAGGATAAAAGGGAGATTTTGGGAGTCCAATTAAAATAGAAGCAATATACCAATAACCCTGGTGGGAGTATATGGCCCAAATAATAAAAGTAGATTTTACTAGAAACTAAAGGATAAATTCATTAAAAAATACCAATACAGGAATTTTCAACTCTTTTAGGGGACTTTAATGGAGTCATTGACCCCAAAGTAGACAAAAAAACTAAACACAAAACAGGGAAAGATTGCAAGAAACACACATCAAAATTGGAGAAGAATCATTCATAGAAAATAAAAAATTAGGGAAATTATTCCAGCTATGTTAAGGGAAAAAAAAAAAGGGGTGGTAATATACATAGCATAGTTTACAACTAAAGGAGATATATTCATGCTGATAAAAAGGAGAGATTTTGGGAGTCCAAATTAAAATAGATAACATACCAATAACCCTGGTGGGAGTATATGGCCCAAATAATAAAAAAGCAGATTTTTACCAGAAACTAAAGGATAAATTACTAAAAATACCAATACAGGAATTAATCCTTTTAGGGGACTTTAATGGAGCCAATTGGACTTGTGCTAGACAAAAAAACTAAACACAAAACAGGGAAAGATGGCCATAGGAAAATGAAAGACAAAGAAGGGAAATTACCCAAAGTTTTTTTTAATATGATGAAAGAACTCAACCTGCATGATTTACGGAATGAAAATATACCCCAAAATACCATATCAGTATTCTTTGGATATATTCAGTATCCCAAATATATCTGGGAATTTTTCAGGATACAGAAAAAAGTAATCCCAGAAAATCCCAGAAATATTCGGTTGTAACTGGGAAGACAGGGAGTCAGGTTTGCAGGCTCCTGGGATTGATTTATCTGCCCTCCAGCTTTTCTTTGTTTTAGTGTCTCCATGGGTTTCTGTTGCCTTGACAGTTTGTTTCTGTCTATTTCAAGTATGTTTGTCAGTTTTAAGAGTTTTTTTCTTTGCCAGAGTTGCTTTGTGTCCTCCTTCTGTTACTAGACCAACCCATGGTGGGTGGGGGGTCTTTTTAAAGACAGTGATGCCTCTACCCATTTTGCCAACCCTTGGGGTGCTTAGCAGTGCAGTGCTAAAGTGGAGAATCCATTCTTTGGCTCAGTGTATCCACAACAACACAGTAAAAACTTCTCTGGACTTGCCCTTGCCCACATCTGCCATGCAAAGCACCTATCTCACACCCTTCCTATAGGGATTAAGAAAGCACAATGATCCTGCCCTGGAGAGTGTTCCCATCTCCAGTTCTGGGCCATTCACCCCTGCAGAGAAAAAGGACTTGTTTAATGAGTTTGCCCTGAATGTTCCTGCCCAGTGTTGTATTAAGTTCTTTCTCTGACTAGCCCCTCTAACAACCACCTCATTTGTATTGTCATTGTTCTATAGCTGTAATTTCATCATCTACCTTGGCATTCCCAAGTTTGGACCATCAAGCTAATGCCCAACCCATTAGATTAATGACCCAACCATTAAAGTTGATGTCTGTCTCTTGTCTTTCCCTGGAAATTAAGGGCCACTCTGCATTATCCTGAAGGTCCCCTTTTCCCTATAAGAAGCCCCCTCTCCTAGTAATCCTTGTTCAATATCTCTGGACACCTCTTTTTTGAAATTGTTCCATAACACATGGTTCTTCTGCCAGAGCTAACAGTGGGCTGCTCAGCTCTGTTAATCAAACCATTACACTTCAAGATCAGGTGACTATAACCTTTATTTCCAATTCCTTCTTCTATTCTAAAATTATCCACTCAGCACTGCTAATATCTTAGGACTGTGCATGTGTTCTGCTGCTTTTGTTATTATGTGCTTGTGTATCCCTATTATCCCTAAATACAACTATTAAACTTTATTCACTCTCCTGCAGAATTTCTTGTAAAAGCTGATTTCTGTAAACAGACCTTTTTCTAAGCCAAAAGTCTGCTATCACTAATTCTCTACCCGAAAAGAGAAAGACTTCCACCATTTTGCATTAATATCTCCACCCATTTGAATTTGCTCTTCTGAGCTCCCAATAGGGAGTTCCATAGCACCCCATAGCTGGCATACACCAGCCATGAGGGGCATGGATCAAGAGGACAACTGGTAGATTTTACTGATGCAAGTACTCTTTCAACATCAGACTGGGAGACCAGACTAAAGTGGTCAAAGATGTGACCAGAAGATGGCCAAGGGGCCTCCAGTTCTCTCACTCTATCAGCAGTTGCAAGGAGATTGTAGTGAAGTGATAAGACTTTATCAGCCAAAAACCTCGCATAAGCCTCACATCTAAAAGCCAATTCATTATTTTTAGATCCTGGGTGTGAGCTTGCAGGTGCAATGGAGGAAGCAAGAAATCTCTTCACTGCCTTTACTGCCATCTCATAGGATTTCATAAATGTCCTATAAGATGTTTTGATAGCTTTGTCATGAGTTCAGCACTCATGACAAACTTGATTTAGCCATCTTAGTTCCTTATCATCCGCTGTAGCTCATTGGAATGCCAAGGTGTCAAGTTGCTGTGGGGATGAATCAGGGAACAATTGTCTCAATGACCTCAGAGAGCAGAACATTCCAGTGCTCTACCAGCTCTTGAATCAAACTACCAGTAGGCTTCAGGTCTCGCAGAGCATTCTGGAAACAAGTTGGATCCATAAGTCTCTGTGGGCAGGCATAAATAGGCCCATCACCTTGACAGGGGGAGGCATTGGTGTCCACCTGGGCCTTTAGAATAAAGTGGTCTGACTAAGGTACTCTATCCATAGACACCAGGACCACATCCCAAAGATCAGATTTAGTATGTGACCTGCTTGAAGTGCGGGGTCTGTATTAAGCAGGGAGAGTCCCAGTACTACCATGGATAACACCAGATCCACTGCCTGTGATGATGATGAATCTACATGAACATTGAAATCTCCCAAAACAATAAGCCTGGGGTACTTCAATGCCCAATCTGGGATGACCTCTAGCAGTTTTGGGGGTGTCAGGGGGATGCTTATGTGAAGTACATTCTTGAAGCTGTGTAATCTCAGATATAACAAATCAGTGCTTCTTTGATATATGTAACCAGCCTGCTATATGTTACTACTGCCACCTGTGCATTCTTTCCTTGACCTAGGTTTTATGGCTTTGCATACCATGTAGTAAACTTTGTAGTTCCCCTGTATCAACTGTCCCATGAGAAAAGAGTTACAACTGTTATCTTATTTGGGCAGAAGACCAGGTGGTTCCTTTGCTATCTATTGCTGACCTTGGGGCAGTCTCGGTTCCAGAGACTGACTCTGGGAAGTTGGGAGGGGGGATTCTTGGAGGGATAAATGGGAATGTAGATGCCAGCTTTGGTAGAACTGCCTTTGCCAAGTATGGTGCCTGAATACCTCATCAATAAACACTGTTGATTTATACTTCAGAGTCCGTTTATTGGTTTAAGGTTCTGAGACCTAACTGGGAGACTATCTGCTAGTGTGCTAGGCAGCCAGAACACCAGCACAATTGTCAAACTCTCCACAGTACCCCACACCAGACCCACACAATCAATGCTAGACATCACTGGGATAGGGATAGGGGTTGCTTTGAAGGAGAAAACATCCTGGACAAGCATTGCCACCCCGCCCCCTTTGGTCCTTTGTCTGGGACTGGTAGAGGACTAAGAAACCTGGTGGGGCAAACTCTTTTAAGGTGACTGTTTCTCCCTCCCTAACCCAGATCTCAGTCACAGTCACCGATGCTAGGTCCATATTTTGTGCTGCAAGCATTGTGGTCTTATTATTTATGGCCCTGGCACTGCACAACACCAGTGTTGGAGAAGGGCATATTTTCCTAGGCCTACTGCAGTCATGTGTTGGAATGGAACAAAGGTCAGAAAAGGTTGCACACAACTATGTCTCCTTCTTCTCTCATAGGGCCTCCTGCCACAGCTATATCTTCCTACCCCATTACTACTGGGATCCCCGGTCCCATGCAGGCCTCCCTAGGATGGTACGCTAAATTAACCCCCCTCCCCAGGAAACATCTCCCTAAACTAGACCCTCTGGAAACTAATACAATCCTATGTAGCTTAATACAATTAATAATCCAAACAAAAACAAACAATAAGCTTATAGGGTGCACTAAACCCACTAAAAGACTAGTAGAATCCTGTCCTATGTATACTAATACAATTAATAAGTGTAAAGAAAAAAAATAACAGGAAAATCTAAGTTTAGTAACACAGTTCCAGAAGTACTGAAAAACTTAGTAGATTCCTAGGTTTGGGACTGCAGGGAAAAAACGGGGCTGTTGACATTAAAGGCTCATTACTCCAAACAGGAATCAACAGAAGTCATTTATCATCATCATTACAATTATCATCACCATATTAGCATTCCCATCTTCAAGTCAATCTCGTTCTTCTCATTGGTCTGAAGCAAATGTTTAATGTGTGCTTATCACGATGTACAAAGCTGGGTTCTGCATGCAACAGATTATTTTGTGACATTGAAAATAAGTACATTTCATAAACAGTAATGGAGCTGAACGCAGCATGATCCTAGAAAGGTATGCAAAAATGAATAGAGCCTGAAATGACCGGGGCAGCCCGGTCCAGATGATGGGGGGTGAATGGCTACAGGAAGCGGTGCAGGGCAGCACAGATAAATTTACCTCTGCTGCCAGTGTTATGGGCACCCATGATAGTGTGGGGGGGGGGGGCACTTACATGAAGGTACAGGATGCCCAGATCTGGAAGATGTAGGCACAGTGGCCCAATTGGGGAGGACAGCAGAGAAGGAGCTCCTATGTCACAAAAGATGGTGTTGAAAAAGGCTCTAATATAACCATAAGTGAATTTCTATGTTCCCTCTCACAGACCAAAATGACTTATATCCTCTCCTCTTTCCTCTATTCCTTCTTTTCCTACAACTGCCCCACTTAATATGGCTGTGAGTGATTGTTAGGACAATCCTAAACAGTTATACCCTTCTAAACCCATTGATTTGAATGGGCTTAGTAGGAAGTGTCTCTGATTGGGACTACACTGTAAATCCCTGAGTATACCTTTAAACCTTGTTGTGTGAATCTCTCCCCAACTCCCATTACCCTTCCCTACTGACACATGAGAAGACATCCTTGGAAGTAAGCCAGAGATATGAGACTTACCTTTAGCTTCCTCCCTTGTTATATCTGCTCTGTTGCTAGATCTAAGGAAGAGATATGCTGGGTCACTTCCTTACACCCTCAATATCTTGACAGCTCTACTTCCTTGTGTTCTTCTTTTCATTTCCTGCAGATTGTAGCAAAAAAAAAATTAGGACACTGTCAAACAAGGCAAGGAGGCAGAGTAGAACTAGACATTTAGAGGAAGCAGAGGGTCTATTCAGAAATCTTGAATAAACAAGGTTTGCTTGTGAAATGAATGAAATTGGCTGGTTGCTATGCCTGTGCACTTCTCTTCCTCTCTGCATGCACCTTGTTTGGGTCCTCCTGGTTTCAGAAATCTTCATTCTAGCTCCAGTTGTTTGACTGCATGCACCTGAACAACTGCAGTTTGTTTGTTCCTCCATAACCTGGGATTCTAGACCAGGATTAAGCCACAGATTGCAAACTTAGTATGTGGGGAAGAAATAACTCTCTATCTGCCCAGGCTCCTGAATTCAGACATCACATTGAAGATTTCCAAAACCAGGAAGGGTGAGTGTGTGTGACATGTCTGTTAAGGACAAATCCTTGGCTGTTCATGATGTCTAAATGGATCCATACTTCCCCCCACCCATTCCTTTTATAGCCCCATGAAAACTATTACATAATGTTTGATGATTGCATTGCATTTATCTGCTTCTGGCTATCACAGCCAATAATAAAAGGAAGGGATATATAAGGAAGGGATATATATATATATATAAGGAAGGGAGATATATATATAGCGAAATGACAATCTGGCAGCTACTGCACATGAAAAAGAGGGAAAGATATGTCGAGAGGGGACCACATCGTATCTCCTGAAACATCTAATCTGGCCCTTGTGGAATATCAAAAAACTTGCTATTGGTAGAAGATGACAATGTTGCCCCCCCCCCAAATAAAGGTGAATGAACTTGGTGAAACTGGGAATGACATATTCTGCTATTCTTCTGCTTATTTCATTTAGATGTGGACAATTCTGGATGTACAAACAAGTGGAGACAACATCCAGTGATCATGTTCATTAACTCCAATGGCTGCTGTTCGTGTAAGAATGATTCCTCAAGATGATGACCTACTTGCTGATGCTGAATCCAGATATATTTATTTATTATTAAATTTCTACCCCACTCTTCCCAACTGCCATTGGGCTCAGGGTGGCTTCCTAACCATTGGGCTCAGGGCATTCTTCTCAACCGCCGTTGGGCTCAGTTAAAGCACAGATGCTAATACTATAACAAAATACTACTTGGTCTAATAATAAAATAGACGCAAGGCTGGTTGAGAAGGCTGATCATTTGGAAGGATTAGATCAAGTTCTTTCAGGTTATATGGAGTTATCTTGGAACTACTGAACAAGTTCTCTGTGTGCTAGGCAGTGTTTGCTGTGGAGTAAACTTTTTCTGCTGTTTGTACAATGCATTTCAATGAGTCCTTGCACAAACTAATGAGTTAGTTGAAAAGGAGACACACTCCACTGCAGATATTTTCTAGTGTGCATGGAACATGTTCATAGGATGCAAGTCATAAAGCTGAGGACAGTGATGGTTGAAGTCAGGTTGGGGAATGGTCACAGGCTATATTAAACAATACACAGAAATGGGGTAGGAGGAGAAATTGAAGAAAAGTCAGAATGGAGCTGGATGGTAGGACTAGAACTGTAGAACAGGAAGAGCAGCTGAACTTCTAGTATCCCCCAGGGAATTAGCAGAGATTGAAAAAGGCAACAGCAGGCAGCTTAATACGGGTGGGTTTGTTTTCATTAGCAACAATCATGATAATATTTCTCTCTCTGCTCCACTGCCTTTGTCCTTTTTCCCCCCTGGAGTGAGCATTTGGAGTCAGGGTTTCTGTTATAACTAGGTCAGGGACCTAAGTAGGTCATGCTGCTTTCCTAAACGTGGTAAATCTGGAAGTGAAGCGAGGAAAAGTGGCCTGTAAACAAAAGGCAAGGAATTGGGCTACTGCAGGCAGGGAGGAGGAGCCAAATGTAGAGTGATGTGCAGGGAGAGCATGCCGACATCTAGAGCCTGAGATGTGATGGTGTGAAGAGGAAAGATGGGAACAGGATGGTAAAGGAAGATGTTAACAGAAGAATATGAGTGTAGCAAGACTAGCTGGGGAGGTAACGGTGATCAGGGCCAGAGAAGTCTTGGCCACATGAGTTCAGTTAGTAAGCTGAGCCATTGTTAGAACTCCAAGCTAGATAGCTAGTGAGGCAAAGCTAAACAAAATGGAAATCAAGGTGGAAACAAAATGGCCAGGACTGCAGGCAACCAAAATGGAGATTTTCAGAAAGCTGCTGCAAAGTTTCAGGTGTTGTAGGCTGAAGAAGCCTCAGCGTCATCGTCTCCCATTTCCCAAATAACTTGCTGTGTTTCTTAACTCCCAATACCCTTGCATCTGATACAGGTGAGCAGTTGATATAGTTTAAAAAAGAAGCAAGAAAAAGAAACACTTTAAAAATGCAAAGAAACTACACAGTGGAACTCAAAATCTTCTCTTATCTGGGAAATAAATGCATAGGTAATGGCGATGCATCTAGGGAGGGACTCATTGCTGTTGCATTGCAATTTTAATCTGTATTAGATTATCTGTTTTAGGATGGATGACTGAGATGAACATGTGGATCTCTCTCTCTCTCTCTCTCTCTGGCCCTTTCCGCACGGGCCATTCCGGCGTCCCCCGCACCGGCAGGAATTCTGCCGGTGCAGGGGTGGGGGCCGTTTGCACAGAAGCGTGCGAAAGGCCCCCGCAGAGGCCGGCGCAGGAGAGGCGGCTCCGCACGGAGCTGCCTCTTCCCCATCCCTCTCCCACTCACCTCGTCGCCGTCGTCGCCCTGCTGGCCTCTGTAGACCTGCCCACGGGAATGCGCTGTTGTGCCCAAAAACTCCCTCCAGGAGGGATGTTTTTGGAGGCGGCCTGAGGCCGCTCTGGGGGAGGGGAGCCAGGTCGGCGCTGCTGTGTTTTCGCAGCGCCGCCTGTGTGAACGGCTCCCTGGGGACGGCGTTTTTGCCTTCCCCAGGGCGCCATTTATGGCCTGTGCGGAAAGCCCCCCCCTCCCCCCCCCTCTCTCTCTCTCTCTCTCTCTCTCTCTATCTATCTATCTATCTATCTATCTATCTATCTATCTATCTATCTATCTATCTATCTATCTATCTATCTATCTATCTATCTATCTATCTATCTATCTATCTATCTATCTATCTGTGGCATACAAATCTAAAATAATGTAAAATAACATCCAATTTAAAACAAAAGCTCTTTAATAAAACATAACACATTTTTAAAAAGAGGCAGTTAACCACCAGTTCAGCTCACATAGTGATTGATGGTTGCAGTCAGGGTGCTGATAATTTGCCAAGCTGCTTGGATGTATCCAAATTAATGTTGATGTTTATGCTGCTTTCACACAACAGCTGCCTCCTGTCACCCATGTGCCACTGCCTGAAGTTGTTAAAAGGTACATAGTTTAATGGGGAAAAAAGATTTTTTAGTTGTAATTTACTACTTAGATATCTCCGTGCTCCTTCTTTTTGGCCAATAAACATAGTTATTCTTTTGATCAGTTGTTTGCAAGCATTTCATGAACAGACGTTGCTGACTGCACAGTTGCAAAAAGATGGTGTATCAAATGTAGGCAATTTGAAGGGTACAACTGACAGGCAAGGTGTTAAAGGCAAAGTGTGAGTGACTCTATCCTTGACAAGGAGTGAATACACACCACTGAATACACACCAGGTTAATACACACCACTTCTCCACTGATCAAAAAGATTTAGGCTGTTAATTGTCTAAATCGGGCACCACCACCATAATTATTTACCATCATTATTCACGGGATATGTAATGCTGCTATGTTCTACTGAGTTTTTACTATGATTTTAATTAATTTACTTGATTAATTATTTATTGTACATTATTGTTTTAGTTGTTGCTTTGTTGTACACTGCCCAGAGTCCTCCAGGGATGGGCGGTTCATTAACTCTAACAACAACAACAACAACAACAACAACAACAACAACAAATACAAATACAAAAGTACCTGAAAACATAAGGGGATACATAGCACAAGGGGCTACTCCATGGGTATAAGCCCTGTGGTGCAAAGTGGTAAACTGCAGTACTGAAGTCAAAGCTTTGCTCACAACCTGAGTGTGATCCTGATGGAAGTTGGCTTCAGGTAGCCAGTCCAAGATTGACTAAGCCTTCTACCCTTCCAGAGTCAGTAAAATGAGTACCCAGCTGTCTGGGGGTAAAGTGTACGTGACTGGGGAAGGCAGTAGTAAACAACTCTGTAAACAAAGTCTGCCTAGAAAATGTTGTGATGTGATATCACCTAATGAGTCAGTAATGACTCTTTGCTTGTATAGGGGGCTATCTTTACCTTTACCTTTCCAAGCATTGTGCTTGAGATAAATTCTGACAAAACCTATAGATCTCCTCTGATCATGTGTTCGCTATGTGAGTTAGCAAGGGAGTTGATTTAAAGTAAATTAGTTTGGTCACTATGTTCACCTCAAAGGGCTCAGCATTCCAGAAAAGAGACAGCCAACTTCAAATTAAATATAAACGGGACAAAATGTAAACATGATAGTAAAAGATAAATTTACCTAAAGAGTAAATTCCATTGTTTGGGTTCTACTGCACAAAAGGCCCTGTCTTTGGTAGCTGTGTGCCAACTTGTTAAGATGGGGCCATATAGAGAAGGGTATCTCAGGCACCTCTTAACTGACAAGTGGGCCTGAAGATGCCCTGTACCCCAGACCATTTAGACCTTCATAGGTCAAAGCCAGCACTTTGAATTGTCCCTGGAAGCAAAATGGAAGCCAGTGAAATTCTTTAGATACCACACCAATACATTCCCTATTCCAATCAATAAGCTGTCTGCCATATGCCGGACGAGCTGAATTTTCCAAAGAGAGTTCAAAGGCAACTGCATATCTGACACATAGTAATCATGTCTGGAAGTTAATGGAGCATGGATAACAATGCTGTGATTATATTATAGGATAACATTTATCTAAATTCTATATATTTACGTGATGCTATTATTGAATTCATCTTCACAGCATTTTCTTATACTCAGTTTCTCCCAGGTACAAGTCACAAATGCAGCAAAAGGTTCTGCCTAAAACATCTGTGGAAGCAAATTACTCTGAACATACATAGCCAATCCAATGCTGAATTTACCTGTAGGCTTGGCAGGCAGAAGTCTAAGGCCTCAAAAACTAGGCAAGATGTATGATGTTTTTGATACCTTTCTTACACATGCTGTCACAATGTACTGCAGTCTCTAAACAACCCTTCAGTAATTTACCTTGCACTCCATTTCAGAATAATACTGATAACAATAATAAAAACAAAAGAATAATGAATAATTTGTTTAAAGCATTCTTCCATCTTCCTCTAGTCATGAGGGTGGGGGCTTGGGAGGGGCCTCTACTTGTGAGCCTAGGGATAGCCTAGGATAGGAGCGGCCAATTGGCCATGCTGACAGGGGCTGATGGGAATTGTAGTCCATGAACATCTGGAGCACCATAGATTGGCCACCCCTGGCCTAGGGCCTCCCTTCATCGAAATCCAGCTCTGAGCCTATCGTTTTGAATTATTCTTTACACAGAATGGCTGGAAGATGAACCTGCAAATTAAAAGCAAAAGAAATAAATAAGTAATTTTAAAACGGAAAGAACTGGTGTCACATGAACACATGAGCAGGCCTCATACTGAATCAGACCCTTGGTCCATCAAGGTCACTTTTGTCTACTCAGACTGGCAGGGTTTCAGGCAGAGATCGTTCACATCACCTCTGGACTTATCCTTCAAACAAGAGATGATAGGGATCGAATCTAGCAAATACTCTACCACTGAGCTCCACCCCTCCCCTAAACACTGTGACTTGAACACAGGCCACCTTTGTGGCCCTACTCAGATTCTGTTTCAGCAGCTAAAGGAGCAAGCTACCCAGTGGTGGGATTCAGTCTATTCATACCTATTCGGTGGAACCGGTAGCTAATTTTTGTCTAGTTCAGAGAAAGGTTGTAATCCCACCACTGAGTCCTTTTGGAACTGGTTGTTAAATTATTTGAATCCTACCACAGAAGCTACCCACTCTGTTCTGGGACCCCGGGGTCAGAAGCACCCACAGCCTGGAGGGCACAAGCACCATCCTCGAAAGCCAACTATCAGGCCTGAGCCTCTCCCTTTCCATTTCCCTCCCCATGTCTCACAGTATGAACATGCCAGTCAACATATCTGGAAAACAAAATCCACTCCCTACTCAATGCCACACAGACATTTTTAATGCTTGCTGTCTCTTGGAGCAGGCAATCATTTCTACCAGAATGAAAGAGTTGCATGTGTCTGCTGTGAAAAAAAACCCTCCTTTGTGACAAGAGGAGGGGCTTCTTCAGCATTTATAGCCTTTATGCTTTGTGTCCCCGTCTTCTGTGTTTATGGCACATTAGGGCCTTGGCAAGTTGAAAATTATGCATAGGCCACCTCCTTTGACTGCCCTGAAGGAGCTCCTAAAACTAATGTTCCATGTAAATGATCCCCGTTGCTCCATCTGTGGCTCCTTGATGCTCCTATCACAATGAAAGTTAATGACTCTCTCCTTCTCCAAGTGGCAAGAGGGCAAAACCGTCACATACTGTGCCAACAAATGTTATGTTTATGGTCATATTCTGAGTATCCTCATTTTGCACTAGAACTCTAGAATTGGGAAGGTGTTTTCTTGGGAAGATGTTTTCTGTCTACTCCTAGATATCCGTCCACCCTAATAATGCACTCATTTGTCAGATCTTTTTGGATGGATGCTTCGGTCTTCACCACCAGCAGTATTATCGATATTGCAGCTTGGCACTTGGTACCGTTGCAGGAATCTGAGTACTTAAGATGCTGTCATAACAAGCAAACCGTAACTAAGCTTTAAGAACTGGCTTGATCTTTTATTTTCCATAATCGTTGGCTAATGTGGCCCTAAAATCCAGTGTGGCAATGAGAGTAGTTTTATTTGTTCTTTGTTTCATAAATACCATTCAGCCTACCCTGAATCAGCAATGTTGTATCTGCAAGTCCTACCTGCACATTTGGATGCCAGTAAAGCCTAGATAAAATATCCAGTTTAATATTAAGGGAATGGTATCCCTGGAAGTGGCAGGTTATTTGCCATTCTGTTTTCTCACACTGTGTCTTGCTAGGAGAATAAATACTTTTCTTATAAAAATAATTATTTTATCTCTCTAGTTCCTTCTGAGTGCTGCCCCAGATATACATTATAAATTAGACCTAGATATACATTAGACAGTGGTGCCCTGCACATATGCTGATTTAGGTAACGAATACTCTGAAGAACTCTGTTCTCAGGTCAGTGTTGCAGTGCAATCCCAAACAGAGTTGCACTGCTCTAATTTTATTGTAGTCAAGGGACTTAGGAGGGTGTAACTCTGTTTAGGGTTTTCATTATTAATTAGGAGTCTATTGGCTCTGACTTTGACTTTGGTTTTTTTCCCCTTATGGACAATCCTTCTTAAGTTCTGAAATGGTAGTGGCGCGAGGGAACCACATAGACTGCCAGTGGGCAACCAAGGCTTAGAAAACAGTATGCCAGTGTGAAAAGCCACTGCAAAAGCTATGGTCAGAGGAATTTAGTCACAGATGTGACCACTATTGTGTTGTGGGCACAGCAAAACAATAGATTCTTCTGGGTTTAAACTATAAATGATAGATTAGCAAAGACACCAGGCTAGATCCAGGCAACAACATTTTCTACAATGTGGCTTTGAATGACATAATTTTTTTTAAAAAAACTTGTTAGTTCCAGGCTTCAAAAGTTTTGGTTTACTGTGTAAGATGTGGAACTAGAGGGAAGATGCCATGTGTCAGCAGTGGAGAGTATGTTTTGCACCAAAAAAAGTCCTAGGTTCAGTCCCTGGTATTTCCAGTTAAAGAGATCTCAGATGGCAGAGTTAGGGGAAAATGTTGGCCTCCAGTCTTAGAGATCTGCTAACTGTCTCAGTACTGAGGAAGATGGAATGATGGTCTGAGACAATGTTGTGTAGTAACTAAAGTGCTAGACTATGATTTGTCTAGCCTGGGCTGGGTTCAAATTCCTACTCAGTCATAAAACTCACCAGGTGATTTTGGCCTGGTCACTTTCTCTTAGCCTATCTTACCTATCTCCCAGGGGGTTTGTGAGCATAAAGGAACAGAAAACAACTTATGGCTATGCTCCTTGAAGGAAAGACAGCATAACCAATAGTGAACAGAAGCGTGAGCTCCTGGAGGAAAGGAGGATCAAAAATGTAAGATAAACACATAAATGTAAGGCTACTTGATGTAATAGTTCGTATGGAAGTTTGGGAAAGGAACATAAATGTTGGACTCGAAAGAAGAAATTAATTTGCAGAATACAGTAGCTTGTTGCCCAGAACACTGCAGACTTGGAGAACTCTGTGGTCGTATTTCCAAATATATCTTGACAACATTACAGTCTAGGAATTTATTAAAGTGTGCTAAATTCCACTTGGAAAAATCTTGTGCAGACAAAACCACAGACAAACTTTAATCTTTTTTTAAAAAACAAACAACAGAAGTCAGATGGATATTTAGGAATTCCTGGATTCAAAGTCTGCCTACAGTTAAACTGCTTGAATACCATTTGCTTCAATGGGATGTAGAAGGTTTCACAATGTGCACAGCTACAGCTTTTGCCTATAGCGTCACAAGGTTGCAGAAACATGTTGGAGGCAAAGATGGATGAGCGCTGATGTGAGATGAGACAGGTCTGACTTAAATGCTTGGTTTCAACTAACACAGAAGCAAGGTAGTCCCCTTTTAATGACTTAACCCATCTCTTTTCCTGGGTGGAAGTCTGATTCTCTCTGCATCAAGGAAGGAGAGTGTACACGGAATGGGATGGGATGGAACTCTTGAAATAAATGAACTTGTATACAAGAATGGATGGGACACCTTGTTTAAAAATAAGGGTTCCTTTTATAAATGTTTTCAGTTTTGCTGGCTTTCTGGAGGGATTTCTTAATTAGTTGCATAATTAAAAAAAAACATTTTCATTTGCTTAATGCAACTTTAGGGGCATTTGAGCAAGCATTTTTTCCAGTGCATTAGTGGTCTGAATTAATGAACATAATTAATATTCAACATAACTGACATACATTACATTGATGCTTAGATATTAAATCTGTTAATTGGCACAATACTCCATCCATAGGCATTTGTTCTTGGAAAATTCTGTGCAAAGCGTCATTGTGTAGACAGTCTGTAGCTTAGCTGAACCTTTCTTAAATGGAAAAGCTGACTGTTTCATTTCCTCTCCCGCCCCCCAATGATTCATAAGATATATTCTCTCCCTATCTATAACGTGACCCCTTTCCAAAGAACGGAAAGAATTCACTTCAGAAAATTGTATAAATGCCATAGATATGCTATCTTATATGTAAGAATTAGCTGTGGCCCTGTAGGCTACTGTGTACCCTTAACTCCCACAGTTATGTGGGTGAGAAACAAGAGTGTGTTAATAAGCAGATAACAAAACTGACTGAATCAGACCACGGAAAATATAGAGTCAATGACAGATTGTTTCTACAGGTGTGTGAAAGAGATTGGTATTGTTCCAAAATGCTTAAAAATAGCCACCCAGTTACTGCAGAACATAGCTTTTGAAATTAGACTGCTGCAATGGATGGAGGGATAAGAAAAGGTAAGATTTTCCGTGTGCCCCCAGACTAGCTAGATCAATGAGCCTACTGGTTCAATAACTACCACTTGTATCTAATCCTGTTCTCATCCTAATTTAATCCAATATATCCCTCCATATCCAGATTTATTGAAAGCTGACATTCAACACAATCAGTTGAATGTTTCCAGTAGGAATGACAACTGAGTTCTGTTGAGGGTGTCATGTCCCCACAGAGGCTTTTGTTATTTCCCCATTAAGCTTCAGTTTCCCCAAAGTTAGCATGGGTTTAGTTCATTGTAAAGTCTTCTAAGGGAGGGAATTTCAGTTAGCCCCTTCCCTTTAAGACAGTTCCCAATAGGCAGTTTCCCTCTTTACCCAGCAATCCCCTGTTTTATCTCTTGCCAGTCAGAGCGAGGTGCCAAGGGTAGCTGGAGACTGGAATATTCGTGACGTATATGGTGGTCCGTAGAGCACAAGTTAAGGTTAACAGCAATTAGACTCAGACAAAGACTGAAAGAACTAAAAGGAAGCAAGACACAGTTGACTTTTTTGAAAGCAACCAAGAGAAGACACAGTCTACAGCTTCAAATCTGCTCAAGAAAGGCAAGTACTTTGATTTAGACAGCCCCAAGGGAGGAGTTAGGGTCTTAATTCTCTTAAGTAATAAACCTATTGTATGAACTGTTGAACCTGGCTTGTGTCTCCCCCACTCTGTCCTACCCAAGTACAGAGCACCAAAAACAGATTCGGGGGGGGGGGGGCAGAACAGAGGGTATGGCTGCCAACCTCCATATAATGGCTAGAATTCTCCTAGAATTAAATATTGATCTGCAAATTGCAGGGGTTACTTCTCCTGGAGGAAATGGCAGCTTCAGAGGGTGGACTCTACAGAATTGCTTCTCCTCCTCATCAAAACCCACCCTCCCCAGGCACTATCTCCAAATATTTAGGAATTTCCCAAGCTGGAGCTGACAAAACCAATTGAGGGATGATTTCTTCTTGGCCAAATGCTTGGGGAATCATGATAATATTGGCTCTGTGGGACATCTAACAAGCCTCATGAATTAGGGCTTACATCGGCCTCCAAGAGCTGCAAAGATACACCCTAAGAAAGGCAAAGAGCTTATACTAGTTTGTACATGGTCTCTCTGACTCTCTTTAATAGTGCATATTGGATATTTTTTCTCCTGCCTCTAAACTTCCTGTGCCCATCCTGGATTTCATAGTATGAAAGATTTAGGGATCTTGAGGGATGGGTTCTGGTGTCAGCATTCATGGACCTTATTCGATCTTAATATGATTGTTTTCCAAATGGAAGAGATATTGTGCTTCTTGATCAATGCGACCACTATGGATGATACCATAACTAACATGTAGCAGGGGTGAGATGAGACAAGAGGTCAACAGAATGTTATGGTGACATCAAGCTGAAGACTTTATCTTGGTTTCTCTGACGGAGAATCTCTGGCATAAACTGAGTGACTTGGATCACAAGGACACATGAAGCTGTCTCATACTGAATTAGACCATTGGTCCATCAAAGTCGTCATTGTCTTCTTAGACTTCCAGTGGTTTTCCAGTGTCTCAAGTAGAGATCTTCACCTCACTTCATCCTTTAAATGATAGAACCTGGGATCTTATGCATGTCAAGCAGATGCTACTACTGAGCCACAGGCTTTCCCCACTTACCTGCTCAACTGCCTTTCTGATTTGCAGCTCAGCTATCTTGCCTTTTGACCCCCAACAGACTTCGCTTTCTCACTCAAAGCAGCAACTGATCTGATCTCTTAGTAGGAAGGAACTTCAACAGAACATATGACAACATTCAGAGCATTGGGCTTGTTGGGTGGATTATTAGCTACACTGCTGGTGGTATGTTTACCGAACTTAGTGTCTGTGAAGGGTTTAATATTTATGCTGCAGACAAATGTAGACACTTGTCATTGAATTTCCTGGTCATTCATTTAAAAAGGAGATACTGAGGAGGTGCTAATGAGGTGACCATTTTGACGTATGCTAGTTCCACCTAATTATGTCTCCCTCTCAGGACTCCTAAGGACACCTACCAGTAGTTTTATGGTTGATTATCACTCCTCAGTTTAGCAAAGGAAAATGAAGTACAACAGTTAATATGAAGGAAATTTGCAATGCTCTTTTCTAAATCTTAATGTTGTAAAAGGAAGGCTTCAGGTCACTCACATTTTAAGGAAAGTTGCTTGCATTTTGATAACTGAAGTTGAAGGCACATATGATAGTATGCTGATGACATTCAGCTCATTCTGTCGATGGAGGGGGGGGCAGTCGCCACCCCTGCAGCTCTACAGCATTGTTTGGAGGCGGTTGCTGGATGGTTGTAATAGAGCAGGTTAAAACTGAATCCATTGAAGATGGAGATTCTTTGGCTGGTCTGCGGGGGGGAGGTGGGGGCTTCTGGAAGCCGCCTGGAGTGGAGAGGGACTGTGCAGCTTGGCACTGGCCTCCTCCCCGGCCTCCATACAGTCTGGGGGGTCCACCTGGATTCATCTCTTTCAATGGAGACCCAGTGGCCCACATAACCCAGGTTGCGTTCTTCCATCTTCGACAGGCCTGGCGGTTTGCCCCTTTCCTCTCCCAGGCAGACCTTGCCACTGTGATCCATGCAACGATCACCTCTAGGTTAGACTATTGTAACTCTCTCTATGCGTGCCTCCCCTTACGTCTGATCCGGAAGTTGAAGCTGGTCCAGCATGCGGCAGCGCATGTGCTCACAGGTGGTCCCTTTAGAGAACACATTCAACCTGTGTTGCGCCGCTTGCATTGGCTCCCAGTCGAGTTCCGAATCATTCATAAGGTATGGGTGCTTACCTTTAAGGGCTTATGCGGTCTGGGACCTCTCTACACCTTTCTCGGACCATCTTAATTCCCATATATGTCCCCTGTAACGGCCCTTCAAGTGCGCTCTGGTCAGAGGCCAATCCTTAGTTGGTGGTCCCTAGCCCTCAGTGATGTGGTTGGCCTCTACCCAGGCCAGGGCCTTTACAGCCCTGGCCCCTGCCTGGTGGAACACTTTACCACCAGCTATCCGGGCCCTGCGGGATGTTGGAGAGTTCCTCAGGGCCTGTAAGACCAAATTGTTCCACCGGACTTGGGGGGGCGGGTGGCCGCTGATGTGCACCCCTTCCCCCTTTTACATTCTGGGCCCTTTAATATCTATGGGCCCCTCCGCTCCCTTGTTTTGTTTCTTTCCAGGGTGGGTTTATGAAGTTTTATGCTGGATGCCAATGTAATCTTGTTTAATTTGCTGTTGTAATGGGGTTTTAATGTAATTGTCTGTTTTATTGTGTTGTTCACCGCCCAGAGCCCTTCGGGGGAGGGGCGTTATACAAAATCGATTATAAATAAATAAATATGGAATCTTAAAGGATAAAATTGCTTGATTTCCATTGGTACTGAATGTTTAACAAACAGAATTACAGTTAAAAAGCTGTGAGTGCTTGCCACCTCTGAAAACTAAACTGCAGGAGGAAGACAGTTCTGCTGGCTCATAGAGATGAATTGTAAGTAGTCTATTATACAGGTCTAATTAAATATGAAAGAATGTAATAATTCATGGAATTTCCTTAACTTGGGGTTCTACTAGTGATGTATGTTTGACTAGAAATCGAGTAACCTGAGGTGCCACAAAGTTTTAGAGACATTCAAAAGCTTGACTGGTTGTTGAATTCAATAACCTTAGGAATAAAAAGAAAACCATAAACAGTGAAAACAGAAACTGTAAACAGGAATATAAAATAAAGACAGTAGGGTTGCTTTGGTAAGAATCTGCTTTTTGTACGTACGTACGTACGTATGTATGTATGTGTGTGTGTATGTATGTATGTATGTATGTATGTATGTATGTATGTATGTATGTATGTATGTATGTTCAGGGCTACTATAGACATTGTTCACATGAGTCTTGAGATCTATGGTTAAATGTTAATGTATCATGTAGATCTTTTCCACAGAACTGACACCCTGCTATCATGGTATGAATTCTGCAGGGAAAATCCATGTGTTCATCATTGATCATTTGGCTGCAGATCATAATACTGTGTCATGAAGTCACAGAAAAGTACCTGATATATAATGTTCCAATCATCTTATTCAGTTTACTGAACAGTATGGATACCAATATGGGATAAATTAGTTTATCAGTAAGTGTATTTACTGAATACTACAATCAGCCTGGGGGTGTTTCTAACTTGCACTGAGCATGGATTAGATATTTATTAATTAAAATGTTTATACTATGCCTGTCCTCTTTGCATTCACCTATTGATTCCAGCAAAGCCCTGTTCCAGGAAAACGATGACCAAATGTTTATACATTTTGAAAGGTGTATATATTTAATTCAATTGTTGTTTTACCACAAGATGTTTGCATATTATGAAAAGGTGTTTACAGATTATGAAAAATTACAGATATAATCCAGTGGTTGTTTTACCACAAGAAAAGGGAGTTTATGAAAATATGTGCTGAAAAGTGTTATACATGGCCAGAACGCTAAGTGTAATGTAGCACGAAGGAAGTAGCTTCAGTACTTCAGGCAAAGAGAAGAAAATTACCCTGGATGAGATTTAATTAAGTCACTCACAATGATAAATGTCTGTCAGTTTTGTTCAGTGGACTTCTAAGGTAAAAGGCAGGGGCTGCAAAATTCAGATTTCATATGTTGTTCATCAGTTCTGTCAAAGGCAGCCAAGAGTAAAGCACTTAAACTTCAGAAATGTTAGCACAAATGTGACTGCATGGATATATATAATCTTCAACCCTAATCACTGGCCAAATACTCCAGCAATGTATAGCAGCTGCCATTTCTGAAATGGAAGGCATATCCTTATAGGAAAAGGTATGAAAGCCGTATGTGTGTCATGAATGATAGCAGCATATAAGCACACATTGCATACAGTGGCACATGCCATAATCTCTGAGAGGCAGCAGAAGGCTACTGAACAGGTGTGCTCTGTTTTTGGAAGGTTTACCTGTGTATCTTTAACTGTGTATGTTTTGAAGGCCTTTGTGTTTTTATTTTTTTTTAGGGCCTGGGAGGGCTTTTATTTGTGTGTGGGGTTTTCTTTGTTTTTGGGGCATGTGCTTGCCTCAGGCTTCTGAGAAATGGGGCTTCTGGTGAGTTACCAGCTCTATGTAGCTGCCAGCCAGCTCTTTTGAGCACTCTCTGGCCTTTCCGCACTGCAGAAAGGGCGCTTCCCCACCGGCAGGAATTCTGCCAGTGGAGGGGTGGGGGCCGTTAGCACGAGAGCGTGCGAGCGGCCCCCAAACAGGCCGGCGCAAGAGAGACAGCGCATTCCGTGCAGAGCCAGCTTCTTCGGTCCCTCGCTCATCTCGTCGCCTCCGCCAGCCTGCTGGAGCCTCAGAGACTCGCTCCACACTGCCCTCCGACCTCAGGGGTCAGAGGACAGCCAGGGAGTGGTCTTGTAGGGAGGCCAGCAGGGCAGGGATGGAGGCGACGCAGGTGAGTGGGAGAGGCAGGGGAAAACAGCGTGACTCCCTGGCGTGTGCCGCTTGCACCGCCACTGGAATGTGGGCGCTGTTTACCAAAAACCTCCCTCCAGGAGGGAGGTTTTTGGAGGCGGCCTGACGCCGCCCTGGGGGAGGGGGAGGGGAGCCAGGTCGGTGCTGCTGCGTTTTCGCAGCGCAGCCTGTGCGAACGGCTCCCTGGGGATGGCGTTTTTGCCCCGTGCGGAAAGGGCCTCTAAGAGGCAGTGGCATGCACCGTAATCTCTGAGAGGCAGCAGAAGGCAGCTGAATAGAGAGCAAATGGCAAACTCTGTTTTTTGGGGGGTAAACCTTAAAACCATATCTTTAACCGTGTGTTTTCAAAAACACAGTTGCTGCCCAGTTATCCTGTCATCAATACCATGAAAGATTCTAGAACAGATAGTTAAACAAACAGTTTGTAAGCACTTAGAAGGAAATACTGTGGTCACTAAAAATCACCATGACTTTCTCAAAAACAAGTCATGCCAGACTAGTATCTCTCTCCTTTTTTTGACAGACTGACAAGCCTTGCAGACAAAGAGAATTTTGTGGATGTAGCATACCTTGATTTTAGTAAGGTCTTTGATGAGGTGCCCCATCATGCTTGCAACTAAAATGTGGGCTAGAGAATATTACTGTTAAATGGATTTGTAATTTGTTGACAGACCCAGCTATAAGGATGCTCACCACTGGATTGTCTTCATCTTGGAGAGGGATGACTAATGAGGTGCCACAGGGTTCTGTCCGGGCCCAGTACCATTTAGTATTTTTATCAGTGACTTGGATGATGGAATAGAGGGCATGCTAACCATTTTGCAGATGACATCAAATTAGAAGGGGTAGCTAATACCCCCAGAGGACAGGGTCAGAATTCAAAATTACCTGGACAAATTAGAGAGCTGGGCCAAAACTAGCAAAAAGAATTTCAACAGACATAAATATAAGATCCTACACTTAGGCAGAAAAAATGAAAAGCACACATCTTATATCTGCACCTCACTAGTCACTTCTCTCCAGTAGGAGCTCAATAACCCTTGCTTTCCTAGCCTCCCTGGGATTGCAAAATCACAGGAAATATTAAAGACTTAGAGATAATACACAGCTGCTTGGCAGATAACAGAATTGCTTTTGATTTCGCTAGTGTCGAAATCTTTCTCCCATTAGGGAGAAAGGTTAGTATAGTGGTTAGAGTGTCAGACTAGGACCTAGAATACTGTTAGGTCTCGAACCTTAAGCCAATAAATGGACTCTGTAGTGTTGATCAGTAGCATTTATTGATGAGGCATCAAAGCACCAAAGTGTGGCTAAGCCAGTTCTGACAAACCTGGCCTTTGCTATCCCTTTTATCCCATTGCAAGTCCCCCCCCCCGCCCGCTTTCCCAAGAAGTTGTGAAAAACAGTTCCTGGAGCTGAGGCTCCCCAAGGTCAGTGGCAGACAGTAAGAGAAAGCCACCTGGCTTCCTGCCCACACGAGATAACGGATGCAACTCTGTTTCTCATGGGACCAGGGTGTCAGGGGAAGCCTAGTTATCTACAAAGCGTGTGAAGCCATAAAGTAAAGATCAAGGAAAGAATGTCACAGATGGCAGTGGTAACATATAGCAGGCTGGTTACATATACCTTTGTAGCTTTAGGCAGTTTCATTGAGGTAGGAATGCATCTCAATCACATAGATACAACCCCCCAACAAATACCCAGGTTTGAATCTCTACTCTACTATGGAAGCCCACTGGGTGGCTGACCCTGTCAGCCTAACCTGCCTCACTGGGTTGTGGTCTGGATAACATGGAGGAGAGGTGAACAATGTAGGCTACTTTGGATCCCCCTTAGGGAGAAAGGTATGTTATAAATTATATAAATAATGAATTAGTAAATATTTGGGGCTCTCTTCTTTCTCCTTTTTCTTTCTCTCGATGATTCGTGAATGACACCCACATCAGATATGAACTCATAGCTTGTCCCAGTTCTGGGCATTTAACAAAAGCTTTGTTTTTTCCTCTAAGTTCTATCAATTTGGTTTGAGAAAGTGGCATGATTGGACATGAATTCCTTCCGATGAAGAAGGAATTGGGGTTAATGGAAGATGGCTGCCAGACTGTAACATCTCAATGTTTTTTTCCCTCTCCTGCTGGTATTTATAGTCTGAGCATGGCCAGGATCACAGACTTTTGGGCATAAGTCAGCATGGTGTGGTGGTTAAGAGTGGTGGACTCTAATCTGGAGAACTGAGTTTGATTCCCTACTCCTCCACATGAGCAGCAAACTCTTACCTGATGAACTGGATTTGTTTCCTTGCTCTTACACACAAAGTCTGCTGGGTGACCTTGGACTAGTCTCAGTTCTCTCTATCAGTCCCAACTACCTCACAAAGTGTCTGGTGTGGGGAGAGGAAGGGAAAGGAGTTTGTAAGCCACTTTAAGACTCCTTAAGGTTGATAAAAGTGAAGTAACGATGCAAATTCTTCTTCATGGTCAGGTGGACTAACCTGGTGGACATTAACCCATGATGTTTTGTTCTTTTATAACTTTTGCTTGCTTTTTAGACTGTGTTGTATTTAAATTTGTTTAAGAGTAGAGTTATCCCTTCCACATCACTGGGGTTAGGGTGTGGCATCCCCCAACAGCACTGCCATTATTGCTTTCTATGAAACATCCCAAAATTGTGAAAAAAATATAAGTTTGCATGCCCTTTCTTTTCCAAGTTAAGAAGTAACTTTGACAAGATCCCTAAAATCCTGGAAGGTTTCTGCAACTGTCACTGTCCTGTAAGAAAGAAAAATCAGTGCATTTTCTTCCACCTTTACCAAATTTAGTGAGGTAGATGCTGCTCCTTGTTCAGCCAGAGGGGATAGAAACATCTGTTAAGGGGATGCTTTTCTTAGAATCAAGAAGCAAAGAGTAATGTTCTGTTAGAGGCCTCTTCAATTTTAACAGTTGAGAGGAAGTAAGAGGAAATAAACACAGATAATCTTGCCTTTCAGTGGCTAACACAGAGATCTCTAATAGAACCTTTCTCTTTGCTTCTGCCCATCAAAGCAGCCTATACTGATCTTGATGGACCAAAGGTCTGATAAATTATGTATATGTATTCAACTGGGGCTTCCCCCAGGTAAACCTCCCTCATTTAATCCCAGAACAAGAATGGAAACATACAGGTTGAGGCAGTCAATTAGATGCCATGAACTCTAACTGTTCTGGCCTTTAAGGAACATTGGGTTGGGATAGAAGCAAACTAGCAACCAATGTATTGGCATAGGATAGATATGACATGCTTACTGTAGCCAGCCTTTGTTAGGTGTAGAACTCAGAGTCTGCTCTGCAGTAATCGAGCTTTCAGTGAATTATTGGATTGTCACCACTGTTTAGAATTAGAAGTCAAACATATCCAAATGAATCAATTAGTTGTTGGCAGCCAAAAGGTAAAATGTATTGTATATAATAAGTTCCCAGGGAACCTGGTTAGTCTGCTTATTTTTATCCATGCCACTTTACCATGCCTTAGCCAGCATTACAGATAGTTACATAATAAAATTTTAAAAGGCCACATGTCAAGTATCCCTTGGTTTTCTCTGAATTATCAAGATGAGTGAGCAATTTGGACAGGTAACCCAGATCTGAGCTAAAGATCTCTGCTAAAGGCATACGTTCTTTTAGTTAAGGAAATGTAACAACAAAATGCCAAACTATTTTCAATATCTTGGTGATGCAGCCCCAACAGCTTAGTGTGTGGAGTAAATGTTGTTTAGTAAAAGAAAAAGACTGATAAAGGTCAGAGCATGGAGAATGAAACAAGAAACTGCTGCAAAGAGGAAAATAGAGGTGACGGGGGAAAAGTTTGAAATTCAGCACCATGGTCAGAGGTGCTCACATTTTGGTGTAATGGAGTCTGCACAAAGCTTCATTTTCAGCGTTCCATAGTTGAAGCACCGTAATGCAAGTTATTTTAAGCCTCTCTGAGCTTTTCTAAACCCTTTGTGTACCAAGTGCCACACACCTACCTGTTTGCAGTGATTTGGACAGGGGAAAGATAAATGGAGAGAATTCTTTGCAAGAGCACTCAACAAAAATGACAGGTTTAATAACCTACACTTAGACAGCACTTTTCATCCAGAGGTCTCAGATCTTTGTAAATATTCATGCACTTCATATATATTTACATCCAACTTCCCCTCCTTTTCCTTTCCTGTATCCCAAACAAATCCAAAGGAAAACAAGATTTGAAGAGATTAACAGTGCATTTCTGAACAGAGTTGTACCTTTCTAACCTCTGTGCTTCCAGAGGTCACAGAAAAGAACGGTTGGGAAAAATAAATTGTGTTATAAGAAGAACAAGAGATTACTTTTTATCAGTAGCAGACATTCTGTGGGATGGAGTGTGGTAGTGGTATGGCTTTTGCATGCCTTTAAAAATTCCTTCGGCAAGCAACAAAATAATGGATTTTATCTGGAACCATTTGAAAGAGAGTTTGAGAGCAGCAGTGGCTAGGTCAGCAAGAGAGTTGGGAGAGGGAACTGTGTTATTGCCATCATCACATTACATCACTTAACAGGAAACCCACAAATGTATTTGGCACAGACATTTGCAGGTCAGAGCCAACTTCATCAGATGCATGAAGTTGTTCCTTGTTGCTAGAAATGTATAAATATGGGCATGAAGCACAGAGTTAAACATTATTGCTTAAAATATCTTCCAGTTAAAATCTGCCTTACAAATCCTACTGTCTGTGCCCTCACCTGTGCCCTGAAAGGTATGGTAGATGAAAACCACAGACATGACTTTTGCAGTAATGGCATCTTATCTGTGGAATACCCTTCCCTTGAGCCTCACTTGGCACTCATGTTACTTTCTTCCAAGTGCCAGGCCAAAAAATTGCTTTTCACCCAGACTTTTAGTTAAGTGTTGATCTGTTAGGATCATTTTATAATGTGTTTTCAGTCTGACAAAAGGAACTGCCTTTAAAATTTGGTTTCAAGTATAGCAGCAGGAATTCTAGCTACTATTGACTACAGAGACTATATCTTGCTAGTACTGAAGGAGCCCCATTGGATAACTGGATTATTTCTGGGCCTGGTTTTAAATTTCTAGTTCTCACCTTAAAAGACTGAAAGGTCTAGGACTACAGCTCCAGATACCTAAAGAACCAATTGTCCTGCAGTTAGGATCTTCATTGGTAGTTTTGTTCAATGTATCACCCACCTGCAGAAGTGAGCTGAGTGGTTACTGAGGACAGGACCTTTCTGTTGTGGAACCCCATTTCTGAAGAATCCTTTGCATAAACATATACTGAGCACCAAATCTTTTAATGTTATGGTTTTATCTTAAATCCATTTTCCCCTCTGAACATGTTTATTGTGGGTGTCTAGTGTTATATTCTGGTTGGATTCCACTCTTTTATGTGTGATCTTATTATCTATTTTGGTACAGCTGGAAACTTTTATTTTTGATGCTGTTGGTGTTTATCTTAGGCTCATTCTGCACATGCAGAATAATGCACTTTCAAACTGCTTTCAGTGCTCTTTGAAGCTGTGCGGAATGGCAAAATCCACTTGCAAACAGTTGTGAAAGTGGTTTGAAAATGCATTATTTTGCATGTGCGGAAGGGGCCTTACATTTTTACTAATTCTTATGCTTCCACTTCATTGTAGCATTTTTTTCTGCATTTCTATTACTGTTGCCTCAGAACTTGATTTGAGCATGCGTGCCATATATAAATATGTTCACTAGGACAACAAAAAAGTATGTATCATATTTTGCCTTTTGCCACTAATTGTCACACACCTACTCTGGTGTTTTACTACTCTTTTAGCAAGTGCAGATGGAGCAGTTTGATAGTGATGGATTCAGTCTGTTAAGATGTGCTTCTTGATGAACTGATTAGTTTTTTAGTACAGTCAATGACACCTCTCTGCCTTTAAAGATACATTTATAACCTTTGTAGAGGTTTCATTTTGAGCAATGGGATGATTTTGAGTATTTCACACAGTAGGAAAGATCTATTTATTTTGCCCGGAAGGCATTTGGAATGGTGAAGAGTATTCTGCAGTGTCATAGAAATAGACACTAAGATTATGACCATGTCACAAAGATCTTGATGACTACAGTAATGAAGACTAAAGATATTTCCAACTCTATCCCAGCTCTATCACAGCTTAGAGCTAGCTAAGGGATTCATGTCTGAATAACACTATATTGAAGTAACAGAAAAAATCTTTTGAGTATCACTATTAAAGAAAACTTTTTACCCAGATTTGGGAGGAAGTTACCAGGATAGTGCAGCACTTATCCTACAAAGAAGATGATACTAAAGGAGTCGGAATAGGAGTTGGAATAGCATGGGAAAAATATTAAGGGGGGAATGTATAATGAGTTTCAAATGTTTAAAATGATTTCAGAAAGAAGAAGAATCTATGGAAGAGCACAAAAAATTAGATTAAAACTGCAGGAAGAGTTCTGACTGATGGATGGATAGATAGAGATATGGTAGATATCAGCAGAAACACCTTAATTCTAAGAATAGTTCAGCATTAGAGTAAGAACAGCACTAAGGCCTTCTAAAAAGGCAAAAATAGGAACAATGAGGCTCAATTTTGATTATGATACCTGTCATTCACAGTTTATAATATCAATCAGTGATATTAATGTATTGGAGTCTTAAAGCAGGATCTGACGGTCATATAAGAGAGGTCATATATGAGATGGTCATATAAGAGAGGACAGTCCACAAACAAATTTAAACGTTTAGTCAGCAATGGATCACTAAGCCATCTGGAGGCTTTTTCACATGCTTGACTTATTCGTGGCTTTCTTAGCAGCTGATCCGCAAGTATTGGAACTGGTTTGGGTAAAGTTCCTCAACAATTCTGCTCTACCAGGCATCATGCATCTGTGTGGCGGTCCAACACCAAGGTAAGTGAGCCAAGGTAAATGGAAAACCTTGATTATTTAATAATGCAGTCTAAGGGTGTGTGTGCGTATGTGCTGAAGCTGCACTGATGTTGGACTGCCACACAGATGCATGGCAACCAAACCTGGAAGCTGATCCCTGCAGCACTGGGACTCCATGACAACTGCTCCACCAGGAAAAGAAGAAATGAAAACGAAAGGCACACAAATGCATGCAGAAACAAGGGGATAAATTGGAGTCATACGGGGCCAGAACTGAGTTTAAAAAAATGTGGGAAAAGCCGATGTAGGGATGAACTGCTGACCCAGCAGCACCGTAAGTAGAGCGCTGGAACACCGGCGCTCCTACGGCCTTCTGGTCGCACCGCTCCCCCACCCCTCATCCCCCGTGCAGTATGGAGTCACGGGTCATTTTGAACTACCTTCCGCCGCTCACCGTAAATCCTCACCGTGGTAGTCCCGTGGACAAAGTGGCGATTAAAATTGGTTCTTGCCCCTGCAGGTGAGGAGATTAGGCAGGACGCTGATGCTCTTTCCTCCGCAGACGAAGCAGCTTAAAGGGTGAGATCATGCAATCAAGCATGATGATCTCTCTAGGTCTCCCGCCTCTCCTGAATCCCCCCTGTTCCGCTCTATACCACAGAATCATAATAAAAGTGTGGCCAAGAATCCAGCATCGCTGCGCAGAGTCGCTAGGAGTTAACGGAGCACTCAAGGCCCTCCTCGCATACGCTGGCGCCTCCACCAGGATGTTATCACCTGGTAAGGCTACCTCTGGCCTCGTTCTTAAGGGCGAATCACAGCCTTAGGAAAACTCACTGGGATCTACCACAGATAGAGGATTTCTACCCATGGAGCATGACTTTTCTTGCATCTCCTCCATCCCAGTTGCAGCCCCAGAAGCCCTGACATTCTGTTCCTGGGGGTATAAACAGCATTTCATGGGACATTTTGGCCTGCATTGAGATGGGTGAGGTGAGAAGGTCATGTTCTATCAGTGGGAATCCTTTTGTCTGCAGAAATTCACTGGTGAATCCAAGCCACTATCTCTATACATTCTATCTGGAAAATGAGTATAATAATGACCATCCTGCCCTTTTTTCTTGTGCGTATTGATAAATATGATCGATACAGGACACAATCCATTGGGGATATACTTAGAGGTGTAGCTGTGTTGGTCTGAAACAGTAGAAAAAAGTTGGAGCCAAGTGGCACCTTTAAGACCAACTAAGTTTTATTCTTCGTATAAGCTTTTCTGTGCATGCACACTTCTTTAGGGACACTGAAACAGAAGTCACAGAAATTGGTGATTTTTGTTTCAGTGTATCTAAAGAAGTGTGAATGTACATGAAAGCTTTTACCAAGAACAAACATTTGTTGGTTTTAAAGGTGCACTGGACTCAATCTACTGGGAAGTTATTTTGTTTTGTTTCCCTATTACTGTGCTCTTGTGCAGTCCGCACGCATTACAATTGGACTTCTACAGAAGTATTCTACAGAAGTATAGAAGGGGGGAAGGCTTGCTCATTTTAGTGCCATGTAGGGGTGAGGATAATGCAAAAGCCACATAAATGGATCCTCAAAGTAAACGTGGCAAAACAATGAAAGGCTCGATGGATTCATACTGTGAAGTAAAGCCTTTAACATTCTCTTTTCTCCTCAAAAGCTGCCCTTCTGCTTGGACTTTATCCCTGCTGCCTTGCCTAAGGCTGCTCACCCGGCCTTTATACCTTAATGTTCACAGCCATATCTCAACATCTTTAGAAATGGCAATGAAGTTGTAAATCCTGCCATCCCGCGTGAGTGGCACTTTTGTGGTGTCAAACTAACATGTGGAGGGAAAAGCGGACATAATCAACAGCCCTTTTGCTTGTTTATTGTGTGGTTTATCTGCTATTCAGTTTTTCCTCTTTTTAGTCAAACATTATGTTTATTTTTTAATGACAAATGATTTTCTGGTTTTGTCTCCAGAAATGAAAAGTGCCAGCAATGCCAGCATCACTAGGGCATCTGTTCCTTGCTTTTAATTAGTCGCTTCTCTCTCTTGCCAACTAAACACAGATACGTAGTTTTATAATCATTTCACATTATTTTCCTTAGGTCTCTCTGTCTGGCATTTTTGGGGCTGCTTCACTTTGGCTGAGTTCACATGGGCCACTACAGTGGCTTCTCGCCAGCGTATATGATGGTGGAGCCCCAGGGCCGTTTGCACACTGAGGTGTAAGTGGCCCCAGAGTGACTGCGGCCTGTGGAGGCACCTCCACATGGAAGTGCCTCTGTTTTCTTTCCCCACACTTACCTTCTCTCGATCCTTGGGGGTTGAAGGGCAGTGTGGGTGTGCCTCCCCGTCCCTGCGGAGCTCTGCAGGGAGAGAAGGTAAGTGTGGGGAAAAATATGGCCCCTGGAATAGTGCTGTTTTTGATCTGTGTGGAATTTGCCTTTGATGAGCAAAGGAAGTCATGTAAAGCTGCTAAGCACCAAAATGGTCGACTTTGCTTTGTAGTGACTATGGCCATTCCTGCACAACAAAATAAAACGTCTTGAGGATAGAAATAGAAGTGTTTGGGGAATAGTTCTGCACAGCTTCCCCCTCAAACGTTTTGAAAACATTTTATTTCAGCTCAAAACATTTTATTTAGGATCTGTTTAACTAGCAATCTTTCTTCCCCCCCCCCCCCAAAAAAAAATGATTTCAAAAACATTTCCTGCTTGCTGTGTGGAGATCAGGAAACGTTTTATTTCTCCAGCCTGAATTTTGAAGGCCTCACTTTCATTTCTTCACCACTTGCCACCTGCCATTTTCTGCTGCTTCAGTTATTCTCCTTGCTGTCTGCCATTTGCTGAAGTGTCCTATGAACATTTTCTCATCTAGCATCATGGCTGCCTGCCATTTCCATCATTGTTGTGCATGAATAAACTCAATGTTGCCTTCTGATTATGTAAATGTGTCATTTTTCTGGTTTTTTAAATTTTTTGGGAAGATATTTGATGCTACATAGTCACAATGTCCGGATCAGCAAGGCTTCAGATCTCTAGTCTATAGCTTCAACAATACGATGGTGTGTTGTTGTTTTTTTTAGAAAAAGAACCATTTTTGCCTGGAACTCTTTATTTTTCTGTGCTAGGCTGACAAAAATAAATAAATACTCAAATGGTTATTTTCAAAATGTTTGCAAAATGTTTTAAATGTTCTGTGCAGAAAAAGCCTACTTTGACTGCCAGCAGCTCTTTGAAACCTCCGATGGACTGCTATTGACATTGTTAAGTGGAGATGCTAGGGACTGAACCTAGAATCCCTTGCATTCACAACAGATGGTCTGCTACTGCACCATGGTTCATTTTCACATCATCAAAAAGCAAGGCTCTATCCCCCACCCCCCAAATGATTTGTTATTAGTGGTCAACAACTCAACATATGTTTCCTCCATTTGATGGTCAGGACCTTATATCTAATTTTACAACTATCAGCATGAAGACCACAACCACATTCATAGCTCCAATCAACAATACTTTTGACAGCTGCAGTGTCAGTCTCTTCAAATGGTACATTGTTTGCAGGATCTAGGTTCATGTTAAAAGGAGTTTTTGTGAAGGGTGCTTAATGTTGCTTCACAGTTCAAATGCACTCAAGATTGTTTGTGCTTTTGCCATTTTTTTGTTTTGAGGATCCAGTTCTTGGCAAAAGACAGTCATTGTCTCTTTCAGTCTACCCATTTTGGGAGATGTTGACGACTGATTTTGATTATTATTCTCCCCTTCCATCAAATGGTAAAAACCGTGTAAGAGTTTTACTATTGTAAAACAGCACAGCATTTATTGGAAGTCAACATCTACCATATGCAAAGGAAGCTCTGTTTTACAGCGGTTGATCATGCAATGGCCAAAGAATGTAATGCAAATCCTTCTAATTCCACCATTCCTCCAGGGGTTGACTGCAAAACAACCCCAGTGTTGTAGGGAATTATTCTGGGAATCAGCCTTCAGGCTGCTCAAGAAGTACCTGGATTTGTAGTCATGTGTTCAAACAATCAGCAACAGTATGAACTTGTCAAGGTGCTGCTCTGGTTTGTAATCAACTGGAGAAGCAAGCAAAAAATGGGAGGCAGGACAATAGGGACACAGATGTCACCGCCAGCAGGGACAGAGGACTACATATGACCTTTGTATCATATCTATTGTGAGGACTATGAGTATATGGAGCTCTCCATCATATCTATTATCATATCATCATTATTCTCCTTCTCATCAATATTATATCCCAGACCATGCCACAGCACTTCTAAAATGTTCCTCCTGCAGCTGCAGAATATAACATTACAAATGTGCAAACAAAATATATTTTATTTGAGATTGAGCCAGATGGCTCCCTGAATTTGTAAAATTCTCCCCTTTTGGTGACACTAGGCAAGGATGACTGCAAACAGGGTCAAAGTTCACCCATATGCAGGGAGAAAAAATCCTGTCCTTCATGGCTTAGGGAACCAGGAAACACTACTCCTCTTCTGATGCTGTGGCAAGCAGTGAAACTGCCTCAGCACAATGCAGTGAGAGAGGGAGCACATCTCCATATTATTGAGGCAATAGTGGCACATTTCCTCTCTCCCTTCAGTGTACTGCAGATGTTTCATTTCCTCCTTCCACAGTACAACACTAGAAGACAAAGAGCATTGGTTAGTTCCTTCGACCATTGGGTGATGCCTCTCTCTTCACATTTCAGTGTACCCAGTCTGATTAGCTAATATTGGCATGTCATCTCAGTCATGATGTGATCCCTGATTGGCTAGTATCACACAGTAAAAGGAAAGATAAAGCAGGGAGGTCAAGAAAGGGCAACATTGTAGAAACAAATAGCTATAGAAAGAGACAAATAAGATTCATTTTGGGTTTTATGGAAGGGCATTTCACACATTTCAATCTCCCCCTTCATTCTGAAATATTAGTGGATTGTATTCTTATTGCTTCAGTGTACTTTAGGAAGAAAATTCAATTCTGGCCTCTCAAGCAAAGCATTCTTCACTGAATAAGGTGAGAGTTGTTCTGCACTTTGTGGAATAAGGCAGAAAATATGCTTCAGGCTGGCATTATGTATGTGGTGTCCCTTCCTACTCTGCCTACATATTAGTTTAACTTAAGGCTACCAAGGATGATTCCACATGAAGAGAAAGCTCAAACCTTCATTCATTGACATCTGCAGAGCTGAGTCAGTGGTTTCACACAGGCACACACATCTATTTTTTAACACAACCCCATACTTGTATAAGTTGCTGTAGGCTTTAAGTAATGACCAGAACATCAAGATCCTTTACAACAATCAATTCTGACATATTGTTCTCTGTGGACAAATAGGAATATGTCCAGTTAGGACATATTCATGTACAGGATCTTAGATAAACATATGGGTTTGATCCAGGTTAAATTGCCAATTTCCTCTGATTTCTTCTTCCTTCTGCAGATCCTCCAGGACATCACTCAGGGTCCCCTATTCCCCAGGAGTAGTATTTCATAGAGCCAGAAAGGGGAGGTAGGAAAGTTCCATTTAGTCTATTGTCAAAGGCTTTCATAGCCAGAATCAACTGCCTGTTGTGTGTTTTCTGGGCTGTGTAGCCATGATTTGCTCCTAATGACTGCTGAGGAATTACACAACTTTAAGGCTGACAATGAAGAAACTGAAATGATCTATTTCTTGGCTCCATCATCAACCCAAAAGAAGACTGCAACTTATTATTACTTCAATTTATCTCCCTAGAAATTAGAAGGAAATTGAAACTGGGAAGGGTAATGATGAGCTAGAAAAGATCCTTACGTGTAAGGATGTGTCACTGGTGACCAAGATAACCCATACTGTAGTATCCCCCATTACTACGTACAGGTGTGAAAGTTGAACAGTGAAGAAAGCTTAAAGGAAGAAAATTGATTCCTTTGACATGTAGTATTGGAGGAGAGTTTTACGAATATCATGAATTGCCAAAAAGAGAAATAAGTGTGTTCTAGATCAAATCAAACCTGAACTCTTCCTAAAAGTTAAAGTGGCCATTGTTCTTCAGTTATATTGTGAGAAGACAAGTATTGCCGAAAAAGACAATAATTTTATTTTATTAAGCTTACTACCCTGCTCTT
The DNA here is from genome assembly GCF_021028975.2 of Sphaerodactylus townsendi. NCBI lineage: Eukaryota > Metazoa > Chordata > Lepidosauria > Squamata > Sphaerodactylidae > Sphaerodactylus > Sphaerodactylus townsendi. Next base: position 144,661,917 of record NC_059426.1, read on the forward strand.
TTCTGGCTGGGCTCAGAGCAGCTAACATACATAATCAAGTAAGGCTAAGGAAAGTTGAAGACAGCAGGAAAAGAGAAGGACCCAACGTGATATAGACTGGCTCTATAAAAGAATCCATGGACTCTGTCTGCAAGACCTGCACAAGGTTGTTTACAAGATTTTGGAGCTCATTAATTCATAGGGTTGCTATAGGTAGGATGTGACTTGACAGCACTTAACCCACACACACATGCCATGCTAGCAATATGCTTATTTTTTTTCACAATTTACAGACCAATCCTAAATATACTTCTACTCATCTAAATCTATTGACTTCAGTAGATGTAGAAGGGTGTAAATCTGTTTAAGATTGCATTGTGGTAGTTACTGCCATCACTCCCTTTTCCATAAGGTGGTCTTGAACCTTGTGATGCAGGATTAGAATAAGAATCAGTGCCTTGTCTGAGCTTTTGGATCATTTTCAGCTGAACTTGACACAAATCTCCATGGTCTCTCTCATGGTAGGACTTACTGCCCAACCTGATTCTTCAAAATATATATCCATTAGTTAGATCTAAGAGGAGACTCTGAAATATCCCATCAAGAGAGAATTTATTGTCGAAGGCTTTCACGACCAGATTCAACTGGTTCTGGTGGGTTTTCCGGGCTGTGTGGCTGTCGCCTGGTGGATCTTGTTCCTAATGTTTCGTCTGCATCTGTAGCTGGCATCTTCAGAGGTGTGGACACAGTGTGTAACAGACTTCCCTCTGTGATACACCTCCAAAAATGCCAGCCACAGATGCAGGTGAAACGTTAGGAACAAGATCCAACAGACCATAGCCACACAGCCTGGAAAACCCACCAGAACCAAGAGAGAATTTAAGCATAAGCATAAGCATTTTATTGTCATTGTGCACGCACAACGAAATTTACAGCAGCATTCCTCGATGCACACAATTTCAGACTCATACATCATCATCCTCCACCCATCCCTACACAGCCCCAAATACATCAATATGAAGCAGCGGAGTTTAGCATAGCCACAGCTCTAGAGTAGAAGCTGTCTCTAAGCCTCTTTGTCCTAGTTCTGAGGGCCCTGTATCGTCTGCCAGATGGTAGCAGTTTAAAAAGAGAGTGTGCTGGATGAGACGGGTCCCTCAGAATATTTTGGGCTTTATTTAGGCTTCGGGCATTATAGATTTCTTCCAAGGAGGGGAGAGGGCAGCCGATAATCCTTTGTGCAGTGGTGATCACCCTTTGGAGCGCCTTCCTATTCGCCACTGTGCAACTGGAGAACCATACACAGATGCAGTAGGTTAGGACACTCTCTATAGCACAGCGGTAAAAGGACACCAGGAGTGAACAAATTTGTTCACTTGAGGATTTTTACATTCTTCTACATGATACAAAGGCTGATTATGCACAATGTGCTTGCTGCTCCATGGAGGCAAATGTCCGTAGCAGCAAGATTTCTTGTGTGGACTGTTTCCTTGAGCCCCGCTTTCACTTTCCATTCTCTCTGGGCAAGCAACATCACTTTTAGCAGGACTTTTAATCTGCTTCACTGTTAGAGCAGACAAATTTGCCAGTGAGCGCAGCTTTGCCCTGGCACTTTGCCTCCACCCACAGCTAGCCTTCTCTCCCCCCTGGGCCTCTCTGGATACCTTTCCCTTGCTCCCTCCCCTCTCCAAGCTGCTGGATCTTTCTTCCTTCCCTTCATGCCAAGACTGAAAGATTGATATCTTGATATAACAACAACAGAGAACACTTTTTCAAGGAGCAGTACAAGCAGGGTGTCTTTTTGGCTCCACCCCACCTCCCTAATGGTCAGGAGGGCTTTTAAAATTTTATTTCAGACAAGACTCTGTTTTGAAACAAGCCTCTCTTCTCTTCTCTTGCAGCAGCAAAAGACAGACACACTCACACAGAGAAAGTGTGTGTAGAGAGGTAGGGAGAGGGAGAGCATCTCAGCTCTAATGTTGAAACTCCCAAATGTGATGAGATCTGTACCTTTAAGGCTGTTGATGGGCAGAGTTAAGAAACTAGGAGAACCAGAGACCTAGCAGAGTTCAGCAGAAAAGCTGCACTGCAGGTTGTGGGTTGCATCCTCAAGTGTAAACAGAGAAACGTGAGGAGACCCTACCACAGCCATAATGTGCAGCGGCCTGAGGTAAGTATTCCATGTATAATGGGCCAAAGAAACTAATAATCCTCTTTTGGCTATGCCGAATATGGGCAAGGTTGGAGCTAACAGATTTTCAAACAAGTAAAGATATACATGACAGGCAAGTTGGCTTTTCCATTGATGTCAGTAAAAATAGGGCAAGAGGACATCTGTAGGGCCAAATCATAAGAGTGTTTATCATCACCCTCTTAAAATCTCTTCTTTTGGACTGAGCTCTTCTGAATGTTCAACCATTTGGCGGACCTCAATTCCCAAACTGACTGCTGTGCAGATGCTGCGGCAATTGTGTCCATGAACACTTTGAAGATGCTATGGAAATGTTTCAGTAGCCTTCAGCAATTTCAGCCTTCAGCCAATCAGAATATTCTTGGAGCCCCATATCCCAAGCTCTGCGGCACTTGCACTTATTGGACTGTTCCATCTGAGCAAAAGGAGGGGAGCACATGCTCCATATTAATCTTCATTTCAAGTAAGTTGTTTTAGCCCATGCTTTATTATGGCACTTTGTAACAATGCATCAGTAACAGCAGCCCCGGGGCAGTGCTTGCGTGCAGCAGGCTGAGTGTTTAAACTGCTCTCGAGACAGTCCCTAATCACACACAATGAGGCACTCCCTGGTGCACTATATGAATTTATAATAGCAATTTATATGATGCCCTGAAGCATGGATCGTATTTGGTCAGGGATGCTGGGGTTGGTCTAGGAAGGGGGGGGGGCTGCTCTTCATTTACATTGTCCTCTACTTCATTATATTTTATTGCACAAAACACACAACTCTGCAGTGACACTCGTGCTGTAAGTGTCAACAGTGCCCATCAAACATTTCAGAGAGGTCTGTTTTCACCAGACTGACCTCTTTAAAAAGCCATTGCCCATCAACATGGTCCATTCAAATAGTATTCTCAATCTTTTACAATTTTTCTCAGTCCAAAAGCAATGAAAGACCAATACACTCTGACCATGTCTTCAAAGTGAAGCGTTAAGTGTAGAATTTATTGCAAAAAGTTCCTTCCCAGTAGAAAAAATTATGGTGCTCAGCTCTGTCTTCTAATCTTAGCTGCATAAAGTTATATTGTTAGCATACACCCAAACTAAAGGAATCTTATCTGTCCTGTGATGATGCACAGGGCCTGGACTCTCTCTCCACCCCTCACCACAACATTTGCACAAAAGGAAAGATAGAGCTTTTTCTGGGTGAGGCATCAAAAAAAAGAGGGGTCCATCATACATTTGCATACGTTCAGAAACAAAATCCCCCCACCACCTTTTTGTATACTATATTTTTAGAGGGGTCCAGTATCATCTTCCTTTCAGGTACAAATGATCCATACTAACCACTTTCTACACTTGAAACCAAGTGATAGTTTTATTTTCAGGTGTTGTCTTATATCCTGTCACATGTATGTTGATCAAAAAGTTCACCGTTTACCAATAAAACTCATGCCACCCAAGAGGGTTTTTTTGTTTGTGTGTATGTGCATGTGTGTGCAGCTATTAAACAAATGCAATTGAGTGCACCAGGAGGAGGTGGAAGTGGATTGCGAATATAGCCTGCAACTCGGCCAGAATAATTTCTGAACTGGGCCTCCTGCTGGAGTGAGAAATGACGTTTACAGGAGAAAGGCTTAGAACTAATCTTCTGAAATGATGGTAAAGTGAATTCTTTCCAGGCTCTGCAGCTATTGCTCTTTCTGTGTCTCTGTTATTCCTTATTATTGTAATGAGCTTTGCTCTCTGAAGTGGGATAAGGTCACCATCCAGATAAGATCAGTTTCAGCTGCCACAACTGAGATGATCAGATCACAGTTTGGAATGTTGCTCTAAATTCACCTTGTGTATTAACTTGGGGAAAAGAAGACAGAAAAAGGGCTAACTTCCCCCCCCCCTCCCCAGATGAAAGGAATAGTGTGCGTGATAACCACTGCAGCTGTCCTTGTCCCCTAGTCTTCCATAGGTCAGAGTTTATCAACAGAATTCCATCTGGAGCATTTTGCCTTCCCAGAAAGTCTGCTGCTAGTGGTTATGTAACCCCCATGCCCAGAATGGGTTGGCCCAGAATGGGTTGACCCAGTAAGGGGTGGAGACTCAGAGCAGCAGAAAGGCTGCAAGAGCTCTTTGCAGAAGACAAGGCTTCCAGACTCGGACCTTGATTTCCATAAGCCCTTAACACCTTGTTAAGGTAATTGCAATATTGTTGAGAACTACTGGGAAGGTAGTTGTTGTTTTTGCTATGTTGTAAATGTTGGAGTTTATTGTTTCAGGGTTTTCTTTTGTGGTTGTAATGGGTGAGAGTTCTCCTGGAGACCTTCATCATGTTGCAACCTGTTCATCAAGCCCTTGGAGTCTTCAGGCGCCAGCCAACTTGCAAAGAAGAATTTGGACTTGGCAATATCAGTAGACTGTAAATAGAAGGACTTGAAATGCAACCTGAACAGGACCTTGAATTGTAACGTTAAATGTTGATGTTTTAAAAGTGTTAATTGTAAAGAAAAGTAAACCATTTTGTTGTTTAAAAATTGTTGTTGCAACTCATTCCAAGTACTGCCCCACAGAACCCACAAGCTGAGGTTACAGTTACATTCTGTGAATGACTCAGTGGATGATGTTCTGGAAACTTTACAAGCAGACCCTTGGAATACTGCAGAACTACTAGATCTATCTGCTGCCTTTGACACAGTGGACCATACCATCTTCTTGAGGTTTCTAGAGGCAGACATAGTCATCAGGGGTTGTGTGTTTGTTTGGTTCAAACCATTCCACATGGACCAGACCTCAAGAATTGCCATTACCAGTTATCATCAATGAGGGACCTGTAATGTGGGGTCCCCCAAAGTGCAATTCTATCCCCTCCATGAGATTCAATGTATAAGTAAAGCCTTTAGACCAAATCATGCATAGTTTGGGGGTTGGCTGTTATCAATATTCACAGCTATATATATCATCCTAATCTGGTGATGTGGTAGAATTCCTAAATTGCTGCCTGGATGCTGTGGCTAAATGGTTGTGAACAAATTGAGACTATAGCCTGGATAGAACTAATGCTGGTTGGGAAGGCAAAGGTCTTGAAAGACAGTACACTCCCTACTTTTGATGGGGTTCCATTGATCATTACTGTTTCAGTAAAGAGTCTCAGGGTTATTCTGGACCCAGCAATATTGCTGGAGAAGCTAATTAATGCAGTTGTGAAAAAGTCTTTCTTCCAACTCAGCCTAGCTTGAAAATTGCGCTCTTACAATGATATGGCTGATCTGGCAGCCTGGATCCATGCCATGGTAACATCGAGGCTAGACTACTTTAATGCACTGTACACTGGTCTCCCCTCAAAATCAATTTGGAAACTCCAGTTGGTGCCCCACCTTATAGAATGGTCTGCCTGAGGAGGTCAGGAAGGCTCCAACTCTCCTGGCTTTCACGAACTATGCAAAACTGAATTATTCAGGAAGGCTTTTCTACTTAAGCACTGTACAAAGTGATTCACAAAGTTATGTGGATAAATCATTAGGACTGTGGTCTATACTACTATGTATGGTTTGCTGTAAATTGGATCCTACTATGTAATTTTGCATCGTTTAATGTGCCATGTTAACATTTATACTTTTCTTCAGTTCTGTATTTTTTTCAGATTTCAGGCTGATTCTACAACCCAAATCCTATTTCATTGTTTATTGAATGTCCCATCCTGTTGCTTGTATTGACTCATTCTATGTGATCAGCCTTGTGTCCCAGTGTGAAAGGTGGGCTATAAACAATGTACATCAATAATGGGATGAGACAAAACTGGAGCATAGTATCAATGCAATCCTAAAAAGAGCCATGTCCTTCTAATGACCCTATTCAGGTGGAGGTGGGAAATGGCTTTAAGGAGTGGCAGAGGGCTCCGCTGGTGCATTTGTCCCTTCTGCCCACACAAGGGGCACTCACACCAGTGGAGAGAGCAAATATGCCAGCATCAGGCAACACCAGTGAGGGACTTCCAAAGCAAATTCCCTTCTATTCCTCTGCAGAGGCATCCTTGGTAAACCATGGCACTTTCCTTCTCTTTCTCACATGTACTTTGGAAGGGAGAATCAGTTTAATCAGTTAAAGGCAATACAGTGGCACCTGGTGGTCTGCTGTAGTGGCATTCTTTTGAAAAGAGGGGTTCAGCCACAGGGGGCGGTAGAAAGGTAGAAATCCTTTTCCTGAAGGGTGAAAGGGTTCACCACAGCATGCATTACCTTGTTCAGTTTCCCAATAGGTTCCACCCCTCTCCACTGCAACAGCAGTTCTCCTTTCACTTATTTGACTGCTTTCCCCTGGTCTTCAATGGCTGAAGAAAGTTGTAAAGAGCAGAAGTAACAAAGAATGAAAGCAACATGTATATCAATATAATTCCATGATGAATGCAAGGGCAAAGGACTGGCAGGTTTGCAATGCTCTGAAGTCTATGACGTGTCTCATCTGCTTTTTTGCATAGATTTCCTTCTCCCACTGCCACATTTCCTTGCCATCAACATATTGTGTAATGTAACCCAACCCTTTCATGATGACTTACACAGGCATGAGGTGTATCTGTATCCCATATGGTTGCCTTGACCTGCCATAGGAAGAAGGCAAATGTTAAGTGATCTGGGAGGGAACAATAGGTCAATTTAATTACCCAACCATATCCCTGGGGGGAGAGGTGCCTTCATTGTTGGCTGGAAAGGTTCTGTGCACTGACTGCTTAGGCACAATGGATACTGCAAACTGCACTGCATACCCCTAAGAATGTAGTTCATTTTCCAAGCCCAAAACCTCATGGCATATAAAGAAATTTAAGGAGGGGGAAAGTGTGTGTGTATGTGTGTATCTTAAACAAAAATAACAACAACAATAATAATATAGTGTGAACTCTGAATGTCTAGTAAAACAGAGAGGTAAGAACATAAGAAGAACCCTGCTGGATCACACCAGTGGTCCATCTGGTGTAGCATCCTGTCTCACACAGTTGCCAACCAGTTTCTGTGAAGGTCCAGCAACAGGGCAAAAGTACAAAATGATGCCCCCCATAAATTATATACATATATTTTATATACACACACACAATTATGCCCTCATATGTTATATAAATATATTACACACACATATGTCAACATAGATTATCAATAACTCTTTCAAATGACAGAAAAAATTATGTTGACCTCTATGAACTGTTAATGAATAATTGCACTTTTACATTGTTTTATCTATCTGGAAGTAGGGGTGGGTAGCGTGGTGGCCAAGTTTGCAGATGATACCAAATTATGTAGGGTGGTGAGAACCACAAAGGATTGCGAAGAGCTCCAAGCGGACCTTGATAAATTAGGTGAGTGGGCTAAGAAATGGCAAATGCAGTTCAATGTAGCAAAATGTAAAGTGATGCACACAGGGGCAAAAAATCCAAACTTCACATACACGCTACAGAGGTCAGTGCTATCAGTCACAGACCAGGAAAGGGATTTAGGTGTCTTAGTTGATAGTGCCATGGGAATGTCAACTCAATGCATGGCAGCTGTGAAAAAGGCAAACTCTATGCTGGGGATCATTAGGAAAGGAGTTGATAATAAAACTGCAAAGATTGTCATGCCCTTATATAAAGCAGTGGTGCGACCGCACTTGGAGTACTGTGTCCAGTTCTGGTCGCCGCATCTCAAAAAGGATATTGAGGAGATAGAAAAAGTGCAGAGAAGGGCAACAAGGATGATTGAGGGACTGGAGCACCTTCCCTATGAGAAGAGGCTGCAGCGTTTGGGACTCGTTAGTTTGGAGAGGAGGCGGCTAAGGGGGGATATGATTGAAGTCTATAAAATTATGCATGGGGTAGAAAATGTTGACAGAGAGAAATTTTTCTCTCTTTCTCACAATACTAGAACCAGGGGGCATTCATTGAAAATGCTGGGGGGAAGAATTAGGGATCTAATAAAAGGAAACACTTCTTCACGCAACGTGTGATTGGTGTTTGGAATATGCTGCCACAGGAGGTGGTGATGGCCACTAACCTGGATAGCTTTAAAAGGGGCTTGGACAGATTTATGGAGGAGAAGTCATTTATGGCTACCAATCTTGATCCTCTTTGATCTGAGATTGCAAATGCCTTAACAGACCAGGTGCTCGGGAGCAACAGCCGCAGAAGGCCATTGCTTTCACATCCTACATGTGAGCTCCCAAAGGCACCTGGTGGGCCACTGCGAGTAGCAGAGAGCTGGACTAGATGGACTTTGGTCTGATCCAGCTGGCTTGTTCTTATGTTCTTATGTTCTTATCTATAATATTGAAATATTCCCTCAACCCCTAAGCACACATAAAAATTAAATCCAAGCAGGAAGTTTTTTCAGCCTAGATTTTTCCTGGACATTTTTTTAAAAATACAATACACATAATTTGAATTTGGGAACACCCAACACACCTCATGTTTCTTCACAGCCTGTTAAAATGCAACCCAAGAAAAACAAGAGAAGAGCCTGTCTTCTTACCCTTGGCCAATTCAACTCCAGGTGACTCCAGAACTTGCAGAGCCACAGCACAGCACAAGTCAGGAGGACAGGAAAGAGGGCTCTAAAATGTTAATGCCCCCAAAACTCTTCTCCTCCTGTCAGGTTCAGAATGCTCTCTAAGCCCTGCAGGCTCAAAGCCTACCATAGCCTCTGTCAATGTGTGGCCCCAGAAAGAAAGGACAGGAAAACAAAGACTTGAAAAGTCCTGCATGTGTAGGAGCAGAGGGTGCCTTGGTCAAAGGAAGGCAGGAAATCAGTGAAGCCAGTGAAGGTTACCTGGGGTCTATGTCTCTCACTGCATAGAATTTGACATCTTATTGAACCTCTACTCAGGAACCTTTAGCTCCCTTTCCTTTTTGCTCTCTATAGTCTGACCTAACAGCTGTAGCTTCTGCCTTACCAAGGGCTGTGATTCCCCTCTGAGACCCAGGATCTCCCTCTCCCTTCCCCACACTCCCTATTAGCAGGAAATTGGGTATGCACACTGTAGAATGAGCCATCTCTTCCGGACAATTTGGCCTCCCCCACCTCCTAGCAGTAGCCTAATCAGAGGAAGGAGTGCATGTTCTGCAAATCTCTTATGTGCAATTGAGCCTCCCCATCTCCTGCCACAGCCCCCTCTCTGCCTGCCACCCTGGGCACCTGACCCCTCACCCCCCTAGATCCAGCCTTGAAAATCTGGCAGAGTATAAATTCCCATTGAAATAGATGGCTGGCTTAAATTTTCACTTCATTCAGGCCTATTGTGCATCTTCCCAATGATGTTCAATTAGCCTAATAGTGTAACATATTGTGCTACATTATTGCATTTCTTTTTTCAGAACCCACAGTTGTTCACAAATTTGTTGCTATTTTTGAGAAATTTATCGGTGCCAAGTACATATACATTTTTCACTCTCAGAAATTTAAAGTCATGGATGTTCATTAGTTTCCAGCTTCTTTCTTTTTCAGTGAACAGGAAGGTTACAAGACTTTGAGAATGATCTGAAAAAGACACATACATCTCAATTTCTGAAACTGGGCAGGCCTGGATCCAGCTATTACCTGCGTGGGAAACTGTCAGGGAAACAGATTCCCTCTCTCCTCCCACTAGACTAGACCATGTATCCAGCATCTTCTCTCTGTCCACTTCTTGCTTCTGTACATTTGTTTAGCCCTTAAGATGCCACAGGATTGTTGGGGCAGATCCAAACAGAAGAAACGAGCAAATAAATCACCTGACTTCATATAGGTTTTGAGGGACAGAGCTTTCCTGTAAGGCTGGGTTTTTAATTGCAGACTATGACCCTTCTTTTTAATAAATTTTAAGCCTGTAAACATATCTCTGCATCTTCTGTCATTGGCAGGTGTCTCTTATGGGATAAATCACCAATGAGGCCACTTTGTGGTTTTCAGAGGCTCCACCCCTGGGAAAGCTTAGAAGAACTGCTTTGAAGTGTTATTTAGTGGAACTATGTGCCTGATGCATACCTCTGAGGCAACTGCACATCAGCGGTGGGTAAAATGATCAATAGAGTCTGTATATAGTAATTTTTATTTATTGAACAGTGTGAGAAATCCTTGATGACTTGAACAAAAAGGAAAGGGTCTTGGCTCTGTCTCGAGATTTAGAAAAGAGGGAACAGACAGCATGTTTCCATTTATCTACATGGTAAATGCTTGTCACTGTAGCATCTAAGGAGTGTACGCAGATTGCTGAAAAATATAGGACCTGTCTGTAAGAGACAGCCAATTTGTCATCAAGTTATAGTCAATTTTTGACTGTGAACCTTAAGTACAATACTGGGGTTTTTGTTTTGCTCTTTCTTAGGTACAGGCTCATAAGCAGTTAACTTCAACTTGATAAAGCTACAAGTCACAGTGGAGGTTAGTTCACACATGCAGGTGCACTGCTTGGAGTTACCAGTGCATCATTATCTATCACTTAATGACTTGTGGATGAATGTGTGAACTGATTCCATCCCTGAATGTGTGAACTGATTCCATCCCTAAGTAATACCTCTGAGCAGGGGTGTACCTCCCAGGGGGACATATGGGGACAAATGTCCCAGGCAGCCCCCATTTAGTCACATGAAGGGTAAAAAATCGGCCCCCACACACCTCCTCCTTCCCCCTGGATCCCGCGTGGCTGATGCTCTCTGTAGAAGGAAGAGTCCACCCCTCTGCAGATAGCACACTGGCCCAGCTGCACCAAGGACACTGCTGGGCCAACCCTGCTGCTGCCCCATCCATGCGCCTTCTGGGTGGCCCCACCAGGTGGCAGAGCAAGTTGGGAAGGTGAGTCCCACAGGCTCCTGGCCTTTGCTGGCCTCCAGCCCTCTCCTTGCCCCAGAGGCCACCTGGGGATGGGGCCAGAAAACTCAGTTCTTGACCTGGGCTCTATTTTCTGTCAATACACCACTACCTCTGAGCCAATACAAAAAAAAAACTTTTTGTGAACTTTGATCTGTAATTCACCGTTTCACACATACAAATCACCCACTGGTGTTGCATCCAGACTGGTGAATATGTACGTGTAAATTGTTCACAGATGGTGGACTCACTTAACATTTGCGGCACACAAATCTAGGGTGATTATAAACATCTAACCATACCAGGGATGTGCCAAACTGTCACTAGTAGAAAAATTTTGGTGGAAAGGTGGCTTGCAAGAGACACAAGATGCTTCCTGAACCTTCAGTTAATGTTCCTTTTTCAGTGCTGTCTGTTGCTGTAGTTAATTATAGCATCCACCCTTTCTTCTATTCCTTCACCACAATTTTTATTTATTTAGAAAATGTATATTCTGCCTCTCCAGTACGCTGCTTAAAGCAACTCACAACGTAAAAGCAAACATAATAAAATCATAACATTGACAACGTAAGAATTATCAATGAGAAAACAAATTGTTTTTAGGAGTCTTCAACTTTGCTGTACTGTTGTGGTCAATCCCATAGGGATTATGATGTCACAAAACTGCTTAGCCAATCAGAGTTTTCTACATGATGAACTGTGCAATCCTAAACAGATGGGGGTTTTTAATTCAGAGGGAAAAAAATCTCCCTAGTCTTATACATTCTAACGAGAGTATTATCTTGTAGCTTATGGGCTTCTTTTCTTCATGAACGGAGAGGGGTGGGGAGGCCTGTGCTGAAGACATAAAATTCTGCAAGCTGTTCTGCAAGCAACACCTGAAGAATTACATGTTATATGTGAGGTGGCACGAAGAGAAGCCTTTTCATATTAATGAGTTGTAATTAAGGTATTCTCCTTTATGCAGAAGTCATCCTTTCTAATTTCAGAGCCATTTACTCACAAGGGTACAAGGGGTGATACTGTTAAGAAGAAAGAACTTTTTGATCAATATTTTATGTAGTCACCTGACCTTTTAAAACAGATTCTGCCCATGTCTGAAACATAAGGCCTGAGCCCTAATATTTCTCTCCACACTAAGCCAACAACAATAGAGGCACCCTCAACTGTGACTTAACTGCGTCAAATGATGTCCAACGTGGTTTGTTGCTTGCCTGGTGCTTTGTACCTCTACAGTTTTTGGAATTTCAGCATGAAAACAAGTGTGATATATCAAGCCCCTGATGTGTCAGCACATCTATTTTATTTAGATATTTATACCCTGCTTTTCTAATAGGAGCCCCAACCCTGCTTTACCATTGCAGCAAAAACCGCATAAGGTAGGTTTGGCTCAGAGTGTGTGATTGACCCAAGGTCACCTACCAAGCTTCTGTTGACGGCTGGGGATTCCAGTTTGACACTACAACCACTGACTATACCATGCGGTCCTCTTGACTGGTAAGCTGCATTTGGTTTGGGGGAGTCCCAAGTTTTACAGGCTAACAGGATCTCTGACAATTGGGTAATTTCTAGCTTTTGTCCTTATGATACTCTCCTTTCACAGGATCATCATAATGGTTTTATTTAAATGAATGCCATAGCGATGGTGATGTAAGCCATAATAGCTGGCTCCTGTTTCCCCTGGAAGCTGAAAGGCAGTGGCTCTTGCCTGGGCCAGAAGGATAATTGGGAGCCTTCAGTGTGTCCTCAGGATAAAGGTGCTGCTGCAGGTGACCAAATTGTCTGAGGAGGGACCATGTAAGCCTACATAATTTTGCCTGCTGCTGATCATTCTCTTGCTGTCCTGTAGAACCAGGTCACGAGACTATAAGCTTTCTGGCATAGAAACATCTAAACATTTTGTTAAGATTTGATTAGAGCTCATAAGACCCCTGGGTACCACTGGGATACAACACAAGCATAAAAAGGGGGTCAAAAGACAGTCTGCGTGTTTTTTGCTGGATCAGGATCATGAGTTGGGATTCTAAATATCTAACTACAGCCACTGTGGAGCCCCAGTGAGCGTTAGACCAAAAATTTGGGAGATCTTCATCAAATCCCCCCAATCTGTTATGAAGCTCATCGGGTAATCTTAGGCCAGTCATTTTCTTTCAAGGATGCTTGGCAGGATTATTGTGAGAATAAAATGAGGTTGAGAGAATTACGCAGATTTCCTTCAGCGCTTAGAGGAAGGCTTTTGAACAATGTAAACGTGACTTGTGTGGTGTACTGAATGGAACTTCCTTGAGTCATGTGCCCCCCCCCCCTGCAATGGGACAAACTTTTGATCTGGAGGTAGAAATTGGGGTTAATTTTATGCTATTTTTATTGTTTTGTTTTTTATAATTTATTTAAAATGTTTTTATTTGGATTTTAAAATTGTTTTTACCCTCTGCAAGCTGCCTGGAGACTTTGGTGTGAAATGGGGTATAAATATTTATTAATAAGTAAATAAATTGCTTTTGAAATGGTCTTCGCCAATTGGCCTGAGCTGGGGCAGGAAAGTCTACACTTCAAAGAAAAAAACAAATCCCACTAGGCATATCCAAGTCTGTGGAATTGCCCGAAAAAGATTTTTGGGCCCCCGGATCTTATTTATAAATCTGGTATAATGAGCCCTGGGGATTCTAGGATACCATGGTATTTTACAACACCCCACCCCCCTCTTTAAATAATAGTAACAAGGATGACATATTAATTCATTATTATGTTGCAAGCTCGAAAACCCACACACTACGGCATTGAGGGCTTGTAGTTAGGGCAACTAATCGGAGCCAGGATGTGTGAAAATGAGCCGCTCCTGCTAAATTCCCAAGCCCCGGGGAAGTACAACCTGCATCGTGCTTCCCTTTTGCCATGACTCACAGCAGACACCAGCGTGGACGCAACCCTACGAAATAAGCACAGACATGCATATAGTGGAAAGAAAGGTGTTGGAGCCCATTTAACCCTTTTAAAAAATCGAATCCCTCTTAGAAAAAAAATTGGCAGAAAAGTCCCCGCCCCCCGTACGCGAAATGCTGCCGCGATGTATGTAGATTGCGAATTCGAAGCGCCTGCCATTCGCCCGCTGGAGTAAAACCCCTGGAATAAGTGGTGTGCCCCCCGCTTCGATCAATACAAAACCCAGACGTGGTCTTTGCGTGGGGGAGCACCGTGGGCCGCTTGAGGGAACAGACTTGCAGAACTTGACCAACACCACCAATGCTATTGCAAACAGGTCCAGCGCTTCCGACAAGGAGTAGAGCTCGTGGGGGATAAAGCAGAGCAAACATTTTTTTAAAAAAATTAAATCAAATCCTTGCATATCGTTTTCTTTACTTGTAGGGAACTCTGGCTCTGTAGAGCCCCTCCACACGATGCGAAGCTGTCCCGTCGCTTTTCGCTTACTTCTGGAGCGCCCACTTGGCTTCATCCCCCCGCAAACGAGACGCGGCTTTCCCCCGGAGCAGCAGCCAGCGCGCGTTATCTCCCTTTCCCAGGCGGTGGGTGCAGGGTGAGAAAAACCGGGGCCGGCGCGCACCTGCCTCTGAGTCATCCCGGGCTGGAGGATGTCCCCAGATTACATCTGCTCAGCTGCTTGGCGAGGGAGCTTCGGGAGGAGCGCGAGCCTGGCGAGCCGCCGCCTGTCTCTTTAAAGGCCGGGCCCCGCGCGCCGGGGAGGGCGGGGCCGCCTCTGGAGCGCGTGAAATTCCTGGGCTGCTCCGGCAGTCTCGGGCAGAGCGCGCCGCTCGACGCAGCTCCTCTCGCGCGCCACGCTCGGCCGGGGGAGAGGCGCGCCAAAGCTGCCCCCCGCAGCCCCCAGCCAGTCAGGAGCCCCTCAGCCCCCGCCCTCCGGCCCCCCACCCAGCCCCGCCACACCCTTCTGGAGGATTCACTCGGGATTCTTACCACCCCCCAAGAGGAAAACAGCCCCAAGAGTTGACTAAAGCACCCCAGTCTCTTCTCGACGACCCAGGTAAGGCTTGGGGGGGAGGGAATTGTTCTCCCTTTTTTTGGTGAAGAGAGGGTGAAGAAAGGAAAGCCCTGGATGGAATACAAACCTGCAAGTAAAGTGGTCGTGACCTGGTGGAAGACGCGGCTTGGAAGGTGTTGGGGCTGGAAGTTCGTCTCGCGGGAGAGCTTGCAAGAACGCCGGGCTTTTCATCCCCTAAAATAAAACTTGGCTCCCAAGAATCTCTGAGATGCTGAGAATTTTGACCGGTGTTTCTCCACCCACTCCCTCTTGCATTTTATTTTGTCTTCTTCCCACCAGAAAGTAAGATAGGTTTTTTCCCTTCTTTTTTTGGAAGCAGCACACCTGGTCCAAAGGTGAGAAGCGCAAACTCCAAGCCATGACAGATCAAAATACTTTTTAAAAAAAATTTTTTTTTAGGACCAGTTCTGTGAAGACTTAAACTTTTTAAGTATTTACATTAAAGAGAGGATGTGCTAGATGAGATGATGACAGGGTTCTGTTTTAAAGTCCGATGCATTTGAGAAGAAATGGGAATCTTCCTTCAGTCCCCCCATGGTATTTTTAAACAACGAGAAAAGAAAATAGGTGAAAGACATAAAGGTTTCCTTCCCTTTCTACATTGAGTCTATTACGGAAGAATATTCCTTCTCCTCCTTCCATTTGTTTATATTAATGATTTAGTACCGGTGTCTTGCCTGAAAACTTCTACTACAAGCAATTGCTGTGAGCTTCCAGGCAAAGAGTGACCTTAAAGGTTGATTTGATAATTTCTTAAATGTAAAAAAAACACAAAAAAGCAGTGTGCGAAATATCCTGTATCCATTTTTCTCTTCCCCCCCTCCAAATCTTTAATTGTCTAATTTTTAATGCATGAAGGACAGTGATGTAATTCCTTTTCCAAAGGGTTCGGGCTCTAGTGCTGTGCAGGTGACCTGGTCTATTGTTTACTTTTGCATTTATGAAAAAATGGTTTCCTTACATTTACCTCTTTTTTTTAAAAAAAAACGATTTTCCACCTAAATGTACCAATTCCTCCTTTTATTTTTCACAGTTTTGGTTATGGAACAAATAAAAAATTAGTAGGTAATAAGACACCCCTCCCCCCAAAAGAGAGAAAGAGTGTGTAAAAATACCCAAAGAATTTAAAATATGGAATTCATTTCTAAATGGCAGTCTTTTCGTAACCAAATCGCTTCCCTCTTCTTCCAGATCTGCAGTTTTGTTGAATTATGTTTAAAACCAAACAATTTTTAAATATTTCTTTGGTTCCAACCTTGGATTTTCCCAAAGCTCGACATTCAGCCATTCAAGAGAGACAGATATTTTCATGACCGCTGACTTGCACTTGTACCATGGTATATTTGAGAGACTGGTTTTTGCTGGAGTGATTTTTTAACTGGTCCAGCGAAAGTCAGGCTGAGAATGATCCTATCTAGGTGGAGAAAAGAAGACACCCAGAAGAGCTCGCTTGCTCGCTGTGTAGGGTCGGCCATTAATTCTACCAGAAGACGTAACAGTGCTGTAGCTCTTTCCAGTTTTTAAAATGCTCCATACGACTTAAGTTAGGCAAGTTGATCTAAAGGTTAGTGAGAATAGCCTTCTTTTTTTGGTGAGAGGTGGTTACCATCTTAGATTGCTTCCTTTTCATACGCATGGGCAGTGTTATTACGTGAACTGAAGCAAAATGTGTTCATCTGCTTGTCTCCCTTTTGCAAAATGCCCTGTCGTACTGGAAAGGGGAAAATAACTGGGTGTTGTATTGCCGAAAGCTTGGCGATGAAGAAAACAACTAGGGCTGCATTAATTGATTCCATGGAACATAAACGGTGTCATGCAGATGGGGATTTTCTCTTTTTTTGAGTGTCTCCTGGTGGGGTATGCAGCTTTGAGGGGAGAAAATTATACTTAATTATTCTTGTCTTAAAAATTAAAACAGAAAATGATTGGGAAAAAATGGCACCCCAGGTAGATAAATATATAAATAAATGGAACGGAGGCCGCTACATTTGATTTCATCATGCCAATAATGATGGCTTCTTGATAGAGCTGATATCCGATGATATCACTGTTCTCCATGGCTCTACGCTGGCCTCATTTTGCACTGCGTTCCCACTGAACATGTTGACATGCTGCTGCTTATATAAGGGCAAGAATGAATTCAAGCGGATTAGTACTTGGGATTTTGAGATCGGCTACCCAGATTGCGTTGTGGGTTTTTTTTCCAAAAAAATTATTCTCGTTTGTTTGTTTGTTACTGTACATTTATTTATTATCATTGTCGTTCTTGATGGTTGGGAAATGGAAGGAAAAGATGGGAGGGAATCGGAAAATCATGGTGCGTGTGGTGGGAGATTGTGGTGATGCGGGGAGCTGCTTTCTTCAATAATGCCAGTGATGTGTGCTCTTTATATTTTTAAATACCCTCCATTATCTCTAAAAACACATTATTCTTTAGGCCATTGCTGAAAAGAAATAATGGGAGGGGTTATCTTAGTAAGGGGGCTTGATCTGGGAGTCATTAGCCCCACTGCTGCAGAAGCAAGATATAAGAAATCCATCTGCACTAAAGCTTGAGGAGGGGTTGCTGAAGGGAAAAGAAGGTAGGATGCATAAAGGGGGGAAAGGACAGATTGCCAATTTTGGGATTAGAAGCAGAGAGCTGTTTATTTTTTTTAATAACCCTCTATTCTTTTTCTGCCATCCCCCTATTTTTCTGTCTGCACACCCTTTCTCCTCCTCCTCTCAGTTCTCCCCCCACCATGGGTAGACTTTTCGGCTCTTGACAAGAAAATTCTATGTTACCTCTTGATGGCTCTGCGGCTTTTTTTTCCGGCGTGTGTTTGTATGTGTGTGCATTGCAAAAGTGGCACAATGACCTTTGGTTCATGCCCCACGGATTCAGGCTCCCAATATGCGTGTGATCATGGATCGTACCAATATTCAGGCAATAGGCCATGGTTTAATTCCGTTTTCCCCTTTAAGTTAAAAGGTTGGGTTGGGAGTGGGTTGATAGACATTGGACAGGGCTAGAAAACACAGCAAATGCCAATTGCACCTCCATCCATTTTGCCGCTTGCTCTTGCTGTTCTATTTTTCCTGAGATGTTATGTTGCACAATATATGATTTGTGTGTTGGCGAAGGAGGGTGTGTGGTGAAGGCGGGGGGAGGTTCAAGAAGAGGAACAGTGTGTGTGCTTTTGTGTTATAAAGGAAACTGACTTGGTAATGGTAACGACATTTTTTGGTCAAATGAATGCTTGGTGATAATGATTCTGTTTAACCATCCGTCAAATACATGCTTGCGACACATTGGAATAAAGGTTACTCCAGGGAACTGTGGATGAGCCAGGCATGCTCTGGGGAGCATGCAGCCTGCAACACTGGAAAGGACGACATGCAGGCAGGCACCCAACGCTGTCCTTCCTTTGTAAAGGCCAGATGTGTGTCCAACCTGGAGGGCATTGCAATAGAAAGAGAGAGAGAGAGGGAAGCGTGGGTTGTGTCACAGCCAGGGACTGAGCAAGTGTGTCTTCAGGCCTGTCCTCCTGCACTGTCCCTCCCAATACGCAGCTTTTGATCAGACGTTATGGAAATGTCATTGTCCCCATGCAGTTTGGTGCCGAAGGCTGCACGCTCCGCTTGTGTAAAGCTGGAGGGCAACGAATCATGGGTGATATGGGTGTGTGTGTGTACATAGTGGGGGAAGCAGACTCACCTTCCACAGTTACAGTGTGCAGGAGGGAGATACAGCTTTTTGTGGCCCAAAGAACGCATTACAACCCCACCTCCTGAAATGCCGCTGAGGTTTTTTTTAAACTAACAGCTTTCCAGACTCAGTGATGTTGCATGGGCGAATTTTTGGTAGGTAGTGAGTGGAGAGCTTGCACGCAGGTGTGGGAAAGGACATGACAGCAAGCCTTTGCTGAACACAAAGAATTGCCAAATGTGTCGACAATTCTAAATCCCCTACTTTTCCCCCAGATCCTAAGGCCTGCTTCCCCGTACCTCAAGGGGAACATATTTTCTAGTTATGATCAGATAGGTGTCTGACAGTGCAGTTAGTGACTTGAATAGACATGATTTCTAATGCCTTCCCAGCAGTAGATTCTCCTTTGTTCATTGCGTTTGGATTGTATTGTTCAAAGTCTCTATGTTTTCTGCTTTCCTGGATGAGAACAACAAAGAACCAATGAAGGTGCTCAGGCTCTTAAGGTTTTCATCTGCCATTTGCTTTTCCTGTTCTTCTCTAAACTGACCTTGAGGGATTCTAACAAACAAGAGCCCAAGGAGTCATGATATGGGACTTAGAGAGCATACCGTTTGCACAGTCTTTGTGGAAGGATACAAGGAAATAGGGGATTCTTTACCTTTTGTCCGTCTCACAGCTAAACTGACCAAGTTTGTTCTTTCTTCCCCATTTAGCTGGCATATTCTTTGTTTTTGACAGATAGTGTGGGATTGCAGAAGAAGGACAGTGACAGTTAGGGGTTGACTAAACAACAGGCTGGGTTTAACATTTTTTTTTTTTTTTTTTTTTTTTTTTTTTTTTTTTTTTTTTTTTTTTTTTTTTTTTTTTTTTGTTGCTGTGTTCCACTATGGATTTAGGGTTATCCCTATGCTCACCCTTGAAATGATGATTTGTCAATAAACCTTTTAAAAACAGGGTTATATGAAGGGTCACAATTTTTTTCTGAACCCCCCTATAAAAACCCTCTAAAACCCCCAATTTAGGGAACAGAGCTCTGCCTGAACTGTGTCCATGTCCTGGACACAGGCTAGCTGAAAACAAATGTGTAATTGACATTCAACTAAAGATTTTCAATACGAAAATAGCAATTTCCCAAAAATTCGGTTCAACTCTAATGAATTTTCAAGTCTGTTTTGCACTGGGATGCAGGAGATGTCATGTCTTTGGACGAACCTAGTTTCATTATGAAATTGAAGTTCATGTCTCTCAGTTGGTTTGAAGTTTCTGCTGGATACGATTTTCCAGGTCCTGATCTCAAATAGTCCCATTAAAATTAATAGGACCTACTTCTGTTTAATGGGTTCAGCATTGGGGTGTATACCACTAAATGCCAATATTTAGGTAGGCGTGGGTCTGTTATTTGTGTGGTCTGTACCCAGCAAATGAGTTAAGAGCCTTGCAGTCTCTCTCACGTTAGATATAGCATAGCAGTAATCAGAATAGAGATTACACGTTCTGGTTTGTAGCATGGTCCAAAGCAACAACTTTACATTTTGTCCTTGATTCGTTACTCCATCACCTTTGAGATTTAAGTACTGGTCATTACGATAAATGTTTGATCTCCTTAATCTTCACTTCCCATTCTAGCAAGCAGTTCTGCATAGCCTGCTGCAATTAGGTATATATAAGTGGACGTTCGGGAGTTGGCAGAAGCACTGCATCAGGGGTAAGGAGTATTGGACCCAAAGCAGTGACCTAACCACAGCCAAGGTCGAAACAGAACTGGCTCATTTTTTTATAATCTCCCAAACGCTATCCAAACTCCTTGATACACTTAGTTATTTTTACCAGCAAAACTAAGTCACTCGAGGTCTCTAAAGGTCATCCCTGCTATAGCAAAATGGAACTTTATTTAAAATAAAATAAAAGACTCTTCAGAGGGCTTGTGCTGCTACTTAGTTTTTTATGCAAGAGCCTTTGCAGCTGAGTCTTGACCTGTAAGTGTGGCCTTTGGCTGCAACTCTTGGGGCATTTTTTGGGGAATAAACCCATTGAATAACAGAAGACTTACTTCTGAGTAGATCTGCTTGTATGTGTTTGTAATCTGTTTCCTAAATAGGTGAGGTAGACGTCCACTCTCTTTTGGGTGTTGTATTTTATATCTTGCATTAACTGGAACTTCTTACCTACTAGATTCAGTAGCGTTACAAGGAAAGCACAAATATTTTCTTGCAGACATGTTATAAAGAAAAAGAGTAGCTTATTTGCTGTCATGAGAGGTGAATGTGGGACTCCACATTGGTCTCCTTAGAAATAATTTACCTTTGAAAGTCTGTACCAAGAAAATATGTGTGAATTGTCCTGGCTCAACTTCTGTTTAGTAATAAATAACGTGAGTCAGCTTTTTATGGGCTTACCTTTTCAAGCTGCACATGGGAGAATATGTGTTTAAATATAGTCTGAGCCCAACTTGTTGATAAAGGGCAAAATAAAAGTTGAATTAATAATAAATAAATAAACCCCTGAGTAAACCACCAGGGAGACTCATGCTAACTTCGTCATGTTTCTGATTTTCTATATTAGGGGAAGAGTTTTGTTCCTTATGAGCCAAGTGTAGTTCCCTGCATGCCATCTGGAGTGGTCGTGTTCCGACACGGCTATGCTAAGTGATTGTTCAATGTGCTCTGAAACATTCAGCTTATCATGAATAAATGAAGCTTTTCAGTTATGTTTTTTTCAAAGTAGAAAACAGGAAAGAAGGAAGAGCTGGAACTAATCTTTATTAGGTGGTGACAGTCGGGGTTGTAGGGCACTGTTTGTGAATCCCATCCCTTTATGTTTCTCACTGTATATTTGTAATGCTACAGTTGTCCAATTCTTTCTGTTGTTGACATCAATACTTTTAAGATCGTTAATTATGAAATGCAGTTAGCAACTGGGGTACTCAAGAGCTGAGTGTTGGGGCCCCTTGAAGGTCTAGCACGGGGTAGGGAACCTGCGGCTCTCCAGATGTTCAGGAACTACAATTCCCATCAGCCCCTACCAGCATGGCCAATTGGCCATGCTGACAGAGGCTGATGGGAATTGTAGTTCCTGAACATCTGGAGAGCCGCAGGTTCCCTACCCCTGGTCTAGCACATTGCACACAAACACTGCATTTGCCTTGTGGGTGACCTGTCCCTAGAATAATGTGTGTGTTGGGTGGAGAGACAATTACAGGAGAGTGGGATGATGCAGTGTGACCTGATCATAGGCAGATCCTAAACATATTCCATCTCTTAGTGACTTTATAAATTGAGCCTTTTTACTTCCTTCCTTACAATTTATCCAAGGATATAGGGAACATCTCAGGAAGACCACTTCTGTGTTGCTCCATAGTACTTGGTCAAATGTCTCAATTTTCTCCTCTCATTAAAAGAGGAGGAGGTAGACTTGCTGCTTCTTATCCCTTCCTAATCACTGTGTCTACTTGGGGGTAGTATGGTTCAGATCCTGTCCTTTACTGGATTCCTTTTCAGTGTCCTTGGTGAGGAGAAAAGACTCATTCTGGAATGCAATCTGCCGGTGTCATTCCTGGCTTTCCTGCTGTCATCCATCATATCAAAGTAGCTAATTAACATCAGGAGCCTCTATCATTGCAACAAAGTGGTGTGGTATCCAAAGATGCTAATTTCTCTTTTGGTAACTAGCACAGTCTAACTTGTGTTGCAATGGAAGAAAGATCTTCCATTTTGTCTGCTCCATTGGGACTGGAATGTGTTATTTGTTTTGTAAGGAAGGGCATCCTCTTCCCAAATCATTCCTTGCAATACCCTTGGTGCTGCCACAGCATCTCTTACATCCAAACAGATTTGCAGCCGTAGGATGCAAATGGGAAAGTGGGCTAGAATAACAATTGGAGAATGGAGGTGGAGAGTGTAATTTTGGAACTTGCCATAAGCTGGGCCTACACAATCTGTGACCCACCAAGGCTAAACACAGCCCACTAACCATGAATGACAACCTGTCCACCAGCGGCTTGATAAATTTCATGCATTTTTCATCTACCAGCAACAGCAAAAACTGGGATGTTGTCAAGCTTCTTGTGGGCTGGTGAGTAGCTAGTGAGTTGTGCTCAGTTTGGTGAGTCACACTTAATGTAGTGAACCCATTAAGAGTTAGCTTGCCCTGTTACGGTAGAATCTGTAGCAAAATACTTCCACCTATGCCTGCCAAGTAGGATAGAAAATACTTTTGAAAATGTTTGTAGTGCTTTTTTCACAGTAGAAGAGCATTCACAGCAAGTTTGTGTCGTGAATTAATAGGCATGGTTCTAAAAACTCCTCTATACTTTCTTCTGAAGTTCTCTGAACAGCATTTGTCACTTTGCTGAAACTATTATTTCTGCTTCACTCTTGATTAATCTTGAGTTTCATCATTGGCTTAAATTCTTTTGTCAACATCTTAGCAAGAGCATCCCCCCAAATAGTCCAGTATGAACGTGATGGTCCTACAGACATGTGTTGGCTATGTTTCATTAGGTTTTGTCCTATTTTTTTTATTTGAGTATAAATTAAACAATTATTTAAGGTAGGGAATGCCACATATTTGGCAGTGAATGTGTTCAGTCATTGAATTTACCAGTTTAGTCCTTGTTGATCAGAAATGAGCCAATTAGATCAAATGTTTGTAAAACTGTGCATGCGCGAAAACATTGATAATCCAAACAGATGGCGGCCATTAACATCAATAAGGATGAATTTTTAATACAACTTTGGTTTATGACTTAAATGATCTGTGATTTAACTTCTGTTTAAGCAGTTGGCTACCAAATGAAGCAAAAGTGCAGCAAGGACGGTGACACCAGACTGTGAAAATGCACATGTGCAAAAAGCTCATTGTGCTGTACTTGTATTGCTAGGAAGTAATAATTGAGGCAACCTGCCAAACAACCATGAGTTTTAGCCAAACCATCAGGTGTTTGAGTATCCCTAATTACAATGGGAAATTTGCATGCCCTGCAAAAACAAAACGAATAGAAGGGAAAAAGTGAACTGATCACATGGATGTGGACTGATCAGCGATTTCCTTTCTAGAGTAGAGTTCTTATATAATCTCCAGTGGTCCAGGCTGGAATGGTCTTCATTGATGCGTTGCTGGTATTTTTGCTCTGAAGGGGAGGGACTTCCCCCCAGTCTTTGACTTTTGGCCGTGTATACAGTTTATATGTATGGTTACTGGCATTGCTTGCCAAAGAGCACTGCAACTCTTTTTTTCTCTTCAACTCCCCTTATTACCTTAGCAAGAGGAACCAGTGAAACTGGCCAGCAGACTGAACCAGGGGTGAGTTCACTTGTAACACAGTTGACACTCTCTCACAAGCTTCAAGAATGGCTGTGGAGAGTCCAGCCTTGGCTAGAAGCATCCCTATTTTCTCCAGTATTATGCAAGGGACTAGAGTGTCAACAACTACTGTGGTTACCTTTGCCTTCCTTCGCTGCAGCCCAAAAGCCTGCAAATGCAGTAGACGTGGCCAGAACCAAGAAATCAATGGGGCCATCTTCAAATGTGGAACTTCTTCCAGAGTCCTGGTAAGTTAGGCCTTCCAAGCCTCCAGTTGGGGTTGGAGATCCCCTATCTTCGGGTCCAGTTACCTAGTGGGAGATTTTTTTAAAAAAAATTTGACCTCAGGTACTTAATGGAAGTTTTTGGAAGTGACAAATCTATGGTTTTACCATAGAATTGCCAGCAATTCCTATAGTTGCTCATTAGTACTCATAGTAAGAACTTCTATTAAATACATAAGACCACATTTTAAAAAAATCTTTTCTGGGTTATCTCTAGGAATTTCTAGGAACTTTATAGTTTTCCTATGTGGCATTTCCAAATGGAAGAACTCCCTTACAAGGGATTTCTTTCCCATCTGGTTTTACCATAGAGTTTACTGTCATTCCAAAACAACTTTTGTCACTGCCAATAAAAACTTCCAATAAATACACAGGCTGTATTTTAAAACATTTTTCCAGCAACACTGCTTCCTCCAGCACTCATGCAAGTGGTCAGGCACTTCCTCGCAAACCCATGGTAAGGTTAGAGGTGGTGGTGGGGAAACAATCTTTATTTAAAAAGTCAGGAAATACAAAATAGTGGCATGGGTAGGTCTTTGAAACCACAAGCCCCTGGAGTAGGCTTACTAGACCTCCAGTTGTGGTGAGAGACCTCGTCTGGCAGGAGCCCCGTTGGCTGCTATAACTCTGACCAACAGTGGAAAAAATAAAACAAAAGTTTAATGTATTACATTACTATGCTGTTTTGGACAAAACCTGTAAATGATGTAGGATAGCTCTAGGATTTGTCACTTCTGGGTATTATAACATTGCTGATGTCATTCATGGCCCCTTTTCTCAGTCCTCTCACTGGCTTGGCATGGCAGCCCTACTACAGTTGATAGGCCTAGGCTTTCTCTCACTAGCCTTTGTTCATTGCCTTTGCCTCAGCCAGGAGCTAGTGCTTGACCTTCCTGAGGAGAATGCCCATTCTAACCTCTTGGTTTGGATCAAAGGTAAGATGCAGAAAAAGCTCCCAGTTTCTATGTTGACAGCCTTAGTAGGTTTCTAGAGACAATTCTTGGGCATTCAAGTAGAGGAATACATTCTTACAGCAGAATCTATTCCCCATGCATATCTGGGAGGAAGCAAGTGACCCTTCTTTGTCATGTCTCAAGAAAGTCAAAGAGCCACTGACTCATAAGGTATTTTCCAGAGGTTGTAATTCCTTAATGGATCAAGTCTCAGAGATTTCAGATCTTTCTGACTTATTTCCATTAAGGAGGCAGGTGAGCTCTCAGAGGAAGAAGAGCCCCTGGTCACCCTGATGCAAACATGCCTTTTTCTCCAGAAGTTGTTCCAAAATTCCTCCCAAGGTACTTCAGATTTTTCGGATTCCAGGTAGCAAGAGAGAGTCAAAGGAGCCTGCCCAAGTTGGCCAGGCAACTATCTTGTCTAAACTTTTACCAAATGGAGGTACCCCTAGAAAAGGATTTCGTCTCCTTTTGTTTTTGATAAAGTAATTGAATGAATGGGAGGCACTATTCTGTCTCAAAGCAACCATCCAATTATTTTGCTCTTCTGCTCTGTAGTTTCAGAAGCAGCAGAGCACTTCAAGCTTCCAGTAGTGGATACACTAGTGGTAAACCTGAGTTCCAATCTCTGATGGGCTGCCCAAAGATTCCTTTGACAAGATTAGATCAGAACTTAAGTAAAAATTTTGAGGCCTCCTTAGTAGCTCTGTAGGCTTCCTTGTCTGGTTTTTTCTTCTGTAGGGCTGTTCATCTCTTGGATATCTCTAAACAGCTGAAAGATGAACAGAAGACAATTTATTTAGCTGCAGTCCTCTTGGCTGATGCTTCCATTGACACCATTCAGCTGTCTGCTAGGGCCATGACATCAAAAATCACTGCCAGGCATAACACTTGTACGCAGCTGGAAAGTAGATCCAGCCTCACAAACTTTGGTAGCCAGTGCTTTGTTTAAGGGAATTAGTCTCTTCAGAACCAGCATTGACAAATACCTTGTTCAGGACAAAGAAGAAGGTGCTCCTGGTGTGGGAGAAGGAAGGTAAGCTAAGTAAAAGATTTCTGTTCCTTTCATGACTTTTGACAGAATTCCAGTTGATGACTTCAATAGGAAAATGGCAAGTAAAAGTGATAGGTAACTACACATCCTCCTGTAGCAACTCCTCTGGTCAACTCAATCCAGGAGGTAAGAAAGGTGCTTCAGCATGATTCCAAAAGTCCTGAGTTTTGCCTTGGCATAGGTAGATAATTTCTACTCCTTGTAGGCACCTGAAGACAATCCATCAACAATCAGTGGTTACTAGACAAATGGCTATGTCCTAAACCCGTGGTGGCGAACCTTTGGCACTCCAGATGTTATGGACTACAATTCCCATCATCCCCTTCCAGCATGGCCAATTGGCCATGCTGGAAGGAACATGATGAATTGTGATCCATAACATCTGAAGATAAGAGTTACGCTCCTCACTGTCCTAAACCTTCAGTTCATTTCCCCCCAGCAGGTTCATCTAAGTCCAGAAGCATTGTTGCCCAGACAGGCATTGTTTCTTCCTCCAAGCAATCCCTCTTGGAAACAGGGGTAATAGAGCTGGTCCCATAAGACATCAGGGATCTACTATAACTTCTTTGATTTTTGGAAAAAGAATGAAGATGGCTGCCTGATTCTGTACCTAGAATGGCTGAACCATAGAGTGAAGGGAAGGGAATTCAAGATTGAGACATTCAGATCCATAGTTCTGAAATCCAGAAAGGAGTTTCCTAGCCTCCATAGACCTGGAATAGACTTACCTTCACATTTCAATCCTCAAATCATACCAGAGATTTCTCTGGTTAGCCTGTGATAGGGATCATTTGCAGTACTGAGCTCTGCCCTTTGGTCTGAAAATGTACCAGATGTCTTCACCAGTGCTAGCCTTGCTTGTAGGTGTCCTAAGGATGCAAGGATGTCATCTATGTTGATATTTCCGTACATAGATGACATCCTCATCAGGATCTTTTCTCTTCAGCAGGACCTGAGGGATGTGGAGCAAATAATCTTGCACATGATGACCCATGGAGTTCTGTTCAACAGGGGAGAGAACTGCCTGGTACCTGCCTCACAGGTTATTCACATGGGATTCACCATAGACATTACACAGGATAGTCTTTCTATCACATGAGTAGCAGGGCATGATTTTATCTCTATTGCAAGCAGTCAGAAATCTCAGGTGGACATCATGACATTAGCGCCTTGGTATTCTTGTTCCCTGCTAGGATTTGGTCCTCTGGGTGAGATTTTACTCTTCTTCCAGCATGAGAAAGCTCTCTAGCAGCACTGGCTCATTTCAGTCTCAAGCTAGTTGCTTCAGGACCTCTAGTGGTGGCAGTCTCCAGACAAGCTGCAGATGGACTCTCCTCTCAGGGGACCAGTGAGAGTACTTGTCATGACAGGGATCACCCTTCAGAGATGGGGAGCATACTTACAGGGGGAGGATGCTCAGGAAACTTCACTGTTCATTCAAGCTAGAGGGAGCATCAGTCCTCTGGAGCTCAGAGTGATCAGATGGGGTCTTGTAGCCTTTCAAGCCTTCCTGGCAGGGAAGGAAGTGCTTATCTTCAGGGATAACACAATATAAAAATCCTACCTGCCAAGGTGATGCACAAAATCAAATTCTCTGTAGAAGCAGCTCAGATTCTCCTGTGGGCAGCAATGTACCTCAAGCCCTTCAAGTCGTTTCATGTGACCAACAGGTTCCCAATCTCCATGGAAGACCTGAGGGATCTTCTGTAATTACAATTGATCTTCAGATTACAGAGAAAGAAAAAGAATGGCTGCTCTGGATGGTGGTCTCCATGGCATCATACCTTGCTGAAGTCCTACCCGCAAATCTCCAGGAACTTCTTAGCCTGGAACTGGCAACTCTACTTGCCAGGATATCCAGTGTTATAGCAAACTTGCTCAGCTGGTTCCACCTGAAACACTTGGAATTAATGTTGAACCTGGAGATCTTTTGAGCTGCTTGCCGTAGTTTTTGAATTAATATCATCCTGATAGTTCTATGTTGACCCTACAGGGCATGGTTTCAAGACCTGGGATGGATGTAATGCAGGGACCCATGGTGTCTTCCAATTGGGAAGGAAATGTTCTCTCAGTGCCCCTTCTACATTCCCAATAAGAATTACTAAATCTCACATCCTGGAGGCTGAACAGCAGAAATTGAAGGAGATAGTCTACTCAGACCATGTTATCACAACTCTTGTGGCCTATAGGGAAGGTTCAACTAATAGGGTGTATAACAGCACATGGCATGTTTTTGTATCTTGGTGTGCAGGGAGGTATCTGGGCTCCTTTGAAGTTTAAGTTTCTGACCACCTCTTTTTCTCCTATCAGAATTGGACAAGGGTCTGAGTACAAGCAGCATGAACTGCCAAGTATCAGTCCTCACAGAAATAATGGGAGCCAAGAAGAGGTGAGGGGTTTCCCACCATCCTCAAGAGATTTCTTAGATGAGCCACCATGCTGAACCCCCTGGTGGCAAACAGGTTCCCCACTCAGCACCTAAATACAGTTCTTTCTGGGGCATCATTCAAACACATGGCAACATGTCCCTCATGGGACTCACTTTTGAAACCCTCCTTTTGGTGCACATCAGCTCAGCCCAGATGGTTTCAGAGATTCACACCTTTTCTGTGGATAAAGACCTCTGTATTTCCCTAATCGCAGGTTAATGCTCTGCATTCATCCATATAGTAAACTCAGCCTTCACAGATCTGAGGAAATGATACTTCTTGCCTTTGTCCTAACCTTAAACATCTACAAAGGAAGGGATCATCTGTAAGTCAGATACCATCATTGTTTCCTTGAAACCAGTGTTCCCCAACTTAGTACCTACCCAGCGTTTTCAGAAAATGGATGAGGCTAGTGTGGTTTTTGCCCAGCAGGGCTTCTGATAAGCCACTGGAGATCTAGCTGGCTGTGCAGATTTTTTAAAAGTTGCTTTGGCAGCAGCTGTCACCACTGTGTGACTGAAACTAAGCTATGTGTATGCAAGAAAATATTTTTAAAGTATCTGTTCATTTTAAAAGGCATTCTTTTAAACAGAGCTTCTGTCTGATATGTTGAAGTGACTATCAGAGTTATGCGTGATCATACTCCTTGAGGTTTTCTGGTTGGCTCCACCTCTTGTGGCACCCATTTTGTGGATGTGCCAACCATCCAATATCTGAATCCGAAATGTACCCATATGGTCAAAACAGTTGAGACTCCTGCTTTGGATAACTTTTCTTAAGAAACAGATCTGGTGGGCTGGTGAATCAGGGGATGTATTCCACAGGTGTATAAAGTTTGGGGCTGGAACTCCCATCTGAGGTTATCACTCACATATTGAGTGGGCAACTATCTGGGCAGCCTTCACTGTTTTCTCCTCTCTTGCAATAGTGTTTAGAACAACTACATGTTGGTACAGTGTGAGACGTTACATATTGATAAAGAGGCTTCTACTGATGATGCTTTTGGTAGGTGGATTCGACAGACTACTCTACCTAGTTGAAAGGTGTAGTTTCCCACTCTGAGATACCTTGCTTTTCTATATCCTGTTAGTTGAGACTGCCCCATTGGAGAATGGAAAGTTTGTTTGTTTATAGTGAATGTCCCTTCTTGGTGATTCTAGGGTGGGTCAGTTGAAGGTTTGCTTCTGGAAGAGAGTCTGAACACTTGGTAGCAGACTTAGTTCTGTTCTAGTTTTTCTTTGTTCTTGGCATCTTATAGGTGGTTAGGGTTTTTCATGTTTCTTATATTTCAGAAGAGCATCGCTATGGAACTGGTCTGGGAGATGGGAAGAGCCTTTAAAAAGACAAGTGACCCTGCTTGCCTCCAGGAGCTTTTCCTCCACCATAGGGTCACTAAAAAGGGAAATTTGTTGTAAGTGAGCAAACTCCACATTTTCAACAGTAACTGACCTTTGATCTTATGTATGCTAAAGGACAATTCTGTTAAAACACAAAATAAAAATATTGCCTAGCTGAATGAGTAGAACTGTACTTTCTTCCACCCATTTTATTTTTGCAGTTGAAGGGAATTCACAGACATTTTTGCAAGAGAAAGGAGGAGGTATGGGACAATGGCCATGGAGATACAATTTGATTTTCTGCTCCTTGTCTGTCACACGTAAACTTCGAGCAATTGGTTGTATTGTGCTCCAGCACTTGCAAACCCTTGAAAAACCAGGATTCTAACGTGTGGTTTGCAGTTCAGAAACAAGCTTTGATTTGTTAAAGTGATCAACTTCCTAAACTAAAAACTCTCCAGTTTGGCTATGTGCACATTGTAAGAAGAAAGAGAATGTATATCCTAGCGAACTTCAATTCATTTGTATTACAAAAGATGGTTGTTCATGGTTTTTGAATGCACCTGGTATAATGAGTGGTGTGGTATGACAGGATGTAATCATTTTAGATAGTGACAGAATGTGGTAAGATGTGTCTTGTGCTGTGTGCATGGCTAGTAGAAGACTGCTTCAAACAAACTGTAGATAGCATTGCCAGCCTCTAGATGGGGTTTGAAGATTTTTCAGAATTACAGCTGATCTCCAGACAGCAGAGGTCAATACACTGCAGAAAACCACTTCTTTGGAAAGTGGATTGTACGGCACTGAACCCTACACGAAATCCCTCGTAACAAACCCCACCTTCCCCAGGCTTTAACCTCAAATCTTCCAAGAATTTTCCAGAACTATCAACCCAAGCTGTGGACACAACTCAATAGCATAATTCTGTGTATTCCAAACATAGGCCTTTCCTGTACTTCGCTTACCCCAGATTCAAGCTGATTTTGATGCCATTAATTTTCCTGAAATATGTGTGCAGTGCCCTCCTCTGAACTTTTATTTCCTGACTGGCATTATTTTTTGTTTGCAATTTCCACACATGTGTCTAGTGATGCTGTGTAGCATTGCTGATTCAATAATCTGCAAAATGCCCTCCCACCTGAAAACATGACACTACAACAATTTAAAGGAAAGAGAAGGAAAGGAGTGAGGTGAGGGATGTGAAAAATGGCAGACCAAGCATGGAAGGGGAGGTTGGATGATCTCACAGGGGAGTAGATTATAGGTTTTTTGGTGGAATGTATGATTGAATGAAAAACATTGTGGTAAATGTGTTTCTTAAAATTATGAAGTAACAGATAGTTGGAAACATTTCTGGCCATAAGTGGGGGTCAGGAAAGTGTGGAACTACACAGAAAAAAAGTTCTGTTAGTGGGCTGGATATGAGCTAAAATAATGTATGTGGAAAAGTTCATAGAGAAGTTTTGGAACTTCCTGATAACAAAGTCCTCTTCCTTTATGCCAAACCAAAACCATACTGCCAGTCATGCAACATCATGGCCAGATCTAAGGCAGGATGTTTTTGAACTTGCTTTGAATTAGCAGTCACAATCTTGTTTGTACCTGGTCATCTACATACAGTTCTACTCCTAGTTTTCCTGCCAGTAACCTATGTGTTATGTGGGATTTTTCTGTTATATTTCTACATCATTTTCCTGGACTTTCTTCCTAAATATGATGACAGGGTTTGAGGTTTTTTTTGTGAGCAAAGAATGAGGTTTGGAGTCTGATTCCATGTTCTTTCCTGGAGATTGCTTAATGGGCAACCAGTCACTTTCCCCTTTCCATGGGCCCACTGGTATATGGGTGAAGTAACCATTATTGTAATGTGGAGCAAGATGAGCTCCTTTGATAGATGGCCCTATGTATGGAATAGGCCTGAGGCTGATTGGATTTCTTCACCCCTCA
Organism: Sphaerodactylus townsendi; assembly: GCF_021028975.2. Classification (NCBI taxonomy): domain Eukaryota; kingdom Metazoa; phylum Chordata; class Lepidosauria; order Squamata; family Sphaerodactylidae; genus Sphaerodactylus; species Sphaerodactylus townsendi. The sequence goes on from NC_059426.1 coordinate 144,693,878, forward strand.
AATGTTATGTTTCTATGACCTCAAGAGATGGACCCACTCAAGTAAAAGCATTGTAGTTGTTTATGCCAACTGAATGTTAATTTCTGTTGGGCAGTAGAAAAGCAAGAAAACATTGATAGGGCTATGTACATTTGTTGAATATGGCTAGAACAGGGGTCTGCAACCTGTGGCTCTCCAGATATTCATGGACTACAAATCGCATCAGCCCATGCCAGCATGGCCAATTGGCCATTCTGGCAAGGGCTGATGGGAATTTTAGTCCATGAACATCTGGAGAGCCGCAGGTTGCAGACCCGTGGGCTAGATGACAGTTTCAACATAGATCTGTTTCTGATGTTCCATGCCTTGACTCATCTTTTTAAAATACATGTAGGCAAATAGACACAATATCCAAAGAAACACACTTTTATAATTTGACAAGGTTGGATGCAGGTATAGTACTGCTGATAGCTGCTTATGAATTGTAAGTATTCCACCCAAACTATGTATCTTGATTGCACATAACAACATTGGTTGTTAAATTTTTAAAAATTAATTTTCAAAATATTTAACCAATGATACAAACCATACAATCAAAAACATTTTTAACATGAAACTTACATTATTAAAGTTTTGATATGTTCACAAGTTTAGGAAACATTTCTTTTACGCTTCATTGGTGTGTGAAGAGGATCGCATAAGATTGGCAGGTTTCCTTTAGTATGATGTGAAAGCAGTGTCCTTCCCATCATAATTATTCTTCCTTTCTGGAGTCTGATTTCAGAGAAATGTGTAAAAAACTCAGCTGCTAGAATGATTATTCTCAATCTGTTTACACCACAAGCTTCCCAGAATAATCCGTGGAAACTTGTATCTAATGGTGGGATAAGGCATTATATTGTCAAAGGCTTTCACGGCCGGAATCACTGGGGTGCTGTGTGGTTTCCAGGCTGTATGGCCGTGTTCTAGCAGCATTTTCTCCTGACGTTTCGCCTGCATCTGTGGCTGGCATCTTCAGAGGATCTGATAGTTGGAAAGGAAAGCAAGTGGAGTATATATACCTGTGTATGAAGGTCAATAGGTGAGGGCATCTGAATAGGAGTGGCCTGCAACTGAGTAACAATGAAGTGTAGCATGTGAGTAACAATGGAGATAGCAAGGTCAATAGGTGAGGCATCTGAATAGAAGTAGTCTGGCCTTTGTTCACTTTCATTGTCTATAGTCATCCTGTGTCTGTGTGGAGCTGATTAGTCACTGTCTTGACTCTAGTGTTTTTCAAAACTGGCAGCCAAATTCTGTTCATTTTCATAGTTTCTTCCTTTCTGTTGAAATTGTCCATGTGCTTGTGGATTTCAATGGCTTCTCTGTATTGTCTGACGTAGTGGTTGTCAGAGTGGTCCAGAATTTCTGTGGTCCAGAGTGGAAGAAACTATGAAAATGAACAGAATTTGGCTTTCCTTTCCAACTATCAGATCCTCTGAAGATGCCAGCCACAGATGCAGGTGAAACGCTAGGATAAGGCATTGCTCAACGCAGTAATTTTTTTCTGAAGTCAATATTTAGAAGCCCAAGCTGGTAGAAGTTTCTGACTTGGGGAAAGAAATTTGACATAAGTCAATGTATGTTCTAACCTGCACTGTGCCCCTTTTTAGAACATAAGAACATAAGAACAAGCCAGCTGGATCAGACCAGAGTCCATCTAGTCCAGCTCTCTGCTACTTGCAGTGGCCCACCAGGTGCCTTTGGGAGCTCACCTGCAGGATGTGAAAGCAATGGCCTTCTGTGGCTGTTGCTCCCGAGCACCTGGACTGTTAAGGCATTTGCAATCTCAGATCAAAGAGGATCAAGATTGGTAGCCATAAATGAATCGACTTCTCCTCCATAAATCTGTCCAAGCCCTTTTAAAGGTTATCCAGGTTAGTGGCCATCACCACCTCCTGTGGCAGCATATTCCAAACACCAATCACACGTTGCGTGAAGAAGTGTTTCCTTTTATTAGTCCTAATTCTTCCCCCCAGCATTTTCAATGTATGCCCTCTGGTTCTAGTATTGTGAGAAAGAGAGAAAAATTTCTCTCTGTCAACATTTTCTACCCCATGCATAATTTTATAGACTTCAATCATATCCCCCCTCAGCTGCCTCCTCTCCAAACTAAAGAGTCCCAAACGCTGCAGCCTCTCCTCCTAAGGAAGACGCTCTAGTCCCTCAATCATCCTCGTTGCCCTTCTCTGCACTTTTTAAATCTCTTCGATATCCTTTTTGAGATGTGGTGACCAGAACTGGACACAGTACTCCAAGTGCGGTTTCACCACGGCTTTATATAAGGGCATGACAATCTTTGCAGTTTTATTCTCAAGAATGGTCTCTTATTCTCTTTAGAATGGTCTTGGCTCTGTTCCATTTTTTGCAATTGGTTCAATAGCATTTTGTGGGTAAATGCTGTCCTGTCACCAAGAGAGATGCTATTGTGGAGTTGTCCTGTGTCGTAGTGCTGCTGTTGTAGAGGAAGTGTTCCTGTGGAAGCCAGTGAGAACAGGCTGTCAGTGGGGTGTGATAAAACATTAACCTAATTTAAGCATCAAAAAGTAAAGTGCAGTGTTTGATATGCTTCACTTCTTGCAAAATTCTTAATTGCTTCCAGGTTGGAAATCACACGATCCCATATCTAAATATAATGTAAAATTGTATGGTACTAGTGACTTTCTAGTTAGAGGCAAAAAAGGAGGGAATTTGAATTTGGGTATATTGAGTTTCTATAGTGGTATGGATTTTTTCCAAGAATCTGAAAAAATCGACTCTTTTATAGTCTGTAGGAGATCTTTCTTGGGGTCTGGGAGGGGCTGTTTTAAAAAAATGTGTAGCACAAATTGGCAGCATAGTTGCTGGTGGTTGTTCTTAGAAGACACCAACATTGAGTAAAGATTAGGTCAGAGAGTTCAATTTTATGGGTCCCCGATAAGATGCCCCATCCATCCTCCAGTGATTCCAATGGAGGAAAAACAGAGGCCCATAAAATTGTTCCACAACGCAATCTTTAACAAACATGAGGGTTCTTCTAAGGAGAGTTGCCAACAACTATGCTGCAAATTTGGTGTGTCTGTCTTAAACAGTCCTCCCCAACTCTAGGAGTAGTGGAGCAGATGGGATTTAAACTTTAAAGCCTTGCTGTGAATGTGCTAGATCATTTTTTAAATGTGTTCTTTTCCTTTTCTACCGCTGGATCTGACAATCTCAAAATGATCCAATTTTTTGGGTTTTTTCAGGATCGGAATTGTCAGCTACAGCTTAAACCACTATTTTGTGGGGTGGGTAGTTTCCTGAATGCACACCTGCATTTCTATGCAATAAAGATAAGAACCATCTTCCAGATAACTTCAAGAGTCTATCCAGTCCAGCATTTTATTTCTACAGTGGTCAGTCAGATGCCCCTGAGAAGCCTATGAGCAGAGCATGGATAACAGGGCAGAAGATTGTCACATATTATGATGATCTGCATGTATGAATTTGGAGTTTGGTAACCCCTGAAATGGCCACTAAAATCCTCTACTGGATCCAGTCTGTTGTATTCTTGTCTTGGTAAATAATAGCCATGGCAAACCCAGCTGGACCATGAGAGATCACAGCATGTCATTTCCCTGGCCTCAAACAACACGCTCGGACTGATTTTTTAATTTATTTATTTTGCCTCATTGGAGGAAACATACAGGTTACTTTTTTGGTATCTGTATGTTTCTCCTGGTTTGGCAAATGTCAGTTGTGTGTGGTCATTTGAGATAGGAGTATGTCAGGTTAGGGAGGGGAAGTCAGTGTGTTATAACTCTTAGGCTTTTTCCACACAAGCTGTTCACAATGTATTTTGCCACCAAAATGCCATAGTTTTTTTTCTTTGAATTCTGCAGTTTCCCCCCTCTGATTCTGGAAACATTCCCTTCTTGTTTCCTCAGTTGTTTTTCTGAACACTTTTTCCACAATGTCTTCTTCAATCTGTTTCTGAACCAGCTTCCCTTGAGCATGTGATCATGTTGAAACAGTATTTATTTCTCCACCCCACCAAACACCTGGACCTTATCCATGCCTCTGTGTAGTTACCCAACTTCCCTGTTGGCCATTTTCTCCTCACCCTTGTCCTCTTTTTTCAAAGGATTTTTTTCTTCTTTGTCATATCACATTAGTGATGTGATGTTAGGGCACAGGCACAAGCCAGGTCGATTGTATCATCTTTGACAATTTCATCTTGAATTAGTGATTAATGTTAAAGGAAAGATATGCTGTATCTGCAGTTAGGCACGCATGAAATTGACAAGGAAAGTTGCTTTTGCAGAAGAAATGGACAAAGGACTGCTGCAGTAACCATTGTTACTGTGACTCTGATTTGATTGAAATGGAGTTGTTTTGGCTTCCATTTTGGGTTGGTAGTTTTCAATAGTAGAAATGGAGGCTTAGGCATTTTTGAATTGCTACTTCAAAATGTAACTGCGCAGTAACACTAGAGCACTCATTCAAAAGGGGGGGGGTAGGGTTGTTCTTCATCAAGGTTGTCATCCCACCACCATCAGGTATAATATGTTTTTGTCAGTAGTGTGTAGAGTAAATGCAACTGAAGAGGCAAGGGGGAAAAACCCCCCAAACGACAAGAGTTGTCATTTCCACTATGCTATAGACCAGTGGTGGCGAACCTTTGGCCTCCAGATGTTATGGACTACAATTCCCATCAGCCCCTGCCAGCATTGTAGTCCATAACATCTGGAGTGCCAAAGGTTCGCCACCACGGCTATAGACTATACATGAACTGTCTTATTCCCATTCTATTGTTTTCTAGTGGCTGATTCATGTGAAGAATCCTGTAAGGAGTCTCAAAGTGGCTTTCAAACTCCTTCCTTTCCTCTCCACACAACAGGCACCTTTTGAGGTAGATGGAGTGAGAGAGCTGTTTCTAGCTTAAAGCTTCATGTGAAGGAGTGGGAAGTCAAACCCTGTTCTCCAGATTACAGTCCACTGCTCTTAACTGCTACAGCACGTGGGTAATGAAGGAAAAGAATTCAGCAGCTTTGAACATAGTGTCTGATCCTGAGTCTGATTAGGTTTGATGATGGGGAAGGTGGTTGTGGGGACATTTGATGGAAGGGGCTGGCTAGGCTACTACCTTGTAGGGCAGAAAAACTTATGACTGCTCAGTATGGATGTAGCACATATGTAGGTAATATCTAGCAGCACTGATAGCATTAGTTTTTGATTTTTTTGATTTGCTTTTTATGGCTATTAATTTTTGCAGGCTTGAGTTCTGGGTAATATAAAGAAACTGAGGGAAATAATCTGAGTAAGTATCCCTGTGACTCTGAAACTGAAGGGCACCTTTCCTCACTCCCACTTTGAAATATTAAACATGAAACATCTCTGCTTTTAGACAAAAACCCCATCTTTTGCTGTGATGTCCCAGTAACTGGATTTCTATGCTGGCTGCATCATTTAACTGCTTGTGGGATATTTATGTCTATACTCTTTCTCATCGAATGATGACAGGAGATTTGTGAAGTAATCCACCATGTCCTGGACCACCTTTGTTCTAGAATGCTCCACTTTGGTTCTAGTGCCTTGGAGACAGATTCCAGTGATGTAGGTATAGCTTTTCTTTGTGGTGGGTTTTATGTGGTGGGTTTGGGGGGTGGGGCATGCACGTGTGCAACAGAACTAAGGGAAGCCACCCACACAGGAAGCTGGCATTGCACATTTGCAAGCTGCAAGCCGGCCCGCCGGGGAAAGAAAGTCTTGGCTCTCGGCTCTCGTGAAGCAGGTTTTGAGCCCAGGAGCTCTCACGAGAGGCAAAACTTTCTTTCCCCAGCTGGTTTGCAGCTCGCAAGCATGCAATGCCGGCTGCCTGTGCAGGTGGCTTCTGTTAGTTCGGCTGTGTGCACGTGCGTGTGTGTGCGCACCCCCCCCAAGTGCACTGGTTTCTTGTTTTTGCAGTGCCACTGCTGCTCAGTTGCCCGGGCCCGGTGGGAGGCACAGCTGGAGCGCAGGAGCTCCTGGCCCCCCTGCTGGACATGTAATGGGGGGTGGGTTTAAACCCATGAACCCCCTCTTATTTACGTCCCTGGGACAGAACAAGGTAAGCACTAGGACCCAAGCAGAACATTCTAAATCAAAGAAGATCCAGGAAATGGCAGATTAATTCACAAATCTCCTGTCATGTTTCAATGAGAAAGAGTATAGGTGACTAAAAGCATGTCTCTAATAGCTATCTGAGTGATCTTATTTGTCCCAGAAGGACTGAATGAGTTTTGAATCACTATCTTGGGTTCTGCAGGTACTTCTGCCTCCCTTGCTGGGTGATGATATACCATAGTGGGCTTTCAATGTTAGTGAAATTGATTACTATTTTACTTCTAGTATTGCCAATAAATTACCTTCTTCATCTATGATGGTTGGGATTTTTTAAAAACTGCTTGTGATTCTGATTCCCCTCCCCCCTGCCCATATAGTTAGTGTACTTACCAGTCTCTATCAGGGGAATGCAGTGGCCATTAATACTCATATACACGAGACAGCTGTGCTGCACCTTTGAACATGGTTTTACCCCACATAATTGTTTTTAACCAGGCTTGTAATTTGTATTGTGGCAATTCCCATTTAAAGAATGTGAGCCTGCTTTGAGATAATTTATGTTTTAAACCCTTTAATTACTATGACTCTGAGCACAAGATGCTTATGGAGAATATGGGAGAACTTAATGCAGGAATGGCCATCTGGTGGCTGCATTAACCCTCACCAGCAGTTCAGGGACTGGATTCCCCCAACCCAAAAATCATTGTTCTTTACTGTGTAAAATTGGGTGGGGAGAATCTGACCATACTGAGAAATGTTTCTGGTCCACCCATTAAGAGACTGACCACATCCCTGCTATATATTCTTGATCTTTTTGGCTCATAAATGAATGTTAAAAATAATTGCTTGGTTGGGTTTGGTTCTGTTCTTGGTGAATGAGGGCAAAGTTTGGAAGTTACCTTCTCTTTTGCAAATGAGTGCTCAGTCTGAAATTGAGGGGCCGTGACTCATCTGTGTTGCATTCAGAAAGTCCCTGGCATCTCCATTTACAAGGATCATCAAGCAGGCGAAGCAAAAGACCTCTAACAAAGATCCTGGAGAGCTGCTGCCAGTTCAAGGAGACAGTGATCTGGCTCAGTATGAGGCACCTTCATGTGTTCAAACCATCACTGTCGTTCTTCAGGAGCAGCCTAACACTGTTATTTCCATCAGACCTACCTGAATTAGAAATTTAGTAGGTTTGATAGAACATCCCTGACCATAACCATCAACATAGTTGTGTTTGTGCTTTCTTCAAGATCCAAATTTTAATTCTTCCTTTAAGGGTAAGAGGGGGAAGTGGGAACCTCTCATGGGAATGTATTGTCGAAGGCTTTCATGGCCGGATTCAACAGGTTGTGGTGGTTTTTTTGGGCTGTATGGCCGTGGTCTTGTTAGGAACAAGATCCACCAGACCATGGCTGCACAGCTCGGAAAACCCACCACAACTACTCTCATGGGAAATCGAGCACACTTTTAAAAAATCCTGATAACTTCCTTCACAAACAGAAACACTGTCTTACCTGAGGAACATCTCCAGATTCACTTTGCAATTTAGTTTAAACACATATGGTGGCAACTCCAGAATGTTATAATCCTGGTTTTTCTAGATGCCAATTTGTTGTGCTTTCCCCACCACTTAAATGAGAGTGCAATCACTGTGAGATGAGAATGGTATTTCTTCCACCTTTTTTTCCATGCATGGAAAAATTTTGAAAGTAAATTATTTCAGAAACGCACCATCCACCGACTCTTGGATCCTCTGTTGGAATTCTGTATGCATCTAATGCCAGAATGGCAGCAATTTGTTTGTGGAGAATAGTCCCAGAGTAGAACCACCCCAGGTATGATCAGGTCCTTGTTTTTTGCAGTGTTTGCACATGCAGGTTTTTTGCAGTGTGTACTCATGCAGATGGGAGGACTTCTGGGGCAGCAAGTGGGTATTGTATGCCCTTGGCCCACATAGAATTGTATGTTCTTTGAATGACTGGATGGAGCTATTATCATTATATTGTCTCTGCATCCAAGGTCAAGTAACTTGAATGATGCATCTGAACATGGGAGACCCTTTTTCAAGTCTTTTCTTCGATGTGCAACTCTGTAACTGAGCCATTATTTCTCAGTCAAAATGCATGACCTGGAATGTGAAATACCTTATATACACATAATACAATGTACACAATAACAGCAGTGCGGTATCTAAATATTACATTTTCCTAAGGTTAGTCAATGTTATTGTCCTGCTGTTTTAGATAGAAGCTACTGTATGTTTGAACTGGGCCCAAGACTGTAATCATAGCCAGACTTCCTTGAAATCAAATTCCACTGAACTCAGAGGGGTTTGCTTCAGAGTAAATATGCATAAGATCGACTGCACATGAAAGGAACTAGTCTGTGTTAATATAATCTCATGTTCTATGAACATGGTCTGCCAAATATGCTATTTGTCAATTAAATCTTTCAGGTTCAGTTTTAATTTGGTATCTTTCACACCCCTCATGGTAAGTTATTTATAGGCATTACAGCTACTGTATTGGAACTTGTCACTGTAAAACATTTTTCAGTGCCTTTATATCAAGACCATAATGTTTGAACTGGGTCTTATTTGTAGTGTTGTGGAGGTCAGAATACTTGGCCATAACTGTGCCAGGAAATGTTCTGTTCTTTCTTATTTGAGACCTGGGTTCAGTCCTGCGAGATCAAAAATGACAGAAATGTATTGAGAAATAAGTTCTTTCCAAATGCATGAACACATTTCCATTTCCAAGGAGGAAATGTTTCTTTTTCAATGACTCCCTAGAGCTATTCCTCTCTAAACTTTAAGGAATAGGATAATTGTATGCTTAAATTTATTTGGACAGATAAGTAACCAAGAATCCTTCAAAGGAAGGTAGAAAGATCCTATTAGGCATGTGATACTCTTTGGTTCACTGGATTTTTGAGGAGGGAGAAGGTTGGAAGGAGCCAGTGCAGTTTCACTTTTGAAATATCACTGAAATATGCATGATGGCTATCAGACAAGAGTAAATTAAGAAAGGACTGTACTAACTGTAGTATTGATCTGGTGCTGTTTGGGCAAAGTATAACGCATTGGTGAGCCCTCCCATTTCACTATGTGCTGTACTGATAAATGAATCTGAAGAACTTTAATCACAGAGATACATTGAGAGGGGCTTAGTAGGAGTAAGGAAATATAGCCATCTGTAGATGCAGAGAACTTTGCAAAGATGGGCAGCAGTTCATATCCTGTAATGAAGTATTAAAGACACACACAGTAATAGATGGTGAATGTCCCTTTTTCAGCTCTGGTATTATGTTTTCACCAGGGGATGGAAGAATCAACTGAGGAATGGAATCTGAATCATATGAAGAGGGGAAAATACTGTAGAATATACACAGTCTTGTTAAGCATTGATTCTCAGGAGGTAAAGTGAATTAAAAATGAGAAGCCAAAAGAACTAGGGTTTCCTTCTCCCCTGAGTATTGCCTTAAGATAATAAAATGAATCCAAGAATACACTGCACTCCAAGGATGTTGAGGGAAGTTGTGGGATCACATCTCAATCTGTTTTTGGAAATCTGGCGGTATGAAGTACTCATTTTTTATTTCTTTGTAGAACATGTTCATGGATCTTTATGGTATAAGAATAATGACAGACCCCTACCCCAATGGCCTCGCAATACGAATTTTCACTGTGGGAACTAGGGTGCTCTAACCTTCTGCATCAAACTTACAGTGTTTGAATGAAACTATCTGATATGAATCAGTCATCCCATCTGATAGGTTGGAAGTGAATGACTTAGTGCAAATTTGTTTGGCAGGTATTTGAGTTTTCAAAATTTCATAGAGGAGCACTGAAGGATAGAATTAAAAAATAGCATTTATTTATGATTGATATAAGTTTTATTTGTTTACTTTGTTGATACCCCACCTTTGCTCCAGTGAGGACTCAAGTGGTTTACATGGTTTTCCTCTCATCCATTTTATCCCCACACCAGCACTATGAGATTGGGTAGGCTGAGAAATAGTGACTCAGCAAAAGTTACTTGGTGAGCTTGCATGGCAGAATGGAGGTTCAAACCTGGGGCTCCCAGATCCTAGTTCAACATTCTAACCACTACATGACACTGGTTCTCTAACTTGGGAGTGATTTAATTGCTAGTGGCAGCATCCATACATCGAGCCACCATTCTTCTTCTCCTTTTTGCCTGCTGTGCCTATAGAAGCATTTTGGCACTACAAAAATTGCAATTCTGAAGTAATGTTTTAACAATGTATTGCCACAATTACTTATGTCTCAGTTTTCTGTTGTTGTTGATGTTTTTAAGCTCTTCTGTTGTTTTAGGCTCGTCTGTTGAGAAGTTATAGCAAATAGGATTTGAGCTGAACTGGTGGGTGTTTGAACATCTCTATTGGGAACCAGGATGGCTACCTTTTCCTTATTTCAAGGAATGGATTCTTATTTAGTATTAATAGAAATATTAATGGAAAAGAATGCAGCACAATTGCAAAAAGTCATTTTAATATATATTTAAAGATAGTGTATTGTAATACTGTTAGTGTTCAAACACAGACAAGATTCTGGGTTTGTTTTTTTTAATCTCAAGGAGACAAACCTAAGCAGGTCTAGTCAGAAATTCCATTCAATTCAGGAGGGCTTACCCCCAGTCAGTGCCGTACTGGGGCTAAACTATGCCCAGGGGCGTGACCGCCTCCTCGCACTCCCTTGCCCCATTTATGGGAGCCAGCAGGAGAGGGCGGGGCTCAGACTGGAGCCACAGCAGCAGGCCGGCTCCTGCTGTCCCCAGACCCTGAGGAGGGCAAAAGCTGGTCATTGGGGTGTGTGGGGCTTGGTAGCATGTAACTTAGGTGCATGCCATTTTGTCATGTGTGGGGGAGCCGGGCGCCCCCCAGGTGACAAAACAGTGTGCTCCTGGGGACATGATATGCCCCATGTCACCATTAGCGGTATGCCACTGCCCCCAGGGAAGTATTCATAGGTTTGTAGCCATAGTATCTATCTTACTTTGGAACTTTTAAGGTGGAAATCCTAGAGGCAAAAGATAAGAACAAATACAGGGTGGAAGAATATTTGTAAAATAAATAACACAGGTTTAGAGGCATTTTGCTTGTTTAGCCTTATTTTCATGTGGTAAGGGTATTAGTATAAATGCTTTCCCATACTGATTTTTTAAAAACTGTGATTGAAATATCTGCAGATCTCTCCTTTTCCCCTGGGATACTTTCTCTGGGCAGGATGTGTGGGTGAGATTTGATTGGTTCCGTTTTTTAACCTGTGTGTTCTTTGCATACTAGTATTTCTGTTGAAACCTGGGAAAACTGTTTTCCTCTGTCTGATTTTAAAGTGGGAGACCTCCTACCCTGGGCTGCTCTTTTCTGGTGTTGCAGTGGGAGTGAAATTGGGGTGGAAATTGTAGTCATGCTAATACTACAATATCACTTCTGGCATGAACTTATGTCAGGGTGATGCTGTATGAGTCACCCAAACTCTTTGATAAAGCCATACAGTTTGGGGTCAGTCCTTAAATATCACCCCAATGCAGTGGCATCACTTCTGGGATTGATAGGACTCCTCTCTCCTACTTCTCCTGGAAGTTTCCAGTGCCACACATAGGGGAACATGTGAATCTTGGGCCTGGATTAAAACTCAATCACTGAAAGAGTAAGTGGGAATAAATATTGCTTCCTGAGATCATGGAGAGCTGCTGATTGTCAGAGCAGACAGCATTGGACTGGATGACCAGCAGTCTGACTTGGTAAAAGGAAACTTTATCTGCTTGTATGATGAGATTCAGATACTTGGTTGTAGCTTTCCAGAGTGACATTTGATGTTTGTGCACACCCTGGTTACCTCTTGCTTACCTGCGTGTGTGTGTGTGAGGGTGCCTCACTTGTATCAAAAAACAAGCCCAGACCATTGTGAGGAATAGTTGATAACTGATATGTGCAAGTTGTTTTAAACTTCTGTTCTCCACCTTGTTCTTTTGAACTCTGCCCACTGTTCTGTGAATACTAACACTGGCCTATAAATTATCCAGCAGGGCTCTGGCACTTAAGCGGCTGGTATTTTTCAGTGGTGTGCATACATAATCGATCCAGGAGGCTGCCTCTGCTTTTAGCTGAGGCATTTTTGAAATCTTGGGCTTCCAGCCGTAGACTGCCCATGTGTTCTTCTTCCTCTACTGTATTGCCCCTCCTCCTCCTTACTTCCCCACCACACCTTTTTCTGTGGCAGTGTAGTGTTTCAGTTTATAGATCTGTATACTGTCAGAAAGAGCAGTTTTGCAACGGCAGATAGAGGGGCTGCTAGGCTGTCCATAAAGAGATCCACTTATACATTGAACTGTATCCATCTCATCACATCACTATGGAATCTGTTCCTGCCTGTTCTATTTTCTCCAGCAACATGTGTGAATGGGCTTCCTCTTTGTGTCTGGATTTTCTCAGAAAGACTTGACTTCTGCTTTAAGGACTGATCATGTAAATCTGTGTATCCTGTATCCTTCCTATGTTTTATAGCAATGTATGGACTTCAAAGAGCACACCAGTTTTTGAATTTGATGGATTGTCCTTCTGGCTAGGGTGAGAGGAGTTTACTGTGGAAAGTCACTTCCCATTTTTGGAAGCTTTGGATCAGAAGTCAGAGGCAATGTGGCTTCAGTGTTGAATTCTTGTTCAGAGTTTGCTCCCAGCCTTGTTTACTTTTCCAGCTTTGTTCTCAATAAGCAGACTCTTCACTACACAGGGTAAGTGACTGTGATTTTTATGACGAATTGTCTCTTGTAAAGTCAGGCTTTGTATACTTCAGTGCTGTTAGAAAATAGTGTTCGTACTGAAGACTGAAACTGGGAGTCTTTGTGAAGTTGAATTTAAAGAGCATACCCTCATTGGCTCATTACAAGCTGAGACAAAATTGCAAGAAAGTTCAACCCCAGCTTTTAATGGCTTGAGTCTGCCAGAGCATTTCTGGGGATGGAAGGACTTCTGCCTCTGGAGTGCAACTTTCTTTCTTCCCTACTCCTGCTGCAGTCCCAAACATTTCTTGGAGATCTTCTGTCCCACAGGATCTGGATTATGAGGCTGGGGCATTTGGGGCTGCTGTGGGAAGGTGATGGTGAAAGAGAAAGTCACACTTCCTAGAGAGAAATCCTGTCTGCAGAAATATTCTAGTAGATTCGTTTGTTTGCACTGCCATTGCTAATCCTTGCCCTTCCCTTCCAAGGCTCTATGGTCCCAGACACCGTCACCAAATCTTCAGGCATTTCCTAAGATGGAGTTGGGCTGTATCAGTGGTTTCCTAATTCACTATGATTGCCAGGTGGGTTTTGAGGGAAGAGAAGGGGTGTTAGGCTGGTGCATAGAAGTTTCAGAGGAATTTGAGGGGTTCATGGTAAGTTGGAGGGACCATGGACCATCAGATCCCTGATTAAATGCTCAAGAGTGCAATGGGATTTAAAGAGATCTGAGAAACAATACATGTTACTCTCTTATTATACATATTATATATATTCAGCCTTATATCTGATTAGATATATCCAGCCTTCAGGATTAACTCTGTTCCATACCCTCACCCTAAATCCATTTACAGTAAACTGTTGGGTGTGTTTCTGGGCAGCATGGGTGCTGGCAAAAATTAATTTTTTGGGGAGCAGAGTTTTTAATGACACCTGTAGGTTATTGACCTGAGTGACTGTAGTCTTTACACCATTGGCAACACAACCCACCCATGGGATGTAATAATATGGTTCTAAAGAGAAGCAATAAAAATAGTAGTGATCTTACTCTGAAGGTGATTTACTGAATTGTGTGAGATTGTATATTTCAGAACTAACATGTAACAAAGCACTTTTATTTTTCCAAGTAAGAATATCAGTGTAAGACACTAAAAAGATATACAGCTTTGAAACCTTGCCCCTAACATTGCATTTCATAGCTTTTATGTAGAATCTCCCCTTGTGGTTGGGAACAGGACATCTGAAGATAATCTGAATTCTTTATTAAAGTCTTACCATAATAGTAAAGGAAACATAGTAAACAGACGATCATTCTGTAAACAAAAACTCGAGTCTTGAAGGATCTTGGCCAAAATGGTTGATAACTTCTATTTCTGTTTGGAATAGGTAGTTGACCTTTCTCTGTGGATATTCAACAGACATAATGCAGACAAAGAAACCAAATTTAGGATTGCAGGGGGTTTGGGGCAAATGCCCCCCTTGTCCCCCTTCAGACACCCTTGTGGATCAGACTATCTCAGGTCACTGTGCAAAGAAGGACAATTCTCACCATTTCCTTTGCTCAGTTCAGAGCATAAGCATTTACTCCATACAGTGCAGACGAGGAGTACAAGTTCCTTCAGTAGGGATGTAGACTGAAGTAAATTTGCTTTTGTTTTCTGTTCAGTTGCAGATTTTCACTTCTTTTTCTTTTATCATGAGTAAATGGGTTGGTTTTGCTTTTGTGTTCATTTCAGTTACATTGGTTTCACCACGAAGCAAATTTCTGGTTGTAATTCTCCCTCCCTCCCATCCCCTGGATCTGTTGGGCAAACTTCTGCTGACTTAGAAGATGAACCTTTTGCGAACCTTTCTTTTTTAAATATATCATAACATTTCCGACCCAATGGCCAGGTTCAAAACATCTAACAAAATCATGCGCTAACTTATTTCAGTTTTGACATTAAGAAGTTACTGTAACTCCCTTTGAAAGGTTTCGAAAACCAACACCAAGTTATTTGCAAAGGATCTTAATTTGTAAGTCTCTTAATTTTTGTACCCCCAATCCTCTTATCTTGTCTTGTATTCCTATTCAGAGCTTCAAGAGCTAGTATAAGCAAGAGGGGACATAGTGGACATCTTTTTCTTGTTCCTTTCTGTATCTCATATGATTTCATAACATGTTCCTTTCTGTATCTCATATGATTTCATAACAGTTATTTACACTGACTGTGAAGTGTACATTATTTTGCCGATTTTATAAAATTCTCTCTGAAGTCCATATGTTCTAAACCCTTAAACAGAAATGGCCAGTTCAAATTGTCAAATGCTTTCTCTGCATCTAAAATCAAAATCAAAGCAGCTTGTTTTTCAGTATGTTTCCCCAAATATTCCAAAATATACAACACATAGCCCTGAAACTTTCTTCTGGGCAGAAATCCATACTGACCTTCATGGATACATTCTTATAAAACTGTTTTCAATCTATCTGCTAAATTTGTTGTAAACAACTTATAATCATTGTTCAATAATGATATTGGTGTATAATTTCTTGTCCTTCTTTAGGTATTAAAATTATATTGGCTCCTTTTCATGATTTTGTCATCTTTCTTCCTTGCAAAATAGAGTTCATTGTATTTTGCATTGTATTTTGCAACAGTTGTAAAATTTCATCTTCAAAATACTTATAATGCAGGCCCAATAAACCATCTGGCATAGAAACTTTTCCTGGTTCAGTTTTTTTTAGCAGTTTCTACTTCTCTTATTGTTATAGTGCCATTTATAATATGTTTCTATTCTTTTGTGATCTTAGATAAATTCTACTTTCAAAGATACTTGTCTGTTTCTATCAATGAAACCTCTTGGGCTTTATATAAGTTCATATAATAATTATAATTTTTAAAATCAGGGTAAATCAGGCATACAAATTGAGAAAAGAGAAAAGAAAATATTGAAACTATCAAGAAACTATTATCTGTTAAAACTTTGTCTCTGGATAATTTCAATATTTTCTTTTCTCTTTTCTCAATTTGTATGCCTGATTTACCCGGTTTATTTGCAAATTCAAAATGTTTTTGCTTTACATATTTCAGCTTAGTTTTAATTTCTCTTGTTAACATAGATAACTGTTGAGGTAAGATTTTTATTTGCTGTGAGATATTCTCTTCTGGACTTTTTCAAAAAATAATTCTCTTTCCTTGTAATCTCCTCTAAAACACTTTGGCTGTTTCTGCACTGTGAAATTACAGCGATTAAATTGCCATTGACTGTTATTGGCAATGCTGAAAAACGTAACAGGAGCATGCACATGGACGGGCACTCCATAGACAGGTTGCGCATCAGCTGAACCCCAGTGCTTCGCATGGCTACTCTTTTTCAAACAGCGTTCTTTTTTCCCCGGCAGACTTCATGGGAGGTGTAAATTCATATGTACATTTTTCTAAAAAGTGAAGATTATCACAATCTCTGAGAAAGGGAGGGGAGGGAATTGGAGGGGGCCTGGCATCTGGACCTGGTCCACCCACCCTATTAGAGGGAGCGGAGGGGTGGGATGCAAGAAAGGGGCAGGAGGGGGCCCAGTATTTGGACCCTGCCCACCCACCCTAGCGGAGGGAGGGAGAGGGGAAGGCGTGGTGGCATGCAAGAGAGGAAAGGGGGCCCGGCTGGACATGGCCCACCCACCCTAGTGGAGGGAGGGGGAGGGGAGGGGGCAAGCAAGAGAGGGGGACGTCATGGGCGTTTGGCACCAGGATTGGCCAGTGTGGGCCACCATTGTGGGGGCTGGCTCTGCGGCACAGATTCCTGTTGGGCACTTCACAAGATGCTGATTACAGAGTGCTGTTGTTGAAAAGACAGGCCTTTGAGTGATTTTTCGAAAAAACCATTGTGGGCCCGCTGGAGCATTGCTGCATCGCTGCAGTGTTGTTTCTGCAGTGTTGGCTGTGCAAAGTCTCCGCCTATAATGCTGTTTTTACCATCCTTTTACTGACTTTTTTGCCCCCCTGATAAATGCTTCCCTTACATCCCTAATCATTCTCAAGTCCATTCTTTTATTCTAATTGAGTTCAAAAAATATTGTAATTTTTTTACAGTTCTGTGCAGTTGAGTTCTTTTGAAGTAAGGTTTCATTTAATCTCCATCTGAAGGTATTAGTTTCTCTTAAAACTATGCTTACAGAATTGTGATCTGAAAAAGTATTTGGTAAAATTTCTACCTTAGCTGCCTTAGTTGCTACATCTCTAGTGTCTGGACTTGGGTACAGGGGCGGTGCCCCAGTCTGGACTGCCCAATGAGGTGGACGGATCACCAGGGGAACTGGCGACATGCAGGGCACAGCAGGCCAAGGCAGCAATGAGGGATGGCAAGGAGATGTGGCCCCACCCGGCCCAGCTGAATCGGATCTCTTCCAAAGCGGAGGAAATCACAGCGAGGGCGATCAGCTGGGGGTGGCCAGGGCGAGTGCGCCAGCTGGCGTGGGGGCAGAGTCACGGATGGGGGAGAGCATTTAAGGAGGGAGCGGAGATGGGCAGGGAACGGCCACTCGGAGGGGAGACGAGGGAGGGAGGAAGGGTTGCCGGGGCAAGTCAGATGGGGATGCGGGGATTGCCGGGGTGAGCCAGATGGGGAAGCATGCATGGAGGTGGAGGGAGACGGGGAGCTGACAAGGGGAAAGGCAGGTGAGGTGTGGTGGGAGGTGCCAGAGCCTTTCCACGGGCACAAGGGGAAGCCTGGGGTTGACAGGTAGCTGTTAGGACCGGAGATCCGGGATAGCCGACCTGTGAGCTAAGCTGCTTTTGGCCCTCAGGGCCAAGGGGAAACATCAAGGACTGGGAGTAAGACCACCCAAGGTAAGGAAGGAGGGTGCCCATGGGTGACTGAGGGGAGGTGAGACGCCATGTCTAGAAATCCAAATCGTATATATTCTTGAAAAAGAAATCCATGTTTTTTCCTGAAAAAATATGTATATTCTCTTTGAGTTTCCAATTTTCTGTCTCCATATCTCAACCATACCCAAGCTGCCCATCAAATAAAAAAAATTCTGTAATTTACCTTGAGTTTTTAAAATCTTATTTGTTTGAGTCGATACCACTCCATTCCAGTCTCCCAGCAGGCACCAGCTTTTATATGGAAAAAGTCTATGAATTTTTCAATAAGATGTTTATAAAATGCCCCTTTGTCCTCATTTCAAGCATAAATTCCCAACAACGTAGTTTTAATCCCAAGTAGGTTAATTTCCACCCACACAAATCTACCACCAATTCAGTCAGTACCAATATGTGATTTAATATACCACCCCATTGTTCTTTTTATTACTAGCTGAAATGAAATCTTCATCCAGAGATTTGAGACCAATATTTTATATCCTTTTTTCTAATGTGAGTCTCTTTTAGACAGATTTTTATCTTCAATTTTTTCAAATGATGAAATATTTTCCTCTGTTGTTGAACATTGCCTCTGTTTATATTCCATATTAAACATACATAATCCATAGTTAAGTTCCAGATTATTAAAGGTCTTTTGTCATCCAATCCAATCTCTTCCTTTTCTTTCCCTCACTGTATAAGACTTTTTATATGTGTTATTTTGAATCCTCCAAAGTCTCTTTTCCCTGGAACTCACTTTTTATATCTTTCAAGAAATTCACATACCTTTTGTGTCATAGTCAGTATGAATCTGTGTTGTTTAAAAATAAAAGATAACCTTCCAATTCCCCCCCCCCCCCCCCCCCCGGAATATATATTTTGTTCAGCTTCAGTTTTTCAGTTAGGAAGATGTGTGTTGCAAGATTCTAATAGGAATTTCTTTCAGGATTGTATACCTCTGTTGTCTATGTACAATCTTGAGTCAAAATGTTGTTGCATGATTTGATCTCTGATCTTCTTACCTACAAAATGATCCAGAGTATTCCTTAGAACTTTATTGTTACTGCAAATCTATAATTTATTCTGTAAACCTTGTCACCTTCCTTCTGCATGTCTTCCTCTGCAACCTCCAAAACGTTTGTCAAGACTGTTATAATCCTTTGTCTAAGATTTTCATCTAATGTTTCAGGAAAAACTCTAAATCTCAGTTTTTTTCTCTTTCTCAGCTCCAATAAAACTCAATGTATTTCTCATTCCATCTCTTTATTTAAAGTTTCGTCTTTACCCTCCAAAACCATTATTCATTTGTTTAATTTCTTCAGATATTTGCATCATAGAGCTTTCCATTTTATTTACTTTTGTCATCTGTTTTCCATTTTTAAGAACTTTTGTTCTAATTTGCCAAACTTCTTATCGATTTTTTTCAGATGCTTCTCATTTGACAGAATCAGATCAAAGCAAATTTTAAGCATATTAAGTGTAACAGGTTTTTTTTTCTGGTGATATCTCTACAGGGTTTTTTCTGGTCAATGTCATATTAATTGAACTCTCAAAAATTAGTACCCTTTATAATCAAATAACTTGTCAGCTTCTTGCAGCTTCTGTCCTTTCTTGAGTGAGTCTTGTAAATAATAGGGGAACTGTGACTGACATGCTTACCAGGAAAATTGTGAGTGACTATGGTGTACCCATTGTGAGTAAACAGATTTTCTTGTCAAAGGAAGACAGTTTTTTCTTTGTCTGACTGTATTTAAAAGAAAAATGTACAGTTTGTACCTGTCTATACAGCATGATGACCATGCATATTGGGAAGATAGTGGGTAGTTTACACTGCCATTACTTGCAGTTAGTAGGTCCTCCATGTACATGATTTGGAACATTTGGAAAGGGTTCTGATATTAAAATGGCCGCCATGGATAAAACCACCTGTATCTCTGAAATCCCTTGGGTTATCGAAGTGGATTCTTCTCCACGCATTGGTTTTTCAAAACACAAACCTTTCGATTTTGTCATTTTTTTCTGGTCCTCTGAGATGTCTATCACTTCCTTTTAATACAAAGAATGTCCAGGAAGTGACTGTGGATTAATTCAACATTGAGATTTTTTCTTTCTCTGAGACAAGGTATAGAATATTTGTCCCAGGAGCCTACTGAAAAGATCTCCAAGATGCTGAAATTTCTTTCCTTTCTGTATTTTATTTACAGAACGTGATTTATTTAGGGTTGGTCAATACTAAAAAAATTCGGTAAAATTCGGATTTGGGTATTTTGGGGCATAAAATGATTTGTATGCCCGAATCCGAATCATAGCCGATTCGGATATGCCAGAAAATTCGGGTAAATCCGAAAAATTCGGGTCCGTTCTATTATTTTTTTGAATTTTTGGTGTTTTTACACGTTTTGGCCTGCAGGGGGTGCAATTTTAAAGCTAGCAGCACTAAACTTTCAGGATATCATCTGGAGACTGTCTGATGATTCTCCCCAGGATTTGGTGCAGTTTTGTGCTGGGGGGGCAAAGTTATTGGCCCTCAAAGGGAGTGCCCCATCCCATTGTTTCAATGGAAGCTAACAGGAAATGGGGGCTACACTTTGAAGGGTCCATAACTTTGGACCCCCTAGACAAAACTTCACCAAACTTGAAGGGGTATCATAGAGACAGTATATGATACCCTGAAATTCTAGTGACAGTAGCTCAAAACTGCACCTCGCGAATCACCAAAATTTCCCCAGATTCTCTGCTCTGTAGTGGCTGGCTTGCTGGCTCCATTGCAGCCAATGGGAAATTTCTGTGGGAGGGCTGTGGAGTGCACATTTCTCATGGTAAACCCACAAAACTTTCAGGGTGTCTTCAGGAGGTCTCTTCCTTGACACCACCCAGGTTTTAATTGACCGTTGCTTCAAGGGGTTCAATGTTATGGGTAGGGTCCATCTCCCACTGCCCCATAAAGCAAAGTTCTCAAACCTGGATGGTGTCATCAGGAACTCTCCTGAAGATACCCTAATTGTTAATGACTGTACCTTGATAAATGTGCACCCACAACCCTCCACCAAAGTCCCATTGACTTTAACAATGCAGAAGTCACTACAGAAAAAAGAATCATGAACAGAATTTTGGGGGTGCCTCTGAGCGCATTTTTTAGACATATCAACGCGAAATATCAGGGTATCATCAGAACTGTCCTGATGACACCCCCCAAGCTTAGTGCAGTTTGGTTTAGGGGGCCAAAGTTATGGACCCGCAAAATGCCTTACCATCTGTAGCTCTCATTGGAAACAATGGGGGGATAGAATTGCCGAGGGGTCCCATGCTTCCCCTGAGCCAAGCCTCTCACCAAACTTGGGGGTGTCATCAGGACAGTCTCTGGTGATACCCTGAAATTTGGTGCCACTAGCTTTAAAATTCCGGTTTTCATGTTTCACAGCTCCAGCACATGAAGCATGCTAGAGTGAGTGAGCGGAGAAACAAGCAAACGAGCATTTTTTTAAAGCTAGTATTTTCTCTGCAGTATCATCAGGAGACTGTCCTGATATTCTAAAAGTTCAATTACAGTTATTCAGAATAAGATATGGACTCTCAAAAGATGTAACTATCAGCTACCACTGGAAACAATGGGGGGGATGGTTGCACCTTTTGAGGGTCCATACCTGAACAAAACTGCACCAACTTGGTGGGCAACATCGGGACAGTCACCCAGTGATACCCTGATGGTGTTGGTGCGATGCATCTCAAATGCATCCCCTGGGCACCCCAGAAATTTGCCCAAGATTCCCAACGTTCTGCAGTGACTTAGCTGTATTGCTGTCAGTAAAATTTCTGGTAGAGGGCTGTGAGGTGCACATTTCTGAAGGTATGGTCCTAAAACTTTCAGAGTTATCTTCAGGAGATCTCTAGATGACACCATCCAGGTTTTGGGAATTTTAGCTGGGGTTTTAATTCTATGGGACCCAAAGAAATTTGGGTCCATCTCCACTGCCCTGGTAAGTTCTAAACCTGAACAATCAACTCATCAAAGTCTCTGAAAATCCTGATGTTAATGAGTTTATCATGAAAAAATGTGCCTCCACAGCCCTCTATCGAAAACTTCCTAATCTGACGGCAATGCAGCTAAGTCACTGCAGAACAAGAATCTTCAGTAAAAAATTTCTGGGGGGGTACCTGCAGGGGTGCATTTGTAGATGTATACGGTACCAATATTTCCAGTGTATCATCAGGGAGACTGTCCTGATGATTACCCTCAAAGTTCAGTTGCAGTTTGGTTCAAGGGCCAAGGATTATGGACCCTCAAAAGGGTAGCCCTCATCTCCTTAGTTCCCATTGGAAAGAATGGGAGATAGGAACCTAACCCTAACCCCTAACCTACAGGCCGAAACGTGAAAAAAACCCCAAAAAATAAAATGCAATTCATTTGGTGATCGAATCCCATGGATTAGGTTCTGTTGGAGATGGGACAGCTCAATTACGGCCCCTCGTCCGAATCCGTCGGTCAGTGGGTCCGGTAAAATTGGTTGGAGCTGTCGAGATCTCCAACCCTAGATTTATTATATCTGCCAAAGTACAATTCTTTATTCACTGCTTTGGACAAATCTCTTAAAAGCTCATTTAATTAGGGTTTGTTCTTTTCACCTCAGGAGACCTACGCAGAAGTGGATGAAAGGTGCCAAAGTAAGTTTTCTGACCTTAGCTTGTCCCAAGAGAGCTTTTTCTATCCCCATCATAAGACATGTCACAGTTTGCCTTGAATCACAAGCTCTTCTCAGAAGAGATGAATGAATTGGAGCAGTAGGGGGGGCACTGAGAATTAGCGTGGATGTGTTTTAGCAGGTTTTCCACATTGCTGAAGGAGGCAAAAGTGAACAGGAAAAAGTCATATAGTTAGGGCTGCTAACTTTGTAGATGATTTCTCCAAAGCTTGATTTCCTTCTAAAGTACCTGCATTTGACAGTGGTATAGCATACCTTAGCACAACTGATGATCTGCCAAGCTGTATAGATCTAGTAAGTATGAAATGCTGTGCGTTAAGCACTAGACACTCCTCTGGCTTTTCAGTCCTTGCAGGCAGCAAAACATAGCCTATAAAGGACCACCATACAAGGACAGTGAGTTATATTCATTTTGTCGCTTGTGTTGTGGAGGCCTGGTCTGAAGTGGAGTGACATGGAGCTGTGTGTTTGAGTAATGAACAATGTGCTTTGAGGTGTTAAATGGGAGATGAGATGGGCAACAAAAAAAGAAAATGTGTTGTGCTGCGTTTCCCTCTTGTTCATCGCCAAACGAATGCTTACAGGACTTTTGTGGTGTGATTGCCTTTAATTCTTCTACTGCAAAGGTTAATGCTAATGGTGCAGTTGTATGCAAGGGAAGGGCCTCTGTTACCCATGGGAAAATACTCTTTAACAGAAAAGTAATTATTGATCAATGGCTCCCCATCCGCTAAAGGTCTGCTATCGACCCATCTCCCGTTGTGGGTCAGGCTCTTTGCTTTTAATAAGTTAATTTGTAGATAAACTTCTCCACAAAGGGAGCTTGGAAGCCTGCTCTTTTTTTTCTTTTTGATTAATTTGTTGACTAAATCAGTTGTAAACGTCTTCATAAGAAACTTGCATAGGGATGTGTTCATGAATGTAGCAATAATGCTGCTAGTGGAAAGGTAATTATTTTTCATTAACCTAGAAATTTTTTTATTTTATGGGCCGCTTTACATCCCCCCATCTTTAGAAAATACTTCCATGTAGGAAATAAAGCAGCCATGTTTGTGACAGTTACACATAGCATATCGGTGTGTATACAACTGTACACATTTAATTTTTTTCTACGTAGAATTGCTTTTTGAAAGAAAAATACGGATGCTTCAAAATTTATACACAGTTAAACTGCAATTAGATGTTACAAGAGTTGAAGGGGTGCTACCGATAATAGCAGCCTTCTATTTTCTCTTCCCGGTAATATCTAGTAATCCAAATCATGTGATATGACATCAATACACTCAGAATTTCTCTGCTCTTGTTGCTCTGCATTGGCTGCTGTGGGTGTGGGTGGAGAAATGAAAAGCATGATGATGTTGCATCATTTTTTGTATTACTGAGTAGGGGAGGGAATGAAACATGGCTGTAAGTGGCTATGTGACTGTCATAACAAAGTTTGATGACAAGAATTTAGGGATTATTGTGGAGAATATGTGAGGGTGTTTCTTAAAATAAACTCTTTTTGTTATTACTTCCTAACCATCCCCCTTGTCTCAGTGTGTATACTGTGGAAGAGTTTTTTTGCAATAGATTTACATTCCCCAACATATATTCAAGGAACAATTTTTAAGTGGAAAGTGTTGTGGTCTTTGAATCTGAAATGTTAATGTTTTTCTTGGATCAGTGATTTTTATGTTTGCTCAAGTTTTGTACTGAAATTATTTCTCTTTCTAGTTTGCACTCACTAACTCTACTTTGGTAATGCAGTTCATTATGTCATTAGTTTTTGAGCTACCCAGGATTTTTCTTAGCTGTTGCTGAAGAATATTTTATTTTATTAAAAAAGTGAAAAATAGAGGGACCCCTGTTTTCTTAAAAAATAAAATATTCTATCTTTGAAGGGGATGGTGTTACGAGTGAAAATGAGGGCATGTAGGGTGATGGAGGAAGTTCTGGAAGCTGAGAGCACAAACCCAAGGAACTCTATGTAGAAGTAAATTAACTGGTACTACTCTGTCCATCTATTTCATAGGGGTCTAGAATGACCAAATTCTGCTTAAGCCAACTTCTTCTTAAGCCAACTTCTGCTTAAATACCTGGAAGTTTGAGGGTGTAACCTAGGGAGAGACCTCAACATAGAGCAGGGGATTTTTTTGGGGGGGAGGGGAGGGGTTCCAGATCCAGGTTGGAGACTTCTGGAGATTTGGGGATGTAGTCTGGAATGGACAGGGGGCCCTCAGTGGAGTACAGTGCCATAGATTCTACCCTGCGAAGTATCCGTTTTCTCCAGGGGAAATGATCTCTAGTCTGGATATGAGCTGTAATTCCAAGGGATCTCCATGTCTCACCTGGAGGCTGGCATCCCTACCTCAACAGGATGAAATACTAGAATCTGCCCTCCAAACAGCTATTTTCTGCAGGGGGACTAACCCCTGTCATGTGGAGATCAGTCATAATTCCAGGAGCTCTCCAGGCCCTACTTGGAGCTTGGCAATCCTAGTCTAGAGTTCGTTTTGATAAATGAAAGTTGGGCAGTAGCTCTTCTGCACTGTCTCTTTAAGTGGATTAACCAGAAGTAGAATTGGCAACTTCCAGGTGGTGGCTGTGGCTTACAACTGATCACCAGACAATATAGATGTCCTCCCAGAGAAAATGGTTGCTTTGGAAGGTGGACCTATTGAAGTCCCTCTCCTCCCCAAACCCCACACTCCTCAGGCTCTCCCCCAAAATCTCCAGGTATTCCCAACTCAGAGCTGGCAGCCCTACCCAGAAAGCTTCAATGGAAGCAGGAGAGTAGGAGGGGCACAGTTTGACTTCCCTCGTAATTGCCTGCAAAAGTGCTGGGTCTACATAAACTGTTCAGAATCACGCCAGAACAATCCTGGGCCTAGCAGACAAGGAACAGTTTTTTGGTTGAGTGTTCTTGTATTTCTTTTTTCCAACTCAAGTTTTCTGCCCTGAAATTTCAGTGTTAACGAGTGAAACATCTAAAAAGACACTGGATGTTTGTTGTTGTTCTACTATCCAATAGGAGTGATGCCTGTTGGGCTGCATCCTAAAATGTTTAGATCTGATCGTGAATGAGGAAATATGTGCATATACCTAATCTCGGAATTCTGGCCTCCAGGTGTGACCTGGGGATCCCCCAGAATTACAGCATATCTCCAGACTATAGAGAACAGTTCTCCTGGAGAAAATGAATACTTTGGATGGTGGGCTGTGTTACATTGTCTCCCACTGAGGCCCCTGTCCTACCTAGGCTGCATTCCCAAATGTCCAGAAGAGTTGGTTTTTATACCCACTGTTTTCTTCCAAAAGGAGTGTTAAAATACCTCACAATCACCTCCCCTGCCGCTGCAACAGGCACCTTGTGAAGTAGGTGGGGCTGAGACAGTTCTAAAAAACTGTGACTGGCTCAAGGTCACCCAGCAGGCTGCATGTGCAGGAGTGGGGACACAAACCTGGTTCACCAAAGTCCATCGCTCATGTGTTGAAGTTGAGCTCAAACCTGGCTTGCAGATCAGATCCACCACTCTTAACAAGGATGCCATGCTGGCTCTCAGGAGTTTCCCAGCCTGGGATCTGGCACCCCTATAACCCCATTCACTGTGGGTGGCCAAGGGGACCTGCACCCTATATTATTATAAAGAAAGTTAACCTTGTGGGGTTCCATTACAAAACATTAGAATGTTTGGGGGATAGTAGCAGGAGATTCGTCGTTTGTTAGAATATATGCAGTCACATGAGCACAGAACATAACTTAAGACATCAACCAAGAAAAATTGTAGTGCTTCTGCAGTGATAAAACTTTAAGAAAATGATACCAAATAACTGAAGCATACAAGGCCTCTGAACAGGATTATTTCATTTAACTACTGTGGTTGCTAACCATGAATTTGTCCAATCTTCTGTCAAGGCCTCTAGAGAAGGGCATCATCACATGTAGTAGTAGTGAATTCTTTTATTTCTCTGTGGCATGGTGAAATGCTTTTTGTCACTGCCCAAACACACTATCAGCCAGTTTTACTGGATGACCCAATAAATGACCGAGAGTAAATTCCCTTTAGCAACCCCATTCATAATGTTTATTAGCCTCTACCTTCAGTTGTTTGGTTCCAGAGCAAGTGGCTTGTAGACTGAAGATATCAGCCTGGATTCTGTGAATTAGTTCCATGATCCCTAAGTAGTCTCTGCCTCAGAGTGTCCCTATTCTGTTACAATTTCTGTTTGTGCATGGACCCATTGAAAATCATTGGCCTTGTGCAACAAAAGTGTTAATTGATGAAGTAAGCTCTGTGACAGAGACTATGTACTGCACAGGGAACTCTTTCGTAGAATCCAAGCCTTAATTTGAATTCTGTGTGTGGAGATGAGTGATGTTAAAAAGCCATTTTTGATTTATAAAGCACTTTAAAATGAAAGATGCTGCAGAAATATGAAATCTGTTGCCACTTACAGAAAGATCATGATTCTTGTGAGTAGATATCATTTAACATTGCTGCTATGTCCACATTTTTTTGCATTCTGTCTTCTTGTTTTTTATAGTAAATAGGACTGCATCTATCAAGCTATGTAAGGGACTGTGTACATCAAGTTACAATTGACCTTTTAAACCAGACAAGCTTCCTTGCTCTCAACATGAAGAGACAGTAGACAAGCTTCTGGCTTAAGGCAGAAGATGCATAAGAAAGTTCCAGATATATGTTGTCAGCATGGGAAAAAGGTGCATGGCTTTGTACCATGGAATAGTGAGGGAAAATAAACCTTTGTTTGCTATGTCAATATTTGTGACATGTCTTGCAAGAGCCTTTGTTACTGCTGTTTCTTCATCCACAGAGAGCAAGGAAGAAACATATTGTAGTGTTTTAGTTATAGAATATAAATGCTCCCAGTGCAGTCTTTCTGCTTAGCATTGCTCGAAGGCTTTTTAAAGATGGTAACCTCCATTCTATTCCCATAGGGTGCAGAGTTCAGTCTTATTTTTTTTGCAGCCGATTTGCAGTGCAGTCTTTAGTAGTATTACACCTTCCATTGCTTTGGTACAAAACAATGTACCCCCCCCCCCTCTTTATAGGGCTTACAATGGAAGGATGAATTAAATGTATCCCTGGGTTCGTAAATGAATCTGCTACAACAAAGATTAGATAAAATGTTTAGATTCCAAAATTCTGCTCTTAGATCTAAACTACATTTTCAGCAAAGTAGTAAAGTTAACTGTGATACCACTGAGGCTGGAAGAGGTGAATTGTGTGATGGCATGCTCCTCCATGTTAAAAAAATGAGTTCAGACTAGCATGGCAGAGAGGAGGATTCTACTCTGATATTTCCCCTGACATGCTAGTTTTCTGTGTTCAAGAATTTTTTTTTAAAAAGCGGAGGTGCATTCCATCATGTGAGTCTCCCTGAGTCTAAAGCAGTACAGCTCCTACTGTCTGACAACACAGGACTACTGTCTTAAAAACCAGCAATTTTAAAATGTTGGGCCTTTTTTAAAAAAAACAAAGCACATGCAGTACTTACTGTGTTTCCCCGAAAATATGACAGTGTCTTATATTAATTTTTGCTCCCAAAGATGCGCTGTGTCTTATTTTCAGGGGATGTCTTATTTTTCCGCTCCACAGCTGCATGCTCTGGTGTTCTGTTCGATGGGCGTGCTTCTAAACAGAAACTTTGCTACATCTTACTTCAGGGGATGCTTTATATTTAGCACTTCAGCAAAACCTGTACTACATCTTATTCTCAGGGGATGTCTTATTTTCGGGGAAACAGGATAATAAGAGAAATATAAAGCAGTAAAATATCAAATAATATCCATTCAGGTGAGTCACAGATAGTTAGTAGATAATGAAAATAATCAACGGGAAAGAAATAATATTTTCCATCATCTTTAAAAATACTGAGAAGCATGTCTGTGTGTGTGGTGGTGTCCAGAGGCGGAGCTGCAATGGGGACATTCCCAGGCGCTGCCATTGTAATCACATGTCGGAGGTGGGGCCAGAGGCGTGTCGGGGTGGGGCCAGAGGCATATCAGTTGCAGGCTGCAGCGTTTTGGGGGCGGGGTGGGCGGGGGTGCGTGGGCAGTTTATGTCCCAGACTCAGTTTCCCCTCCCTTCATCACTGATGGTGTCATCTTCTTTGGAGGTTTTTAAAGAGAGGCTGGATGGCCATCTGTCAGGAATGCTTTAATTGTGTGTTCCTGCATTGCAGGGGGTTGGACTTGATGGCCTTTGGGGTCTCTTCCAAGTCTAGGATTCTGTGATTGTATAACTGAGTTAATAAACTGGAGGAGGGGAGGGGGGTCAAGCAATGATAGCAAAAAGCAGCAATTCGAGCAGATTTCATAATCCCAAGGCAAAATTGCCAAAGCTTGGAAAAATAACATTGTCTTAGCCTAGTTCTGAACAGATAGGAAAGAAGATGCCAAATGAACTTCCCAGGGGAGACTGTTCCATAATTTGATGTATTGTCGAAGGCTTCCCTCTGTGTTACACCTCTGAAGATGCCAGCCACAGATGCAGGCGAAACATTAGGAACAAGATCCACCAGACCACAGCCACACAAAAAAAGCATAGATTGTTTCCTCCTCTCCTCCATTTAACCTTCCCAACATTACCCTGTGAGAAAGGTCAGCCCATGAGAAAGCCACTCCTCTGTTTAATCCTCACAACAACTCTATGGAGTAGGTTAGGTTGAGAAGGTAGTGCGTGGCCCAAGGTCACCCAGGAAGGTTCATAACAGTATTCGATTGGATCCACAACAACATTTGCATGAGTGGAACAATTTCTGTCTGAAGTGCAGTTTTCTCATCTCCCCCTCTCCCTGCAGCTGAAAAGCCGGCACCCTTCCAAAATGTAATGGGAAGCAAGAAAATTGTGGCCAATGGGTAGGATAGAAATCTTTGCATCTGCGAAATACTCATTGTCATCTGGACATGGGGGGACAACCCTATATGGCAGCTGTAAGGATAAGAAGAAGAGTTGGTTTTTATACCCTGCTTTTCTCTGCCTTTCAGGAGTCTCAAGGTGACTTAGAATCACTGTCTGATCCCCTCCCCACAGTAAACACCTTGTGAGATAGGTGGGGCTGCAAGAGTTCTGAGAGAACTGTGACTGGCCCAAGCAGGCTTCGTGTGGAAGAGCAGAGAAATGAGATAATGTATCTATAAGTTCCTTCCTCCCACATCTCCTGCTAGTTGCCAGATCATGCCTGGCAAACCTACCTTTCTAACTCTTATATCTACTCCAAAATCTTGTCTAAGGGTTTGCTTTGTTGTTTTCTGATCTGCCTCATATAAAAGGTTCAGGAAGTGATTATTTTTCCTGCAACCACATATCAATAGCTTTTCTGAAACTATAATTTGATAAGCCCACTCCAGAGCTCATTGAACCTACCTAGTAGGGCTTAATTAAAGCACAGAAACTTGGAGGAGACAGCAAGTCAGATCTTAACACAGTGAAAGAGTTGTGCCATATTACCATCTGCTTCCATCAAGATGTTAATTGCCTCCTTGTTTTTGTTTTAATTAAGAGGGAGTCTTGATTACAGAAGAATGCAGAGAGGAAAGAAAGGGAGGAGTAGAGGTTGTAGTTTGCAGGAATATGGGATCTTGAGTCCGAAGTAAGAAATACAGAAGATGCAGTCCATGTTTAGCAAGACTGATTGGTGACTCTCATGTTTCAACATTAAACTCATGAACAGGGTGTTTAGCTTCTCTTGTGTCACTGTATCTTTTATTCTTTTCTGTTCTGCTGCTTTAAGCTCATGAAGGAAGTCCTTTGCTCTCCTGCTGGCATCTCTAGATAAAAGCATTATCTGATGATTGATAATGCTGTTGGCTTTAAGAATAATGTCAGTAATTTTTAGACTGAATGTCCGATACATTTAAAAAAACCTCTACTCTCAGTCTTGGCAAAAACTTTGAATATAAAACTTTTAGGAATATAAAAGTTCTAGTTGGATTTATCCAATTTTCCTTTCCATTTTTCCCTCCATATAATAGACACTGTATTGAATTCAGAGTTACCCAAAATGGCTGCAGTGTTTCATTTTTGGGGGGGGTAACTCTCCTGAGAATGGTGTCTGATTTCCCAAGCAAGTTTAAAGGTAATTAGAGTCAAATGTGGCTTTTAGAAAGGGGAAGCAGCTAATTTTCTTTTTCTGGGACATGAGTCTTGTGGTTTTATCTTGATAGCCTCACATCATGAAGGTAGAAGCATAGTGGAGATATTGAAGTCACTGGGAAAAAAATAAGCCAAAACACTTATCAGCAGATACTATAAAAGTGCCTTTTCATTTTAAAAGTGTCTACTGTTGAGCCAAGTCGTAAATAACTTGTTTGTAATGGTCTCTTGTGATGGCTTTCTTCCTACCATTCAATATAATGTTAGAGGGGGTTCATCATCCAGTGTGCTGTGCTGACACACAACTATGTTGCCAACTAGCACAGGCAAGGCCCTCTTTTTGTGACACTTTTGAAAAGAGAAAGTAGGCCAGTTACCTGGCTAGGCTACAGAGTCTGGTATGCATGTTTGTGTCTTCGGTTCCCAGACTGTCCAGTTTTCTGGTTACTTGTGTGCACTAAGGGTGTGTGTGTGTTTGCATGCATAAGTTTTCTGGTGAGAATCGGACTGGAACACATCCCAAAAAGATTGCCTGCCACATCACCACTACCTATGATGCATCTAGCTATCTGACAGGAATCTTAAGACATATCTTATATGCCTTTACATAGGAATCTACCTGGGCTCTTAGATCAACAGCAGAAGTCCTTACTCCTGTACACTGAGGTACGCAGGATGGAGTCATGGCACTCAGAGCAGACAAGTATCTCTCAAGGCCGCTCATGGTTGCTTGCATTCCAATGATCAGCTGATACTTGGGGTCTGAGACTTCAAGAACAAATCACAATTTGCTTTTCAGGTGAATGAATCTCAAATTCTTGGATTTATTTGCTATCTCCCTCCATCCTTCCACAGTACAGGAAGCAGAGACTGAGGACTTGTTGGTTTAGGAAGACTTCACTCACACATGGACATGTGAAACTGACTTATACTAAATCAGACCTTTGGTCCACCAAGGCCACTGTTGCTTTCTCTGACTGGTAATGGCTCTCTAAGGTCTTAGCTAGAGGTCTTTCATATTACCGACTACCTTGAATTTTTTAACTGGAGATGCTCTTTCATTTTTATAAATAGGCCCTCCCCTGCAACATTGTTGTTCCAGTGACTGAGGCTCCTTAGAGTATGGATGGTATGTGGCAACCTCAGAAGGCTGTTCTGTGTGCTGTAGCCCCCTGAATTCATTTTCTCTTCACTGTAACTTCAAATTCTAAGAATTTCCTCTCTACCTGTATGACTTTACTTATTGCAAACACCATTTTTGGCATTTTTTCTTCTTATGGAAAATACCAGCAGCCTAATCCATTGCTTTTCCCTACTTTCCATGTGTCCCCCTAAGATGGCAGTCACTTCTACTCAAGGATGATCCTCCATTTTGGCCTTGCTGCCTTTATGATCTCAAAGGCATTCACAGAGGCGTGGAGCCTCTGGTGTAGAGAGTGCTGTTAGATGGAGCTGATTTAAAGCAACCCTGTAGGATTTTCAAGGCAAGGGATGAACAGAAATGGTTTGCCTGTCTACCTAACCTGGGCCACCAGGGCCAAACCATGGAGCCTCTACAGAGGGTGATCCCCCATTCTTCCTGTTTGTACCTGCAGTTTCCCTCCATCGCCTCTGGTGGGCTTTCCCCCCAGTTTTGTTAAGCTGACAGTTTGTATATTCCTACAATTGATAAAAAGGGCAAAAAGCATGCAGGTAGTAGTGGGGAAATGGAAGAGGAGGAGGAAGAGGAAAAATATTTCATTTATACCCCACTGCCCCCTGGTGAACTGGAGTTAAGGCTGCTTGCATCAGATAGAATATACAACAATATAAACATATATAATTCAAATTTAAAATAATAAATTTCAATAAAATCCTGTTAAATTATTACTGTTAGTCACATATAGCAGACACAAAGGTGAATGGTAACTGATATGGGCAACGAGTTTGGAAATCTCCATCTTTTTCTCCATGCCTTCCCCAAATCACTTCGGGTACAATCTTTCTGGACAGATCAGAGTGAAGCTGGGGAAAACCCAGAAGAATGATACCACTGTGATGAAGTGAAGGCACTATATGTGTATGTTAAATGCTGTCAAGTCGCTTCCAACTGATGACCACCCAGACTAATGTCAATGCTATGATGGCATTAGGGTTATCTTCTCTGGATTGGGAAATTCCTAGAGATCTGGTGGTGGAGACTGGGTTGTGTGCGCATGTGTGTGCGTGCATGCGTGTGTGTCAGAAGATCAGCTTCAATTCCTTGAGATCTCCTTGCCTCACATGCAGGCTGGCTAACCCTACATAATGTTGCTCCAGCAATCCAAGTCAAGGTAGGAATCCATTTTCCAGGCTAAATAAAGTTGCAAGAGAGAGAGGTTTGTTTTTTTTGCAGCTGCATCAACTTGTTTCTCTAGGAGTAATGCAGGATCCAGGATAATGCCCACACTTTTGAGTCAGCAAGGGTCAGATGAACCCAATCAAACATGGGAAACACCATCCTTCAAAATCTCCACCTTTTCAACTGGCATTACCCCCTTCTTGTTTGGGTTCAGTTTCAACTTGTTCACACTTAGTCATTTAACCACAGTTGTCCAAAGGTGACTCAAGAACTCTACCATATCACCAGGAGATTGGGACAGGAGAGACAGGTGACAACAGCCTATTGTTGACGACCAATTCCAAAACCACAATGATTTCTCCTAAGGATTTAAATAGCATGAGGAATGGAGATTGAATAATTTAAGGATTAGGACTACATCTTGTCAGAACCCCATAGGACAAATCCACACTGATTACAGGTCTCTAATGGCAACTCTGTGAGATGTAAACCAGTACAAAGCACAACCCTTGATAATTGGCAAGTTTACCTCCTAGTACTAGGTTCCACCAAGGCCCCCTAGTGAGGCAAAACTTGACATGAGGACTTCCTAGGCTGCATTTCAGGGCCTCCGTTCTATTTTATTCCTGACTTGGATAGCCCCAAGCTAGCCTGATCTGATCATATCTCTGAAGCTAAGCAGGGTTGGCCCTCAGTATTTAGATGGGCAACCTCCAAGGAATATCAGGGTGCTGACATGAAGGCAGGTAAACCACCTTTGAATGTCTATCTTGAACACTCTACAAGGTTGTTATAAGTCAGTTGTGATTTGAAACACACACACGCTCAAAAGTTAGCTCATTGGCCAAGAATAAGCATCTAGCTAGTTACCATAGAAAAGTCAATGTAAATAATTCCTGGGATACATTTGGGATACATTAATTTCATACTGCTATTCTAGGTGCAAATTTGACAGATTATAGAAACTATACGTTGACCTTTAAAGATGTACCATAGTGTATTGTCTAGCTTAATTACTAGAAACAGTTGTCAGTAATTACCATTTCTCATACTGGGTTAGCAAAATTTCTTTCAGCACAAATCCCTCTAGTCACCTGCCCTCCAGTGATGGTGAGTGTTTGTCAACCAGTAATATTTATTTCAAAAATGTGAGAAGTATGTTTAAATATTATATATTAAATAAATATTATATATTAAATATTATATATTAAATAAATATTATAAAGCGTGTAATAATGACTGGCATTTGTAAGACACCTAAGCTGCATTCAAACATCATGCTAAGCTACAATTTGCTGTGATAGCCACAAACATAGGTTTTTTCTTGTACCCACACATTCTGATTCTTAAAACCATACAAATGCCACTGTCCAGAAGCCATAAATTGATGTTGTCCTGTTTTAGAATTTGTATGGAGAACTCTTATTCGTCTAGTTGCCTTTTAATATGTCAATAACTGAGTGCTAGTTTCAGTTTTAAATTAGAAACCTTTAGTTACACCCATGAAAAAATAGGGAAAGAAAGGGAGATCTGTACTTTTACCTCCAAATAAAGTCTCTAGATTGTCTTCAAGGGCAGTTTCATAGAGAGCACTCTGCAGTAGTTCAGCCTTAGAGAATATATATTCTTGATTTGCGGTTATAAAACACATCAGTGGATGGTGGAGTTTCTTGATCTAAAGCATTCATATTCTTAATACTGAAGTCAACCAACTCATGGTCCAACTGAAGGAAATTCAGTGGAATCTTTTGTGAAGCCTGACTGAATGGTTAATAAACCTGTGAAATTCCTGAATGTTGAGACAGATCATTGATCCATTTATCCAAAATGTTGTTTATTCCAACTAGTAGCAGCTTTCCAAATGTCCTGAGTGGAAGTCTTTCCCAAGCTTGCTCCCAGAGATAATTAACTGAAAATATTGTAGAGTGAACCCTACATTCAAGAAATGTGCCTTAATTTTAAATTGTGGTTCCTTCATGCCCTTTTCCTCGAACTTGATTTTTCATTCAGCAGATAGTTTGGATTATTTTACCTGGATTGTTCAGGAATGTATGGCAAAGGTGTTTCATCTCATTAGTGCCTCCTTTCTGTAGGTGAGACACTGCCATCTGGATGGTGCAAATGTTTTAAAGTAATGGAGTGGATTTTATCCAGGGTACTGAAGGATACAAATGAAGGTCTTCAGGCCTAACTTTCCTACAAAACACTGTCACTTTGGGGGACTGAAAGAATATAGCAGAAGCAGCAATAGATATGTCACCAATGGTGAAAACCCATATGTGTGACCTTCTGTATTGTCCAGACGTGCTTTCCTAGCATCTTAGCTGAGAGACACATCATACATTAACTTTCCTTTAGCCACTAATGTGAGAGGGAACTTACATACTTATACTTTAAGAAAGCCAAGCAGATGTTGGCTACTTACCCTCTCTTGATACATTAGAATCTTAACAATTTTTTCCTGTACCAAACGATATCACCTTTACATGACAGTTGGGGTTTCAGTCACCTCTAATCATTGAGAAACAGATTAGAATTTGTCCCCTAGAGGGAACACTTTGCCATTTATTACCAGTCTCCTGAAATTCCAATTGTCCTTAAGACCTCTTAAAACAAATCTGTACAGCATGGAGTAAAGAAAGCAAGGAGGAGCTGTTTACAGAAAAAAGCCTGAATTTGATGTATTGTAGCATTAAGGA
Organism: Sphaerodactylus townsendi; assembly: GCF_021028975.2. Taxonomy (NCBI): domain Eukaryota; kingdom Metazoa; phylum Chordata; class Lepidosauria; order Squamata; family Sphaerodactylidae; genus Sphaerodactylus; species Sphaerodactylus townsendi. The sequence continues at coordinate 144,729,355 of NC_059426.1, forward strand.
CACTCATGAACATAATAAATACAACACCATATTCCTTCTCCAGTAGCCTTTTCAAATATTTTTTCTTCCACAGTTCTTTCTTTGTCCCAGTGCATACCTGGCACTTTTAAAAACATTCCCCACCATGTGTGAGCAGGTTCCCATTTCTGTTCAGCAGTGGTACATTCTTTTTCGTAGGAGTTTTGTGCATTCTTGTCTCGAGGCTATTTTCTTTGCAGTGGGGTTTCCCCACAGTTTTGTTTTCACACAAGAGATTGGGCTGAAGTACTCACTGGAGTCCTCACTCAGGAATTTATTCTCAGGTTCGTTCAGCAGAGGCAAACTGGTCCAAAACAACAACTATTATTTGCAAGGAAGGCACCTCTTACAACTATCAGCGTTAGCTAACATACAAGGACTATAAACTGAAATGAAGAACTCCACCCAGTAGAACTGGCACCTTTTAAAGCGTGTGCGCACACATGCGCGCACACACACACATAAAGCTTTTCATGTCATTTGGAAATGGTGGCCAGAAGAGTGGGAAAAGTGCTGTTAGGTGAGCAGGGGGAAGGCAGCAAGGAGCAACAAACCCAGATAAATAATTACGCTTCCTGTTTAGCTATTTTGCTTTGTGAATCAATGGGAAAGGTCGCTTTTTGCCAGCCTTTGCTTTCCTTGTGGTGGCTTCAGAAAAAGCGAAAAATAATTCATAAAGGAATGTCTACAGTGAAGGAAAAGTAAGCTGGCTGTGAGGCAGAACGGAAGTGCATAAATGGCCTAAAAGTGGAGCAGATAACATTGGAAAATTGCTGAAAGAAGATACTCCGACTTCTATTCCATGAATGTAGATTACAGGTCCTTTGAACTGGGTCTGCACAAAATTTTCTAGTGCCAGCCCGCCTTTGAAGCTAAATAAAATGTTGAATAATACTTTTATTATTCTCTCTCTTTTATCACTCTTATGTGTGTTTGGTTCCTAGTTCTAGACTGGCTAGTTTGGAATTTGGAATTCACAGCCCATTCATTCATTCATTCATTCATTCATTCATTCATTCATTCATTCATTCATTCATTCATTCATTCATTCATTCATTCATTCATTCATTCATTCAGAATGTCAGTTGTCTTCTAGGGCACTGCACTGTGTGTCCTTGAGCTGGTGTCTCTTTCAAAGACCATCTGACTTTTAAATGGTTGCTGGCAGGATGAAAATTCCTCCTGTTTCCTCAAATATATTAACACGGACAACCATTAACACCTGCTAAAATTAGTTAGATATTGTTTTTCCTATATAGCTGCCACATAGCCATCCAGATTTGAAATATTTGTTTCACTATACCTGCCTCAGATAGTGGTGTAATTGTACTGCAGTGCTTCAGTGTTTCATTTTAATGTAGCTATTGGAGTTCCCCAAGGTAAAGTGAAAAGTTGTGTGTTCCACCTGCGAGTGTATTGAAGGCTGTATTAAAGCAATATAAATTGCAGTTTGTTCAGGGGAAGAATGAGTCTTAGAAATTCTCAGTCTTCTGCACTCCCCCCTCCACTTCCCTTGATCAGGGCTGAGAAATAGAACATGTTTTGCTTCTGAACAAGCTATGGTTTCTTATATCTAAATTGCAGCAAACAATAACTTTTGGTTTGTTCTTTTGCCTGTAAACCAGTATTCCAGAACAAGAGCCTCAGCTCTGGCATGAAATTTTGGATTATAGACATGGGAGTGAACCACAGTTTGTTGGTTGTCATGGGCATCACAGCCAACCACAGTTTGCTTAGAACATGGAAGTCTTCAGTTTTGCTGCTATATGTAAAGGGAGGAAAGAGAGGGAGGGGAGTGCAAGAGCTTGCAAAATTATACGTCCCATTCTTATTTCAAGCAAATCATGATGAGTTCATGACATCTGAATGCAGGCTGAGTATCACAACAGAGTAATAAGCTAGTGGTAAGGCTGCTTAATACATAGCTCAACAACAACTCATCTCCCTAATATTCTGTTCCTAAACGTTTTTGCAAGAGGTGAGTCTTTCTAGTTTCAGGGCAACTGCTTAAAAGTATGCATGCTTACCGTAGATATTTTCCCTTAAAATTCAAAATGGTAGTTTATGTTCTGAAGACATGTTGATGGCATGCTTATTTAGCACATGAGAGTTAATAATTAATAATGTGGTCACCTCATAAATTATAGAGGAATAAACCCAGAGGTTGCCACTGAATATGCACTCAATATGAGACTACAACTTTATGAATGCTGTAAATTCATGGATCATGACTTACATTTTTAGGTGCTGACATAAACTTCTTAGGTGTTTTGTTTAAAAATGCAATGTCCCTGGGCTTTAGGTTAATATGTCTTGGAAGTTAATGGGAAGGGTGACATATGAAACTATAATAATAACCCTGGGGAGAGGATGGTATATAATAATAATAATAATAATAATAATAATAATAATAATAATAATAAATACAACATAAGAACAGCTAAGAACTGATGGGAACATTGTCCAGAGAAAGTAATGGAAAATGAGAAGGTCAAGATCCTGTGGGACTTTCGAATCCAAACGGACAAAGTATTGAAACACAATACACCAGACATCACCGTGATGGAGGACAAGAAGGTGACCATCATCGACATCGACCATCCTCGGTGATAGCAGGGTCAGTGAAAAAGAACACGAGAAGATTATTAGATATCACGATTTGAAAATCGAGCTTCAGCATCTATGGCACAAACCAGCTGAGGCCGCTCAGGTGGAAACGTCGACTACGCTGAAGCCACCCGAAAACACTAGGGCAGCACTTGAAACATCTTCGAATTGACAAAATTAATTTTAATTAATGAATTAATTATTAAACTTATATACCGCCCTCCCCTGGAGGACTCAGGGTGGTTCACAACAAACAAATAACAACAGGTAAATACATAAACAGACACCGTACATGTAGAATAAGTTTTTCAGTTTGGAGGTAATAGTTTAATTTAAAATAAGTGATAAAACATCTTTCATTTGAACTATGAAAATATTACTTAAAAACAAATGGCACATAGTGGTCTCCCCTTGCAAAGAAATGCCTAAAACCATAATATGCAGTTGACCCTACAAAATCTGAGGACCCATAATTAGATCCATGATTATTTCCTTAGAAGGACTGCAGGTATCATATCTCTTTGGACTGATCATCATCTTCTAGTTTCCTGATTTCATTTTTCAAGCAGTTTATAGTTTCATGACTTGCTTTTAATCTTTCTTTAAGTTCAGCAATCTCAAAACTGGTTTTCTTTTTGGCAGCTTCTAGCTTTTCCCGAGTTTTTACTTCTACATCGGCAAATTCTGTTTCATGCTTATATGCACCAAGTGTCAATTGACGAGATGTAGTCAAGAGTTGCTGCATCATTGCAGTAGGATCCTGAAAAATCATCTCATCATAGAATTCAGAAACTACAGTTTTCTTCCCCAGGATTGCATTAGTATCAGACTGAAACAACTTCAGCAAATGGTACAGAGTCACAGGTCTCTCATTAGGATCAATAAAAAAATATTTTAATGATAATTTCAAATTCACCCCATCCAGTTTCAGTGATTTCATATGGTGGTTTAGTTACCACTCTTAATGGATTACTATAGCTTTCATGTAACTTAAACTGAATTTTCTTTACATAGGCAGACATATCCTCATTTCTATAGGGTTTAACATAAACCGTCCACTGATGTGTGTGTCCATCCTCTTAACATCTGTCAAATTCAGAAGGCAGCCCTGCTGGGATCCACACGAATACTACGCTGATACATTACAACTTCCTAGGCCCGTGGTGGCGAACCTTTGGCACTCCAGATGTTATGGACTACAATTCCCATCAACCCTTGCCAATTGGCCATGCTGGCAGGGGCTGATGGGAATTGTAGTCCATAACATCTGGAGTGCCAAAGGTTCGCCACCACTGTCCTAGGCCTCTGGGTGAGGCTTGAATTGTAATGAAGGCCAACAACCAGCTAAAGATCTGGCAGCTGTGAAATCTACAACAACAACAACAATAATAATGTGAATGATATTTAGGAACAGTCATTGATTGAGGTAAAGAGCAGGAATTTAAGGAAAGCCTAGAAAACCAGACAGGATTACAGAAGAAATGTGATAAAAACGAGGACTGAAAGGTGGCATGACAAAGCGTTGCATGGCCAGTTTCTGGAGAAGATCAAGGACAAGATGGACAATGAAGAGATCTGGCTATGATTTAAGACCTGGGACTCTGAAAAAGGAAACCCAATCAGTGATTTCAGTTGCTCAAGAGCAGGCAGTTAGGACAAATATGGTCAGAGCCAGAATTAAAAATCCTCAGATGATGCAAAATGAAGATTGTGCAAAGAAGCTGATGAAACTGTACATCACATATTCAGCTGCTGCAAAAAGATCTCTTAGACTGAGTACAAACAGAGGCACAACTCAGTGGCCAAGATAATCCACTAAAATTTATGCAAGAATTACAACATCAGGTTGGCTAAAAACTGGTGGGAATATTATCCAGAGAGTCATGGAAAATGAGAAGGTCAAGATCTTGTGGGACTTCCGAACCCAAATGGACAAGGTGTTGGCACATAATACACCAGCCATCACTGTGATGGAGGAAAAGAAAGTGACCATCATCGACATAGCAATACCTGGTGGCAGGAAAAAGAACATGAGAAGGTCACTAAATATCATGATTTGAAACTGAGATTCATTGACTATGGCACAAACCAGCTGAGGTCATCCCAGTGGTAATCGGCATCCTGGGCACCATTCCAAAAACAATGGGGCAGCACTTGAAACACCTTCAAATCGACAAAATCAACATTGGTCAGATTCAGAAGGCAGCCCTGCTGGGATCTGCAAAAATACTACACTGATACATTTCAATCTCCTAGGCCTCTGGGTGAGGCTTGAATTGTAATGAAAGGCCAACATCCAGCTAAAGAACTGGCAGCTGTGATATTAAACAAAATTAAACAATAGTAATGTCCTTTGATTTGTATTGAATTTATTACAAGCATGAGCCTAGCTTGATCTTTCAGATTTTGGTTGCTAAGCACGGCCGGTGCTAACAGTTATTTGGATGAGAGATCACTAACATAGTCCAGGACCACAATGGAAAGGCAGGCAATGGAAAACCAACTGTGAATGTCTTTTGCATTGAAAACCCCATGGACTCATGGTAAGCAAGCTGTGACTTAACAGCACAAAAGCAGGAAAAAATGAAGCATATTAATACAACTCAAGTAATGAAGGAATGGACCCACAGAGCATTTCTTGTGGAGGGAAGAATGCCTTCCCCACACAGTATAACCTTTTCACTTCCTCCCTTCTGCTGCAGACCAAAATCTCTCTCTCTCTCTCTCTCCCCCTCCCTCCCTCCCTCCCTCCCTCCCCCGGAGGGAGGAGGTTAGAGAATAATACTGCATTGGCTGAAATTTTGCTTTCCATGGAAATACTCCATGGGATCCACAGAGTCAAGATGTTCCAGAAAACATTTTCATGTGCATCTGCCCAAAGTACAGTCAGAGAATGGACTTCGCTTCTCGGCCTTTTGGCTAAGATCAAGTGTAATGTCTCTGCTTAAATAATTTCTGGGTTCTGCCAATTATATTTCTGATAGATGAGAGCCAATCCTGGTTATCAATGATCTATTTCCCTCATTATTTCTCTTGGTTAGGGGAGTAATAATTGGGCAACCTTATTCAAGAAGCCCAGGAGCTCTGCTAGGTTTTGTCAGATTGTGCTCAGTTTATTATCTCAATTTACTTCATTCGTGTGCGAGTTTTGTCTATGGGAAGCTTAGCATGAGATTATACAGGCACATTATTGAAAATACAGAGATGTATATATTTACCCATTTTATAATGGGAAAAGCCCCTTGTTCAGGGGTAGGGAACCTGCGGCTCGAGAGCCGCATGCGGCTCTTCTGCCCTTGCACTGCGGCTCCACGAGCCAAGCCACTGGCCCCATCTTTGCCCGCCCTGCAGGCAGCAGGGCGGGCGCACCAACTGCCCGTGGCCGGCTGGGCCGCACTGCGGGCTTCCCCTCTCGCCTGCCCCGTTGGAGCGGGGTGGGCGCTTTTCCCGGCGGCCGGCGAGGCTGAGCCGCTGGCCCCATCCTTACCCGCTCTGCAGGCAGCAGGGCGGACGCATCCATGCACTTCTCAGAATGAGCGGAGTAAAGGTTAAAAAAAACCAATATATACAGTATTATCTTTATTTTAAATATCAAAAATTATTTGCGGCTCCAAGTGTTTTCTTTTCCCATGGAAAACGGGTCCAAATGGCTCTTTGAGTGTTAAAGGTTCCCTACCCCTGCCCTTGTTGCATTGTTGGGATCAAATGGACGGTAGGCAAATTGCAGGAAGGATTCAGTAAGCCCAAGAGAACTGTTGCTTGTTGAAGGATAGAACAATTGTTGCTCCCAGAGAATGAGTGCATTTATACCCTGCCTTGTTAATATGGATTGCTCTGATTTGTATTCTCATCCAGCTGAAAACAACTCTCCAGGGCTTTTTTGAAGGCCCTGGTTTCATACCTTGTCAACATATTCTTTGTTAGTGGGATTTTCAGGCTACATGAGAAGTTCCCAACCTTGGTGGGACTGTAAGCACTTTTGGAATTTTGAAAAAGGATAGTTGGTATCACTGGAAATGACTGTCAGGTAGGGTAATTACAAAATGTTGGGAGATTGCAAAGGCAAGCAACCTCCGATGGAGGAATGCTGCCTGCAGATATACTTGGTGGGTGTCTACAGGTACCATTTTGGGGATTATTGGACCAATTACAGTAAGTCTTCTCCAGGCTAAGATTCCTTCAAATGTAGAAGAAACCAAAGGAATCAATGTGCAACGTGCATTTGTTCCCTGGAGGCCAAACAGATGAAACTGCAAGTCAAGAAATCGAATTGCAAGTAAAATTCTTTCTTGCCAGGACAGAGAAGAACACCTCCAGGTATTTAGGAACTATAGGTCAAGCTAGGCATTAGGAAGCACATGACATATTGGCAAAACCAGCAATATCATGACTGGGGGTGGGGATTTCAGTGAATTTACCCCCTGCCCCCAATGATTTGGCTTTATCAGCTTTTTGGAGGGTGGGGCAAGACTGGAATGAATTTGGTTCAGCCTACCACAGTGATTAGATCTCTCTGCTGCTGTCGCATCCCAAGTCCCAGTGGGGGCTGGGGAGATCTGAGTGCTGTGCTAAGTCTCAGCCCAGTGCAGCATTCAGAACTCCTCATTGCTGCCACTTCCCAAACAGTGGTGGTGGGGAAGACATCTGAATGCTGTACTAGGCTCAGTCTAGCACAGCATTTAGTTGCAATTTGCCCTGTATGGACTTGAGAAGCTGCAGTGGGAACAACTGAAGTTTTCAGGTTTGGGTTTTTTAACGTCCCCTCCCCAGGGTCTGCCCCCAAATCTGCAGGAATGTCTAGACTCAGAATTGACAACCCTGGGGGGGCAGGGATAGTGATCAGGTTAGGGACAGAGAGAGAAAGCAAAGGACCATTTTTGCATGTGTCCAGAGCATTACAGGACCATCTGATAGGGATGGCCTAGGCCAGGTTAAACTAGTGGTTAACTGAGAGAGGAGGTAAGAGAGAGGTTTTGAAGGAAGAAGCTACAGGGCACTTTGAGGCTGACTGCAGTAAATCCCTTGCTCCATTTTAAAATAGGGTCATTATTTCCATGGAAAAACTGAGACCTAGAGAGAGGAACAGCTGATTTGGGCAGAAGCTGATGCTGCACATCTTACAGCTGTAATTCAGATCAAGCTGAGCCAGTCTGCATCCTAAGATCTCAATGGCTGGGGAATAGTTCAAAGAGGACTCCCACAGCATGTCAACTCTGTTTGCAAAGACTGCAGCAGAGCCAAATTTGATTCAGGTCAGACAGAACGCAGGCAGTATTGTATGAGTCACACAGCCCAAAAGGGAAAGGAATCCAGCACAATACACTGACCCTTTGCTGTAGTCCTGCATGAATGGTTCCCAGTGTTCTGCTGTGATAAGGTGCCGACTAGATCAGCTTGAACTATGTTATAGCACTTCTGCTATGAAAGCATCCAAGGTACATTGTTTTGAGTATGTCGCAATTGTGTCTGGGAATTTTTGTTCCTGTTTTCTTCCCATGGCATTGTTTTGGTGTCGGGGAAGCTTTAACTATGGGGCATCTGTCGTCCCCAACCTGACTCATGGCAGCTGTAGGGGGCATGACACCCAATCCATTACTCCAGGTGTCCCAACCTTTTTGAGCCTGCGGGCACCTTTGGAATTCTGGCCCAGTGTGGTGAATGCAACTACAAGATGGTGGTGAATGCAACTACATAGTCAACCGTGAATGTCAGGAAGTGAGGTTATGCATACTCTTACAGTATCTTTCACCATTTCAAACAGAAACGGATGCCTTTTAAAATGAACATACTGTTTTAAAATATTTTTATGTACACATATTCATACAGCGAAGATCCTTATGCTGTGGTGGCAGCTGTTGTGAAGGCAACAATTTTTAAAAACCTGCACAGCCAATCAGATCTTTAATTTCTGATCTTTAATTGCTGATCAAACAACCCATCTGGCCCCACTAACCTTTTAAAAACAGTTGATAGGACCCAGGAAAGGAGTTGGCAGGTGCCATGTTGTACATAGACACCATCAGTGGTAGGATTGAAATAATTTAACAACCGTTTCCGAAAGGACTCAGTGGTGGGATTATAACCATTCTCTGAACTAGGAAAAAAATTAGCTACCAGTTCTACTGAATAGGTGCGAATAGGCTGAATCTCACCACTGGACACCATGCTAGGGATTGCTGCACTATGCCCAGTGAGTCTATGACTCCAATCTTGACTTAGCCCAGGGACCCAGAATTGTTATGCTACACAGCAAATTTGATGCCCTTGCCTGAAAACCCAAATTTTCAGTGTTGCTACCTTGAAAAAAACCGCTTCCCTGGAGTTTGACAAAGATTTCCGATTGTCTAACATTGAGCCATTTCCCTTAAAAGTTAAAGGGAATGGCTGTGGGGACCCCCCCCCAGCTGAAAATATTTGTCATTTTGTGGCTTTTAGCTTAGTTTAAATGGCTCCCTTTTGTTTTTAGCTAAACAAAAAGCTGACAAAAGCCAAAATGGCTTTTTGAGGTGGGTTAGGGTGGGTGGTGGGTGGGAGGGATTGGATTATTGGTATGCACATCCCTAGTGAGAAGAACAGAACCAGCTCCCCCCTTGTGTGATGTCCCTAATTGACATTGGACACTTCTGGTCTCACAACATGAGACTTGACGCACAAGTTCAGAATGCTTCACATTCAGCATACCCCAAACTGTTTCCAAAAGTCCTGGAAGGCTATTCTGGAAATGGGCAGACCACAACAACAGTATTATTATCGGCTGCCTTAAGGCAGAGGAGAGATTGGAAATGGGGATATCCCAAGCTGCTGTACTACACTAAGAATACTTGGCAGTGCAGCTGCAAAACATCAGCCTTTTTTGCCACTGACAGCTCCTTCTCCAAGCTACTCCTTGTTAGTGGAGTTTGTAGTAATGGAAGTAATTAACACACTGGGAGCTATTTCTTTGTCCTGCAAGAGAACAGAAAAAGCCATCAGAGCAACCCTAGACATGATTGCTCTGCAGGGTTATTTTCTCTCTCTTTTTCCCCACCCATTTTGCTTTGTGCCTGGGTTTTGATTTTTTCTCTCTTAAGAAAGCTGGAGAGCAGAAATGGTCTGTAAATTGCATTCATGTGGAGCACAAGGTAGGTAGGCTGGTTAAAGGTCACTCTCTGACTGCAGTGCTTCGTTGGGCAGGGAGGTTAGGGGGATAAGGCAGAAAACAGTGATGGACCCATCGGTTTTTTTGCAGGCATTCCTGTGGCTCTCTGTTCCCCATATCTGACCCAAAGAGTTCAGGTTTTGAACTACATTCTGTTGTATAGGTCCCAGGAGACAAGAACCTTGAAAGGTGATTATCATCATTATAAAATAATAACTTTTTGAGCAGCCAGATGGCTTCCCAGTCTGATCAGTTTTGAAGTGCCATAGCCCTGCAATTGGTATTGAATGGAGTGGCCTGCCATTGTTCTCAGGACCCCACATGGGGCCACTGGTGGCATTTAAGCTCTGGATATGGCCAGACATGAGTTTGAATGTTCTCAGCACTATACTAGTTGCAGCTTGTGTTTGATACAGGGGCCATCCTTTTCAATTAAAAGGCAGTTTTATGCTTCCTTCAAAAAGGATAAGAAGAGCACAGTTGGAATAGAGCACAGGGCAAGAACAAGAATTTAGAAGAGGAGGTGGGCAGTACTGGATAGAAGTAGAATTTATTTGTGTAGGGCTAGAGAACTAGTCAAAAAACAGGACACAGAGACCTCATAAACACAGATACCCAGCCAAAGTACAAGCTTCTCTGGCCTGCAAGAGAATGATGTGGGGGTTTTAAAATCCCAGGGAAAGGATTTTGTCAGTGGAGTGGACAACACATTATTGTCTTTCATGAACCTTTCTGTTTTGTCATTAGTGCCACTAAGTAGTAAATTATTACAAAAGAAATCACAATAAACACTCTTAAATGATAGCACTTTTCTTCCACAAAACTGTAGAATCATAGAGATGAAAGGGGCCATACAGGATATCTAGTCCAATCCAGTCAGTACAGAATTGTCCTAAAGCATCCTTGACAAGTGTTTGTCGAGCTGCTGCTTGAAAATTGCCAGTGAGAGGGAGCTCACCACCTCTAGGCATCCAGTTCCACTGCTGAACTACACTACCTGTAGACATTTTTTCCTAATATCCAGCCAGTAATTTCTACCTATAATTTAAACCCATTAGTGTACGTCCTATCTTCTGCTGTCAACAGCGAAAGCTCCCTGCCTTTCTCTAAGTGATGGTCTTTCAAATACTTAAAAAGAGCAATCATCCCCCCCTTAACCTCCTGTTCTCCAGACTGAACATTCCCAAGTCCCTCAGTGTTTCCTCATAGGGTTTGGTCTCCGTCCCCTTGATCATCTTCATTGCTGTCCTCTGCACCCACTCCATTCTGTCCACATCCTTTTTGAGGTGAGGCCTGTGGTACTTTTCACAGTGCTTCATGCGTGTCCTGACCAACACAGTGATTTTTATGCCATCAAGTCACAGCTGACTTATGGTGACCCTGAGGGTTTTCAAAGCAAGAGATGTTCAGAGGTGGTTTGCTGTCGCCATTGCCTGCCTTCTACATCACATCCCTAGTATTCCTGGAAGGTCTCCCAACCAAATACTTGACAGGGTCACGGCTGAGAGTGACTGACTGAAGGTCACCCAGCAAGTTTCTATGGCAGAATGCGGTTTCCCAGATTACTTTAATCACTACAGCATGCTGACTTTCAATGTAGTGTCCAGCAGAACTATGACATCTTGCGATTTGGATGCTGTGTCCTGTTGATACACCTCAAGACCACATTGGCCTTTTTTGCCACTATCACACCAACAGCTTATAATTTCTTTATAATCCAGCCATAGCCCAAGATCTCATTCACATACACTGCTACCCAGAAGGGTGTTCTCCATCCAGAATATGGACTTCTCTTTTTTGTTAACCAGATTCAGAACTCTGCACTTAACCTTGTTGAATTGCATTTTGATTGCATCTGCCCACTTTCCCAGTATGTTCAGATCTTGTTGAATTCTATCTTTGTTTTCTGGTGTGTTTGCTAGTCTTCTCAATTTGGTGTCATCTGTAAATTTAAAGAGTAGTCCCTCTATCCCCTCTTCCAGATAATTCATATTGACTATGCCAAATAAGGTCTTTGAACTTTGCTGTGAATTATGTCTCATGTGACTTAAAACTACTCCTTTCTTCTCTGGTGTGTGTAATGCCACTCTTTAGAAGGGCCAGTTTTGTTTTGTTTTTTAGTATGAAGAGTTTTCTTCACACAGTTTTTTAAAAGGCTTTTCTTTCATTTCCCATCTGCAGATGTTTCACAGTGTGCCCTGTCCAAGCAAGTTCAGAACCAAAAAGTCGTTCAAGTGCTGCTGGTGTTTCTTCCTACCTCTACCTCCCCTTGTGACAGAAACAACATAATTTTCCTGTCAGTGTTTTAAAATTTCAGCTTAAGTAATTTATTTTGCAGAATTAATAAGAACATAAGAATTCAATCAAGGACTGATTGTAAAGAAGAATTTCTTTTTGGAAGAAAGGTGCCTCCTTGGGGACCCAATTCAAGAAATGCTAGTTAAACAAAACCCGTTATTCTGTGTTGGGTTAGAAACATGTAAAAAAGAAATTCCGTGGCAGGAGTGAATGCCTCCTTGCATGTAAACGGAGAAACATGAGAAGAGCCTACTACAACTGGTACACAGTTTGAGAAATTCCTGTGTAAGTGATATGAAATTACTATTATCCTATTTTACAGTCTGCTTCGGGAGTTCCTCGGCTGCAGACACCATCCTAGATAAGTTGGCTTCTTAGCAGAGAACGTATGAATGGAGGGTATGCAGGTTTCCTGCCTCTGTTTCCACTGAATGGCACTGTTGTTCCTTCTGTGTGTATATTTGCTCCAAGTCAGACTTAAAATATATGCCATCTCCAAGCAATTAACAGAAAACTGGCTACTAAGGGAGAAGAAGCAGGCAGGGAGAGTGACAAATCCAGATAGCGAAAACTTTTTGAACAGTTTGTTAAATACCTGCATGTCAGCTCAGCAACCAGCTCCTTCTCTGCCTTTTGAGCAGTCTGTTGTATGGTGAGATGTTTGCAAAGATATTAACCCTACATAAAAAGTGTTCCAGTGGGTGATTATGGAAATGAGCTGGCAATTAGATGATGCCACTCACACACTGCTCTCTTCATATTCTGGTAAGCTTTGGAGAGCTATTTTGCAACAAAGGTAGGTCCCCTCCCAGAGCTCTTAAGCAGATGAATGAGATTTCTCAGCAGGTATTTCAGTGACCTGGGCAGAGTGACCACTGGCTTGGCAATAGCTGAGGCAGAAAACTCTTCACTAGCAGTGGTCTAGCAAGTAGTAACCTGTTCTTGTTCAGTTTAGCTCACAGTCATTTATGAGTGGGAAGTTTGATTAGAGCTAGTGGATGTGTTTCCAGCAGAGATTTTTCTAAGCGAGGAATGCTGAGCCGTCTGGTTAAACCACAGGATTTATTCTTTGCCTTTCTTTCTGTTCAAGAATCTAAATCAAGGAAGAGAGGAAACAATACTTTATATGTCTGAAGTATAAACATTGGCCTTGTCATTTTCTCTTGACTTCTTTCTCGTGGTGGTTCATGAAGATCTAGTTGTTTATGAGATGACGAGATGATTCTTCTGATAGTAAAGAAACTTAAAATAAGAATACATGTTAAATGCATACAAAATACTACTTTTTCATCCAAGTTATAGCAAATGAAAGTTATATAGCTGTAACTGTAACCGAGGACGACAAAATACCATCTACTTATTAAAAACAGTTCAAAATTCACATTCTTCTGCCTTTCTTGAACAAAGCTTCATTGCTCTTAGATACTCCTGTAGTAGTGTTAGGTATGATTGTCAGAGGTCTTGTGCCACAAGGTGTGTTACTATCCCTCACTTGTTTTCCCCTCATAGCAGTTGTGAAGATAAACGAGGTGAGTCCTTTCTATTCTGAAATAATACCAAGGAAATAATAAGATTTTTTTTTATCATCAGAACAACCATGTGGTAGGTTAGGCTGAGAGTATGTGACTGACCCAGTGTCACCAACACTCAATATGATTCTCACAATGAGTGGGGATTTGAATGTAGGTCTCCCAGGTCTGATCCCAAATGCAGCACTGGCTACATTGCACAAGATGCCTCTATCCATGCTACTGCCCAGGTATTATCACAAGAAAGAACGCCCCCTTCTTGGAGAAAGGAGATGTTGTATGCTGGCTAGATGGGAATTTTTATTACATTGTGGGGAAGTTTTAGGGACAGTTCTTATTATAGAAACTTACAAATGGAAACTGAAGTGAAGGAGCAACTAGTAATAATTTCATGCAAATCTGTACTTGTTAATAGGTTTACTATCCTAGCACCATATGCCTGGCAAGCCTTATTTTATCACATAACCAGAAGGTTGGAAGGGAACATGCATATATCAGACCTTCAGAGATCAGCCCACTCAATCCAGACTAGAGTGTTCCACAAGCAAATTTTTTTAAAACCCCAAAGAGAATTGCAGTAAAATGCCTGCTTTTTAATGAGCTACAAGCTTTAGTATTCCCTTTCAGGACTGGAGAAGAAGAGAAGAGTGACTATTATTTATTATTATTATTTGATTTCACAGCTGCCAGTTCTTTAGCTGGTTGTTGGCCTTTCATTACAATTCAAGCCTCACCCAAAGCTCTAGGAAGTTGTAATGTATTGGCGTAGTATACGTGAGGATTCTAGTAGGGCTGCATGTTGAATCTGACAGATGTTACTTTTGTCGATTTGAAGATGTTTCAAGTGCTATCCTAGTGTTTTTGTGATGGTGCCCAGGTGCCGATTACCACTGGGACGACTGCAGCTGGTTTGTACCATAGATGCTGAAGCTTGATGGTATTTAGTTACCTTCTCATGTTCTTTTTCAGTGACCCTGCTGGCACCCAGGTACTTCTGTGTTGATGATGGTCATTTTCTTGTCCTCAATCACTGTGATGTCTGTGTATTATGTTTCAACACTTTGTCCATTTGAATTGAATGTCCCACAGGATCTTGACCTTCTCATTTTCCGTGACTTTCTCTGGACAGTGTTCCCACCAATTTTTAGCTGTTCTTATATTGTAATTCTTGCATAAATTCCAGTGAATCATCTTGGCCACTGAGTTGTGCCTGTGTTTGTACTCAGTCTGGGAGATTCTTGATTTCAGTTCTATGTAAAGGAAACATTCTAGACTCCAGTGAACTACAACTAAAGACGTTTTTGAGCTTTACCAGGTGTTGGATGCTGTTATGACTTCCACCATTTTTAATGTTAGTTAATTAGTATATGACTTTCACTTTATTTAAAAGTCATAAGATGGAGTTGTTCTACCTGGCCTATAGTTGAGGCAGGAACAGTTACATTGTTGCTGACCTCCTTATCCTTCCCTATGCATTGTTGTTTTCTTATCTTGTCTAGTATGGGTCTTTAGATGGGTTAGGTTTGGTTTTTATAGTTGTTCTAGGTACCCTCCTTGGGTTAATCATTGAAGAAGTTTGTAATAGTTTGTATGAATGAGGCCCTGGAGATATTTTAATTGGTCGGATTTTAAATTGGTATAAGAAGTGATGTGTATTTTTGTATGTTTTTGTACAGTTTTATGTTGTTAGCTTCCCTGAACCCATCTTTGAATGAGAAAGGATGGGATATAAATCTAATAAAGTAAAATAATAAAATCATTTTGCAAATGGATATATGGGCAGTAGCTGTAAAGAAAAAACATACTTTATTTTAAAAATAAGGTATTAATGGATTTGCATCAGGAACTGTCATGAAAGACGCATCCACTCTTGTTTGCCAGAGAAAGGGGAATATGTCTTAAAATTAAGCTTTCTGTCAGTGTTTCCTTTAAAATTGGTATTTGTATTAAATTAATTTAAATTTAAATTAAGTTAATTTAAATTAAAGGTAATTAATTTAAATTTATTAGTGACTAAAATGGCGTAACTATTTACTTGACTGATTAATCCAGTTGGATTCTATACAGATCACCAAAATTTGCTTTCTGATTTTTTAAAAAAACCTTGTCAATATGACTCCCTATATGTTTACTCAGAACAATTGCTGAATGAAATGTGACTTAGACTAATTATTGGTTCAGTTATTCAGTATGAACCATGCTTATTAGTGTGACCTAAGACCTTGTTTACGGTAAGCAAAATAAATAAATAAATCTAGCATGGCTGAAATTCTTTGTGGCAACCTGGAACCATATGGACGTCAGTGAAAATTAGGACTGTAATCCACTTATGTTTACACATTCTGTTAAGATTATGTGACAGATGGAAATGTAGAGTATTATTAGGAATGCAAGGGTCTTTGAATGAGATTGGGATAGTTTGTATTGCATCACTAAATAAACTGTTAGGAGGAAAGTAGGTCTATTTCAAGTTAGCACTTGCTTTATATCTGATGGTTGGAAAGAGTCACTATATCTAGAAAAAATAATTCCATTCTACTTCCCTAGATTGGTTTAAAGTAGAATAATTTTTTAGATTAAGCTAGTGTTATTCAAAGTACAACATAGCTGGGAGAGGGAAGGAGGCATGATATTGACCAATTTCATCAAATCTTAGAAGCTAAGCAGGGTTGATGCTTGAATTGAAGACCACTGAAGAACACACTGCAGAGGAAAAAATGGGTTTTATACCCTGCTTTTCTCTACCTTTAAGGAGTCTCAGTGTGCCTTACAATCACCTTCCTTTTCCCTCTCTACAACAGACACCTAAGACTAGCCCAAGGTTACCCATCAGGCTTTAAGTGGAAGGGGTGGGGGTAACCGATCCAATTTACCATTGGATTGGTCACCCCCACTTTGGATAATCGGCTGCTCATGTGGAAGAGTGGGGAATCAAACCTGATTCTCCAGATTAGAGTCCACCATGCTGCAGAGGAAAGCAATGGCGAACCACCTCATCTTCCCAGTTTCCTTGAAAGCCCCTTGTTGAGGCAGCCATAAGCCAGCCTGTTCAGCCCTGCCTGGGACAGAACCTCCTGTGGGTCTGCCTGCCTGCCAGCCAAGTCCACCTGGTGAGCTGCCGCCAGCTGCCACTGGGAAGGAGTGAGAGTCCTTCCCTACCCACCCCATTGGAAACACCTGCAGGGGGTGGGGCCTGGCAGCTACAACAGGAGTTCCACCAGCAGCCCAAGGCAGCCAGCCTGTTGAGCCCTGCCTGGGACAGATCCTCCTGTTGGTCTGCCTGCCTGCCAGCCAAGCAGAAGTCCACCTGGTGAGCTGCCGCCTGCTGCCATTGGGAAGGAGTGAGAGTCCTTCCCCACCCACCCCATTGGAAACACCTGCAGAGGGTGGGGCCTGGCAGCTACAACAGGAGTTCCACCAGCAGCCCAAGGCAGCCAGCCTGTTGAGCCCTGCCTGGGACAGATCCTCCTGTTGGTCTGCCTGCCTGCCAGCCAAGCAGAAGTCCACCTGGTGAGCTGCCGCCAGCTGCCACTGGGAAGGAGTGAGAGTCCTTCCCTACCCGCCCCATTGGGAACACCTGCAGGGGGTGGGGCCTGGCAGCTACAACAGGAGTTCCACCAGCAGCTCAAGGCAGCCAGCCTGTTCAGCCTTGCCTGGGACAGATCCTCCTGTTGTTCTGCCTGCCTGCCAGCCAAGCAGAAGTCCACCTGGTGAGCTGCCGCCAGCTGCCACTGGGAAGGAGTGAGAGTCCTTCCCCACCCACCCCATTGGAAACTCCTGCAGGGGGTGGGGCCTGGCAGCTACAACAGGAGTTCCACCAGCAGCCCAAGGCAGCCAGCCTGTTGAGCCCTGCCTGGGACAGATCCTCCTGTTGTTCTGCCTGCCTGCCAGCCAGCCAAGCGGAGGTCCACCTGGTGAGCTGCCGCCTGCTGCCACTGGGAAGGAGTGAGAGTCCTTCCCCACCCACCCCATTGGAAACACCTGCATGGGGTGGGGCCTGGCAGCTACAACAGGAGTTCCACCAGCAGCCCAAGGCAGCCAGCCTGTTGAGCCCTGCCTGGGACAGATCCTCCTGTTGTTCTGCCTGCCTGCCAGCCAAGCGGTAGTCCACCTGGTGAGCTGCCGCCTGCTGCCACTGGGAAGGAGTGAGAGTCCTTCCCCACCCACCCCATTGGAAACACCTGCAGGGGGTGGGGCCTGGCAGCTACAACAGGAGTTCCACCAGCAGCCCAAGACGGCCTTGTTAATTACGGCCGCGTCAGCAGCACGCAAACAGCTGCGGAGAGTGCTGCAAGTGAGCCAAGGGACTGGCCGATTGCGGGGCGAGCGACGAGGACTGTCCTTCGGATTGAGTGGGCTATTAGGAACTAGAAATCTCCGGGTGCTTGGTTGTACCACTGTGCCTGGATTTGGGGAGCTTGTGGTGAGAGAGCCGCGTGAGCCATATTCCAGGGGACAAACTCTGGCCTCGGAGCGACGTGAGCAAGATCCAATCGGGGTGTCCAGTGGCAGGGGGCCCCTGCGCGTTGCCCCGCTTGTCTGGGATTGTACTGCTGGCACCTTTGGACTTCCTGCTGCCTCGGCAGGCCGTGGATTAACGGCTGGCCTTGGTGGTGGGGGCCGTGTGCCTGCTGCCCATATAAGAACTGTCCTGCTGCCCATATAAGAACTGTCCTGTGCCAATTACTGCAGATCTATAGATCTAGTGGCAGCAGTTACTGTCTGCCAGTCACCACTCTCTTTCGGCCCACTAGTAAATATCAGCTGATCAGTGAGATCCATCTAGCTGATAGCTGGTTTTTTTCTATGATATTTAGTTTCATGATTGTATACTATATCATTGATAGGATTAGTGGGGATTAGTTTAATTATAGGACTGGCTAGGCACAGCTGTTGTTTGTAGCCTTCCAGCCTGTATGTGATGTGGTATTAGGTTAAGGTAGCTAGATTAGAATCAGTACCTAGTAGTAGGGTTATTTATTTATTTATTTATTTATACTTTGGGCTTCTAGACCGCCCCATCCCCGAGGGGCTCTGCGCGGTGTACAGCAGATAATAAATACAATTTTAAAACATCATAAATAGGCTAAAACTGTGTGGAAGTGGGTAGTGAGGCTATAGGTTTTGGGGAGGGTGGCTGAGCAATGGGGGCACCTACTTTGGGGCAAGGGATCCCGGTGTTGATGGGGCGGGGTAGATATAGCGGTAGGCAGTGGCCGTATGATAGAAGACGAACAAGATATGGCTATGCTCGTTCGCCTTCTGACCTCCGACCTATCCCAAGGGACGACGGTGGCGGGGTCCAGGCTTACTCTGCTTTGTCACTGGTGTTGATCAATGCCAGGTCCATCAATAACAAAACTGCTGTGCTCCGAGACTATCTCGAAGCCCAGCGGATGGACCTGGCTTGTATCACCGAAACCTGGGTGCGTGTGGGTGAAACCGTCACCTTAGGCGAACTCGCGCCACCCGGTTTCGCGTGTCTCCACCGGCCACGAACACAGGGCTGGGGGGGAGGTGTGGCAATGTTCATCCGTGATTCCATTCCCTTCAGGGCTGCCCCCGTCCCAGAGATCACCGGCATAGAATGTGTCGGCCTGGAGTGGTTGGCCGTGGAGAGGATGGCGGTCCTTCTGGTGTACCGGTCACCTAGCGCACCAGGGGACGGCCTGCTGCGGCTGCTGGAGGTGGTGGCAGACTGGGCATTGCGGTTCCCCAGACTTATTGTTCTGGGGGACTTCAATGTCCATGTTGACGCCGCCTCATGTACAGCAGCCGCAGACCTGGTGTCATCCATGGCGGCACTGGGCCTCTCCTTGGTAAGTTCTGGCCCCACTCATGAGGCCGGCCACACGCTGGATCTGGTCTTCAGGTTGGGGGTTGATATGGTTGTATCCTCTACAGATAGAGTGCCATGGTCTGACCATTATGCCCTGAAGGTTCGGATGGACCTGCTGCGCCAACCCCGTCTGGGCGAGGGGCTGATTTATGCCCGCCCACGGAGACTTATGGATCCAATTGGTTTCCTGAATGCTCTGCGGGACCCTGAACCCGCCGGCACACTCGATGAGCAGGTGGAGGACTGGAATTCCCGGCTCTCCGATGCCATCGAGACTGTTGCCCCCCGGCGTCCTCTTCGCCCCCGTATACCGAGGAGCTGCGGCAGATGAAACGGGTGCTTAGACGACTAGAGCGAGTGTGGCGGAAATCTCGCTACGGCGCTGCGCGAACATCTTATAGGATGTTTATGAAGGCCTATGAGATGGCAACGAAGGAGGCGAAGAGGGCTTTCTTCTCCTCCTCTCTTGCGTCTGCTAGCTCTCGCCCGGCACAATTATTTCGCATAATTCGGTCTTTCACCTCCTTATCGGAAGGGTCTACAAATCACCGATTGGCTGTTAGCTGTGAGGCTATGAGCTTTTTTGCAGACAAAGTCACGTCGCTTCGCCGGGACCTTCCTGCTACGTTATCTACAATTAGCGAACTGGAGGCTCCCTTGCCGTCTTTGGGCCCAAGTTTGGCCCAGTTCTCCCTGCTCTCCGAAGCCGCTGTTGACAGGGCCTTGGCTGCTGTTAGACCTACTACCTGTCCTCTGGATCCGTGCCCCTCCTGGCTTATAAAAGCTTGCCGGGCGGAATTACGACCCCATCTGTTGAATATCATCAATGACTCCCTTGAGCAAGGGGTCATATTGAGGGGCCCCACCATCTCTCCCCTCATGGGGGTAGGTTTTAAATTGGGGTTGGACGCCTCTTGCTCATTTATGTATTACTGTCATTCGCTGTTTTATGAGTTTTAAGTTATTTTATGGGATGGAGCCTATGTATTTATATTTTGTATGACCGCTCCTGTCTGATATTTAGATAATGTTGTTTACCGCCCGAAGAAATAAATAAAATAAATAAAAAGTCAGTTGCAACTTGATGGGACATCTGTTCTTACGTATATCAGAACAGTCCCCTTTAAACAAGTTTGACCTTATCCTAGACAGGCTGGAATCAGTTCTGTGAAAAAAATTATCTTTCTTTAAAAAGTAAC
Organism: Sphaerodactylus townsendi; assembly: GCF_021028975.2. Lineage (NCBI taxonomy): Eukaryota > Metazoa > Chordata > Lepidosauria > Squamata > Sphaerodactylidae > Sphaerodactylus > Sphaerodactylus townsendi. Next base: position 144,749,983 of record NC_059426.1, read on the forward strand.
ATCTTATTTTCCCATCTCTTCTTTTCTCAAACAAAATGTCCATAATTTGCATAAAAGCATAAAAAATATGTACACATGTTAACATTGTTCTTTGACTTTTTATGGCATTTTTCACTGTCTGATTTATGCGTCTCAGTCTCTGAATTAATTGACGTTGAAGCAATTGATGATCGAGTATGTTCCGCTGTATGATCTAAAGCCTTACTTTGTTCCAGTGCTTTATCTAGATCTCCTGTTCCTATCATCTTAATTTTTGAGAATTAGTAGGATGAATAATTAGTTTTTTTTCATGTGAACCTGTATCAGACTGCTTAGTAACTGTATTGTCTGTTCCCTGTGTGCATACATGCACACTTTATCTTTAGGTTCCAACAGTTGGAAACTGGGCAGGCTTTTTGTCCAGTTTTTGTTTTTAATTTTGATGTATATTCAATTTTTTTTCCTGTTTCTGAGAAATACTAAATTAGGAAGCTGAGTTCTAAGTTTGTTATAAAACATTATTAGAGGCAAGTTCCTTTAATTGCAATATATATTTATACTCCTGAATCTCTGGCTTTCTTTAGAAGGGCTGGATAGTTAAAATGACCCAGACTTCAGTTTCTATCAAATACATTGACTGTAGCTAATTTGGACTGGATTGGACAGGTTGGAAAGCCATAGTCATGGTCAAAGATTTTAAATTAGTGTTTAGAAAATTGAAGACCAGTATCAGACATTAGCACATGCTGTATACCATTCCTTGAAAATAAAACTTTTAAGTTAATGGTATTTTGCCCTGACAGATATTCTAATGTGGCTTTTTCTAGAAGGTGCAAATAATAATTTAAAACCAACAGGTAATTTCTGCTAGAGTTCGTAAAGATGTCAACATGCACTTGACAGTACTGTGCGTCTAACATGTCATTATCCTCATGAATGTGTTTGCTAGTAAGCAGCCTATATTTATTGTGCCATTTCCCCCATCTTCTTAATATGTAGATTTATTGAGGTCAATGTAACATACTCATTTTCTTTTTTTCCATGCTCAGATTTCCATCATTTGGTATCTGAAGCATCTCTCTTTGTAATGATTTGGACAGTATCAGTCTAAGGCCTGTGAACAATATTTTGCCCCATATGCTGTTTCTGAAGGCCTACTGTCTAAAGAATTAAATTTCAGGGGCCTTGATGGGCTGCAGTAGGAAGGGTAAGTAGGAAGATCTCAGTCCACAAAAGCCACTGATGGTTAGTATCCAGCCCCCAATCGAGGATACTGTAAACTGTTAGGACCTGAGTCCACTTTGCAGCTTAAAGAGCCATTGGGTGGGTTAGGGGTGCAATTAACTAAGTTTAGAAGAAGTAATTTTCCTTTAGTTCCTATTATTTTTTTTATTTTTTTATTTGTTTGAACTTTTATACCGCCCCATCCCCGAAGGGCTCTGGGCGGTGTACAACATAATATAAATAAGAAAAATTACTAAAATCTTTAAAACAGCGATAACAGTGACAATGATAATAATAATAATGGGAGGCGTCCGGCCAACCCTACTTTTAAAAATTCTCCCCAGGAAGGAAAAAGGGGGGAGAAGGCTGCGAGACGTATTGAGTAGTGGCCTAGATGGAAGGCCAGTTGGAGGGGGGCACCATTCAGCGGCTGGTCCCTCCAAAGGCCCAGTGGAACAGCTCCGTTTTACAGGCCCTGCGGAACTCGCCAAGGTCCCGCAGGGCCCGGACAGCCGGAGGCAGAGTGTTCCACCAGGCCGGGGCCAGAGCCGTAAAGGCCCTGGCCCGTGTGGAGGCCAGCCGCATAATTGAGGGGCCAGGGACCACTAATAAATTGGCCTCTACTGACCGTAGAGGCCGCGTAGGGACATATGGGGTGATGCGGTCCTGAAGATACGAGGGTCCCAGGCCGCGTAGGGCCTTAAACTGCCTGCTGAGACTTTTAGCTTTAAAGTAGTCAGAGTCCTTAAAAGTTTGTCTCATTCTGAATGGTGGTAGGGATTACTGATTTCTATCACTTCCTTTCAGGTTACTACAAATTCTGAAAAGTGCTCCATCAGGTCAATTTCTTTTTTCCTCTCTGGTTTCCTTCCCTCCTTCAACTAATGCTCAACAGTCCTCAGCATTTTGTGGTTCCTGGAGGAGAATGAGAATCCTTGTCAAACTGTTTTTCCCCAGTGATGTGTGTTTCTTTTTAAAAAGTGTCCAACTTGTTATTTATCTGCAGAACCTCCCATGTCCCATGTCCACGGGTAGTCTCTTTTTTCTTTCCTGCTAGTACACACTTGAACTTCAAGTTGTGTATCATTAAATAATATTATGCAAACCAGCACAGTTTAACAATCCATTGGATTTTTAGGTTACTAAGGCTGAAGAGAATTCAGCTCCATTAACAACTGTCAGAGATGACAGCAATGAGTCATAGCAAGCGGCCATCTTTGCTTACATGGGGAAAAATGCATCTTTTTATCAGAAAGCTGGCTCCGTATAACACTTCTGAGCAGAGAGTTCCCCAGAAAATTGGCAGCACCAGCAATCTCCACCCACATAAGATCTGGGGATAGTAGAACCTGATGAATGGATGCTGGCTGCATTGTGGCCCATACTGTGTCAGTTCTAGTGGGGAATTTTATGTATTTATATAACGTGACTTTCCAGGACTGTTGATGCATTGCATGGGATTATCCCAGCTGTTTTCTTCTTAAAGGCGAAGCTGTCATCATCACCTCTTCTATCAGTGGTGATATTCATCTTGACTAAGAGAGCCAAAAGCTAGTAATGGAGACCTTTAATGTTAGCTTTGGTATATTGCTTACCACTTTTAAACTTACTCAAAAAACTTCTATACGGAGGATTTCAGCGATGGTATTGCTTCTTGTGGTGAGATTGGTATCCCAAAGGAAAGGATGGCCAGTTGTATTGCAAGTATGAGATCTTCTTGTATGCTCACAACATCCTGTATTTTTTCTTCACTGAAAAGTGCCATCTCATTCACATTTAAAACAGGAGGCTGTGTATGTTCATCTTTTCATTATTAGTTGGCGGGAGACAATGGAACAGATGTATTTTGCTTTTATAGGACTCCCCCCCCTTCAAGAACCTTGAATTATGCCACAAAACATGTTCTTTTAGATTTTCTTTGGGCAGCACGCAAACAATGCTTTGAGGCAAGCCATTCTTGCGTCATTCTCATTTGGGCTAACCTGTTATTTTCTTGACTAAGGGAGGTCTTTGAATAATGGTTTAAGAGGCATCACTGCAGATTCTGAAGCATTTAGAGTTGCTTGGAGCATCTTGATGGCTAATTTACAGTTTATTATATTTCTATTCCCATCTCATCAATAATTCCAGCCCTGCCCCATGTCTCCCCATGCACTTTCCCTGTATCTTCATCTTTCCTTATTCTACGTAAAATCACAGGCTGTGTTAAGTGTGACCACCAGGGAGCCAGGAGGAGAAAGGTAAACAGAGAGGATGTTCCACAGTAACTTAGCAAGGCCCGAGTGGGAATAAAGGTTTCTCAGTGCCTCCAGCTTTTCCCCTTCCATCCTTCAGAACCAAGCTGTTAACAATTAAAAAGAATAATCTTCCCTCTGGTTTTGAGTTGATTGCATTTGTGTTTATAGCATTTTAGCTAACAAGCTCCAGGTAGGCTGCTGCAGGAAATGGTTTATGCTGGGCATTTGGATTCTTGTATCTCTTTTGCTTTCAGGTGCTCTTGTCTCTGATTGTAATTATTTTGTTCAGTTTTACATCTGACTTGGTTTACCATGTGGCAACCAGAGAGATTTATGTCTTCTGTTTGTGCTACTTATCATCCACAGTAATATTTCTTGTCTCACAGAAATCCAGACCAGCTCCAGGGGCAGAGAAAGAACTTGTCATCTCTGGACTGCTGAGGATGACAGGCAAAAGAGTGACAAGACACTGCTAAGATTTTGGAAATATTATTAGCAGAAGCATAAAAGACCTATTTTTAGTGTGATTTGTGTTGAAATATAATGAGGAGCTTGTTTAATCTGAGCTTTATCTTGTGCCAAGGAGACAATATAAAATGTTTCTTCCAAGTAACCAGTACTAAGATCTGGAAAGCTAGATATGGGCAGGCTCCACAAATGAAGTGCAGCTTTGGGTGCCAGATCTTGCCCTAGTTCCACTCCATACTCACCAGGTTTCATCCTAGCTCTGTCCCCCCCCCCCCCAAATCCAGTTTCTGCCCTGTCTCCTGGACTTTCTGGATCTGACCCTTGTTTCCAGCAGTGGCTGGTTTGAAATATAAAGCTGACACTCTTATCCCACATCCTGCCCTGATACTGTTTATATTTTTAGCATGAAAGTTTGTTGCCTCCTAAAATAATTGTTACCCCTTGCACAATGTACTGTATGTTTGTTTCAACAGATGCCTTTGAGGAACCATCTCCATCCATATGAGCTCAAATTAGGACCAAACTAGATATTCAGTGTTTTAAAGAGTTTAGCACAGGTTCTGTTGATGCACCCCAGGTTCCCCACAGCCAAAGAGAAGCTGCAGGGAATGGATATTCAAAAATGAAGTACAGCCAGTTTGCACCCTGAATTCTTCCATGGGGAGAAAGAGCTTCTGCCGCCTCCCAACCATTTTGCCATGCAGGAGGGAATTATTCCCATTTTTGTTGCTCTGTGTGTGTGCAGGAAATGCGGAAATTATTCTCCCCTACACTGTTTCAATGTGGCACAATGGCTAGGAATCCTGCCTTCCCCTGTGGTTGCTTTCTGAGCCCAAATAGGCTGTTCATTATTTTTAAACAGCCATTCCCAGCAACTGGTATGCAGGGAGACTGAATACAAAGGTTTGGTTTGTGTCCCCATACTTTATCAGGTATAACATTACCACATTTGATTGTTGGTTGTTGTCCGTTCCTGCTTGTGCAGTGCCTGATAAGAAAACAGTCCACAGTCTGTGTATGTGTTATTGGGACTGTTTGGGAAGTTCATCTGCATCCTGAGGATCATGTGAGTTTCTCCAAATAGCACCCCCTGAACAGTTTCAGGCTCTAAAAAAAGCCAGCCAGGAGAGGTTAAAACTTTTCCACATGCACCATGGTTCTGATCCTGATTGGGCATTGCACATGCAGAAGCTGAGGAGAACCCACAATTCACATGTTGTTTATGTTATGTCTGCCATAGGGTGAGGATGCAGACCCAACCTGCACGTTCTGTAAAGTGTGAAAATGCTTTTTCCCAAACCTGGAATAGTCTCAGGAGACATGGACATTAATGTGTTCCCTGTGTTACACATGAGTCCCTCAGACTGTTTCAGGCTGGAAAAATGCCCAGGGGTAAAGGTTGACGTTTATTCTCCCTATGCACTGTGGTCCTGATCTTGATCAAACACTTCATGCCTAGGAATTGAGGAAAACCCACAATTCATATGTGATTGTGTTACATATGACACAGGTCAGATGCCTCTGACTTGGTACTGTTTGAAGCGGTATCAGGCTGGCTGGCCTACAAGCAGAAGCAGAGTGAGGGGAAACTCCACCAAGGGAGCACATGCACTCCACCACAGCAGCCACATCATGCCATGTCCCCGCCACGCCCCCTCTGTAGCCTGGCCATGCCTCCTCCGCGGCTCCGCCTGGGACATCGCACCCCTCCCCACCCTGTTGGCACGTCACCTCTGCCTACAAGGCTGCCTTTTCAGTCACCTCATGCATGTTGTGGTACTCCTTCCTGCTGGAGTTATACTTGACACATCTCTTCATAGTTGAAGATGGTTATTTAGCAGTGCAGTCCTGAGAAACAGGCTTAGAAGGATGTAGCTATACTGTTAGAAGGTTTTGAAATAGGGCTGCCAGTTCTAAGTTTAAGAGATTCCTGGAGATTTGGAGGTGCTGCCTGGAGGGCATATAATGTGTGGATACAATGCCTTACAGTCTACCATCTAAAGCTTCCATTTCCTGCAGCGGGACTGAACTCTGTAGTCTGTAGCTCAGTTGTAATGCTAAGAGAACTCCAGTATCCATCTTGACATGAGTGAAACTAGCATGAAGTGAATCAGTGGTTGTATGGACTGCCGTGAGAGGAGGGTTTGGAGATCTGTTTTGAACAAATTCCAGATTGTAAGAAAATACTGCCAGAACTTTTCATTCTGATTTGTGTGATTTTTTTAAAAAAAATCTGATTTATGCATTATTCTTTCTGATGGCTTTATGTTTTATATTGCCATTTGTCACCATTGCCAACCATCTTGGGTATTCCTTAAACTGAAAAACAGGATGTAAATTCCCTAAATAAATAAAATTAAAACTCATAATGGCCCTCAGTCCAACTACAACCCTACTACTCTTTCATGATGAAGATTTTAAAAGTACACTAATTTCACTCACATCCACCAATTTACTCACATCCACAATCTACCAGTAAACGACCTATTTCTGAGTAGTGTTCAGGTGAGATTTGTACTTGAAAAATTATCCTGAATGTGCATACTGGCTTTCATGCCAATATTTCAATCTCCTTGGGAGTTTGTGTGATATAAAACAGAATGCCAAATAGGCTAGTTGAACCACAAGCCAGAAACCTTTCCTAACCTAAAGAACTGGCCACAATCCAGAGAGGAAGTAGCATATATGGAAGGCACTAAGAGATAACTGGGGTAAAACAAACCAATAGAAAACATGAAGAACAGGAGCATAGAAGAAATTATAATATTAATAAGCTCTCAAGGGGTAGTGATAAAGAATAATTACTGTTCCCAACTGGACATTAAAAAGTTCTGAATACGGGTCAGTCAGATATAGGTCCACAGAGACTGATTTCCTCTTCCTGTGTGCATTCTACCTAGAACATTTTCAATCAGATCCTATGAAAAGTTAGGCATCTTTTTTTCTATTCTTTTCAGTGTAGAACTGCATACATTGCTTGTGCAAACACCAGCTGGAAATAAATAGTTTATTCTAAAGATCTATTCACAAGTCTTTCACTACTCTGTATGGGTGGGTTGGATCTTTAATATGTAAAAGATGATTCCTTCTCAGCTTTGGTGGTTGGTGGCCATTAGAGTAGAGATCCTAATGTACTCATCTGTACAATAAAAGGGGAAAACAAATTACATCCTGTGTTTGTATACACTGAGTTCATGCTCCTCAAATATGCAGTGGATACACATGCAGATCTGAAGGGAAGAACATTATTGGATAGCTTGGGGTAGCCCTACCATCCAGTATCCTCTTTCACTTTTCAAAGCCTCCAAAGTCAGCAAAAGTAAAAAAATGTTTTCACATTATTGTCTCTGCTATGGTTTACCTGCAGCCTGTATCAAGTTAGATGTTTGGAGCTGGCATTTAAGTTGTATATTTGATGGGACAGACAGCGAATGTGTTTTACTGAGCAATCTGGAGCCTGGTTCAGGTATTCTTTGAGGCAGATAGTGTGCATAAGAAATGCTTGACTTTTCTGTAAGCTTTCTAAGTGCAAATGGATAGTGTTAAGTGTTGGGGGATGATGGATGCTAGTGTGGCTTGGCTAATAGGTGTATCACACTGTTTTATTTATTTATTTATTTATTGTTTAATTTTATATACTGGCCAATCCCCGTAGGGGATGAAATGTTCCATGAAGCTATTGGTCTGATGAGCTAGGCTATCTTAAGTTCATCAGATCTCAGAAGCTGAGCAGGGTTGGCCCTAGTTTGTGCTTGGATGGGAGACCACCAAGGAAACCTTGGGTTGCTATTCAGAGGCAGGCAATGAAAACCAAGTGGATGTCTCTTGCTTTGAAAACTCTGGGGTTGCCATACATTGGCTGTTACTTGACAGCACTTTCCAATATCACCACTGGCCAGATATGAACAGCTGGATATGTTCTGATCAGTGTGTATTCATTTCTAATTTGACAAGCTCTAACATCGCAACAATAGGATTTGTTAAGCAGAATTAATCTTTTTAACTATGTTCTTCTGGTGTTTCTTCAGGGATTGATTTGCCAAGAAGTGGGAGAATAAGGAACTGGATCAACCTCCTTACACAATGAAGATTGACCTCTTCTTTTCTGTCCAAGAAGTTACGTGCTCGATGAGTTCATGGTTACTCCTGCTTTGCTGCTGTCGCCATTGCTTCTAAGGGAATTGTTGTTTGGAGACTGGTTAGCTCCATTCTCCACTAAAGACAGTAGCTGTCAGTAACCCAAGGCCAAAAACCGGTCCTGAAAAATCCTTACCCTACTCCTTCTCGTCTTAGGATAAAGGCCTCTGGATCCTACCGGATAGCTGAGATCTTTCCTTGGCCTGGAGAATTTGCCACTTCATCTCCCATTTTCGCTTGTGGAATTTACCTGTTATAGTGCTTATCACCAGAGCCTCTGCTGTGAGGGGTGTTCAACCTTTTTTGTCTCTTAAAAGAAAAGCAGCTTCTTTCAAACATGGGCTTTACTCTCCACTCTGCCTCTTTCACCCTGAAGGTGAGCTTGTTGCTGGGCTCTTTTCTTAGCTTGTGTCTTGGGCTTGAGTTTGTGGGTGTCCCCAATCAGTGGGCACGTTACCTCCGCTGGGATGCTAGCACCAGGAGCGACCTCAGCTTTCAACTGAAGACTAACGTATCAGCTGGATTGCTCCTTTACTTTGATGATGGTGGCGTCTGCGACTTTCTCTGTTTGTCCCTGGTGGATGGACGTATTCAGCTCCGATTCAGTGTGGACTGTGCTGAAACCACAGTTGTCACAGATAAGCAAGTTAATGATAGCAACCTACACTTCCTGATGGTCAGTCGCAACCACCTCCGGACAGTTCTTGTGGTGGATGGCGAAGCCAAGCCTGGAGAGGTCCGACCTCAGCGTCAATTCATGAATATTGTCAGTGACCTCTTTGTTGGAGGTGTTCCATCAGACATCCGTCCTGCAGCCTTGACCCTTGACAGTGTCCTGAGTGAGCCACCATTTAAAGGATTTATTTTGGACCTAAAGTATGGCAGTTCAGAACCCCAGCTCCTGGGCCACCAAGGCGTTCGCCTGGACATGGAAGGGCTATGTACAGAGAACCCCTGTGAGAATGGTGGAAATTGCTTCCTTCTGGATGGCGAGCCACAGTGTGATTGCTCAGCCACTGGATACATTGGGAGATTCTGTTCTGAAGGTAAAAGATCATTTACACTTCTGTTTTCCTTTGGATTTTGTGTCATTTGTTGGCTGTGTTGTTTTCTCCGTTGGTTGTGTTTCAAAAAATGTAACTTCAGTGCAACAAGCAGAATACTTCTTGTATTATCACATTTGACAAGTTTGTGCTATGAATTCATAGCTTGGTTATTAGCAGTTCCCCTTTATTCCATGGGTTTGGCAAAATTTAAGAGTCAAAGTTCTCCACGTGGGCTCCATGACCACTCTCTTACCCTCTCAAAATAAAAACAGAGGTGAAGGTTTATGCGAATCATTCTAATGTCTTCAGCCAAGAGCAAACACTGTTTTGACTTTTTTATATGGTCAAGGAAGAATGGAAAGAGTAAGTGTCAGTCCACAGTGACACAGTCGAGAAATCCTGGGTATTAATAAAGGATTTGTATAGCCTGAGCACTCAGTAGAAATTCTGCTGCTCACAGCATATTGACTCTTGTATAGCTCTGCCAGTTGTTCTGGCTAGATTTTAAGATGACGAATTTATCATATTTGTTTGTGCTGGGAAGCAGGTAAAACATGACATCCCATTAGATCAGTTACTTCATGTGAAGAATGCATGTGCTGTGCTGCAGACAGGTGATGCTACTTTTGAACAGGAAAGCACCCAGTGTAGTATCCTGGTTCCTTTAATTCTGTTTGATGTTCAAGTCCACTTTCCCCAGATGGAGGTATCAAGACTAGGTTAGACTACTGTAACTTGCTCTACGTGAGCTTGCCTTTAGCCTTGATCCGGAAATTGAAACTTGTACAGAACGCGGCAGCCAGGCTTCTTACAGGAGCATCAAGCAAGGACCAGTTTATTCCAGTCCTATACCAGCTGCACTGGCTGCCGATCAAGTTCTGGGTCATGTTTAAAGTGTTGGTCTTGACCTTCAAAGCTATTCATGGACTTGGACCTGCATACCTACAAGACTGCCTCTCCCCATATTGCCCCGCTAGGCCCCTCCGTTCATTGGAGAAGGACCTTCTGGTGATCCCTGGCCCTAAAGCTATCAGGCTGGCCTCTACAAGGGCCAGGGCTTTTACAGCCCTGGCCCCTACCTGGTGGAACAGGCTTCCAAGGGAGATCAGGGCCCTGCGGAACCTGCAGAGTTTCCGCAGGGCCTGAAAGACGGACCTGTTCCACCAGGCATTTGGCCAGCCTGGTTAAATACATCACTGCCATTTCATCTGGCCTCCCGTGGGCATAAAGGTAGTGGGGGGGGGGGGGGATGATGCCATCTGACGAGGTATGTGTCCGATTTTTATTTTTATTATTGAGAATCAGTTTTTATGTTATGTTTTTAAATTGTTTTATCATCGTTGTTCACCGCCCTGAGCCCCTAGGGGGAGGGTGGTTTAGAGATCAAAGTAGGTAGGTAGGTAGGTAGATAGGTAGATAGGTAGATAGGTAGATAGGTAGATAGGTAGATAGATAAGAGTGGAGAGCAGTCTGCTAGTCATAAGGATCTTGCAGGATCCTGTAAAAGGCCAGGGTCACAGATCCAAAAAAAAGCTGTGAAACTTCACAATAGAAAATTCCGGTTGAGGGTTGTCCATCACAAGGAGCCCTTTTTAATTAGCTTGGTGAATTGGAAACTTATCAATGGAAGAAGAAGGAACGTATGTCCTTAGCACTTCAGACTGATCCTGCATTGAGCAATGGGTTGGACTAGATAGCCTGTATGACCCCATCCAACTTATGATTCTCTGATTCTGGCTATGCACCTGCCCATGTTGCTTGGGGCCATTTAGCCACTGTTTAATTATTTGGACAAAACTGATCCTTTCTTCTGACTTCTCCCTCTGCTTAATTTCCAGTGAATGCTCAGTCCTCAGTTTGTGATATTTAATCCTGTTATGAGTTGGGCTATGTCCTTGTGGTGGCTTTCCTGCAAGCTCTGTAGGAAAGAAGGGAGGCACTACCTGTTATTATTGGGACCCTGAAACCATGGCAACTGTGTATTTTCCCAAGAGAGGGAGAGTCAGAAAAAATAGGAACTTGATTTCCATGGGAAAACCAGCTAATTTGGCTTACCTGCCAAAGATACGAGGCCCATTCATCATAAAAACCTGATGGGCGAGAGAGCCATGGGGTAAGTGCCAAAGGATGTCATTGACAGAGCCTGGAGTAACTCCCATGAGGGGCAGGATGCCTAACTCTGAATGGCGTGTGAGGGGGGAAGGTTTTTACCTAAAAAGGCAGAAGATGGAATCTTCCTTTGTTCTTGCTTGAAACATGTTGCCCTGATGGTGTGACCTGTGGTACCCATCCTCCTCTGTCAAGGGGGAAGCAAGAAGCTGGGATGTGTTTGCTCTGAGGTCTTGTAAACACAACTTATCTAGACTGGTGTTTTCATTTTATTTCCTCAAACCATAACTGTGATAACTATTTCCATGTGTGTGCTCGAGTTTAATCTTTAGTAATGAATCTTCTTTCCTGTTGAAGAAAGCAGACAGTGCCTGAAATCCTACCCACACCATGAAGACCTCTCTTCCACACTGAGGATACGCATACATGGGAGGAGCTAAAGCCGTTAGCAGCTCTTCCCTTTGTACTTCCTCGGAGGGAGCCTTAACAGGGTACCCCAAGGCAGTGGTTGTTTGAGCAGCTGGGTTTTATATCTTGTGGTGGTGACAATGAAGAAGAAAAATGCTTTTGAATGCAGGCAAATGTGCAACACGCATGTGAGAACATACAGACCCAGGGAGGGGTTGTGTCACCCCCTTCCAAAATAAAATGTCCCCAAGAAGTGTTGAGCAAGAATGAATCATCAGCTCTCTCATTTGGTTGTGCCAATAAGGTACTGTTTGGAGGAATCACTCCACTCACTTCTAATTTGGATCAGGATCATTTTAGCCTGTTTCTCAAAATGTTTTTGTTCTCTTTTCTTCTTGCATTTTGTGCTGTTGTAACAAATAATTTGGAATGTCAATGTAGACTTGATTTCAGGATGACTTTCATTTTCAACAAGAAATCAGCATGTTTATTTATTTATTTATTTTGTTATTTGAATCATTAACCTGCTTTATGTTATTTGCCAGCCTGTTGATTTCTGAGCTGATTTGTACTCACTTGGTCTCTGATTTTGGTTGGTTGGCTGATGGGACCTGATCAATAGCTCCAATTTTAATAGCTAAATGCAGTGTGTACCTTTTTAATAATGAGTTTTTTTTCGACAAGGTTCAGGCCATTACTTGGCTATTGATTGATACCTGTGTCTGCAGCTGGCAAAACCACAACAAGCTCATTTATTCTGTGGACAGGGTAAAGATATATAAATAAATACTTAGCAAACCCTGCTGATAGTGAAGTTCCATTTACAGTATCTCAGATTCGTTAATGCAAACTGCAGTTCCAGTTAATGAACCTCAACGTGCAAATGTCCTAAGAGATATTTGCAGAAATCTGGCTAAAGAACATTATAGACTTTGACTTTCAGAGACCTGTGTCCACTTGAAAACAATAACAACCACAACCTGTGTATATAGTTTTCAGGATTATGCACTATGTTAGGCTGAACTGCACAGTACAATTGGCAACATGTATGGTAAGTTTCAGGGTTCTCCCATCTGATTTTGATGTCAACAGCCAGATGTCAGGAATGTAGCTGGTTCATACCGAATCAGACCATCTGCCCAAAGGTCATTATTGCTTACTCTGACTAGCAGCTGCATTCCAGGATCCTTGGTAGAAGTCTTTCACATCACTGACTGCCTGGTTCTGGGTTTAAAAAACAAAACAAAACTGGAGATGCTGGGGATTTAATTTGGAACTTTTGACAAAACAGACAGTCTTCCACTGAGCTACCCCCCTTTCTTTGGGGGAACTTGTTTTATAAGAACCTGAGGCCTAGTTGGGTGTTGGGACCATGATATGTGTGTGTGGAAATAAGGATATTCAGCCTTGCCCCATGCAGTTTTCCTGATCTGAAATAGGGCTGCTATTTACCCTTGGGAGAGGGGAGGGCTGTGTGTATAGCCCATCAGGCCATATTGCAACTAGGGCACATATTGTCCTTGGGTCATTTTGGGCTGGGAAAGCAGGAGAGCAGAAAGGCCCCTTCTCTCCCTGCACCATGACTCTAATTTGAATTGGCAGCCCAGGCACTTGGTAAACAAGTTCCCCCACTCCTGACATTTGACAGCTGGCATCCAAGTCAGGTTGGGGAAAGCCAGACCCAAAATGGGGTGCTGTGTGGTTTCCGGGCTGTATGGCCGTGTTCTAGCAGCATTCTCTTCCGACGTTTCGCCTGCATCTGTGGCTGGCATCTTCAGAACACGGCCATACAGCCCAGAAACCACACAGCACCCCAGTGATTCCGGCCGTGAAAGCCTTCGACAATACAGACCCAAAATGTTATAAATTGTAAAGCATAGTGACCAGTTGAATACACACTCCAGATTTTTGGGGTCTCTCATCAAGATGCCATCCTTCTACTTTTTTGCCACTTCTGGTGCATTGCTACCTTCTCTTTGCCCAAATTGCCATCTGAAGGGAAGGGGAGAAAGAGGGAGAGAATAGACCAATTAGATTTACTCTGCTGTGGCACATCTGTACCACAAACATGTGTCCTTTTCATGCCAATAACATTTGTAAATTTCTCCAGACAAATTCTGCGAATTGTTTTCTGGTAATGGCGATAAGACTCTCTTAACAGCAGGTTCCATGGTTTCCTGAGTAGGAGGAGTGAGTACTAAAGTAGTTTGTGGTGTAGATATTTCCTCTGAATCTAGCTGTTTTAGAGTCAGAGAAGATTTTTGTGTAAGAAGTGACTTCTGCTTGCTGACTACATTTTTACCATGGGTATGTATTCTCATAGAGCAGCATCAGGAGTTCACTTAGAAGAAACAAGTGAAGTGGGAATTATAATATAGCTTCAGTAGTTTTGTTTATTGTGTGCAACAATTTCAATAAAAACAAAAGTTGTAAAAAAATCCTTTTGGTTCTTCCCATCTACTAGCCAATAAATCTTCTCAGTTTTCTGGGATTGCTCTGGCCATAAAAATAACTCAGATCCCCATTGGGGTTTGAATTGCACAGATTACAAACTATACATTGAAATTATGTCTTTGTAAATACTTCACATAAAACAAAGACAGAAACAGCATGCTCATCAGCATTACTTTCAGCTTTATAAGATCAAGAATAATCAGGAAAGTTCCAGGTTTTGAGGTGGCTCTGGGTATGCCCTCCGTTCCTCCTCTCTTCTAAGCATGCTGTCTTATCATAAAAGCACACATGTTCCTGAGAACAGAACATGACTCTTCCATGTTCCTTTAAGCTTCCTGGATGTGAGCAAGAGTAAAAGCAGCATAGAATTCGTTCGTTTGTTCGTTCATTTGTTCATTCATTCATATTTTTATCCCGCTCTATCCCAAAAGGGATACACACCTTCCCCTTTAGGTGCCTTTCCAAACATAGAGGATTCCATTCCATAAAGTTCCATTCCATTATTGTCTGTGTGCAGAAGGGACAAGCATCTCTGGTTGGTGGTGGGCTATCTGTCAAGCCATCGGTCTTCCATAATGAAAGTGGGGTAGGTTGCTCAAAGGTTAATAATCCAAACAAGTTCAAACAGTTACCTGTATGACTAATGTATTAATATACTAATGTCTCTAATATTCAATCTGCAATATACACTTAAGTAATATTAAATAAGCTTTTATATTGCGTAACATAAACAATATCTACACAGGCTTATTGTTATGTAATAATTTACAGAAAGAAACACAAACCAAATAGTCCCTCTACAAAGCGTTCACAACAACAAATTAACATTGAACAGTATGCACATGGCTGTTGTTGAATGACTTCACAATACTGTCACAATGACCCACTATCTTATAATTTTCCAAAAAGGCTACAAAAATCCTTCAGGGTTTTTTTTTGCTTTGCTATGTATGAACTGGCTCTCCAGGATAGAAACACTGGCCTGTTACTCCATTCTGGTCTCAGTACCTTCTATTGAAAGCAAGTAGAACCCTTTGTGAGCCCTTTGTAGAGGGAATATTGGTTTAGGTTTCCTTGTGTAAATTATCACACAGTAATAAGCCTCTGTAGATATTGTTTAGGCCACGGGTCTTGACAGATGTCTTCACCATGCCAGTCCTTGCAAATTGGTCTTCTGCATACCTTTTTTTCACAGGCATAAACCGTAGAGTTGGCATGTTCTGAAAGGCTATCTCACATGTAACCTGGACAGCCGATTGCTTGTAATTTAAATCATAGGACAGGAAACAGCTCTCCTAGAATTGAGTCCAGTAGCACCTTAGAGACCAACAAGATTTTTGGGAAGCAAACTTTTGAGAGTCAAAATTCTCTTAATCAGATCCCTATTCTAGCGGTCCTACTGTAGACCCACACAGCTACCCCCAGAAACTGTGTTCATGGAATATCTCTTGCATCACTTGCCAGATCAGTTTGCAGAAGAGGGATTTCCAAATCTTGCAGTGTAAAGTCTCCATTCCTGATGCTTCAGGTGAAGCTGAATTGAAATTCTCTGAAGAACTTCTAGCAGACTTCTCTGGTATAGCAAATCCATGTAGACGATGCTGCCACCATGTAGACAAAGTGACATCTCTGAGTGTTCATGCAGCCCTCAGAGTGTCCAACAATTTCAATAAAAACAAAATGCAGCTTGAATAGGGTCCTGATTGCACCTCTTTCCTTGATTACAGAGCAAGATTTCCTGGGGATGCTGCCTTCTGCAATGACAGAAGAGCTTGTCACTCTGTGATTATTATACTTTTAACCACAGAGTGAACAGATTTCTCAGCTCCCTTTTAAAAAGAGTCAGGTTACTGCAGGGCTTATCTTCCACCTGACCCTTTGGCATGACCAAGGCTCCCTGTTCCAGATGGGTTTGGTGGCAGCTGCCTGGCCCTCGCTTGCAGGCATGTGGTGCCCTGTTGCCACCTCCCTTCCATTTTATGACACTAATAACCATTCTGGCACTGTTCCAGGAGCCTGATGGCTGCCCTTAATTTGCATATATTTTGTAATCAAAAAACAAATGAACACGGCCATAATATTTGCCTCTACTTGCATCTTCCTTGATGAATGAATATAAATTGCTTGTTATTTGAATTCATCAGTGGTAAACAGCCAAAGTGTTTGTCTGATCCTTGCCCTGCTTTTCTAGGTTGAGAGCAGGCCCGTGTGGACTATGTGCAGTTTGAATGGCTCAGATTTAATTCTCCAGCTGAAAAACTGCACTTAAGGAAATTTGTAGTAGCCTTGGGTTGCACAGTAAATGGAAGGAGGTAGAGATAGGCTCCATGTAACACCCCTCTTTTCATTCACTTGATACTGGCCTTCTATAGCTGAGGAAACATACAATGCAATCCTGAGCAGAGTTACACTCTTTAAAAGTCTATTAAAGTTAATGGTCCTAGAAAGGTGTAGCTCTGTTTAGGATTGCACTGTGAGACTTTCAGGCCAATGTGACTAACATGCTTTACAGGCTGCTTTTTGTGCATCAAAGATGATTCACACCACCACTTTTATTGCCTCTAACCTTCATCTGTGGTGTTTTGTTAAATGTCATAGATTAAAGAAAACAGATGGGGAAGCCATTGTCGGAATCTACTTATTTGTCTGAGTTATCTTATGCTCTGCGGTTCTTGCAGAGGATCTCAAGGCAGCTTACAGATATATTTTTTTTGGAACCACACCATAAATATAATTTAAAAATACCTAGAGAATTTCCTTAAACATTAAAACATCATTCTACCATGGACACAACTCCCTAGTATTAAGTGGTTGCAAATGAGAAATAGAGTCCTGGGTCCTTGCTGATGGGATCTATACCAAATGTAGGTTTTTGGGGGCAGCTACTAAAGATCAATGGTCTTGGGAGAGCCTGCCACTGCTCAGCAATTTCAGTGAGAACCTGTTCTGTCCCTTTCTTTGGGTGGTGGCCGTGGTGGTGTTTGACCCCAAGATAAGACTGGGGTTCCTTCTTCCTTAGGAGAGCATGCTGCCATCACAGGTAAAAAGTGATGGGTTGCATCTAGACTAAGACACTTCCATCAGTGGAACACAACTTTTCTCTCCCTGCCAGCTGCCCATTAAACTGCATGAAATGCTGCTCTTGGGGAACCATGGAACATCAATAATGTTGTGAGGAACAAATTGAAGGTCTACAGCAAGAAGAGGATATTGGCAGAAATGACACCGCCAGTTCTTTTAGTGGAAAATTTAGTCTGGGCCTGGTCTGTTGGCCTCCCCTTTTTCAGGTAGTCAGAGGGCAGGGAGCAGAGGATGGTGCCTCTGTCCACTGTTCATTTACCAGATTGAGCAAGCAGTGGTGGGTGGCAGGAATAGCAACTGCCAGCTCTAGAACATGATCGGGTGAATGAGCCATGCTTGCTGCTGCAAC
This sequence comes from Sphaerodactylus townsendi, assembly GCF_021028975.2. Classification (NCBI taxonomy): domain Eukaryota; kingdom Metazoa; phylum Chordata; class Lepidosauria; order Squamata; family Sphaerodactylidae; genus Sphaerodactylus; species Sphaerodactylus townsendi. Next base: position 144,767,475 of record NC_059426.1, read on the forward strand.
AGTAGCTACTGGTTTGCTTGGGAAGATGATCTGAAAAAAAACAGCTTCTTCTGTTTCATTGCCAGTCCTGCCCCCATTCTCTTTAGGTTCTGGCTGCATCTTGGGGAGTGGGGCTCACTGAATAGCATCTTGATAGTGGCTCCCAAAACCTGGAGGTAGTCAACTAAGCAGGACTAGCTTAGTTGACTAAAACATGTCAACTTCTGTATCTTACTTTTTTGCCTTTGGTGTTGGAAAGTCACCACAGCTATGGAAAGGGTAGAAGAAGTTCTGAAAATGAAAAGAAGCTCACTGGGTAGAAAGGCATTGTGTGAACTAACTCTGATTGAATTCCTTTTTTCTTTTGCACATCCTTTACAGAATAAATCCTTTTTGTTTGCATATTTTAAAGCTGTTTTCCAGTCGTGTCTTAATTTGATGGTGATCCAGATGGTCACTAGAGAATCAAGATGAACTAATTAATGGCTGCAAAGTGCTTGCAGGCAACAGAGTGCAATGTAAGCACAGTTTGTTGTCATTAATAATACTAGTAAATATCAGAGGAAGGAAATCTACAGCCTTTAAGCAAGGTCCCAAATTGTTACTCTAATTTATGATTGTCAAAAGTACCCTCTCTTAAATCTTAAGAGTGTGTGTGTGTGTGTGTGTGTGTGTGTGTGTGTGTGTGTGTGTGTGTGTATATTCATATTCACAGTATAGTGTATTCATACACACACACACACACACACACAAACTTGAAATGGGATATTGTATGTGCTGTGAAAGCTGAGCAGGAATGGGGATTCCAGTTGCTTGAATGGAGAGGAGATAATGTGCACAGCTACAGTATATAATTGGAAATTTGTGTTATCAGTGACCTATCCAGTCCTCACCAGGGTGATAGAAGTGGAAAATGGTTGCAGTCCTGTTTGTAAAATTCAAATCAGGTACAAGCTTCCATATTTCCATGGGTTATATGTATTATCTGGATCAAATTTGAGACTCTAGTATCCATCATGGAGCAGCTGAACATCAGCTGAGTTGTTCTCTGATATTTTTTGGTATTTTGGAAAGAGTGGACCGGTTTTATTGGAGTAACTTTCTTCCTTCCCTGTACTGGAAAACTTGCTTGGGAATAATAGGAGATACAGAAAAAGAACTAACACATTCAATGAACCCAGGACATTAGTCTAACATTCATCTTACTCCGTGGATCAAGTCCTCTGGGCTGATAGAGAATGCTGTTTATAAACTCCAGAGGAGGTAAAGATAGAATTTCACAGGGGATTCCAGTGAGCAATGGAAACTTTGCAATTTATAGCACGCAAGGAACATGTGGAGGAGAATGAGGATGAATGCACAATACACAGTCCCTGAAGCTGCTAAGAGAAGACCTGCATCTTACCTGTGTTACCAGATGCTCAGTGCCCAGGGAGAAGGTGATTATAAAGAGTGATTATTCCAGAATGACTCTTTTTTTTGGTTCTGACCTTCCCTACCTGGGGAAAGCAATGGAATTTTCCGGGTGCTGCTGCTGTTCAGTGACAGCAACATTGGTCTTGAGTGGAACTACACTGTTTTCCCACAGTCCTTCACTGCAGACATACTTGTTTTACCCCCAAATCTGTCCCTTGTGGTTTATATTGATTTCTGTACACAATGCTGCATTTATGAATTTATTTTTAATATGTATATTTAAATTTAAAACATTGATTGTCTTCATATAAGGAATTATATCTGTTTTCTTTGGGTTTATTACATCTCCCCCCAGATTCTGCATTTTTGAAAATTATCTTATTGTAACATTAAAATGTTAAAGAACATCAGTGTATAAAACATTCATGCTGCTAATGCTAGTGATTCATATGCACTTTTTAAAAATCAACAATTGTTTAGTGGGCTGGATGAAGTCAACCCTTTAACACACTCCCATCCAATTTTCCTTCTTATTGTATTCTCTGTCCCACATGAGTTTTTCTATAAGGTCCCCCCCACTCCCAGCATAGCCTTTTCCATGGTCAAAGGAACCTTCCTTTCCTTTGTCACTGGAGAAAAGTTTGGTTGGATCCAACTAATCTACTTGCTTCTGTTTTGTCTTCTAAAACATTTTCAGCAAAAAAAAATTGGTGGTGATGCTCTGTGATGTTCATTTCAAACTAGGGCTCTTTCTGCACAGGCGGAATAGAGCCCCCCAGGGACAGCAAAAACGCTGTCCCTTGGGAGGGGTTCACATGGCTGTCGCTGCTGCATCACAGCAGCAACCTTGCCACCTCAAAGTGGCGCAAAGATGCTGCTTCCAAACCTCTATCCCTGAACGACAGTGGCTGGAAGGCACCATTTCCTCCCCACCATCCCTGAATGCCAGACCTTGTCTCCTGGCTTCCAGCGACTCCAGAGCCGCCGCTCCAGCCTGCGGGTGTGTGTGTGTCCCCCCTGGCCTCTGCGACGTGCCAGAAGCCAGGAGACAAGGTATGGCATTCAGGGATGGCGCAGCCTGTGCAAAGGCTGCGCCGCTGCCTGCACCCCTACCAGGACCGTCTGTGCGAACAGTCCTGGGGCGTGTGTGTGCGTCGGCATTGTTTATGCTGATGCACCCCCGCTCGCGCCCGTGCGGAAAGGGCCCTTGTGACAAAATGCAAGTTTTCTACATTCTAACAATAAATACTCATCTCTGACATTGTAAACAAATGTTTTCTATACTAACTCTGCAATCCGAAGAACACTTTCCTGGGCATTAGCCATATTTAATCGACTGGAGTAGGATTATGAATAGATCTATTTCAGATTGCTCTCTGAATCTGATTTTTTTAAATGTTCACGATACTCCACCTATCTATATGGAGCATGTCAATGTATGTGGGTTGGATGTCTGCTTTTGGCATTCCCTCACTTTTTTTACTAATGTGCTACGTCCAACCTAGTGACCATAATTATTCAGTTACCTGAGGCCTGTTGTACAGTTTTTACATATCATCTGGCATTTCTGCATGTGTGGTCTCCTTCACTTTGAGTGAACATTCCCTTCTGGATTTATTCTCGGTTATGCCCACGTATTCCCTTTTCCGGCACTCAGCCCACTGTCAGAACAGAGAATTCCTGTAGTTTCTGAAAGCTTTTAAAATGCAACTTTTTCTTTCTCTATGCAGGGAAGGTAGAGGAGATAACCATGTGTAGCTTTCCTTGGGTTTTATCACTTGTCTCCACCTTTCCCTACCTAGACCATAGTTGCTCCTTCCACTTTTTGGGCAAGCAGTTCAGAACGATCAGAACTTAAAAAAAAATTGAATGGTGAAGGTCTGTTGCTGGAGCGTGAACCTAGTGAAATTGAGAAGGTTGGTCTAGTGAAGTAACCAAATATGGCACGTGCATGCACACACAAACACACGGAGAGGACAGCCTCCCCAAATTGAGGTTGCATGGAAACAACAAGGCTGCTCGTGGGCTGTCAAAATGACAGCACATCTCAGCTAGGGACACTTCACAGGAGGGTAACCTGTGAAAACAAAAAGCTGCAGTGAACCCCATTGCAAAACAAAGTTAGAGAGTCAGCTGTGCGGTAAGTAGTGATTTTTTCCTTCCTCAGATTTCTTCCTCCCCTCACACACCTTTGCTGTTGTGTGCCTGCCTTTTGGAGTATGTGAATACCTTTTTATGTTGTTGTTACAGTTTATTGACTTTTCTTACTTTTGTATTGCTCAACAATGCTTTCCTTGGCTTCCTTTCCCTGTAGTGCATGGATTCTTTACATAGTTGTTGTGTTCAGTCCTTGACAATTAAATATTTCCTGAGTCTATTTTAGGAACATTTAATTATTTTTGCCTTAAATCAATGTTCTTTCTCCACTCACAATTATGTCCCTTCACTTTTGTAATGTTATTGTCTTAAACTGAATTGAAAACCTTTTCTCACTTTGAGAGGAATGATGAAATTTTATTTATTAAAATATTTTGTATTTGCCTGGATTTTGATCTACAAATTACTGTGCACTTAAAATATATCAAAAACCCAAATAGCCAAAGTACAATAATCTAAAATGTTTGAAGGCCAGCTGAAAAAAAAAAAATCCAAAGTAGAGCTACATCTACAGTAGATTTAAAACAGGGAAACAAATTAATTACATCAGATTAAATTCAGTATTCAAGTCAACACCAATAGAATTAATGCAGAATATCCAGTTAACTACATCCAATTAGAAGGCTGTCTTCACCAGTTTATGAAAGGTTAACAAAAGTAAGGACAAATGAGCAGGAATTTCATGGGCCCGAATTCCATAATCCCAGCACTACCACTGAGAAGGCCTTGTGAAATATTGCTGCCTCTGAAGGTGTTATGATGTGGAACTTGCATGCCTGAGGGAAAACAGAGAAAGATGCAGTCGATGAGACTGACTGGGACACTTCATTCACCAGCAGGAAGCAGATGCTATGTAGATTGAGGCTGCGCGGTGGGTGAGGGGGGGTTTTGGGGAGCAGCAGTAGTGTAGTGGTTAAGAGCAGGTGAACTCTAATCTGGATGAACCGGGTATGATTCCCTTCTCTGCTGCCTGAGCTGTTGAGGCTTATCTGGTAATTCAGATTAGCCCGTGCACTCCCACACACGCCAGCTGGGTGACCTTGGGCTAGTCACAGTTCTTCGGAGCTCTCTCAGCCCCACCTACCTCACAGGTGTTTGTTGTGAGGGGGGAAGGGCAAGGAGATTGTAAGCCCCTTTGAGTCTCCTTCAGGAGAGAAAGGGGGGTATAAATCCAAACTCTTCTTCTCTTCTTGTTACTGAGTAACTTTAGGCTAGCTTCTCTTTTCAAAACTAAACTCACAGAATGGTTTTGAGGATAAAAATCAGAAAGCCCTAAGTTGCCCTGAGCTCCATGGAAGGGATAAAAATGGTGAAAACAGTTCCTCGGCCACTGGTGTAAAAATAGGAACTAGGAAAAGTAACTGCACTTTAACTCTGTCATCTTTTTAACCACCTAAACGGGCACACAACACCATGCTGCAGGTCACGTGATGTAACTAATAAATAAGACACATCATTAAGTATCAAACAATAAATAATGAGGTCAAATGTAAGTGATGATATGCATGATCAAACCTGTCATAAGAGCAGAATTCATTTCATTTGTATTTTTACGCCAGCTGGGTGATCTTGGGCTAGTTACAGCTCTTCTGAGCTCTCTCAGCCCCACCCACCTCACAGGGTGTTTGTTGTGAGGGGGAAGGGGAAAGAGTTTGTAAGTCCCTTTGAGTCTCCTATAGGAGAGAAAGGGAGGATATAAATCCATCTCTGCTGCTTCTTCTATAAGCAACGGCAGCTTAATGGATAGGATTGTCACTTCTAGGTTCTGGAGAGGGCTTAAGAAAAGCATGGACATGAGAATATCAGCAAGTCCAACTTTTTTTTTTCATTGGGAAGGGAAAAATTACACATCACCCAAGAAGCCACGGTACATCAGTGATCACTGAAGTTAATATTTTTGCAGACCTTTCTATAGATGAAGAGTGCCTTGGAGACAAGGGCTAGACATAACTTCTCAGAGCCCTATGGCCCTATACTACTGTTATAACACATACACCCAAACTCCATACATTCAGTTTCTTGGGTTGTGAAATTCAAATCTTGATTTCTGAAATTTCACATAGACTGTGTATTATGCAAATAGGCTTGTACTTGGCTCCCCCTTTCTCCTGAGAATTTCTGAAGAAGAAATACTGAAAATGCAAATAAATGCGTGTTGCATTTTGAAGCTGTCCATTTCAGCTCTTTAGCTACGCTTTTGAGAAGACTACAGGGATTCATAGTGTGCTGCCAGTTGATTACTCCTCTTTTTAAAGTCTCCATCGGAAGTCTTGAGCTCAGACTCCATCAGCTTCTTTTGCAGGCTGTTCATTCAATGCTTGGAGTAACATCCTACCTATGGAATAACTACAATCCAAGTGATTTGTACCAGAACATACTACCTATGGAAAAGACATAAAGTATTTGTTTAAAAGATTCTCTACAGAGATATTTCCTTGAACTATAATATGTACTAGAGTATCTTTAGACATCATAGAGATTATTTCTTTGTAAGTTATTGTTAGTACCTATTCTATGTAAGTTTTTCACATTATTTGCACCTGTGGAGTTGTTATGTATGGTTAATTGTTTATCACATAACATATAAAATGTTGTCATTGCAGCAATAGTGTGCAACATTATTTTTTATTGTTGCGTGATTCTTTGGTTGCCCATTGCATGCACGCTGTTACAGATTCTGTTTTCCTGGAATACAATTTGGCCACAGCCTGGTTTTTTTTTTGGGGGGGGGGGGGTATGCTGGCTGAAGGAAGCAGAGGCACAGCATAGGGGACGGAACTGGCACTGGGCAGCATGTCTGCTGTCCCTCAGTGATTACTGGGCAGCATATCTGCTATTTCCCAGTACTAACCTTCCCCCAGCTCGTTGCATGGGCAAAAAACCAACACCCAGAGGAGCAAGATGGTGGGAGCCATCTGGGCGCTGGCCTCTGGATGAACTCCTCTTGCTGCCAGGGGTACAAGCCACCTGTAACCCCCACCTAGGTATGCAGTACACATGCTTGCTACCACCCTCCAGGCCTCTTATGGAGGCCCCCACCAAAAAGGGAGGCCCGGCACTCAGGCTTTTCCTCCCCTGAACAGATCAGTCCCCATGCACAACCCACTGAAGAGCAAGGCCACCTTGCGAAGCTTCCTAAGCCAACAACCAATCTCACAATACAGATCTGATGCTGTGCAGCCAAAGGTCCGTACCCCATTCTGACAGATGGATGCCATCATTCTGATACAGTGCAGGAAGGAGAAATGACATGTCTTGGTGGGCAATGCACCTGCCCCCACAAGTTTGCACAAGGCATGCCACTGTCTTATTGGTCCTGAGACTGGCCAGGTCCACTTTCTCTGGGGCCAATGCCCCACGCCATTCTTGACACTCCAATAAGTGTGATCTGAAAGTAGTAGTCCCTGGCAACCAGCGTGTCATGAATTCCAAGTCCAACACTATCCGGCAAGCCAGCAGCACGCTCTTTTCTGTGGGCAGATCATTCTGTCCCAGCTGTCCCATGATTGAGGCATGAGGTGGTTCGTCCCTTGCAACTGCTTCATCCAGCATTAGCAGCAAGGCCTCCCTATGCATCCCTCTCTGTCCCATCCAAACATGGTCACGTGGCTGGCAAGGGCAAGGTCTCTCCCCCAACCAGAAGACGAGGCATACTTGGCATCCCAATGGACAATGCGGTGGCCGACAAGCCAGGTAGTCCTTCAATAGCCTGAAATGGCTGAAAGATGAGAAACATTAGCCAGCATGGTATAGTGGTTAACAGCAGGTGGATTCTAGTCTGGAGAACCAGGTTTGATTCCCCACTCCTCCATCTGTGTGGCAGAGGCTTACCTGGGGAACCAGATTTGTTTCCCCTAAATTCCTGATGGGTGATTTTGGGTTAGTCACAGTTCTTTTGAACTCTCTCAGCCCCACCTACCTCACAAGGTATCTGTTGTCGGGAGAGGAAGGGAAAGGAGCTTGTAAGTCACCTTGAGTCTCCTTGCAGGAGAGAAAGGTGGGGTATAAATCTAAACTCCTATTCCTCCTCCTCCTCCTCCTCCTCCTCCTCCTCCTCCTCCTCCTCCTCAAGCCATGGTCAAACATATCCCTTGTATCCTAGGGAGCACCAGTGCCCTATGGTGCAGATCTGCTCCTTGAGATAACCCAGGTGTTCTGTGGTGGTAGCTGCACCGATACAGAAAGCATGAGGGCCAAACTCTGATGCTGGGAGCCCCATGTGGCCCAAACAAGTCTGAAGGGTGCTGGTAAATTGAAAACATGATAAGTATGTGCTGTCAGAATATATAAGGCTGTGGCCCCACCCCCTCCACCTACATCATGTGCTCGTGCCGGCAGCAGAATGGTCCACCTGCTGGGCTGGATGCTGGCTCCGAGCCTGCCCCTCTCCCTGCCTGCTCCCAGGCAGCAACAGCGGCCAAGGTAATTCTCAGCCACATCACTTTCTAGAGTTAGGGACCCAGAAGTTCTCCAGATACCTGAGGACCAACAATTCCTTTATCAGTTTCCTGTCAGCTAATGGTGGCCAATTGGCCATGCTGGTAGGGGCTGATGGGAATTGTCGCTCCTGGAACATCTGGAGGAGCTGCAGGTTCCTACCCCTGTTCGAGAGGTAGCAAATACCTGAAGTTTTGTATTTCCTACTGGAGTTCAGAGGCCTAACAACGTAGGGGCAATTTCCTTGTGATATAATACTTGCACAATCCTGTAGACAATTTCTAATAGAAGTAGTATTGCACCACTCATAAATGAAATTACACAAGAAGTACAATTGCACAGCCCATTAGTCAGTTTACACGAGACATAATATTGCACTGCCCTACAATTAAATTACACTACACATTGCTCAATTGCAGAGAAAGTAATATTGAACAGTCTTATAATTAAGTTGTGTTATTTATAAATCTTACAGAATTGCAGCTACAATCTTTAGTGCCTTAGATTTAATTGTCAGTAGACATTGCAGGCCATCTTGGTGCTTGGCTGAGATTTGGTGATATTTGAAGGGTCTGCTTATATCATTTCAGAAAATAATATAAATTTCTCTTCTAAGCCTCATAAGATTTTATGTATGGGATCATGTCTGTGTTTTTACAAGTTTGCACCAGGGACACAGAAAAGAGGCCTTGCCCCTGAACATGGCAGCCTTATTGGCAGCTAGCCAGTGGAGTTTTAAAGGATGTGTGGGCAGTCAGATTGGGAACAGTGGGCTGGAGTAAAGGAGCGGCTGGTTTGGGTACTCTAACTCGCATTGCTGGCCAGTTTCAATGTCTTTGCTTCTCTTTCTACCCCCACCCTCCTTTACCTTTTCCATTTGCTCTAAGAGGCTGCACTTCCTTACAGGGTAGATTAAATATTCAGGAATGGAGGCCTTGATGAATGATCAGGTCAATCCAGATGGCTTTTGTTTTGCTTCTCGTGTTCAAAGCCAACAGACTGCACAAACATGGACTGGCTTAGTTACCCAGTCCTGGGTTTTGCTCTTTAAAAGAAAGCCAATCGATAAACTTTAAAGAGATGAATGTCTTGATATATGACAGTGTCCTCAGATCTCTCAACTTAAGCAAGATGCAGTCAGTACATAGAAGACAATGTCACAGGACAGCTAAAGAGGCTGCAGGAATTAAGATTGCCAGCCACCAGATTGGACATGGAGCTCTCCCGTAATTACAACAGATGTCCAGATAACAGAGATTGGTTCCCCTAGCTATGGTGGCGAACCTATGGCACTCCAAATGTTAATGGACTACAATTCCCTGCCATGCTGGCAGGGACTGATGGGAATTGTAGTCCATTAACAACTGGAGTGCCATAGGTTTGCCACCACTGCCCTAGAAAATATGACTGCTTTGGATGGTGGACTACATGGTAGTATACTTTTTCTGAGGTTCCTCTTCTCCCCAAACCCTGCCCTTCCAGGCTTCACCTCCAAATCTCCAGGAATTTCCCATCCCAGAGTTGGCTACCCTATGCAGGAAGAATGTGTGAAACTACAGTGCAGGAGTTAAAAGTTGGGTTGACAGAGGCTTGCATTTGGATGGAAGGTCAAACAGATTTTAAAATGAAGCGCTCAAGCTTCGGCAAGATCGTTTCTTTAAAGATTTCACGCACGCCAAGAGTGCGGGCGTGGCGTTAGTTCGCTTCCTCGCGATGCAAGCATGCTTAACGGAGAAGCGCAGAGGCCGGGTAGATTTGGTGGCAGGCATGCCCGCATCGGAGCCAGCCTCTCTGGCGCCCTCGCCTATTCATTGGTAAATTTCTGCCGCTTTGGCGTCAGAGTCTTCATCATCGCTGCGCCTCCGACCCCTGGAGTAGTCGGAGGACAGTGTGGGTAGGTGGGCTGCCACGCTTCCGCAGGCTTACTTCCAGGAGTGACACCGGTGTGAGTAGGGTGAGATCGGGAGACATGTTTAAAGGCAGCCTGTGGGCGCTGGTTCGCATCAGGCCAAGAGGGAAGATCGCTCTTCCCCAACAACAACCCTTTAAAGGGTTGTTAGTTTAGGGCGGCTTGACGCCCCCCGTGTGGGAGGGAAGAAGAAATAGGTTCCGCCGCTGCTGCGCTGCAGCAGCGCTTCGTAGTCCGGGCGGCCTGGGGGGGCTTCTTTGGTCTTCCAGGCCTGCCATAAATGGGTTGTAGCGGAAACGTCGAATTTCTGCTCTTATGACAGGTTTGATCATGTATATCATCACTTACATTTGACCTCATTATTTATTGTTTGATACTTAATGATGTATCTTATTTATTAGTTACGTCACGTGACCTGCAGCATGGTGTTGTGTGCCCGTTTAGGTGGTTAAAAAGATGACAGAGATAAAGTGCAGTTACATTTCCTAGTTCCTATTTTTACACCAGTGGCCGAGGAACTGTTTTCACCATTTTTATCCCTTCCATGGAGCTCAGGGCAACTTAGGGCTTTCTGATTTTTATCCTCAAAACCATTCTGTGAGTTTAGTTTTGAAAAGAGAAGCTAGCCTAAAGTTACTCAGTGACAAGAAGAGAAGAAGAGTTTGGATTTATATCCCCCCTTTCTCTCCTGTAGAAGACTCAAAGGGGCTTACAATCTCCTTGCCCTTCCCCCCTCACAACAAACACCCTGTGACGTGGGTGGGGCTGAGAGAGCCCCGAGAAGCTGTGACTAGCCCAAGGTCACCCAGCTGGCGTGTATGGGAGTGCACAGGCTATCCTGAATTCCCCCGATAAGCCTCCACAGCTCAAGCGGCAGAGCGGGGAATCAAACCCGGTTCCTCCAGATTAGAATGCACCTGCTCTTAACCACTGCGCCAATTCTGCTCCCTTAATTCACAATTAAGGATTGTGAATTAGTGGCAATTTGGACTGAGAAGGGCTGTATTCAAGTCTCCACACTCAATCTCTCAGATCACATAGGTTGGCATGTATCTCACAGATTATTCTTGAAAGCAAAAAATGCCATATGTCTTGTCAAGAAGCCATATCCTTCAATAAAGAACTTTGTAGATATACATGGAGGCTGGCTGTAGCCATTTGGTGACTATGGAGACCTGTTATGCAGATGGTCACACTCCTCTTTTCTGAGCTCATGTTCTGTGGCTGAATTCTGGCTTTCCAAAAGAGCTTCTGAAGCTGTGCTGTGGTAACTCCTGGATCAAATAAACCTGGAAATGAAAAAATGTTAGGAAGGTTTAAGAGTTTCATATTTGTATTGGTACCAGCCTGAATTTGGTAACTCTGAGAGTGGCTTGACCTTTTAAATTTACAACCAATTTCTGTTAATTTTCTGGCCACTACACTGATGGTTGAATTCCTACTGCCAGTTGGCCTATGGCAGGAGGCTTCTTGATAGGTTTTTGACATACAGTACATTCGAGTATCTCCTGTTTTCACGAGGTCTTGAATAACTACAGCCTACTGAAGAGATGAGCGTATATTTGAGACTTCTTTTTGCTAATGTTGTTAAATCCAGTTACCTGTGTTATGGTGTCTACTCCCTTAGGGAGTAAGGTTGTTACTCTAAATGGCCCTTGGGGCTCTCTGATGACTGGCTAGGAGTGACATGGCTTTTGTAAGATCACAGGTGTGTGCTCTTTGTTTTCTTTGAAGTATCTGTGCTTTGTTTTTAGAGTCAGTTGGCTCACAGGAGACCTATTCAGAAAATTATGCAAACACAATGCACAACGGGAGCATATCTGCTGGGCTGGCAAACTTCCCAACACTTCACATATATGAATTTGAAGTAATGCATAAATGAAGCATATACATGTTGAGTCCTCTGTGCACATATCTAGTGCATTAAATCTTTGTGCTCTGATTTTGAGAGGTATGGATTGGTTATATATCCATAGGGTATGTGTGTACACATACTGTTTGTGGATTGCATCAAATCTACAGAAGTTGCAGGCTGCATGAATTTTGATTAAATACAACTTAGTAAATGTATGATGATGCCTTCAAACTCTGTGGCATCTTAAAGAGCTGCTTGAAATGGGTGAGAACTACCCTTTTGATTGCTAGAGGGAGATCTCTGGGGGATGCAGCATAGGGCTGTAATCTCAGTGATAACTATAATCAAAAATCATGTACCTTGCTGTCAAAACATTAAATGACTTTGTTGACACCAGTGTGTAAGATCTGGGTATATCTGTATGTCAGTTTGCTGGAGGTTTTGAGAAATTGCTCCTGGGTTTGCTCTGGAATTCAAGGTAATTCTGTTGTTAAAAGTCTTGCTCGGACATCTGTTTTACCATGCTGGAGCTATCCTATGTACCTGAAGGACCGTCTCTCCCCACCTGTACTTCAGTTGTATTCCTCTCACCACCTTCTAGTCACTGTCCTGATTCCTAGGCGCATCCATTCTTCCTTGGTCAGAGCTGGTGTGGGTTGTGGCTCCAGTCACATGGACTGAATTTTCCCAGGGAGGTTGGAGAGTGGCACCATCCCTAGTTTTTAGGAAAGTATGCAAAGCTATTTTGTTTGAGCATTTTGTTGACCTTGAGGCAGTGGTGTAGTAGTGGAGGCATGGCTGGGCTGTGGAGGGGGCGTTGCGGGGACGTTCTAGGGTGGGGGCACGACAGGGATGCAGAGTGCGTGCGCACACCAGGCACAGTTTCCCCTCGCTCCACCTCTCCCTTGAGGAGCTTTTAATGTGGACAGAGGCTATAATTTGTGTGGGGGAAACTTTGTGAGTTTTGTAGTGGTTAACTAGTGTTGGGTTTGTTGCTATTGTTTCTTTCTTAGTGGTTAAATATCTTAATATTATTGATATCTGTTGTCTTCTCCTCTGTGTCTTCAGATGGGATATAAATATTTTAAATGGATTATCATGAATTTAAAAAGGAGTGGGTGGGAGAAAGATCTTGTTCCAACCAAAAAAAGTCACTGCCTAGGCTTTACGCCTGGTTCTTTTCTTTTGTCTCAGTTTCCCATGTCTTTGACTTTTTGTACAGGTGAGGCATACTGTTGGTAAGAAAGTCTTGGATTGAGAGGACATAGAAACAGCTTTCTGATTTCATTCTGTGGCATTCAATCCAGTTACGGTCAGTTGCCAATCTGAAAAGAGAAGTGTGACTCTTCTATCTGTCCCTATGTATCCAATCTTTTTTCCAGGGAGTGTGATTCTCTCCCGTTTTGTCCTCATAGAAGAATCATAGACCTGGAAGAGATCCCAAGGGCCATCAAGTCGAACCCCCTGCCATGCTGGAACACACAATCAGAGCATTCCTGATAGATCCACTCCAACCTCTCTTTAAAAACCTCCAAAGAAGGAGACTCCACCACATTCCGAGGGTAGTGCATTCCACTGTTGAACTGTCCTTACTGACAGGAAGTATTTCCTGAACTCTTTTCCTTCACCTTGAACCCATTACTCCTGGTCCTAGTCTCTGGAGCAGCAAAAAACAAGCTTGCTCTCTCACCAACATGACATCCCGTCAAATATCTAAATATGGCTATTATGTCATCTCTTAACCTTCTCTTCACCAAACTAAACATACCCAGCTCCCTCTCTCCTTGTGGGGCATGGATTCCAGACCATTGATCATTTTGGTCACCCTCCTTTGGACCCGTTCCATCTTGTCAATGTCCTTCTTGAATTGCGTTGCCCAGAACTGTACACAATATTCCAGGTGAGATCTAACCAATGCAGAATAGAGAGGTACAATTACATCCCTCGATCTTGACACTGTACTCCTATTGATATAGCCCAGAATCGCATTGGCTTTCTTGGTCACCGCATCACATTGCTGACTTATGTTCAGTTTGTAATCTACTAAGTAGACTCCCAAATCCCTTTCATATGTAGTGTTGTCAAGCCAGGTGTCACCCATCCTGTATTTGTGCATTTCATTTTTTCTGCCTAAGTGTAGTATCTTACATTTATCTCTGTTTATCTCATAACAACTTAGTAAGGTAGGCCTAGCTGAGACAAAGTGATTAGCCTAAAGTTTCCTCATGAGTTTTAAGGCAGAGTGGTTATTTCAAGTTTTTGCCTCCAAGACCTTAGTCTAATACTCCAACTGCCAGGTTTGCTTGGGACCTGGGCAATAGAGTACAACTGGACCCCATTTCCATTTTGGTATAGTCCCTTTTGCCTCTAACCACATCCCTTCCATTTGGCCCCTTCTCTTTGGCCCTACCTTTTCTTTAACTACTCCCTTTTCCATTTGAATTTGCTTATTTTAGTAAGGAGATAATACAACATTTTGCTTCCTTAGTTATTTTTTATTACTTTGTAGAAAACCAGAGAGAAGAGAAATATATTTTCTATGTTTTTTATTTTGAGCACTGTTCAGTACAATTGCCATAATTTATGTAAATGCAATACATATATTGTTCTGGTCATAAAGTTTCTCCACACTCATTACTGTAAGTGTGGAAGCCACCCCACACCCTCCAAAATGCTTAAATGGATGAGCAATCCCAACATACTAAAGATTTCCATTTGGAACCATCTGATAGAAGGGAACTCAAATTTTATCACTCAATATGAGCTCAAAGGAGTCATAGGTAATACAAGAAAAAAACACCTTATTCTTAATATTGAGAAAATCATTACTTGGTTTTTTAAAACCAGGAGTTACATCTGCTATAATGTAATACTCCAAAAATATAACAAACTGAACCTTTAACTATTGGTTTTATATATATGCATTTCAAAAACTTTATTATCTTTTCGTTTGTTTATTTGCTGCCTCGAGGGTCCTCACTGGGTACAAAAATGACTAAGTATATTTTTTGTCTATGTGCACCTGTGTGATGCATAAGATATGTACTATTTTTTTTAAAAAACTCACTACATCAATTATTTGTGGTAATTGTCACAAAACGTTTGGCATCATCTACGCCAACATGTAGAGTCCCAAGATGTCTGGGACAGAGCTTTCAGGTTCAGTTTTATATCCACTTTCCAGCATTTTGTTGCTCCAGAAAAACACATACACAAATATATGCAATAAAATATTAAAAATCCCTTTGCTTCATCAAAACTGTCCGTAGCCAGCACAAACACAAGATTCCAGTTACGGGGAGAGCAAGGTACAAAGAAAGCCTGAGGGTTGCTTTCTGGAACAACGGTTGGCGTTCTTTTGGGACCATTATCATAGCATTGGCCACAAATATGAGACACCAACAATCCATATTTTTCTGTCACCCTGTCCAGCGCAAACCTTTCAAGGCCTTTTACTGTTATATCCGTGACATGCAGAGATTCCGAAAAACTCTCCTTAATGTCCCCTGATTTGCTGTTCAAAAAGAGAAGAGGAATGTGTGTGAACAGAGGAAGCAGTCCCCGATGCTTTGATACAAGTTTAGCATTTCTCACTGTAAAGTAATAAAACTGCCATTCTCCACATTACTGTGGTGTGATGTTTGCAGTGTGAGAGGGAAAAAACTACAATTATTTCACAGCAGTGGTTGGCTTCAGTGTACGCTCCACCCCACCCACTTCTGATGCCAGCATCTCGAACTGCTGTACCACACTATATGTCGTGGTTGGTCAGTGGATAGGCATCTTTAGCAGTCATGATGTGTAGATAGGGTTGCTAGCTCTGGTTTGGGAAGTACCTGGAGATTTTGGGAGTGGAACCGGAGGAGGAATGGGTTTGGGGAGGGGAGGGACTTCCATGGATACAATGCCATAGAGTCCAACTCCAAAAGCAGACATTTTCTCCAGGTGAACTAATTTCTGTCAGCTGGGATCAGGTGTAATACTGGGAGATCTGCAGCCATCACTTGGAGATTCGCAACACTATGCACAGGGTTGCCAACTCAGGGTTGGGACATTCCTGGAGGTTTGGGGGATTTGGAAAGAGAGTTTGAGGAAGAGAGACAGTCCTCCAAAACAGCCTTTAGATCAGTTGTAATTCCAGGAAATCTCAGCTGGAGGATGCCAATTTGCAGAACAGCTATTGATTCATATGTGTAAGGAAAGTGATTAAATGAATTTAATATTTATTAGTTTTGACCATATGGTAGTTGGTGTTGCCAGCTCCTGACCTGAGGAGGGCCTTTGTGCCTTTCATCAGCATTTTATCCAGAAAGTCTCTGATTAAACCCTCTGCTGTCCAGTCATAGTTCTGCAACAGTGAGGAAATTAAGTCACACCTGCTAAAATTCTACCTGTCAATTCAGATGGGGCAGGATCAGTTTTTAAGTTTTGCTCCTGGCAGCATTATTGATAACTGGCAAATTTATTGAAACGTGTAGCTGCAAAGTTTTCAGAACTTCTAATTCTGACATTATTGGCAGTTTAAAAATTAGCTTTTGGTCTGGTTCTGTTGTTCAACATTGAAAATGACGTATAAACTGGAGATTTTATTTTGTGTGTATGTGTGTGTTAATTGCAGTCAAGTTCTTCCAATCTAAGGCTACCTTATGAATTAATCTCCAGAACATCCTATTGTTAACAGCCTTGCTTAGGTCAGGGGTCTGCAACCTGCGTCTCTCCAAATGTTCATGAACTACAATTCCTATCAGCCCCTGTCAGTAATTGGCCATGCTGACAGGGGCTGATGGGAATTGTAGTTCATGAACATCTGGAGAGCCACAGGTTGCAGACCCCTGGCTTAGAACTTGCAGACGAAGGGCTGGGACTTCCTTTGTAGAGTCAATCCCATCGCATACTGGGTCTCCTTCTTTTCCTGCTGCCTTCAATGTTTTCTAGCATTATTGTTTTTCTCATAATGTGACCATACTACGGTAGCCTCAGTTTAATCATTTTAGCTTTTAGGGAATGTTTGGGTTTGATTTGATCTAGAACCCACTGATTTATTTTTTTTTGTTGGTCCATAGTATTCATAAAACTCACCTCCAGGTTTTTAAAATACTGAAGGGCAAGTGCTATTCCATATGGGAGAGAATTACCAGTATAGATTTTTCCCTTTTGGGGTGAACATGTAGCTGATCTGCTATGTGAGAGAGCAAGATTTGAGTCCAGTAGCACCTTAAAGATCAACAAGATTTCCCGGGGTAAACTTTTGAGGTCAAAGCTCCCTTCATCAGATACTACCATTATGTTAGTTTTCTCTAGACACAATCTTCATATTCTTCACAGTTTGATGAAAAATGTCAAGACATTTGTGACATGCAGGAGTGAAAGGAAGGAAATGTGCCTTTGTACTACATTTATTTTGCAACTCCGTATTTTCCCTGTTCTTTGCCTGTATGAGAACTGACTGTTCTACTGAAGATCTTGGATGAAGAAATGAAATAAAGTAACAAATAAGGAAGATGGTTAAATTGACAACTTAAGAAGTAAATTATGGTTCCTGTCACAATGAATCGTTACACCAAATCTGTTCAGCTGTGCCTACCCTCCCTTTCAAAACAGAAAGTTGGAGCAAACCTTGCTTCAGTAATTCTGACAAATTCATATTTGTTCCAAAAATAGCAAATTGAAATATTTCCATGAAGTCAGATTTCTTTAGCGTTCATTCCATCCGGATGGAATAGAGGCAGCATAGTCTCTCATTTTGTTCCAATAATTCGTGTTAACAATGACATACAACTTTTTTTATTGGTAATGATGCCTCCCCCTATTTTTTTCCCTATAGATTACCTATGGTGTTAAGAAATACCTGCAAACCAGAGAGCTAGTGTTAGACAGTGTGGTAGGAATGAAATATTTCCGACAAACTTTTATTGTGCACTCATGTTTACATGTTTTATGTAGACCGGTAACACATTCTTGGTTTTTCTACTAGAAATTATTGGTTTCAGCCATGGCCCTTCCTGGTAGAACTTTTTGTCCAAGAAGACCCTATAGCTTAGCAGGTCAAATGAATGGGGTGGGGGAGGTTGACCAGCTCTGGACTAAGAAATTCCTGGAGATTTTGGGAGTGGAGCCTAAGGAAGGTGGGGTTGGGGCATGGGAAATTCCTCAATGATGTATAATGTCATAGAATCTCCATGCGAACTGATCTCAGTTGTAATCCCAGAGGTTCTCCAGCTACTACCTGGAGGTTGGCAACCCTACAAACAGTGGGCAACCCTACAAACAACTATGCCTGTCACTGACCAGACTTTTGTCTTCTGTTTCTCTTGGGTATGTGCCTTTTACAAATTTGCATAACTCCCTCTGCGTTTTTAAAAAAGATATCTAGTTACTTTTAAACTAGCCTACCTACAGATGTGCTTAGAGGGGAGACTTAAAGCATGGCCGGCCTACAAAGGAGGGTTGGGAAGGTAACCTCTGCTCAGAGCCTTGACTGTTCCCAAAATCTTTCTTTTGCTAAGGACTCCTGTCTGGACTTCCAAGCCAAATATGGGACTTTAAGTAGCAACTTTTGGATTCTTTGTCTGTACTTTCTGGTAATACAGTGCCTTTGACTAACAAATTATTGGAAGAAACAGGCAGAACTGTGTCATGTCTAGTTTGGCCCTGCTATAAGTTTATGATGGGGACGTAGATGCACAACTGAGATTCACTGTGCCACTTTGAACAGAGTTACACCCTTTAAAATCCACGGAAAAAGGCCATGGATATGTCCCAGCAGCAATCCGGGCCTTCAATGCCAAGGTCATTCAGCAATTATTATACGGCATCCCAATTTGGATTGGTGCTTGGAATGGTGAAGTGGAACGTGTGCAATCACAGTTCCTTTATAAAATCCTTGGCCTTCCCCACTTGGTTCCCTATGCCGTTCTTTGTTTAGAAACTGGTCAACCTCGATTGGTGACGAGAGCCTGGTGCACCACCTTCAAATTTTGGGTGCGTACTTGTTTCAATCCCGACCTGAATAGTCTCTCTTACCATGCTCTTTCAGTTATACATTCCACCAAATGGTGGCATAGGATTGAAAACAAGTTGAGTGACCTGGCGATAACAACCGATGATATAACTATGCTTACTGAAAGGGAGGCATTTGCCACAATTAAAAAAAGACTTCTTGATTTGGATTACAGGGAATTGTTAAATGAGGCCAATAAATTTTGTTCTCCCTCCCCTTTGGGTATCCTATTGAATAACTCAACTATGGCAGGATATCTGCAACTGTTAATAGAACCTAAATGGCGACGGGCTATATCACTAGCTCCTTGCAATGTTCTACCTTCTGCTCTTCGACAAGGAAGAAGATTGGGGCTCCCGCACCATGAGAGGAAATGTATTTGTGATCTCGCTTGTGAAGAGACTGTTTGGCATGTCTTATTACAGTTTCCCTTGTATGTGTCTATCAGAGCCAAGTATCTAGCCCCCTTGTTGGTAGACCAAGTTGAGGCAAGTGACGCACAAAAAACTGTATTTCTCCTTAATAATGAGAACAATGTGACGTTGGAAGCCGTAGCAAAATTTCTGTGTATTGTTATTTCAATACGATCTTAACCACTCCTTCCTACCAGTATTATTGTTCTGTTGCTTCTTATGCCAATAAAGGTTATGAAATGAAAATCCATGGAGTTAGAAGAATGTAATGCTGCTTAGATGTCAAGCCCTGGATCTGAGACCAAGCAAGACTCTGAAACCTTTGGTTCAAAAGACTTTATTGGAAAGTATCAGTGGCCAGCAAATGAAAAGTCAATTCTAAATTGTCTTTTCCCAAACCCAATATATCAATCCCACAGTACTCATCCATGCTCCCATCTCCCCGCACTACCCAGCTACAAAGCAAAGCTGTGCAATGGTGAGACAGATCTCCAAGGTCAGAGGATGAGATAAGCAGCCATCTGGTCTGGGCACCCCTACTTGTTTCAGCTAGGCAGAAAAGAAAGTAACTTTCCATCCAGACTCCTCACTCCCCCTCCCAGTTGCAGACAGGCTCTCCTGATGACAGGCTCCCGCCTGACATTAGGATAGTACTGAATTCTCAAGAATTTTCAGTGGCATTCTTTTCTAAGATTCCAGTGTACCTGTTTGCTTATCCTTTAATCTGATAATGATTAACCTGTGATCATCCTATAGTGGCAAATAAGATGTCCAGTTTTTTTCTGTTATCAAGAACTGGAGATTTCCATGGTTGTGTTTTATAGCTGTTTAACCTTGGCACAACTTCTGGAGCTCCCTCCCTCTCCTTTTCATTGTCGCTGAAATAAGGAGAGGGTGTTTTTCCATTGTGATGTACCTTGTTATGTCTTGACCCTGACCCTGAATGCTGGGAAATGGGAGGCAGATCTCAGGAAAAGGAGAAGGGTGATGACAGGATGGTATGAGGAGAAGGCAAAACTGTCAGAAGTAATCCCAGCTGGCACTGGAAAGAATTTCTTGGTTGTGACTGGCGAGGCCAGCTTTCGAGCCACAGGAGGTGAAATAATCACCGGGGGGGGGGGGGGGGCGGTCGGATATAGAAAACAAAGACTCCTATTAGGCTGCTCAAATTATTACTCCCTTCATTTCTGACCCAGAGCTGGAGAACAAAATTAGGATCACTTGAAATGATCAAGGGAAACAGTGTAAATGATATAAGTGTCTTAGTGGGATTAGGCCTGAAGAATTCTGCCTTTACGTGTGGCCACCGTGATGCCTCTGAATGGGTTAGGTAATGTATGGCTACCAAAAGCCATCCTCAAAGTATGACAGGAACAGCCCCGTATGGTTCTTATACAGAGTTTATAACTTCTGTGTCTCCTTTCTCTTCTAGCCAAAACTTTTGCCACAGTTAAGTCAGTGGAGACCCAGTAGGGAATATCAGCCTCAGAGGAAACCTGCGGATTCTCTGGAACTACTGAGATCCATTCTCTGAGGGAATGCTGAGAGAAAATGTATGCTTTGGGGGATAAACTCAATAGCATTGTACCCCATTGAGGCCTCTGGCCTCCCCTAACTCCATCCCCAAATCTCTAGGAACTTCCAACCTGGATCTGGCAACCCTACCCACCACCCCACCCACCCACCTGAGAAACCAGGCAACCCTCAGGTCCAGGTATGTTCTGTTCACACTGCTCTCCCAAATCACAGAAACTTTTACATATGTTTTCTTTACCATCTGTTGACTGGCAATACTTGGAACTCAGCAGAGTGACACACAAGCTCATCCTGGGTGCTTTCTCTTTGGAATGTTAAAGGGCCCAGAAAGAAAAGTTGTTTTCATTCATTCCATTTCTGTTGATCTGTCTGCTTCCAGTCAGAGACATATGGCGGGAGTGCTATAAACTGGACAGCCTATCTCTGCTACATCTTAGTTACACTTAAGGGGTCTTAATCCATTTTTTTTAACTCAGGAAAGACTGCTGTTGCCAAGCATAAGAACCTCTGTTTTAATAATTCACAGCCTGCTTCTAAGCACTCTGTCAGCACAAGTCAATGGATCTTTTGCTGGCAAAGTGCTGTGAAGGGTTTGAGAACTTCTTCCTTTAGCATGATCTACACGCTCTGGCCCCCACAGGGCAGCTTCTCTGCATGGAGATGACAATATGTCATATTAACTGATATCTGAAGATGTCACCATACTGACAATCCTGCACATTCCAGACAATCTCAATCCCTGTGTGAAGCTACTCTATAGATGGGTGTATTTTTATTTAAAGACAAAACATCAAAGCAATGCAACTACAGTTACACCACACACACAAACTACAAGAACAATAAGTCAATAATTGTAATTCTATACAGAAGACATAATGACTACACATGACACAATCAGATGGTAACACATTCATTCTCTTTTGTTTCAAACTCAGTTTCATATCAAAGCAAGTTCTTTATGTCTATCCCCACTTTTTTGCTCCAAAATTCAATGCAAAATTCAAAATAATTTTGAAAGTTTTCAATTTTCCAATCTTATTAGCCCATATTTTAAGTGCTAGACTTTTAGCATTCTGCCTATTTGAGACAATAATCATTTGCAACATACAGTGTTAATTAATATGTATTTATTTTATTTATATCCAACCTTTCTTCCCATTGGGGTCCCCAAGTAGTTTACATTGTTCTCCTTTCCTCTGTTTTAGCCTCACAATAACTCTGTGGGCTATTTTGGGCTGAGATTTCTCCCTCATATTAGGGCATTTGGCAAATTGCACCATTCCTGTTAAGTCAGCAACTCTCCTACTATCCCTTTTTTCTTTTTTGAAAACTTTGTTAAGCAGGCAGCCAACTGCATTATACTTACAATCATTACTTCTGACTTGAGAAACTACATAACTGAGGTACTTATTGTAAGACCCCATTCTACAGATATTTCTTTTTCAATTAAGGTTTTTTGGATAGGGTTTAAACAAAATACTTTCATAGTTTTATTGTTTTGTTTTTTCTTAAGAATTGAGCTTGGCTGAAAATATTGGCGCATCATTTCATATCTGGCCATGAAAGCCTTCGACAATACATCAAATTATATAATTTTTATTACTCCAGATCTAAATACTATATCTGGTGATATGTTAAACCGACTCTCATTGTTCATTAGTAGAAAGGAAAAAAGAACCATCTGTGTTGTTTCTATTGGATTGTATTTACTGCACCCAACTGAGAGGCATCAAGGTCTGGAAGTCTCACTGAAATTAAGTATGAGGATTCCATCTTTGGTCATGGGGAGGTCATGTTGTCCGTAGCGTACCTGTCACTACAACACATTGCAAATGTTTCAAGTTCTTATTCTGTAATCATCTTGGGAGATGGGAAGGCGAAAATCCGAGGTGCCTGAATTCATAGAAACTCAGGTTTTCTAATTATGGGGAAGATGTAGGTATGACAGGGCTGTGTTACACTGCAGATCCTGTGCCTACCACCCTTCAGGCACCATTTGATGAAACTTCTGTTCTGTAAAGACAAATTATCGTATTGTCCTGGTGGAATCCCTTAGGAAACAAGCAACCTAGATTTGATTTTCTCTAAGTAAATGGGCATAATCTCTTCCTGTGTGTGTATTTGACAGCAGTGGCAGTGATTGTTTCATTCCTATTTGCTTGAAAGTACTTCTTCCATCCAGTTCATGTCATGTAGATGTTATGGATGAACAAGCAGAGACCTGCAAGGATCTTGCGGGGGCAGCCATCCCATTTCGTGTACCATTGCCTCACCCCTCCGCTACAATAATGCCTTCTCTGTGTTGCTATCTCTGTTTCTTTTCATTTCAGCCATGGCTACCATCATTCCCCCCACTTCCCTACCACTGTTCTTGCTTCATCTGTTTCTGTCTTTTCTTTCTATTTTGGCCATGACTCTACACACATTCACACTCCTCTCTCTTTTCTGTCTCTGTTTCTTTCCATTTCAGCCATGCTGTCAGTCCTTCTCCACCCCCCACCCCCAAAAAACTGTCATTCCTTTTCTCCTGCTCTCCCCGCCATCTGCCCACCCCCACTGCCTTTCAGAGTTAACTCCTTGCTAGGGTTGCTGATCTCCAGGTGGTGGCTGGAGGACTTCCACTATTACAACTGATCTCCAGAGGACAGATCAGTTCATCTGGAGAAAGTAACTGCCTTGGAAGATGAACTCTATGGTATTAGACCCGATTGAAGTTCTTTCCCTCCTCAAACTCCACCTTCTTCAGGGTTCATCCCCCAAACCTCCAGGTATTCCCAGCCTGAAGCTGGCAACTCTACTCTGCCTGCTTGCCTTCTCCCCACCTGTACTTATTGTTCTCTGGAGGGCTACAGTCTTCCTGGGCTTTCCAAATGCCCTGCAGCCCCATCAGTTCTCTGTACAGATGGGCACTGTTTTTGTCCTCCTGCAACCTGTCCCACTACCACCACCTCCCCAAGTCTCTCTTAGCTCCCACTTTTTCACTGCAGCTGCCTCGCTATTGTCAGTTTGTGGCCTCCCCAGCCCAGGCCTCTCTGTTCCTAGAGGCTGTTCCACTGTGTCTCTGCCTTGACTTCACTTTTGGCCTGCACATTCTCCCACCACCTCCTCTGTCCCCAGCCACCTGTCAGTTGGTCCACAGCTGCCTTTTGACATCCCTGGCAACTGGAGTAGGCCTGCTTCTCACCCAGTACCCAAGGTTCCATCCAGTCTGACCCTCTTTTCCTCTAGCCAAGAAGTCCCCCGAGTGTCTGCCATCATGCAGACTGGGCCAGGAGCCATTCCAGGCACCCTAGGGCCATTGCCACTGTGGCCAGGGTCCTTGCTATCTCATCAGTAAGTGTGTTACCTGCACTTGTGCCCACAATGCTTTTTTAAAAATCAGGGGAATTTAGTTCCCCACCCTTTTTAGTTTTCAGATTTTTCTGCATCTGTTTAGGGTGAGTGTGTCCCCATCTGTGTATTTAAGTATTCACAGGCAGAAGGCACAGTTTGGAATTAAATATATAGATGCATCTTTGATAAAATGAATTAGAGAAGGCGAGGACACAACTTCTAGTTAGAATTTTAATCATGCTATGATAATGAAGTGATTCTGTATGATTCCTGAACTATGCTTCAGCTGTATGTGTAGCCCAATATCATCAGATCTGGGAAGCTAAGCAGGTTCAGTACTTGAATGGGAAGGAATCAAGGAAGACTCTACAGAGGAAGGCAATGGCAAACCACCTCTGCTTCTCAGGCACCTTGAAATCCCCTTGCTGGGGTTGCCATAAGTTGGTTGTGACTTCTGTATGGCACTTCTATATGTACCTGCATGTGATGTCTTTGTTGAAGCCTTTGTTGTCTGCAAGAATGCAAACTACATCTTCCTTTTAAACACTCATGTGGTCTTATTCAGTCCTTTCCAGAGACTTCTCTGAATACTTTTGCTGCTTGGGATTCTTGGAATTGGGTCTTACTCTTGATTTTTTTGCTTAATCAGAGTTCAGAATGCCTGCATGGAATAATTTACAGCATAGCAAAAATGGAAAAGACCCTTTTCTTTTGTGCAAAACTATGCTGTCAGTAGAGGCTGGAAAACAGGAGACATTTCAATCCTGCTTCTCCATCATGCATAACCTCACATTCCCTCTCAGTGAGGAAGAGGCAGCACTGTCAAAATCATCTGGTGGGACTGAAGGGTCTTCTCTCTCCGCCACCTCCCTCCCTGAGCTACCGGCAGCTCTTGCAAGCTCCAGCTGTGCTTCTCCAGATTACTCTAGGGGAAATATTAGCATCCCTTAATAACTCCAGCAGACTTACCAGGGGATTTGTTTTATTAATTTGAAGGCCGGGTACAGCAAATAGGTTACAGCCCCAGCCAATTCACAGACTTTACCAGCTCTTTCTTCGCTTAATCATCACTTCCTCCTCCTTTTCTTTGAACCTTCCTTGGGTCAGCTCTTCGCCTTGCTTGTCAGAGTATTATTTACCTCCGGCGCACTCAGGGTTGTGTAGAGCACTAAGCAGAGGGGTGCCACGCTCTCTCCCTTGGGAGGTAAGAGCCATTTCATCTCTTGCTGTGAATTCTCAGTATTGGTCTTTGCAGCAGTGGCAGACAGTTGTTAAGGGAATAGCAAACTCCTCAGACATTAGCTTTCTTTCTGGTTGGCAGGAGAGACATGGCACAAACGGTCCTTTTCAAACAGCTGATTATGGTGTGACGTCAGTTATAGTTCTGATGGAATAATGCAGGGTATTCAGTGTCCCCCACAGTTCACAGTGGAAGGCTTTGAAGTGGCAGGATCATCCAGGGACAGAAGCTCTTGCATAAATGGAAGTGGGGGGTAATGCATTCTTTGAAACAGCAGGGCAGATGTTCGATAGAAGAATCTGTTCAAGCACTGAATCATTTTCCAGTATTTCACAGTTTTTTCTCACCTTCCCTTTTTCTTGAAATGTAGTGACCCATTCAAGGATTTTTTTTTACAGTAAATCCAAATGGCTACTGGTGGAAAGTGTTGTCTCATTGCAGCCAACTTATGGTGACTCCATAGAGTTTTCCAGTTAAGAGACAAACAGGGAAAATTTGCCATTGCCTGCTTCTGCATAGAAACCCTGGACTTGGAGGATTCCCCTCCAAATACAGATTAGGGCCAATCCTGCTTCACTTCTGAGAGACAAGGTCTAACTAGCCTGATCCATCCAGGTTAGGCAAAATCAAGTGGGTACATCCTTACTCAAATGGGTACCCAAATGGTTGCAGCCTTACTATATCATTTTCACCAAGACACACATTAAATCATTTTGCATAAATATTATCTAATTTGAGACATAAACTGATCTTCCTTATTCCTAAAAAAAACAACTCTCTTCCCAAACCACAACCTGCTCCTTCTATAAAATGACAGAATAACTTGACGGCCATGTGGATTACTTCTACTTCTCATTGTGCCCAGATAGACATGTGTTCATGGTGCTTTCTTACACAATGCTAAAAGCTTATTTGAGTTAGAGTTTATGTTAATGTATTTGTATGTATACATGTATACCAATGCAGGATAGAGAATATAGGACAGAATACTATACTAATTAGTGTAACTATTAATTTGTTTTCCAGAAGCAAAAAAGTGCATATATTTTCTGTGCATCAATTCACCTGGGTAGTGCTGCTACACCACCTAGCTGTAGTGAGATAAAAAGGGAAGGCTAGGATTAGGGAATTTTTTTTACGTTACATTTTTCAATGGATTCTTGCCCAAAATGTCAGCCAGGATGTCTAGAATGCACTGTTTGGTAGTAAGTCTTCTCTTTGCTGCACAACTACTTATTTTGGGCTTATATCTGTTATTTTAAAACTTTGCCCTTTGAAATTCACAGAGTAATCGGAGACTTGTCTTGGTAGGTGTAGCTAAAGAGATCAAGTGACTAGTAATTGGAGAAGAAGCCTTTCACTACCAGTTGAATGGCTTCCTTTCATCTTGAGTTGTTCCCATCTGACGGCTGTTCATAGGCTGGACTTGGTAGAGTCACGTTGGTCTCTGTTACCAACAGAGAGGTGTCCCCCAGTCCAGAGAGGATGCAGCCTAAACCTGTGGTGTAAATGAAGAGATCCACAGTTCCTTTACAGAGGTCCCCCTTCAGCTTTGCTCTACAAAGAGTAGAGTTGTAATACCTGGAGCCCAGAGAGGGAGAGGTTTGGAGAGGGGAAGGACCTCAGTGGGGTATAATGCAATAGAGTTCACCCTGCAGAGCAGTCATTTTCTCTAGGGAGCTGATCTCTGTTGCCTGGAGATCAGTTCTAACTCTGGGATATCCCCAGGTCCCACCTGGAGATAGATAACTGGAGCCAGGAGGGATAGTGAACTGTTACAGCCTGCCCTAGGAGCTACCTATCTTTTTGCCACTCGAACAAAAACCTTCTTTTTCCAGGGCTGTCAGTTCTGCTTCTTTCATCACTGACAAAACTCACATAAAATATTAAAATAAAATACCCTAGACATTTCTCACTACAGGCATAGCAATGATCTGAGCTACAATATCATCTGTTCCTTCTCATCTCTCTTGATCTTCCTGTTTCCTTTGCTGCCCTGCCCAGGTGGTGAACAGTGCACATAGATGACAAAGGCAGTCACCCCGCTGATCTCTGTCTCTGCACAGCTATTAGCATCAAAGAGCTAAAGCAAACAGTCTTGGCTTGCTGCTCAGCACTGTACAAAGCCACCGTAAATGAGCTCTTGTGTATAGGACAAAGGGAATCCAGCCATTCCTTTGTGTCAAGAGACTTAGTGCACTATTTTTGAAGGGCTCTGAGCTAGTGAAGGGGATAACCTCTGCACAGAAGGAGAGGCCCATGATAGTTAGATTTGTACAAGGGATGTCGAATCTGTAGTATGATCCAAATGTTGTATATCAGGCCACAGTGATAGGTGGAAAGCAGATAAGCAGATATCAGGGACTTGCTGGATCGTAAACAGGATTGGGAGGTTAGGAAAGAACTGTTCTCAAATGTCTGTAATATGGCTCAGGTACCACTGTTAATATAGCTTTCAAGAAGGGGAATTTGGAGTGTGATGGTAGTGAAGGAGAGAGGATTCTTTACACCACCTGTTACTTTTCCAGTTCAAATTGTTGGCAGAGGAAGTCGCCCAGTGTGTGGGATAATAGATATTGATTGGGCCAGTTAGTCCACATCTCAGCCTTATGTAACTTACGGGGTTGTTGTGAGGATACAGTGGAGGATAGAACTATGTTCCTTGCAGGAATAAATATGTAATATAGCAAAGAAGCAGTGTGCAGAGAAAGGATTATGTTTCTCCAATTATGTGACCTCTCAGCTCCAGATAAACTCTTGAAATGGTCTTCAGAACAACAAACATTGGAGCTTATATATAAGTTTGGTGGAATCAGAGAAACTTGGCGTATCAATACCAGCAACATAAGTGGTTCAAGAAAATGGATTAATAGAACAGGTAAGACATTAAATGAGAAATAAGAGCACAGGGAATGTACCAATCTGAACACATGCAGTTAGCAGTTGGGTAGCAAAAAATGCTATGTTTTAATGTGCTTTAGTTAATGCAAGACTTGATTTTTTCCTGGGTCAGCTGAGGTTCGGATTAGGGAGCAAAAAATGTCTCTAAAACTAATAATAGAACAGAGCAGAAAGGTCATTGGAATCCACTGACATGCCAGTATTCACAGTGACTGTGTTTTTTTTACACATACCTATAGAAGGCATGTCTTTACTCCTTTTTAAGATAAGAAAAAGGTAAACCTTTAAAACAACTTATAAAAATGTACAGGCATTCCAGGTGTTACCATGATTATTTTTAATGCATGCCTATAGAAGGCATGTCTTTGTCCCTATTTGTACATTTTTTCACTTTTTACCATCTCACCTTCTTCTAAATGCCATTCTAAGCAGAATTACACCCTTTGAAATCCACTGAAGTCAGTGGACTTAAAAGAATTTAACTGTTTATGGTGGCACTGCCAATCTTGTTCTGACAACATCTAATGAACTGCTCTGTAGTGAACACTTGTCCATACAGTTCAGCAAACACAGATCACAAAATGCTTATTTATCTTGACTTCATCCTCCCTGAGTTCTATTTCATTCCTTTTTTCTTTTTAAGAGTGCCAGCAGAGTAAAAGTTTTAAGTTAATTAGTCATTTGACTGATTGATACTTAAAATCTGCATTCATCTCTTGATGATGGTGCTATCTGATAACAAAAACAATTAGAACCAAAAAACAATTAATATTTACAAAATAATGTAAATAAATCATTTTCTTGTTTCAGGAATCCTCTTGAACACATTGCCCACATTAAGAATGCTTAGGTTGTGTTCAGCTATTTTGCACTTAATAGTCTTTACCTACATTTGCTAGTGAACTGGCTGGTTGAGCACCTCCTTCTTCTATTCTGTGTACCCCATTCATAGTGGGGTTTTTTTACAAGGCAGTGAAGCCATGACTATCTGCAGGCAAGCCAGGTGACTCTACTACCAACATTCCAAACTTGAGAAATCATTCTTTACTCACTCTGGACTTAATTGGTCCTAGTCACCGCTCCTGAGAATCCACTGAATAATAACAAAGGGAGGAAAATGAAACTGAATTCCACATACTTTATGTGATGCAAACTACAAACAGGTGAAGTAGCAATATACAATCTCTTAGGGTACCACTGAAATGTGGGGTAGATATGGAGTGAGATTATAAGTTTCCATCTCACCAGTTGTCTGTGCTGTGTCTGGACTTTAATGTGAATAATCACCATTAGTAATTCTGACCCTACTGTGGCGTTACCAGCTTCAACTGGTAAATCTGAATCCACATAAGGCTTTCCAGCATGATTTCTTATGACTTTCTTAATCTAGTTGGAATTCATTTGCATTCATGTTTATGACTGCCCTGTCTTCTTATTTTCTTGGTCCTTATCCCAAGTTGTTTTTCTGTCTTCAATAGTATATTTGTAATTTAGTTACTTGAAATATTTGTTTCCTGCACTTTTGGCTATCACTCTTGATATGACTACCAGTCTCCAGTTGTAAATTCAGACTACAATATAAATGTCAGAGAACCAGTTATAAGACCTTCCAATAAGAGATTATGTTTAAGACTAGAGACTAGCATAAAACCAAATTAATGAAAAATATTTCTGGGGTGTTGTGTGTTTTCCGGGATGTATGACCGTGTTCTAGTAGCATTTTCTCCTGATGTTTCACCTGCATCTGTCAATCCATGACTTCAGAGAATCCTCTGAAGATGCCAGCCACAGATGCAGGTGAAACGTCAGGAGAAAATGCTACTAGAACATGGCCATACAGCCCGGAAACCACACAACACTCCAGTAATTCTGTCCATGAAAGCCTTTGACAATACAAAAATATTTCTGAATATCAGCAACAGATGTAAGCCTGGGAGGAGCAGGAAAAGGCATGGGATTATTTTGAAAGTTTAACAGGTGTGGTATCTGAAGGACAGTAGTGGATTAGGAAATTCCACAACCAAGAAGCTGCAACTAAAAGGGCCTGATGTTTTGGGCTCACATACCTTACCTCTGCAGGTAAACTCACATAGAGCAGGATCAGATCTTAACTAATAGCTAAGCTCATTATGTGCAGCTAGAGTAGACTCTGTTATAGAATCATTCCTCTCTGCTAAGCAGTCTCAGTATCTTTTTTAATATCATAAAACTACAAAATATATTAGACAATACCTTTACAGTCCATAAAATGTTCAGTTTTTAGGTCCCAATTAAGTAGGCTTACTCATGATCATTAGCAGTGTCTCCCATCATCTGTTGACAAAGTATTATTTGGGATGATTTAGTTATGTCACATGTGTCAAACTCGCAGCCCTCCAGATGTTATGGATTACAGTTCCCATCACCCCCACACGTAGTGATGGGAACTGTAGTCCATAACATCTGGAGGGCTGCAAATTTGAAACCTATGAGTTATGTGCTTACAATATTGCTCTTATGATTTCTTTCTAAAATGACCATGATCCAAAAGTCCACAGTTACCACCATCACTAACTAAGAAAATGCAAGTAATGCATCTTTCTTCCTTTCTTCCTTTCTTCCTTTCTTCCTTTCTTCCTTTCTTCCTTTCTTTCTTCCTTCCTTCCTTCCTTCCTTCCTTCCTTCCTTCCTTCCTTCCTTCCTTCCTTCCTTCCTTCCTTCCTTCCTTCCTTCCTTCCTTCCTTCCTTCCTTCCTTCCTTCCTTCCTTCCATTCTTTCTCTTCCCTTCCCTTCCCTTCCCTTCCCTTCCCTTCCCTTCCCTTTCCTTCCCATCCCTTCCTTCCTTCCTTCCTTCCTTCCTTCCTTCCTTCCTTCCTTCCTTCCTTCCTTCCTTCCTTCCTTCCTTCCTTCCTTCCTTCCTTCCTTCCTTCCTTCCTTCCTTCCTTCCTTCCTTCCTTCCTTCCTTCCTTCCCTGCCTCCCTGCCTCCCTGCCTCCCTGCCTCCCTCCCTGCCTCCCACCCACCCACTGAGAGGGAATGCCCTTTTCCTTGAGTTGCAGTCATGTGCAGAGTAGGCTACCTTGTCTCACACAAAATATAAAAGGTCATGCTCTCTAAAAAGGTGCACATGTAGAATTGATCATTGCCATTTTTACTTCCACAGCAACATAAGAGAGTGGCTTACACTTATAGATTTGTGGAAGAAATATCACACCATATGATAGTTAATGAACTCATTCAGCATATAGCAACTGCTATTCTCTTGTTCAAATGAGCATTGCAATAGTGCTTGTGGCTGTTGCTGTTTATCATACTTCAAATGTGGTTCTGTACCAAGCAGTTGTAAAATAGCTGCTCTCATTCATAC
The DNA here is from genome assembly GCF_021028975.2 of Sphaerodactylus townsendi. NCBI lineage: Eukaryota > Metazoa > Chordata > Lepidosauria > Squamata > Sphaerodactylidae > Sphaerodactylus > Sphaerodactylus townsendi. The sequence continues at coordinate 144,798,996 of NC_059426.1, forward strand.
ATACAAGTAACATTTGTTCCAGATTATATTAATAACAATCCACAGTTCTTTTCCTTCTTTCCTCATGACACTCCTGATTTTTCCAAAAAGGTAACATCAGTAGTGGCAGATATGCACATAAGTTTCTATAAAAGATTTCCATATATCTTAAAATAAGTCCACATGCAATTGTTGTGTATATGCTGTGCATTCAAATATTGATAATGTTGTAAAGCCCTCAATCCATTGATTTACAGGAGGTGGCATGTGTCTCTCCAGTGTTGTAATGTAAGGGTCCTAGAGGGTCCATTTTAGTTGACTATCATCAGCCTCCAAGAGACAGGCAGATCATTTAGAAGTACATAAGCATTCTCGAAAATCAGTGAACATGCTAATGTGGAATTGATATGAGTAATAAATTCTTCCCAGAAAAAACTGGAAACTTGGACATGCCCAAAGCATATGTTTAAGGGATGTCTTCTGTGAGTTACATCAACAATTAGACATTTTATTCAGTCCATTACTGAAGAGTCATTGTGGTATCTAGTGTATCCTAAACTTAAGAACCCTAGAGACAGGTGGTATCAACTTTAAGGCCACATCTCACTGCTTTGGCAAAAAAGGGCGATTGAGCTTCTTAATTCATTCATTCCTGAGACTCTGCATATCATATTTATGAATTGACATCAAATATTTATAAACAAATTTTCTGCATCCATTCAATTAGAGTTTCCAGAAGCAACGAGAACTCTGAGACACTTAATGCCGCAGGGCTATATTTAGATAGCAACAGATGTTGCAATTGTAAGTATTGCCATTCAACAGAAGTTGGCAAGTCATCTCTGCACCTCACCTGAGAAAATGGCAAAAAAATCATCATCATAGTCTATCAAATGGACCAACATAAAAATCCCCCTACCAGTCCAAGATAGCTATTAAAAAGATTTCTTCCCATTTTTTAAGTCTGGACTGGCTCATAATATTGATTTAGCACATGAAAATGCATCAAATTGATATTGTCGTGACACTATGTGCTGTAGTTATCTAATTGCAGAAATTGCTGGAAGAACAGGATCCACACTAGCATAAGGAGACACTAATGCATTCTACTTAACTTTGACTGCTTACTGCCTGGAGACATCCTTTGTCTGGGTTGTGTTCATTAGTCACTGCCTTGATTCTAGTGTTTTTCAGTCAAAGGGCTAGTGAACACCACCCAGAACACCACCCACCACTGTAGGCAGTAAGCAATCAAAGGGATCAAAAAGCCAGGCTACTACAATGCAGACGCCTTCACTATTGATTATGCTATCTTCATGGATACTTGCATGCTAAATGGGTGGATCCCACCCAACACATGCAAATCAAGTTTGCTAATTGCACCCTTTACGCTTGTTAACAGGCAAATTATTCTTTCTCCCACCCTGGACATTCCACAGGTATATATATATATTCCACTTGCTTTACTACCATTAGATCCTCTGAAGATTCCAGCCACAGATGCAGTCAAAACGTCAGGAGAAAATGCTACTAGAACATGGCCATACAGCCTGGAAACTGCACAACACCCCAACTTTTATTTACTTTTCCCTTAAATTTTACCTGATTGTGTCTCAGTATGAATATGACTTTGCACAACAACCCAGTGATTCCGGCCATGACAGTTTTTGACAATAAATCCAAATCATTTTTCATTAAATGAGAATTGTATCATCTTTAAAGAAATCTAAGGCAGTAAAGAACCCTACATCAATTCTGAATTAAAGTATTAATATTATGAATATATCTGTAAGATGTATGGAAAAGAATTGAACATAAAAAGTAAATAATCCTAGGTATAAAATTCATTTTGAGTGTATTTTACTTTTCGGGTTGTCCATCTGTCTGAAAACCCAATGAAAACATTGGCAATTATCTTGTTGAAATTTATCATAATCATATGTGTAATTTCTCTAGGAATAGGCAGTATGTAAGTATGATATGGAACATGCAAGAGTCTTTTGTTGGGACTCTGCATGTCCTACCAGGAGGTATTGTTGAAGTGCTGGTATTCATTGACAGCATTGGAATAAAGCTCCTAGTCATTGAATGTTGAAGATTGGGTTAGCCACTTGAATAGTTGGCTATGTTGCCTGGAAATATGATTATAATGAGTTGTGAATATGTTAAAGGGTTCTATTTATAGGTTGATCTGAGATCAAATGCATGCAGCAGCAGTCTGAGATGCTATGGAGCTACCTTGGAAAGAAAAAAAAAGTATCTATTCAAGTCCACTTCCTCTAGCTAACTCTCTTGGGAGCATTCAGCCATCCCTCAAATATTGAACTACTAACCTGCTTTATTTATGAGATCTGAGATGATCTTGACATATGTGCTGTGGCAAATGTAAATACCTGGATGGCTAAGCCTGCAATAACAAAAAAAAAAGTTTATTTCTTTGTTTGCTTATTTGATGTTTTTCACCTGAATTTACTCAAGTGGTTTACAATATTTTGAAATGCAACATTCCAATTCAGAAGTAGACAGCTGTCTCACCCTTCCCTCTGTGCTATGTTGACTGTGTTGCAAGTGTTACTCTGGATTATAAACGTAATCAAATTTGTGTTTGGCAGACCCTCAGAATCTTTTCTGTTTCTTTCCATTTTTTTAAAAAAAACAGGGTTAATTTGATCACCTGGCAGAGCTTGTGCATTGTGTGGGGGAAAGATGAATGGGACGGTGTTTGGGTTGTATCTATAAATCTGAACATATGAAACTGCATTTCAGCAAGTCATACCATTGGTTCAATGCCCAGATTTCAACCTGCAAAGTATGGCCACTTCCTGGTGAAAGATGACCCATAGAAACACCAACAAACTCTGAATATTGTCTGCAGTGAAGGATGGTCAAAGGGAACAGTGGTCAAGAATAAGTGAAAGAGCTAGTTTCCCCCCTAGCTCTTTGAGACTGAATTTGGAGCCCAGCAACTGGTCATAAATTCCTGTGAACCCTTTCAGAAAAGGGAGCCAATGTCTCTCTTTCTCCACTATAACAAATGTTCTTGAATTTATGTGAATGAAAGTATCTTGTTGCTGGGGCAATTTTTTCTCTCGCTTGACTGAAACGGTGTGTAAAATGAAACGTCAACTATTCTTCTTGCAGGAGCTGACTTAACTTGGGTCTATCTGATTCCGGAACCCCTTGTTCTCTCCAGACAGATATGACATCAGTTTTATTTCTACATGCACAGTGGAGGAGGAGCCAAAGCCCTTTTCCCTTGCATGAATGGGTGTCTTGCTGTAGATGGGTGAATTTCAAGCAAACTTCTTCAACGAAGCTCAGCTGCTTGTTGGTGCATGTGTGTGTCTAATATGTTTTCTCTTTCTGTTTCTCTCTCTTTTCCTGCTTCCTATGAAAATGCTTCATTAGATGCCAGTCGTGTTCCAGGTGAGTGTTGCATTTGCTAGAGTAGAAGGTTCCCCTTTTATGGACAAGGGTGAAAATGAGTAAGAATTCCAACCATGAGAGTCTGAAAAAAACACTCAAGGTGGGCAGATTTGTACCTGCCAGAGGTGTCACGTTCCAGGGCACAGGCCTTCCAGTCATGTGGGATGTGTGTGTGCAGAATTGCCCCCCCCCCACGATAGCAGCAACCGCAGCCCATGGGCCACAGCAGGCCCAAAGCTGGTGGGCGTGGCCCCGGCACACAGAGAGCCGCTGGGTGCCAGCCGGGTCCTTGCAAGGACGCAAGGACCCAAACCCAGCTGGCTCTTGGTGACTCTCTCCATGCAGGGGAGGGTGCAGGGGCAGCAGTAGCTACCTCTCTGGGGGGATCAGGTCTTGCCCCCGGATGCCATTTTCTGCTGGTACGCCTCTGAAGGTGGGAATGAGGGAGGTACCCTGAAATGTCTTTTTCTGACGATATGGAAAATAAAGTAGTAAAACAAACTGTGCTGCAAATTGTCATATGAATAAAGAAGAATGCATCAAGTTCACTTGTTTTTCAAATTAATGCCTTTTTCAGATATTGATAGTGTGCCTACTTTTCTACCACCAAAGTGTAAATTTGCCATCAACAAAATATGCCATTTTATCTGAAATATTTAAGAGATTTAAAAACTAGACTGAAGCAAGAAGTGGAAAGCATTTATTTTAGATTTTTTTCAAAAAAACTGGTATCCCAAAATATTGATTGGACAGCATAGTATAAGGGCTTTTTTTTTTGCTTACAACAGGAAGATGAATGAACAGATTTTAGTTACCTAAATTCTATATTTCTCAAGTCCGAGGAAATATTCATCCATACAAAATATCCCCTTTCTTTCCCTTGTCCTGTGTTTTTCACTGCTTATGCATAGTCTTCACTTGCAAGTGAATCAATAAGGAGTTGGTTTGCTGACCACGGAAAGCTCATAGTCAGTGATCATCTACCTCTGAGAGAAAAAAAATGAGGGGCCGGAGTAACATTACACACACATGTACACAATTTTCATCCAGTTTTTTTTTTAATGAAAAGCAGCCTTCCAGGGCTGCAATAAGCAAGGAGCAAGGTGTTTAACTCTATCCCTGCTGGCTGTTTTTCTGATTGAAATTGCCCCTCACTATTCCCCCAGCATGCGAAAAAGATTTCATCCAACAGTGTAGCTTCAGGAAGAAGTAAGCACCCCCTCTCTGTCATCCTTCACTCAAAATTGGAGTGCCAATTGTTTTTTGTCTTTAAAAAAGTGGGCAAAAAGAGGTGTAGATCTACATGTAATGGCTATTTTGACTGAAAGTAGAGTCTATGCTTGCTTCAGACATTGCCTGTACAACATCTTTTATGCCATGGACTAGAAATGAATTACTTATATTTATTTTACTTTTATATACACACATGTACACACACCTCTCTACCCCAATTACCATTCAAGACAGTTTGTAAAATATATTCATGCCTAGATAATCAACTGATGACAACCAATATATTTATTACAATATTTATAGTATGCCTTTCCTCTTACCTCAAATACAGAGTTGCAAACTCCAGGTTGGGAAGTTCCTGAAGGTTTTGTGGGTGTAGTCAGGGGAAGAGAAGGACCTCAGCAGTATATAAAGTCTTACAGTCTACCCTCGAAAACAGCCCTTTTCTTTGGGGGAACTGATTTCTGCTTTGGAGATCAGTAATAATTAGGGTTGCCAGCTTTGGCTGGGGAAATTTCTGAAGATTTGGGGGTGGAACATGGGAAAGATGGAATTTGGGGAGGGGAAGACACTCCTTCTCAGCACTATCTATCAACCTATCTGGATAGCATGGGGTGTCTGCAACTTGGCACCAGGCAGGCAAGTCACCATGCAGTAAAAACACCTGGCACAGACCCATATATTTATATTTCTAATAATTGAATCACCAACTACCAAAAGCCCATCTGCCCCCAACCCAAGTGGGGTATCTTTGGCATGATATTGATCTACAACCCAAGGAAGGGGTCCCTTCCACATGCTCAGAGCCAGCCTGATCAGTGGAATCTAAACTCTAAGGGAACATGTTTGCCCATTTTTATGTCACTGACTCTCCCCATTTTTATTTATGAGGAAGTTCTGTGGGGCTGGTGAGGTTCTTTCCTCTCTTTATTAAACACATTTGTATAAATGCTGGAGAACTGTACTTACACCTTTGGAATCCTGGATTTAGTCTAGAGGACTTTCAAGTAAATCCCCAGTTGGCTCTGGAAGCAATTCCCATGCCTGTTTGATGGAAAGAAACCAAGCGAGCATGGCAGGCAGTGCGTTGAGGCATAAAGTCCAGTTCTCGCCATGTTGTTTGTTACATTCTGTAATTCTTTCCTGCTGCCATTTGGAGGTAGAAATGGCAGTCTCTAGGCCTAACTAGAACCATTCATTTTCCATCATGCTAACACAGTCTTTTTGTTCCAGCTGTTGCTACATATATAAACTCTACCCGATGTAGCATTGGCTGAGTGCAACAGGACAAGCTATAATTAAGAAGAACAAAAAGACTCTATCATCCGTAACGGCCTCAATCAGTTGTCATTTTAAGCTGGTTTTTAAAAATACGTTTCTCCTACTCCTTTATGTTTAGTGGTTTTCATTTTCCTGCTCTTTAAGTACTAAGAGCCCGAGGATAATTAGCTACCATAAAAAAAGCTGCAGTTCCAAGGTTTCCATTGTAACTACCCCATCCCACCAAAGTGCCCCCTAATAAGTCCTTAAACATGAGGGCCACTGTTTAATTACATTGCACTTTTCATGTAATTGTGCTGTGACGCTACTTTTTAAAATGTCCTTCTGGCTTCATGCAGATCCAGGGTTGGCCCTTAAGCACTTTGTGCAATTAGCAACACTTAATTTTTTACTTTCATATGGAAAGCAGAACTGTACACTTCTACCAAAAAAGAGAGAGACAACTTTAATTCCTGAAAATGGTACTCAGAGATCAAATGCAATTAAAACTAACCTTTTAAAAGAATATATGAATAATTGGCAATCATGTTGTGCTTCAAGCTTTGAGGTTTAGGGTGCCCTGCCTCCAAATATCACATTGTTTTATAGATGCATCTGCTTTCAAGCATGTGGTCAGTTTTAACTTTGTGCTTTCTCTTTCTAACCCCAAATTAAAGTTAAAATGAATTGCTTAGGGCTTCAGAGGGACAACTCAGGTCATCACTATATGCTATGTTTTTTTAAATGATTTAATTAAGTTTTAAAAGAAAACATACAGAAAATTTATCCGTAATCATGAAATAATAATATGAAAAACACTGGAGCTATAAATTAGGTAATTTCCTTTGTGTTCTATAATAAAGGGTGAGAGTATCAAAAACTATGTCATGATTCTTTCCCAGAAAGAAAGGAGAAAAGAAGAAAGAGAATGATTAAAAGAAGGATATTGGTTGGGTATATAGAAAAGAACCCAACCTTCTTAACCTTTGTGCTATAGTAACCAAACACGCCTACCTTTGAAGTGACTCTGACAAAAAAAATATTCCCCCCACTTTTCTGACCAAAAGTGATCACAGGAATATCTACTGTGTTGGTGGCTGCATGTGTACACTCAGTTGGGACCCTGTCCATTTCAGAACTGAGTCCCATGGGGAATTCATTTGAATGCCAGTCCCTGTTTCAGATGGGTCAACTGTAGTGTAGTTTGTGCCTTTGAAAAGTTTCTTTTAGGTTTATTGTCAGTACCACTTACATTATACAGAGAACATTGACTGGAATTGTTTCACACAAATTATTTTTAATAGGATCTTGGTACAAAGCACATGTGTGAGTTGTTCTGAATGATACATTCAAGTATTATTGGTCATGAACATTTTAAAACTAACTGAAGACAGCATGTGGGAGTAGTCCTGCAACTTTACCTTTTATTTCTGCTCTTCTAACAAAGCTGTTGCCAGCAGTTCAAACATATACAATTTCATTTTAAGCGATACACATTAGAAGAATATACATACCTTGCAGGAGAATAGCTGAACCATCGGATCTTTGATTAGGTATTCTGTTACAACAATTTTGCTATTATGAATAAAGGCAGACAACAGATGGGGGCCTTTCTTCCCAAATCTGTCAAAAATGATCTTCCATGAAAGGCTTTGTCTTTGTCAGAAATAGAAATAACATGAGACTCTGACTAGAGGGCATTCCTCAGGGGGCCTGTAGGCATGGCACAAGGCTGCTCACAAAACAGAGGCAACTGAATGAATACATTATTTATTACTGTTAAAGACCGGCACGAAAATAGGTACAATACCAGAAATATTTACATAAGGACAGATAAAACTGTCTGATTAAAAGTGTCTACTCTCTGATCACAGTAAGTGAGCAGAATGAACCAAACTATTGCATACTTTGCCTATGCTGCAAGATAGATGGATAGAAACAAACAAACAAACCCACTCCATAGCACAGAGTGGTAAGCAGCAGTACTGAAGTCAAAAGCTTTGCACGCAACCTGAGTTCAATCCTGACCGAAGTAAGTTGCAGGTAGCTGGCTCAAGGTTTATTCAGCCTTCCATTCTTCTGAGGCTGGTAAAAGAAATATCCATCTTGCTGGGTGGAAACATGGATGACTGGAGAAGGCAGTGGCAAACCGCTCCATAAACATAGTATGCCCTAGTAAATGTCATGATGTGATGCAACCAGTTTTAGAGAACTGATTTCTTTTGTATTTTTGTGTTTTTTGCATTTTGGTCTGCAGGGGGTGCATTTTCAAAGCTAGTTGCACCACAAGACAGTCTCTGGATGAGACCCTGAACTTTTGGTGCCACTAGCTTTAAAATGTGCCCCTGACAGGAACCCCAAGAAATTGCCCAATATCCTCTGCTCTGCAGTGCCTTGGCACCATTGTAGCCAATGGGGAATTTCTGTGCAGGCTGCACATTTTTGAAGATAGAGGCACCAGACTTTCAAGGTGGCTCCAGTAGACCCTCCTGGAAATGCCATACATGCTTGGTGAACTTTGCTTCTGGGGGTTCACTTTTATGGGCCACCAAAATGCTTATTTTGTTTCCCTGCTCCTACACACGAAGCCTGCTGGCTGAGCTCTCTCAGAACTCTGTCAACCTGCCCCCCCCACAGCTTCCAGAAGCAAAGTTCACCAAACCTGGGTGCTACTACCTCTTGGAGCCACCTTGAAAGTCTGGTGCCTCTATCTTCAAAAATGTGCAGCCTGCTATTATGCCCAGCTGGCTCTATGCTGGAGATTTGGGGGGAAGGGCTCTGAGGGGGGGGGTTGTTCTAGGTATGGGCATCTAATTTCTTGCAGGGCTTATGGTGTGAGTCTACTGAAAGGAACCAGTCAACTTTGCTAAAGTTTGGATGACTGGGCACTCGTTCTGTGGGCATCAGGTTCACCTTCAACTCGGTGCCCACAGCATTTGCTCCTCCCAAGCAAACTTTAGCAAAGTTGGCTGGTTCCTTTCAGGAGACTCACACCAGCAGCCCTGCAGGAAATTTGACGCCCCTACCCAGAACAGTCCCCCCGAGCCCTTCCCAGATCTCCAGCACAGAGTCAGCTGGGCATAAAGCAAATCCCATTGAAGTCTATGGTGGAAAACGCTCATTAATTTTTTCCACCATAGAACTTGCTGAAGAGCCTGGCAGATTCTCTTGGCTGAGTTATCTCAGAACTCTTTCAATGTCCACTCTCCCACGGCCCCCAGAAGTTCACCAGGACTGGATGCTATTACCAGGAGGGCCTCCTGGAGCCACCTGGAAAGTCTGGTGCCTCTACCTTGAAAAATGTGTAGCCAGTGCTCACGCACTCAGAAATTCCCTGTAGGCTACAATGAAGCCACTGCAGAGCACAGAAACTGCCAGACTCTTCAGCAAGTTCTATGGTGGGAAAAAATAACTTCTCCCACCATAGACTTCAGGGGGAATTGCTGTTATGCCCAGCTGGCTCTGTGGTAGAGATTTCAATGGGGGGCACTCTGGTGGGGGTCTTGCTCTGGGTAGGGGCACTTATTTCCTGCAGGACTGCTAGTGTGAGTCTCCTGAAAGGAACCAGCCAAATTTGCTAAAGTTTGCTTGGAAGGGGCAAATGCTATGGGCACTCAGTTGAAGGTGAACCTGATGTCCACAGCATTTGCCCCTCCCAAGCAAATTTTAGCAAAGTTGGCTGGTTCCTTTCAGGAGACTCACATCAGCAGCAGCCCTGATGTAAATTAGGCACCCCTACCCAGAACAACCCCCCCAGAGCACTCCCACCCAAATCTCCAGCACAGAGCCAGCTGGGCATAACAGCAAGTCCCATTGAAGTCTATAGTGGGAAAAAACAATTAATTTTTCCCACCATAGAACTTGCTGAAGAGAACTGGGAGATTCTGTGTTCTGAAGTGGCTCCATTGCAGCCAATGGGGAATTTCTGGGGGAGGGCTGTGGGGTGCACATTTTTCAAGGTAGAGGCACAAAACTTTCAGAGCATCTTTGGGAGATTGTCTTGATGACACCACCCAGGTTTGGTGAACTTTGCTGCAAAGGGCGGTGGGAGATGGGACCTATTGTTTTGGGGGCCCATAACATTGACCCCCCCCAGAAGCAAAGGTCACCAAACCTGGATGGTGTCATCAAGATACTCTCTTGAAAATACCCTGAAATTTTTGTAGCTTTACTTTGAAAAATGTGCACCCCACAGCCCTCCCCCAAGAAATTCCCCATTGACTACAGTGGAGTCAAGGCACTTCACAGCACAGAATCTGGGGAAATGTCTTTGGGTGACTGTTAGGGGTGCATTTTTAAATCTACTTGCACCAAAATTTTGGGGTCTTATATGGAGACTGTTCTTATGATATCCCCCAAGTTTGGTTCAGGGAGTTTAAAGTTATGGACTCTCAAAGAGGTAGCCCCCATTTCCTGTTAGCTCCCATTGGAAACAATGGGGGATGGGGCACCCATTTTGGGGGTCCATAACTTTGCTTCTCGTGAACCAAAATTTACCAAGCCAGGAAACCATCATCAAGACAGTTCCCGAATCATAACCTGAAATGTTGGTGTTGCTAGCATTAATAATGCGTCCCCTGCAGGCCAAAATGTGAAAAAGCACCAAAAATACAAAAAAATTCAAACTCGAATTTTCCAGATATACTTGAATATTCGGATATATCTGAATATGTTATTTATCTTATTCTGGCATACAGATAATTTTATGCCCAAATAAATGCGAATCTGATTTTTACCGAATTTTAGGGTATAATCAGCTAGGGAATAAAGGAATTAGGAAGGCTAATTGTGTTGAGACTGAGTAGTGTTTGCATACCCTTTGTCTTCTGAGGGCTGTGGCTTATCTAGATTGCAATGGCAAAGCCTTCAGGAAAGACATTGTTTGCTGCTATGCATAGTTGATTAGGGAGCAAGGTAGAGAGGAATGTTGCAGGTATAGGTCCCTATTTTAATATCAAAGTCCAGAATTAAGATTTAGCTTCCATTTTAGTCTGAACTGTCATGACACCAATAGAGAGGTGACTGGTAGGGCATATCTCAGAAACTGACCCCCTATCCTGTCATGGACTTGCATGCCAACAAGTCAACTTGACTTTCTTGGGCGACACAGAAGAAACACATACTATCTGAGTTCCAGACTGCTGGATCTTACACTTAGGGGCAATGATAACAGGAAGAGCTATTGGTAAAAAGAGCTATTTGGGTGGAATAGAGTGAGTTTTTGTTAATGTGCAGATTGTACATGGGATTTATGGGTTATCCATATGCCAACGGCTTGAAAAGTGGACCCACTAAAAACACCTGAAGGTTCTTGTGAACTAACAGAACACTGGCAGAAACATTTGGGGGGTCTAGGTTGTTTCACCCAGTAGGTTGACTCCAGCACACAATTTCTATGTGTGCTAGAGCTCTTGTGCAAGGAGAAGTGCAACAAAAAGGCCATGGTGACCACTTGTGCTAAGTAAAACTTATTGTGCCCCACTTGTATTTCTGCTTGTGCAAGATCTTATTCAACCAGTTTTAGAGAACTCTAACGTGCAGGGAGGAAGGTGGTAGGAGCTGCAGGATATGTTGTGCAACCAGAATGGCTTTAAATATATTCATGCACAAGATCTTTTACATGACTATATCTGAACCACTTACTATGTGGTTCATAGCAAACCAATCAATGGCTCATTCCGCACGTGCAGAATAATGCACTTTCAAACTGCTTTCAGTGCTCTTTGAAGCTGTGCGGAATGGCAAAATCCACTTGCAAACAGTTGTAAAAGTGGTTTGAAAACGCATTATTTTGCGTGTGCGGAAGGGGCCAATAACTCCCAATTTGATTGACATGTAGGGCAATTCCTCAAGAAATTCAGACATGATTCTAAATTATGAGGAACTGAACTGTGGGTGTCGCTTGATTATTTAAAAGTGATTCTACAATTAGAAATTGGCTACCGAACATGGCCAATTTTTTTTTACCAGTGGAAAGCAAGCTAGATGGTGATAAGTCTTCCCCCTTCTGTACTATTACTAAATTATCATGGTTACTCTTTTTGTTCTCCAACTAGGTGTTATAAAAATATAAAACCTCTAGCAAACCTCCATGGTTTCCCATTGCTTCAATTTCTCTGTATTTATGATCACTGTGATTCTGCTTCGGCATATCTCTGGACCTCAGCTGCTTTTACAGCATTCATCAGAACTAAAAACAATTGATGCCTTCCGAGATATCTGTGGAAGAACTAGTTGTAAATGGACTAGTAATATCTCCAAATGAAATTTAAAATATAGCATACCATTATATTAAAGTTGAAAACAGCACGGGAGAACATGTCCCAGTCAAAGCAAATCTACTCCTTTTTTTTAACTAGAGGAAAAATACCCCCTGATTGCTAAACCTGTTGTTTCTTATACACTCTCCAAATCCTTTATAATCTTTTGCAATTTAAACATTTGTATTCAGATTTTTACTGTTATTACAGATATTAATCCCCTTTGGAGAGGAATTCTTTTGGATGAACATTTCCTTTGGATGATCTGGGTTTTAGATTTCTGACATGGTCTAAGAATAGGAAAAAATGAAAACAGTTATTAAAAACACAGAACTACCATTGATTGAAAAACCTGAGGGATTCTTCTGGTACCTTAATTCTCAAAATATTGATTACATACAGCATGTCTGGTTTATGAATATCTTCAATAAGTAGGCAGAGCTGCGTGTGTGCTTATATGTGTCTGTATGAATTGCTCCCATGTATGAACTATGTGCCTATATGTATCCTGGTAGCATTGGGGTGTTCACATACACATGTGTACCTGGGTGTATGTGGTTGAAATATGCTGGTATTGAACTTGAAAATAAAATCTATGGGAGGCATATGATTGGATTCTGCAATGGCTTCTAACATTTTAATCAGTGATAAGTGATAAATTTATTGGAAGATACCCAGACTGTTTAATAAAAATGAAGGTGATAGCTTGCATAACCTTCTGTTAGAGCAATTTCTGCTCACCTTTCGTATATTTAACAGAGAAATCTGATTGTGGATGTATTTGTTTTATTAGAGACAGTTGGTGTTTTTTTTACTGGCATCAATGGGATGCTAATGACATTTTTTCTCTGTCTACGGACCAAGCTATCCCTTTTTTGATAGGGGAAGCTTTGGTGCATGTGCATGCAAAGAGTGCGATACCCATACTTATTGCTCAAGTATGTGATGATCTCCAATATTATTGGGCTATATAAATGGACAGATACATGTGTTGTCTTAGATTTGTCTTTCTATTTCCTACTTTTTTTTCCTTCTCACTTCCTTTCTTTCTCTTTCTCAAAGGACTTTCACACCTGATGATGGGTGAACAAGGTAAGTCTTCCCTTTCCTACTATGCCAGTGGCTGAGTGTGGCCATGATGACCCATGCTTCTTCCTAGTTTGGGCTTGGCTTGCATAAGCCCACCTATCCAAAGCAGTACAACTGCTTTGTGTTCGCCCATTGCCTTTCCATCACATTTGCTGAACTTTGGGCTGTATGACCAGTGCTCAAGAGAATGATCTTTGGAAGTCTGGTATGTTGACAGTGAATTGGTAAGATGAATGCAACCTTTGAAGAAAAACCTAGAAATGCTGCTTCTGTTCATATCCACTACCCGTTCATAAATATCTGGCATAGAAAGTTTACTTGCTTGTTAAATGCAACCTTCAGAATTCTGATCCCCTCTTCTGGGCATTTTTCATGGCATGACCCCAGATCCTCATACACCTTTATGACACTTTGCAACCAAAGGTCTTTATAGACTCTTCAAATTAAAATATTCAACTATGTATGGAATACACTATTCCAACAGATGAATTTTCATAACCCAAGGCTTGCCGACTAAAGGACTGAGCTCTAAATCAACAGATCCTGTTCCTGTAGTTCAACCCAGATGTTCTTGTACATTGATTGAATTTGGCAGAATGGGCTCATCAGTGCCTTGCTGGGCTTTCAGTGGTGACATAAGTTTTGTAGAGCAAGGAGAAACACATAAGGAGAGATGAAAACCAGAAAGAGGCTTCTAAGCTTCTAGGACCAGATCTTCGGGACTCTTGATCCACTGTGAGATCATAGCTCTGTCTGGATATGGCAGGTATAGGAGAACTTGTAGTGTGACTCAGATGAGAGAGATGGTGGTTTGAGCCGGAGGCTGATACCATTACTTTTTTTGCCTCAGGTATAACTGGCCCTGCTGGTTAGCATGTCTCCAGCTTATTAGATATAATGAATATAAGTGAGTGGGTTGGATCCGGCCAGCTTTTTCAGCTACTGAAAAATAAGGGCCACGAGGATTATGAGCCTTCCATGGGCAAAAGTCATGTGGGACAGGGGCAGCAATAAAGAAGAGCGTGAGTGAAAAGCTGGCTGGATCAAGCCCAACAGATAGAACTAAGTGATTCTTCCATCATGGGGATTAAGAACTCCACTTTAGCCCAAATGTGCAGGGACAATATTCTCCAGCTAGTTCAAGAAACAGGGGGAACTAAGCTGGGGACATGGAACCAGGAGGATATTCAGAACCCATAAAACCATACTGGAGCTCAGCTATTCCAATGGTGTTGATCCTGTTTATTTTTCTGAAGTATTTCTATCCTACCTGTCAGTCAGATTGGTTACCACAACTGTTTACAGTTAAAATATAAAGCTAGTGGCTGAAACACACAGTTTCATTTTGAGCTGCAGTGGCATAAGCAAAGACATGTGTGTTGCATCTGTCACAACAGTTTGGTGCAGGCAAGTCCCACAGAGCCATTCAGTTTTACTTGACAATAAAAAAATCCTCTGTTTCAAAGTTATTGTTATGAAAAGGACAACATAGCCTTTATTTTCTCTTGTGGGAGCTGCTGGGTCTGAAAAAAGGAATTGAGTCTGAAATAGAAAGGGCTTAGCAACAGCAAAACCAGCACATGTGTAAGGCCCTTTCCGCACGGGCCATTTAACTTGGGTCAGGACCGGGATTAAAACTGTTCGGGGGCAGGAACTTCAAATGGCCTCTAAATTGGCACTGCCCCAGGTTAAATAGCAGAACCTGGGATCCAGTGTTGCCTCTGCCCCTGTGCGAAGGATCCCCTGTGGCAGGCACTGATTTTGTCTGCTTTTTTGGGTAAACTTTACCTTTTCTCCTGCGCAGCTCCACAGGAGAGGGTGACCAACCCTCCGGCCCCCAAGGCGTCAGCCTTGGCCATGGGGCCTGCCCCCTCATCTTTGCGGGGCTGGGCAGGGAAGAAGGTGAGTGTAAAAAAAAGAGAACAAGCCTCCACATGGAGGTGCATCCTCAAGCTGCGGCAGCCATGGTGCTGCTCGCACAGGAGCATGTGAATGGCCTCCGGGGCTGCAACGGGATCATGTATCCCAGTTTGAGCCCATGTCCCTGGACCATGTGGAAAGTGCCTAATCATCGTGGTGAAGACATACTTTCTACTTCCTGCTGAAGTAGGTTTTGAACAGGTCATGGACAGGATGCTGTGGAATCTGCGCACCTGATTGAGAATACTGAAGGATGGCATGGCCAACAGGAAATGACATGACCAAGCACAGGAGAACTGATGCCTTATCCAAGTTTCAATATGGACTAGCAATCTGGGTTTCTTCCAAGAGACCTGATCTCAGTTTCTGTGGCTATTTCTATTACATTATGAGCCTATTCCTCTCTATTCATAGTAGTTGCCTGGGCTCCAGGGATTTCTTCAGTTGCTCTCCGCCCTCCACTTCAATGTTCGGCTGGTCTGATTCACTAAGTAGTCACATAGAATAAACTGCCATTGAGTAAACCATGTACCCAGCAAGTCCCAGCCACCTGTAGCTGGTTGTAAAAACTGAAGCCAGTAGGAACTCTGGAGCATGATCTATGAAAATATCAGATTCATGTACAAGCATTGTAGAAAGGAATACACATCCATAGAATCTGTGATGCAATGACTTTTTAATACAGTATGGTGTCACTGCTCCATTGGTTGCAAGTTGAAACCCATTTGAAGAATGTCCTAGGGATGAAAGCATCTATTTGGGCCAAATATTCATATCCCCCTGTTCAATGCAGGAAATGCAAAACGGTGGTGTTCCTGAAAGATGGTTGTCTAGTCTCTGCTTGAACACCTCCAGCAAGTGACCAAGTAGTAGGTAAAATCCCTGAATTGCTCTTTAACTGCATCTTCATTGAAATTTGGAACTTAGGCCCATTAAATCTAGTTTTGCCTTTTGAAGCAGCAGAGTGCAAAGACTTCCAGCACGATAGTCCTTGAAGTAATTGAAGAGTTCGATCGCCCCTCAGTCTTCTGTTCTCAAGGCCAAACACTCCCACTAACCTTCAGCCTTTCATCACATGACCTCAGGTTGTCTATGATCAATGATCATGGTTTTCATCTTGCCTCCTTTTGCCTAGTGAACAAGACTAGGAACTGTTGACCAATGACATTTTGCTACATTGCCCTTTATCCATCTCTTTGGGTCAAGCAGTTGCGACTGTACTTTACTATTCTTTCCTGCTCATTCTCTCAATGTTTTCATTCTGATGAATATTTATATAGTATGTGTAAACGGCTAGTGTAGTTGTGTGAATGGGTATGCCTATAAATACATATTATATACAGTGGTCATATAATATAGCAATACAGTGTGTATTTGTGCATCCGAAAAGACTGCACAATCAAATTCATCCCATACCATATACTGGTAAGGTGGAAAGTATTGAACTAATATGTTTCCACAGGATCGCCTCTTCCCTTTTCCCCATGTTTTGAGTTTTTTTGGTGTTTTTAATTTGATGTGAAATGCTGTGTAATGCTGACTTGCTGTTTTTGCATGACAGTTTTGCCTTTCTTCGTGTGCTGTTAGAGCTAAAGAGACAAAATACTGCCTTTATCTGTGCCGCATGGTTTGCAGTTCCCTCATTTTTATTTTTAATGTTTGCTTTTGCGGTATTTATTCTTTTGGAGCTGTACTCATGTGCTTATTGTCTGTAGGTGATACAGATAGTGATCTAATTTTATTTGTTTTTACATTTCTTTTAATCCTTCCTGCTCTTTTCTCTTGCCTTCTCCCTGATGGACACTTCTCCGTACCTGTTCTTATGTGGATGTACAACTTCATACCTTATAGGTAGAAGTAAAGGTATAGATCATTTTCTTTTAAAAAGAATCATTCTGATTAAGTGCTTGTTAAATGTTTGGATGTTATGTAGAACATCTTTGGGAAGTGCTTGTGCTCCCTATTAAGAATAGATGCCTTTCCAATTTATAATGAACTGTGACCACTGTGAGAAGTTTGGTAACTGCAAAGTTTGGTTATCAAAGGATGTAGATGGGGGCATGCGGAAACCAGTTGCCCCTCTAGTACAGTGGCCACTTTTGGAAGTTTTTAATGACCTGATGACATGCCAGTAGTTGGCATGTTCAGTAGGCCTTTACTCAGTTACAGGCGTATGTCGAGTGTTTTGTGATATAGGTTCAGTCGAGCCAAAATATGGAATCCATGTAAGGTGGGGAAGACCATGACACAAAATACATCCATTTGGTGAAGGACAAATTATGTTATTTCTAAATGATTTACTTTGCACCCTTCCAGATTCATTGATTTAACATGGTGCAACTTTGCCAAGAATTTGGCTGCTACACAGATGTATAGTTTAGGAAAAGGAAATGGGGAAATGATGCTGAAATTCATGGATTACAGAATTTAAATGAGAAAAAATGCTAAGTAGCTGCAGTGAACGCAGTTACAGGGAATGGTTTGTTTGGAAGAGTCTTAAATTATGAGAGTGTGGTAGGAGGGGCCAATCAAGGGAGGTAAGTGGCTTCATCCAGATATACTCTTTAGTAGAAGGGTAAGGTCATTTAGTAGAAGGACAGTCGTCTACCCATAATTATGGCTATTAAAAAAAGCAAAAGCAGTTTGTGTGTACCATGGGCCTCCTCTTGAAGTAAGTGGATGGAAAAGGGAAGATTGGAAAAATTGATACCTTGTTCAAATTTATTCAAATGTGACCAGCTCTTGCAAGTCATCACAGAGATTGCTGCATTTTCATTTGTTGCCTACCAAATACATTGTTTGATGATTTCGATGGTATGGCATAGAGGCCGTGGAATCTTGAATTTCTATGACTGAATTCCAGCGCTCCACGGGATAATGAAGAGTAGGTGAACACTTCTCGCTTCTACTTCCTACATGATGTAACGTGTGATGGACTTGTGCCACAACGAACATATGCCTGCTCAATTCAATTCCCCATCGAAACAAAGGAGAAAAGATAACACAAGTAGAATTGTGTGCATTTTTCGCCTCCATGTGGAACATCTAATATGAAGATGTGGTCATAGTGGAAAGGAAGTTTCTGTTCCTTTGTCACTCATTGAATGTCTGAACCAGGCCTAAAGAATTTATCAGATTGTGCAACAATGAACTAGATGAGATAAGTATCACATACCCTAGTTGTAAATGTTATGCTTCCTGTAGGTCACCTGGACACTTATTCTATTAAGTACACTTAAGCTGCACTGATTCTGCACAACTTTGTCCCCAAATGTTTCTTACATTCTCAGTGGCATGATGCTACAAATATTAAAAGTTGTCATCTATTCAACTGCTATCTTTTCTTCTCAGGTTGGCAAGGATAGATAATAAGGCAGGGCAACAGTATAAGATGGTTAGTTGGCAACAGCTCCTATGACAAATTCTATAGCTATGTATATCTGCTGTCTTTTGTAACACATTCTTCTTTCTGGCTTGGGAAGTATCTACCTTGGAAAGGAACTCACTTTAGTTGTCAATGGAATCTCTAAGGAATAGAAGACCTTTAGAGACCGGACCCATGTCTGAATGAACAGATCATGAACAGATCATGGATGACTTAACTGATGTACTAATATTTAGATAAAGTCAGTGCTAAGCGGTATTATGCCAGTGAATGGGAAAAGAGGACTATAGTTTCTAAATATATTAAATGTATTATAGATTATTCCTTAGATCATTTACCTTATATTCAACAGAGACATCATGTGTAGTAGAGAGTAGATTTCATGAAGCCAATACAGCCACCCATCTGCAGAGGGTATGGATATATACACACACAAACACACACATGCCAGAACTTGTGCACAAGAATAAAATATGGATTTTGACATTGACACTGACATTGAATAGTGTTACAAACTGCATTTCCTATTGTTGTGAATGGACTATGTAGCATGCCATTACATTACTACTACACTATCGGTCAATGTGCCTGTAATGAGTATTGCTGTAAGACTTAATAGAAAGAGCTTCAAGTTAACAATCTGCTGTTGAAAAGTCTATTTAAGGTATTTGAAAAAAAATATTTACGAACAGGTAGCCCAATCAAGAAGGGGGAGAGGCAAAGCACATTCTGGAAGCAGTGCTGGCCCATGCCAACATGTTTGCTCACCCTCCGGCATAAGTGGCACCAACACTGGTGAGGAGGGCAAATAGGGCAATGGGTGGAAATCATGGACTTCTGTGGCACCTGACCCAGAAGAGGCTTCTGTCCCCAGAGCTGAGTCAAAATAAAGGAGAATGCCACTGTGGCTGGGGGCTGACTAGGGGTGTTCCCAGGGGTGCACCTGACAGCAGTCAGCCTGTACCGAACCTTTGGCCCAGGAATGCCCCTGGTGCAAGTTTGCAACTTATGCCATGGAAATATGCGGTGTAAGTCCCTTTTTTCAAGGCAGTTTTGTGGGTGGCCACTTCCCCTGCATCTCCCAGAGCTCCACTGGAGCTGGCACAGTTCTGTCTCCTCTGTGCCATCCCCAGCCACCATGGAGCTCCCCTCTCATCAGGATTGGACTGTGTATCTCCCATTGTATGGATTGATTGCTTGACTTCTGCCATTAAGGCAGCCAACTCTTGGTTGAGAAATTCTTGAAGATTTGGGGGTGGAGCCTGGGGAAGGCAGAGTTTGAGGGGCGGGAGCACGGCAGGGATGTGATGCCATAGAGTCCTCCTGATGAAGCAGCCATTATCTCCAAGGAAACTGTTTTCTTTGGACTGGGGATCAGTTGTAGTTTGGGAAAATTTCCAAGCTTCACCTAGAGTTTGGCAACCCTATCTGCTATAAAATTTTTGGAAGTGGTAGATAGTATAGTTGGATTTGGAAAAGGAAAAAGAAATCAACTATAGATATTGAAATAAGTGGCTGACTAAAGCCGCCCCTCCTCCCAAGGAAGAACATTTTTTTTAATTTTTTTATTTAAAATGTGCATTTCTGGACTCTGAGCTTTGAACATAAGATTGCATAAGATGTCTTGAACAAGATGCCAAACCCAGGTCTGGACTTGCTTTAAGGTGGCAATTCTTTTGTGCAGAGTAGAACGGAGGATGAGCGTCAGGGAGCCATTATGTAGAGTACATTTTCTAGCCCCACTAAATAAATGATGACAAAAGAGATAATAAATAAGCAACTTCTAATTTACTGTTGAGCTTAAGCTAATGTCTAGTCACGTTATGTTCTCCCATATCATTTGTTCTCTTGACAGATTTTGGTTAAGGAAATGTTAATTGACCATTGTGTTACATTCCACCATAAATGCCCCCATTTCTAAAGTGCTTTTTAAATTTTGTGATCAGTCTTGGTTTGGCTCAAACATCCGTACACATGGGCTTCAGTTCTCATTTTGCAGAACATATGTGACTCTTCCAGTTACAAACTCATGTACAATGCAAAGTGAGAAGCCTCTGAAGGGAAGCCAGACTGTTTTATCCTGAGGGAAATGGAATTGTTTTCACTCTTGGCAAGCCAGTCTTGCATTCCTTTCCTCAACTGTGTAGTGGGAGAAAAACTCCCACTGAGAGCTATTCAGATGTGATGGCAGATGGTAAGCTGGGAGTCCCCAGTTCCAGCTATGCCTCGGCCATGAATTTGCTCTGTGGCTGCATGGCTCTGCTTTCGGACGCCATCCCTTCTTCTGGAACATGCAAGTAACAGTGGCTTCCCAGATAGGCTTGCTGAAACTATTATTCATATGAGTAATTAGGACTTAACCACACATTACTTCTTCTAGTGTTATACCAGCTCCGGTTAAGCCAGCTGGAGTTTCAAGTGAAATGTAAATTTCAAAACAGCATATAGAGAGAGTAGACTTAGCCTCCCCTTCCATTGCTATTTTTTGTGACCTGATATTTTCTGTGACCTAGGGAATGACTGTTTACTCAGTGGGGAAACTTGTGAGTAGCCCATCAACAAATAGAACCTATCCAGGTAGTCTTAAGTTAGGAAATTGAGGCAGGATGTGTGTCATAAATCTCCCTGGGCTAGACTCAAAGCATTCTCAAATGATGATTGGGAGGAGCTAGAAACTACCCGGTGGGGAAGACCAGGGGCTCAGGAGACACCAAACAAAACGGGAGCCCCTCCAGACCCTGACTCTCTTCCAGATCCAGAGCCTCTGCATCCCAAAGCCTCCATCAAATGAGGCTGAGCTCTGGCCAGTGTTGCTAACATGACAGAATCCAGGGAAGCCAGTCCCTTGCCTTGTAGGTCTACATCCTGGGATGCTAGTCCCCCAAGTTCTCTCCACCTGCCAACAGAGATAGGGAAGAGAGCTTCAAGGAGGCAGTTCAGTGACAAAGAAGCACCAGGCTAGCAGCCCATGATCCAGCTACTGAGCCAGATCACTGCATAAGTGCACTTAGCACTTTTCAGAATCTGGGTTCAGTCAAGTCCTGGCCAGATGAAACCTAGGAACAGGTGGGGCCTCTAGCCTTCCAGGATGCTTAAGCCCTGAACTAAGCAGGATGCCTCGCTGATTCAACCAATTTGAACAGTGAGTTTGCTTCCATGCTACCTGGAAGACTGGACCCAGTTTCTAAATCTGCTTCAAGTCCCTCCTATTGGTGTCAGCCCATTATTTGCCACAGGGATTGCCAATTTGAATTGGGGCCCCATGTGCCTGGGAATCTAAGTTTCATCAGCACGTGTTTGCTCGACAAGATGTGGGGTGGACTCAAGTAATAAAGTCCTTTGTGACATATATTCAATGTATTGTCGAAGGCTTTCACGGCCAGAATCACTGGGGTGCTGTGTGGTTTCCGGGCTGTATGGCCGTGTTCTAGCAGATCCTCTGAAGATGCCAGCCACAGATGCAGGCGAAATGTCAGGAGAGAATGCTGCTAGAACACGGCCATACAGCCCAGAAACCACACAGCATCCCATATATTCAATGCTTTAAAGCACTCTGTGCATTTTTAGGGTATTGCTGCTATTACCTGTAAAAGTAGTAAGTGATTGGAAGAGAAATCCTAAAGGCAATGTAGCTGTAAGCATATTAAGGTTAAACAAATGTAGTTCCCTGTGCAAGCACTGTGTCATTATTGACCCATGGGGGTGACATCGCATTACCACACTTACTACGCAGACCATGTTTACGGCGTGGTTTGCCTCAGTCATCTACACTTTACCCAAAGCAGGGTACTCATTTTACTGACTTGGAAGGATGGGTGGTTAAGTGTACCTCTAACCAGCTATCTGAACCTAACTTCCTTTGGGATCGAACTCAGGTTGTGAGCAGAGCTTTAACTGAAGTACTGTAGCTTGCCACACTTCACCACCAGACTCTTAGATGCATATTAAAGTCCAGATGAAATCAAAGTGACCTAAAATTTCTTATTGATTTCAGTGAGAACACATCTAAATTTTTCGGGTTTGTATCCTTCTGCCCCAGTACACAGAGCAGAAGGACCAGTAAAATGCCATGCATACTTCAATGCACGATCCTTGGGTTATGCATTATTAAGGAGGTATCTCCCCCTTATTTCCTGCAATATTGCAGATTTACCCAGTCTTTGAGGAATTGCAATCTGGATGGGAAAGTCCATTTTGTGGCTATAGACTGAGGGCTGGTAGATGTTTCTTTTTTGTTTAGACATATGTTTATATAATTAGAGTCAGAAGTGCCTGTAGGCTCTGACTGTTCACATGATAGCAGACCTGAACGTACTATGTGTGAAACAGCTCCTGTGGAGTTATGTTTTAGTGAATTAATGAGCTTCAGCTCATGCGTTTCTGATGAATATCAAAGCGAAATTCAATGTGATTACGAAACTTAGAACACACCGCCTTTACCATTGTGCCTCATCAGCTCTTAATGAAGACTTCCCATCCCATACAATCAAGGGAAGAAATGGGAGGCTCACTGGCTAAGAATGAGAACAAGTACATTTTCTCAGGGGTAAATTGGATTTGTTTCCTTCTGAGGCTTTCCACTGTATACTGTACATAAGTTTGCAAGTGTAGAATCACATATGTGCTGTAATGTTCAAAGGGAACTGAAGTTTCAACCTACAGTTCATTTCTTCACGGTTGCAATGATCACAAGGAGCGTTTTTGGGAAACAAGTTCCATTTAAATCACTGGGATTTATATTCAAGTTGAAGAACAAACTGAAAAGGACTGAATGGTAGGTGACAAGGGGGAAAACACTGACCGCTTTTTTGCATGCTTAAATAATTAGTAGCATTTAAATGAGTTATGTGCAAAATAATTTTCCATTTTTCTTTGCCAGCAAAGCCTTGTGAATAAGAGAAGCTTAGTAGCCAAGGGTTTATGCAAATATTTCATCAAACCATCAGTGACTAATGATTAAAAAATATTTATGTTCTAATACTATCTAATTATAAGGGTGGGAAGGACACAATTACATCTATGTTGCAAGGCATGGCAATAATTCTTAAGATGTTGGTTTGTCATATTAAAATAGTTCTGGCCTTTTTTGTTGTAGTTATTTGAAAATCCTTTTTCTAACATTTTGAAACACTTGGGATTTTCAACACTTGCTTTTGAACTTTTAAAAAACCCAACATTTCTTGGCTTGCTAGGCAGATATCATTTTAGATAATTTATTTCCTTTTAATTGCAATGATTTTTTACAATGAAAAAGTAAACAGTTTAGCTATTGATAAAGAGAAATCCATGTAATTGAAAGGGTGAAGCCAGGCTACTCTATAATGGTGTTCAGAAGGTGGGATTCAAATAATTTAACAACTCGTTATTTACAAGCACCATTTTAACAACCAGTTCTGCCAAAGTGGTGCGAACCTGCTGAATCCCACCACTGCATAGATGGTACCAAGCATCTGAAAAGCCATGAACAATTCATCCAGGAACAAGCTCTGTCTGTCAAGGTCTATGGATGGTGGGACCTTTTACATGTCTGGTAGCCTTTCTCATTTATGTAAAATGTTGATTTGTATAATTAATGCAACAGAACTATTGGTATGTGTTTTGGTCTCACATAGTGCTTTGGTGGTTCTGTTGGTGTTGCCAGAACTAGACCCAGAGAGGGGGGAATTAGTGTGTTACAGAGTCTACAGCCTGATAAACAAGAGGTCTTTTGTCCATGTTTTATTCCTGTGCAATATTCCCAAAAGAAAAAGCAACTGAGACCAATTGATTCAAAATAAATGAAATAATTACTTATTAGCTCTCAGATTCACAGTAGACAAAAATTGCCTCTAACACAAATACAGCTACACAAGTAAAACTCAGAATTAAACCACCCTCTTCCTCCCACAACACACACACAAACAACTGAGAATGGGTCTGAGAATGAGGGGGAGTAGAGAAGGATAGGGAATGCTACCTGGCCCAGAGTGAATGAGAAGCTGAGAATTGCAGAAGGTCCGTGCAGCAGAAGTCCAAAAGAGAGATAAACCTGCAAAGTAGTTGCAGGGTATTCTGATAGTGGGAGAGCCTGACATATCTTTAATGAACCTGGGCTGAACCTTTTGTTGGGGAAAATTCCATAGCTCATCATAGGACTCTGTTCCCAAGATCAGGATTGCATATGCTGAATTTGATTAGGTAATCTGAAAGTAACTGCCATTAAAACCTCAATGGGAAGATCATGAAATGGCATCTGAAACTCCAAGGTGATGCAATTGATGGGTGGACTGGGGAATTGAAATGATCCTCTTCAGGGCCCATCCTAGGTGAATTGGATATTAGGTTATTTTCATCATCAACTGGAAATGACCCATATTGATAAAACATACCTTGATATATGGGATATAATAGTATGCCCTGTAGCTGGGAGTATGCAAATGCTTTAGTGACATCCTGCCTCTTTGATGGAATGTGCTCTGGATCAGATGCCCTCTTTAAAACATATCCCAGGAATAAGATTTCAAGGGGGTGCTATCTCAGAATGTTTTAAACTGAAGATATTAAACCTTAAACCTGGGTTCTTATAACATGAAAAATATATGCTCTTCCAAGAAATTATGAGACCTCCCCCCACCTATCATAAATATATTGTCTTTTTTTGTGATAGCCAGGCAGTTTGGTTTCCAGCCTGGACTGTAGGTCCCTAACTCCCTGTGTGAGTATGGAGAAAAGTGGAGAAGAACAGCTGCTAACAGAAGGGAACTGTTTTGTAGCTTTTTCTTTCTCCATAAGAAAGATACTTGCCTCTTCATTTAAGCCAATGGCAATTTGTCCATTGGTTCAGCAGAGATGGGAATCACACAGAATATAGACTGAGTTGTTCTGGGTGAGTCTGGTCAGCTCTGGTTCAGACATATGCCTGCATTTAAGAAACCCTGGGCATCTAGTTAGCTTTAATATATCAGATAACTCATAGCAAAAAGTACACACCAATAACATTTTAGGTTCACTGGGAGTACGGTACACAAGTTATATTATTAATCTTTGCTTCCTTTTTAATTATTTATTACAGCTTAACCATTTTACATATTTAATACTGACCAACTCAACAGAAAATTATACCATCAATTACCGTTATATAGATAATTACCCACTGACAAGCAGGTCACAACAAGGAGCCCACTCTAAGGACAAGCTCCAAGTCAATTCTGCTTCCCATATTTATAGTTTTTTAAAGTCATCTCCTAACAATAGACAACAAAATTATCTTCAGAATTTGAATACCATACAAACTTACCTATCTTAAATATCTTCTTAAAATATATAAAAATTTTAAGTCATTCTTGTTACTTTTTATCTAAACAAGGTCTGTTTACTGTATATACCGGTGTATAGGACGACTTTTTAATGCAGGAAAATCTTATCAAAAGTCGAGGGTCGTCTTATACGCCAGGCATTCCCCACCACCTTCTCGGACTTGCCACCACCTGGCCAATCGACTGGCCACTCCGGCGAGGAAGCTCCCTGCAGCCAGCCTGGTGACGATGAGGGCCCAAGGGCGTTCCCCGGTCCTGCGCCGGACGGGCCGGGGGACTCCCGCGGTGGAGGGAACCCCCAGGGACGGCCTCTCAACAGCGGGGCTTCCCCCCGTCCTCTCCCCGGGCTTGCTGGGGAATGAGAACTCCTCCAGGGGGGACCCCCGTTGACAACCCTACACCAGCGGGGATCAGCGGCCTGACAAGCCGGAAGTCCCACGTGACGGCCAGCAACGAGGCAGAGGGGTTTTAGGGCAGCTGGGGGAAGGGGAGGGGATAAAAGGAGGAAAAGAGGAAGAGACGGGATGGTGTGGTGTGGTGTGGTGGAAGGCGGGGAAGGAGTGGGTGTTGTGGCTGAGAGGGAAGGCGTGTGGAGGACAGAGAAACGGGGAGAGGATTGGGAGAACGTTCACGGAGTTGGTGAAGAGCGAGAGGGACTCAAAGGGGCGAGTGAGGGGGAGGGAGCTCAGGAGGTGTCCTGCCTCCATTGCACCTGGCCTCCGGCTGGGGCAGATCCCAGCATTGCTGCCGTCACCGCGGCCCGCTCTTCACCCCGCCCCCTTGATGATTGAGGCCAAGGCCACCTGGGGTGCTGCCGCCGCCACTCTGTCCCACCCCCACGACAATCAGCCGGCCTCTGCCGAGGCCAAGGAAGGCCACCCAGGGTGCCGCCGCCACTCTGTCCTGCCCCCGCGACGATTGACCAGCCTCTGCCGAGGCCAAATAAGGCCACCTGGGGTGCCGCCGCCACCACTCTGTCCCACCCCCGTGACAATCAACCGGCCTCCTTCGAGCCAAGGAAGGCCACCCGGGGTGCCGCCGCCACTCTGTCCCGCCCCCGCGATGATTGGCCGGCCTCCGCCAAGGCCAAGGAAGGCCACCTCGGGTGCCGCCGCTGCTGCTCTGTTCTGCCCCCATGATGATTGGCCGGCCTTTGCCGAGGCCAAGGAAGGCCACCTGGGGTGCCGCCGCCGCTCTGTCCCACCCTCGCGACGATTGGCCTGCCTCTCCTGAGGCCGAGGCCAAACAGGGTGTCACTGCCGCCTCTGCCGCGGGGTAGTCTTATACGGCGAGTAAGTTCCAAAATCTATATTTTAACTGGAAAAGTGTGTGTGTGGGGGGGAGGGGTCGTCTTATACCCCCAGTCAGTATATACGGTAAAAATAGAAGTTAGTGGCCTTTCTTCTAGCAGGAAAAAATAAGCCTGCAACAACTGCATTTTTAAAATGTTAGAAAAAGGATTTTCAAACAACGATTAGCATGTAGTTTCATAGACTAAGCAAATAGTAGCCATGGAAGAGAACACAACTACAACAATATCCTTCCTTTAAAAAAATATTTACTTTATTTCCGCAATCAGTAATTAGCATAGGAATAAGGGAATATATTTTCAATTTATTTTCTGTTTTATGGGAACTCATGAACTGATCAATATTATTAGTATTTTTGTTCTCAATTCTAAATAGATCTGCAATTAAAAAACACTTAGGCACATAAGTTAAGTTACTGAATTCTGAGAGATCAGTATGCACATTAACTTTCTTTGTAACGTCTTATGTTTGTGGCCTTATCCTCAAAACTCTTTACATGTGATCTTTAATTGTATGTTCCAACAAAATGACACACTTGAAATCCCAAGGTAAAATCCTGTTCTCTGTTCTCCTGTTTGAGGGTCCCTTGACATCTTTGGGACCCACCGTGCCCCCCTCCTCCTTGTTAGAAGGATTTTTAGGTAGGGTTTTGCGGAGCACTGTTTTTATGTACTAATCGCTGTTTTAAATTAGTTTTTAAAGTCTATGGGGCTTAATCTATTAGCTTATACTGTTTTAGTTAATGTTAGGTATTCATTGGTTGTTGTTTAATTGCCCCTTTTGTTATTGTACTGTATGATGACTATGTTGTTGGGAATGGGACGGTATACTAAAATCGAACAAATAAAAAATAAAAAATAAAATTAATAAAAATGCACTTATTTTTCTGTGGAGATGCTTGCATAGCATGTGAGTGAGAATACTGTTAGAGATTTTACAGACAAGTAATTTGAGTGAACACAGTGCTAATGTCTCTCTTTTATGTTAAAACTGTTCCTCTTTATATGTGAATAAGCATCTGACTCCTGCTTGGTTTTAATTTTCATTAAGAAGAATGATTCCTCTGGGAGTTGCAAGCATTATGCCTGCATTGTGTGTAAACAGAAGCAGAAATATTGTCCTCTGATTTTTTTTAAATGTGGCTCAGGTTTCACCCTGCACAAAGTGAATATTTAATTGATATGACGGAAAGGCTTTCTTTCTCTAATTTGCAACATTTAGTGGTATGTAGAGATATGGAGGTAGAGAAGCAGGCTGTATGTTTTGCAAAAGCCGAGCTAATAGCACTTCTGATGGATATCTGATTTTTAAAGTGCTGCATCTTTCATTAAAATTTACATGCAAAGTAAGGGCATGCCCAGTGACATGAAAGCTAATGCAACTTGCCGATCTTGACATAATAACAATCAGAAGAAACTGGAGATCCCAGATGGCAGCTTGGCCTTTGCCATCCTTTTAATAAGCTACTAACAGCTAATTATTGCACTCTTTGGGGCAAGTTAATTTACTGCTGACTCTTAAAGAGACATTGCTCCTTTTCCTGGCACATAGTATTTTCCATGAAGGACACTTGAAGAGAGGGTGTGTGTGTGTGTGTGTGTGTGTGTGTGTGTGTGTGTGTGTGAGAGAGAGAGAGAGAGAGAGAGAGAGAGAGAGAGAGAGAGAGAGAGAGGTTGGAAGTTTTCTGGCAGACAGAAATAAAGATCCACAGCTTCAAGGAGAAACGTAATAAGTATATAGTCTCATTATATGTAAAATAGTGCACTTTAAAATATGTTTTCTGAATATGGTTCAATGTATATACAGTGGCATTCCCTCTTAATCTGAATGGAAGCACTGCATTTTATTTATATATTAGTTTTATAACCTGCTGTCTCTTGTCAAGATGGACTCAGAGTGTCTCACAACAGTAGTTTCATACAATAAAACGTGTCATATCTTAAGTTCTTGGCACCTTGATCAACAGTTCATAAACCAATACTGGGGGAGGGAACAAATCAATGAAGGGTATAAATAATTATAAACAGCAAACAAGGAAGAAAAGGGAAGGAGGGAAGGAGAAGGGAGGCCAGCTACGATGGTTGCCATTGCTGTCCTCAGTCATGGGCCTGGTGGAGCAGCCCCCAGACCATTTGGGGCTTTAAACATTAATACCAAAACCTTGGACCTGATCTGATATTCTTCCTGGAGCCAGTTCAGCTGACAGCGCGCTCGTTGAATGTGTGCTGTCTATGACATCCCAATAAGGAGCCATGTAGCTGCATTCTGGACCAACTGATACTGTTCAATGTATATACTGAGTTCAGTGTATATTTGAATTTAGTGTATTTCATTTTCATTTCATTTCACTTTATATTTATACCCCGCCCTATCCCCGAAGGGCTCAGGGTGGCTAACAACATAATAAACAGATACATTATACCAATATAACAATGATAAATTACATCGAACTAAAATAGAACCAGATTACCGATGGCGACCTAACATTTCAAACTAAACAATTTCAGAGAACAATAACAGCAGCGTTTGCGGCACATTAATGTATACCACTAAATCCATAATATCCACAACATTAATCATAAGTCAATACATTAGCAATAATACATAACTACATAGCAATAATCAAAAACATCAGAATAACAGTATATAACAATTAAATCAAAATATATTGATACATTTACAACCATATGTTTCCAATGCATCAATACATTAACTCCACAAACCATACATAACAATCAACTAATGCAACAACAAGCAATACATTAAACAGTGCAATGAAATCATTAACAATAACTGAGACTACCCCACATTAAACTATACTGCTGCAAAAACTAACAAAACTACCTAGTTAAAGGATTTGGCTACTCCTACATCTACACCTAGCAATGTACAAAAGAATAACTACACAGGGGAAACTGACTAATTCACAAGTACAAAACTAACAACTAGCTACTTGCTAACAACTCCTAGTAGCCTATACTCCTAATAAGAACTACCTTAAGCAAGGGCCGATGGAGAGTAATGAAGAGTAATAGTGTAAAAACTCAGCAAAAAAAGAGGCTAATGTCTCTTCTCCCTGAACCAAACTGCCGGGGATTCCTGATACCATCCTCTGTAACTTAGTCCACTGCTGACAATCTCCACTATTATTGAAGGTCCAAGTTTATTTCTGCGGGAAAACCTCTGCCACTGGTTCCCCATCATTTGGCTCCTCGTTCCTCGGTGTAACAGGGTGGACCTCCTACTGGCTTGCACCCGCTTGTACCACTCTGATGGATCTCGCATTAGGTGCTGCAGGGGGACTCCGCTGCCGACCCCCTCCCATTCAGCTCACTAATACGACTGCCGCCGTCATCTCCTCACATCCAGTGCCATAAAGGAGTTTCTGCCACTAACTCCCCACTGCCCAGTCCGCCCAGCCCACTTGGGGGGAAGCCTGCCACTAGCCATCCTCCAACTGGGCTGCCATCCTCCAACTGGGCTCCCCTTAGATGGAATTTGGGGCCAGTTATCAGTCCTTGGAGTCAGCGTCGACTCTCGGCAGTAACGCTGTGACTCAGCAGCACAACAGCTCAGCAAAGCAAGGTCGAAGACATTCCACAGCTCAGCACTCGAAGCATTCCTGATTTGCCACAGTATCAACTTTGCTGCAGGCTCCGACACCAAGGCAGGTACTAAAAATTGTTTAGAAGTTCACTAAAAGTTCACTAAAATTCTGTCTATGTCTATCCAATTAACTAGGACTAAAAATACTGGAGCTTCTCCTTAACAACTGGCTCCGGGCGCCATCTTGATTACTTGCATATATAGTTATAGTAGCAACTAACCTGGAGGTGACTGTTGTGAGAATCACCGAGGCCAGATTGGGCAGTGACTGGTAGGTGCCAGTTGCCTAGCCTGGGGAAGGTGGGAAAATGTCAATTTGGCCTAATTTGTGACCTCTGCCTCTATGGAAAGAGAGACATCCAGTCACACTCAGTCTCCTGATGCACAGCATAGGTGTAATTGAACACTGTCTATAGCTGGGATGCTATCTCTGATTGTCCTTGGCTTAACAATAGGACCTCTGTCTTTGATGGATTTAGTTTAGGCTTACTCTGTTCCAACTATTTCACCATGGCCCCCAAACAACTGGCCAGTGTTTCTGAGGCAGTAGCTGGTCAGCCTCCCATCAACAGGCACAGCTGGGTATCATCAGTGTGACAGACCTGCCTGAAACTCTGGACCAAGAGGGCACAGGTAGATATTAAATAGCATCAGGGAGAGGTTTGCCCCCTGTAGGATCCCAGACACCAGCTTCTGATGTGGTGATGCCCCCCTTGGGCTACCCTCAGTTCCTAACTTTGGAAAAATGAGATCAGTCACTGTAAGGCTCCCCCACATATACCCGTGTCAGATGGGCAGTGATCCAAAATATCATAGTCAACTGTGTCAAATGCTGCTGTCAGATCAAGTAGCAGCAGCAGCAGCAGCACTGACTCGCCCTGATCTAGTTGTCTCTGGAGATTGTGAAGTTGATAAAGGTGTCCCTGTACCATGGCCAGGTAGGAAGCCAGACTGAAACAGGTCCAGCACCAATGTGACCTCCAGAAACGCCTGGAACTGTTCTGCAGCTGCTCTTTGAACTATCTTACCCAGAAAGGGAAGATGTGACATAGGGTGGTAGTTGGATGGTTCAGATGGATCCAATGATGGCTTTTTCAAGAGTGCCCTCACCCCTTTGAGTGCAAATAAGGAAGTGCCTACCTTCACATTTGCTTTTTCTGAAGAAATACAGCACCCATGTCTGGAATGAGGGATCAAAACATTTATGCCCTACCTTCCCTTTGTGGCTCAAGGTGGCTTACAATTTCATGATTGAAATACAAAATACAATAAAACTCCATTGTTCCTCCTCCCCACAAAACATGCCTGCAGCTTAAACCGCATTTAAAACCACACAAATAAAATAGGCTCATGACTTAAAATTTTCTAAATATCATGCCCTGCTCTACGGGAGCCTGTGCCACTGGGTCAGAGCCACAACAGAAGAAGAAATAGCTTTAACAGGTGCCAAGTACAGCACCTTAAGTGGGTGCAGGGAGGAGCTAGAAGATATGCACATTTTTATAAATGTCTCTGATTGGCTTTCACCCTCCTCCATCCTCTGACTTCTACAAAGTGTAAGCTGAGAGAGTCATGAGCCAGAACAATGGCCAGATCTGAATGTTTCCAATGTTACTGATAGTTCTTAATTTTTCAGTTGAAACTTTAACAAACAAGGCACTTTCAGTTTAAATTTTGATTAGTTAATATTTAAAGGCCTAACCTTAATAATTGAAATTAATTTGAATGCTGTTTTGAGTTCTGTGTGCCCGTTGTAGCTCCTGTGCTTGAAACAAGGAGAGTGGGAGATCTGACAGGGATGTTGCTAGAGAGATGCCTAATTTTAGATATCATTTGTTTAAAAATCTAGACTGGAAGTCAGGCTATAAGACATGTAACTAAGCACTTTTAGGTCTGTCCCGGTTCAGACTGTAGATAGCTGTTTGAATGTTTAAATGCACAGTAGAGTTTAGATATATTACTGGCCTGATTATTATTATTATCATCATTCTAAAACGATGCCTCCAGTGAGTACTTGGGGTGGCAATTGACAGTTGCTACATGTAAACAGTATTAAATGTTTTGTTGATTGCTTTCATGGCTGGAAGTAACTGGCTGTTGTGGGTTTTCCAGGCTGTGTGGCCTTGGTCTGGCAGTCCTAACCTTTCACTCACATCTATGGTTGGCATCTTTAGAGGCATGTCATGGTAAGATTTGGGAGAAACAAGGAGAAGGGTGGCATTAGAGTTTAATAAAATAAAATTCCGAACTATGGCCACAGAGTCCAGAAAACCCACAACAGCCAGTGTCAAATGTTGTTGGGTTTATTATATATACATACAGGAAGCAGTCAGTATGCCAAGTCAGATGCTTATTCTGTAAAGTCAGTATTCATGTACTCTGTGTGGCTGTAGTTCTCCATGGGTTTAGACAGAAGTCTTTCACATCACCTACTACCTGAACCTTTTAACTAGGACCTTCTGCATGCAAAGCAGATGCTCGGTAACTGAGTCGTTGCCCTTCATATAGTTAAAATATAGGCAGATACACTGTTGGAAATGCTTAGAATCCAGGTACCAGAGGCTTAGTCCAGGAAGCCAAAGGCACAACCAGCTAGAGCAGAGGCTGTTGCCCAGTGGCTTTGTTTAATTATCCATGTTAAATGAAGAGGGGACAAAGTCATCCATAATAGCAAGTCAGTTTGACTTTAATGTTTTTTTTCTTCTGAGTTCATTGTCATTAAGGGCATGCGACTCTGGGAGGGCAAATTTACATATAGAGTATGTCATTTTTAAAAAGACTGGTCATTCCTCTTTAAGTGTTGAAAAGCACAATCAGTGGGGGCCAGTGCAGACTACAGAGTGGGGTTTCGCATTGACAGCTTGTTTAGAAATGGAAGAACAGCTGCTGTTTTAAATGGACTCTAATTTTGACAGTTTGTGCTGTTCCGTGAATGCATGATTCTCTGTGATAATGTTTGGGAGGACTGATGGCGGGTAATAGCTTATTTCCTGGGCTTTATGGTAATGCAGCAAAGTGATTATAATAATGTCATCAGGAACTGAAATAGACCCCCTTGTCACAAACATCAGACAGCCCTGCAAAAAACACACACCAAAAAAATGGAACCCAATGAAAGATGCCTTAGGGCTCATTGTAGCCTTTCATGGAAGAGCCTGATAACATTAAAACATGGGGTAGTTTATAAAATATATGCTGCGTAAGTTGGATTTAAAACACAGAATATGATTTTTTTAGGAACAGCACACATGGGTGCAATAGAGGTACTATAAACCCATCTCTTGAATTTCTAGCATGAAGCAGAGCTCAGAGTTTCATTAAAACTCTTGCCCAGTTGTTGAATTCCATCACAAACACCTTCAGATTACAGGACTCCAGAGATGAACTGGGTAGTGTGGGGGGAAAAGAGGGGAGCCCTATGCTACTTTACTTCCTACTTTGTGGCAAATGAGCAGGGTGGACATACTATTTTCCTTGACTCCGAGAAGGCAGAGGCTGCTAACTATTTTGATTTGCTTTGATTTTTATCCAGCCCTTCCCCAGCACAAACCAGACTCAGAACAGTTAAGCTTTATGAGTTGGCTGAGTTGCACAGGAGACATTTGAGCATCCTTTGTGGCAGTCACAACCTCTGCTTGTAGTGCTTGTCTACTCCAACAGCTCATCCATTCATAGTTTAATCCCAGTTTAGAACTTCAGTTAGCAGAGAGAAAACAGGCCAGTTTGCACAGGTGCCTATGTTTGGAAATTATGGCACATTATGTATTGATTATTAAAAGCTTCCAGCCCACTTTCCTTTCCAAGAGGACTCAAGGATACTCATAATTCTCCCAGTCACAATAAATACAACCAATAGTCCCTCCAAGCATTCCATAGTGCTGTGCGGAACTTCAAAAATGCTGCACAGAACTAAGCTGCCTGGGAGAGCTCCCCCTACTGGGTGACCCCTTATCTGCATGACACCAGCATGGTGGCTGCACACCCACCTACAGGGAATGCTGTACGAGCTTCAAAAATTTAAGTTTACTTCAGGATTTCTTAAGTTAGGAAGGGTGGTGAGTTAGAAAGGTGTTAGAATGGAAGGAGTGTGTGAGCTCAGCAATAAGGTGGTTGTGTCTTTCATGAACAGATGGGTTTAGTGATGTCTGAACTGAGTGAGAATGTTCTGGGGGAAGATCGTACAGCATAAGGCACAGAAGGGGATTCAAACAGTTGAAGGTAGCTTCAAGATTTCTTCAGATCAAAGAAGAGCTATTTGAAGTGCCTCATTTTGGTGGTGGCAAAGGGTATAGAGAAATGAGATGAGATTAAATTTTAAATAACACAGTTAAACCTGTCCATGGATTTTGCTGGGCGGCATATCTGTCTGTTTAATATCATTCATTTCTTTTTATTAAATGCAGTCATAAACCAGCAAAAAGATTTAATATCTTTAATATCATACACAGACACTTAGCACTTTATGTAGATGCCAGGTGAAGACGCTGATCTGTCTCTAGTTGTGTTTGCTTCGGGTAATGCTTGAAAATTAAGAGCTTACAAATATGCAGGAAAACATTACACTGGAGAGAACGGTAGAATCTGAAGTAATGGACTTATCCTTTGAATCATTCCAGACAGTTTGTGCAGGCATTCACTTGGGCCATCTGCAATTACAGTGTGCAATTCCAAGTTCCCCTATCTCCTGCACAGCTTGGATTTTTTAAGTATATCACCCTAAGTTGAATAGCCCAGGATATCTTGAAGCTAAACAGGGTGACCTCTGGTAAGTATTTGGATGGGAGACCACCACGAAATACCAGGGTCACTACACAATGCCAGGCAACCATCTCTGAATGTATCTTGCCTTGGAAACCCTGTGGGGTCAGTATAAGTCAACTTCGACTTGACAGCCAAATAAATAAATAATGAAAAATACCACCACACTGAGAGGTGTATCTTCTATATAATATGTTATGCGAATGTTTGCTGATTCCACTTACATTCCATTGCTCCTGACAGGAGATCAAGGAAACTTATCTTTAAAAAAAATCGTAACTATCATAAAATCCCATAGCAATAAATTCTGTCAGTTAATAGTGAATACTGTGAGTTAGTTCCTTTAATTTGTGTGAAATCTTCATTTTAATTGAGTTACCTAGCATTCTTCTAATTTAACAGAGGGTGTATAATGTTTCATATACACTCTTCCACCTGAACATGGATCGATGTGTCATGCGGGTTTGCATTGGATGTGTTTTGCTGTATTGGTTTGTTTTGTAGCTATTGTGTTTTTTTAATATGCCAATAAAGGCTTTCTGTTCTGTTCACTCTTCCACCTCTCTTCTGCCTTCATATACCTCTTAGCTCTCATTGTGAAGATGTTGGATAAGGGTGTGCAGAGACTCCCTGAGGTATCAAAGTTCAACAGATAATTCCACTGTTTTTGTCACTTACAAGGATTGATACATTTATTAGCCTAGGAATGGTGACTTACTTAGAGTCTCATCTTGCATGGTATAATGCTACTTTTGGGGAAAGATTCCAGTGAAATGTAGGAGAAGAATGACAGTGTAAAAATGGAACTGTATTGTGATGAATTAGAAAGTAAATCTTTGGCTGTTTCCTGGAGAGCCTGTGATCAAGGCAGACCTACCCATTATGGGTAGTTTTGTGATTCTTTTCTATGCTGAAGCTTTTGAAAATAGAATGTAGCTACTGAGGTGGCAATTTAAAGCAAAAGACTTTAGGGGGGGGGGCGCTTTAGACCCTATGTGTTTATTATTTTCACAGAAAATGGTGCAATGGATACCTACTGTATATACTTGTGTATAAGTCAACCCGCATATAAGTCAAGGCACCAAATTTTACCACAAAAAACTGGGAAAACATTTTGACTCGTGTATAAGTCGAGGGTGGGAAATGCAGCATCTACTGGTAAATTTCAAAAATAAGAATAAATACCAATAAAATTACATTAATTGAGGCATCAGTAGGTTAAATGTTTTTGAATATTTATTTCAAAGAAAAACAGTAAACTAGCTCTGTAAGCCCTGATTCTCCTTTTAAATCCACTCAGAAGGAGGGGGGGGGTTATTTAAAGGGAGAATCTGGGGAAAATTTGAGGGTGCCTGTCAGGGGAGGAATGTTTATGTTAGCAGTACCAACATTTCAGAGTATCTTTAGGAGACCCTCCTGATGATACCACCCAGGTTTGGTGAAGTTTGGTTCAGGGGGTCCAAAGTTATGGACCCTCAAAAGGGTAGCCCCATCTACTATTAGCTCCCATTGGAAACAATGGGGGATGGGCCATCCACTTTGGGGGTCCATAACCTTGGACTCCCTGAACTAAACTTCACGAAACCTGGCTGGTATAATCAGGAGTGTCCCCTAATGATACCCTGAAATTGTGGTGCCACTAGCCTAAAAACTGCGCCCCCTGGTGGCCGACAAAGTAAAAACCCTAAAATATTTTTTAAAATACACCTCACTCGCATATAAGTCGGGGGGGGGGGCTTTTTCAGCACAAAAAATGTGCTGAAAAATTTGACTTATATGCGAGTATATTGTAAGTCTTTTTTCCTTGTGGGATTATAAATAGCTCAGGGGAGTGATATTCACTAGAAAAATGATACATGGAGAAAGGGTTAAGGACTGTCCCATCTCTCTTTTCAAACTGCAAATCTCACCAGCCCCTCCCCCACAAAAACAACAATAACAGATCAGAAACTGCAGATGATGATGTATATTAGTGTTCAGGAAGTTCACTTACAAAAATATATGCAGAGAAAATTAAGCATGTTGGTGAGAAGGCTGCTCACTGATTCCTGATATTCTGTGTGTAATGTATTTTTAAAAATGTTTTTACATAGAAGCACATTAGATCATGTGAGGAGCCGTGTGGCGTAGTGGTCAAGTGCTAGCACTGCCACACACATGGTGAGGAGTTTGAACCCCCTGTGGGTCAGATATCCTGGCAGCTGGCTCATGATCAACTCAGCCATCCATCCATTTCTTGGTCGGTAAATGAGTACCTAGCTCATAGCTAGGGGGTAAAGAATAGCTGGGGAAAGCAATGGCAAACTACCCCACAAAAACAGCTTGCCTATAAAATCACTGCTTGCAGTGGTACCCCAGGATTGAACACAACTGAAGGGGAAACTTTACCTTTTTAGATCATGTGAATTATCACCCACAATTTAAAGTGTTACAGTCCTTGCTGTTGTTAAATATAGATGACAGCTTATATACCCACCAACTGTTCTCTTAGGAAAAACCTCTCATGCAAACAGAATCAAAACTTTGAGAAACTGTATATCTTTTAAAAAGCCAACTGCATTTCCTATACCCTTTTCAACATAAAGGTGTCAGGAGTTTTAAGAATTCATCTGCCATTTCCTGGACCATCTTTGTTCTAGAATCTCTGTTTGGGTCCTGGTGCCTACCTAGTATTGTCCTCAAGTTACTGGGACCCAGAACATTATAGGCTTAAATTACATGGTGGTTCCTGGAGCTGCAATGGGGGTAGGTGGAAATTCCCTCTCAATGAGTCTAGTGGGCTTCTCATTTGTCTCTATGTTAATTTCCAAGTCAGCTATATTTGAGGATATCGGTACTTAAATCTGGTGATTGGAGCTATGAGACAGATTTTTCTACAAACCTGAACACTGCCCTAGGTTTGCAGAAAAATATGAAATCTAAAAAGAAATATTGGAGGTTAACCCCCCTGAAATTATAAACACACTGTCTGTAGCTTTTAAGCAGTGGATTCCCTCAGTGCAAGTTGCTATGTCTTTTGCTAGGCAACCAAAGATGTCAGGCTTGATTTTATCAGTAAAAGGGAAGGGCCCTTTCCAGGCTTATTGACAGCTTCATGTTGGGAAATTCCTAGAGATTTTGTGTTGAAGCCTGAGGAGGGCAGGGTTTGAAGATGGGGGAGGCCTCAGCCATTTTCCCAAGGGGACAGATATGTGTCATCTGGCATTCAGTTGTAATTCTGGTATAACTCCAGGTCTCACCTGAAGGTTAGCAATCCCATACTTGACATCAACCTCTGGGTGACTTGATATTACACAACTTGCATGACTCAAACAGGCCTAGCTGCTCTCTACTGATCAAACAACAGTTACTCCATGAAAACTGTGTGATGTAACAGTTAGAGCTTCAGAGCAGGGCCAGGCCTGAGAGACCCAGGTTAAAGCCCCCATTTTGCTGTGAAAGCCCACTGGGTGATTATGGACCAGTCTCATACTTATGATCTAACCTATCTCACTGGATTTGGTGTGGATAAAAAGGAGAAGAGGAGAATAATATGAGCTGCTTTGGTCCCCAGTGTGCAGAAAGGTGAGGTATAATTGAAGACAATAGATAGATTAGTTAATGGCTGAGAAGGAGAGAATGAGGCAGAAAAGGGGGGATATTTGGGGTTATCAAAAGGAGGGGGAAAGGAAATGGTGTGTGGGAGGAATACAGAGGAAAGCGAGGTACCACCCCACATCTTTAAGGGTTCCCTACCATGCAAGTCGGCCTGGCCTACTGACTGGCACCACATAACTGGACTACAATTATCCTAGGTGGAGACAGCTAGGGGGAGGGGAAGAGGAAGGCTTAAGACAAAGGGGCAGATAAAGGTATCTTGGGAACGAGATAGGACTGCCAGTTTCAGGTTAAGAGATTTCTTTTTTTTCTTTTTTTTAATACCTTTATTTATACGATTTCATCAAACAATAATTACATAACACACAAAAAAGATTATTCATCATTAGTGCACATAAAAAAAGAAAAAACCAAAAAACACTCTATATTCCTATAGCATCCCTATACTTGTCGTCTACAGTTCTCCTGGCACAATTGGATCAACATTGACCCTTGTTCATGTATCCCTTTCACTATTCGTTACACCACTAAACACCCTAGTGATTATACTAAAACAGAAATACCTACATATAGACATGTTGTAGACTTCCCCATCGACTCATACCTGTTATTATCTATCTTCCCTTCTATTCTGGAGAATCCTATATTACATTGCTTTACCTTACTTCATTACTATGCATTTCTTTCCCAGGTTAGGAGATTTCTAGATGTTTGGGGACCAGAGCTTGGGGAGGATAGAGCTTGGGCTCTGCTGACATTTGAGGGCATGTATGACATTGTCAAATGAACAAGTGAATGAGTGGATATGAGGACAGATCTTGGTTTGTTGCAGGCCCCGATTGGAGACTGTCTTTGGGCAA
The DNA here is from genome assembly GCF_021028975.2 of Sphaerodactylus townsendi. NCBI lineage: Eukaryota > Metazoa > Chordata > Lepidosauria > Squamata > Sphaerodactylidae > Sphaerodactylus > Sphaerodactylus townsendi. The sequence continues at coordinate 144,838,974 of NC_059426.1, forward strand.
GAAAAGATTTGCCTCCCATTGACTGTGAGAAGAGTATCATTTTCCAGCATGGTTCGCTGGTTGTTAATGATGTGTTCAGCCAGTTTGAGCTGAGAGCCATATTTTAATGTTCTAAGTTTGTTGTAACCCACCCAGAGCCCTTTGGGGATTGGGCGGGATATAAATCCAATAAATAAATAAAATTAAAAACTAGAGTTTCAGGCAGTGAGGGACTATAGAATGGTACAATGTCATATACTCCACCCTCCAAATCATCCATTTCTACCATGGGAACTAGTGTGACCAACCTCTAGGTGGGAGCTGGAGATCACCCGAAATTAAAATTGATCTCCAGATGACAGAGATTAGTTCCCCTGAAGAAAATGACTTCTTTTGGAGGGTGAACTTTGTTATACTCTGCTGACATTGCTTCTCTCCCCAAACCTCACCTTGCCAAAGCTCCACTCCCAAAGCTTCAGTAATTTCTTAACTGTGAATTGGCAACCCTAAGAAGGAATTGATCTCTGTAGTTGGGGTTATGATTCCAGGAGATCTTTCGGCCCCATGCAGAGCTTGCCATCCCAAGAAGGCATCAAGAAAATGACAGAGGCTATGGGAGCGTTCAGGAAAAAGAAAGAAAAAATGTGCGGGAGGAAGAAATGTGATGCCTTCCACAAGTCCTTGCAGGTTCCCATTTATTTATATATGAATCCATTTGGTTATATTCTATCACATTCATCATCAGTCTGAGTTAGAAAAATAAGCATCAAAACTTGCTCATATTAAATGTCACTTAAAAGATGTTACCTTTAAAATTTGTCTTGAGCCAGATCAGTAAAGTTTTTGATTCATTCTAAGTTGTTGGGAATCAAAGTGTAAACAGTTATTTTCCAGACTTGTGATGGTAGATAAAAGAACCTTGCATAGCTCTTGGTTTGCCTGTGAGCCTGAGAATTAGAAACCCTGACAGCACATTGTAAAAACACGGAACAGAGATTACAGAACCTTGGCCAGGTCTGAGTGAAAATTTCTGCTACTGCTGTTACAGGACCATGGACAGCCCCTGAGCCTAACTCTTATGTTGTGAGTCCAGACCCAGACCTTTTGGCTGTGAAGTTCTGATCCTGGACAGCTGCTAGGGTATCTTGCAGACTAATGTATACTTTTGATTTATCCAATCATTGAATCTGAAAGTACAGTCAGGGTAAAAAAACAATGCATTTGTTTTTAGGAATGCTTACAAGCAAAGTTGACTTCCTAAGTTGTGCAGTTTTCCTCAGTGAACTAGTGAGTGGTAATAATCTTTAGTAACTCATGTACTAATCTTGTATAGGTAGCATCATATTTTAGTATTCATGAATGCCTAGCCATCGTTATAGAATTTTATACATGAAATACATGAAATGATTCCATGTAAAACAACATTGCAACATATATTTATGATAAGCATGAGGCTTGGGTAGGGGGCAGTGTTGAGCAGAACATAAAACTTGCAGACCATTCTGAAGCAACCATAGTGCTGTTCACAAACAATTTGTAAACATGCATTTGTTTCATAGAGATAAATTGCCTAAGGAGATGTAATTTGCTGCCAGCATTATATATTATGAACTTCCCAGAATGTTTTAAGCTGATCAGCTCTTGATACTGGCATTGCAAACAGTGTGAATATCTTACCAATGTTACCATAACATGACAGACCTAACATAGAAAGCTTCTTTATCTGTTATGAAAAAGATGAAGATGGTGGTGATCCAGGTCTCAGGGCTGAGCCACATATTAACATGTAAGCTTAGAGTCCAAATAAAATAATCCTTCTCAAACTGGGGTCTGGAAACCTCTAGTGGTGTCTGAGGGTATTCTAGGAAAAACATGAGTCCTTTGTGACAGAAGGTGAGCCCTTCTAGCCCCTCGCTATTCTAGTAATAGCCAATGATGATTTTCAACAGTACAGTGGAAATTTAGGTTTAGTGTGATGCTAGTCTGTTTCTGTGAGCAGTTATTAAAGTTTTTTCCAGACCTCTCTGTTTTTCAATGTACTTAAAATTTAATCTCTTTCAATCCAACTATGGATGCTACCGACCATTCAGAGTCATTCTGACTTGGGGAGGAGTCATGTCTCAGTGATAGAGCATTTGCTTGGCACACAGAAAGGTCCCAGTTTCAATCCCTCGCATTTCCCGTTGAGGCCATAGTGAGACCTTTCTTTTAAAAATCATCTGTTGACCCTTCTCATCTTTAGATCCTTCCAATTACTTCTCAGTCACTGAGCAGTTTCAGGCTTATCTGGAAGAATAATTGATCCTGGGTCCATTCCAGTCCAGCTTCCATGCAGGCCATGGTGTGGAGACAGCTCTCACTGCCTTCACAAATGACCTCTGGAGACACCTGGGCTGGGGCAGATTGAACTCCTGTTGCTTTTAGATTTAACAGCAGTGTTTGACTTGGTCAACCACAATATTCTGACCAGCCCATTTGTCAGGGTTGGGATATCTGGGATAGCCTTGCAATGGCTGTGCTCATTGCTTCAAGACTGAGGACAGAGGGTTGCAATTGGTGAGAGAACCTCCACCCACCATAGGCTTGTATGTGCTGTCCAAATGTTGCTTGGGGACTGTGTTGGAAAGGGTGGAGGTCCTGTAGTTGAGTTGAAAGGGGCAGACTGGAGACCCAGACCAGTTGTTGACTCTGGATGGGGTGCTGCATCAGTCATCAAGAGCTTGGGTATATTCCTTGATGCCTCATTGATGACGGAAGTTCAGGTGAATTACATTACTTGCATGGCATTTTACCACCTTCACCAGGCAAAACAGTTGGCACCCTACCTGTCCCAAACTGACTTTGCCACAGTGATTCATGCAACTGTCACCTCTAGGATAGATTACTGTAACTTGCATTATGCAGGACTACCCTTGGACCTTCTCCGGAAACTCCAAGTGGTTCAGAATGCAGGGGCTGCACTGGTTCCAGATGGAGTATCGGATCAAGTTCAAGATTTTAGTACTAATGTACCAAGCCCTGAATGGCCCTAAATGGTCTGGGGCCAACATACTTCCTGAACCATCTCTCCTGTTATGTGTCCCAAAGGACACTTTGATCCACAAACAAAAACTTACTTGTGGTCTCTGGCCCAAAGGAGGTCTGGTTTGCCTCAACCAGGGCCAGAGCTTTTTCAGCCCTGGCCCTGACCTGGTGGAATGCTCTGTTGAATTAGACTAGAGTCTTGTGGGATCTGATGCAGTTCTGCAGGGCATGTAAGACAGAGCTGTCCCACCAGGTATATGGTTCAGACAGCAACAGTTACCATCTCTGGCCTTCCCCTCCCATTCAACCCTTCAATTAGTTTGCCATTGGATAACTGTATTGTATGATTTTTAACCTGTTGATTTTATTCAGCTGACTGTAGCATAGCTTTTTGTGCAGGGAATGGTGCATTGTTGTATGTTATGGATTATTGTATATTGTTACGTATGACCTGTTAGAAAGAGAGGGGTGGTATAAAAACCTAATAAAATTAAATGTAGGTGATATGAAAAACATCTGAGGTCTAGACAATCCCTTTGTATTTTTAGTCACACATATATAATAATAACAAGATGGGGGGCTTATTGAAATCTGGTTGTGCTGCCACCATGACTGATTGGCTGTATTTAGTTTGGTGGGTCATATGTTGCATCAGGCTTGCTATGTACACATTTGTACCACCATATTTCTTTTTGGTTACAATCATGGCATTATAGACAGATAAACAAAAGCATGATGCCAAACAATGGGTACAATCCAAGGATTCTATTTCACTAAGTGAAGAGTCTTCTCCTGATGGACAGGGAAGGCAAGAATGACAGCAGAAGCTAAAGTTGAGCAACTTGGTTTGACTCACTAGTGTTTAGATGATGAAAAGGCCAGGCCAGTCAGATAGACAGCGTGGCTCCTTCAAGGTGCCAGAGAGGATTCTGACAATGGACTATATAGAACATACTGCATACAAGCTAGTTAGAACAAGCTGGAGTTTGGGCTTTAGTTAAACTAGCAGTTAAGTATGGCTAATATTGGCATGGTTTGTGATGGATATATGCTTAGTCCATGTGAGGAAATGTTGACTTTTGTTTTAAAGAGAATAAGGAAGGAACTTGAATACTGTCTTCAAATATATTAAATGCTGTTATGGAGAGAACTCTCTTCTCCCAAAGGAAAGGAAAGCCATGAATTTGTTTACTGTGTCCAGTGAAATTAAGGAAGGAGGCTGTCTCATGTCTAATGGAGTTATTTAGCATATGGGATGCAACAGTTTTATTGCCTGAATTAACTGACTTTATTGAAAGTTACGGGGTCTGGCTGGTAAGCTACCTCGGGAATAATCTGCTATGGCTCTTGGAAAAGTATCAAGGTTTAATAATAGCAGTTAATCATGAAATTAATGGAAAAATCAAGAGTGAGTGAGATTTGTGAGCCCACTGAAACACCACTCCCAGTTACGGCAGTGATTATTTTTATTTTATTTTTATTTTATTTTATTTATTTAATTTGGTATACCGCCCAATCCCCGGAGGGCTCTGGGCGGTGCACAACATAAAAACACATAAAAACATCATAGGCATCCATAAATTATAATAAAAACAGCAGTTATAATATATCTAGATGGCGTCCCTCCTAAACCTAATCCCTTTAACAAGAGGGGGAGAAGTCCCGATGGTATGAGGAACCCATAGATCTTAATAGTGGATCCCATTGATATTGGGCTTCCAGCCAGGGGAGGGGGCACTCTCAGCGGCTGTTGAGCCCGGAAGTCCGGTGGAACAACTCGGTCTTGCTGGTGGCCCGGCGGAAATCTCCTGCTGTCCCGCAGGGCCCGGACAGTTGGAGGAAGAGTGTTCCACCAGGCAGGGGCCAGAGCCGTGAAGCGCCCTGGCCCCAGTGGGAGGCCAGCCGCATCATTGAGGGGCCAGGGATCTTCAGTAGATTGGCCTCTGTCGAACGCAGAGGTCGGGTTGGGACATATGGGGTAATGCGTCCCCGGCTGCAACAGGGTCCCAGGCCGAAGGCCTTGAAGGTCAAAACCAATACCTTGGAAGACACTGAATTCAACTGGAAGCCAGTGCAGACGGCTAAACACAGGTTGTATATGCGATCTCGGAAGGCTCTGTGAGCAGTCGAGCCGCCGTACGCTGGACCAGTTTCAGTTTTCCGGATCAAACGCTAGTGAAGGTCTCCGCGAGCGAAGTTGGCTAATAGTCCAACCTTGAGGTGGTGACCGTATGGATCGGGCTACAGTGGCCAGGTCCAGAGCAGTGAAGGGGAGCGTACCGCCGGGCCTCGACGCAGGATGGAAAAACGCAACCTCGGTTATAAGGGCCACCTGGGTCTCCATTGAAAGAGAGACCTAATCCAGGTGGACCCCCTGTTGCGGACGGAGGGGGGTCGGCGCCACGAGGTTCCCTCCCACACCGGCGTTGGAAATCCCTTCAACCCCTCCCCCAAGCACGGCTGCCACAGAATCTCCGGCTCTCGATGGATTAAGCTGGCACCCGTTCTGTTGCAACCAACCAGCAACCGCCTCCAAACAATGCTGTAGAGTCAAGAAGCGGTGATCGCCTCCCTCCATCAACAGACACGAGCTGAGTGTCATCAGCGCATTGGTGACAGAGATCAGCCCGCTACGCATCAACTGAGCAAGGGGTCGCATATAGATGCTAACAATGGGGACAACAATTCCCCCTGAGGCATCGACCATTATTGAAGCTGGCACCTCCGGGAGGTTTATCCTCATTGACCACGGCTGACTTCGCCTCCGAAGAAACGAGGCAATCCATTGAAGGACACCGCCCCGGATCCCTCGAAGCGGCCAGGCGGTGGGTCAAAAGGTCATGATCGACCATATCAAACGCTGCGGCAAAGTCCAATAGCAGCGCCGATCCGCCTCGGCCTAGTTGCATACGAAGCGTGTCTGTGACAGCGACGAGAACCGCTCTCGGTCTCCATGCCCAGCACGGAAACCGGACTGGAAGGGGATCGAAAGTCGATGTGTCATCCAGGAAGCTCTGAAGCTGCTCTAACACTTCAATTACCTTCCCCAGAAACCAAAGATTCGGTGACTGGGCTGTAATTGGCCAGATCCCTAGGATCTAATGATGGTTCAGGAGTGGGCGGACCATCGCCTCCTTCAACTCCACCCGGAAAGACTCCCTTGCTCAAGGGAGTCATTGATGATCTTTCAACAGGTGGGGTCAGTAGTTCTACCCGGCAGGTTTTAAGGCCAGGAGGGGCACGGATCCAGAGGGCAGGTCGTAGGTCTAACAGCAGCCAAGGCCCTGTCAACAGCGGCTTCGGAGAGCAGGGGAGTAATAAACAGGGACCAGAAGATCTACGGGGCGAGCCTCCAGCTTCACTGATTGTAGTCAAAGTGGAGGGTGGTCCTGGCGGAGCGACGATTTTTTATCTGCAAAGAAGCTCATGAATGCCTCACAGCTAATAGTCAATTGAGGGTTTGTAGAACCTTCTGATAAGGAGGTCAAAGTTCGAACTATAATGAATAATTGTGCCGGGCGAGAGCTGGGGCAGATGCGAGAGAGGAGGAGAAGAAAGCCCTCCTCGCCTCCTTCGCCGCCATATCTCATAGGCTTTCATATAAACGCCCTATAAGATGTTTCCTCAAGGCTGGCCACACGCAGATTTCCTCCACACTCGCTCTAGTCGCCTGAGTACCCGCCATATGGCGCAGTTCCTCGGTGTACCATGGAGCCTCGCCGTGAACGGGGACGCAGAGGACCAGAGCAACAACCTCGATGGCTCGAGAATTCCAATCCTCCACCTGCTCATCGAAAAGTGCCGGCAGGTTCAACCTCGCATATATTCAGGAAACTCGCGTGGATCCATAAGTCTCCTCGCTGGCGGGTATACCGAAGCCCGTCGCCTAGACTGGAGTAGCGCGGCATGTCCATCCCAACCTTCGTGGGCATAATGGTCGAACAATGGCACTCTCGTCGTAACAGAGTGATACCACTGTTAACCTCAGACCCGAAGACCAAATTCAGCGTAGACCGGCTTCATGAGTGGGGCCAGGACATTAAGGAGAGGCCTAGCGTCGCCATGGATGACACTAGGTCCGCGTTTGCATGAGGCGAAATGGACATGGACGCGAAGTCACCCAGGACACAAGCCTGGGAAACCTCAACGCCCAGTCCGCCACCACCTCCAGTAAGTCGCAGGTTGTCCCCCCGGTGCGCTTTTGAAGGTCGGGTACACCAGTAGGGACAGCCAACCTCTCCAAGGCCAACCACTCCAGGCTGACACCCATGCCGGTGATTCTCCGGGACGGGGACTGCCCTGAAGGGAACGGAATTCCGGATCTAACATTGCCACACCGCCGCCCCTCGTTCGCTGAATTGGTGGGAGGCACGCGAAACCTGGTGGCGCAGGTCTCGCCTGGCTTTATGGTCTCACCCTCATCACATTCCAGGTCTCGGTGACACAAGCTAGGTTCCACTTTGCAGTTCCTCGAGAAACTCTCGAAGAACCGTGGTCTTATTATTTATGGACCTGGCATGGATTAACACTGTGGGGACGGGTATCCCCGAACCACGCCATCCTCGCTCCTAGGGATAGGTCGGATAGTCAGAGTTTAACGGTTATTATCCGGTGATCTCGTTCGTTGTCTATTATGCGGCCACCGCCTACCGCTATATTTACCCCGTCCCATCAGCACTGGGATCCCCAGCCCCGAACTAGGTGCCCCCATTTCTCCCTAGTCCCCCTCTATCTCCTAACTTAGCCCAACTAAAATCTCCACAATGAGTAGGCTCAGACCCACTACTAACTAACTAACTAATTCTACTATGGCAGGTCGAGCTATTTAGTTACCCTACCCTACACAAGTATAACAGTCAACTACTCACTATACTAATAATAATAATCAACTACTCACTATGTTAATAATAACCTACTACAGCTAACTGTCAAAAGGTCATGATCGACCATATTTTGGAGCAAATTCAGAAAAAAATACTTCACTACTAAGCAATTTGAAATGTTAATGAAGGAGTTCCATTTCTGGTGATTTTAAGGAGTTTGATGGATTAGTCAATTCCTTATCTGAAATATTTTCCATTTAGTAACAAGAATTTTAACTAAGCAACCTACTTGGTATATTTTCTCTTTCTGATTCTAACATAGAATGTCTACATGTAAGCATTTTACTAACAGTGATTAGCTGCGTCAGGCTGATTACACAGGGAACACTTACTTCAGGACTCTTCTGCACAGTGGACTTTCAGAGGGCTCTTCTCACGTTTATACATGAGGAAGCAGTAAATTGCCTGCCCCACAGCTTTGTTGAAGTCTCAACCATCCTCTCTTTTTACTGCTTCTCTTAACTCCACCCATCAACAGCCTTAAAGGCACAGATCTTGCTGATATTCTCTTCCCTTTCCTTCCCCACTACACTTTCTCTCATTGCTGCTGCTGCTGTAGAGAGAGTCTTTTGTAGAAGTTAAAGTTGTCTGAAGGAAAGATTTAAAAATTCCCTCCTGATCATTGGACAGCGCAGAAGCAGAGTGAGGGGAATGGGGGAGTTCCTTTGCAAAAGCCATATTTTTTTCCTATAGTGACTCATGACATTGTAATGCTGCAGCTGCTGGATTGTCATTCCTTTGCTAAATTAATGACCCAGAATGGTCTGCTGATATTTTTTCAAAGGGTGCTAATTGTTAGATGGCCCCCATGATGATTCTGTACAAGGACCAATCAGAGCTTGAAGGATGTAATTCCTCCCAGCTAAGGGAAGGCAGCAAGTGTGTCTGTATTTTCATGTGAGGAATCAGCTGTATCAATGTATTGATACAAGCATTTAGAGAAGCAGAAAGGAGTCAGCAACAGGAAGGAGTGCAAGGGGAAAGCTTCCAAAGCAGTGCAAGGGTGTGGGGAAGGTGAAACTAGGTGGGCTGCCTGTGCGAGGAGAGAAGAGGTCCAGGGCAAAGCTGTGCTCACTGGCAAACCTGTCCACTCTGGCTGTGAAGCAAAATTAAATTAATGCTAGAAGTGGTCTCACTTGCCACAGGGAGAAGAGAAAGTGAAAGTGGGACTTTAGGAAATATGTTGATACAAGACGTTTTGCAGCGATGCACATTGCACAGCAGATGTTTTGTGCATAATCAGCCTCAAAGTTCAGAAGTCAGGGTTTTTACCCAAGTATCTTTGGTTCTCCTTCTCAATAGTCACTCTCTTTCACATTAATTTTCTGTGTGCAAGGGAAGTGAATAATGGGGTCTTCTTCTGTTTTCCTTCTCTTGCCTAAGATTTTTATTTAAACCAGTGTGACTTTCTTACTAATTTTCTCCTTCAGGTATTTTGCTATCCATCCACCAGCTTAAACTTGTGCAGTTCCATCAGGCAAGTTTGGTAGATGTTGATCAGTGCATGAAATCAGTTCTTAAATGGCTGCAAAATTGCCTGCCTTCAGACTGTTTTGATCACAAGGGCTTTCAAGTGTCAAAGTCATTTGGAGAACTAGATAGATAAAATGCATGAGCACTAAGCTTTTTCTAGGATAGAATAAATAAATGTTTTTTTCAACTGTGTGCTTTGCCTTTGATTGTGATTTATTAAAAGGGGGGAGGCAATGATATTAAATATTTACAAGAGTGATTCAGTTGTATAATCTTGTACTGTTTGTCCCTGTTCAGTAGTGAAACCTGCTACTGTTGAAGGAAGTGCCATTAACTGGTGACACTGTGTAGGTCACTGCCTATACAATGTTGAAGCAATTTATAGAGAATAATGATGCTTTCTATTGGACCCCTGCTCTTCTCCACATTTTTGTCTCCTTTTCCAAAAATAACTGAAAGGAAATATATCTCAGGACTCACTTTCTCACTCTTTCGTTCCCTTTTGACTGATCTAGGAAGCTGGGAAACCTGTTGTAAGTTTTCCTTGATTGATGCATTTAAAAGGGAAAAGTTGATTCTCTCTCTCGCTCTCTCAGGAGAACAGCTTGTTACAGCTGTTTTTGCTGATATTCCAGATGGACATTTCTCAGAGTTGTTCAAGTACTGGAAGGGGCTTCTTATGAATGGTTTCACTTCTCAAACTTCAGGCTTTCCGAAAAGAAGAGAGGACAAGTGTTTGACATCTGGTTTCTAGTTGGTGTTAGTTAGATGGGCCTAGTTACTATGTGGCTATGGTGCTAAAACCTAATTATCTTTGGTGCTTGGTAGATATTTTGTCTTTGGTTTGTTCCTTTAATTTGTGATTGTTGATTAGTTATGATATCATGATTAGTTGTAACTATTAATCACTTGCATATATTTGGGGAAATATCAGTTCAACAGGCAAGGATATATTAAAATATTCAATACAGGAAATTGTTGCCATAGAACCTCATAGAATTGTTATGAGGAGAAAATGGAGGAGAAAACGATGTAAGTCACTGTGGATCTTTGTTGGGAAGGCAGGTGGGATGTAACTGAAATACACAAATAAGGAACAGAATCACATTGTGCAATATCAAAACGTAATGTGCACAATGGGTGTAAGCCAGGATCTTACATGAAAAAGTGGCTTTTGTTTTATCTTAGATAGAACTTGTGGATGGCAGTCTCTAAAATGGCCATCATGGTCAGACTTGTGAAAAGTCACTGGTTCAAGAGAGGAGTCTAAGCCAAGTGATTTTCCAAGTAGTTAATAGGTAAGAAATGATGCCATCATACACAAGACTGACAAACATAGAATGTCATTGAGTTAACCAGCAACAATTTTAGAACTTGTGATGGTGAGGTTAAACCAAAAACTACTTGGATGGCAAAAACTACTTATGTCTTCTTGAAGTATTTGTTTGTTCAAATGGTTCATAATTTGGATTCTTCTTTTTTATAAGGTTATTTGGGTCCTTCTGTGAAGAAAACAGTCTAAACACACAGTAAGACAGGGCACCCTGGCACTGTTACCAGTAGTAGAAATCCGATGGGACAGAAGCCCAAAACCTCTCCCTCTCCTGCATCCTGTTGCAGACAAGTAGAGAAACTGAAAGCTTTTTAAAAGGCAGTCCTTTCAAGTCAGATCAGGGACCATATGTGACATTGAATGAGGGACAAATAACAAAATAAGAGACTGGGATAGGTATACATTGGAAACATGTTTAGTTTGGGGAGATGAGCTATTGCTGTTCATTATTTCTAGCCATATTTATAGCTGCTAAGCATGGTAGTTTTTCTTAAATTATTCTAATTTTAGATGATCTCATTTTCCAATGTGTTCAGAGGTGAAGCACATAATTTCCAGATATGTCTTTAAAAAAAATATGTTCCTCTCTCCACCTCTCTCAGCTATTTCTGCTTCCCTCCCAAAAAATTGATTAAACCTTGTATTGATTATGGTTTAGCAGAGCCCCTGGAATGAGTGTGTATTTTGTTTCAGTTCTTGATTTCCTTTTTTCTCCCAGATCTATGTGACTCTTTTGGTCCCTTTGAATTAAAAGTGTGATTACTATAGCATTATTTCTAAAATGCTGGCAAAAGGGAAGAGGGTGGATGGCATAAAACAACTATTGAAAGTTTCTGTTGAGACAGGGTGAGAATTTTAAATGGAGAAATAAAAAAGGGGAAGAAAGAACTTGAGAATGGCAAAAAGATACAAGAAAACCAGCACCTCTGCCCCATTAGGACTCCATGTGTTATAGAAGCTGATTCAGAAATTCAGGACTGTGACACTGAAAAATGATAATGTTAACAAAAAAAAATTGTGAACTATGGCTGTTTATTAACTAAAAGAGCAGTTGCTCCATAGTGCAAAGGAAAAGAAAGAATAGTAATGTGGAATGAAAATCTAAGTTTGGACACAGACATAGACAGGACATGATAAAAGAAAGCCATTACAGTAATATAATTTAATTTAAAAAGTGATTGAGATGCTATCAAATCACAAGAGAAATAAAGAAGCAGCTTGCAAGGCAGTGGGGTAGCTATGGCAAATGGAACCTGAGGAGGACTGTGAATTTTCTGCCCCGTGCCCCACCCACATGCACCCTGCCTACCACACACCCCACACCCCATGCCCCACTTACCTTACCAGAGAGATTGAGAGCATGCCCATGGCCCACCAGGTTGGCTGACAGCGCAGGCGACATCCTGGGTGGTGCATGCATGTCGCACCAAGGCTCAGCCACATCCCTCCTCCTTCTTGGGCTTGATATTGGCTGGGCCTGGCGGGGCGAGGGGGGAAGGAGGAGGGGCGTGGTGTGACGTCGGCTGGCCTGGTGGGCCGTGGGCATGCTGTCCATCTGTCTGGTTGCAGGCCTTGTCCCGGGCCACGTGTGCACGTTGCTCCAAGGCACAGCCACACTCCTTCTCCTTCCCAGAGCGTGGCTGGACCTGGGTGCAACATGCAGACACTGCCTGGGCAGGCCTTGGCCCGGGCTGTGCATGCACGTCACACCGAGGCCCAGCCATGCCCTCCTTCTTCCCGGAAGTGTGTGGGGCGATTTTCCACTTCCACGTGACTCCATGGGGGCACCTGGGGCTTTTGTCCCTGGATGTCCCCGTGGCAGCTATGCCACTGTTGCAAGGTGACAAAGAGGTAAAACTGGAGAGAGGAGAAAGAGAACAAGAAGAGGCCAAACCATGAAAACAAAATATAAAAAAGATGAGGACAAAAAGCTATGGAACCAAAATTCAAGCAGGAACTCCATGAAGTTGGCAGATGGAAAGAGTAACAAGTCTGTGAGAGTCTTGACAAATTCCAAGGAAAAGGATGGGTCTTCTGAGGTGTGGGAGAAGAAGTACACTCTCAACTAGTTCAAGTCCCCAGAGGAGAACCCATCTGGGAGCAGTTTCCTTCAGTCTTCTGTTCTGGCATACAATACGAAATGGAAGCCTTAGAATGATGAGGGATTTCTGTTTGAATGCTGCCTTTCCACCCTATCAGGGTCCACAAGGTGACAAACATAAAAAACCACAACATTAGAACTTTCGAGCAATTAGAAATAGAATTTAAATTATTATTCACTTAAAACATATAAAAGCACAAACGCTAGAAAGAGGGCCAGTAACTGCTATTAGGAATATGCCAGGTGAAACAAACAAACAAAGAAAGGTTTCATGTGCTCGCAAAAGACACCAATAGAAAGAGATAGATGAATCTCTCTTGGGAGAGAGTTCCATAGTTTTGGTGCTGCAACTGAGAAGTAGGTAGGTTCATATGGGAGGATGTGATCCTTAAATTCTGTTGGTCCTGGGCTATAGATTCCTTTAAAAATCAGTACCAGCACTTTGAATTAAGCCTGGAAGCAAATAAAAAAACCAGTGTAGATGGAACAAGGCTGGAATGATATGGTCCCTACAACTTGTTCTAGCCAACTCTTTCTGCTTTAGCTTCTGGGCAGTGCTCAAGGGCAGCCTCATGTAGAGTTCATTGGAGTAATATCTAGTTACCTGGGCATGCATCACAGTGGCAAGAATTTTTTGCTCAGGAAGGGCCACAGCTGGCTCAGCAGCTGATGCTGCTGAAAGGCATTCCTTGCCACCATTGCCACCTGTCAATCCAACAGGAGACTTGGGGCCAGGAGAACCCCAAACTGTGAATCTGCTCCTTTAGGGGGAGTGTAGTCCCATTCAGAAGAGGGGATAACCCCAGTGGGGTCACATGTCCCTGGACACCAACCATTTAATCACATGGGGGCGCAAAATCGCCCACACACTCCTCCAGAGGAGAAGCACTCCTGTCCAGCACTCCCCCTCCATTGGTCATAGTGGCCCCTCTGGGCTCTCCCGGCCTGCTGCAACCTTCCTGGGTTCAGCAGAGAAGGAGGAGAGGGCCCGCAATGATGAGCCGTCCCATGGCTGTGGCCCCTATGACCCAGCCGGCTGTGGCCCTGAGGGAGCCTGGAGGCTTATGGCAGTGCCTGAGCTAGGCCAGGAGTCCCACAACTGGGCACGCTGCTCACCTCTCAGGCTTGTAGCTGGCCTGCAGGAGTCATGTGTTCCATCACTGAGCCACAATCTTGTGGCTGGTGTGGGGCCAGGCGCAGCTGTTGGGGGCACCTCTAGGGCGCCGCACCATCTGACTCTTGCTCTCGTCAGAGAATTGGAGGAGGAGTGGGGCCCACAATTATGAACCATGCCACGGCTGCAGTCCCAATGGCCCAGCTGGCCGTGGCTCTGAGGACACCTGGAGGCTGGTGGTGGCAGCGGTGGAACCTGAGCCGGGTCAGGAGCTGCGCATTTCACCACTGAGCTGCCCTCGGTCCAACTGACTCCAGCTCTGGGCAGAGGGACAGAGGAGGAGGAGCAGGGCCTGCAATGATGAGCCACACTGTGGCTGGGGCCCCGCTGGCCCCAGGTAGGAGAGAAGAGGCTGCTGGGGGAGGGAGCCATTGGGGGAGGGAGGCCATAGCAGGCTGAATGGCCAGCGTCCAGCCAAGAGCCCGCCGAGCTTGAGGAAGATGGCAATGAGCTGGGCAAGTGGAATCTGCCCCCCCCCCCCCCATGGAGCCTGGGGCAAGAAATGAGTTTTCCACCAGGCGGGAGTGGGGCACAGAAAACTTATTTTTTGCCCGGGCTCTATTTTGTGTCAATACACAATACGCAATCTGGATAACCCATTTCCTGGGTCAGACCCCCCCACACACACTAGAACCTCCACTTTGTATATATATCTCAGCCTTAGAGTCTTCAATGTAGAACAAGGGGAAGGGACTGTGGCTCAGTGGAAGAGCCTCTGGTTTGCATACAGAAGACTCCAGGTTCAATTCCTAGTGTATTCAGTTAAAAGGATTTGGTCGAAGGTGATGTGAAGACTTCAGCCTGCGTCCCTGGAGAGCCACTGTCAATCTGAGTACAGGACACTGAACCTAATGGATACATTGTTTTGATTCAGTATAAGGCAGCTTCATGTGAGTGACCAAAACAAACAAAGGGTCTGTTACGATTTTCTCTATGAGAAGAAAATCAGCTTGGAGAAGGCAATTTTGAACAGAAAAATGACTGGAAAAACCCCCGGCCATGTCCCACCATCATTTCCTTGCCTCAACCTGTGAAATTTACTTTTGTTAATATATGTAGTCAAACTCATCTTCATGTAAGGTCTAATTTGGCTCCCATGGTTTTCCAACAGTATCTTAATACTTGGTGAGATTAATCCATTTCAATCCAGAAGGCATTTCTTATGAGGAAGAATTTCTAGACTGAAGAGATAATATTAAAATAATATCTTGTTATAGTCATCTGTTCTTCTCATGAGTGCCTCAGGGCTATATCACACTGGATGTTTTTCCTGAGTGAGTGTTCAGGTTAATGCATGTAATGTCCATGTCCATGTCTGATTTGTGGCATGTATCATTTTGGAAGCTCTATCTGTGTGGGGAAGATATTTTGTCTGATATGGCCTTCAACCATGTCCTTGAGGATATGCTTTTAAGGAACAAGAAAGATTGTCACCACAGCTCATTCTATACTTAGAGTTTCCATTGAGTACCCAACAAGCAGGCCCGTTAATCTTAATTACCTTCGTGTTTGGTATTGGTGAAGGACAAATTCTGACTTCCTTTCTTAGTTAGGAAAGTAGAGTGAAGCATGGGGTAATTTATTTAATGTTATGTATTATTTATTTTAAAATAACTATATCCCAGCTCCTCAGTAGTGATGTGGAGGAAGTTTGAAAGATTGAAACCCAATACATGACAAAAAAATAAGTACAAAACAAACAGGTCCACACTGAAACTAAAACACCCAGTTGTTAAGAGAATATTGATTTAAAATCCCTTCACAAACCAATAGATAAATCACAAAATTCAATCTAAATGACAATGCAGAGCCACTGCAAGTCTACCCATATGTATGTGAAGGATAAAGGAATCAACCACACTTCAATAGCGTTCTCCCCCTCACCTCTTCATGACAAATCAGCAAAAAAATAAACCTAATAAAAAGCCTGGAGAAAAGGAACCATATTTGACTGGCTTCTGAAGCTCAGGAAGTTAGGTAGATGATGAACTGTGGAGGGGCAGTAGTGTTCCAAAACTGAGGTAGCACAATGAAAAAGGCCTTGTTCCTTGTCGTCACTCAGATAGACACAACTAATATAGCAACAGCAGCTGGTCTTAATTGATCAACAGGTTTGTATTGGAGAAAGATTTCTTAGCATAGATCTGAGCAAGAATATTGAAGGATCACTGTTTGACTTGCTTGCCTGTGGAGAGGAAATAAGCCTTACAGTGAAAGAAGAAAAAGAAGAGTTTGGATTTCTACCCCCATTTCTGTCCTGTAACGAAACTCAAAGGGGGTTTACAAGCCCCTTTTCCCTTCCTCTCCCCACAACAGACACCTTGTGAGAGGTGGGGCTGAGAGATTTCAGAGAGAAGCCTAAGGTCACCCAGCAGGCTTTATGTGGAAACAAACCCAGTTCACCAGGTTAGAGTCTGCCACTCATGTGGAGGAGTAGGGAATCAAACCTGGTTCTTCAGATTAAAGTCCACCTGGTCCTAACCACCTCACCATGCAGAGAGCAGTAGTTACTTAACTGTTTTTACTTTGTGCTCTCAAAATCATCAGTCATAGCTTGAAATGTCTTCAGGTGGAATGCCTTCTCCTTGTTGGCTTGCTCTGCAACCACAAATCATCTCCTATCCTGTCCTTAGGAAACGGCTCACCATTGTCTGTACACTCAGTATCATGTCAGTAGTAGGGAGGGGGGACATACTGAGGTCCATCCCAGTTGTGAAATAATTGTGTTTTTCCCCATCACATAGCAAACCACACCTCACAGTAAAGTGGGGAGTGACAAATTTATTACTTCATAGTGAGGAATCCTAAGTTCTCACCAAGGTGCCAAAGCGAAAGGTATTCAGGTGACTTCCTTGGTGGTCTCCCATCCAAGAACTCACCAGGGCAGATCCTGCTTAGCTTCTGAGATCATGAGATCAGGCTATCCTGGGCCACACAGATCAGGGCATCATTCAGATAGCTCAAGGAAAGTGTTCTGTGAAATGGATCTAATTGATCTCTATCTGGAGACCTCTCTGTCATGGAAAAAACATTCACTCACATGCATAACACATGCAACTGGTTCCTTCTTGCAGCACTGCTGGCTACCACTGAGACTCTAAGGGCCATACTAGACATGACTTGGGCCATGGGACCAACCTGTGGCTACCAATGCCATTTTAGAGGGGAGTTTGGACATTCAAAATTGCTACGAGGAACCAATCCTAATTGGGCCCATGGGGCAGCAGTAGCAGGTGACCTGGTTTTTCTCTCCCTTGTATTTTACAATGCCAAGAACTACTAGTGGGGTGGGGGTCTATTTCAGCACTTTAAAAGGCATATGGGTGGGGGACAAGATTGCCTGTTGCTGCTGCACTGCAGACCCAGTCAGAATTGTACTCTTAGCAATTTTTAAATGCCTAAAGTCTCTAAAATGATGTTGGTGGCTATGGGCTGGTCCCATGACAGCTGTCACATCTAATTTGGCCCTAAGTAAGCTGCTGACCTTATGATTTCTCATACATTCTTTGGGCTAGGCAAGACATGATACTAGCCATCCATGCTAAGATTCCCTGGTGTGTAATTAAAAAGTAGAATCAGGTTTGCAGTACTGAAAGGATGAAAGGTAAACTCTCCCCCCTGCACCCCTTCCATAATTGGAAATGTCCTCCCCCCTCAAGGTTGCTTTAAGCCCCAGGAGGGAAAAAAGACAGGTAGCCATGTTAAGCCCCTCTTTTTTTTTTGTTCCTGGAACTTAAAGCAGCTGGGAAATGATTTACAGCTGTGGAAATGGCATGGGGGAAATTAACCCTTCCTTCTCCAGGGCATGGCAGGTGTGCCACCAGTTTCTTGTCATGTATAGTTTGGCTTTTATATATGCTAAAATCATAATGTCAAATGAAAATAAACACTTAGCTTTCAGATGCAAGTCATATAATACTTCCTGGCATCTGTGTTACCTACAATGCCAACAATAGTAATCTAATTATAATCTTTCCTTCTAAATTTTGCAATATATGTATTGCAGACTGTACTATATATTTAGAGCCTGAGTATACAGCTGCTTAACACTTCCTTCTACTGTATGGGCAATATCTGGTTTCCTGAATCCTTCTCCCATCTCTTCCTTAACTGATCCATTTTCCTTTTTTAAAAAAGCTTTCTTTATGTACAATATCATGGAAGGATCTCTTTGATTTTTGTTTTATACTTCACGTTTATCCCTAATGGAGACTGAAAGCAGCGTGCAACATCATCCCCCTCCCTCCATTTTATACACACAACACCCCTGTGAGGTAGGTCAAGCTGAGATAAAGCGATTGGCTCAAGGTTATCCAATAGGCTTCCATGGCAAAAGGGGAATTCAAACCTGGGTCTCTCAGTTTGACACCCCTGCACAATGCTGGCTGTATTGTTGCCCTTCTCATGGCAAGGACCTAAATCAATAAACTGAAACTCCAGCAATTAGAGAGCAGAGATCTGAAACTCCAGCAATTAAACATTCAAATAAATAAAGCCTTGTCATACCCTCTGAAATGAGAATGAAGATCCAATATCCATCCCACTGCATAATCCAAAACCAGTATAATCTGCAAACAAACTTAACTTCAAGCTGCCTGTCTACAGTTAATTTAAATCAAGGACTTATAAAAAGGATAGTTCTTAGTATCTTCCTAAAAGCAAAATGGAGTGTTTCATAGTCTTGGAGTTGCCGCTGCCCTGTGTTGGTACATTGAACACCAAATGATGGTGGAAGAACAAAGAGGGCTTGTCCAGATGATCTAAGTAGAGGGATAAGGCCATGGTACAACAGGTGGTCCTTCAGATACCCTGGATCCAAACCTGTTACAGATGTTCATCATTTTTGCAAGACCATTTTCAGAAAATACCTTTCATAGATACCTTTTCCTTTTTTGCTCAGGGTTTGTTTGTTTTTAGCTAATCATGCCTAACAAAATAAGCAAGAGATCAGTTCACACTTTACAGTAGCCAGGGGTGTTTGAAGTACTTTCACTCATGTTCCTTGAAGTGTGGCAAGAGACATGCCTCTCCAAATCCTTGGGGTGCACACAGTGAACAGATGCTGGGGAGCTGTAACTGACCACACTTCCCAAGGGTAACCTTTCTATTTACCATATATACTCACATATAAGTCGAGTTTTTCAGCCCCTTTTTAGGCTGAAAAATGCCCCCCTCAACTTATACGCGAGTGCGCCCTGCTCTGTGCCGCTGGCTTCCCCTTAGCTCTGCAGTAGTGAAAACTGGAAATCCACCCCTGGTTTGTGGTGAGTTGCCCCATGGCCTGGGTCCTGGATTTAGGTCCTTGTCCTTATTCAGGCACCACCCATATGGAAGCCTTATGGAGGGCCATGGTGGCAGGGTTATTTACCTTTTTCTCTTTATCTGTGCCACTGGAAATCTCTCTGAAGGCAGCAAGATTCAGCCACAGCCACCAGGGATTGGGCTGCCCACTTCTAGTCAGACAATTAAGTTTGCACTACTTTGGATGTTTCTAGATATTTTCTAGTTACTCCTAAAATGTGAACTTTGGCCATTAATTCAGCAACAGGAAAATTAAGAAACAAGCTTGCTTTTTCCAGGGAATTTTAATGTATATGATTTTAAACTACAAGTTTCCTTTTCAACTTCAGGAATAATATTGTGTTCCTTTGTATTATACTCTTTTATTAGTTTTGTCCAAAAGCCAATGTGCTTATAGATTTTTCTGGAAGAAAGTAAATAAAAAGTGAGGTGTCAAACTGGTACCCAGATCATTTCATAGTTCCGTTAATATATACGTTTATGAAGTCAGCTAATGGCCAGAAAAGAAACCAGGGAATTGACATCATGAATGATTTTATTACTGCATTTACCATTATCTATATTTGAATAGCTGAGGACATAGACCAATATTCAGAAAGATATTTAAACAGCATGTTGCATTCTGTAGAAAATTGTTGGTTTTGTGTGTGTGTTTTGTGGCCGTAGGTTTTGTTTGCCTAATCAATGGCAAGTTGGAAGAATCAAGTTACAATATAGGCAGACAGAAGCTAAATACATCTTTATTGGGAAGTATAAGCCATACACTTTGCCAGGAAATGGGGTGGTTAACTTTCATTGTGCAGGGAGATTGAGCTACGCTCCCATAATTGTATGAAATACAAAGGAGGGGGTAGTAAAGTGGGACGTTGGAAGAACAAAATAAAATCAAGCATCTCTTGTTACCCGATTATCTGGCACACTCTTTGACTGGGCTGCATATTTATTACACGTCAGATCTCTGGTTACAGGCAGGTGACTGCCAAGGTTCAGGTGTTTGCCGACTGCCTTTTGGGATGCTACATAAACAGCAGTAAATAGAGCTAGTTATTCAATCCATTCATAGAAAGGTTAAATTGCTGGTCTCTGGGCTTCCCAGGGGTACAAATAATGCAGCAGTGGAAGCGAGAGTGCACCATGGGCTGCCTTGCCCAGCAGTATAGCCTTCCATTATTGTTGCTCCTTCTGCTGCCGGGAAGGCTTAAAAATGGAAATCTGATGCTTATATGACTGCTGGGACACCAGGTGCTGGGAATGGATGACCAAGCCCATTCTGAAGGTTTCGGCACAGCTGGGGGAGATGGAAGGAGGGGGCTGCATTATTCATTTCAGGAATGCCCAAGGATTGGAAAGTGCAGCAGTCTCTTCTTTTGCTTAAGAGGAAAGCTACCTGAAAAGTGTCGGCAAGGATGACGTTCAGAACTCCAAGAATTCCTTGATTCCTTCCTCTGCCCCTTTAATTTTAGCTTGTATTCCCCACACACTGAGGATGGCTGAGGATATACCTGTAATTAACAGGTATCCAGACTGCAAGGTTCACTGACACCTGTACCTTCTTTCTAATGTCCAGATTGCAGGCAGACATATTTTACCTGCAGCCAAATCTAATCCCCATTGTGAGTGCAGATGCCCATTGTGAGTACAGAAACTTGCTCCTTCACTAGCAGCTTAAAGTTATCCAGTGATACCCTCAGTTCACCAAGTGCTGTGGAGCCTTGCACACTGCGAGATTAATGGTCCTCATGGCCAGTACCTCTAAAACATTGCCACTTTTCTAGGAATCTGCAGTTGCTTTCTGATAATGCCAATCCAAATTCTCTGGAATGTTGTCAGGGACCAAAAGTTATTCTATTCTAAGCACACACATGCCAGGGACATCATGATTTATGATTGGGTTGTTTTGGAGAGATTCTCAGGCCAAAAGTTGTAAAAATTTTATTTATTTATTTATTTATACTTTGGGCTTCTAGACCGCCCCATCCCCGAGGGATGATCACTAATGATCACTAAGTTAAACAAAAAATGTTAATTATATGACAACCATTGCCACTGCTAGTATAACAGTAAGCATTTCTGAAGCATTGTTTAGTGTTTGATATGTGGTTCAGATTAGACGCTTGCTGTGATCTTTACAACAGCCCTGTAAGGGAGATCAGTATGAATATCCCAGTATATATATCTCCATGTATAATCAATGGATATGACCAATGGATATGACCTCACTCATTCCTTCCTCTTGAACAATGGCAGCAGTGGAGGAAAAAGCAACTGGTGAACTAACGCCAACTATTGTTGCTGATTAAAGGTCTAAGCAAAGCAGCCCCTGAGGTTCTGTCCCAAGACCTTGGCTTTGCTTGCTTCTGGCCACCAGTGGGCCTCTAGGATAGTGGTCCACTGGAAAATTTCTGTTCAAGTTAAAAGGCCAGTTTCTCACCGAGGTAATGGCATATCACTCACTGCCCCTGAAAGGACCCACAAGCCCCCTCTACTGTCACCATTAACTACATCCCTGGGAAGTGGCGTGGATTTGAACCCAGTCTCCTTTGGGGCTGGGCTCTCCTCTCTGGTAACCTCCCCAGCTTCCATCAGTAAGGAGACAGGGTGGTGAGTGGATATTGGTTCAGGAGCCATGCTGCCTATTGCTGGTCATATATACCCTCCTGAGCCCAGCACAGTTCCTCTTCCACATTGTCATCCTAGCAGTCGCTGTTGGCTCATCCTTCTCAGTAGTGGCACAGCTCCTCCACACCTCTTCAGGCAGCTGGAAGCCTTTGGAAGAACAGTAGCCACCCCTACCATGAGGGGAGCAGATGTTGTTGCATCATTTGCCTGCCATCACTGGCCACTCCCTTGCTTGCCTCATTGCTGGCAGGGTGGAGGGTCCCAAGGAGGGGGTATGGCCTGGAGGGCAGATTCAGAATAGCAACAGAGGCCACCTGTGGATGGAAATGTGTATAGGCATGTCTTAACACCAGAAATATTTTACTGAGGGTCCCCAGCACCTGGAAACATGCTTGGTTGGGACTCAATATTCTATTATTCTTTCTCTTTCTCAGGTTTCATAAACAAAACAAAAAACAATTTGTGAAATATGTGATTCTCACTAAAGCAAAATAGTACCACCTCAGCAGCAGGTGTGATATAAGCCAGAGTGGTGCAGTGGTTAGCTTGTTGTACTGTGATAAGGGGGACCTGGGTTCAAATCCCAGCTCAGTTACAAAGCTCACCAAGTGACCTTGATCCAGTTATTCTACCACGGGCTAATATGCTTCACAGTGTCATTGTGAGGATAAAATAGGAGAAAGGGGGAAACATGTATGTTTTAAAACAAAAGGGGACCAAGGCTGGAGCTGGGTGGGAGTCTGCACTGTCCCAGTGAGACAGGATTAGATTAACCATAGAAGGGGAGTGAGTGCATGGAAGATCAATCTGTGTGGAAGCTTGGAAATGGGATATGGAGTCAGTGGCCTCCAAATATGGGTGAGCAAATGGATATGCTAAAGATGATGGTAAAGAAATTACAACAAAGGGAATCTTTTATGAAAAAAAAACCCTTCCCATACTTATAAAACTACTGCAATTTCCTCACTGTGGTTTGTTCTCCTAGGAGTGCTGGTCTTTCAGGGGAGGTATTAGTAGAAGGGTTTTCCTCTAGACTCATCTTCAATACTCCCAGCTAGTGAGACTGAATTAGATGCTGCCCCATT
Organism: Sphaerodactylus townsendi; assembly: GCF_021028975.2. Classification (NCBI taxonomy): domain Eukaryota; kingdom Metazoa; phylum Chordata; class Lepidosauria; order Squamata; family Sphaerodactylidae; genus Sphaerodactylus; species Sphaerodactylus townsendi. The sequence continues at coordinate 144,861,946 of NC_059426.1, forward strand.
CTCCTCTTCAGTCTCTGTCTTGTGTTAGTCAGCCCGAGTGTCTTTGCTTCATCTATATTTTGATTTAGTTATGTTGGGATAGTAGGGAAACAGGTCTCAGCATTAGAATGGTGGGGTGTAGGTAGCAGTTGACATAGGTATGGGTTGAGTGGGTGCTGTTAAGACCTCTTGTTGAGATGCCCCTTGGTGTACCATACTATCTAGGTTTGTTTCCTCACTCCTCTACATGTAGAGGAGTGACCCTGGGTGACCCTGGGCTAGTCACAGGTCTCCAAAACTATCTCAGTTTTGTAAGCCACTTTGAAGGTTCTTAAAGGTAGAGAAAAGTAGAGTATAAAAACCAACTCCTCCTCCTCCTCCTCCTCTTCTTCTTCTTGGTCCTTGTTTTTCCTCTTTTCAGACTTTTATATGTTGTTATTCATTGCCTCCATTTCATAGTGAACACTGTTGTGGCATCATTTAGCAAGATGGCATGACACACAATGGACAAACATATTTTCAGAAAGAGACTGGATTTTTTAAAATCACAGCATTATAGCTGATGTACTTATAGCTAATATTTGTTGTGCACAAATATTTCCTTTCCTCGCACCCTCACAGCTTAATCGTCTTCCTTCAACACAGGGTGGCTGGATCTATTTGGTTTCATTAACAGAGTCCATTTTCAGTTAAGCCCGTTGTGCTAATGGACTGTTATTAAACACAGTTGTGTCTCTCAGGTGTCTCTAGTCAACACTCAATGTGATGATGATTTTGTGCAATGAAGTGAATCATCTAACCTCCCAGCAATGTCTAAATAGCTGGAAATAAAGAGCATTTGCAGCTTAGCCTGGAGAGGGCCACTGATGGCCATAGCCCTGTTCAATTGAGTTAGTCAAATCTCTTGGGTCTTTAAAGCTGGGAAGACAGTTGCATGAGACCAGGTCCCTTAAGAGGTGTCTGGTAATTGCAACATCTGTTCTGGTTGCAAACACTGTGAAAGCAACTCCCAGGGCACCTTGGAGTGATAATGGATCCCAAATGGAAAGTCATTGATCTGAAACCCTCTGAATGTTGAAAAGGACTTAGGAATCTTATCCAGTGAAGCTAAACCAACCCAGAGTTAATGAAGTTCAAGCCTTTCAGGCTGCGGCCATCATATACTTAATCACAAGGGCTGTGTTCTTTTATTGTAACTATATTATTCAGTGGGTCTCAGTAAAATCTCATATCAGCAATCTTCATGGTACCTGCAAGATGACAATGCATCTTATTAAGGAAGAATTTGAGCTACCCCTGCTTTTCCTAGCTTATATTTGGAAATCTCGCAATCGCCAGAAAATGGCTGGAGACTGCTGCCTTTAGGCCAGTTCATTCATGTGTGTGAAATCACATGATGACTGCTGAAATGTGTACTGTTTGACATGTGTGAAATGTAGAAGAGGAGGAGTTGGTTTTTAGACCCCACTTTTCCCTTCTTCAAAGAGTCCCAAAGCAGCTGACAAACTCCTTCCCTTCCCCTCCCCACAACAGACACCTTGGCCCATTATGCACAAGGTGTATGCTGCGTGGCAGGGGTGAATGTCCGTTGCAGCAAGATTTCTTCAATGGATGTGTTCCCCCAAACTCCACTTTCAATTTCCATTCTCCCCTGCCAAGTAACCCCACTTTAAGCTTTGATTTTCTTTGCTGCCAGAGCAGGAGAGATTTGCCAGTGAGCACAACTTTGCCTTGGACATCTTACCTCCACCTACCACCAGCCCCTTCCACCCCCTTGCACTTCCGTGCACATCTCTCCCTTCCCCCTTTTCAGATTTGTTATTTCTTCAATTTTTGTTATTTATTATATTGATATATTGATATATTGACATAAACAGAGAAACATGGCCAGATCACTGTCTTTTATTGCATTTGAAGACCTCCAAATGGCAGATCAGCCATTTCCCTTGCACTCTCACTTCCAGAGCATTGCAGTTAACAACAGGCTGTGAGGGGGAATGTCTGTATGATGAATAATGAATGGTGGGCCAACTATTTAACAACAAGTCTCTCTCCTCTTGTGGCAGCAGCAGCAGGAAGTATGTATGTGGGTGGGTGGGTGGGGGAGAGAATATCAATTCTAGGACATAATCCTCTTCTTCAGCAAAGTGTGGTCCAGGGAATTGCTTTGCCTCTTTCTTCTGGGGGAGGGGGTTATTTTGGGAAGAGGCTACAATGTTGATATAACTGCAATCACAGTTATATCAATATAATTGCTATTTAAAGGGCTTGAGCAAAGCCAGCAATCTCACAACTACCGAATGTGATGAGATGTGTGCCTTTAAGAGCGAGTTGATGGGCAGAGTTAAAAGAACCAGAAAAATGAGAGGTCCATTGAGACTTCAGCAACAAACGGCAGAGCAGGTAGTAAATGTCTCTTCATGTTTAAGCACAGAAATATGCAGAGACCACACTACAACCCCACTGTGCATGTAAGAGCTCCGAGGTAAGCATCCCATGCATAATGGGCGTTTGTGAGTAGATGGGACTGAGAGAGCTCCGACAGAACTGTGACTAGCCCAAAGTCACCTGGCAGGCTTTGTGGGGAAACAAACCTGGTTCACCAATGTTACTGGCCTAACAGGGGTAAGGGCTTTATTAAAGGGAATCTCCACCAGCTGCTAAAAGTGTAACAGCACACATATGGTTTTTAACGCTCATGGATGAGTGGAGAATCAAACTCGGTTTTCTAGATTAGAATTGGCTTTTCTTAACCACTCCACCATGCTGGCTCCCATTCAACACAGATCCACAAACAGAACTTCTGTACCACTGAATGTCACCCCAACCACACCATTTAATACCAAATCAATTAATGCATTCAACTTAGAGTGTCCATGGAATTAGCTTTCATGTTTAGCTGAATTTTAGCTGACTATAGCATACATCTATATATCTGTCGTTCTTCATGTGCACTGCTTTCCCATTTGATTTTGACTGTATCATGGGGTGAAAATTGCAACACCTTCAGATAATAAATCATTTAGAGAATAGAAAATCCTAAACTGATTGCAAAGTGCTTTCCTTTAACTGAAACATTTCCACACTGTTCAGTCGCTGTAGCCAGGAGCTCTGGTGCCCGCATTTACAATCATTTCTCAAACATCTCTGATCAGTCTGACATCAGCATCACGAAACAATGACCAACCAGAAGAAATCAAGTTATAAAAAAGATACTCCATTCCAAGTCATCCCTAACACAAATTAACCCTAAAATATCCTTATGAAAGCCAAGGAATACACATCTCTGTGCATCAAAAAACAACAACAACCCTGCACAGTGGCTATATGGGTTAGGTAATTGCCAGTGCCATCCTAGCAACATTGTCCTGGAAATGGGCTAGAGTTACTTTATATAGTTGAATTTTAGGTGAGGACTACTGTTATAGGAACCAGTGTTTTTACATCACCCCCCCCCCCCCCAATAACAATAGCATTGTGACCCTGGTTTGGGTTAGAAATAGAAAAAGAAGAGGAGGAGGAGTTTGGATTTATACCCCCTTTTCTCCCTTCTATGGAGTCTCAAAGTGGCTTACAAACTCCTTTTCTATTCTTCTCCCCAGACACAACAGATACCATGTAAAGCAGGTGGGGCTGAGAGAGTACTGAGAGGATTGTGACTAGCCCAAGTTTACCACAGATTTCATATGGAAGAGTGGGGAAACAAATCCAGTTCACCACATTAGAGTCCATGACTCATGTAGAAAAGTGGGGAATCAAACCCCGTTCTTCATATTAGAGCCCTTGCTCTTAACCACTACACCACACTGAGTAGCAGTGGAAGGGGAAACCCTTTTCCCTCTCCACATGGTGCTTATCTGAATGAGGCCTGCATGTGCATGCAGTTTACCTTTTGAAGATCATTTGAAATCTGTGATCATCTTCATACTGGTGTATGTCTTCCAACTGAAGTGCAGCTGCAGAAAGGATCAAAAGTTTCAACTTTTTATAAACAAGCTCTGCATTATTCACTCTTTTAAAATGGTTTTTCATCAAATAATGGTTGTTCATCCTCATCATAGATGTGAGGAAGAAACAGACATGTATATAGCTTTAACTGTGCCGAATTTTAAATATAGCTTTAAACTGCAGCGCCCTCTTGCAGTTCCTATCTGGTGATACCACATAATAAATTACAAAATGGCCCACCATTCAAACAGTACAGAATCTTGTATACCAAAAGACAGTATATCTGGGAGAATTGTTCTCTGTAGCAATTATCTTTCTGTGCGAAGGAATTATATTTTAATGGAAGAGCATGCAATCCCAGCAGTGTCTGTCTTCAGTCTTACAACCCAGACATGGCACTACCTCACTGGGAACCAGGCCAGGATTTCTGCAGATGCAGTAACCTTGTAAAGTAGACTGTAATCTAAAGTGTTTCAACCATAATTTACATTTCGTAAGACTAGAGAGCAGAGCTCTAGAGAGGGCTTGGGAGATGCTTGGGGGGCTTCTTCTCCAGTGATTCAACCGTATGCCCAGGGACTTCCCTTCATTCTCATGTCAAATTGCTCAGCGGCAGGCAGATGCCGTTGTTGCCTCCCAAACTGCTCTAACTCAAGATAGCTGCATCTAAGGCAGAGGAAATTCTGTTGCCTTCAGCCTCACTGGTGTGCCTGCGGAAAGGGATGGTAGAGAGAGATTCCATAAGGATACGGTGAGAGAAAATCGCATTGTGTTTTTGGTGGTTCTTCAGGGTCCAAGGATTTTACAAACAACAGAAATTGTAAAAGTAGCCTAGTTGGGGAGGATATTTGACTGAAGTTGATCATCAATTGTGTGTGAAATTCTGAGGATCTTTAAAAATCTGGTTACTTGAAAATGTAATGTGTGCACCTAAGAGCTTGAAATACTTTCACAGTTTGGCTGTCCATATGGCTAGCTACGAAGACAGTGTATACAAGATGGATGGGTGATAATATCAGGCAATTTAATCCATGATAATAAATGAATGAACCACTAAGGTATAGAGAGAGGCGAGATGTTTATTATTGTAATATCTATTATTACACCGTTCCAAGATCTGGGCATCCTTTTGGTCAAGAGGACAACACTAGATAAAATTTAAAGCGAGAGTTAACTTGCCTCTGGTCCTATGCAATGCAACAGGCACATAGTTACAAAATTTTGCTTAAAACCTAGGAATTTTAAGGCCAAATTTGTTTGAATTGCAAATGTGTAACAACATATTTTCCTAATTTACTTTCGCTGGATGCAAATTGACACAAATGTTCTTAAACACAAAGGTCTACTTTATAGAATGTAATTGAATTCCTTTCCACTTCTTTCCATTTCCAACACGGCCTTGACAGTTGAAACTTGGCCAGAAATGTTTGCATACCTTTATCAGTGTTTAACAAATATGTATAAACTGGCCTCCTGTGCTCCTTTGGTACAGAACTCATGTAAAAACACTAATGCTAAAATGTAATTTTGCTCAATTTAAGATTGGCTCCTATTCAAATTTGGAATGTGCAATTTCATCTCCAAATTTCAAATTCAGCTGCTGGCAGTTCTCGAGTGTTTCTGGCAGTTCTCAAGTGTTTTTGGCAGTTTTTGGCAGTTCTTAAAAAGGAAAACCCTGTTGTAGCTAACTGCCACATATTTGTCAAGCAGTGGTCGAATAACATGACATTTATTAAATGCTGTCAAATATCGTTGCAGATCAGCCTTCAAAAAATGGCAAAATATTGAAATTAACTACATAATCAGGTGTCATATGCTGATAAATATTGGTGACCATTCAGCCAGGGTTTATTTGGGGAATTACATTCTGTCCTGCTATTACAACAGTACTCAAGCTGGGCTTACCATTCTTACTGTTTTGTAAGAATGAGAAACAACAAATACAATAAAATAATTCCAAAACTAAAACAACAATTCAAAACAGCAGCTGGGGGCAGCCTAACAGATAAAGGCAACAATAAAGCAGCATTAAAATTGTGCACCATTAACTTAAAATACTAATCAGAGCAGCAATCTATAAAATTGGCAGCAATCCAGATTAAAATAAGAAAATAGGGTGAAGAGAGTTGAACCACAGAATAGTTTTTAATCTCTATCCAGAAATGGACGATATGACAAACCTCTTGAGTCAGGAAATGTCAATACCCAGGGTACTGTGCTAAAAAAACCCAAAACCACCACCAACAAAACCCTCTCCTGCATGCTCATCTATATTATGTATATGGAGCTGTATATGTATATGGGTGCCAGTGTTGACTTTGGAGCATGAAAATACAGAGTTGCTTTGTATAGGAATGCTGACAGTCATCACAGAACCCCCAGACCAAGATTCCTTCTGGACCCTTCTCATACCACCTAATCTGAAGCCAAATTAATGAAACTGAATCACATCATGTGTGTGGATAAATTGACTTTTTGTGAGTACCGTGTCTCATGTCTTCAGGTTTAAACACCAAGTTTGCTTCCTTAATTTTTTAAAAGATTAATGACTAACCTATGTGTATTGGATGTTAAGTATATGGTAAAATTATGTTCATGCATATACCGCTGATGAGTGCCCTTTTCCCACTGTGACCCTGTAAACTGAACATATTTTGGGTGTACTCACTATTTCTTCAACATTAAACTGTGGCACTTAGTTCTGATCTTCTTTAAATAAGACAGGTGCGTGGTGGTGGTATAATCAGTCAGGTATAGGGCATAGGCTAGTACAGACTTTGACAGTCAATGTTGGATTGGCCATCATCATTATCTTCCTCCAGTGGGTAATTTATTTGTTATTACCAGTATGTGACTCAAGCCTTCTCTTCTGAAGGGATAAATCATTCCCAGCAGAGAAAATGTCACATGCAGATGGGCCTGTGACTACAGTGCGTATTGTCTTTAATAGCAGCTTCCTGTTAACATTTCCTCTCAGTTCTAGGATAAATGCAGTGACAAAATAACGGGAGCACGGCTGACCCTCCAGTGGTCTCTGTGTTGGAGCCTGTCATTGTTGCCTTCTAGCCACAGCCTCTGAAAGGGGATGACTCAAAGCTCTGATGCAGCAAATAATGTCAGTCCCGAAGGGGACTGGAAGTTTATGCATTCAGCAGGCTTCAGTGTTGAAATATTTAAGAATCCTATAAAATAAACCAAGGAATAGATCTTGGGACAGTCCAAATTAGAAAACCCTCTTGTTTCATAAACTGTAACGAGGTTCCACCATAATTATCAAAATGGGTAATATACTTAGAAAGCAGTGAGAAACAATACATGTGTTTATAGCAAGAAAATAAAAATAAGTCCATCTCCAGTCTTATATACCATCACACTTCATGACTGCAAAGCCAACACTCTGCAAAAGTAGATTGGAACTACTGTAAGAGAATTCTTCCATTGTTATTCTTGCTGGGTCAGTGGGATACCAGTATAGTACCAATTTTGGCATAAGCCTTATTCATGAAACTTCTGTGGCATAGCAGTCAGTTATTAAATGGTAGATCCTGTTCACTGAAAACCTTTGCATAGCAGTCTTTGAATCAAGAATGCTGTAGCAAATAAAATTCCAAAAACTCTTGTATAATAGCAAATGTCAAAGATCCAAGGATAAGGAAACAATGTCCAAAATCTCATATGGCCAAATTGTATTTTTTTAAATGTAAAAGAAACTTCAGCAAATTATGAACATACCTCCTTTCATGAATGCAGTTGGCCCAGTTAAATACAATTGGCCCAGTTAAATGAATTCAGCTGGCCCAGTTAAATAAAGTATTATGAACTTGTGCCTAGTCAGATTAACAGCTCAATCCAGAGTGGGAGAGGGTAGCAGACCACTCTCTGAAGCTGATGCCGCCCTGTATCGGTGTGGGTGCCCACCCCACCACCACAAGGGAGAAATGCGCTGGTGGAGGGGTAGGTCCATGGTGCACAACCTAAAAGCCGCAGGTTGTCCCTATACCCACCAATGCAAAAAACTGCACTGGCATGGCTGGGGTCATACCAGAAGCAGGCTGAAGGGTGGAGCTGACCTTAATCAGTTTCCACTGCCTGCCCAGCTCCCATGCTCCAGTGGAGCCAGTGTCAGAGATGCACCACTATGGGGGATTCTTGGAGGAGATTTTTTTCTTTTGGGAGAGGGCAGGGTGATGCCTGAGTGGCACTGTCCCTACTCTGGATTGGGCTGTTAGGAGAATAGACAGTGGAACATATTCTAATAATAGCACTGAATGTATTGTTGAAGGCTTTCACGGCCAGACTCAACTGGTTGCTGTGGGCTTTCCAGGCTGTGTGGCCGTGGTCTGGTAGATCTTTTCCCCAACATTTCACCTGCATCTGTGGCTGGCATCTTCAGAGGTGTATCACAGAGAGAAGTGTGCTACACACTGTGTCCAGTGAGAAGGGAATGTTTAGTTGGGTATATATTGTCTATGTCCCAGAGTGGGGAAGCAATCAGTAAGTCTTTGGGGGGAACTTGCTATTCAAAGGTGTGGTTGACTGCATTGTATTGCGGGTGGGGTTTTCAGTCCGTTTACATTCATATTGACATTTGCATTCCCTGCTGTAACAACAGTATTAGTGAATGCAAATCCTGTGTCTGGGTGGAGTTCATTGTCCATTAACCTAGCATGCCCTTGGCCTTTGATTCTGGTGTTTTTAAGTACAGGTAACCAAGTTTTGTTCCTTCTTGTCAAAATTGTCTTGGTGTTTGTGGATTTCAGTAGCCACCCTGTAACCATCCGAGTTATCCAGAATTTCAGTGTTTTCAAATAAAATGTTATGTCCAGTTTTGTTTAGAGCATGTTCTGCTACTGCAGATTTTTCAGGATGGTTAACCCGACAATGTCTTTTGAATAGAATAGAATCTTTATTGGCCAAGTGTGATTGGACACACAAGGAATTTGTCTCCGGTGCATATGCTCTCAGTGTACATAAAAGAAAAATACATTTGTCAAGAATCATAAGGTACAGCACTTAATGATTGTCATATAGGTCTAGTAAGCAATCAGGAAACAATCAATAGTAATGAAAACATAAAATGTAAAATTATAAATTAAAATAAAATAAAATGTCAGCACAGGCTATAGTCATACAGTCATAAGTGGGAGGAGATGGGTAATAGGAATGATGAAAAAAGTAGTGCAGTAATTATATAATAAGTATATAATAAATAGTTTAACATTATCGAGGGAATTATTTGTTTAACAGAGTGATGGCATCTCGGGAAAAAACTGTTCTTATGTCTAGTTGTCTTGGTGTGCAGTGCTCTGTAGCGGCGTTTAGAGAGGTAAGAAGTTAGAAACAGTTTATGTCCAGGATCGCGTAGAGGTCAGTAAATACTTTTTCACAGCCCTTTTTTTTGACCGATGCAGCATATACATACAGGTCCCTCAAATGGAAGGCAGGTTAGCAGCAATTGTTTTTTCTGCAGTTCTGATTATTCTCTGAAGTCTGTGTCGATCTTGTTGGGTTGCAGAACCAAACCACACAGTTATAGAGGTGCAGATGACAGACTCAATGATTCCTCTGTAGAACTGTATCAGCAGCTCCTTGGAGCAGTTTGGAAGCTTCCTGAGTTGGCGCATGAAAGCAGACATTCTTTGTTGTGCTTTTTTGATGACATTTTTGATATTAGGTGACCATTTTAGGGTCATGAGATATGGTGGAGCCTAGAAATTTAAAGGTCTCTACTATTGATACTGTGTTGTCTAGTATTGTGAGAGGAGGTAGGATGGGAGGGTTTCTCCTGAAATCTACCACCATTTCTACGGTTTTAAGTGTGTTCAGTTCTAGATTGTTCCAGTGGCACCACGAGGCTAGTTGTTCAACCTCCCGTCTGTATGCGGTTTCATCGTTGTCTAATGTCTTTTGTTCTTTTTTATACGAGTCTGAAAACTGCGTTTTGTAGTTCCTACGTAGACCTTTCCACACCTGCAGTGATTTCACTGAAAAAAGTACATGGTTAAAATTTGTTTTGCCTGGTGATCCTGCACACTGTTATTTTTCCTTTTTTTCTGTTTTGAGGGGGGTGTCTTGTGAAGCTACACCAACTCAAATATGTGCATATTTGCAGATTCTCATGTTAAGCTGTTGTGAGCCCTGCCCACACCCATTGCTCCCTAGTGGATTTTGAACTAGAAAAGTGAAGTGTAAGGCAGGGCAGAAAAGTCATTAGAGATTATGGACAGTATGGTCAGAAAGGTCATTAGACAGTGATGTTAATGATTTTAGAAGTGTGATGAAGTTTAAATGTTAGAATCTGAGTAAAATGGTTTTTTAAAATACATAGTTTTGTTTGAGCTAGGAAATTATAAATTAGGTGCTCAGTTGCTGAGGTGTTGAAGCTGGAACTTAGAAGACCTTTAGGCTTGTATGTCTCTTATGGGCTGTAGAGGTGGGTTCAGCAGGGAATTATTTAAAGTAATACTTTAGAGCAATGTAAATACTTTCGAGCAATGTAAATACCCTCCAGCCCTGTATGGTAGAGATACTAGCACAGTGACATGCATAATAAAGATGATAATCAGTGGGCATTTCACAGCTGCAGAAAGGAAATGAAGATCAAAATCAGTGAGATAAAAAAATGTCAGATTGCCAATCAAAAAAGGCATTCAGAAGATTTGTTCTCCAAAGGGTTCAGACCCCATGTGTGAATGCTCGCTGGAAAACAAAGGTGTTTTCCCCACGGACAAAATATCCTGCGATAGACCTGGTATCATATATCCCAGGGTGTTTTTATCCCAGTTTCTCCCTTCGCATGGCTGCCAGTCAGTGCGCTCAGGCTGGGAGGAAGAACTCCAGTGAATTATTCATGAGCTCCCGGGTTATTTTCATTTTCCACACGAACTTTTACGTTTACATAGTTTACGTTTACATAGTCATTTACATAGTTTATGTAGTTTGCATACGTTTACGTAGTTTACATAGATTCCGTTTTTCCAATGTTCTGATTGGCTGTAGCTAAAGGGTGGGGAGAGCAGACAGCGAAACTAGAAAAATAAACCAGCCTGTTTCCCACAGTGTTTGCATGGGAGTGGGATCAGTGTAGGTTTTTTTTCAAAAGAACTGCCAATTTCATCTTTTTTTAAAGCTGCGGGATAAGGGAAATTTCATAGGGCAGCCACAAGTTGGGCCCGGAAGCCATGTGGAAGCCATACCCGAACTGGGATGTTTCACCTCTTTATCCCAGGATATTTTGTCTATGGGTAAAACAACTAAGACAGGAATCCAGGAGTAAATTTATGTTGTTAAAAGAAAAAGAAAACACACACACTATTTATTCTCCTCTTTCCTTCCTGTGAGATAGCACACAGCCTTGCTAAACTGAAGGAGGGTATAAAGTAGAGGGACAGTCTTGTCTTCATAACATTTGCCCCAGTTCTTCTATTGGTGCTGCTTCCTGTTGTGAATAGGATTTTCTTTCTTTCTTTCTTTCTTTCTTTCTTTCTTTCTTTCTTTCTTTCTTTCTTTCTTTCTTTCTTTCTTTCTTTCTTTCTTTCTTTCTTTCTTTCTTTCTTTCTTTCTTTTTTTCTTTCTTTCTTTCTTTCTTTCTTTCTTTCTTTCTTTCTTTCTTTCTTTCTTTCTTTCTTTCTTTCTTTCTTTCTTTCTTTCTTTCTTTCTTTCTTTCTTTCTTTCTTTCTTTCTTTCTTTCTTTCTTTCTTTCTTTCTTCTCACGTAGGTTAGGGGATTTACAAGGGAAGAGAAATTTAGAGACGATTTGCTATTGCCTGCATCCATGAATCACTGTATCCCAAATATTCCCTCATTCTCAATATACCCCAGAACAGTTTAAGCAGGAGATAGAACAGAACAAGAAACCAGATGGTCATGTTTTTCTTAGACCAACTTATGATGAATAGTATCAATTTTGAATTAAGAACAGATGACAAATGTGAAAGTATGAATACAGTAGTACCAAATGTCCTTTTGAAAAAGTAGCATCAACTTTCCTTTATAAACCTCCTGTGTGTGGATATAGTCTGAGTGGTAGACCTTGCTTCTGGCTTTGTTTTCTTTCCCTTTTTGTTATCCTAGCGGGAGCATTCTTTCTGTCCCTTCACATTTTATCCCCATATGAAACCAACAGTTCGTAGCATATCATCTTTTTTGTTCACTCCTGTAATGACCTTGGGCAAATACTATAATAGTATCCCACCCTTGGGAAGATATTTCTCTGGCTTTTAACTCAGCCCCAGGAGCTACTGGAAAGATGTATAGTGTCTCTTCATTTGAAAGCAACTTTCACCTTTTTATATTAGCCCCTGAGAATTATGTAAATTTAACAAATAAAAATCCTAATTTGATGACAAAGATGGTATTAGGAGATTTTTTTTGTTAAAAAAAAGATGGTAAATGTATTTATGTAGTCCAGTATAAACTATTTCAGTTATTTTCACAGGCTTTTGAGAAAGTCATTAAACTTTTGTTTTTCAGTTTCTTGGTACATATATGAGAGAGCATTTTTTTGTTTATTGGTACTACATTTTCATAAATCAATTAGTTGCTTCTGCTTAGTGTTTCTCAAAATTACAGGGTTCTTGAAGACTGGTGCCCTTATTTCAGTACCTTGAACTTATCATCTCTTAGGAACTCAATGTACAATCTCACTCCTGAGGTAACCTCTGCACCACCATAGGTCAGGTTGGCTACAGGGGATAGGCATCTATTGATATAGGAATGTGGGTTATAATTTACTGTGGCCTAGAGTTGGAAGGGTCTGTATAGAACCTCTAGTGAAATCCCCCATGTGGTGCATGAAGTCCTGGACACTTCTTTTTCCTTTTAAACATTTCCATGTTTACATGGTCAAAAGTCACTGTGGACAATGTGCAGCTGTTAGCCCTCTTTACTTAATTCATTTCATTTCATTACCTTTATTAGGCATAGATAAAACAACAATCAGACTAACAATAGAAACAAACAGAAAAGGTTAATAGGTGAACAACAGGAGTGTGCAGTTGTTGATAAAGCTGTCACCAAAAACTTTGCTACATCCGCTGTTCTTTTAATACAGCAATCATTCAAAATCAGACGTATCTTGTCTTGGTCAGAAACAGCAAGACATGAATTAATATGAGGTTCAATGAAAAGAGCCCTGACATTAATTAATATGAGGTTCAATGTAAAGACTTCTGAGTCTGTATGGCAAGAACTATACAGGAGCCTCCTTTACTTACCAGCATCTAGTCTGTTTACATGTTAATTTAGACCAATGAATTCTCTGCCCTGGGTCATATGTTACACAATCACTCATGAGGTGTGGGTTCTTCTCAGTTTTTACACTTATGGTATTTAATTCATCATCATCATCATCATCAACCTTTTATTGGCATGAGTTTAAAATACAACAGAGAGGTTGAGGAGAATCAAGTTAAAATAAGTAAATAAAATAAGTAAAAAACATTTCCAGCAGTTAAAACAATAAATAAATAAATAAACTAAAATCTGTGGCGAATCTGTTGTGCCAGCGCCAGGAATTTTGCAACGTCTAGGGATCTCTGAGGAGACTGATCACAAAGCAGATAGAAAGATTTGACCTTGTCTGATGAGTAGGCATAGTTCTCAGTGTATGGGTCTATATATTGTCTTCCAGATGAAGCATATAGTTACTTAATCTAGGAGGATGTGCTTTCAGAATTGTTTGATGGCTTTTGTGAGCAGGGACGTTCTTTGTTGGTATGGGATCTGGAGAAATCTGCGGCTCAGGACTGCTGAGGTAGGAGCGTTCGAGTCGAAGACTAGCATTAAAGATGCAAATTCAGGTGCGGCCGAAGATATATTGTAAAGAAATACCCTATGAAGTAGCCTTTACTGAAGGGGAAGGTAGGAGCCCTCAGGTAAAATGCACCCTTCATGTGCTGAGTAGAAAGCAGTTGGTTTTCGTCATGTGTAGCCTTAGCGACAGAAGTTTGACCTATTTGCGCCGTCCATGTTCATAGAAGAAGTCTAAAGCCCGAAGCCCTAATGAATTAATTTTTCCTTGATCAGAAGACTCCAAGTGGAGGGGTAGGGATCCGACAGCATTCGCTTTGTTAGACTGTCCTGTTCTGATTGAAAATGGAGGCGCAGCCAGTATCGAAGCGAGGAGAGCCATATATGTGTTTCGAGAAGATTTAGACCTAATTCCGAACATAAAGAGAGATATGACAATTCCAAGTAGTTTGCAAAAAAAGCTAGATTGTATAGACTCAAGAGGCTTTAGATTATGATTTAGCCAGATAGGGGCGCCATACAAGGTTTTTAGAATCAGTCTGCCGTCAAAGGCTCTCACAGCTGCTGGGACGCACTGACCCCCTTGGGAGTAGAAGAACCGCCTAATTGCTGCCGCGCACTGATTGGTGGAGAGGGAGATGTGCTTGTACTGCTCGGTCCAATTCAGATTATATTGGAAGCGGATTCCCAAGTAGTTGAAACTTTTGACTTGGTCAATTCTGTTCCCACTGATAGACCATACTGATGGCTTCCACGATTTTGAGAATGTCACAATTTTGGTCTTCTGAAGTAGTTTATTGTGAGTTGATTGCATTCGCAGTAGTCTGTGAAGGCGTGGAGTAAACGTTTCAGGCCTATCTTGGTGCTTGAGAGTAGAACCGTGTCATCGGCATATAGAAGTGGCCAAGGGTGCGTTGCCAAGGATGGGAGGGTGAGCTCAGCCGCATTGGAAGGGAATTTGGGAGGTCCTGTAGAAACAGGTTGAAAAGTAAAGGGGCAAGGACACAGCCTTGCTTGACACCCTGATTAGAAGTTATTTTGGGGTGCATGAGCCAGTAGGATTGTAGCAGATGCTGCAAGTGGTGGCAGTATAGAGTTTTTGGATGAGAAGAAGTAGACGCTTCTCTATCCCCAGCGCGCTTAGCTTGTTCCAGAGAAGTTGCCTGGGGATTGAATCAAAGGCACTCCTCAGGTCGAGGAACGCGGCATATAGCCCGGAGTTCTTGGTTTTTCCATAGTTCTCGGCGAGGTGCCTCAGTACCACACAGTGGTCGTACGTGGAGTGGCCCCTGATGAAACCGATTTGCTCAGGACCAAGTAGAGGAATGGCCCATTCCAGGAGTTTCTCGCGGAGGTGGTCCGCGTACAGTTTCCCTGGAATAGATAACAGGCTGATTGGCCTGTAATTTGAAGGTGTATCATAATTTCCTTTCTTGAAAATTGGGACAACGGTGGCCTTGGTCCAATCTTGGGGTAATTGACCACTATTATCAATTGATGAGAAAAGTTCAGCCAATATAGGAGCCCAATTTCCAGCATAGTTGGTAAAGATTTCAGGGAATAGGTCAGATCCCGGACCAGGGGCCTTTCCATGTTTGAGTTTTCTAATAAGCCGGAATACATCGGTGGTAGCGACTCGACGCCATCTGGGCAGGTCTTCAAGAGCAAGTAGCTCCACATTGGGTTGATTGGATTCTGGGTCAAAGAAGATTTTGTTATAGTGCTCCCACCATGTTGAAGAGGTGATAGAGGAGGCCGAGGTGAATGCGGTGGAATTGCAAGAGCTTCCCTTTGAAATGAGGTTCCAAAATTGTTTGGTGTTCTTGGCATTGATTGTGGCAATCAGATTGGCCCAGTTTTTTTGCACCAATTGCCTCTTCTTTATAATCAAGGCTTTCTGGAACTGGTTTTTGAATTGTTGGTATTCATCATACGATCTGGCAGTCGCATTTTCTAAGAAGATACGATGAAGGACTCTGAGGTGTGCTTTCATTTGATAGCACTCTTCATCAAACCACGTGGATGTTTTCTGTCCTGCGGCTGAGTATGGCACTTTGGTGGGAAGAGTGGCCTTTATCCAAGATGAT
The DNA here is from genome assembly GCF_021028975.2 of Sphaerodactylus townsendi. Classification (NCBI taxonomy): domain Eukaryota; kingdom Metazoa; phylum Chordata; class Lepidosauria; order Squamata; family Sphaerodactylidae; genus Sphaerodactylus; species Sphaerodactylus townsendi. Next base: position 144,877,710 of record NC_059426.1, read on the forward strand.
AGGGATTCATACACCAGCAGAGACCCTTCTGAGGAAGTATCAGACATTTTTTTGAGGGACTCTGACAGTAACCCTTCGAACCCTGCATTATCCAAAGCGAGTTTGCACCTAGGAGACCATTTGGTGCAAGGAGCCAGGATGGAAGTCATTGGCTTTGGTTGAGGATTTGCATGAGTTGTCGTTAGAGAGGTAGGAGTCATAGTTAGTTCCAGTGGTAAATGGTCACTTTCCGTTCTGTTTATAACCTGAAAAGAGGATATGGAATCAAGGAGATTGGGTGAAGCGATCATGTAGTCAATCACACTCCTTCCTTTATGTGAGATGTGTGTAAAACTGCCTGGGTAATCCTGCTGAAATTTCCCGTTGAGGACTATTTTATTTGTTGCAGAGCAGAAATTAATGAGTTCATGGCCGCTTTTGTTTATTGTGGAGTCTTGAGATACCCTCGGCAAAATGGGTGTTGTTTTGGACAACAATGGCAAAGGCAGCTGGGAGATGGGATCTGTTTGGCCAATTCTGGCATTAAAGTCACCGACTATAAGCAAATCCAGCTCCGGGTGTTGGCGCTCTAATTCCTCCAGATAGGATGAGACTCTTTCCCATTGAGCTGGGAGTGTTTCATGATCAGCATTTGGCGGAAGGTAGATGTTGACTACTATTAATTTGAGTTGTGCCACTGTAAGCAGAACAGCTTGAGCCAGGGGCGGACATGTTGTTAGAGAGGTACACTTAAGGTCTGGATGGTTAGAATAAAGGCAGCAGAGTCCAGCTTTCAAACGGCCCTTTTTTGAGGAGCGCGTTGCCGGTAACACGTATGATTTGAAGCCGTTGTAAAGAATTGTTTCAGAGGACCATGTTTCTTGCAAAAAGATGATATCATAAGTAGTTAGAAAGTCTTTGAGGTCCTCATCCCTGGAATACTTTTGCCAGCCAGCAATATTCCATGAGAGGCAACGGATAGTCCGGGGTTCTGGTGTTCTAGATAGTCAATCGAGGGGTGTGATTTTCTGTAAGTTATCTCCGATGTCATGGAAGATACAGCCGTTCCCATCAGCAGGAGGGTTTTTGCAGGGCCTCACCGTTGATAGTTGATACTCCATTGGGGCTGCTTGTGTAGATGGGGAGGGTATGTATTGGAGCTCGGCAAGTTCTTGTGCCCATGATTTTCCTGCTTTTTTCCCAGCCTGGGCATTATTTAAAACTTGACTTGACCATCTGTCAACTTCCAGCTCAAGGAAGGGTGCTGCACATACATCTTGGCCAGCCAAGTTTGGGCTTGGAGGTTTCTTGTTTTTTTCTGCTGGCAATGGGACATCTAGTAAAAGGAGAGAATCTGGGCCGTTGGCCAGGTCTCTTTGGAGATGGCACGTCTTTGATGTGATCATATTGCTGCTTGATGGGCTCAAGTGTGTCAGATCTCGTCTGTTAAGGATGCCATTTTGCTCCTGCTCCTGCTCCTGCTCCTGCTCCTGCTCCTGCTCCTGCTCCTGCTCCTGCTCCTGCTTATCCTGTAGGAGTTTGTGTACAGGTCACATTTTCTTGCATTTCCTTCCTCTCCCTGGGACTAGGGGGCTTCATTGCGGTCTTAGAAGTATCTGGGACCTTGACAAATTCCAAAGTAGTTTCGTTCTCAGGTCTTAATTGAGTGACTGAGCTCTCGTAGATTAGAGGGTGGACGATGGTATCTTTAAAAACCCGAGATAAAATCAAGCCTTTGGTTGCCAGCCGAGCTCTACTGCGCAGTAGCTTTGCAGGAATTCTAGATGAATTGAAGGTTAGCAGGGCTCTTAGTTGATGGTTTTCATAATCCATCATTTCTACTGAGCGCAGGTTGACACGGTATAAACTTTCTTTTAATAGTATACTGAGGTGGTGCTTGGCCAGAGAGGGTTTGCTCCAGTCAGGGACTATGCCTCTGTGTTTACCAATGGTCAAACAGATTTTGTTGGGTGAGAGTGTTAGGTTGCAAGTGTTCCTAATTTCTCTTCTTTTTTGCTGGAAATTGGGGCTTGTGCCTTTAACAGGAGTGGTCTTTGTGACACTGGGCTGTAGCTCTCTTTGTGCTGTTGATTGAGCCTCAGTGCATTCCTGCTTTTTGGAGTCCATTACTACATTCATTTTGCCATTTAGCAGCTTAAGCTCATTATATATATATTCGACTGTCCCCACTAAGAGAGACAATAGGCTAATTAGTTCTTGCCGGTCTTCAGATACAGTGAGGTTACTGTCTGCACTCTCACCTGTATTAATTTGTACGTTCGGGACATTTGCTGTTTTGCTGGAAAACATTCCTATATCAGTTCCTTCTGATAAACTTCTAAGGGAGTTTTCATCTCCCGGCACTAACTCATTATCAGCTAGAGCCACGTAGCGGTTTGCTACAGGAATTTGGAAGAAGTCCCGGATTTTTGGTTGTTTAGCGATGGGGGGGGGGATTTTCTTCTAGCTCTCTAGTCCGTTTTTTACTACCCATATTGTAATTAGAGCTTGAAAAAAAACTCCCATAAAGGATTGGGCTGTTCTTCACAGAAGGAGTGGAAAATTATTAGAGGTTATGGGTAGTTAGTAAGAAGAAAATAAACAAGCCTTATCAGAGCAGATTTTCAGGCTGCCGCTCCTGGAGCACCGGAACCGGAACCCCACAAGAGATATCTGGTATTTAATTAGTAACCAAACCATGGGGTACATGGAGAAGGGCTTTGGCTTTCTTCCCTTGTGCCATGTTCCCTGTGGGAAACAGCCCCAGGAGTGTGCTTCTGGGCCTCTTAGGAAAACCAATGTATATTCCAGGAAACATGTAGGTTCCCTCAAATATCGCTTGGAACAGTTTTTAGTTGGGAAAATGACTTTGGGGAGGAGGGAGAAGGCTAGAGCCCCTCTTCGTTATCCATTGCAGTAGTAATCCTAAAAGGGTACCCCAAACAAAAATTAGGGAGAATTTACAGCTCACAGCACCTGTGGCAGCATATTCCAAACACCAATCATGCATTGCGTGAAGAAATGTTTCCTTTTATTAGTCCTAATTCTTCCCCCCAGAATTTTCAATGAATGCCCCCTGGATCTAGTATTGTGAGAAAGAGAGAAAAATGTCTCTCTGTCGACATTTTCTACCCCATGCATAATTTAATAGACTTCAATCATATCCCCCCTCAGACATCTCCTCGCCAAACTAAAGAGTCCCAAATGCTCCAGCCTCTCCTCATAAGGAAGGTGCTCCAATCCTTCAACCATCCTTGTTGCCGTTCTCTGCACTTTTTCTATCTCTTCGATATCCTTTTTGAGATGTGGCGACCTGAACTGAACACAGTACTCCAAGTGCGGTCGCACCACGGCTTTATATAAGGGCATGACAATCTTTGCAGTTTTATTCTCAATTCCTTTCCTAATTATCCCCAGCATAGAGTTTGCCTTTTTCACAGCTGCTATGCGTTGAGTTGACATTCCCATGGAACTATGAACTGAGACACCCAAATCCCTTTCCTGGTCTGTGACTGATAGCACTGGGCCCTGTAGTGTGTATGTGAAGTTTAGATTTTTTGCCCCATGTGCATCACTTTACATTTTGCTACATTGAACTGCATTTGCCATTTCTTAGCCCACTCACCTAATTTATAAAGGTTCACTTGGAGCTCTCCGCAATCCTTTGTGGTTCTCACTGCACTACATAATTTGGTATCATCTGCAAATTTGGCCACCACGCTACCCACCCCTACTTCCAGGTCATTTATGAATAGGTTAAAAAGCAGTGGTCCCAAAACGGATCCTTGGGGGACACCACTCCCTACATCTCTCCATTGTGAGAACTTCCTATTTACACCCACCCTTTGCTTCCTGTTTCTCAACCAGTTCTGAATCCATAGGAGGACTTCCCCACTTATTCCTTGATTGCTGGGTTTTCTCAATAGTTTCTGGTGAGAAACTTTTGTCAAAAGCCTTTTGGAAATCCAAGGAGGCAATGTCCACTGGTTCCCCCTTATCCACATGCCTGTTTACACCCTCAAAGAACTCCAGTAAGTTTGTAATGCAGGACTTGCCTCCGCAAAAACCATGCTGAATCTTCCTCAGCAGGTCTTACTTTTCTGTTTGTGTTGTATCTAATGCAGCATAGGGATCCAGACCCAATTAGTGTAATCTGTAATGTATAAAAACTATTCTGTTAAGCAACTCCCTATCTCTAGCTATAGTATCTAACATAGAATACCCCCTTGCAGATCTTGTGCTTGTATGGAAAATTTGCATGTCAGCCCTGACTGTTCTTTAGGGTTGACAATTATACCTTGCACATCCCTGGAAGGAACTGGGTGGCAGGGACAAGTGTGCTGGTATTTCCACTGCACATGATGTCACTTCTGGTGCAAATCATCATGTCAGGGACAATGTGATAGGATTCACCAGACTCTGTATTTAAGGGTTGACATCACTTCCAGTTTGGCACCATAAGTAATGTTGTGTACCAGCAACCCCATCCTCTCACCCCTCACTCCCTGGCCTGTGAAGTGTTGGCAGGGACTGGGGAAAATTCTGAGGAGACCTTTCTCCCTCTGCAGGCATGAACAGCTGAAATGGAAACTAAATGATTTGAGAGGACACACATGGGAAGGCATAAAATAATAGCTGTGGCAAGGACAATAGTGCCCTGTTTGCAGAGCACTGGCTAGAAAGGACCAGCTACTGTTTAAAGTGAATTTATGAGAAGGGAGAGTAAAAACTAAAGGTAGCCCATAAGCAATTTCCCTGTCATTGCAGTATGAGCTTTGCAATACAGAAATATAGATTGGAAAGGACCCTTGCTCTGCAATTACCTCTCTTGTTGCTCGTGAAATCAAAGAGCAGCAAGAGCTGCCATTGTGCATGCATGCATGTGTGGGTAGTTGCCTTGTTTGGTACTTAAGAATTCATTGGCAATTGCCTTAATTCTTACCCACTTTATTAGCTTTTGCCAAGTAGTTCAGCTTTTACTAAGGGCAGTGGGGTTTATGGCAGCAATATTTCTCAGTGTCAGAGATGAAATACCAGGCTAATCCCAGTAATGTAAATAGCAGAAGGAAAGCAATCTCATTTTGAAGGAGTCTTGTTAAAGTCTTCTGCTTTGGAAGAAGCAGCCTGCAAAATTTGGAACTCTTTATGCTTGCTAAGAAGATAAATCATTTGTCTTAAGTGACAGGAGGCAGCAGAGGTCTAATTTCAGCCACTGCCTTCCCCAGTAGCCAGTAATCACATCCCTTTGTGGGTTGCCTGGCCTTATCCTGAGTGAAGCTGAATATCCATGACTACTGAATTCCATAAGCATTGGAGGTGCTCAGAGGCCAGAGATGAAATATTCTGGCTATTCTCTTCTCAATGATGAAAAGTAAGATTGGGGACAAAGAAAAATGAAAATCTGGAACTCCTGTGTTTTCTGGTGAGTGATATATGGCTGGGCTGATTTCTTCAAGGCTGAGGTATTTGGGACAAATAAGGTATTGTCTTTGGATGTTAAGCAGTGATGGGCATTGTTATGCTACAAACATATCCATTGTATGCCAGTTAAACTGTCATTGGTTTTCCCTAAAGAATACTGGGAAATGTAGTCTGGTGTGCTCAGAACCCCCTGTTAAAGACAGCTAGCTCCCTCACATGGCTCTAGTTTCCAGAGTTCCTTGTGGAGAAGCTATTCAACAAATGTAAACTTGACATGCAGACAGCTCTCTGGATTGAAATCCCATTCAGTCATAAAGCTTTTTGTGTGAACTTTGACTTGTTACAACCCCTCCTCTTAACTGAGAACTGTAACATATTTTGTATGCTGAAAATATTGTGGAAATCTGTTTGTCTTCTGCGGTGGAATGATTTCTGGGACGGGATAATATGAAAATGTGGTTCATGCATTGAAAATCCATATATGGCTTTTCCAGAAAAGCACGCAAGAAGCTGCCTTGTACTGAATCAGACCCATGATCTGTCCCAGTATTTGGGTGCTGTGTGGTTTCCGGAATGTATGGCCGTGTTCTAGCAGCATTCTCTCCTGATGTTTCGGCTGCATCTGTGGCTGGCATCTTCAGAGGATCTGCCACAGATGCAGGCAAAATGTCGGGAGAGAATGCTGCTAGAACACGGCCATACAGCCCGGAAACCACACAGCACCCAAGTGATTCCGGCCGTGAAAGCCTTTGACAATACATTGTCCCAGTATTGTCTACTCAGGCTGGCAGCAGCTCTCCGGATCTCAGACAGGGGTCTTTCACATCGCCAATGGCCAGGTTTTTTACTTTCACAGGAAATGCCAATGATTGAGCCTGGGACCTTCTACATGCCAAGCAGATGCTCCAACACTGAGCAGCGGCCCCTTTCCAGCAGACAGAGAATGGCTTCTTCTGCTTGCTTCTGTTATTTTAAAATATTTGATTCAGAGAAACTTGACATCTCCTTGGCCTGTAGAGTTTGATATTCCATGGGACCAACAGAGCCTCTACCATCTACTACAGTGATGGCGAACCTTTTCGAGACTGAGTGCCCAAATTGCAACCCAAAACCCACATATTTCTCTCAAAGTGCCAACACGGCAATTTAATCTGAATATTGAGGTTTTCGCTTAGAAACGCATTACTCGGGAGTAAGCTTGGTGAAGCAACCGTGCAACACTTCAAATTGGTGAATCACGACCCTAAGAGGGTTTACTCAGAAGCAAGCACCATTGCCAGCAACCAAGCTTACTCCCAGGTAAATGATTGCGCCCAGACCAGCGTTGGTGTGTGTGTGTGGGGTGTGTGTGTGATTTTCCTCCCCTCTACATGACGGACTCTGTGCATGCGTGCCCACAGAAAGGGCTCTGAGTGCCACCTCTGGCACCCATGCCATAGGTTCGTCACTTATCTACTGTATTTTTAGCCCACCTCCAAGAACTGGTGTATTCCTTGATATGTTAATAGGATAGAGATGACTTTCTCCAGATTTGGAACTAGATATTCAACAAAATTGAACTTCATTCTTGGCTCCCTTGGAGAGCTGGCATGGTGAGCAAAAATTCAACAGGACTGACAGTACAATGACACTGAATGATGTAGCAGCAGTTTTAATTCCTGTTGTCTAGATGATACATGGATGCAAGGGTTCTAGCAGTTCCAGGACTTTTCAGGCTGGCCTAGTTGCTCCTGAAGGGAGGAAAGAGAAATTCTGGCACCCAAGTGCAAATGGGCTAGGTGATCACTTGGACATCGCTCTCCATCCCATGTTCTCTATAGTCCAATGTCTTTTAGCACTCTGCATGGCAGTGCCAATTGTGTCTTTCTGAACCCACATGGGAACTGAAGAGGTGGACTGCAGAACTGTATTCTTGAACATCAAGGAATTATTCATTCATGTCAAGGTACAGATCTCCCATGTACTCAGGGTTTTGTTCCATTAGAATTGTCAGTAGAAGTCTGAGAGGCTCCCAAATACACCATGAATTTCACCATGATGTCCATGGGAACCCCCTTCCTGGTGACCTTTTCTGAAGAAACAGAACTGGTGGCCCGGGATTAATTCTTGGCTGTTTTCTGTATCCTGTGTGTCTTCCTTCTCTACAGATGAATCTCTTTTCAAGAACAATCCATGAAAAATCTGTCCTAATCCCCAATACTTTATCATGTTGCTTGTTAAAAATGTGCAGTTTGGCAGCTGTTTGTTTGTCTTAATAGGCTGCCCCTCCCCTTCTTGGCTCAGGGTGGCTTGCAATACAATTCAAAAACAATAAATATTGATTAATAAATATATTAACATCCTTGATAGACACAAAATTATGACATTTATGAAGGCTGTCTTCATGATCTCAATTGGAGTTGCAATTTCATTGACTTCACAGTGTGCTTTGGCAATCGTATCCTTAAATGGTATCTCAAGTTAGCATTTGGTTGGTGCAAAATGTTGGGTTTAAGTCCCAAACTCACTGAATATGTGGTAGAGAAAACCATTTTCAGGGGTTTGAGCAATGACAGTAGGAGCGAAAAGGCTATGAGGAGAAGGATGGAGAAAATGTGGTTACTGAGAAAAATATGGAAACCCCTCATGTTCTGGCTACTCCTGGACAAAGACTGAATGCAGCACCTGAGGGTCAATGAAGCTGAATGAGAGATCGCTATGCAGAGGCAGGTAATAGCAAACCATCTCCAGACATATCTTGCCTTAAAATCCCCACCAGGTGTCACTGTCAGTCTGTTGTGACTTGAAAGCAAAAAAGAGAAAACACACACACCTTTGTACAATCTCAAAAACTATAATACAGTGATGGGCAACCTTTTGAGCTTGGTGTGTCAAAATTCGCCAAAAAAGGAGCATAACTTGGGTGGTGTGTCACTTCGAGAAAAAAACCATACTTTCGCGATATTTATAATTTAAATAACAAAAATGTATAATTGTAATATATAACTGTATTTAATAAACCAAAAGCTAATTATTTAACTTACCTGCTTAGTGACTTCTTTGTTCATCCATCAGTCGGTTTCTTTTGTTGGTCTTGATATTATTTAACAGTTCCAAAAGATTTCCCCTGGCTTCTGATGTTCAGGGTGAGAGATTCTCGACAAAGCCCGACACCCCTTGCAGCCAAGGAGCATGACGGGTCTCCTTCTCGTGTATCAATCTGCCTGTCACTTATCATCATCATCTGTGGCTAGACGGGCCAGGCTTGGAAAGGGATGCTGAGGTTTGGGAACTCCTTCTCCACAGAGGATCTCCTGGCACTTGAAGTCGCTGGCCCTTTAAGTGCCAGGCAAAGAGGTGCATTTACCCAACTGTGAGATTTTATTGGTTTCCAAGTTTCTGGCTCCAGCACTACTATGTCTTGGCCATTCAATGCCTTGGTGATTTGCTTTGGGGCTATGTTTCCTGCGCAGGGCTGGTGACTGCCCTCAGGAAAGTGGGGCCAAAAACTTGGACGATGGTTGCTGTGGTTATGTGTTTGCTGGTAATGGTGATCACAGGGCCCACAGAGATTCATCCTCCACAGCATTCCTCTGCTCCCTGCTCCGCCGGCCAGAAGTGAGGTCAAAGATCCTGCCTCGGGCCCACGTCCTTGTGCTGCTGGGGGAGCTTGCTTCTCTCCCCCTCTGCCCACTCTCCCAATGCCTCCCCGGGCACCACCTGCAGGTGGACCCACGAGCGTTCCTGTCCAGGCCCGGGGTTAGCAGCCAGCTCCACCACCTCTTTTTCTCCTCCCACTCGCCTTTCCCCTTTCCGCCTGCCCACACGCCACAGCCTCCTGCTCACCCGCCTTGTCCCTCTCGCAACCTCCCTGCCCTCTGCCCCCTTCCGCCCTTTTAACCCCTCCCCCCTGTGCCCTCCCCCGGCCCTGGTGCAGCTGACGCGCCCAGCCCCCACAGCCCCAGCTGAGCGCCGTTGCGCTAATCAGCGGGGTCGCCGGAGCACTGCTTGGCCCACCTGGGGCTTTCCCCGCACCTTCCGGGTTCGCGGGGACTCCTTCTGGCAGGGTGTAGGCCCGCGCCGGGGCTCCCATTTTGGGGGGGAAGCCCTGTCGCCATGGGGAACCCCCGGAGCTGTCGCTGGCAGCAGTCCGGGCTGGGCTGAGCTCGGACAGCATGCGGCCCCATACTTTTCTTCATGCGGCCGCATGTCAGTGAAAATGGCTATGCGTGTCAGTGCTGACATGTGTGTCATGGGTTCGCCATCACTGCTATAATAGATACTTACTACTCAGTAAATGACTAGGGCAGAGGTATTCAATGACATAGAAATTCAGGTGGCTCAGGACAAAGGAGGCCAGTGAGTAGCTGAAGTCATGCCTAAGCCATGGAGTTTCAGGAGGCAAAGGTAAGGGGGAACAGAGGAAGGGGAGCTTTGTTTGAGGTCCAGTGGCAGGAGACTAGGGGTGGCTGAGTAACTTCCTCTTCATTTTTGTGGGTCTTCTGTGCAGGCATCCTGTTAGGTCTTGAAGCCATAAGCCAATGAACGGACTCGGAAGTAGCGTTTATTGAAGCAGTATCAAAGCACCATAGTTGGCAAAGCCAGTTCTGATGAAGCTGGCATTCACAGTCCTCTTTATCCCCCATTGAATGCCCCCCTCCCATTTTCCCAGAAGGTTGTGAAAAACAGCCTTTGGAGCTAAGGCGTCCCAAGTTGGTAGCAGATAGCAAGGGAGGACCACCTGGCTTCCTGCCCTACAAGATACCAGATGCAATACAGTTTTCAGAGGTTATGGTAGGTCTGAGCATTCTACTAGCCTCTGTCAGCATGGCCAATTGGCCATGCTGACAGAGGCTGATGGGAATTGTAGTTCCTGAACATCTGGAGAGCCGCAGGTTCCCTACCCCTGTACTAGGGGAAGCCTCGAGGGACAGAGGTACCAGGGGAAGCCTAGTTGTCTACAAAGTATGTGAAGCCATAAAGTAAAGATCAAGGAAAGAATGGACAGATGGCAGTGGATACATATAGCAGGCTGGTTACATATATCTTTCTAGCAGCATTCGTTTGTTACTTTAAGCATCTCAGTCTCAATCATCTAGATAATCTCAATCATTTAAATAACATCCTCCTGACACATACACTGGGACTGCACTAGGCAGACCTGCCTCAGAGAATGGAAAGTTTGAATTTCTGTTCTGTCCCTTTAAGAGGCACTCCCTCTCCCTTCCTTTAGGTGGGAACAGAAGACCACTTGATGAATCACTGTTACAGGCAAGTGCAACATCATTCTTTCCTGAGGTGCTGAAATGAGTGCTTATGCCCATCTCTCCATATCTATTTGTTAACTCTCTCAGACTGATGAGGCAGGACTTCTAGTTACAGAAGCCATTCTTCCTCAGCTGGGCTTGTTCCTCTATGTGTTTTAATTTGTTTCCATCAGTTTACTCAGAACAGATGCCAGGCTAACTGGCAATTTCTTGAAACTCCTTCCGTACTCTTTTTAAAAATAGTTGTTACATTTTGCTACCTTCCGGTCCTCTAGAAGAGAGGTCAATTTTTTTCAATCAACAACTTCAAGTTTTATTTCCACAAGAACCACCATCACTGTGCTGTTCAGACTAGTGATTTATTTCTTTAGTAAGTTACACACAGCTGATCTTAAGTCCGGAGCATGCTGTTACAGGAAATTAGGCTCCTTTTACATGTTTTTATCTGCATATAATGGAGGACATCATACAAAGGTGGACATCATACAAAGGAAACTGCACAGTGTTTAGCAGTTAGGCGTGTATAAGATGAGAATCAGCTTCTAGGTTTCTTCAAATGACAGCATTAATTGACTGAATAGTCTCATTAATCTATTAATTCATGCACACATTTTACTTTAAGCCATTTCCTGAATAATGCCATTGATGGTTTACAATAATGCTGTCAGCATTGATGGAATTACTGTAAACAATCCATGTATGTCAGGGGGGAAAACATGAAATCTACAACAAGTTGAAATGTGTTCAAGGGCTGTTTGAGTGGAACTTAGCAGCTCAGTTGAATGCTACAACACCCTTGATTTCAATAAGAACACAATATACTTAACTTCCTCTGAATTACAGCTGTTAGGTTCAAGATTAGTTCTCTGAGCAACAAATGTTTTGTTGGCGGTTAGACAAGAAAAAGTATTACCTTCATTATATATTCTCCAAATAACACCTGTATTGAGGTTCTGTCATATTCATTTTAATTGGTTAACTAATTGATTAATTGGTTAAGAAAGAAGGTATTTAATCACCCAAGATTAGAACCAGCAGACAGCCCCAAAGTTTCCCACAGAATGAACATAGGATCTTTTTGCAGGCGAAAAATGGATTCATTTTGTGACTCATTTGTTTCCTTGGATTACATGCTACAAAACTGATCCTTTCAGAGTGAATTGCTCAAGGATGTGGGACAGCAGACATTCCAAATGATAAAATGCCAGTTGGCAGCAACTGGAGGCAGTAGTTTTTATTTGGTCTCAATATTCCAAGCATCGACAACGCCACAGTTACAATAGTAGGGCAAAATCAAGGTCTTTTTTGGCAACTGGGGTGATTAATGACCCCAGAGACTGCATGTAGCATAAGTAGTAATATGATACAGAGTGCACATTATAGGCAATTACAATTTGAATAACTTATCAGCTGAAGGAGGCAGAAGTCTGGAAAGCTGTTTTATTAACCCCTTGATATTATGATCATAGCATTTTGGGGGTGGGGGGAGAACCTTTATGAATTTGATGTGAATTACGATCACAATGACAAATGTTGATGATCTGAGAATTCCTGATCATGGCCTATACTAGGTGGTACATTATTTAAAGAAGCATTCTGTATATTTTCCAAAATTGAGGGAACAAGAAATGTAAAGACTGAAAATCCTTCAAATAACTGGCTTACCTGCCATATTCAACACATTCTGCAATTTCTTTTGTTTTTAAAGTCACCTTTGTCTAGTCTTGGAATGAAGAAAGTGCTCTGGTTATAGAACAGATTAGTAGAGTTATACTGTTTGAAGCCAATGGGCATTGAAGCCAATGGGTATAGGTGGATGTAACTATTTTTAGGATCACACTGTAAGTAAATTACATACATACATACTTTATATGGGAACTGTCCAAAAGCCCATTGGCTGTTGGGTTTTACCTTTGCAGGCTATATATCTTTTCTTTATTGAAACATTTATTTTCCCACCTTTGCTTTCTATAATGCTAAAACAGGATAACACTTCTAAGGCTCCTCCCTCTGCAAGTTCCATAAACAGAACTGCTGGTTTTATACTACTGAACCACAAGCCTCAAGGTTGGCTTCTCTGAGGTGTATCCACACGTAACATCCACACACCCATACATTTTCCTCTGCTGCTTGTTGTTTAGGGTCAGGGGACCCTCAGAGAAAAATATGTCATAGAGTCATAGAATTGGAAGGGACCATATAGTCCATCGAGTGCAACCGCATCAAATCAAATCGGCCTGACAAGTGCTGATATATGCACTGTTTGAAGACTGCCAGTTCAGGGAGCTTACTACCTTCCAAGACATCTGATTCCACTGCTGAACTACTCTTACTGAGAACATAATTATTCCTAATGGCCAGTTCCTTTCCACCCAAAATTTATACCCATTTTTGCAAGGTCTATCTTCTGCTGCCAACAGGAACAGCTCCCTGCCCTCCTCTAAACATCACCTCCCCTCTTTTTGCAGGAACAGCAAGACATCAGTATTCCCTTCAGGGAGCTTGCTCCACTCATGCAAATGTAAAGGGGAGGAGAGATTTAGTCCATTTCCTGTTCTAGGTGGCATGTAGTTCTTGGGAACTCTCTGACTCTCAGAAGCAGTTTTATTGGGGGAGGGGTCACAAGGTTGCTGTTGGGAAATATCAATTTCCATTAATTTCCTCAGTTCTCAGGAAGTTAAACCCAGCTGGTTATCTCTGAGCCTAATTTATCTCACAGAATTTTAAGAATAGAATTGGATACATGGTACCCATTACCCAAGTTGAGGCTGGGATACAGATGTGATAAGCTCCTGAGCAGAGGCATTGGAATTATGTAGATCAGACTTAACCACAAAAGATTCCTGGAAAGAATTGTCCCTAATAGTTCCGCAACAACTCAAGATAGGTAATAATTTATGGATAAAATAAAAGAATGCCTCCTTTAAACTCTAAATGATTTATGTCTGTATAAATACGTATGGCTGTGAATCATTTTTAGACTGTTGAGTTCAAAAAGTTGTGTTACTTCTGCTGCCATATAGTAATCTCTAGCTGCTTTCTCCAAATTGCTTACTTTTCAGGACTCAGAGCATCCCTCTAGATCTGAACAAGCTGTAATGCAAATGTTGTGGCTTATAGTCACAGACTATAAGAATTCATCATATGATATATAACCATAGATTTCATTTTTATAGAAAAGGTACTGAATTTCATGGAAGATTATATGCACAATGTCTTTCTACTGCATGCAAATTAGTATTGCTCAAAAGTGACATGTGTCGATCCTATCATACTAGAAATGATATAGAGCTTTGCTTTAATCTCATATGTTGAGTGCAAAACTTTAAAGGTGAAGATTTTATAGGCAATTTTTACAGAATCAATGAATATATAAAGGTGCTGTATACTGAGGCAAATGATTGGTTCTTTCATCTCAGTGCACCATATTCTGATTGGCAATATCTCTCTTTGGTCCTGCACTTTCATTCATGTTACCTGCTACCTGAGTTTTTAACCAAGATGACCAGGATTGATCCAAAGACCATTTGTATGCAGTGCACAAGCTCCACCATCAAGTAGAGGTTTTTCTAGAGCAGGGTTGTCCAACTCGGGCACCCCAGATGTTCATGGACTATGATTCCCATCAGTCTCTGCTAGCATGGCCAATTGGCCATCCTGGTAGGGGCTGATGGGAATCATAGTCCATGAACATCTGGGGCGCCAGAGTTGGACAACCCTGTCCTAGAGTGTTCCTCTTTATACTGTAAGCAGAGTGCCATGTTTAAGTATTTATTTTACCAAAAAAACCCCTGCCAATAGAAAGGTAGCTTGTCAGTGAGAGGAGACACACTGATATGCTAATTTTTTTCGTATGCATGAAAGTTTGTTGATTAGGAACAGACATTCAGCTTTCCTACCTGCAACTTTTCTTCTTGAATGAGCTAAGCTTTGGACAGATTTATGGAGGAGAAGTCGATCTATGGCTACCAATCTTGATCCTCCTTGATCTGAGATTGCAAATTCCTTAGTAGACTAGGTGCTCGGGAGCTGCAACAGCAGAAGGCTATTGCTTTCACATCCTGCATGTGAGCTGCCAAAGGCATCTGGTGGCCCACTGCGAGTAGCAGAGTGCTGGACTACATGGACTCTGGTCTGATCCAGCAAAGCTCTTATGTTCTTAAGCTTTATGCTGAATGCCAATACAGTGTTCTGGATTGGCATGCAGTGTTCTGGATTGGCACTCTTTGGCATGCAGTAGTAAGAGTGAGTGAAGTCCCTAGTGGACTACAAATGTCTTTTCCCCTCTTTTTTTCTTTTTTGCCATGAAGTCACAGCTGTAGGATTCTCAAGGCATTGCCTACCTCCATGTCACGACTCTGATATTCCTGAGATATTTTCCATCCAAATACTTGTCAAGGTTGAGAATGAGAGTGTGTGACTGGCCCAGGGTCACCCAGCAAGTTTCCGTGGCCGAGTGGGGATTTGAACCTGCATTTCCACCACCTTCCCCACTTCACCACGCTGGTCTTTTACAGATTGCTTACAATGTACCATTCATTATGCAACTATCTTGTAAATATTTGAAGTTCTTGTGCAAAGTTCTTGTAGAAGAGCATAAAATTCTTTATTGATGGATATGACCTAATTCAAGTCTTTTACAGGGGGTTGGGTTATTTGAACAGTGTGCAGACACACCAATTTTAGGTTGAAGGTGAAGGGCTAACCAGCAGACACTGCCTTAACCAAGTGCAACTTAATTCAAATGAAACAAAAAATGCTAATGATCACTATTGATTCATTAAGAAGCCTATCAGGGACCACATGCCAGGAAAGAGAGCTTACCATATGGTGCCTCTGGAAGCTATTGATTCTAATTATTTTTAAAGGATTAGAAACATTGCAGGTGTTTTGTAATAATCTCTACTGTCTATTAGAACATGCATGAAATGAGCTCATTTTGGCTACTAACGAATATTGATTTGAACCTCCCAGCTCTGTCTTTATATGGATGGCAAGAGCATGTTGGCTAAGAAATTACTTTGCTAAATGTGTCAAAGGCATGGAAGGTTGGCTAGAAAATCTGGGGAAATTAAATGAATTTGCTCCCATACATTCCTTTTCTGGATATTCTCCAGACAGTCTCCTGCGTGAATGTGTGCCGTCAAGTCTCAGCTGATTTACAGAGAGTGACCCCCATATGGTTTTCAAGGCAAGAGACATTCATGGGTGATTTGCTGCTGCCTTCCTCTACGTGGGCTGAGAGAGTTCTGATAGAGCTGTGACTGAACCAAGGTCACTCAGCAGGCTTCATGTGGAGGAGTGGGGAATCAAAGTTGAGTCCATCACACTTAACCACTGTACCACTGTACCTAAGATAATATGCTACTACTTCAATGTTCTCAGAATGTTGGGTCTCTGTTGTGTTGTGCTGTACTGTACTGAGCCCTTCGGGGGTAGAGCAGTTAAGAAATCAAATCAAATCAAATCAAATCAAATCAACTCAAATCAAATAAATATAATAATAATAATAATAATAATATTGATACTGTTGTATTTTGTTCTCTAATTATAGCTGATAATTGATATTATACAGTGTTTGATAGTTGCTGTGTGATGGCATTTAGTACTGGGCAACATGTATTTTTTATATGCAATGATATATTGCAGTGTTAAATTTCTTCTATACAGTTAAATTTCTTCTATGCAATTTACTTATGGGCAGCCTAGTGTAATACTTAGGCCCTTTCTGCACAGCAAATGTATAGTGGGTTGCAGTCAGGATAAAGTAACCCGCCTTCCTGTTTTCATGTGTGCAAATATCTGTGCAGGAGTCCATGGAAACAATGCGGGTTGCTGTCATGCCTTTGCACAGAGGAGCATTTGGTTTTTTATTTACCTTCCACTGATGTGTAGCTATGCAGGCATGCACAAATGAACCCCACAGCCATGCTGACGTCTCACAATACCACGATACAATCCTTTGTGCCTGCATGGCTACGCAGATGTAAGCCAGGACATTTTTTAAAAAGGAAAGTGCAGCAGAATAAAACTCCTTCCTGGTCATTCACTCGCAAGCGTCTGCAACCCAGGATTTTAAAAAAGACTCGTTGATAGTGCAATTCTTAAAAAACCTGGTTTGGAAGAAATAACATGGGGCAGACTCACTTTAGGGGCAAGATCCAGGTTTTTCACCGTCCTTAACCCGTGTTTATTGGCCCATGCCTTTGGCCCAGGCCTTTGTGTACTGCAGAAGATTGTGGGGATTTGGGGAGGAGGAGGAGGAGGAGAAGAAGTTTGGATATATATCCCACCTCTAGGAAGCTGCAAGGCAGCTTACAATGCCCTTTTCCCTTCTTTCCCCACAACAGACACCTTATAAGGTAGGTGGAATTGAGAGAAATCAGAAGAACTGTGACTAGCATAAGGTCACCCAGCAGGCTTCATATGTAGGACCAGGGAAACAAATTCAGTTCACCAGATAAAAGTCCACTGTTCATGTGGAGGAGTTGGGAATGAAACCTGAGTCTCCGAGTCCACCTGCTCTTAACTATTACACCATGCTGTCTTACTGGACTTTCTTTTCCCTGTGAACCGAGATGTGTCCTAGAACCTATCCAACAGTTTCTCATGGAAAATCCATAGTGGTGGTCAAGCTGTCTCTCATCTGTTCTTCTCATTGACAGTTCCCTGATAGTTTATCCTTCTAAAAAACTTCTTAAGTCCCCTTGGAAGACCATGTGAAAATTGATATGATAGTATTTGAACAATGACATGCAATAGTATTAGAAATTGGGTAATTTTTGGTAGTTGACATACAGTGACCTGGACTTGTCCAGAGGAGGGCAACCAAAATGGCAAAAGGTCTGGAATCCATGCCTTATGAAGAGAGGTTTAGGGAGTTGGGGATATTTAGTCTGGAGAAGCGAAGGTTAAGGGGGGACATAATAGCTATGTTTAAATATTTGAAAGGATGTCATGTCGAAGAGGGAGCAAGCTTGTTTTCTGTTGCCTCAGTGACTAGGACAGGGAGTAATGGCTTCAAGGTGCAGGAAAAGAGATTCCACCTAAACATTAGGAAGAACTTTCTGTCTGTCAGTGCTGTTTGACAGTGGAATTCACTGTCTAAGAGAGTGGTGGAGTCTCCTTCTTTTGGGGTTTTTTAAACAGAGGCTGGATGATCATATGTCAGGAGTGCTTTGATTATGTGTTCCTGCATAGCAGGGGGTTTGACTGGATGGTCCTTGTGACCTCTTCCAACTCTATGATTCTATGACCTTATTATAACATTTTAAAACTTCATGTTTGGATTAGAGAAAATGTTTGAGTATATGTTTGATAATGTGCAAAGAATACTTGAACCACCAATATACAAAGATTATCCCTTTTTCTGAAAATGTAATATAGGAAAATATATTGTAATAAAAATCATCACTATGTTCATTTCAATTCCAATAAAAACCAGAGGAAAGCCATTTCTACCATATAATTATACCCAGAGGAGAGCCTGACTCTTTTCGAATTCTACAGTCATGAAGTTAATTTACCCACCATCTGGACTCCTTAAGAGCTGTGAACCTTGAGGGTTCAGGTGGTCTTTTTTGAGACCTATTATAAACTCTGATCTGTCAGTTCCAGTGAGGCAGAGAAATTCTTAGGTCCAAGCAATTCATAGATGAAACTCTGTTAGAGTGTAAGCTAGATGTGGCATCACTGAACAAATAAACTACAGTGTAGTTCTTGCTAGGTAATCTGAATTAGAATCACAGTCAAGGTAGCAAATTTTCTGGAGGCTGGGCAAAGTGATGGATCATGGAGAATCCCTTGGGTTGGAAAAACAGATAAAATGCAAGTATCTTAAGGCATCTAATATGTTTGGTAAAATGCAGCACTTCCTCAGTCCTCTGCTCAAATATTCTGATGAGACTCCAGAATTTAAAACATGTGGGAGTCAGAGGAGAGAGGTTACTGCTTCATTGGAAGGAAAATTAATGTCAAAAGACAAACTGCACAGTAAATGTAAGAATTTCCCTGAACTGTTTTTCAGTTGCTTTAATTTGTAGGTATCTGAAAACTGTGTTGCCCTGTGGCAAATATAACCAATATTGCAAAGATGTAACTATACTTCGAGGGAGTGAAAGCACCTTGGTATAGCAGGGATCTTGTCAGATCATGGAAGTAAAACAGGATTGATGCTTGGAAGGAAGACCTCCAAAGCAGGCTCTGCAGAAGAAGGCAATGGCAAATCATCTCTGGTTTATCACTTATCTTGAAAACCCTACTAGGGGTTGCAATAAGTCACTGTGACATGATGCCACTTTACATACATACAGCTTTGTTTCTTATTAGAGAACACTCACCAGTTCAATTGGTGGTAAATGTAATCTGGTTTCTTCTACCCTGGGAGCCCTTACATTGGATCCTACCAACTTTCTTTTCAGTTCTTCCTGATTTTCCTTCTCACTGCAGCTTCTATCCCACACTACTTTTGGGGCCCATGATCTACAGCATAGCCTTTTCAGTGATCAGTAATGGCCTCTTGTTCTTTCACCACTGGAAAATTGGATAGGAGCCAGTCTCTTGGTTCTTACACATTACAGTTTAGATATGTGCCTATGCATTCTGACTCATCTCCTTCAGTGTTTGCTATAATGGCAGTGACTTCATAAGGTCTTGTGTCGTGAAGGATCTGTGTCCACTCTTACTCCATGGACAGTTTTAACTGGAGATGCCAAGGACTGAACCCACAATCTTCTGTATGCAAAGCATGTGTGCTACAATGGACACACAACAGCTTCATTTTGAGGCAGCTATGATACCATCTGGCCTTCCTTCCTTTCTCTGTTTCATCAAGTCCACTGTCAACCTTGAAAGATCTGGATTTTATTTTAATGGCATCTTGAGTTAATTGTAATGGCAATTTATTATGTTTTAGGTATTTTTAAATTGTTATATAAAATGTAAGCTGCCCCAAGCCTGAAAGGGAAGGGGCAGCATATTAAATCTAAGAAAATAAATGTTAGGATTACACCTAAAAATGTTCCATTTGAATGTGACAGCAGGTGTTTAAAATGACTATCATGCAGGTACAGTAACCAGGATGCAAAATTTCCACTTGTGCAAAGCAGAAATGCAAAAGGAAACAAAACAAAAACACAGCAGCCACTTGTGCTGTCAGAGTTATAGTACCCCCAGTTGGGTTTTC
This sequence comes from Sphaerodactylus townsendi, assembly GCF_021028975.2. NCBI lineage: Eukaryota > Metazoa > Chordata > Lepidosauria > Squamata > Sphaerodactylidae > Sphaerodactylus > Sphaerodactylus townsendi. The sequence goes on from NC_059426.1 coordinate 144,897,540, forward strand.
TCTTGTACAGGATCTTGTACAACCAGTTTTTGGATACTACAATACATAGAGAGGAAAGCACTAGATGGTGCATACAATTTTGCAAAAGCATCACTGCATTGTTGGTTTCTACTTGCGCTTTGCTGTATCCAAGCCATTGGCTTGAACTTCCTGTTAAGTGTTTATGCTTAATTGTGAATTCTGGTTTGCCTCTATGAAATATGTGAAATGTCTCTGTCAAGGTATGCCTTAATTTAAGTTCTTTGGAAATTTGGTAGACAAATATGTGACTTGTGAGTTTGAGGCCTCCTGATTAGCAGCAGCTTACTCTTGAGAGCATATTTCTTTTAATTCTTTCTCCTATGACTTTGGTATGTCTCCTATGACTCTGAACTTCTTCTTTGGGTCTGTGATTCTGCTTTTATATTCCCCAAACCTTTCTCCAAATGGAAACTTATTCCTTGGGATAATCGATATCCTGCTCGGCTAGGAAACCTCTGCAGGCAGCAAGGTGAGACCTCATTGAGATGCATCTACTCTGTCAAGGCCTGTCTGAGGGCAAATGTTCCTGGCATAGGCAGTTTGGCAGTAAGGCTGGGAGGAATCCTCGGATGGGACCCACATAATTTGATATTTGTGGCTTCTGTTAGGCACTGGCTTGAAAACCACAGGCTTTTTTAACACACTCAGCAGAATGGTGGAAATTGGTGTCACGGGGGGCATTTCCTTTATGGGAAAGACTCGGTTGAATGGAGAGGCAATAAATATGTTAATATCTCTTCCTGGTGCAGGGTATCTATAGTCCAGTTCCTTCACTAGGGATTCTTTCTATGGAAAATGGATGGAACATGAGAGTGCTCAATTTTCCAGGCTCCTTTTTAGTGTCTGTTAGAAAATCTTGATCAGCAGTATTTTGGGAACTGGGAAAGGGATGACGCAGAATTTGTGAAATTGCTTTAAACTTGCATGTGATTTTATTTGAAAGGTACGTTAAGTAAATGTTTGAAGATAATATTTCTGACTATATTGGCATGTACAAAAATAGGGAAAAATTTTCTGAAATGTTGGGCTTCCTGTAACTCCATTATCATGTCAGTTTTAACCTTTGCTTTTTCATTTGCTAAAAACAACAGCCACCTAGCATTGTCAGAACAACAAGAGCACATGCCACTGCCTAACATTGCATCAGGCCATTGGTCTGTCATGCTCAGCATTGTCTACTCAGACTAGCATCCAAGACCAAGTAGTTGATACCTCAGGTGGCCCAACCCAAATGTTGGCTGTCAAGCTCAGGGCTCATGGGGCCAATGGCTTGAGCTGGAAGCTGGAGCCAGAAATACAGTAGGCAGAACTGCACAGTTGATGAACTAGAAGCAAAGACCTCTTCTTAAAACCTTGAAGAGTCAATGGAGGCAGTCTTGGGTTAGAAGAAATACAAGGCAGCTTCTTATCTTCAGTTCCACCTGTTAAGTAAACTGCAAATATTTCCCCCAGGTACTTGGCATGCTTTAGCTCAAGCGTTACTTGTGGGGATTTGTTTCATGTCCATATAAAGAGCCCCCTGGAGACTCTTTGGGAAAATCAAATTTACTGCTACGAGACGGAAAGCTCAAGCGTGTTGCTGACCTTTGCTGCACTGTCAATATCTGGGATCAGAGGCTGATGGCCTATTTCTTGCCTTATTATGCACACTCACGACTGAGTGGGCCGGCTTAGCAGAGCAGAAGAACTTGAGAAGAGGCCACCTCTGAACCTGCCTCATCTTCCTCTGGACCAACTGTTGTCAGAGGAAAGGAGGTTAGCAGAGTGTATTTGATTAGCTACAGGTTTGCCTTCTTTTCTTGGAGTGGAAGTTCATGTTAGCAGTCAATTGGGAGCAGCTGGTTTTAACCACAAGGGAAACTATTCAGCCACCTTCCATTGTCTGTGACTCCTGCCGTGTGACTTTTCCAGGAACAGTCTGCTCCAAAGAGTGAAGAGGTAATTTTGGAGAATCAGAGACCAAGGTTATCCAGGCCCTGATCTGCAGGTTAGAATTTCTCTCCCCATTCTTCCTTTCTCCTTACCTGCATTTTCATAGGAAAGACACTGATGGGAAGTGACAAGGCTTTGTTCTGTGACACATTAGGGGGAGGGCTGCTAATTCTGCCTAAGTAGAAATGTCTTTGTTGACATTCTCCTGATTGATCAACTTGGAGTTTGCTGAAGAAGCTCACCCAGGAGCTTTTGTTCTTCAGGGTTTGTACAGTTCATAGAAATGTTAATAATAACAAGAGGGTCATTCGCCAGAGGAGCACATGAAACTTGAGTCTTGCCTTTGGTGCATGAAAGTTACTTAGTCTTTATAGATTCTATACTTAACATTGTTCTTAATCATCCTCTGGGAATAATACTACAGCTGAGTTTTAACGTGTGCTCTGACACTGATTTCTTTGATGGGTTTTGGTAGTCACATCCAATGTTGAAACAATTAATTTCATCTCCAGAATCGAGTAAATTCAAGTAATTCACATTCGAGTGCTAGGGGAATGGGTTGCCTTTCAAGGACATTGGAAAGTGTAGATATGCAAAATGATAGCTAAGTGGCTCAAAGAGAAAGATCACAGTGGAATAATTACAATATTAATGGGGGAAGAGAGACTGTTCAGCTTAGGGATGGTTTGGTGCAGGTCAGCTTGGGAAACATTGGTTAATGTGATACCTATTCCTGTATTTCTCTATGGACATTACCAGCATGATTGCGTTAGCTGCATGGTTGTAGGCCCTAAGGGATGGGACTGTAACGTGATATGATATTACGATGCTGCTGCCCTTGTGCAGTGGCCAGTGGCATTGACTTAACCTGAACTACACCTCTTCCATGTTGCTACATACATTTCAGGAAGACAAGAATGATGTATGTGTACATGCAGATGAGACATGAGAGTGCATGTGAGATCATGTTTAAGGAGGATCACATTCAGATCTCCAGTAACTGCAATTGCTATTTATTAGTTATTGGGACTTTCTCCTCTATTTAGACTCACATTTTGCAGCTTTTCCTTTCCTTAAACAAACTCAACTGCTTGAATTCTATGATGCTGTTTCCCTCATGCTTTCATCCTGCTGCTGTGAAGCAGTTCTCACTATCTCTACCACTATCAATACTACATGCTCCTTTGATCTTGCACATGCAAAAGGCGTATTGCTTCAAAGAAGGATAGTAGAAAATATTCCTAGTTTGGTCCATTCAGTGGAGCTTTTCTAGTCAGACAACTCTGGTTACATCAACAGCTCCCTTGTAGCTTTGTATCCAGCTCCAAAGGTTTTGTATACAACTGCAAAGTCAGCACCGTCCTGGGGAGACCCCACTTTGCAGTTGGTCAAAGACTAATCCTTTCCTTCCCATGGATCCCTTGGAATAATGATTACCAAGAAGTGGGTCTTTGCCAGCTTCTATTTTACTTGGTTGTTTTATCAGTTTTCAGTTGTGAATCGAGGAATGTGTGGCTTTCCTCACATGGGCAGCATGACTATCAGAGAATCCATGTACATTTTTAATTTGGAAGATAATGTGGCTTGGAGGAGCCCCACTAGATGCTTCCACAGGCACAAGAATTTGGACCTACAGAGCCTCCTAGTTCCTTTGGTAGCCCAAAAATGTCACCACAAATATATTTTTGGAGAAGTGGTGATTCCTTAAGAACAGGATTTTGAAGGGCATTTTGGCCTGATGAGGAAGGGTGCAGGTAGGAAAATTGTGCGCCATGTGCACAAAACCTTGTATCCACCATGGAAATGTTAGCCCCCTAAACCTAGCCCACTGCTTTCCTTTTTTTATTCTAATTTTTGTTAACCTGTCTCTGATTCATTTGACTGTGTGGTTTTATAACAAACTTTTAATAGTTGGATCTTATCACTGGTATACTTTTCCTGCCTAGACTTCCCCATCAGACCAACTCCTCTGCTCACACACAACTGAATGTCTGGGGAAGAAAGAACATAAGAACATAAGAACATAAGAACATAAGAACATAAGAACAAGCCAGCTGGATCAGACCAAAGTCCATCTAGTCCAGCTCTCTGCTACTCGCAGTGGCCCACCAGGTGCCTTTGGGAGCTCACATGTAGGATGTGAACGCAATGGCCTTCTGCGGCTGTTGCTCCCGATCACCTGGTCTGTTAAAGGCATTTCGGCAATCTCAGATCAAAGAGGATCAAGATTGGTAGCCATAAATCGACTTCTCCTCCCTCCATAAATCTGTCAAATGCCCCTTTTAAAAGCTTATCCAGGTTAGATGGCCATCACCACCTCCTGTGGTAGCATATTCTAAACACCAATCACACGTTGTGTAGAAGAAGTGTTTCCTTTTATTAGTCCTAATACTTCTCCCCAGCATTTCTAACAATGAATGCCCCTGGTTCTAGTATTTTTCGTGAGAAAGAGAGAAATTTCTCACCGTCATCATTTTCGTACCCCATGCATAATTCTTCTGGAGTATGAACTTCCTAATCATATCCCCCCCCTCAGGATGTCTCCTCTCCAACCACTAAAAAAGAGTCCTGCAAATGCTGCAGCCCTCTCCTCCAAAGGGAAGGTGCTCCAGTCCCTCAATCATCCTTTTGTTGCCCCTTTCTCTGCACTTCTTTTCTATCTCCCTCAATGATCCTTTTTTTGAGATGCGGCACCAAGAACTGGACACAGTACTCCAAGTCGCGCGGCCTACTGTCGCATCAATTGCTTTATATAAGGGCATGACAATCTTTGGTAGTTTTATTATCAATTCCATCTCTAATGATCCCCTGTGCATAGAGTTTGCCTTTTTTCACAGTTGCTAATGCATTGAGTTGACATTCCGGCATGCAGAGCAACTGGAATCAACTAAGACGTTTAAATCCCTTTCTCCTGGTCTGTGGACTGATAGCACTGACCCCCTGTAGCAAGTAGGCGTGAAGTTTGGATTCTTTTTTGCCCCCTGTGTGCATCATTACTTTACATTTTAAGGCTAAGCATTGGAACTGCATTTGCCATTTCTTGTTTCCTCCACTCACCTAATTTATATCAAAGGGTCCGCTTTGGAGGACTCTTGTAACCTGCAATCCTTGTGGTTCTCACCACCCTACATAATTTGGTATCATCTGCAAACTTGGCCCACCACGGGCCACTCCACCCCTATCCCAGGCTTCTCATCATTTATGAATAGGGTTAAAGAGCACTGGTCCCAAAAGCGGATCCCCTGGGGACACCACTCCCTACATCTCTCCATTGTGAGAACTTCCCATTTACACTCCACTCCCTTGTTTCCTGTTTCTCAACCTAGTTTTTTTAAATCCACATAGGAGGACTTCCCCTCTTATTCCTTCATTGCTGAGTTTTCTCAACAGTCTCTGGTGAGGAACTTTGTCAAAAGCCTTTTGGAAATCCAAGTAGACAATGTCCACCGGTTCACCCCTGTCCACATGCCTGTTTACACCCTCAAAGAGGGTGAGAAGGGACTTGCTGCACCATCCATACAGTCTTGCAGGCTGATGATATTTGAGGATTGTTCTGGGACAGTCTGTCAAAATCACAAAGATTCAATTCTCCAGATCAAGGGTCCCCCATCATTTTTGAGCTGGTAGGCATACTGGCGTTTCTAACATGACATGGTGGGCACAGCAGCAAAATGGTTGTTTCAGGTGGAGCCATCCACAAAATGATAGCCACAATTTAACTGCAGCAACACAGTGCAGATGCTTGTGCTGTGGTGGCAGCTGCTCCCAAAACAGTCTGCACAGTTAATCAAATCTCCATTGGTCAATGAGAAACCTTGCTGGGCAAAAGACCTTTCTGGCCCTGCCTACTTACTAAAAACATTTGAGGGGCATCAAAAATGTATTAATGGGCACCATAGCACCCACAAGCACCATGTTGTGTATTGCCAGGAATTGTGCATAAAGTCTCACATCAACATGTAATGGATCCTGCTCTCCTTTAGAAGGGTGAGCATGAACAGTGCCATCCTAAAGAGAACTCTGCCCTTCCAAAGACATTTAAGTCCATGGACTTAAAAGGGTATAACTCTGTTCAGGATTGCCTTGACAGTCTCTTACAGAATTTCAGGGCTGGAAGGAGATTTGAACTTGGGTCTTCCTAGTGTTGACTGGATACTCTAATGACTACATCACACTGGCTCTGATAGTGGCCCACCTCATGTCTTGTCATAGTGACAAATAAATCAGTTCATTGTGCACACTGGTTGTAGTGTACATTCACTCGATTGGAAGTGTAATTGTGTTTATATATTGGGAAATTTCAAGTACAATGCTAAAAAAATAGAAATAAGAGAAGTGTGAACTCTTTCCATGCAACTATCAAGGCCTTTCCCCCTCCCATTGTTTCTTCTACCTTTCTTTGGAAGATGTAGCATCTGGATTATCTTAGGGAATGTATAGGCCCCTCACTGAGAGTGTTGTACATTATGGGCCACCGGCACATATCTGTCGTGCCAAGGACCTCGCCTTCTAATGCAAAAGTAAATTCTGTAAAAGGCCTCTCATGGCTGAGCCACTAACACATTAAAATGATCTACTATCTTTCCCATACCTCCTCATTTGCTTTGTGTGTTCTACATATTCCTTACCTTGGCTGACATTAGAAAGCATTTAAAGGGAAATGTAGCAAAATCACCAAGCTAGATGAATGCAAATGTTTGATGAAAACCTCTGGGGGGGGGGGGGGGGAAAGGGAGAAAGAAAGAAAACACTATCATGCTATAGCTCCATGAGATGTGTGACGGAACCTCACCATTAATACAGCGCTCTGTATTTGGGGAGGGGCCATGATTCAGTTGTTAGAGTATCTTGGGAAGCTGCTGCAAGTCTCAGTAGAAAGGGATGGCCTTGATAGCTAAACGGGATGAAAGTGGTTATAAGACCACTTCATCTTCTTTTCCTGCAATCTCACAAGAATTTAGGCAACATAGAAGGGGACAGATATAAGAGGAAGATGAGCTTAGATTTGGAACTCTGTCCTGTCCGGAAAAAGTGCAGAGTTCCAGAAAATGTTGGATAAGATAACACATGGTTTTTGATCTTTCTTCTGTATAAACCCCTTTTTTGCCTTGACCTTTAAGCTGAGGAACCTGAGTCATGGTTGGACAGGAAGCATGAGTGAGGAACCAGGTCAAGCAGATTACCAGTCCCTACGGCGGGGAAGATGGGAAAAGGTCAAAGAAAGAAAGAGGGAAGCAAAGCCATGTCGGAGAGAGAGATGGTCTCTTGTTCAATGTTAGGTCACCAGCTGCTATTCCGTGGCATTCTGCGCCCACATATCCAGCACATTCTCACCATTTCAAATGGGCATTTAGATTGTAGGAAAAGAAAAGGCAAATTGGTTCCATTTGCTTACTTTTCTTCCTATTACAAGAACAAAAGTAAGTTCATTCCAATTGAATTGAAAGGCAATTTGATTAGAAAAGAAAACAACATGCATGTTTGCATGCATGCAGATGTGTACTATACTATAAAAAAATATAGGGTACATTGCCAAAGGAGATTTTAATGTACAGCACCCATCAGATTCTGGTGCTGCCAGTTCCAGGTAGTGGATCTGAATGCTAACTTCTGGGCCACCCTCACTGTTTCTGGCTTCATTGGACAGAACATTTGTTGAGCCATTGCTAAACATAGGAGCGGTAAAACAGCTAAAGGAAGTGTGCAGTACTTAATTTATGTTAAACATTGTTTATGCCACCCTTCTAGCCAATTCATGGTGTGCATATATTTCAACAGTAAAAGTAATTCAATAAAACACAAACGTATAAACACATAAATAGGAAAAAGAGTCAAATAGGGTTTATTAGGGTTTAGATGAGGTAGGAAGGTGCTGGAACCACAGAAATTGTTCAGATCTTTGCCCTGTCCTCAGCACCTTATCAAGAGTGGGCAGAAACTCCTCTACTGGTAGCAGCAAGAAATAGCTCCATCCTTTCGGGATCCCTTAGAAAGAGACAAGAGAAGATAAGTCAAAAAGTTGAAAAAGCTCCTTGAATATAGGAATTAAAGGAGACGAGTGCTTATGTCAAAAGAAACATAGACCTCAGCCATCATTTTTGTGTGTTTATTTTGAAACTTTTCCTTCTGACGGGTAATGAGCGCTACTTCTACCTGCCTGGGAACAGCAAAAACGTTTGGGTTCTTTTTGCAACTCAGAGACAGTCAATAGAAATCTTTTCAGATGGGGACAAAATGATTGGTTACATCTTTGTGTGCTGAACCTGGCAGCAAAGACCATTAATGGGGACTGAGCTTCCATTGTGCTGTCGCATGGTGGCTCAGAAGATCGCTGTAGATAAATGCCATTTGCACGCCGATCCTGTTATTTTTTTTTAAAAAGTTGTACAGTGGAAGGGAGCGGGAAGAAGCTATAAGGGAGTCTTATATGAGATAGCAGCCCTGGCTCCCAGCAGTGCTGTATAAATAACAAATGATAAGGAAAAGGAATGGGCCACCTGCCTCTACTGAATTGCTTATGTGAAAAACTAAAGAAAACAAGCTTGCTGCCTGTGATAAGATCAAGCTTGGCGGCTTGCAGAGTTAGGACGATGTTTATGGGATTTAGAGGGAAAAATTGGTTTTTGAAGCATTTCTTAAATAAAATGGAATGTGGTGATAGCCTGGTTTAACTCATGAAGATCTGGGAAGTACAACTGCTGCTTCCCAAGACTAACTGCTGAGGCCTGCTTAGAAAGTCACAGATTTGCCATGAGGAGAATAACTCCGTGCAGCTTTAACTTGTGGGATATGTTGAGGAATAAGCCATAGCTGAGACTAAAAGGGAGGCCATAGAGGCATGGAAGAAGCAAAGTCAAGTCACAGTTCAGTTTAACAGATGATTTGTAACATATTGCGCTATGCCTTCATTGGAGTGATCGCATGGCAGTTAAGTGGGCACAGCATTGAATTCCCATCCAGCACTTCTTTGTGGAGAAACAGGGTCTCCACTGCTGGGTATGGCATTTCACACACTTGCTGGTTTCACTTGAATTTTGATGTTTTGTGTTAGATCACTGAAGACAGAAGAGGAAACTGTGACTGCCAATTATATAGGCAGTCAGTCAATATATTTATTTTAATAAAATAAATTTTGATAGAATAAAGACTCATCAGTCTGGATGCTTTTGGTTCAGAGTTTGGAAGTAAACAGCTTTTTTAAAAAATAGGCTGTGGTTCCAGGCTTATGTGTTTGTTATGCTGTCACTTCAAATGAATGACTGGTCTTCCCTCATTGGCCATAAATGAGGAGATTAAAGCTCAAGACTGCAGGAAAGGAAAGGATTCAATATGATGGAAGTGACTGAGAAAAGCACTTTGCAGTCAGTTTAGGATTTTGCATTCTCTATATCAGGAGTAGGGAACATCCGGCCTCGGACCGTATAAGGCCCGTGAAATCATTTGGCAATCATAGTCGGGACTCAAAATTCAAATGTGGAAAAGCAGGTTTGAGTAGGAACATCATCAATGACAGCTAACTTCACATGCCTCACCAAAGAGAACCAACCATCACATTAGTTCCAACCATCACATTAGGGGTGAGTTAATTAAATGTTTGACCAAACATTTAATGAGCCTTCGGGGAGGGCGGTATACAAATATAATAAATAAATAAATAAAAAATGTAGAAGGCTGATTTTTAAGTTGATAATTTCGTATGACCCATGAATGAAATTATAAATATCCAAATTGCCCTTGGCAGAGAAAAGGTTCCCAAATTCTGCTCTTAGCCAGTGTTGGATCTATATGAAATTGGCAGTTTCTATTGATTCCCCCTTCTTCTTGCTGCAGCCCCCAGTATCATTTTTCAGGGTCCCTTAGCACTCAAGATTAGTATTTTGTGGAGATCAGTTGGCTGCTGTGGGAGTAGGGCTGTGAGCTGAAGCAGGCGACCTGCTGGGAGAGTTTAGGGAGTGAGAACAGTCTTTTTCCTGGACCCCTATGGCTGTGGTGGTGAACCTTTGGCACTCCAGATGTTATGGACTACAATTCCCATCAGCCCCTGCCAGTTGGCCATGCTGGTCTTTCCAGATGCTTCTTATCAGAGATCTTTTCAAGACTGAGGCCAGGGCTAGTTGACCTTCAAGTGCATAGCAATTGTGTAACTGATCTCAGCCCTCCATCTAAGTGGTTTCTACCCAACTGTCGTAAATAACTTCCAAGTGAAGAAACAGTCTTTTGAGATTAAAGGCACTACTTATATTTCTTGCCATCCTCATATTAGCTACACTGCTGGTTTTCAATGACACACTCCAGTTCCCCGAAGCCCTTTCATTTCCCATGTTTAACAGATCCTGAAAAGAAATATGTACCCTAATTTCAACTTTTCACTCTGACATCCAGCTGTAGCATTCAACCTTAGATACTCCTGAATCAACAGATCTGCTCATGTCAGTCTTAAGAATTCAACACATTTAAAAGTTTCTGACTGTTATCCTTCTGAGTTATTAGATACAAATTTACCAGAGGGTTTTCAGAACAAAAACACACAGATGTTAGACCAAAAGCTCCTCTCCCACACTTCTGTATTGTGTGTGGCAGTCACATCCAGAAGCGAGTAAGGGGGGAAGCGCCCGCACTGGCAAGGCCCCTCCACCCACGCCCCACCCCAGAACCGCCCCTCACACCACACCCTCAGGAATGCCCCTGGAAATGCCCCACATTATCCCCAGAGGGGGCAGCCCCCAGTGCTGGCGCGTGCACCCCTGTTCCCTTGGAGCTATGCCTCTGGTCACATCGCTTCCGATTTATGGCAGCCTTTTAAAATTTGGGCTTCTTGTTATGATCTTTCCTTATAAGTTTGCCTGTGTGGCCTGTTTTATTTCTCAGTATGATTGTGATATTATCCAAATGCTGCTGTTCGTTAGAACTTGTAAATATTAACCTTGACAAGCCAAAGTAAGATTTCTTACATTTCAACAAGGCAGTAAAATAATGTTTGCTCCCTGTTTCTCGATTCAGCTGCATGAATGGACAATGTTCATGTATTGGAGACCTTTGGTTTGTTAATTGATTTTGCGTATTTAGTCCTAATACTGGAGCTGGGGGCTGTTATTTTTCACAACTTGGAATAAGAAAATTATCCAATTTGGAATACCCTTACATGCATCTAGAAACACAGCTTTGTCAAGAGGTCTTTTGGTTCAATATTTTAAAAGCAAAAGGGTATGCGCTGAAGTACACAACACCAAAGTATCAAGATTCTGCTCAGGTCCAAGGGTCTATAAGCAGAACCATTAGTAAGGCAGTGTTGCCTATGGCAGTTGCCCAATTCACATAACCTCTTGAGAACATTATTCATTCTTTTTAACAAACCAAGAGGGAACACAAGGGAAATTGTACTGGGATGTAGGAATTGTAATTAATTTATTTTAGCATGCTGCTGGAAGAATTATGCACTGCTAGCGGGTGACTAGTGGGTATCATTTTCAAGAGGGCTGGAAGGAGGACCTTTACAGATATCTGTAGCTGATAGTTCTACCAGCTGTCCCAACAATGGTAACTGGTATGTGGGTTGGTGTGTGAAACTAGGTCATAGTCTGTATGATGGTAAGCAAAGGAACCTCGAAACAACAGTTCTCTACTTATTTTATAAATGGATATTTATTCCTTGCTCTGAAATAACTACTGCGGCATTTGCTGCCTGTGCAAAAAAAAGAGCCAAGGACCTTGAAGTTAAGTTACAACACTCCAACCATCACAATTATTCATACTTAAAGGTAATGGCTTGGTGTATTGCTGAAGGCTTTCGCGGCCGGATTCAACTGGTTGTTGTGGGTTTTCTGGGCTGTGTGGCCATGGTCTGGTAAATGTTCTTCCTAACGTTTGCCTGCATCTGTGGCTGGCATCTTCAGAGGTGTATCACAGAGGGAAGTATGTTACACACTGATAGCACACCCCGGAAAACCCACAAGAACCAGCATAACAGCTTGGATCCAGAAATGTACAAATAAAAACATAAATTGACTTAGTGCATTTCTGCTTGCACAGATTTTGTGCAACACCTAATGCTTTTCTCATAAGAACATAAGAACATAAGAACAAGCCAGCTGGATCAGACCAAAGTCCATCTAGTCCAGCTCTCTGCTACTCGCAGTGGCCCACCAGGTGCCTTTGGGAGCTCACATGCAGGATGGCAACCACAGCAGATTCTGCTGCTGCTGCTCCTCGTGAAAGCACCTGGTCTGGCATTTGCAAACTCCTGTGATCAAGGGAGGACTGGTGATTGGTAGCCATAAATCGTACCCTCCATAAATCTGTCCAAGCCCCTTTAAAGCTATCCAGGTTATGGCCATCACCCACCTCCTGTGGTAGCATATTCCAACACCCAATCACACGTGCTATGGAAGAAGTGTTTCCTATTAGTCCCACTTCCAGCATTTTCTGCAATGTATGCCCCTGGTTCTAGTATTGTGAGAAAGAGAGAAAAATTTCTCTCTGTCAACATTTTCTATCCCATGCATAATTATGTAGACTTCAATCATATCCAACCTAAGGTCTCCCGTATAAAAACTAAAGAGTCCCAAACGCTGCAGCCCTACTCATAAGGAAGGGTGTCTAACTCTTCAATCATCCTTTGTTGCCCTTCTCTGCACTTTTCTATCTCCTCAATATCCTTTTTGTGATGGCTAATGAACTGGACATACAGTACTCAAGCGGTCGCATCTCACTGCTTTGTATATAAGGGCATGACAATCTTGCAGCCTACACACCCTTTCTAATGATCCCCAGCATAGAGTTTGCCTTTTTACAGTTGCCATGCATTGAGTTGACATTCCTAATGGAACTATCAACTAAGACTTAACTCCCTTCCTGGTCTGTGACTGATAGCACTGACCCCTGTAGCGCAGGGCGTGAAGTTTGGATTTTGCCCCTATGTGCATCACTTTACATTTTGCTACATTGAACTGCATTTGCCATTTCTGAGCCCACTCACCTAATTTATCAAGGTCCGCTTGGAGCTCTTTGCAATCCTTTGTGGTTCTCACCACCCTACATAATTTGGTATCATCTGCAAACTTGGCCACCACGCTACCCACCCCTACTTCTAGGTCATTTATGAATAGGTTAGCATAATTGGTCCCAAAACGGATCCTTGGGGGACACCACTCCCTACATCTCTCCATTGTGAGAACTTCCCATTTACACCCACTCTTTGTTTCCTGTTTCTCAACCAGTTTTTAATCCATAGGAGGACTTCCCCTCTTATTCCTTCATTGCTGAGTTTTCTCAACAGTCTCTGGTCTTCATTGCTGAGTTTTCTCCCTACATATTAAGTGTGTGTAAAATGCTGTCAAGTCACAGCTGACTCGTGGTGACTCCAGAAAGGAGCTTTCAAGGCAAGTGAGAAGCACAGGGGGTTTGCCAGTGCCTTTCTCTACAAAGCCTTCCCTGGTGGTCTCTCTTCCAGGGATGGGGTTGGGGAAAAACAGCTTCCAAGGCAGAGACACTGTGTCCTCCTAATCCCTTTAGAAAGGGTGTGTGAGAGGTATTTTGCATGGCAAATACAGGCGAGGGCAAATCTAGATGAGATTTTACTGGGTCCTTATGGATACACTAGCCAGTGCAGTGTATCAGCTCCCCATTTTGGCAAGGCACTGCTAGGCATGCCAAGGGTTGGCACTGGCAGAATGGGTTTTAAAGACACTGTTGTCTTAAAACAGGGTTTCCCCAACCCGCCATGGGTAAGTCTGGTAACACCCAAAATAGTGTAATTCTACAGAATCCACCTTCTGAGGCAACCATTTTCTCTAGAGGAATTGATCCCTCTCTTTTGGACATCAGCTGTAATCCCCAGACAACTCCCAGGCTTCCTGGAGATTGGCAGCCCTGGTAATAGATTTCTGGATACCTGTGAAGAATAAGCAGAACCGAGCTGTGTTGAGGCTATGGAAGCCTTCTAGACTTGGGTGCTGTGCTCCAATACGGACTGCATTATGCCCTTTGATTGTACAATAAACAGCATTAAAGTTTGTCAGAAGGCAATGCCGTATAGGAAGTGATAGAGGTATGAAATGAGCATCAGTGTTGATTATGTATATCGATCCAAGCTTTAGGTAGAATGAGGGTTAAAGGTAGAGCAATCATGAATCAATAGTTCAAAGTAACTTTCAGAAAACACTTTCAAATTGATTTTGTATTGCCTCTTTCTAGCCCTGGTTAAAATTACAAGAAATAAAAGAACTATAAGTAGAAGGAAAAGCAATTTTCAGACAAAACACCCTGCTCTGAAAAATCAAACATTTATATTTCTGATTATGGATTTGTCAGGCGATGGCTACCATCTGTGCCTCCCTCCATCTTGCTTACCATCCATTATGTGTTTCTGTGCGGATTTTTTTTTAAAAAAGAGGCTAATCATAGATTTGCAACTGATATTTTGTGTGTAAAATGAAAGCCTAATTATTTTTCTCACTTGTATGAGTCTGAAAAGAACGGCTGGAAGAAGAACATTTTGCAGTCACTTATCTGGTACCAAAAGGACGTGAAAATAATTATGGCTATACAACCAAGGGCAGCCTTAGACTCTGGGGTGCTTTGAGTGGAATCTTATGTGCACCCTGTTCTTTATGCTCCCCAGTTTACTTTGCTCTTCATTTCCAAATACCTCCATTATTTTTCTTTCCCAAGTGGCACCTTCTGCCTTTGCCACCAGATACTAAACCTGATCATATTTGTCCCATTCATCCATTACAGTGAACACATATGTATCCTTCATGTATATGCATGCATCTGTTTGTTAAAAAAAAGAGCAAGTACATGTTCACTTTACAAACAAAACTGGGGACCAGTATCTGAATAAATACAGGGTTTAACTCACACATTCAATGTAACATGAGAATTACTCAACACACCTACAAAGAAAAATCAAGTGTGCAGTAGGTCTGTTCACATGTTACAGGGAATAAATGTGCATCTGTTTGTAGGAAAGAATCAGTGGGTGTTCAATTTACAAATGAAATCAGGGACTTCCACTTTATAAATTACACCTAGATAAATGTATGGTTTCCATTACATTTTTGGCTGTATCAGTTTTAAGTGTAGCATCAGAATTACTCAGCACACATATTTAGAAAAATCTTGTGTACATTGTACACTGATCATTGTAACTTATGAATACGACTATTGTATGAGTGTAACAGCTGTTGTGGTAAGAATGCCCACCTCCTAGATTCTTGGTACTATCAGTAAGGTTCATTTGTTCATTTTATTTTGAGCATTCCTATCATGTTAATGCTTTGAGGTACAGTTGCTGGAGCGCCCACAATGTCTTATTTTCCAAATGCCAGTCACAAACAAGAATTGGTTCATCTGTTCATTTGCCTGTTCATGGCTATTTGGCAGGTTGCTTCGCTGTATTCCTTCCTGCTGTACTTCCAGAGGATTCTCTGAAGGTGTCTCTCTCTCACACACACCAGTAATTGCTGCCATGAAAGTGTGCACATATATTGCCATGATCTTTGAATCCCCAGTTTCGTTGTAAAAAAAAGTAAGTTTCAAGCCCCTTTTCCAGATGCTATTTATTGTCCCTGATTTTATTATGTAGCAAAGATGTTAGCAGATCTTGAAAGTGGTGATTTGCGTATGATATAGTCGGTGTGTATGTGGTAAATCTTTGCTCTAGAGAGTTGGGCTGCATTTCAAAAAATGTGTTCACATACAAAAGAAGGATATATGTCTCTTCTTGGTGAGCTCTGCTAAATGTGGGGCAGCATGTATAGTGGTTACAGTGTTGGAATGGGCCTTGAAAGATCTTTCTGTTGTTGATGCCAGAAATAGGAAACTCATGTGCAAAATTTGTTTTGCTTGAAATTGCTTTTGAATGGATACAAAATGAAGGCGCGCATACAGATGATGGTTGAGAAGAAGAAGAGAAGAGTTTGGATTTATAGCCCAATTTTCTCTACCTTTAAGGAGTCTCAAAATGGCTTAAATCACCCTCCCTTCCTCCCTCCCTCTCCCCCACAACAGACGCCTTGTGAGGTAGGTGGGACTGAGAGAGTTTTGAAAGAACTGACTAACCCAAGGTCACCCACAGGCCATGTGTAGAAGCAAGGAAACAAATCCAGTTCACCTGGTAAGAGTCTGCTGCTCATGTACAGGAATAGGGAAGCAGACCCGGCTCTTCAGATTAAAATCCACCATGAAAGAATTATAGAGAGAAAGAATTGAAGTTTGCACTGAAAAAATAAAGCTCTGTCTTTCATGGGCAAGCTGTCGGGGATACTGCTCTTTAGTCAAGGGGCAGGTAAGTTTTGGAGGGGCAGATTCTATTGCTTCCTGTGAACTGATAGTGACCTCTTACTATGCTAGAGGTCAGCATCAGAAATAATAAAGATGCTGGACTGCTCAGGTCCCCACAATGAGGCTGATAAAATAGCAGACTGATTTTGAAACAGGTTAGATGAAATCTGTGGTTGGATGGAAGAGGGTGGGTGGCTGGGTTTCACAGTGAAAAAGAAACAGCTCATTAGGAGAGACTGCCTGCTTCACCTGCTTCAACTTTCGCTTGGCAGTAGCTGTTCTGTGCATGAATGGAACCAAGGCTGTGAGAGGAAAAGTGGGCTGCCTGATTTTCCTTGGTACAATTGTGTGACTCAGTTGTCTACACTGACTTAATTTGAGCAGAGACAGTTTTATACGGAGGAGAAATTTCCTTCACCCACATTTTGTGGAGAGAGGCACAATAACAAACTCTCAAAGAAGTTAATGCCGGAAGAGACTTGCACAGCTCAGGTTTGTGAATGCTCTCAACCCACTCATGCAGTTCGATACTGAGACAAGCACAGATTTTCCCAACTTTCATTCAGTCATGCAGGGGACTTCTCGTGTCATTTTCCTTTTTTTGCAATAGCAAATTCATCCTGATATTCAACTAGGGCTGGTCAGTTTTACCTGAACTCCTGTAAAAAAGTATTAAGCAGTTCCAGAGCTGGGAAAATGTTTTTCTGTGGAGAATCAAAAGTGATACTGAGGCCAAGGCAGAGACCAGATGGTGTAGAAGACTGGGAGAAGCTGCAAGATAGAATTATTGTTGGGCAGATGGGTTGCCAAGCTGGGTGCTGGTATTGGAATGGGAAGTGTTTTTCTGTGGGCATTCTAAATGTAATACACAAACCATGGAATTGGTAACTTGTGAATGAGAGAGACAAAAAGGGCTTTTGACCAATTTTTTGGAAGTTTTGTACCCTCAAGATCTCTTCCACTGGAAAACATAATATATATATTAGTGTAGAACAGAAGAGACAGATTCTCAGTTGATTTTTATATATGAGTTTACTAACTATACAGGGAGGGTTACATAGAGATAAAATAAATTCTTTCCTGTCACATATCTACATTACCGTATGCTTGGTTACATTTTGCTACCTATCTGCTGTCTCACATGATATTGTCTATCACGTGTCTCTTGTCTGGTGTCGTGTCTGCTCAAAGAAACAGAGTTAACTTTATAACTTCTGATATACGGGCTTACTAACTTGTAAGCAATGGTTATCTGACTGACAAAGAGCTAATCAATAGATCAGGTCATAAACAGTGACTTCAACTGCTGCACCACACTTATTTCTATTGTATATTATATATATAGATATAAAGGTTTTTTCTTAGCAAAGCTCTTGTACATTTTGTGTGTGTGGCATTTTCACAAATGATGTGAAGAAAACCTTTTAATGAATGCTGCAAATGCTCCACATCCTTCAATGGGTATCCCACAGTGTAATCCTAAACAGAGTTACTCTCGTCTAAGTACATTGACTTCTCTGGGCATAACTCTTTTTAGGATCCAATTGCAAGTAAATAACAGGGTTTCTTATTTATTTAATTCATTTGTACTCTGCCATTCTCCCCAATGGGAACCCCAAGTGGCTTACACTGGCTCCTCCATTTTATCCTCACAGGAACCCTGTGGGCGGATTAGGTTGAGAGAGTGGGACTGGCCCAAGGTCACCCATTGAGATTCTATGGCATGGGAGTGGAACCTGGATCTCCAGGCTACTAGTCCATCACTCTTAACCACAACACCACACTGGCTGAACTTGCTTTCAGTTATACATTTTCTCAGGCTGAACTCTCAGACATTTTTTGAAATGTCCTCTCCCCTCCTGCCCTGCCCCATGTTAACATTTAACCAGATAAATAAACTGCAAGACATTTTGTACAAAAAGGAGAATTTAAGTTCATATGTGGTGGATGCGTAAGGAGGCTAAGATTTTTGGGATATGATACTTAAGGAAGTACAAAAGATTCTGAAGTTAACATTTTAAATAAACAACAACACCCGAGGCTTTCTGTAGGGAATTATGGGAGATAACTTTCCTAAGCAATGTAGAACTCTGTTTATGCATATGAAGACTGCAGCAAGGACTTTATATGCACACAAAAAGGAGAGACAATATCAACAAAAGAGGACTGAATTCTGGAAGATACAGAATATTCAGAAATGGCAAAGTTGACAGCACTAATAGAAAATAGTTTAAACAATTTGTTAGAAAAGCAGAAGCCCTTTCCAGAAGATCTTTTGAAAACCTATTCCAACAGCGAAGTAGTGGCAGGGTATGAAATCTAAAGAAAACAGTAAATTATTACCTTATACACCTTATACACTTATGAAATAACTATTGAATTAATGGCTTAATTATATATTTATGAACCTAGAGATAACTTTTCATCAAAGATGAGATAGCTAGAAGATAATACAAGATGTGTAGTGGGATTTTCTTTTGTGTGTGCATTTGTATGTTTTGTTTGTTTTACACATGAGAAAAAATTATATTTAAAAAGGAGAATTTAGCATATATTTAATGGCTTGTAATTGTTGTGTACTATTTTGTAACTTGTTTTAATGTTATTTGTTGTTCTCTGTTGGAGACCCTGCATTAGATGGGAAGATGGCCTAAAATGTTTTAAAGTCAAATAAATAAATATATTTGATTCCTACATCCTACCTGGCAACCCTCAACAAGGTCTTCTTTCTCAGTATGTTATGACTGCCTGTGAGTTTCTGTCTATGACATATCCTGCTAAGGGCATCACCTTGACTGTTTGTGGAAATGTGTAGATCAGAATAAGTGCACAACATCTGTGGTCATTTTTGGCTACAGAAATGGAGAACTGTAATGGTTAGAGTTTTGGAGTAGGATCTGAAAGACCCAGATTTGAATCCCTGTTCTCCAGTGGAAGCTTGTTTGTTGATCTTGGGCAAGCCCCGCACACTTAATCTAACCTGCTGTCTCACAGGGTAGTTTTGAAGGTTAAAATGGAGGATTAAAAAAATGTAATCTGCTTTGGTATCCATTAGAGAAAAAGGTGGCATATAAATGAGGCAAAGTAAACAGATGAAGGAAGTACAGGAAAGGGCTCTGAGTTATCATCTTAATCAGCTGTCCTTTGACATAATGTTACATATCTTGAAAGTAATTCTAACTAGAATGATCCTTGCTATTCATTTAGAAAAAACTGCTTAAACTCTCTTTTCTCATTTATTAGATTATTAGATGTATATTTATTCTATTAGATGAGGTCATTGCTGATCTCATGACAATATCTGGGGGCAGGGAAGTTTATAGTGTACTGGACATATTGCCTGGTAGATATGTTGGTAGATGGAAAGGGCCTTCCATCACACTTAATGGCTTTCTGCTCAGTCCGTTCACAGATTCTGTTGAGCTGTTCTTTGCTTAATGCTTTCCAGCATGGATTACGACAAGAGGCCTTCTGCTGGCATGATTCATGGCTTACCTTTTCCCTACCTTTGACTACCTCCTTTTCTCCCTCCCTCCCTCCCTCTCTCTCTCTCTCTCTCTCTCTCTCTCTCTCTCTCTCATCCCTCCCTCCTTCTCTCTTTAGTTACCTTTATGGAGAAGCAGACAGACACGCAGCTACACATTGTCAATACCGGCAGCAGAAGTCAATAAGGAGCCAGACAGGGAGTGAAATTGAGGGAGGCAGCTATAGATTTCCGAGCTTATTCCTTGTGAGTTTTTCAGAACTTGTGTGATTCACTCTTGTCAGATACTATTTTGAGCCAGGCTGAGATGAACACATTCCCCTAGTGAACTATATGCTGCTGCCTGTGCTCTCACCTCTTTTATTCCCACCCCCACTCCATTGAATCCCTTGAGCTTTCATTTTTGTGGACTCTTTCATGATAGGCAGTGAATGGAAAGGGGAGCGAAGGAGTGAAATGCTTCCAAAATTGAGACAAAAAACGAATTAAAAAAACAGAAGAGATGCTCTGTGGAAAGTCCATGACACAAAATAGCTGACCAGGGGGAAGCTATTAATGGAGTGAGATTGTCATGGCCTTTGCATGGAATGGCAGGCCATGACAAAAAGGTTAGCAGAAATGAGAGTTTACTGGGATAGCCACAGGCAGAAATGAGAGTTTACTGGGATAGCCACTGGCAGAAATGAGAATTTACTGGGATAGCCACAGGAGTATGCTAAGTGGGAAACTGAGTTAGCCAATATAAAGGGAAGGTGCCCAATGAATGGAGTCTTATAAGGCTAGAAAGGAGAAAGCATGCCAGCATCAGTTACTCCTAGAGATAGTAATTGTAGAGAGGTGTCGGGCATGTCAGTTTGTTGTTGCGATACACAGGAATCCATTAACACTTTAAAGCAGTGGTGGCGAACCTATGGCACGGGTGCCAGAGGTGGCACTCAGAACCCTCTCTGTGGGCACACGCAGAGTCACACACCCCCCCCCCCCACATCTAGGCTGGCCTGGGCTGCTGGGCTGGATTATTAGCATTAAACCTAAGGCCCCTTCTGCACACGCAAAATAATGCGTTTTTAAACCACTTTCACAACTGTTTGCAGGTGGATTTTGCCATTCCGCACATTCCGCACAGCTTCACAGAGCACTGAAAGCAGTTTGAAAGTGCATTATTCTGCATGTGCGGAATGAGCCTATGACCTAGTTTTGGGGAAGCAGTGTAGGTAACCCTGTTAAGCGCTGTTAAACCCCACTGATTTTCATGCAAAGAACTAAAGTGTGATCCTTTACCTGGGAGTAAGCTCGGTTGCTGGCAATGGGGCTTGCTTCTGAGTAAACCCTCCAGGGTCATTATTCACCCGTTGGAAGAGTTGCACAGTTGCTTCAAAGCCAAGCCACCAACTACCACCAAGTTTACTCCCAAGTAGTGCACACCTTGGAGCCAACCATTTTTTCTAAACTAAAACCTCAGTATTCAGGTTAAATTGTCGTGTTGGCACTTTGCGAAAAATAAGTGGGTTTTGGGTTGCACTTTGGGCACTCGGTCTCGAAAAGGTTCGCCATCACTGCTTTAAAGCATAGCAAAATGTATTCCTGTATACACTATCATGAGTCAGAGCTTAATTCCTCAGGTGCTGCTGAGGAAGGAAGCTCTGACACATGAAAGCCTATGGAATAAATTTTGTTATGTCTGAAAGATGCTATAGAACTCCTGTTCAATTTCTGTAGCATCATGCAATTCTGGTGGATTAACATTTCCTGCATTTCCTGCATTCATGCCAATACAAGCAGTAAATACGTTTAAACACTATCCACATCATACTGATTGCCTGCAGGAGGGTTTGGTGGAGACAATGGAAATATGCTTCCATGGGTGTATCAGAAGAGGCAAAACATTCAAATTGCAACACGCCATAGTCCCTCTGTATATTGTGTTAGTCAGGCAACACCTGAAGTGCTGTGTGCAGTTCTAGAGGCCTCACTTCAAAAAGGATGTGGACAGAATGGAGTGGGTACAGAGGAGAGCAACAAGGATGATAAGGGAACTAGAAACCAAACTCTATAAAGAAAGGTTGAGGAACTTGGGAATGTTTAGCCTGGAGAAGAGGAACTTGCAGGGGGACATGGTTGCTCACTTTACAGCTTTGAAGAGCTGTAACTTAAAGGAGAGCAGGGAGCTGTTCCTGTTGGCTGCAGAAGTTAGGACTTGCAATAATGGGTTTAAATTATGGATGGAAAGGTACCAGTTGGATATTAGGATTTTTTTTTTTTTTTACAATAAGAGTAGTTCAGCAGTGGGATTGGCAGCCTGGGGAGGTGGTGAGCTTTCCTTCACTGGCAGTCTTCAAGCAACTGCTGGATGAACATTTTTCAGGGATACTTTAGGGTGATCCTGCATTGAGCAGAGGTTTGAACTGAATGGCCTATGTGGCCCCTTCCAACTCTATGGTAGTCACTATCAATTGTCTGAGTTTCCTAAGATTGGGAACCTTCATCTCCACCTGCATGATATTGATTTGATAGGCAGGCTGGCTCTTTACCTTCCTTGAGCATTTGGGGTGGAATACACGTTTGGTTTTTTTCCTTGTTCAGCACAACAAGTAAGGGAGACAATGGATTGAAGGATCACAGAGGAAATGGGCAATCGGAGTTGCAATTGCCTTATCTCCTCTGGCTCATTCCGCGCACGCAAAATAATGCACTTTCAAGCTGCTTTCACAACTGTTTTTGCCATTCCGCACAGCTTCAAAGAGCCCTGAAAGCAGCTTGAAAGTGCATTATTCTGTGTGTGCGGAATGAGCCTCTGTTAGCTGGAGATTTAAAGGATCACATGTGGATTAATAAGTGGCAAACTGAGTGTGTGTGAAGCTGCTTTAGAACTGAGACATCTTTGTGGATACTCACAAACCGCTCTGTAATCTGGGGAAAAAATAAGGCAGGGATTGCTGGAATTAAAATGTTGGAGAAGGAGAATTTTAAGGAGAACAAGGAGAAGGGGCTTGAGTCTACCATTTTAAATTAAGCAACCCATGTTCTTAGTTTATGAAGAATTGTGAGAATTGGAAAGGAAACCAGCAAACTCAGATTTGCCTGTAGTGGTCAAAAATCTGACATCCTTCATTGTGTTTGAGACCATCCTATTATCTAGTGCAGGGGTAGGGAACCTGCGGCTCTCCAGATGTTCAGGAACTACAATTCCCATCAGCCTCTGTCAGCATGGCCAATTGGCCATGCTGCTAGGGGCTGATGGGAATTGTAGTTCCTGAACATCTGGAGAGCCGCAGGTTCCCTACCCCTGATCTAGTGTGTCTTTAAAGGATGTTGCACTGGAAAATGATACCTAGGGTATATTGCCTGCTTGTACCAATGGTTATTTTATAATACATCACTATGCAACTTCTGGAAGAGATCAACTTTTGCCTTGACTGGTACTCTTCTTGTCTGAGCCCTGCTGTCCTGGGGCTCCAAAACCTGGTGACCACCATGGAGCTTCATGCCACCTTGCTGAGGTCCAGTTGGATTAGTGCTTTACTCACCTGTTCTCTTGGGGAGATGTTAGAGCAATGATGTGATATTGTTGAAAGAAATCAGTGAGCTTAGATAGAGCAGTCCATAACAGAAGTGAGAGATCCTTTGCCTATGTATGCATTTGTCTCTTACTCTGCGGACTTGCCCTGTTAAAAGTGATTCAAACCCTCTTTAGCTGAAAACATGCCTCTTTTCCCAGTACGTCATCACACAGTCTAACTGCTTATTATACCCTGTATCTTTGATAGTTGTTCAGAGAACTGGAGGCAGTAGCCTGTAGTTGTTTCAAGGGTGCTTATATTATAGCTGCCAGACAAGCAGTTGCATGTAGAGTACATAAGTGTTAATCTTCTCAATGGGGAGAAGAAGCTTCATGCCTTTAGGGACCACACTGTGTTACTGCTAATGCAAACTGGCAGCAGCTACCTGTGGGAGCAAGCAGGACAAGCATTAAGAGCTCTTTATCTTTGCACAGGATAAACTGCATTCAGCAAATCTCATGCAGGAATGGAGATGTGCAGGGTCACTGAGTTACTTCTGGTGGTCTCCATAAGGCAGTTTTAACTGTCTTGTAGTGATGATAGGGACAGTAGATCTTTGTTAGGTAGAATGACACCTTTTTACTTCATTGCCCCATCATTGTAGGTCCCTATTGATGTTCTTAGTTTTCCTGAAGTTGTCTAATCTGTGTATTTACCATGGAACTTCCATTTTCTAATTATCCTCTGACCATAACAGGTGAGAACAAAAAAAATTATGTAAAACAAAAAATAAAAGCAAAAATATTCATATGACAATTTATCTACCTTGGATGAATTTCCTGTGACCATATGCGTCTTTCATGAAGTCTGTAACGAGCAGCTGCTTGTAAGAAATCAACTGTTCTGGAAATTCCAAACAGCTACTGGTATTCTAATGGGTTTGGTTGTTTGCCGGATACCTAGGTTCCTTCTAAAATCTAAAAACAGCTGCTGTAGTTGTTTTCAATAAAGATGAGGACCTTTTAAAACAATTCCAGAGTGTAGTTGCTTTTATAAAGAATTAGGGCTGTGCTGAATAACTTCGCAGTTTTGTATTTAGAATCTACACAACAACGATTTTAGTAAGACAGGAATTGTTCTCTGGAATACTTTTTATGAATGTTCTTTTTTCTGATGTGCTTTAGTTCCATTTTTTTCTTAATTCAATTATTCCCGTGGTTACTTGTCTTTCTCCTTCCATGGATGGGTAAGTGGCACAGAGAGTGAAAGTTACCTGCATGTGTGTGTGGGGGGGGGGAACCCCACCTGACGTCTCACACGGCTGCACGAACGTTCTAAGGGTGACAGTTAAACACAGCCAGCTTCATGGCCTGGTGTGCCAGGAAAAAGATGTTTTACCTGGCTCAGGTATGGACTTTCAGCGATTTGAAGGTCCGATTACCTGCTCGCAACTGTGAGGGACTTCATGTGAAAATTTGGGGGCGATCCGTCCAGCTGTTTTGGCGTTGGGCATGACTAACAAAGTCACTGTTAGCTTTTTATATATATAGATTGTTACAACTGTTTATTAGAACTCATGGACATTTGCTGCTGCTGGATTGTTGCTAACAGTTTGAGAGTTTTACTGTTTGCAAACTGTCTGTAAAATGTATTGTTGAAAACTTTCCTGGCTGGAATATCGTGGCTGTTTTGGGCTTTTCAGGCTGCATGGTCTGGTGGTTTTCACTCCTAATATTTTCCCCGCATCTCTGGCTGGCATCTTCAGAGGTATGTCACACTGAGACATGCCAGCCATAGATGAGGGTGAAACATAAGGAGCAAAAACTACCAGACCACGACCACACAGTCCAGAAAACCCACAGCAGCCTGTCTGTAGAATGGTGCTTTAAAAATAGCCTAAATGAATAAACACTATAAAAGGAATGGCTGCAGAAGAATACATTGGGTTTTTTTTCATTCTAATAAAATGTTGCAATTTATCCATTTGATTCCTTCGGCAAACCTATGGTTGCCAGATCTGTGTTGGGAAATATCTGGAGATTGTGGGGTTGAAGTCTGAGGAAGGCAGGGATTGGGGAAAGGAGACTTCAATAGGGTATAATGCAAAGAATCTACTGGTTTTTGTGGGTTTTCCGGGCTGTGTGTAACAGACTTCTCTCTGTGATAAACCTCTGAAGATGCCAGCCACAGATGCAGGCAAAATGTTAGGAACAAGATCTACCAGACCATGGCCACACAGCCTGGAAAACCCACAACAACCAGTAGAATCTGGCTGTGAAAGCCTTCAACAATACATCAAAGAATCTACGTTCCAAAGCAGCCATTTTCTCCAGGTGTAGTGATCTCTGTCACCTGGGGATCAGTTGTAATAGTGGGAGATCTCCAGCTACTATCTGGAGGTGGACAACCTTATTCTAACCCCCATGGACAATCCTATATTTTAACCTTCTAGGAATGGTAACATTCCTGCAAGGCAAATAATGGTTATTGTGTTCCTGGTGTATTTTGGAATGTCTCGTGTCCACAGAAGAAGGGAGAAATAGCATTTTTAGAGAAAGAACAAGACTGTGATCTGCATAGCACTTGGCCTGCCAAGTGGTACCTTTCCTCAAGCTCAGGAGATTCTGAAACAAAACCTTTGAGAATGTGGAAATAAGCATCAGAGATCCATCTGAACTGTACAGAATGGAGTCATTGATCTGGGGATGTCAGAGGGGATAATATAACCCTCCCCCAAATGAGTTTGATTTACCCTGTGTATTGTAATCAGATAGCAGTGTAAGTTGTTCCCAGCAAGCTCTTTTAAATCACTTTTAGTACGTATTGAAAGTGACAACATTGTATTTTATTGCTAAATTGCCATCCTCCAGTAATAACTAACACATGTCATAAGCTTTAGCTGGGCTGCTGCAGCTTTCTGTATCACAGACTGACTAGGTCTGTCACCCACGTGAGCTCGCTAAGAGCTTGCAGTGGGAATACCCACTGTCAAGGCATTCAGAGTCCTAAAATAAACCTGTTTTTCTCTTTCCAAGTCTGGTTGGATTTTTAGCTTGTGCTATGTATTAATCACGATGATGGATGACTTAAAGGGAGAAGAACAGAATGGATATCAGGAGGAAAATGAATAGCATGACATTATAAAAGGGGGAAAGTACACATTTATTCAAATGTATATCCCACTTTTGTGCCCTTAAAGCAGCTTATTGCAAACCAATAAAAAGCATAATAAAACCAGTCTTTAAAAATAACAGTTCTTAAAATCTAACATAATCAAAATAGGCAACAGCGTACTAACACCAAACTCACTCCAAAGCCACAGATACTTAGTGGAATTGAGATTTTAAAATCAAGTATGAGATAGAAAAGGTAGACTATCTGTGTTGATTTGAGTGCAGAACATTTACAACTGAATTAGTGTAATCCTGAACACAGTTGTACCCTTCTAAACTCATTGATTTCAGTGAACATAGAAAAGTGTAACTCTATATTGGATTGCACTGCTAGGATGTTTACATAAAATGGGAGTATGACCCAAGCTGTAACATAAAGACCTTAGTAAAAGCAAGGAATATAAGAGAAGAAAGGGAAAACAAACAGTATTATATGTTCAATCTATTGTCAAAGGCTTTCACGGCTGGAATCACTAGGGTGCTGTGTGGTTTCCGGACTGTATGGCCGTGTTCTAGCAGCATTCTCTCCTGACGTTTCGCCTTCATCTGTGGCTGGCATCTTCATCCTCTGAAGATGCCAGCCACAGATGCAGGCAAAATGTCAGGAGAGAATGTTGCTAGAACATGGCCATACAGCCCGGAAACCACACAGCACCCCAACTTTATCTTGCCAGTGGTTGTCACCTGAACTCTGGATCATCTTCAGCGTTCTGGTATCAACACTTAAGGCCTTGAGCAATCTGGGACCATTGTATCTTTGAGGCCACCTCTCCCCATATTACCCCAGAGGGCATTTTGGTCCTCTGGCCTGCTGGTAGTTCCTGGTCCCAAGAAATGTCAGGCTAGCCTCAACCAGAACTCTCTATCTACTCAGGGCCCTGTGGGACTTGGTACAGTTCCGCAGTGCCTATAAGATGGAGATGTTCCACAGGCCTATGGTCAAGGCAGCAACAGTCTACTGTCAATGTTGCTATCCTCTCAAACCTTTTTCTCCACCAGCTTTCCACCTGCTCTTTCCCTTCTATTCAAGAAGAACTGGAAAGTTTCTCAAACTCAGAAGGGAGGAGTTGGGAGCTGGCTATATTGTTCTAAACTGCATCTTATAAACGCCATCTGTATTTGATAAGTTTTAATGATATATTGTTATTTTATTGGAAGTATTAATTTTTTACTTGTACTGAACAGTTTTAATTGTTAGCCACCCTGAGCCTGACCTTGTGCTGGAAAAGGGTGAGATATTACATCTAATAAAATAAAAAATTCTGTTGCACATTTTAAATACATTGCTAACCTACCATTCCTCCAAGGAGCTGAGGAGCTCAGATATAAAAAACAGAGGGAGATTATCCTATTTGTAATGGGAGGGGAGTTCTAGCAACACAAGGATACAGTTTTGCTGTACTCCCTTGGTCTCAAAAAGGTATCTATCTTAGGAAATCACTTCACGAACCCTACCTTTCTGAGGAGTATATCTAGTCCAACTTAACAAAAATATCTACCACTTGGTCAGTAGGTTGGAACTAACATTACATAATTTTTATCCATGCAAGAACTTTGTGAGGAAGGTTAAACTGAGGATGGTGAGCTTGTGTTAAGTCAATTAGCTGCAGTTCCCACGATCCTCAGTTGGAAACATACAGGCCCTATATGCTGAGTCAGGCTCTAGGCAGCTGGTGTCAGGTTTTTGCCTCCTGGCCAGCTGTGAGCAACAGAGGCAGATAGCAAACTGCCATACAGCTCAGATAAAGTCCTGAGTCTCAGAGGAGCTGAGTGGCAGAGAAGAGTAAGACAAAGCTGACAGTCTGTTGTCCAAGGATAGTCCTGTCCAGGGGTCAGAGTTCACAAGAAGAAGCAAAGGTGAATGTTAGCAAGGCAGTGATGAAATGCACAGTTGTGTTCATGGCTACCTGCCTCCCAAGCAGGCCTCCTATAGGTCCCCACAGGAGACTAACAGTCATCCTGTGAGGACTTGCTCCTTCCCTGCTTAAACAGGCACTGCCACCGAGCCAGAAAACGGACGCCGTGCCTTTTAGCCTGTAGTTCCCTCCTGCATTGCTGTCTGTGTCAATCAGCAGCCACAGTTGAATGAATTTCCTGAGAAACCTCAGCTGGTGTGCCGAGTTCCAGCTTGCTGGGCCTCTGGCTGATATGAGCTCACCCCCTATTGGGAATCTGGGTGGACTGAGCTCTCCTCCCCTAGCTCCCTCTCTGAGGACTCCTTACTCCCCAGGGGTTGGCCCACTACACCAGAATGAGATCCTCTCTGTCACTATCTCTAACACCCTTGCTCACCTACACAGAACTGAATACACTCTTGCTGTGCATTATTTAAATCAAATTACAGTCAGTTTTTAAAAATAACCATTAATAAAATGAATAGAACGAAAAAAATGACTTAAATCACAAAACAACCTATCAACAAGTCAAAAACAACTGAAATCAGCCAACAAAATCCATCGGATAGATCAGGGGTAGGGAACCTGCGGCTCGAGAGCCGCATGCGGCTCTTCTTCCCTTGCACTGTGGCTCCATGAGCCAAGCCGCCAGCCCCATCCTTGCTTGCCCTGCAGGCAGCAGGGCGGGCGCACCAACTGCCCACGGTCGGCTGGGCCGCGCCGTGGACTTCCCGTCTCGCCCGCCCCGTTGGAGTGGGGCGGGTGCTTTCCCGGCGGCCGGCAAGGCCGAGCTGCTGGCTTCATCCTTGCCCGCCTTGCAGGCAGCAGGGCGGGCACATCCATGCACTTCTCAGAATGAGCCGAGTAAAAGGTTTAAAAAAACCCCTATATATATAGTGTTATCTTTATTTTAAATGTCAAAAATTATTTGCGGCTCCAAGTGTTTTCTTTTCCCATGGAAAACGGGTCCAAATGGCTCTTTGAGTGTTAAAGGTTCCCTACCCCTGGGATAGATCAACTATTAAAAGTTAAGAATTTTCAACAGCTTTTAAAGAATTAAATCTCCTACATAAAAGTAAATGGCAACTACCACTCCTCTAAATGTCTACCTTTGTCCCCAAACCAGTGGTATCCCTTAAGATATTTATGGAGGACGAAGTCTGGGTGCATGTCCTGTTTCCTTCTACTTTTGACATGTGTGGCTATATAACCAAAACTGGCATTCAGTCCTCATTGAGTCAGTAATGTTAGCTAGGCCATTTATTATATGTAAGTTTGTGACAGATGGATCTTTGTACCGCATCAATACCTGCCTGTATATTTAATAGGTTTAATTGGTGGGGCTTCATCATTCTATGAATGAACAGTGTAGGGATACTCCCATATATGAATTTCCCCCTCAAATTGGCAGTGAGAAATCTGTGCAATAAATTGGAGCACCCAGACAGCATTGTACTCCCCTGACTCCTGTTACCTTTCCTTTTCATGCCCTCGTGTAGGTGCAGCTAGATGTTATGGAACTATGCTGGATAATTTGGAACTAGCAGAATGTGCATCTCAAAAGACTCTTTCATGATAAAGGAAGTCCTGAAAAAATGCTGATATAGTGAAATGATGGGCATACTTGAATTATTATTATGTAAACCAAATATTGAAAGAAATGTTTCCACCTCAGTATTTGAACTCCTTGATGTTTTGGGAATCCTTTCAGGAGTGAAAAAAAAAGGTTGAGGTGATATTTTTGTTTTCTTTTAAAGCCTTGATGATAACCATGATACCACAATAATTTAATAGTTTTTTGTTATGCCACATGGTGGTGCTGTATGTGCTAGTTTATAAATGCCCCCTTACAGGTATTTTAATGTTGCTTGCCATTTCAGCAAGAGGCTAGAGGACTGGGGTTCAGCACTCTTGTTAGTTATGTATTGCTCGCTTAGCAGCACCCAGGCAATCTACAACCCGAGGTGCTGCCAATTGATTTTCTGTGTAGTTCTCACTTCTGCTCATCAGTGCAAGTGCAGCCCCCCCCACTGGCAAATATCTGCCCCCCCCCCCTTTTAGGCTGTTTTGAATCAGGAAAACTGTATGAAAATTAGAAGAATCTCCTAACTTGAATTAACCACTGTGGTTCTTGGAATATTGTTTCCCAGCAACTGATGGCTGATTAACAAGAATGTGAGTTGTGTTTGGGGGATTTGTGATTCAACTCAGAAAAAAGGCACATCTAGTTTGACCCTTAGAAGGAAAGTGTTCTGTTGAGTTTGGACTTGCATAATTTTTTTACTACATGATGGCTTGCATCCAAAATAGCATAGGCAGGGCTCATTGAGAAGAATGGCATTGTTATACCTTCACTGTCCTGCTGCAGACGCCTGAAAAGGTGCCTCCAGAAATCAGAAGACCCTCTGAAATCAGTCCCAGGGCAATGTTGGGGTTTGCACTTGGGAAGAGAACTTCAGCTGGCAGAAAACAAGGTTTGGATTCAGGCCGTGATCCCCTGTAGATTTCAGTACGGTTTGACCTGCAGGTCCTGTTCCACCACCAGGGACATGATTATTCTCTTTAAGTATTTGAAAGACTGTCACTTAGAAAAGGGCAGGTAGCTGTTCCTGCAATAATGGGTTTAAATTATAGGTGGAAAGGTACTGGCTGGATATTGGGGTGGGGAATTACGGTAAGAGTTGTTCAGCAGCGGAATTGGCTGCCTAGAGAGGTGGTGAGCTCCCCCTCAGTGGCAGTATTCAAGCAGCAGCTGGACGAGCACTTGTCAGAGATGCTTTAGGCTGATCCTGCATTGAACAAGGGTTTGGCTTAGATGGCCTGTGCGGCCCCTTCCAATTCTATGATTCTGTGATTCACACTTGCATCCTAAAATGCTAACTTTTTCTTTGCAGGGGGGATAGGCGGCAGCATCCTCTGTGTGGATTCCATTAATTTGGTTAGTTAATTTGTCTACCGCTAGTTGTTCACTGTGAATACAACCAAGGCTGTGACATTTCTTTTTGTGTAAATTTAGAGTGAAGAACCCTTCCTATTGAGTGCCCAGGATTGCTATCTCAGGGGTTCTGTCTTCTTTTATGGAGATCTTCCATTTCAAGACGGTTGAATTACCTCTGGTTAAAAGCTGCTCAGCAGGAAGTCAGAGTGGCAGAATCAGTGTTAAATATTAATAACTGAATATGCAGTGTTTAAAAAACAAACAGGATAAGAAACCCAACAGGCATCTATCCAGGTTGCCTGGCATTAAATAAATAGCAGCCCTGCCAGCACTGCGATTGTGGAGGCAACTGGAAAGAAGACTGCACAGCTTTCTAATTTCAGTTTTAGCATACTCCAGTCAAATGGAAGAAACATTTCTGCCATTTAAGCTTTAAAGGGGGGGAGACTGTGTTCATATTCAGGCAGTATTTATGAGTTTGAGTGATATTGGGCATGGCCCTTTTAGGATCTGGGATGCTGAGAACTTGGACGTGAATACGATCACTCATCAGATTGACTTGGACTGAACTCCTTGTTTACAAATGAGTCAAGCCCTCTTGATTCAGGGTTTGTCTCAAATGTTGCCCTGTTCTGAAAAGCTTTGCATGGGTACAATATCTGCTTGTGCAGCAGAATCATGGCCAATTTGTGCTTTGGTACGTGAAATACATCTGTAATGTACGACCGCTTTTATGCTGCGCTGTTGGTGAACTGAAAAGAAAGTTTAAACAGGTCTACTCAGAAGTAAGTCCCATTTTAGCCAATGGGGCTAACTCCAAGTAAAGTATTCCTGGGAACTGCAGCCTAAATCTATCCATCTATCCTTCCTTCCTTCTTCCTCTTTCTTACTTATAACCCTCAGTCCCTTCCGCTCTCTTCCGTCTCTTCGTTCCACATTCATTCTTCCAAGGCCTCTTCCATCTGGCCCTTCTTCCTTCCCAACCCTTTCCTTCCTTTCCTTCTTTTCCTTCCTTTCCTTTCTTCTTCCTCTCTTCCCTTTTCTTCCTGGCTCCTTGCCCTCGTCTATTCATTGGCTCATTCATTCATTCTGGTCTGTCTGGTCTCTGTCTGTCCGTGTCCCGTCGTCCGTCCCTCCCTCCCTCCTCCCTCCCTCCCCTCTCCCTCCCTCCTCCCTCCCCTCTCTCCTTCCTTCCCTCTCCTGCCTTCCTTCCTTCCCCCCTTGCCTCCTCTTCCTTCCTCTCCTCCTTCTTCCCTTCCTTCCTTCCTTCCTTCCTTCCTTCCTTCCTTCCTTCCTTCCTTCCTTCCTTCCTTCCTTCCTTCCTTCCTTCCTTCCTTCCTTCCTTCCTTCCTTCCTTCCTTCCTTCTACTTCTAACCTGCCTTCCAGATGGCGAGACCCACCCCCTCCCCTCCATACTCATAGAGAAGCTGAGATGGTCTTACTTATCTTCCTGGCTGGCCAGGTGGGAACAAGGTCATCTTACAGGCCCTGCGAAAATCTTGAAGATCTTACAGGGCCCTAACCTCTTTGGGTAGCCTGTTCCACCACACGGGGGCCAAGGCTGTAAAGCCCTGGCCATCATAGAGGCCAGCTGGATGCTTCTGGGGCCGGGGACCTTCAGCAGGTACCCCTCTGAGGAGCGGAGGGCCCTGGAGGGCAATATGGGGAGACACGGTCCCGCGGGTATGCCAGTCCGACACTGCTCACGGCCTTAAAAGTCATAAAGGAAGGCAGTACATATTCCTCAAGGTCATGCTCAAATAATTAAAGGAATCTACTTGTTGGGCAGAGAATCATTTACAGTCTTTTATGTTACCAAACTGCTGTGAATTTATCCCTGATCAGGACAGTTTGGCTGTCTTTCATTTCTGGTGGTCAATGTGGATGTTGTGCACCAGAACAGTAATAAAATGTCACAATGACAACAAGTCCTCAGATGTGTCTCTTTTAGTCATGTAGAAGTTTCAAAAACATTTTTTTGCAGATATGGGGGAGGTGGAACAGATGTTAATGGTTTTTGATGTTGATGGTACAGAGACACCAAAGTAGTAAGTTTGGGTGAAAAACATGACAGACTTTTCTTTTCTTTTTAAGAATGTGTCATTACATTAGAGGCAGTAATGGCATATGTTTTTTTTGGGGGGGAAGCACTGGTAGATGTGGCAAATTGCGCATGTGCAGTTGGTTGTCTGCTGTAGTCAAATATGCATGAGCTTTTTAGATACAGATGGACACTGTGAACTCCCATGATCATTACTTCCAAGGAAGATAATACTGACTCAGTTTAGGACCTTATTTTTCACATGGCTCAGTTCTCCTTTAGACAGGCCTTTTCTGCACAAGCCAATTACAGCGCCCTAGGGACGGCAAAAACGCTGTCCCTAGGGAGCTGTTCGCATGGGGGCGCAGCTGCTTCGCAGCCGCACCACCCTCACTCCTCCCCAGTGGTGCAAAGTCGCCATTTTCCCACCTCGCTCCCTGAGCAAGGTTTTTGGGAAACGGCAGCGGCTGGAAGGCGCCATCCCTCCCCCCTTTCCCAATTGACTTACCTTCCCTGTGACCGTCCACGCATCGGCGAGGCCTGGGGACGCGCCCCCCCTGCCCTGCGACTCCGGAACGGTCATGCAGGGCGGGGAGGATGTCCCCTGGCCTCGGCGACGCGCCGGATGGTCGCAGGGAAGGTAGGTCAATCAGGTGACGGCGCTCTGCGGCGCCGTCTTCCCTGTTGGTACTGGGACCATTTGTGCGGTCCCAGGGGGGTTGGGTCGGCGTCATGTACGCTGACCCAACCCCCAGCGTGGCCGTGCGGAAGTGGCCTTAAACAGCTGAACCTGTTTGATGTCACCTATAGAACATAGCATAGGTATAAGCTGAAAAGTCTAGTAAAGTTCTTTTGAAAGTGGAGGTTGACACTCAACACAAGGATCTGAGGAAAACAGCAGCCATATGTTGAATTAGATTATTAATTCTCCTACCTGTGTTATTTTCTTATTCTTTCCTGCCTCGACCTACATCAGCTAATGATTTAGAATGGGCCAATGGAGAAGGGCATGGCATTATGACATCACAATACTCGTAATTTGACAGAAAGACTGTACAGGGGGATTTGACATGGGACTATGTTTTGAATAGTGACTTTATATCCAAGTAACTATAGTTTTAACCTTGGACAACCAGGTTTTAATCTACTGTCTCTATGATGATGTCACTCCCCCTCCCCTGAGTAAATATTAAGCATACACTGAATTTGCTGTTTGAGGATTTTCGCATCTGCATATGATAATATTCCAGAAGGCACTCATCATTCTCCTGGATTTCCTGAACAGTTTTTGGCACTTACAATTGCTTGTAGGGAATGGGAAGTATGTCAGAAATCTCTGTCACTGATGGCTGTCATGTTGTAATCAGGAAGGTAATATGTAGAATTTGCTGAATTCCTTGAATGCTGTCTAACCTTTCTTGCAGTCATCAAAGCTCAAAGCAAAACTGAAAGCTACTCATAGAGCACATTCTTTTTCATGGCTGCCTCCTTTCCTTCATGTCCCTTGCTGCAAACAAAAACACTAGAATGACAGCTCCATGCCAAACCTTTTGATAGCCCACCTCACACCATATCAACAGTTTTACAATATGACTGGAGCTGTAACAATATTGGAAACTTCCCACCCTTCCTATGCAAGCTGTCCAGTTGGCAGTGGTGTAGGCCTACTCTTTTGCAACAGAATATGATGGAATACCCTCCATGAGTGACACGGACATCCTTTCTGCAGAACAAAAATAAAACATTTGGGATTCTGCACAGATAATGTTTGGAAAACATTTTTCCCCTTCAAAGCATTTTATTTTGAAAACGCTAAATAGCCTTTCTTTTTTCCCAAGTTGCCACACTATTTCTGATTAAAAAGTACATAAATAAGGCTTGTTTTGCCTAGTTGCCCCACGTGCATTTCTTTCTTTCTTTCTTTCTTTCTTTCTTTCTTTCTTTCTTTCTTTCTTTCTTTCTTTCTTTCTTTCTTTCTTTCTTTCTTTCTTTCTTTCTTTCTTTCTTTCTCTCTCTCTCTCTCTCTCTCTCTCTCTCTCTCTCTCTCTCTCTCTTTCTTTCTTTCTTTCTTTCTTTCTTTCTTTCTTTCTTTCTTTCTTTCTTTCTTTCTTTCTTTCTTTCTTTCTTTCTTTCTTTCTTTCTTTCTGGATGTCTGTGTTGCTATGACATCACAATATGAGAATCGCAGTTGCTTGGATGGCTGGTGTGACTCCAGTTAGGACAGGTCTACCCACTGTTTCTTAATGGGAGGTAGACCAGCCCTCCCAACGCTGTGATTCTCTTATGTCATTGTAGCTATGAAGACAGCTCCCTCAAAAGGAAAAAAAAATAACACATGTGCAGGATCTCCAGGCAAAATAATCTTTATTCATGTTTGTAAATGGAAATAGCAAGTGGATGAACTGCTAGCAAAGGAAATCTCTATAGAAAACCTTCAGCCAACAAGGCAGGCATGGAGCAGCAGCAGCAGAAAATGGTGCGTGTGAGCTGCAGAGAAAGTGAAAGTGGACGCTGGCATGTTGGGCAGGAAAAAAAAACAGTTTTGAAAGCAACGGGGGGGGGGGCGGACGTTATTTAGTGTTTTTAAAATAAAACGCTTTGAAGGGGGAAAAAATGAAAAAATCTTTTCCAAATGTTAACTATGCAGAATTTCAGCAGAAAACTTTCCTTTTTACAGTGAAATTGTGCATGGACGAGCTACTAGCAGAGGAAACCTGCATGGGAAACCTTCAGCAAATGGAGACCATGATGGGGAATTTCCTGCAGCACATAATGTCAGGCGCAACAAAATAAAACTGAGAAGCTTCAGTCAGCTGGGGGGGGGGCTGAAAAAGAATGGTTTTGGCTGACAATGCATTATTTCTCCTGTGCTATGCAGAAGAAAAAAAGCAAAATGTTTTTTAAAAAACATTTTAATACTTTAAAACATGTTTTAATACTTTGATGCGGAATGGACCAGAGACCCTCTGTACTATTTACTTTCCATGAGAAATGTCATGATGTCCTTTTCAGACAGACATTTGGCGGCTAATCTACAAGAACGTGAAGTGAGAAAAGCCCTACTGAATCAGACAAGGTTATGTGGTCAGCCAGTTTTCCTGGAGGACTGACAAATAATACATAGAAGCCAAGGCCTTACCCTGATGTTGCCTCTTAACACTATTCAAATGTTTGCTGTTTTTTGTAAGTTCCCTTTAGTCACCATGACAATTAGCTATTGATGGATTTTCCCCTCAATCTTCAATAATTTTTTCTTATTGCTTGTTTCTGGTTTCATTTGTTGTTGTGGCTTAGGGTTTTTTTTTTGTAAACCATCGTGAGCCACTGTGGTTGTGGGAAAGGCATTTGTAACACATTATCAAATACATTTTGGGACAGTTCCTACTGCACCCTAGTATGTAGACTCTGCAACCATACCACATGGCAAGGGAGCAAGCTCTTTTCTGGACCTTTTGTGTAAACTGATGCCTGTCCACACCAAATAAACAGTGTAATAGGAGCACCAAGTCCTGAATGTGCACATGTCACTTCTATCAATACACTAATTGCCTTGGGCAAGTCAGCCAGGTCACCCCATCCAAGGGACCAAGAGCCCGGCTACAGCACCACGGCTGCCCCGTCCACCGCCCCAGCAGTGTGGAGAGGCTTAAAATGCTGAAAAGCCTCCCTGTTGCCAGGAACCCTTGGACTGAACAGACTTACGACACCTTTTCAGTGACACAAATCTCCAGCCCCGGCAGCCAGTGCAATCCGCCGGCGTGGCCATGCACCACTCCCACCAGCAGATTCGACCTCTGCCCTTTGGCTTTCAGTTCCCTATTTCAGATGAACAGATATGACGATGTGAAGAAATAATCCACCTCTCAGAGTTGTTGTGTAAGGATAGCATTTGGCATCGTAGGAAAGGCATCCTGGAAATGAAAATGCACTTTGTTTCCCTTTATGGGAGTTCCCTGTTTTCTTTTTTAGTCATTCTGGCAATTTAAAAAAAAAATTGTTGATTTCCCCTTCCCTTTACACTTTTAGTTCTGTTTCCTTCTGGTTGAAACAGATTTCATTTAGTTAGCATTTTGACAGATTGTGGGAAAATATGCCTTTTCCAAAAATGCCTATTTGCCTTTTTGGAAAACAATTTGAGAGGAAAGCAGAAGTGTTAAATCATGATTTTATTAATGAGTAATGAATAGCTGACATTTGCAGAGCTTCCACCATACAGCTATTAGAAAGGACTGAGCAGTCTCCAAATATAGGAATTCACTCGTTTGGTCAAGAAATTCAGCCACCTCTGATGTAAGTGGTGGAAGCTGTTGAACAGACTTCAAGCAACCCTTTTTGAAGCCTCTGAAAGCTGTCAGAAATTTCATGAGGCAAAGAAAGGTGTCAGAATAAAATTATTTGGAACATAAATTAACTGTCATCCCCCGTCTCTCTCTTCTTTTAATCACATAGATACTTTAAAGGCCAGTGCCAGAAAATCTTTGGGCTGTATTGATGTTTATCTTGAGATCCATAAGCATAATGGCAAAGCTGTATAGGTGGGAGATTCAAAAAGAATTAAGTAATTTGCTGAAATTCACCTATCGGAGATCTGTAGTAGAAATTGGAAAAATGTGAGTCCTTCCTCCAAGTTCAAATCACTGAATCATTGGTTAAATCTTTAATTTTAAATACAGATGAAGAGGTAAAACCTGTATGCAAAATATCTGTTTGTTACAGTGAAAATGCAGAACAAAGATCTGTTGGAAAAATGCTGGTTCTCATTGGCAGACTTGAATTCTGCAGGGACCTTGCAAGTCTCAAGCAATTACACCCTTCTAAGCCCAATGGAAAAATTAACTTGGCTAATGAAAAACTCTATTTTTCTAACCAGTAGTGGCAATTTGGACATGGATGCATTCCTGCCTCCCTTCTATGTTCTTTCTAGGCAGACACTAGTTTCATAGTACCCCCCATGCTATGTTTGGACTGTACATGTAGCAGTGGTTACCGCTGTAATCTCTGAAAGCACCATTATTCTGGTTGTGTATGTGGACCCCTAGATACCTTTTGAACTGGTGTTAAAGCTGACTGACAATCAATGTGGTGCTACATTCAATGTCTTTGGATCTATCATATAATGGAGAATATAGTCGAGGCATGTGGGCACTGAAAATCTTGTAGAATTGTGCTTTCATTGATGTAGCCTAGTTGACTTGTATAAGATGGAGCTGATGGTTTGATTTACTGAGCATGGAAAGTAGAAACACAAGGAAAACCTTGCAAGTCACACTTGCACTAAGTCAGCTTGACTGTGCCGTGTCTTGCACTTCTGTTTATGAAGACATAGTGCAAGGTACATTTAGTAACCCTGCACCAGAGGCGTAGCGCCAACAGGGTGAGGCAGGGTGCGACGCCACAGGCAGAGCCACAACGGAGGCGTGGCCAGGTCACGGAGGAGCCACGGCAGGGGCATTCCGGGGCAGGGGTGTAGGGCGCACGCACACCCCGGGCAGAGTTTCCCCTCGCTCCGCTTCTGCCCTGCACCCCCTGTAATGAATGGTATTGCTCCTACAGGACGTACGGTAATGTTGGCATCGTGTAGACCTTTAGCTTTTCATTTTTGTATAAAGACATGCTGTTTGGAAATGAAAAATCAGTGCTAGTTGTTAGTTAATTCTTATGCAGTGTTTTGCCCAAACAGAGCAATTGTCTTGTATGATTGCAGGGTAGTATGTAACCTAGTATAAGCTGTTGTTAAAAGCTTGTTCACCTACAGTGTAATAGTTGTATGTGTTTGCCCAATATATGCATTTGTTTATGCCAGGCATGCACTTTATCTCTAGTCTGGGCACATGAAGCAAATGCTGCCAGATGTTATTCAAAAAGCAGTAGAAGTGGCTCTGTGTAGATTCTTGGTATTGTGAAGCCCACACATTTGCAACTCTGCCACATACACTTGTGCATTGCTACATCAAATCTTATCTTCATTTCCTTTTTAAATCTGTGGCATGTGGCCAAGATGCAGTTGCTACAGGAAATATAATTTTGAACAGCTAAGTACTGTATGATTGCAATCTTGGTTGTAATTAATATTCCCTTTTTTTTGCACTGATTACCCTTGTTCTTTGCTTCCTAGTTTGTTTTACAGAAAACTATGATCTCAGATTTCAGAGATGCCTCCCTTCATTGCTGAGGCAAGTGCTTATTTTGAGGAAATGGTTTAAGAACTTCAGATTTGACTGCCTGGAGACCTCCTGGCATCCAAATACTTAGGGCTGAAAATAGAGAAGGCGTGAAAATGAAGCATACACCAGCATACACAGATGATCTGGAATTTACTAAACAGTTTTGTGAGTCTTAGAGTACCTAATGACATCAGTTCTGGCTTTTATTGGACGTGACAACACATTTGGCATTGGCTTCACTCACCCCGATTTATTTTGGTAGTTGCTGGCTGAGGCCTGGCAGCCCTCCTTTGTCATGTGTTGCTGGGCTATCGAAATCAAATCAAAAGCTTGCCATGTGAAAAGGCAGCAACTGAGGGTGGCTTTGCTAGGGTGGAGTTAATAAATCACAGAAAATTATTTAAAACAATGAAAGATGTGATAGAAGTGAGTAGGGAACTGTTATATTTACCTTTACCGCTAACATAAGTGCTGGAGGACATCAAACTATATTAAGCAATAATAGGCTTTTGCAAAGCATACATTAACCAAATAATAGTTTCTTTACTTTAGCAAATTCATAAAAAGTCAAAAACTAGTCTCATAGAGATATTAAAACCAGTTTATATATACAAGACAGTTTAGTAACCCACATAAAACCACTGTGACCAGATGTGTTTTAGCCCTAAGTGTATGATGTTGTTCCTGTCCTGTTGGGTGTAATTCCTGGCCTACTGTACACCACCCAGATCCCTTCGGGGGTGGGAGGTTTAAAATCTAATATATAATAAAAATAAATAAATAAGTCCTTTTTCAATGGTATCAGAAAATTTGTATACACATGCAAAAATAAATATACAGTTATTTTTCAAGTCACAGCAGGTTTCATATAAAACTTTACATGATTCTAATGATAAGGGAAATTTTATATATCAGGCTTGAAGTCATCAAGGAGCCCCCATACATCTGTTGTGTAGCTGCCACAAGTGTGTTGTTCATGGCTGTAGCTCTGTTCATAATATTCGTCCATGTATGAACCAACACTAGAGTCTGGTTTTAGAAAAGGAAAGCAAGGTCACTCTCTCCCTTTCATCCCAGCAATAACGTACAGTGTTTTTTATTTTAAAAAAACCTATTAAGATAATATGGACTATGTTTCTCTAGCCCTGCATGGCACATCTCTTATATGGTTTAGTTGAAATCACAATTCTCTATCCCCCTTCAATCAGGCTATCCACCCTTCTCCTCATTTACCTGCTGCAGATAAAATTTATAACTGATAAATGGGTAGAACTGCTGCAAAGCTGGACCATATGTAAATCCTTGGGAAAATGTGCCAGGCTGCTTGAAGCACTGCTCAACCCATCCATATGGTAGCAAGTGAATTCTCTTTCTGTCAACTAACAGAGAGGATATCAGATGTTTCTGCCTCTGAGACTAGACCAGGTTTTTCCACTGCCCTGCCAAACCATTGCGAGCCCTGAGGTGTAAAAGGGAAATTACACTGTGCATTCATCTCCCAAGGGAAATGGTGGAATCCCACTCACTTAATGCATTTCAAACCAGACTTGACAAAACAGGAGTAAATGTGCTATAGGGAACAGCAGGTTTGTGCTTGCCAGATATGCAAGCAAATATCGCTTTTCTGTGCTATCTTCCATAGTTGTTTGGGGTTCTGAGGCTTTATGCTCTATCTGTCCTGGTGGTATTTGGTAAATTTATTGGAATTTTGTAATTAAGGCAAAAAAAATTAGATCTTTCCATAAAAATGCCAGCATGTATAAAGAGGTGGTGAGGAATTTTACCAATCCAAATATCAAACCAGCTTACAATATAAATAAAACATTGTAAAAAACACAATAAAAACAAATATAAATCCCATGAAAGCCTCCATTTAAAACTCCACTAAGGATGCCAATAATAAAAGCTAAATTAATCAAAATACAGTCCTAAACAACAATGTCTTCAATTGCCTCCCTAAGACTGAAATTGAGGGGGCTTGCTATGGGAAAAACCCTTGTTTGTGTACCCACAAAATTGTTGTCTTTAATTGGTGGGACAGTCAGGAAGGCATCTCCCCATGGTCTTAATTCCTAGTCTGGAAGATATGGAAGAACACAATTGTTCAGATATCCCAGTCTCAAGCTGTGTAGGGGTATCTTATATTCAAAGGACAAAACTAAGACATTTAATTGAGCTGAAGAGCTGATCGTATCAGTTGTAATTACTGAACTATTGGGGACATATGCTGTCTGATTGTGGGCCCCGAATTCCAGTCTAATCGGAACAGTCTCCACTATTTGCTGCTTTCCAGAGACGTAGCAAGGGGGAAAAGCGCCTGGTGCACCGGTGCGTCCTCTGCAGCCCCGCCACGCCCTTGCCACACCCTACAGAGGCGCGCCCGGTGCGTTGCGTGTGCCCCCGCCCCCTTGGAGCTACACTTCTGCTGCTTTCTAACTCTCTTCAAGGGTAGTGCAAAGAAAAGCACATTGTAGTAGTCCAGTCTAGATGTAAATAAAACATGCAAGGGGGTGGGGGGCAAGGTTGGAATTGTAACTTTTGTATGTTATGATGTTTCAATGAGGATGTTTTACTGTTATGCTGTAGTGTTTTAATGGGGATGTTTTAATGTGCTGCCTAGAGATCTGGTATATAGATGGGGTATGAATTTAATAAATAAATAAATGGATCACTTTGGCTAGATCTGGCTAACCTAGGATTGAATTCAGCTGATGCACCAACCAGAGCTGGACAAAAACACTCTAAGCCATAGCAGCCCCTTGATTTTCTAAGTTGACTTCTGTGGCAAGTAGCAATCCCAAGCTGTGAAACTTGCTTTTCAAGGAGAGTATAACCCATCCAAAAGAAGTGATATATGAAGTCCCTAGTATGCCTTTGGCCCCTTCCGCACATGCAAAATAATGCGTTTTCAAACCACTTTCACAACTGTTTGCAAGTGGATTTTGCTTTTCCGCACAGCTTCAAAGAGCACTGAAAGCAGTTTGAAAGTGCATTATTCTGCATGTGTGGAATGAGCCTTTCTCAAACCCAGAGAATCTCTATCTTGTCAGATCTAAGTTTCAGCTTCTTCATCCTTATCCAACCCATTCTAATTCTTTGGAATTAGGTGGAAAAGAAAGGTGGAGCTGGGTATCATCCACGTATTGGTGACACTGCAGCTCATACCTCCTGATGACCTCTCTCAGTGGCTTAATCATATAGATATAACAGTGTGGGGGATATGATGGAAGCCTGTGGAACCTCCATAGGTCATAGCAGAAATCCCTCAATATCCTCTGAGACCAACCCCCGAGATAGGACTCAAACAATTACAATACAGTGCCCTGTAGTCCTAGTGTGAGAGGCAGCTCTGTAGGATACTATGATCAATAATATCAAAAGTGGTTGAGAGATCCAGCAGAGGTAGCAGGGGCACACTTCCCTTGTTTGGGTTTGTCAACCAAAATGGCCAAAGCAGTCTCTGTTCCAAATCTGGGCCTGAAGCCAGTTTGAAATAGGTCCAGAAAATCAGTCTCTTTCAAGAACCCCTGGAGCCATTTCTACAATCTTTTTGATTTTCCGGTGTGTTTTGTTCTCTGCATGTTTCATTAGTATCATTAAATGCATCCTCGTCATAATGAAATGATCAATGGAGTTATTACTGCTAGTGTCTGCTAATGGCAGCCAATGTTCCAAAGATTTACTGTCTAGCAAACACAGATTGTATGTAAGGCCAGTGAAATAAATTCAGGAAGGGGCTGCGGTTCAGTGGCAGAGCATCTGTTTTGCAGGCAGAAGATTCTAGGTTCAACCCCCAGCATCTTTAATGGGAATGATCAGGTAGCAGGTGATGTGAAAGATTTCTGCCTGGGAGTCTAAAAAGCTGCTTCCAGTTCAAGGTGACAATATGGCTCTTTGGCCTGGCTGAATATAGGTCAGCTTCATCTATTCATTTGTTCAATTGGGATTTTTGTGCCAAAGTCAAATTACCACCAGAGGCAAAGGAAACTAATATCCTAGCAACCAGTAAAGAGACTTTAAAAACTGGAGTTTCAGGATTCTTGATTTAGAAATGAGGTGAGGTCAAAATTTTTGTACTGTGAATAGCCATAAAGTGAAATGAATATAAAAAAAATCCCAAGCATTAGAAACTGCATCCTATTCCTAGCTCGGTCATTGATGTACACTGTGACTCCAGGCAAGTCACAGTTTATCTTTCCACTTCTGTTTTCTTTGGTTTTTTAACAAATGTTGTGGGAATATCTGCCTGCTATTATAAGGCACTTTCAGGTCAGTGGATTTGATCTACCACTGTAGTTTCCTGGTTTTACTCTGTAAAGCTGTGCTGAAATCAGGAGAATTGCACTGGTGTTAAAATGAACTAATGCAGTAATGATTCAAGCCTTTAGAGCTTAGAGCACTCTCTTGAGACACTAAGTACTGCGATTATCCAGGACTTGGATCCAGATACTACTTAAAATGTAATAAACAGCAAAACCATTTGTGAGGAGGGGGCGTGTAGAATTGCTTTGGATTTGTCCTGGTTGTTGATGACATCAATGGAAGCCTGGCATATGAGAAACAAAATTTTCCACTCTTTTGTCTGCATACATTCAGTCATATGCCATACTAGTCAGCGATGCCCTATGAGTAATTTATACAGGTTTTCCACAACCTGAGACAGAAATTGCTACCCCTTGGCATGAAGGCTCATTAGTTACCTAGTTGTTTGTTTACTGCCTTTATGAATAAAAATATGGTTGCATCCTTTGCCAACAGAAGGCACGTCATCACAGGAGATGGATGTTGTATGTGTGCATGTTTTCCTCTTCTGTGCAATAACTGCAGGGGAGAAGTCAACTCCGAACTGGATTAGCAGTTTTCCAGGAAGCAGACTGTGTTGGCAATTCTCCCAAGGACCTTAATGCATATTTTTAATCAAGCTTTTTTAAAGTACTGGCCCTTATTCCCAAGAAGCTTTGTTGTAGGATTAAACAAGATGCCCTTGGGCCCTGGATTTGTGTGTATGTGTGTGTTATCTCACTTGTTCACAGTTTCCAAAAGGTCACATGGCTTGAGAGATAACCGTCCAAGGCTATTCCCAGGAGAAACCTGATAGTTGTGCTTGTTCATTTTCCAGTTG
The DNA here is from genome assembly GCF_021028975.2 of Sphaerodactylus townsendi. Taxonomy (NCBI): domain Eukaryota; kingdom Metazoa; phylum Chordata; class Lepidosauria; order Squamata; family Sphaerodactylidae; genus Sphaerodactylus; species Sphaerodactylus townsendi. The sequence goes on from NC_059426.1 coordinate 144,942,094, forward strand.
AACTCCTCAACTGTTCTCTTAAAGCTGCTATATATCTGTCCAAATAATTGTAGAGTAGAGAAGAAGATGGTTGAGTGGCCCTCTAAAAAGTCTTGAAATGTCTTTCTGACATTATTTAAAACAACAATAACTGCATAACAGCATGCTCATTCAATTGTCTTGTCCATTGACTGTGGATTGTATTTCAGTACATAGCTGCAAGATATTTATATTCTAGAAGCAGACAGAAGTAGGAGGGAAGAGAAAAGAGTTTCCCCTTCTCCATATTGATGTAAACAATACTTCAGGGAGTCACTCCAAAGTCCCATTTTTGTGCTAGTAGAAAATGACACAAACTGGACTTCCTTATTTTCTGCTGGATAGAATCAGAATTTCTTCTTGAATAATGTTGTTTCCAGCTAAGCCAACCCAGTACTGTTCCTGGAAGGCAGATTTCAGAAAGGGCCAAGCAGCAATTTGTTTATCAGTGTTTGCTTTATAGGTTCCTGTACCCTCTGCTACCGAACATCTGTGTAGGGATGTCAGCCTCCAGGTAAGACCTGGAGATCCCCTGGAATTCCAGCTCATCTCCAGACTATAGAGATCAGTTCCCCTGGAGAGAATGGATGATTTGGAGGGTAGACTCTATGACATTGTACTCCGCTGAGGTTCCTCTCCTCTCCAGGCTACACCCCTACATCCCCACATCTCCAAGAGTTTCCTAATCTGGATCTGGCAATCCTACCCACCCCCATTCACCACCAGTGGCAACCCTACATCTACGTGAGAGGTTTAAGTGAAGATCTCCAGAGTTTTGGATTCCAGTGTTGCCAGTAATCAGATGTCACTGACTCTCCTTTTAACCAAATTATGAGGAAGCAGTTGAAATACTGAATGAGTGATGGACTGGATAACAATTAAGTCATGATTGAAACTTAATCCAGTCATGATGGGAATACTGATTGTTGTGATTGTGTCTATTCTGGGAATAGGGGCTCAACCTTCTGAAGATGGCGATGTGGCCCTACACAGTATCATTTTCTAGTGTCATTTTGATAAAGGTCAGGTTGCAGTTACAAAGGGGTGGTGGTGGAGACAAGGATATAATATACTAAAGTGGGACAAGGGGAAGGAATAATGAGGAATACCTTGATCTTGTTCTATTGGGCTACACAGCAAGTTTCTGCTTGTATGGAACTTCTTGGCCTTGTGGATTTATAGTACACATTTATTTTATTTTTCCAGCACACTGAAAGCCAAACTACTGTTGGTTTCTTTCCAATTGCTTGGAATTATGAGGTGGTGGCTAGGGGCCAGACCTTGCTGTATATAATTTTCCCCCAAGCCAAGAATCCAAAAAGAGGGGCGGGGGTTGGTTCAACGTCATCATCATCTTCATAGTTTTAGTTGAGATTTTCTGTTTTTAACTTTTAATTTTATACATGCTTGCTGGCTTATCTCAGATATAGTCCCTTGTATTTCTCTGAAATATACTAGTAAATTTCTGCAGTTCTCTTGCCCCTGACAGGCAAGGATTCCCCTCTAACAGATGATACTTGTGCTGACCAGCATTGACTCAGACTTGGCATCTGTACTCTGGCAGGGAAACAAGAGGAAGCTTTGAATTTCTGCCAGTTCACAATGCTGTCAGCTAGGATGAGCCTGTAAGTAGCCTTTCTATTGGTTAGGGTGTAGCTACAGAAGCAGGACTGTCTGACATCATCCATACAGTTATTTTTATATTAAACCAATAGTATTCATAGAGTGCCCAACAGAAGAGGGAGGCATCTATCAATCAATCTGCTTACTTACCTACCTACTTCACATCCCCGTGCAAGAGTCTGAGGCGGGTGTTTGAAGGACACTCCATACTGTAAGCGGATTTACAGTCTGTGGTAGCTTTCTGAAGTTCTATTGGGGGAATCCAAACTCACCCTAATGATTGGTAGTGTTGTAGTGAATTAAGAGAGTGATCTGTAGTTTGCCAGCCATCATGTGAAGTTTGAGGGTCTCCCAGAGTTAGAACTGGTCTCCAGGTGAAAGAGATCATAGAATCATAGGCTCCTTTCGCACATGCAGAATAATGCACTTTCAAACTGCTTTCAATGCTCTTTGAAGGTGTGCGGAATAGCAAAATCCACTTGCAAACAGTTGTGAAAGTGGTTGGAAAATGTATTATTCTGCGTGTGTGGAAGGGGCCATAGAGTTGGAAGAGACCAAGAGGGCCATCAAGTCCAACTGCCTGCCATGCAGGAAGACACAGTCAAAGCACTCCTGACAGATGACCATCCAGCTTCTGGTTACAAGCCTCCAAAGAAGGAGAACTCCATCACCCACTGAGGCAGCTTATTCCACTGTTGAACAACCCTTACTGTCAGAAAGTTCTCCCCAACATTTAGGTGGAATCTCTTTTCCTGTATCTTGAATCCATTACTTCTTGTCTCAGTCTCTGGAGCAGAAGAAAACAAGCTTGCTCCATCTTCAATATGACATTTGCTGGAATGCCCAGAAATGACATCATGCTTCTCTAGGAATCGTTGAAAACTGATTGGTAAAAGCACTAAATTTCCAGTGATTCTTAGAGGGGCATGACATCACTTCTGAGTTTTCTGTCAATGATGGCCACTCCTCGTGTCCCTACTCTTTTTGTTGCATGGCTTCCTCCCCACCCCCACTGGTTCCCTGCCTTCCAGCATAAAATTTTTGTGAGGCTAAAGGAGGGAAGGGGAGGAGGCAGCAAGGTGTAGCCCGATCTCGGCAGCTAAACAGGGATTGGTGGCCACCAAGAAAGACTCTGCAGAGGAAGCCAATGCCGAACCACCTCTTCATCTCACTTGCCTTTAAAGCTCTTTACTGGGGTCACCAGAAGTCACTCTGATCTGGCAGCAACATCCACCCACACACACACGGAAGGGAGTGTACAAGAAAGATCAGCAACCGTAAGTGCTTTCCAGTTGTACCTCCTAAACTCCATATCAGTGTTGCAAATTTTAGAAGGGAAAAAAAAGACTAATTTGCCAGCCATTTTGATTAGAAGTGCACAAGGAATAAATCTAAATAAAACAACTCATCCAGTCTTAATGAACAGACAGAAATTAACAAGATGCTAAAATGTCCCACAAATTTTGTACAACACCAAAAAAAAAATCCTTGAACCGTATATTCCCAGAGGGCATGTTCTATTTTTTAAAGTCAAGTGTGAGGAATTCTTTGTTGGAGCAATTCACCCACAGGAAGGCAGAGACAGGCCACCATCACAAGACTTCAATGATCTTACTTAATGCACATCACATTTTCTATTGCACTGCGGATGAAGATATATGTGAACATTTCTTTTTTGTTTATAAAAATCTGAGTTTTGAATATATGTCTTAACACCCTTTCTTAAGTTAAAAGAAGTAATCATAGGGTCTCAGGTTGGCTGCATTCCCAGAGCCTCACTTATTATGTTGCATTTATGTAAGGTTTCACATTTTTAAAACATTGTTAAAGTGTTGTGACTTTCAATATACCTCATTTGTGTCATTTTGTACCCAAATTCCTGTATACTGGGAATACTGTAAAGTAATCATGTTACCAAATATTGTAAATACTTTGTTTCTAACAGGGAGTTCTACTTTCTGACATGTTTTTCCCTATGTGGGAGTTGGAATGACACTATAATAGATTCCCCTGCTCAGATTTTACTACTCAAATACAATATTGATTTATTTTCATCAAAAGATTTGTGCCACCACTCTGAAGACCTGGTTAAGGTGGTTCACAAAGTTAAAAATACAATGCAATAAAATGTGATGGAAATTTCTGTACAATTTAGACAGTGTGGCTTATGCTCAGCAAGATTTTCCTACCACGGGTAATCCAAATTCCTTATCTACTGCCAGGTATTCCTTGGATGTCTCCCATCCAAATACTTGCCAGAGTCAAGGCTGAGAGCATGTGACTTCCCCAAGATCACCCAGCATGGCAGAGAGGGGATTCAAATTTGGGTTTCCCAAGGCGTAGCTACTATACCACGCACCATTGCTGGTGACAATAAGAATATAAGGTGAAGATTCCTTTTTGCAAAGATACTTGATCAGTCTGTCAAACTTTCACAGAACAAAAACCCCCTAGGAAAACTGAAATGGTCACATATCAAAGTCCCACAATTCCTGGCACTTCCTCTCAGTCAAGCTTTGTTTGCATGTGAAACATTTGACAATAGAAAAATGCTAAGATTTCTTGGCTTTTGAACATCAAAATAAGATGGGGGAGTCCAACATAGATTACAGTTGTCTGAGAGTTTTTAAAATCTATTTGATCAACAGTGTCACTTTGCCTTCTTCAGTTTTTCAATCATAGTTGTCCCCATGTTGTTGTAACCCATATCTATTCCCTTTGAGCAACACTGGCTATGCATGGGCACTGCTCTACAGAGAGCAACATCAGACAGTCAGAACTATACAGTGGCAACTTCAGCAGCTGCTTGGGTAGTTTGCTGTATTCCCCAAAGAAATAATTTAATTTTTTGATGAATGTTCTAGATTGGTTTTCCTCATTTTGCATTTTCAGCCACTTCTGATTAATGGAAATAATTGATTCCAGTTTTTTTAATCTGCTCCTTATTCCAGGAGTAGCTGTATGTTTATCTGAGTCTGTAGTCAGATCTCCCTAGACTACATATGCCCCATTTTGCTAAAAGTCTGGTATAAATTAGATATAAATTGTAATGTTGGAGGGCTTGAGGAAGTTTATTATACAGGATTTGTCTAGCCTCTTCACCTTATGTTTTGATAAGAAAAAATGATTTAGTGAATGTTTTAAGTGTCTTTGATTTTTACAGAAATCCCTAGCTACAGAAAATGCATGCATTTGAAATAAAATGAAATGAATCTTTTTAAGTTTTAAATCATTGTAAGCCAGCAAAACTGCCTAGAGAGAAAAGATTTCCATGCCAGGTGATAGTGAACCTAGCTTCTTTTTTAAAAAAACCTTCTTATTTAGGGAAGCAAGATGGCTGCCGTATCCCATTTTCCAAGCTGAAAGTATCATTAGTTTATATGTTCTGAACATTTGTGAAAGAACACCCAGATTTTTTAAATGTAATGGACCCTGCATTTCTCTTACAGCTCAATGAACTTGAATGTAGCCATTTTATTGCATCATCAAACTATGGGTTAGATTCAGGTGCTCTGTTCATCTTTGTGGGATTCTGTTACTCTCTTCCATTACGTCTTCTTTTAAGGGATAAATACATCTACTGATGGAGAAACCTTTTGGTGACCCAAGGAGCTGATTCTTCTTTTTCTGGTGAAGGAAACTGGAGGAAACCTGTCTACTGGAGAAAAACTTGGTGGAAGGGAGTCATAATATCCAGCCCTATGAGTTTCAAATTTGCCTTCATCACATTGGGAGTCTGAGTTCCATGGTCAGATCCAGAGTGCAAGAAATGGGTGGGGAAGTAGCTTTGCTCCAGAACAAACATGATCATCCTGATGTTTGCTTTGCTCCGAGACTACTCTGTTTTCAGGTCCTGAGTGAGTCCGGAGCTTTCAAGCATAACATGATTATACAGCATAACATGATTATAACAGAAAATGGCATGATTCATTTTATTTATTTATTTATTTATTTATTTATTTATTTATTTGTTCCACTTTTATACCGCCCTCCCCCAAAGGGCTCAGGGCGGTTTACATCACAATATAAACAAGCGGATAACAAAATAGAATACTAAAAATTCATGTCAGTTAAAAGCAGCGCTCTTAATTTATAATCAGTTAAAAAACCAGATGGCGTTCAGCCACTAGCTCCCCAACTCCCCTGAGAGGGGAACAGCGGATCTTAGTTGTTAATGGGCACCTATCAGCAGCCGGCCTCCCCAAAAGCCCGGCGGAATAACTCAGTCTTACAGGCCCTGCGGAACTCATTAAGGGCCCGGGCAGCTGGAGGAAGAGCGTTCCACCAGGCAGGGGCCAGGGCCGTAAAAGCCCTGGCCCAAGTGGAAGCCAGCTGCATCATGGAGGGGCCGGGGACCACCAGCAAATTGGCCTCTGCCGAACGCAGAGGCCGAATTGGGACATATGGGGCCAGGCGGTCCCGTAGGTATGAGGGTCCCAGACCACGTAAGGCCTTAAAGGTTAACACCAATACCTTGAAAACGATTCGGAACTCAACTGGGAGCCAGTGCAGGCGGTGCAACACGGGCGTGATGTGATCTCTAAAGGCACCACCCGTGAGCAGTCGAGCCGCCGCATGCTGGACCAGTTTCAATTTCCGGATCAGCCTCAAGGGTAGGCCAGCGTAGAGCGAGTTGCAATAGTCTAATCTGGAGGTGACCGTTGCATGAATCACTGTGGCCAGATCCGCCTGGGAGAGGAAGGGGCCAGCCGCCGAGACCTGGCGAAGATGGAAACGCAACCCGGGTTACATGGGCCACCTGGGGCTCCATAGAGAGAGACGAATCCAGGTGGACCCCCAGGCTGCGAACTGAGGGGGCCGGTGCCAATGAGACCCCCTCCCACACCGGCGGCTGGAAACCCCCCGCCCCCCCCCCAGAGACCTAGCCAAAGGATTTCCGTCTTTGCTGGATTCAGTTTTAACCTGCTCTGCGTCAACCAACCAGCAACCGCCTCCAGACAATGCTGTAGAGCTGCAGGGGCGGTGCCTGCTCCCCCCTCCATCGACAGAATGAGCTGGGTATCATCAGCATACTGATGGCACTCCAGCCCAAAGCTCCATACCAGCTGAGCAAGGGGTCGCATATAGATGTTAAATAACAGCGGGGACAATAGTGCTCCCTGAGGCACACCGCAATAAAGCGGGCACCTCCGGGAAGCTTGGTCCCCACACCACACTTGTTGACTCCGGTCCCAGAGAAACGAGGCAATCCATTGAAGGACAGTACCCCGCACCCCGGAGACGGCCAGGCGGTGGGTCAAAAGATCGTGGTCAACCACATCAAACGCTGCGGTGAGATCTAACAACACCAGCAGCGCCGATCCGCCTCGGTCAAGCTGCATACGGAGCGTATCTGTGACGGCGATGGGCAATATCCAATAGGTATCTGTAATACACATGCAGTTTTTCTTTAGACAATGCTAGGAATGTGGATTTGGATTAAACCAAACTAAAAATATAACTGGAAAATACCTTATTGGTCCTGGGATTGTGTTTTCTTCCCCGCCCCACCTCCATTTTTTTTTGCTTTTCTGTGTCTCCCAGGATTTCTGTTGGCTTTCCAGGCTGCTTCCATCTATTTTAAGTATGCTTGTCAATTTCAAAACCTTTTTTTTCTTTGCCAGAGTTGCTTTATGTACTCTCTCCTTGGATTTCATCTGTTGTGATTCTCCAGTTTGATATTACATCTGTTGGGCTTGAACTGCCACTGTTGCACTAAGTTCTGCTGGGCTCCTGCTTGCAGCTATTGGTTCTGTTGGGCTGGTGCCCCCTTTCCTTCCTGGCTTGAATGTGCTCTGCTGTGATTCTGTGGTTTGACATTGCTACTATTGGGTTTGAACTGGCAAAGTTGCACTGGATTCTGCTCTGCATGCGCACATTGCAATTGGTTGTGCTAGGCTTTCAAAAATGCTCCCTGCTTTGGGTTTTCACTGTAGAGGTTTTGTGGTTTGACATTATTTTTATTGGACGCACTGCCAGAGTGGCCATGGGTTCTGCTTGGCATCTGCATATTCCAATTGGTTCTGTTGGACTTGCAAAAGTGCCCCCTGCCTGGAGTTTCTCTGGTTTGATTTTCATTCTGGTTGACTTGCCACATTGGCTTGAGGTTATGCTGAGATTATTGGGTTCTACAATGGTTCTGTTGGGCTTGTTGACCATTGATTGCTGCTTGCAGGCATAGCTTTTGTGCTGAAAGCATCTTGTAGTAATAATTACATAATAATTGTAATAATTATTGAAACAATGGAGGGTGGTTGGGGACACCTTGTTCAGAGGCCCATAGAATTAGGCTCTTTGGTCCCATCTACTTGAAATTTGGGGTTATTTAAAGGACAGGTACTAGCAGATCCCAAGCAGTTTGGGTGCCAGTACCTCTTAAAAGATTCCACCCTCCCCCCAGCTGCCTAGAAAGATTTCCTGAAGGAAAGTTTGGACTCAAAATATTCAGAAACTTGAAACAAACCAAATCTGAATACCATACTGGTATTGGAATTCAGGATTATTGGGATTACTGATTTTTTTAAGATTCAATATTCCCAAACTCGAATACTAACAATTTTTTCCATGCCCACTGTCAGTGCTTCAAATATATGATGTGCATTTTACAAACACCACCAAGCTGTGGTTTGAAGGCTGGGAAAAATTGATTTATCCTTCTATAAGATCAGTTATTTGGACAGCTCCATACACCTAATTAAATAACTGTCTGGAAAGGCTATATGTTTGCTCTTCTTTTAAAGCTTTTCCCAGTAATTTTATGTATTAATTTATTTAAAATATTTTATGCTTCCTTTCTGCCTGATCAAGGTCCCAAAGGAAGTGCTCCTAAAAACGTTAAAACATCTGAACAATTAAAACAGCATTTAAAATTATAAAATAACAATAAAACACATAAACAGCAATATCACAACTAAGGAGAAGGGCCAATCGTCTTTATTGGAGGTAATGTCAAATGAAACAAACAAACAAAAGGCCTTCACCTGCTGGTGGAAAACACTGGTAGAAGAGGACAGATGAATCTCTTTGGAGAGGGAGTTCCAAAATGTTGGCACCCTGAGTTCCAAAATGTTGGTAACCACCTGTCTATCCTCAGATAGTGGGGCCACCAGTGCAGAGCATCTGAAGATGATCAAAGCCAGTGGGTATATTTGCCCAGGCCATACATGACTTTGAAGATCGATACCAACACTTTGAATTGAACCTGGAAGCAAATTAGAAGCCAGTGTGTATGGAACATGTGCGGTGGTATGGTCCTTCTAAATGAACAACCTTATTTGTCTCCTGTTGTCTGCTCGTGGCATCTCTAATATGTTTTGATCTGAGGGCAATGTGTGGCCTAATGTTTGAGCATGATGTTTCTTGCCTCTTTGGAAGCTGCGAGTTGACCTTTGAAGTCCCATCCAGTTCTGCGTTTAGTGTTCTGTTAATCTGACAAGCTTCACAAGAGCAGTGCACGAGGCAAGGATTGTTAATGTTTCGACGCAGGGTTTTGAAAGCTTATATTTGTAACCAAATACTGTAAGATTTAGGGCACCTTAAGATTACATGCACACAGAGCATCATGCCTCAAAAACAGAATGTAAAACTGCACAATCTAGTTTTTAGTGCCCCATACTGAGAAACAGACATAAAAATAAAACAGCATGTGTGCTGAAAGTTATGGTTTATAGCTTTTCTTTGTCCTGATCTGCCATGTTATTAGTCATGCTGGTGTGTTTCTGTCTTTAATATCTGGGCTTTTTCTCCTCTTGACCCTGTCCCTTTAACCTTATCTTCTAAATTTTTTATTTCCAAACATTTGATGGCTTTTAATTCTCTCCTGCTGACATTCCCCTCCCCCAGGTTTCAGTAAATGAAAAAAAAACCCATCATTTATTTCCAGGCAATTGCTGGTTGAGGTTTTCATGTGAACACTGCCCTCTTAATCCTAGCAAACAGGATTCTCCCCCTAATCCCTAATCCCTGAGTACTTTAGCTATTAATCTGGAGATGCTTTCCCCCCTACCCTGCCATGATTAAGATGAGAATGGTTTCCCATGGTTACCAGTTCTTTCCCTCCTGTTCTCTGATAGCATTTTTGAGACTCTCTTAAAGCATTTGGTCCATATTCAGCATTCTAATTTCTTTTTTGGTCACAGAATTGTAGAATCATAGAGTTGGAAGGGGCCATGCAGGCCATCTAGCCCTGCCCCCTGATCAATGCAAGATCAGCTTAGAGCATCTCTGACAAGTGTTTGTCCTGCCACTGCTTGAAGACTGATGGTAAGGGGGAGCTCACCACCTCCCTAGATAGCTAATTCCACTGCTGAACAACTGTTTCTGTAAAAAAAGCCCCTAATATACAGACGGTTCTTTTCCATCTGTAATTCAAACCCTTTATTGAGATTCCCATTCCTCTGATGCCAACAGGAACAGCTCCCTGCCTTCCTCTAAGTGACAGCCCCCCTGAATCTCCCCTTCTTCAAACTGAACGTTCACAAATCCCTAAGCCTTTCCTCGTAGGTCTTGGTCTCCGGGCCTTGATTGTCCTCGTCACTCTCCTCTGCACTTGCTCCATTCTGTCCACATCCTTTTTGAAGTTAGGTCTTCAGCACTGCACACAATGCTCCAGGTATGGCCTGACCAATGCAGTGTACAGTGGGACTGGGAAATCTTGCAAAATGGATATTATGCATCTGTTGATACCCATTCCCAAGACTGCATTAGTCTCTTTTGTCATTGCATCACATTGGCAGCTGATTTTTAACTTACGGTCCACTTGTACCCCAAGATCGCATACACTGCTACCCAGAAGAAGTTTTTTCTTCTCCTGCCTGTAAACTATGCTTGCTGGTTTACCACCAGTCTTGTACAAGAAATGTAGAACAGCTGAAATGCAGAACAGAGTAATATGTGGATTGGTCAGTTAATTCTACTCCTGCCAAAACAAAAATGCCAAATTCTCACTTGGTAGTTTCTGTGCACAGAAGAAGCCCAGATTTATTGCTTTCAAGAATGTTTCTTCTGCTGAAAAAATACATTTATTAATATAGCACTTTCACTGTGGTGTGTAGTTTTTATCTTTTTTAACTTTTCGCCACCACCAACACACTTCTAGGGTAGGTAATGCTTTGCATTTTATGGCTTGTCTGGAAAGAAGTGACTTGGCTAAGGGATCCTATTGCTGAGCTGTGATTTGAATTGAGCTATCAAGATCCAAGCCAAGGACACTTGAACAAATTATGGTTATATTTAAAACAAAAAGGAAGATCAGATCTCTCTTAGGTCCATCCCTTCATGTATGCAAGGAAATGTCTGCCCATCCAGGAAAACATATGCCTTTTTACCAATATCAAATAATCATAGAACAAGGGAACTCTGGAAATATCCTCACTGAATTCAGTTCAAATACACCTGTTATGGCGTGTGTGAGAGAGAGGAAGAAAGAAAGAGAGGGAGATTCCTGCGGTTTTAAGCAGAAGCAGGCTGTGCATAGTGTTGATTGGCTTGCTCCTATAATGTCACCAATGCAGTTTTTTGAACTTTCAAAAAATTATTTTTAAATATAATTAATAAATGACAAACAAATGGATAAATGTAGGAATACCCAAAGAGATAGAAAACTTGTATGAAGCAGCAGATAGGGGGAGATTGATGGCTGAGCAAGCAGTCAATTAGACATGCATGTCTGTCATTTCAGTGGAAAACTCGAGAGGAAGCCAGCCTGAGAATTTACATTGATCTCTTTTTTCATATTATACTTACTCACCCATAATAAATATTTTATATAAGCAAAGAGTATGCCTAACTTAACCTTGTACCTGTAATTATTGCAACAATTCTTGTGTATGTGGGTGGGTGGGTGGGAAGGCTGTCAAGTTGCTTCTGACATATCCAAGGCGAGCATTATTAACCCCATGATGCTTTTATTGAGCATTTGTGTTAGGGTTGCCAGCCCAGTGCTGGCCACCAATGGGAGCATTTTGGGAGCAGAGATCAACATTTTTGTGTCACTTCTAGTTTGCATCCAGAAGTGATGCCACGATGTCCACTTCTTTGAGTGGTTAATGTGTTTCCTCTGAATCAGCAAGGCCTGGAGACCTACAGTTTATCTCCAGACTGTACAGATCAATTTCCCTGGAGAAAATAACTGCTTTGGAGGGTTGCATTGTAACCTGCTGAGGTTCATCCCCTCTTCAAACTCCACCCTCCCAAGGCTCCACCCCTAATCTCCAGGTATTTCCCAAGCCACAGCTAGCAAACCTACCTCTGCACTTTTACCTCAAATGGTTCTACGCTGAGCTGATATTTGCCCCACTGGGGAAAATATGCTGATTTCATACTGGCAACCTGTACATTTCCCCAAGGAGAGCAAATATAATGGTCCCAAGCTTTACATTACACACATTACAGTATCTCATTTTGAATCTTTCCAAAACCCAGCATTCTAGATGTAGTATTCTAGAAGCATTGCTGCTATACAGATTAATTATTAGGTGCAGGTGTCAATAAGCAAACTAAAATAGATGAATTTTTTAAAGATGACGGCCCGGCTCTGTCTGGATTCCCAATCTCCAACTTTTGCACTCCTCTAATTGACCTATGTGATGAAGAAATAAAGGAGGCCAGCCTTTCAGCTGACTTGGAGGGAAATGGTGGGAAAGATTCTGCTACCTCATGTGTTGCAGACAGCGCCCTGGATGAAAATGCATGCACCTGCAGGTGACAGAATGTGTCACAGGTCTGGCCACATCTCTCTCCTTTTTTCTATTGCAAATGACTGGTATTTTAGGGACCAGAGGTCTCTACTGGCCTATCACATCAGGTGCATCTAAATCATATCTGCAAGGTAAGCCAGAATTTGTGTGAGAGATTAAATCTGTAATATTTCCAGCCTTAGACAAACACCCATGACTTGGGTTGGTAGGTTTGTTTGTTTTTTTCTTAAAAGTCCCAGCTGACTGGCGGTGACCCTGTGGGGTTTTTAAGGCAAGAGGCATTCAGAGGTGGTTTGCCATTATCTGCCTCTGTGTCTCAACTCTGGATGTTCTTAGTGGTCTCCTACGCAAACACTAACTAGGGCTGGCCCTGCTTAACTTTTGAGATCTGAGAAGATCAGGCTAGCTTGGGCTATCCAAATCAGGGCTAGTTAACATGTTAACATCCAAGAGATAATCCAGTTAGGAGGTTCAGAATCACAATGATGATTTTGATGACTTCTTTCTACTTATGGTAGTAACTTTTCTTGGGCAACAACAGTCAGCTATACCAATAGTATACTTTGGTTGGTCTGGGAACAAGGATTCTTTTTGTCCTTTTATGAGAACTTCTAACTAATCCAAAGCTAGAATGCAAAAGCAGTTAATCGTACCAACATAGCCACTGACTCAAAGCAGCCCATAGATCCCTTGAGGGATATTTTCAGCCGACATCTTTTTTACATGAGAGATATTCCTCACCTTTGATTTCACATAATCTTTCTGTTTCCCAGATTCTTTCCATTAGATACCTTGATTCCTTTGTTGGTTGCAAATGTAACAGTAATCAGAGTTTGGAAATGGGGTATAATTTCCGTCCTTTGTTATTACCTTCATCTTCTCATAAATGAACTCTTAGTGAAATGAATATATAAAAGGGTGTAATTAATCTTCCCTTGCCCTGGCTCTTTCGAAGTTGGTGACCTTTCTAATGAGAATGACCTTGTAATTAAAATGCATCCCATGGGTATTTGATCTCTCTGCCATGACAAACTCTCATCTGACATGTGTTGGAAGAGTGCACAAAGAAATGGGCAGGTTGAGTCGGGACTGCAGACTCTGCTTGTTCAAGGAGAGGAACCTAAATATTGATGAATGAGGAAGAACCTGTTGGAGGCAAAGGAGCAACGTCTGCCTTGTACCTCAGGCTGTGTCCCCATAAGCCTAAGTGAATAGTAACAGTTAATCTGTAAGGAATATTCAGCTGAAAATGTTCCTGTACTGCCCACACATGTTTTAAGAACAGCAATATATTGTTTAATGGACAGAGTGGCTTGAGCAAATGAACAGGTGTTAAGGGTATTCTAGCATTCTCCCCTCTTTCTGTAGAAGCAGCCATCATTGTTAAGGTTGATAGAGGCAACCTGAGAAGGTAGGAAGAGATGCCCTGCTCCTCTAAGAAGACCCAGTGTTGCATAGCTGCTAGAATGTTGACTTAGGAGTGGGAAGGCCCTGGGTACAGATGTGTTATCAATCATGAAATTTACTGAGGGACTTGGGTCCAGATCCCTTTAGCCTAACCTAGTTCTCAGGGTAACTGTGAAATGGAGGAGGGGAGAGCCAAGTATGCGACTTGATTCACCAACGCTTATACCCTAAAAGAAATTATTTGGCTTTAAGGTGCTACTGAATATGAATTTTGTTTTACTACTACATCATGGTTACTCACCAGAAAAACTCTTGAGGTCCTTTCTGGTCAGATGTTCTATTCCTTTGTAATTCATTTTATTGAGGCAAAAACTGTCAGTGAAGAACTGAAAGCTGGTGTTCTCTCTTCTTTCTCTTTACAATTACCTATGGAAATCAAGTTGAACAAATTGCCTTGTATAAGGCAGCGTAAGGTCAAATGGTTCTTGGTGAAACTTTCAATAGTATTCCTACCACAGCCCTTGATGTTTAGTAGTGATTAACTTATCAAAAGCACCTTTTTCTTTACATGCCAAGGAGTTTTAGATCCCCCCCCCTTCGGTTTTTATTGATTGGGAGTGGGGAAAGGGTCTTATTCATTAATTGAATATTGATAAAGAATTTGGGGGAAGATGACAGAGGTCTTTGTTTTTGCTTTACAATAGTTGTAAAAAGGAGTTTCTTTACAGTAGCTATAAAAAGGAGTAGGCGAGGGAGAGAGTAGAAAAGGTGGAGGGAAGGAAGTTTCAGAATCACAGTTGGGAAATCATTCTTATAGTCTAGTCATGACAAGATCAATTTTCAATTTTTGTTCCTTTGCCTTCTGTGTTTCTTGATGCTTGCATTTAACTGGCTTCCAATGGTCTCTACTAGGGAGTGTTTATTTAGAACAAATGGTGTGTATTAAATTTCTCCCAAGAAGTGTTTCAAAATCATATGTGACATAAGGATAACAGTTTGAAGGTTCTGACACTCCTCTTATTCTTTGTAGCCAAATTCTGCTGATTCAGCAGAGTTAATAAGTTCATGTATAAGAGGAGACCTGAATGTTCATTCATTTATTCATTTTTAATGTATTGTCGAAGACTTTCATGATGGGGATCACTAGGATGTTGTGGTTTCTCTGAGTTGTACAGCTCCAGTAGTTCCAGTAGTATTTTCTCGTGCCTGCATCTGTGGCTGGCATATTAAAATCATAGAATCAAAGAATCACAGAGTTGGAAGAGACCACAAGGGCCATCAAGTCCAACCCCCTGCAATGCAGGAACACACAATCTTCAGAGATCTCTGCAGGCAAAACGTCAGGAGAAAATACTACTGGAGCACAGTCATAATCCCGGAAAACCCACAACATCCTATTTCTTTTTAACTTGCTTTTCTTCCCAATGGGGAATCAAAGCAGCCCACAGCATTTTTCTCCCTTTCTCTATTCTCACAACAACCACCCTGTGGAGTGGGTTAAACTGAGAGAATGATTAGTCCAAGGTCACCCAACAAACTTCCTTGGCAGAATGGGGATTTGAACTTCGGGATCTGTGATCCTGGTCTGGTACTCTAACCATTATATCTTACTTAGATCTTAGGTTGTATTTATGAATTACAGTTGTATGCCATCCTTTTCTGAAAAGAAATTTGGATGGTAGGTATGGATTCCTGTCACCCAGTTTTATCTTCATAATAATGCAGTGAGCTTCTTCACTGAAAGTAGGATTCCCAATGTAGTACTGTGCTGGACAATCTCCTTTTACTGCCCCCTGGCCTCTGCCATTGCTCAAATAAGTGATTGGATGAAAATTGGGGTGAGGTGGGGTAAAAGACACTGTGCATGGGTCAGTGTCATGTCAGACAAAAACCCAGCTGTTATACCACAGAGATCAGCAGAATCCAATATCACCAATGATATCACTTTCACCTTTCCCGCTGAAGTGATGTAGACATGTATACAACATCTTTCCCCCCATACCTTGCCTCTCCCACCTCTCCCACTTTCCCTGGGGGTTGCAAACATTCCCCTAGCAACCATAGCTGAAAGTTAAAAAAATCTCTACTCCCCCTATAACATATTCATATTGATTTTCTTTCTACAAGTAGCAAATCTTGCATTAATGTCTACAGATTGACACGACAGCTGGTTCAATTGTTGTGTTGGTATTTATATTTTGATTATGTGTTTTAGGTGGCCATATCACTTCATTATTGTATTTCTTGTAAATTGGTATTGAGCTCTGGTATGAGTTGAAAAGGCAGGCATGTTTTGTGAAGAGAGGTTTCAGTTTAGGTGAGCTGCAGTGATAGCCTTAAGTATTCACAAACGTTTTTCATAACATGTCCAGTCCAACTTGTCAGGTTGGCTGTGGTTAAATGCTCAGGCAGGCCCAAGGTTGTGAGCACCAGGAGTCTTTTAAAAAACAAAAAAAGCAATGGCTGGCCCCACAAATGTCAGTAGGGTTCCAGGACAATGCAGAGCGGCACACTGCTGCCTCCTTGACCTTCCCATGGTAAATGGAGCATAGAGGTCCTGTAACAGGCTTACCCATCAATGTTATGTCGCACTGTACATCTTCTAGGGTCAGGTTTTGGGGTTTTTTGATGCGGGGAGGATGGGTGGTTGAATTTCCCAACAGCTTTCTGCTATGACTTACTAAAAACTACACTGTGCAGGGTGCTACCATCATCCTGGTATATTAGGAGCTGTTATATCTTAGGAGCTGGAAAATACATCTTTGAAAATAGATGAGAATTTTTTAAAAATGCTGACCCAGGGAGCTCATGATTACTAAACTGTTTGCAGGTACAGCAATGAAAGTTTGCCCATCTCTAGGTTTGATTGGCAATCATATGGAAAATAATGTTCATATGCATCTTTGTACGTTACCATTGTAATGGGTTGAAATATATCTTTTCATTATTTAGAAGTATTTAGATGTCTTAGATCAGGGCTGTCCAACTCTGATGTTCATGGACTATGATTCCCATCACCCCTTGCCAGCATTACGCTGGCAGGGGCTGATGGGAATCATGAGAATCGTGGTATCTGGAGGGCCAAAATTAGACACCCTGATCTTAGATGAAATATGTGTGGGTACTATTTCTATGAAAAACACTTTTAATTCGCATATATATTAATTTTTTAAAAAACCAAAAAGTAAGACTTTTCCCTTGCAAGCACTAACAATACAACCCTAAGGCTCATTCCGCACATGCAGAATAATGCACTTTCAAACTGCTTTCAGTGCTCTTTGAAGCTGTGCGGAATAGCAAAATCCACTTTCAAACAGTTGTGAAAGTGGTTTGAAAACGCATTATTTTGCGTGTGCGGAAGGGGCCTAAGTGAAGTTGCATCTTTTTAAGCTTGCTAGTTTCAATGAATGTAACTCTGATTAGTATCGCATTGAGAAAATGCAAGACTTAACATTCAGGAACAGAGGAAATCCCAAAATTCTAGCCCACAAGAAATATTCTTCATGGTACCTGTAATCTAGTTGTTAAAGGCAAATTAACATCGTATATGATGCTCCTTGTCCAACTCTAAAATTCACTTTTATCAATGTTCAGAATTCAGTCTCTTACATTTTGCTGACACAGTGCATAACACCTGACTTCGTTGTACTTTGCAGGTGAGGAACTGTAGTTCATTTCTTGGCAGAATTCTTGAGCTGAGAGACAGGCATGAAAGTAGAATGGAAGAGGAGTTTTAGAAAGGGAATTAGATGAAAATAAGAGTTGTCAAAATCGACAGTTATCTTGACATGTAATTAGCTGGACTACTGACAAGCACAAAGGATGACGCAGTGTCCCTGTACAAATTCTTAATATGGGACCCATCCTTTAAACAAATTATTGTGACTAAGTTCCTATGGCATCCTCCAGAGCTTGCAAGTGAAATTACACAATGTGAATCTCTAATGCCTTGGAGTGCCTGTCATTTGCAGAGCCTCTTGTGATCTTCTGGTCCTTTAGAGCGGCTGGTGTTGCTTCAGCATATGCACAAAAGCTGCCTCAGGGCTTTATTTTTCATTTCCATTTTGTAAACATATGGATTGCTATGCCAGGTCAGCCCAAAGGTCCCACCAGCACAGTTCTTTGCCCTCTAATACTGACCAGATGGATGTTTGAGGATTCAGTGGAATTGGCTTCTCAGTGTTGTTGTCCTCCTCCCTCTTTTAAAATGTTTTCATGTAAGTTTGATGTGTAGTATTATAGATGTCATTAAAATTTGGATATATTTACATTGTTCTTTCATTTTGTTGGCAGTCTGCTGCCTACCCTCAGTTCTAAGGACATTGACTACATGTCCCTTTAATTTCAGCAGCGTACTCTGCTTGGCCTTTCTATGCTCTCATGCATATATAGCAAACCCACATACTATTTTTCAGTTTTCCAAAAAACTACTGTGCATGAGCAGCTTCTGAATCTGCAATGGGGATGGCGCATGCATCTTGACCAGGGGATGAACATTTCAATGTATTCAGAATGTGTCCCAGTGAAATGAATGACCCCCTTTGCTCCCGGCTCCAGTCCCTTCTGCCCTCCCGTCTGGGGAGGCAGAAAAGACTGTGTGTATTGGCCTCCGGCACTTGCTTTTATAGCACTAAGGCTGGGGGCCGGGCTTGGGGAGGGTGTGGCCATGGCTCATGCCGCTTTGGGGTGTGGCCACACCCACTGTCTCCAGGACCTTCCTTAAGAAGGGATTTTAATGGATTGATAGTAGTTCTATGTATGTGTTGGTTGTTTATTGACTTCTGAAGAAGATCCAGTAGGATCGAAATGCCTCAGGTCTTTTTAGGTCTTTTTTGTGTTACATTCTGATATTTGTGTATTTGATCTTCACAATTGAGGTTTTGTAGTTGTTTGTGATATATTTTGTGATATTGTGATATTCTATGTGTTTTTAAATATGAATGTATATTTTAATTGAGATTTTTATTTATCATTTTATTGTTAAGAATATAGCACATTGCAATAAACATATGTATTTTTTGTATTAATATATAGTTGCTAGACTTCTCAATCTTTTTGGTTCCTGGTCAATTTCTCCTTCCCAGTCTGAATCCCTGCAGGTAGGATGACTAGAGGTGCTATGTTCAGGGGCCCATAGAAATGGACTACTGAATCCAATTTGTTTGAAACATGGTGGGTCTTTAGACAGGCAGTGCTAGGTTCCCTGCAATTTTTTTGTCATTTGGTTGAAGAAAAACAGCTAGTCCAGCCTCCTGAAAATGTTTCTCATAAGATCAGATGTTCAAGTGCTGCCATATCATTCATCCCATGACTATAATTGGGAGCAGTATATCACAGCTACAGAAGCCCTGTATACATGCCATTTGGGTGAATAGGGCCAACATGCATAGAGGGACAGCAAGAGTAAGCATGGCACACCTACTTCTGGTCCCTGCCACTTTTGAGGTGCATATGGGTGGATGTGCAGACTCCCTAAAACAGGATATAAAATACACTGAATCACTGCTGTCAATGCTGGCAAGATTCTTAAATACTGACATATCTACAGTGCACTTCTGGTCTTGTCTCTGCTCCTGTAATCACTGGCATCTGATCATTGACACTGATGCATGAAGATGTTTATCCTGACTCTTACATAAACTGATTGGTTACAGCAGTAGCTCCTCTGACTGAACAACTTTTCTATCTGCCACGGAGGAGAGAGGGATTGTTACTTATTCCTCACTCCTGTGACAGACTCCCAATGTGCTTCTCTTCACTGGGGGTGGGCAAGGAAGGGGGCAGTGAGAGGGCCAAGGCAGAAAAGATACCTTCCTGTATTGTGACTCCATTCATGAAGCTTAGGATCTGAGCCACAGACATGAAAAAGGAAGAAATCTAGAGTTTCTAGTAAGGGACAGGGTTTTTATTACAGGAAGTGTGGCCGGAGTCTAAGAGTTGCTTAAGGATGCATTTTATAAATATCAGGAATCTTTACAATGAATACAGTTGGAGTTGGTAGCTTTTTATTCTGAGTGTCAGTCTGGATAAATGGGTAAAAAAACCCCCCAAAGTAATGGTTCCATGCCATGCTGAAATACATTTCGGCCAGTGTCTGTGCATTATTCGTTTTTGCTGTTAATCAGAGGCCACAGAATATTCAGCTGGTTTGACTGGCAGTATTTAACCTTGTGCTGTCTCCAGACCCATTGTTGGCCATGTGCCTTCTCCCTCGCTAGCTGGGGTGTGCTTGTCTGATTAGGAGAAAAGGTGTTCGACACGGTTGAATTACTCTTTGTCTGAGACTGTCCTTCGTACATGATAATTTGCAGGCTAGAAGTGCATGCTAGTCATTTTGCATTGCACGCTCTCTCTCTCCCACCCCCTCCATCTGTGCACCTTTCCTCACCCTTGTTTGCATTTTGTTGGGCTGGTGTGATTTGGCACTCTTTCTGTTGGTCAATAGCAATATGTGTGTGGGTCTGTTTGGGCATACCTCGTGTGTTACCTTGGATCAGTCACATGCTCTGAGGTTCAACCCTAGCTAGTATTTAGATGGGAGACCTCGAAGGAATACCAGGGGCATGATTCAAAAGCCTCTGGTTATCCTTTGCCTTGAAAACTCTACAGGGTCACCATCAGTTAGCTGACTTGACAGTAAATACATGTACATATATGGAATCCATTTGGTTCAAAGCATTATGTTCGGGCAGCATTAGCCAAAGCAAGGCCATTTTTTAACCACTAGGTCTAATAATCAGGATAGCTATCTGAAGCTAAACAGTATTATATATACACACACACACACGGTAGTCTGGTGCTGTGGCGAGTGATTCTGATTGTTTAGAAGATGGACATTTCAAATAATTTGATTTTAGACCATTTTCAAATTCATATTATCCAATTACCTGCTTTTAGTTGGTTTGTGGATGCTTTACTGACTGACCTAGACTCACAAATGGAGTTGCTACTTTTCGAGAGTGGCATTTTCCTGTAATGGAGCAAGTCCTTTTTGCATGATGGTTTGAAAACCACCTTCCCGATAGGTTATATTGAAAGGTATAAAATTATTGTTATTGTAGCTCAAGAAGACTATTATATTAGCCAGCATGAACTAGAAAGAACAGTGAGTTCCAACCTTGTCGAACAGTAGCAACTGCTGTGACAGTCACTTGGAGTGTCTTTTTCAGACCACAGACTTGCATATTTGAATGCTCAAATTGCCTGACTCCTGATGTGTGCTCGACAACTGCAGTTCCTTTCTGAGGCTTGGAAAAAACAAAGTGGTGGTAACAAGGACTTATAGGACACAGAGAAAGAAAAACTGGTATAGAAGCAACAAAAACAAACATGGGGTAGTTACATTTGCTGAATGCAGTTATTTCATTTCATTTTTTCATTTCAATTTTAATTTATACCCTGCCTTATCCCCGAAGGGCTCAGGGCGACTAACAATATAAAACAATAGATTTTATAATAGAATAAACAGTAATAACAATAATGAATACATTAAGAACTAGAACAGTGGTGGGTTCCAAAAATGGCATCCAAAAATTTTAGTAACGGATTCCCATGGTGGTCGGATTCAAACAGTGGCGTAGTGCCAATGGGACTGGGCAGGGCATGATGGGGGCGGGGTGGGCATTCTGGGGGCGGGGCATTAATAATTTCTCTGTTACTGTAAAAAACTCTTACTGTAAAAAAAGTTCCTAATTTCCAGCTGGTATCTTTCTGTCCATAATTTAAACTCATTATGGCAAGTCCTATCGTCTACTACCAACAGAAACAACCACTTCTCCTCTAATTGACTGCCTGTCACATACTTAATGCTTTCAAATACTTAATTTTGTTTCTAGAAATCCAAAAAAGTGACAGCGGCAAACCCCAGAAGCCCCGTGCATGCGGCCTTGGGGCGCGGGCCTGGGGCTTCACCGTTCCCCTTTTAGGCGACAGCGGCAAGCCCAAGCCCGTGCATCTTTGACCTCAGGCCCTTGCAGGCTTCTGGGCTTTGTTGCTCTATCCTGGTGACAGCAGCAGCCCAGAAGCCCGTGCATCTTGGCCGCCCAAGCCGCAGACTTCTGGGGCTTACCGTTTACGCTCTGTCACAGGGCGGCAAATGGTAAGCCCCAGAAGCCCGTGCGCTCCTGCGGCCGGGCGCACGGGAGGCTGCCGCACTGCCTTGCGCCCCCAAGGCAGTGCAGCAGGCTCCTAAGAAATCCCGAGGACAATGTCGTTAGAACCCAGCAGGGACCCAGCTTGGAGACAAATTAATCTAAAGAAGCTGTGGCCGGTCCCTCCAAAGGGTGGGACGGGATTGGTCCAAACCCCTAGATATTTCTGAAATGTGAGGGGTATACATTTCTCACAGATGCTTTGAAAAAGAAGAAAGTTCCATTTGTTGATTGAGTTGTTAGATTTCACATTCAATGGAGCCTACCAGAAGAAGATCACAGAAGGTTGTTTAAGAAGAACAAAAAAAATCTTCAAACAGCCTGATAGTGCTTTCTGTTACCTTTTCTTTCCAATTCTTTTTATAGAGAATAACATAACACCAAGGGGTTAAATTGAGAATCAGAAGAGGTAGAAGGGGAAGAGAGTACGACAGAAATAGATTTAAGCTGAGTTTAAACTAAAGGTGTTAAAGTAATTATAAATGCCTTAATAATTTGAAAATAGTTGTATGTAACACAGGGGCATGCAACAAGTAGAATGAGGAATGAAAAAGACAACAACAGTTACTAAAGGTGAAAGATTGTAAATTTTGTTGATTGTTACAAATTGGTTGTGTACAAATAAGATATCAGTGGAACTAACTTTTTTTTTTAAGTTGGGAACAATAATAACATAAGCTGGTATAGAAGTAAATGGGCTTAGTAATTAGAAATATTATACATAAGGTGAAGGCAGAATGGGAACCAGTTAGAATTCTTTTTCTTTTATTATTTTATTCTGATATTTTCTTTATTAAATGTCCCTGTACGAGTTAATGGTCATATTTCATGGCATAGAGGTTGACACTTCGTATTTCCTATCTGTGTTTTTTTCTTTTATCCCTCTTTATTTATTGATTGATTGATTGATTGATTGATTGATTGATTGATTTGATTTGATTTGGTAAACCGCCCTACCCCCAAAGGGCTCAGGGCGGTGCACAACAAACAACAATACAATAAAACAAATCAAATAACCCCAGTTAAAATACAAAGCCTTAAAACTATAAAACTACGGCAGCAGTAGTAGCCTTCAATAAATAATTTGATTAATAATAGAAGACGTCTGGCACCCAACCCCAGTGATAGAGTAGATGGTACATTATCTTGTAGTTGATGTGATATAAAAAAATTTAAAAATATATTATTAGCAGGCAAACCCTCTCCAAAAAACAAAATAGTCCCCTCCTTAAATAAAAGAGGCAAAGGAATTCCCTGGACCACACTCTGCTGATGAAAGGGACCATGTCCTAAAACTGATGTTCTTTCCCCACCCCCACCCCGGTCCACCCCTCCACAAACATACTTCCTGCTGCTGCTGCTACCTCAGGAGGAGAAAGAGGCTTGCTATTTTGATATTCCTTGGTATTTTGATATCACAGTATTAGATCTATCATTATTTTGATAGATCTAATATGGCACAGATGCTTGAAGTTTAAATAAAGTTTTAAAAAGCCCTTCTGATCATCAGGGAGAGTAGAAGTAGTGTCAGGGAGGTGGGGAGGAGCCAAAAAGATGCCCTGTTTGTACCATTCATAGTAATGTTAACTTGTCTCCTGGATGTAAATGAACACTGTACAACCACCACATCTGCTCCCTATTACCCCAGAAATGCATGAGAACATTGGGTGTATGGCAGGACCAAGCATTCTTTGTTATTACAAGATCAAGAAATTGATATGTTGATATGAGAATTTAGAGGTTGGTGTGTTTTGGCTAAGTTTGCAAGGTTGAGCTTATTTTCCTTGATTTCTACTTGCTGTCTACTGAAAGATGCCAGCAGGAAGTAGAAAGGAGCTGGTACCATGGAAAGGTAGTGTGTGTGGGGGGGGTGAGGGGATGGCATGGGTGGCAATGTGGAGGAGCGGGAAGGGTAAAGCTAGGTAGGCTGGCACTGGCCGAAGGAAAATGTTCAGGGCAAAGCTGTGTTCACTGGCAAATCTGCCTCACTCTGGGAGTGGATCAAATTAAAATCATGCTAGAAGTGGTGTGGCTTGCCATGGAGAGAATGAAAAGTGAAAGCAGGACTCAAGGAAACATGTCTGTACAAGAAATTTTGCTGTGATAGACATTCCCCCCTGCAGCACGGGAGACACCTTGTGCGTAATCATCTTTGGACTAGAACAACTGCATTAAAGTACACGTTTGGATTGAAGCAATTCACTGGTGTGTACCCTACCTTTCTGTGCACTGCACAGAGCTTCCCAGCAGTCTTCACCATTTTGGCAGCTTCTTCCGTCCCCAGGAAATATCATCCCCTTTCATCTATGCACTCACATACTTTCCTGGCTTTTGATAAACATGAGTTGAAGGCAGCTAAGAGGTGATTCAGTAAACAATAACAAACAGTAGTAAAATCTGTCATGTTACAATCAAAAAGAAAACTCATTCCAGGATAGGAAATACTAGTGGCCTATCTCAATTTCTAGCATACATACCATAAAGGATGTAAATTATTTTGCAAAATGAAACTGAAACAAATGTCAGCTGCTATTGGTTGCTGAGGTAGGAAAGATCCTATTCTCCTGGGTCCTTATAGTAGACCACAGTAGACCTTTATTGCACACCTTTACATGATACAAAGTCCCAGAATCCAGTGGTGTACTGTACTGTGCAAATGTACATTGAAGAATATGGAGTATGAGTAATATCTGTAGGTGGCCAAAAAATGAAAAACTGAGAATCGGCAGACAAAAGAAATGACCCTAAGTTTTGTGACCATCAAAATGGGCGACTTCCACCATGTATGTATTTCACTTCCTTCCAGCAATTTCCCCTCATTCTTTCTTAACTTATTGACATTTAAGAGGCTAAATCAAAGCTGTTCCTTGCTATGAGAGTCTCCAGAGAGCAGCAATGAGGCAGAGCTGTCAAGTCTGAGCTGGGGAAAAAAATGGAGTAAGGAGAATGAGAGATAGCGCTCAGTACAGGCACCTCTGCTCCTGTGTGTTGCGTATACATTCCCCATGTAAAGTAAATAAAGGAGAAAACAAGGACAGTCGTTCTGTGAAAAGGAGAGACACAGAATGGGGATGAGGAGAGATACCATGGACAAAGAGAGCAAATGAGAGAGGGAACAATGAAAAGCAAAGAAAGAAAAGTACAAATGACCCAACACAGAGGGAAATTGCCCTTTTTTGACACCACAGAAATATGGTTCTGTAGAACTCCTTTTTCCTGTTTTTTTGTTGTCTAGCAATTGATAGATAGATTCTAAGCCTGTAGTTTTCATTTCACTGTAATATTATGTACCCATTGATAAACCTGTCCCCAGTGGTGGGATCCAAAAATTTTAATAACAGGTTCCGATGGTGGTGGGATTCAAACAGTGGCGGCACCGCACACATGCCCCTCCAGTCCCTATTGGGCAGGGAGGTTGCTTTAGTAACCCCTTCTCGGCACTCAGAAAAAATTAGTAACCACTTCTAGAAAAGTGGTGAGAACTGGTTGGATCCCACCTCTGCCTGTCCCCCATCTCTAGTCTTTTTTTGGGGGGACAGTCTTCTAAACAGGTGGCCATCACCACACTTTGTGGCAGTGAATGCTGTACGCTGATTATCTATCATTCTAGTTCTGTGATGGGAGTGAGAAAAAAATCATTCTAGTTTCTTCATTCTGTTCATCATTTTATAAACCTCCCTGTATCGTATGAAATAAATCTGTATCATATGTTGTAAATCTCTCTCATGACCTCTATAGCTCTCTTGTTTTTGAAACTAAAAGCTCCAGACTCTTCAGCCTTGCTTCCAAGGGAAGATGGACCAGCCCCTTGATTGTATTGGTCTCCCCTTTCTGCTTCTGCTGCAGCTGTATCATATCCACTTTGAGAAAGGGTGATAAGCCTGCACACCACCTCCCCAATACAGCCACAGTGTAAAATATTTTTGCATATGGTCATTGTATTCTGTGGACTGGCACTATGAATAGCACCATGTCATTTCCGCAGGTGACTGTTCCAGTTATGACTTCTTTTCAAAACACAAAAGGGAGGCTACTGTTAACAGGAGGCAAGTAGGATATCTCTGAAAGAAATAATACTTTTGTTGACAAGTCCCTGATGTGGCTGGCTCCTGAACTTTGAAAAAAGGTGAAATGAATATGGCCCTTCAGCTGTCTAAAACAGCTTGTTGGAGAGAGCAACTATATTTCTCAGTTGATGCTAGAATTAAACGTGGTCAAATATTTTTCATCCCCAATCTACCATGTTGCTTGAGGGGCTCTCTTCAGACTGAAGAGAAGGATGAGACTTCAGGGCAGAGGTCCTCCTTCATCTCGTGAAATGACTTCAGGCTTCCTGGTGGCAAACAGGATTGGGATTGGGTAGGGCTGGTCAGGCCCCCTTTTGATTATCTGCAGAATTCACTTTTGAGAAGGATTACAAGGCCTTCCAGTTTGGGCTGGCTTCAGAGGCTCAGGGTTTCATCAACAGAAGTTCGGGGGAGGGGGGGGGATAAAGTGATTAAATGATGTGTTGTTAGGGTTCTTTTGATTTTGCACCCTAAGAATTTGGGATGCTATAAGTATAAATAACAAATAAATACCCTTGTCCACTTATTCCCAACCCCACCCCAGGGGAGGTGAAGTATAGGATGATTTTTTGAGTCCCATCAATCTTTTTCCAGAGCTTAAGCTGCAGGTTTTTGGTTTGTTTTTAGCTCTACTGCTCTCATCAGAGGGTGAGGAAATCTGGTTATCATTTGGATTTTTACCTTGTGCTGAAATCCCTTTATTTGCTAGCCTGTTAAATTGTCCGCTTTTGTTTGCTGTCCGCTCCTGGTTGCTCCTCATTCCTATATGTGCGCTTCAGAATGGGTACAATCAAGGCTACAGTGACCCAATCAGGCAACAGAGTTAAATAACAGATTATAAATAATAGACTTGTGCAACAGCACAATAGTTACAGCAGCTGCCAGTAGAAGGGGATGATGGAGGGCAGGAGAAAGAAAGAGAGGCCGGGTTTAAAAAAATACATATCTTTCCTTCCGATAAAGAGAGTTATACGGTGAGATCAATTAGCTGGTATTTTCTTTTGCTTTCGTTTTTCAGCATGCTCCCTTTCCTTTGCAGTTGCTGTGTCCTTAGGTTAAATTGTCTGCAAGCAGGCAGGTATAGGCTGGCTGTTATCTCCTAAGCCTCTTAATGCATTTATTCCTTTCCTCTGAGCTGTTAATGGATTCATTATTTGGACTGAGAGATAATAGGTGCTCCAGACATTCCCATAGCCAAGGCCTGCTTTCTCATCTGGAAGAAGAATTTACCCAAAAGCTGGCCATGTGAGAGTCCAGTCTGCTTGTGTGGGTGTATAAAAGAGGGCGAGAGAGAGAAGTGTAGGATATAGTGGATGTGGTAAGGTCCAATGGATGAATTAGGTTCCCCCCCCCGCCCCCATAAACTAACTGAACAGCTAAATTCTGATAGCGAACCTGTATTTTTTTCTTGCATGGAGCAGATTCACCCCACCCCAATGCCTTTTCAAAGAAGTGTGTGTGTAAATTAATGTCATTGAGTGAAGCATGCAGAATCTTGTCTTGACACTATACTGATTGTGAATTAGTGCAGAAGAAATGGGGGAGATGAAAACTCCAAGATGCTCTTTGGATCAGGGTTCATTCTCTGATGGCCTCTGTTAACAACCTCCTTGCTTGTGTTGACATGATGCTGAAATTCACCAAAACATTGGTCAGAAGAATGTAACACCTAACAAAGAAGAAAGTTGTTTTTATTACCCCCTTTTCTCTACCTCTAAGGAGTCTAAAAGTGGCTTACGATTGCTTTTTCTTCCACTCCCACAGGAGGTACCTTGTGAAATATGTGGGCCCGAAAGAGTTCAGAGAGAATGGTGACTGGCCCAAGGTCACCCCGCAAGCTTCATGGGGAAGAGTAGGGAGTCAAACCCAGTTCTCCAGATTAGAGTCTGCTTCTCTTAACCACTAAACTACGCTAGTTTACAGATTTCAACAAAGTGGACATAGGGACAAAACTGAGAAGCTTCAGAAAAAGCAACATTCTTTCTGTATTGTCGAAGACTTTCACGGCTGGAATCACTTGGGTGCTGTGTGGTTTCCGGGCTATATAGCCGTGTTCTAGCAGCATTCTCTCCTGATGTTTCGCCTGCATCTGTGGCTGGCATCTTCAGAGGATCCTCTGAAGATGCCAGCCACAGATGCAGGTGAAACGTCAGGAGAGAATGCTGCTAGAACACGGCCATACAGCCCGGAAACCACACAGCACCCAAAACATTCTTTCTGTTTCTGTGGCAAGGAAAAAGAATGCAGAGACAAAGATATCAACCAGGTTCTACGTCTGTGCAGGAGAATTTCCAGGTAGATTCTCCCCTGGTGTTTTTGGAGTATGCTAAGGAATGAACAGCTGCTTTCCATCAATGAGCTCATTCGAATAGGCGCAGTGCCTATTGTACAGCTTGTTTACTTTGTGACTAGGCTTTTTTCAGGTTTTGCTTAATTCCCGCTAACATAGATAGATGAGGCATTGTGGAAAAAAACACTTTTGCACTGGGCCATGGCTAAATTGTCTTAACAGAGGCATCGCATCCCAATTAAGGAGAATTAATGTCTGTTTTATGCTGTGGTCACTGCCATTTGAGCCTCACTGGCTTGTGCTGGATCTTGGCAGAAGGCACCAGATTCAATCGTTTCCTTTAGGAAACCACACCTTAATGAAGTGAAATACAAATTAAGCCATTGCTAGAGTCTTAATGTAGAGTTTCATTAGCTATCCCCTTAGATAGCTTTATCCCCTTAGAAATACTTCCAAAACAAAAACTATGATGATCTTATTACTGTATTGATCAGTTAAGTTATTATCATTGGTACCTGCAAAAACAATGACCCAATTCCTTACTGGATGGTGGATCATCAGCATTCAAATCTCCAAGCAAGCAAGTGACTTTCCAAGAAAGATGTGGTTGGGCACGTAAGTCATGTGACTGCTCTGTTTGGCTATTTCCAAGATTGTATCAGAAATCCAAGAAAACTGGTAGGGGAAAGGAGTGCAAGTACAACACAATAGCCTGTGCTATACTTCAATGCAAAGGCAATTGAAGCTAGCACAGGTAGCCCTTGCTGAAGCAGGTGATTTGATGTGTGCAGACTACATATACAGTTAGCATGGTATTTATTTTTAAGGACATTCAGTTTGGTTTTCTTTTCTCTTGCCTTGAAGTCCCTTTTGCTTCATGAAAATCACCTTTCCAACCTCTGTATTCAGGCATTTTGGCATGCTGAATAATCTTTCTCCACAAGTTAGCAATTGGCCATTTTTCAACCAACTTACACATGTTACTACTCAAGCACCATCTCGTTTGTCAAAGCTGCAAAGAGGGAATTGACCACTCAGATGTGTTTGGTTTGCATAACAACCCAGTTTTTTCGCACATTCTGGAAAATATAGTGTCAACCTCCATCTGAACTACTTGCTGTGGTCACCATTTATTTTAAATTAAAATTGGCATTATTATACCATTGCATTATTTCCTACCAGTAGGTAATTTTCCTGGATTTATGACATAGCAGCACTAATCAGCTTAAAAAATAAAGAAATAATAGAGATAAACTTCCTTTCCGTAGATATCCACAGGTAGAACTACTATTAGGTAACCAGTTCCAGTGCTTTTTCACAGTAGACCTCACAGTTTGTCTGCAGGCTCATAATTAAAAGAAAAACAATTCATTTGAGTTACGGTTTACTATTTAAGTGTCTGTGTGTTTTCAGTATTTGGCCGTATGATCATTAATCTGCATCAGCAAGCATTTCAGAGGTTAACAACTGGAAATGTAAAAACCAAGGTGCAATGACCCCACCTTGTAGCGCAGACTGCCACTGCACAGGCTCAAACATGCTCAATAAGAAGTTTGACTGCAATTATCAAGGTGATCCAACAGGATCTGACTGCATATCTGATTGTTAGAGTTGAGCAGTTGGATTTTTCAGGGCTATCTATAGGCTAGGCAGGCTGAAGCCTAGAGCCTCAAAATCTAGGGGGTCTCTGGCCAAAATGTATAACATTTTTGACACTGTCTCATAGGCCTTTCTTGCACGTGCTGTAATAACAAACTGTAGTCTCTAAACAACCCTTCAGTAATTTTCCTGAGACCACTAGGGGAGCTAAAGAGTCAGGATATTCCATACAAGGAAGAAAAGGCACAATCTTCTCAGATTCATTGGAGGGTCTGAAGCTGCCGGTAATTCCCTTCAAAAGGACTCCAACCTCATTATAAACTACATATTAATATTCTAGGTATGATAATTCCTTATGCTGATCACTGGAAGAGTGGATTGTGTTTATATTAATTGGCTATTAGCCTGTATTTTTATTCCCTTCATTCCATGCTTTATTCCGTGTGCTGGTCACTCTTTAAAGGCTATTCAGCTATTGAATGCTGCATTGATGCAGTGAACTGTTTTGGCATCAATGAAAGTTATACCTTCTTTTCATCCTCTACAAAGAGATGGGCAATTCTAAAATCATTTTTGCAACATCAGACAAAAGTGCCTAAATATTTGTAAGACACAAGGTAGGAGGCACATGGGAGGCAAATGCAAAAGCCACAGAAGCTGCTTCGGAAAGTTGCAGTACTATTACTGATGCCAGAGCCATAGCAAGGGGGAACTGTGCCCAGGGCACGAGTGTGCCCTGTGCCCCTGCCATACCACAGAATGACCATGCCACAGCCACGCCACACCCCTGCACTAGCACGCACCTGGGACAAGATGCCTCCCCCATCCCCTGGGCATTACGCTACTAACTGATGCCTTCAGTCATTTGTACTCTGATGTTAATGGGAAGGCTTCAAGATTTGCAGAAAATGGAAGAACTGGAATTTGTGTTTATGCTGCATTTTTGAACCTAGATCATTTTCACAGGGTCAGCACAGCCCTTCAGAAATCAGAACTGTTATTGAGTACTTGTGCAAGTTTGTACAGTTCACTTCAGGATTGTAAAACAAAGAGAAGATTTCGATGAACTTGAGCAACAAGCAAAAACCACCTTGCCAAATGTTAACAACAGAACTGTCACAAGGAGACAAAGTTTAAGGAAATGGCAGGGAAATGATGGAAGTGCACCTGGACCTGATGCGCCAGATGAACTTTTTTCAAGAGATTAGGATTTAATCCTTTATTCCTATAATAGATGCTCTTGAAGTCAGTTTAAGAAGAAAAGCAACTGTGTACAATGCTACTACACAATTTTTAAAATTTATTTTGTTCATTTTTAGATTTTTACCCCGCCCATCCCTGAAGGGCTCAGGGCGGCAATACAACATCCTAAAAACATTACTAAATTTAAAACAGTAATAAATATCCTGTAATGCTAAAACAATTATACAATATAACAGCTAATGTTTTCCTTTCTGCTAATCCGACAGCAATTAAGCAAAAATTCAGCAAGGTGTTGAACAGTTGATGGAAACATACCCAGAAGATGTTGACCACAAATGTACTGATGTACTTTTCCACTTTCACTTGTACATGAGACAAAGCCATAGGGCTATGCAAGAGCACTCTGTGTCTCATACAGACCTTTATCAAATTATTAAAAATGAATTAAGGGCCACAATGTCCCAAGAGAGGTTGTCTGCACTGAGCATTCTGTGCATCGAAAGTGACAAACTTGGACAAACAAGTTTTGATGAACTTTTGGATGATTTTGCTATGAGGAAGCCTAGAAAAAAACATTTTTTTTAGTCTTAATGTATTTGATGATTGCAGTTTTTTATTTCTTAATATGTAATTTGAAACAAACTGTTTAATTATAACTTAAAGTAGGACCTAAAGTAGACTGTAATTGTCATGATTATCTTAATAACACTTCCCTGGCAATAAAATTTGTAAACTCAAAGGTTTTTTAAAAGGATATAACAGTAAACTTGCACATTTGTTTTCCTACAAAAAACCTGCTTATTCCACGAATGTTTACAAAATTTGGTAATGGCAAAAGTATTTCACAGTGTTAATTTTAACACAGCATTAAAGCTGTGTTAAAGCGTTAAAGCTGGCCTCGTCCGCCAAGAACCTTGGGGTGATCCTGGATCCATTGTTATCGATGGTAGCCCAGGTCACCCAGACAGCACAGGTGGCTTTTTATCATCTGCGGCAGGCATGGCAACTGGCCCCGTATCTCTCCCGTCCCAATCTGGCCACTGTGATCCATGCCACGGTCACCTCTAGGTTAGATTACTGTAACTCGCTCTACGCGGGCTTACCTTTGGCCATGATCCGGAAATTGAAACTTGTGCAAAATGCGGCAGCCAAGCTCCTTTTGGGGACAGCTCTTAGGGACCGGATTACACCGGTCCTGTATCAACTGCACTGGCTGCCGATCAAGTACCAGGTCATGTTTAAAGTTTTGGTTCTGACCTTTAAAGCCATTCGCGATCTCGGACCTGCATACCTGAGGGACCGTCTCTAAATTTGCCCTGCCAGGCCCCTCCGTTCCTCAGAGTTGGTGATCCCTGGTGATCCCTGGTGATCCCTGGCCCCAAAATGATCCGGCTGGTCTCTACAAGGGCCAGGGCTTTTACAGCCCTGGCCCCTACTTGGTGGAACAGGCTCCCAGGTGAGATCAGGGGCCTGCAGGACACAGAGTTTTCGCAGGGCCTGCAAAACGGACCCATTCCGCCAGGCGTTTGGCCAGCCGGGGTAAGATGGAATTTTGCTTTAAGTTAACATCTGGCCTCCCGTGGGCGCAAGGAAGAGAAGGAGGGGAAAAAATAATTTCTTTCTGACGCCATCAACAAATTATGGTTCTTTTAACTTTGTGAGGGTGGAATGTTTTAGCTGTTCATGTTTTTAATGTATTTAATTGTTGTGAACCACTCTGAGCCCCTAGGGGGAAGGCGGTATATACATTCAACAAACAAACAAATACATTTATGCATTTTTAAAATCACTACAGTATTCAATAATAACATCTTATGTCTGGCGGAATTGTAAATTGTGAAATTTTAAACACACGTCATAATCCTCAACTTTACTCAGTTTTAAAACACTCTTCTATTTTCCTCTAGTCCTGAGGGTGGGAGATTGAGAGGGGGGCCTCCCAGGTGGAATAGCCTAGGGCCTCTCTTTGTCTAAGTCTGGCCCTGGGGTTCATGTTGAAGTTTGCAGCATGTCTAGATATTACATGGTCCCACAACTATGATTAGAAAATGGTAGCTTTACCATTTTGGGATGTTTTGATGTTTTGGGATCCCAGACAAAAGTCAGTCGAAATATCTGAATGAGCTGAAGTCTTTTTTCTACCAAATACCACAGTTCTGTCTCTGACTCCCTCAGCATTGTTGAATTGAATATTATACTTAGCCAGTCACACAAATCACCAAGCCAAAGACTCTTTGGCAGTCTTTCTGCTCATATGAGTCAGTTTTAATTGGCTGCCAAAATGTTTATTTCAGATGCTGGGGAATTGCAGAGCAGTTCCACAACACAAAATAACCCACTGTCTTACTCTTAGCACCTTTCCATGCTGTTTTTCTGATAAAAAAACATTTTCTCCTAAATCAAGATGCTTTTTGCCTTGTGGAGAAAATGATGCAGGTACCTGTACCTTTTCTTTGAGGGGAAATTATTTAATAAAAAAGAATTGCAAAAGAGGAAAGAGTTAAGATGCTTCTATTTTTTTGTCTTCCATTTTAAAGTGTGACATGTGTGCCTGTATTAAAAGCAAGCAAACAAGCAATGGAACAATCATGCTGACTACAGACAAGGGCCTTTGCATCATCTTGATCTGTGCCTTTTTGCCTCATTTTTGTCTCATTACCTTACAGAACTCCGCTCTGAAGGAGATGCGTTGGCTGCTAAAGTAAATCCTTCCTTTTTACTATACTAAGTGCCTTCTGCTGAATCAGTCAACTTTAACCTGAATTTTATCTATTTTCAAGGAAGATTCAACCTGTTATTATTTTACCAGTTATTCTGCCATCATTGTCAGTGTGATTAATTCAGGAGGTCTGGGAACCTGAAATTTAAGGCAAATGTTGAATTCAGCAGTGTTCTGCTCACAGTTTGTGTGTGTGCGCATGAGGGCTCAAATTTCAGAAGTTTTATCCTTTCTCAGCCATGTTTTGCCTCTTTTCCCACATAGCCGCAGGCAAACAAATTGTATTGACAGACAAAGACAGGATTATGGGGAAGAGATTTGCAAGACAACGGGATTATGGGAGCTAAAACAAGCAAACATCGAGATTAAGTTTGGGAAGTAGGGAGGGTGGGATGCTAACCGTAGTGGATGACATAGGAGGGGTAAATAGTGTGGTGCTTGTGTATATAGGGTGAGAGTTGTAGGAAAAGGAGATTTAATGTGTTTTAGGATGCAAAAGCACACACCAGTCTGAGATTAAAGTTGCTGGTATATCACAATCCCCAAGGAAAATGGCCTGAAACATGGCGGATTTGCAGTTTTAATTCCAGGGTTTTTCTATTCTTCCCCCCCCCTCTCATGCTGGGTTTGAATGAATTGGAGGATGGTGAGTGGGGATGAGAGAGTCTATTCAAGAGCTGCACTGCTGGGGGGGGGGGGAGTTTGTGGAATTGGAGGCAGCAGCTGTCAGCTGATCTGTGCTGGGATCAGCTGTGACCTGATTATTAGGCTTTTAAACCTGCATTATTCCTTTCATTTTCCACCCCATTGACATCCTATAGAGAGAAGGGAGCAGAGTGGAAAGGGTGGTGGAGGAAGGCGCTGATACTCCAGCCTCTGTGCCAGTTCAGTCTGGCCTGGGTTATGGTCCAGTGAATAGTCTTGATGAACAGCACCAGGGTGGGCACCTTTTAACCCTTTATGCTCTTACTAGCAGAGGGATTTTAATCGTTTGTGTTCCTACCAGCAAAGAAGGACAGCAAGAAAACAGAGCATTTCAGTAAAATAATTTGCAATGTGCTCAGTAGGAGGTTGTACATGTTGTGCAGAGGAAATAAGGTGAGCCCTGAGGGTTCTGATTAGGCTTATGTAGGGTGGGCATTAGGGAGGAAGCAGAGACATCCGCAAGGTTAGTAAGAATGTTGTGATAAGGTCAGGGCCAACTCAGCCTAGGAACCAAAAATCTTAGAAGTCAAGAAAGACTAGGTCATTCTAAATTTGAGTTCAGTAGCATCTCAAACAAGGTTTTTTAGGGTATTAGCTGTATAATGGGGCCATTCTAGAAAATCTTGAAGGGTGGGAACTATGGTTCCGTTGTGCAGAATTTTGGGACAAAAATATCTGAGTCGGGGAAGTGTTTGTGCAGTTCTTCCCAAAGTTTTTCCCAGTTGAAGTCTCTTTCACTGCCCTTACATACAAAAAAAAGGCCACTGTGATGAAGAAAACTCTAGAGGAGAAATATACTTTCAGTCAAGATGCAGGACAAAGGCAAACAAATTTTCAATGAGGGCAGCAGTGTAGCTTGATCTGGCCTTGACTATCTGGTGCAATATTTCTGGCTGTGGAATTAATCTGGTTGAAAGCGATTGGGATGAATATGTAATATGTGTACATGTGTAAGATGAAAGAAATCCACTCGGGGGGGGGGAGCTTTTGATTTCTGGTTTGCTGCCAAATGGCTTAGTTTCTTTCAAACACTATACAGCAACAAAACCAGTTCGTCATGAGGGCAAAATTAGACATGAGTAAAATAACCATGTTTGTTTATTCACCAGTCTATCCAATTCATGTCTAAAATATGGTTGGAATTCACTTCATACAATAAAAATTGCAGTCAGTGAAAGGAGCCGAACTATAGCATGGCTTTATATTGCTTCAAACACTTTCTTCCCTAGCCTTCCACTATAGGTTTATTAATTTATTTCACTTAGAGCCCACCTTTTTCTCCTATGAGGACACAAAGCAGTTTCCACTGTTCTCCACTCTTCCACATTATTCTCACAGCAACAACCCTGTGAGGTAGGTTAGGCTGAAAGTGTTAGGCTGGTTCAAGTTCAAACTTCCTTGGCAGATTGGGGATTCAATCTGAGGTCTCTTCCAGATCCTAGTCAGTGCTCTAAACACTACAGTGGGTCTCATGGAAGGTACACTACAGTGGGTCTCATGGAAGGGATTAGGTGGACCTTCAGGTTCGGAATACAGTATCTATAGGGATGCAGACAGAGAGGGAGGTTTTTCTAAATCAACCACATACAAGCGAGGAACATAGCAATGTGCATGTGACAAGGGATAGTGTCTACAAAAGACTTGAGGGTAAAGCACATAAATCCCAGGTTAAGGACAGAGACAGGGTATACAGGTGTCTCTATGCTAATAGTAGAAGCATGATCGAGCCTGACCTAAAATGGGGGGAGCTAGAGTACAGAGTTTTGAAGGAGGACTTTGATATAGTGGGCATTACAGAGACATGGTGGAATGAGGAGAACCAGTGGGATGCTGTTATACCAGGCTACAGGCTCTATAGGAAGGATAGGACAGGGCGCATTAGGGGTGGAGCGTTGCCCTTTTACATCCCAAAGAGAGCATAGTATCACACATAAAAGTAGACAATGCAAGGGGAGCTGGTTCCCCTACAGAATCACTGTTGGATATCAGCAATACTCAAGGTGTGAAGGACAGTTTAATATTAGGAATATATTATCGTCCCCCTGACCAAAGTGCACAAGAGGATTCTGAAATGGAAAAAGAAATTAGAGAGGCCAACAAAAACAAAAATGTAGTGGTAATGGGTGATTTTAACTATCCCCATATAAATCTGGAAAAATGCATGTTCAAGGTCATAGTAAGGACAGAGCATTCCTGGATATGATAAAATGACTGTGGTATTTAGAGCAGATGGTTGTGGAACCAACCAGGGGAGAGGTGATCCTAGATCCTAATTCTATGTAGGACCCAGGACCTGCGTGCAGGAAGTCAGTGTTGTTGAGCCGATAGGGGAACAGCGACCACAATGCTGGCAAGGAAGTCAGATTCAGTATCTCAGCATCGCAGAACAAGTGACAACTACTAATGTAGTTACATTCGCCTTCAGAAAGGGAAATTTCTCAAAGATGAGGGGGATAGTGCGCAGGAAGCTGAAAGGGAAAATCAAGAGAGTCAAAACTGTCCAGGATGCTTGGAGGTTATTTAAAACACAGTAATAAAGCTCAGCTGGAATGTGGTTCCACAGGTTAGAAAAGGCAGCACCCAGTCCAAAAGAAAGCCACCATGGTTAACAAGAGAGGTTGAGGAAGTTATCAGAAAAAAGAAAATGTATTTTAGAAAATGGAAGTCCAGTTTGGCTGATGAAAAATATGAGAGGGAACACAAATGGTGGCAAAAGAGAAGCAAGTTAGCTGTAAGGGAGGCAAAAAGGATTATGAGGAGCGCTATTGGCTGCGAACATCAAGACCAGCAACAAAACAGTTCTTCAAGTACATCAAAAGCAGGAAGCCAGCAAGGGAAGCTGGTGAGGCCCGTTAGATGACAAAGGAACAAAGGGTGTGCTAAAAGATGGCAGGAAGATTGCAGAGAAGCTGAATGAATTCTTTGCATCTGTCTTCACTCCAAGAGGAGGGTGAGGAACATTCCTGCACCTGAGACCAAGCTTCTTAGGAAGCGAATCCGAGGAACTAGCGAAGATAGTGGTAGACAAGGAAGAAGTTCTGGCAGCCATTGATAAACTAAATGTTACCAAATCCCCTGGCCCAGATTGCATTCACCCCAGAGTTCTTAAAGAGCTCAAGCATGAAATTGCTGATCTTCTCACTTTAATATGCAACTTATCCCTGAAATCAGGCTCCATCCCTGAAGACTGGAAGATGGCCAATGTCACACCAATCTTTAAGAAAGGATCATAGGGGGGGACCTGGAAATTACAGGCCAGTCAGTTTGACATCTGTTCCTGGTAAATTAGTCCGAATCTATCATTAAAGATAAAATTATAAAACATGTAGAAAAGCAAGACCTGCTGAGAAAGAGTCAGCATGGCTTTTGCAGAGGCAAATCCTGTCTTACAAACTTACTAGAGTTCTTTGAGGGTGTAAACAGACATGTGGACAGGGGTGAACCGGTGGACATTGCCTACTTGGATTTCCAAAAGGCTTTTGACAAAGTTCCTCACCAGAGACTGTTGAGAAAACTCAGCAATGTAAGGATCTCAGTCGTTCTTGTTTCCCTTACAGCCAAACCTGGCCTTGACGGAGATTCTCTCGGCCGGGCGGCCGGCCAGGACCTGCACCAACCTTGTGAGAATGCTTATCTCGCTTTCGCATAGTAGAATTCCGTTCTCATGAGAACAGAGCCGGGGGGATGGGTTAGTCAGCATTATAACTTGTTGTTGTTTGTGGGGTTGCTCATTCCTGCCATGTGGTGTATGTGTGGTACTTTCCAGGATGTCTGAATCATGGGACTTATAATTAAAAAGCCTTTTTATTTCTGCTCTTTGGAATTCCTTACATTATGGCAGAATCTATCATTTTCTCTTGAATGTGTTTGGATCTCTGGTCGTTTCTAACATGCAGAAATTGAGTACTCTTGACCATGTGGAAGGCGATAGCCCCCCATAGGGTTTGAGCCTTCCTTCAAACTCCGAGGATCCGAGGGGGGATGATCGATTTAGCTGGTGACTCTCTCCGACCTACGGTCAGTTCGAGTCCTGCCTCTCTTCCCTTGGGACGATCGACATGGTTCCAGATCGTGTGGAGATACATGAAGTTTTAGAGCGCTATCTATGGATCGGCCTGTTATTGATTCGTTTCCGCGACAAGCGTGTGGATTACAAACCCCAGATGCAGCCAGTCCCTGGGGAGTTGGTTAACTACCATTCATGCTGACACCCAAGAATCCATTGAAAGGTTCCTGGACAAATACTTGATGATATTCCCCAAAGATCAGCAATGGCATAGCACGAACTCATCCCAAAGTTACAATGAGCAAGGGGGGGCGATGTGAGTTGGATCTCGATGATAGAGGTTCCACCACCCTCGGCAGTTCAAACCCGGGGAAGCGAGAAACGGCGAATGGGTGCGAAATCCGATGAACAGTCGAGGAGGCATGGAGGAAAAACCATCGAGGAGGAGGAACTGGATCGATCGAATGCGTTACCTATGCCCTCAAAGAAATTGGGGCCCGTCACGGTGGCCATGCTAACGGGGCCGTAAACTTGCACCTGAGGCCTTGGCCTTGAACTGTGGGAAGAAGGGCGCGAAAGTCTACAACGGGACCGTGAAAGAACAGCATAAAGGAAATCAAATGGGTTGGACCGTGAAAGAAGGCGTTGCGCGTCAGCAGTATCGACAAGTCTGGCGATTCATGACAAAGTACTGGATCGGTCAAACTGGATTTACAGCCAGCGCGAAAGCATCAAAAGCCATCCAACCAGAATGAACTGACTTTAGCCATTTCAGGTGACGACCGTGGATCGAGAGGGCAGCTACCGCAGCGCACCAAGATGCCTTAACGCGGAAGGGAATTGGCTGAGCGGGGCAAAACTCTCCCCGTGACAGCGTGAGGCGTTGGTTAGAGCCCAGTTGGTGCCTACTCCCTTCACCCCCGCGCAGCCCCTGCCGGTCGCGGTAGCCTCCGCGGCCCGGTTGCTCTTCAACAGGGCACCTCCTCAACCCCTGCTCGCCAGCCTACACTCGGTACAACAACCAGGTTACATGCAGCAGCAACTAACGCACCTAGAGGGTGAAGAGGTTCTAGACCCCCCCATCCCAGCTTCGCTTTGATGGCACCGCATCTAAGCTTCCTTACTTCATCCTGCAACTTCGATGCCCATATGCAAGAATTTCATGATCTATATCGTTCTGAGCGAAAAATGCGAACATTGGGTCAGTGTTGGACCGGTGCCGCTGAAGTGGTTTGTTGTTACTCTTTATGAATTGCAGAGGGCGATACCGCACAGTAGCGGGCTTCCTCAGCGTTAACATTCGGTTCCAAGATCCCAATGCGAAAAGCGATGCCATCCGTTACAGTAAAACCATCCAACAGACGGCTTGTCCCTTTGCTGGTTGCCCGTGAATTCCGCGCGGCGGCCAGTAGACTTCCTCCGGACTGGCCTGGCGCATGAAATCGCAGTATTTTTTTGAAGCTATGGATATTAAACCCATTGAAACAGTGATCGCAATGGATCCATAAGCGCTGCCGGATTGGATCGAACTTCGGCTCGCCAGGTTGCTGCCGTCTTGCCACAATACCCGCTGGAGGCATGCATACGAGAAACCAGCCAACAACGCCTCGCCCGGCAGCTAGGAAACCAAGCCCGGCAGTAGCGGCCGAGACCACATCCGGGCGCCGTGCGCGTTTGGGATTGTGCCTCTACTCTACGGAGGTCCTGACCCACCCTGGCTGCCAACTGCGAAGAGCAGAAGCCTCCCCTCGAGGGGCCGCCTCCTTCTGCCAAGCCTCCCACGCCAAAATCCAGCCTGCCAACTCAAGGATGGTCAAAGCTACATTTGATAGGGATGTGAGAGGGAAGAAACGCTTAGTCTTTCAGCGGCACCCGTGGATCTCCTTCCTGATGCGGTGAGTGAAGGCAGCATACATTATTTTGACTTCCTTGTAGCTGAAATAGCGTACCGCATTATTTTGGCTCACTTGTGGACTCAAGGTTGCTCCCACTGTCTTATGAAACCGCAAGTGGCGAGGAACTGGTTTGACGGGTTCTGCAATTGAAACCATTCCTTTACCCAAATGGATGGTAGCCCACTGGGGTGAGGGTCGGCCGGTTCAAAACAACGGTACTTCTCTTCATTGGGGAAAGATTAGCTTCATTGTTGCTCCAATGGCAAAGCACTCCATTGTAGTAGGTATGCGCCATAGCTACTTTGCATGAACCAACCTTCATTTTGGAAGGAGCGAATCCTTCAATTCTCAAGATCCCCCCTGCCGGAGATCACATGGATGGGGAAGATCCATCGGTAGAGGAGGGGAAGCAGCGATCTCTACGGCTTTCAATGCTATTCGGCTCCCCTTGCTGTAGAGATCCCAAAGAGCATTATCAAGACCTATCCAGAGTTTTTCCAGGAACAAGTGCGATCAACTTCCCCCATAGGGA
Source organism: Sphaerodactylus townsendi (assembly GCF_021028975.2). NCBI lineage: Eukaryota > Metazoa > Chordata > Lepidosauria > Squamata > Sphaerodactylidae > Sphaerodactylus > Sphaerodactylus townsendi. Next base: position 144,983,005 of record NC_059426.1, read on the forward strand.
TACCGATTGCAAAGATCCACACTACCAAGCCCAAAACTCCAGAAATTACCTAAGGGTAGGATCTACCGCGTAGGTCCCACCCGAGGAAAGGCTCGCACCTTCTTAGATAAAGGGTAGCCCAGTTCATCACGAACCACAAAACTTACCATGCCGCCCCTGTTTTGTCGTTAAGAAAAAAGGCGGTTGATTAAGACTTTGTACTGATTATACGTGGACTAAATGCTGTTTCCATCTCCAACAAATATCGCTGCCCTTAATAAAGGACCTCTTGGATGCCTAGGCAAGGGCGGATTTTTACCGGTAGTTTGGGGAAGCTTGTGTCGTGTCCGCGCCAGCGAGGAATTACGAACGATTTAACAGCATTTAATACCAAATTAGGGCAATATGAATATTTAATAATGCCCTTAGGATTAGCTGGGGCCCCAGGGCCTTCACAGCCCCTCATAAACGAAGTATTACATGATTTGTTGTACAAGGGGGTAGTCGTATATTTGGATGATGTTTTGTTACTCTAAGACCCTGGAAGAGCATGAGGCTTTAGTCGGGAAGTTTACGCGTTTACTTGATAACTCCCACTCTTGCGGGTTGTCAAAGTGCTGTTTCACCAATCCTCCATAGCCTACCTGGGCTATCGAGATATCCTCTGGCTTGGTCTAGAAATGGACCGGCTAAAAGAGTGGCCGCAGTGAAGTTGACTGGCCTGCCCCCACAATAGAAATTGCAATCTTAGGCTTTTCGCTTCGCCATTGACTTCATTCCCATTTGCCAAACTTGCCTTACACCGCCACTGATCTTTGCGCTAAGGAAAGGGCATTGGCGGCCAAGCCGGGACCCCCCTCCCCTGGTGCGGGAATGCCAATTAGCGTTCCAGCGGCTGAAAAGCAACTTTCACAACTGAACCAATTCTGTTACATCCGACCTGAGCACCATTTCATCGTTCACATGGATGCTTGAGACAGGCGCTGAAGCTGCCCTCTTACAGAAAAATAAAGACAATAAATTGGTGCCGTGTGCTTATTTATCCAAAAAAATTCGGGTCCCGAACTAAAACTGGACTGTAGAATGAGGAAACATGCCATCAAACTTGCGTTGAGCACTTGAAGCCATTGGTTAGAAAGGAGCCAAACACCCCTTTCAAGTCTGGTGGGATCATGAAATTTGTCTGCGCTTTCCACACCCCTCAAAATGTCAGCTAAACAATTACGTTGGGCTGATTTTTTCTCACAAGCTTTTCTTCTGGTCCATTTTTCCCTGGTAGAAGCAAATAAGCTGGCTGATCGTTGGCCCGCCCTCCCGGGGAGGGGCCTTTATCCCTACGGGATATTCCACGCACTGTCCTCTGCCCTCCCAGCTAAGTTGGCTGTCACCCACGCTCCCTAATCCTCGTCTTCCCCCCCTCGCCCATCCCAGCCATGATCTCCCCTTCCTCCAGAATTCAGGGAGGCGGGATTACGGCTACAACAGAGGAAAAAAGATGCACAGCTACACTTGGAGGATGGTGTCTGGAAAGAGTGTTGGTGCGTTCCTCCTCCCCGCCCGAAAGCAGGTTCTTCAAATGCCATGATGCTACGTCAGAGGCTGGGAGCACCCGGGTTGAAAACCCTTCATCCTAGCCCTGCCGCCAATTTGGTGGCTCTATCTTTAAGGGCGTTGATCTTACATTAAGGTGTTCCATATGCGGAGGCCAAGTCAATGCCGGAAAGCCTCATGGATTACTGAAATCTCTCCCGTTGCCTCCCGACCCTGGCAGGTTATTTCAGTAGTTTATCACTGACTTGCAGGACAGTCCCGGGAACACTGTTTGTGGAGTGAGTGGTGGGATCTCTTTTTCCAAATGGCATTTCATTCCTTGCACCACCATACCTTCAGCTCCCAAACTAGCCGGTTGTTCGACTGTTTATCTACACGCCTGCATTTCCTCTCCAGAGAAGGTGGTATCGGATGCGTGGCCCCCCCAATTCATTTCTCGTTTTGGAAGAGCTTTCCTGGGTTATTTGAAGAGACCACACCAGCGGTGCGCCGCCCCTGACCGCGTTCAAAGTGGCAGACAAAGTGAAGCGGACGAGGCGAACACTAGAGCAATATTTCGTTGTTATACAAAACTACCATCGGGACAGCTGGTGTGAATTGCTTCCCGCCGCCCGGTAATAGCACAACCAATGCAATTCATAGCAGTGCAGAAAACCCCATTTGAAGTAGTCTCTGAATTCGATCCTTCCGCCGTTGCCCCAGCTGCGGTAGGAAGTATTCACAACCACCAGAATTCCAATCAATGGATTTTGTGTCGCACTAGCTGAAGGCTGGAAAACAGTTCAGTCTACCTTAAAACAGATAAAGCCCAAAAAGTTTCAGGCAGATAAACACCGCTCAGAATTCCCTACGTGTTGGGGCGGGTTTTGTTGTCCCACTAAAACTTCTTCAGGCGGTGCACAAATATTCAAAACTTGGCAGAAATTTGCTTAAGATTACTTCGGATTACAAAGTGATCAATGATGTTACTGCTAAGCTTAGATCTGCTAATTCACTAAGTAACATTCATCCCGTCTTTCATTCCAACTTATCCAAGGAGGCTCCCGCTTCAGATGCCTTGCGACCTCGGAACACCCGCCAGTTATAATTGATGGTTATAGCATTATAGAATAGATGCTATCCTGGACTCTGGCTGTATAGCGTCTACAATATCTAGTGTCATGGGGTTGGCTATTCTTCTGGCCATAATCAATGGGTGTATAAGGAGAATATCGATACCCCTCGCATTACTGCATTTCACCGGCTTGACAAACCGGAGGGAACAAAGGAGATTTCTTTTGGAGGGCAGAGTAAGGATCTCAATTCGTTCTTGTTTCCCTTACAGCCAAACCTGGCGCGGCGAGGAGAATTCTCGGCGAGGCGTCCGGTAGGCCACCACACCAACCTTGAAATGCTTATCTAGAAAACTACGCATAGTAAATTCGTTCTCATGAAACGGGTGAGATAGGTTAGTCAACATTATAACCTGTTGTTTTGGCGGTTGCTCATTCCTGCCATGTCGTAATGTGTGCTCGGGATGTCTGAATAAGCGGACTTATAATTAAAACCTTTTTTTATTTCTGCTCTTTGGAATTCCTTACAAATAAGGAGGAATCCTCCTATGGATTAAAAACTGGTTGAGAAACAGGAAACAAGAGTGGGTGTAAATGGGAAGTTCTCACAATGGAGAGATGTAAGGTGGTGTCCCCAAAGGATCCGTTTTGGGACCAGGTATACTGGCCTATTCATAATGACCTGGAGTAGAGGTGGGTAGCGTGGTGTGGTTGCAGATGATACCAAATTATGCTGAGGTGGTAGAGAACCACAAAGGATTCTGCGAGCTCCAAGCGGACCTTGATAAATTAGGTGAGTGGGCTCAGAAATGGCAAATGCAGTTCAATGTAGCAAAATGTAAGAGTGATGCACATGAGGGCAAATCCAAACTTCACGCCTGCGCTACAGGGTCAGTGCTATCAGTCTGAACCAGGAAGGGATTTAAGGCGTCTTAGTTGATAGTTCCATGGGAATGTCAACTCAATGCATAACAGCTGTAAAGAGCAAAACTCTATGCTGGGGATCATTAGAAAAGGAATTGATAATAAAACTGCAAGATTGTCGTACCCTTACATATAAAACAGTGAATGCGACGCGCGAATTACTGTGTCCAGTTCTGGTCGCCACATCTCAAGGATATTGAGGGAGATAGAAAAAGTGCAGAAGGGCAACAAGGATGGTTGAGGGACTGGAGCACCTTCCCTATGAGGGAGAGGCTGCAGCATTTGGGACTCTTTAGTTTGGAAGGGAGACGTCTGAGGGGGGATATGATTGAAGTCTATAAAATTATGCATGGGGTAGAAAATGTTGACAGAGAGAAATTTTTCTCTCTTTCTCACAATACTAGAACCAGAGTGCATACATTGAAAATAGCAGGGGAAAGAATTAGGACTAATAAAGGAAACATTTCTTCATGGCGTGTGATTGGTGTTTGGAATATGCTGCCACAGGAGGTGGTGATGGCCACTAACCTGGATAGCTTTAGGAGCTTGGACAGATTTATGGAGGAGAAGTCGATTCCATGGCTACCAATCTTGATCCTCCTTGATCTGAGATTACCGATAGCTGAATAATTGTCCGGGGAGCAACAGCCGCAGAAGGCCATTGCATTCACATCCTACATGTGAGCTCCCAAAGGCACCTGGTGGGCCACTGCGAGTAGCAGAGAGCTGGACTAGATGGACTTTGGTCTGATCCAGCTGGCTTGTTCTTATGTTCTTATGTACAGAAAAGGTTATTTGAGAGGCAGAACTCTGTTAATTAAAGAAGGGGAAACGTTAGTTTCCCTCATCTGTACACACATTTGTAATAAAAAAATTGGAATCCTTATTTCAGACAATAACAGGGCAGACGTGTACAGAATGAACATGATCGCTTCCATCAATCAAGAGGGAGCTTCAACCAGTCCCAGCTAGTCAAGCGTATCTGTGTCGGTTGTATCCTTAGTGTACATTCTAAAAGAGTCACACCTCAAAATATGTGTGACAAGATCTCTCAGAAAAAAATCCTATGTGTGAAACAAAATCTGTTGGAAGTGTCTCCTTGCTTGTTTTCTGATCTGTATTTCTTATCAGACAGGAGGGTTGTGAGGTATGACCACTCTTGAGAGCCAGTGCTGCTACTAATGAAAGACATCACAGAGTCAAAGGGATCTGCTCCACTCCCTAATCCTGCCTAAGTTGTTCAGACTAGCTGTAAATTGTTGAAGTAATTGACCTTCAATCTTTTATAATACTCTGTTGGAGATGAAATATGTTCCACATTCTTTTTGGCTGTTGCAGCCATTCCAAAGCTTCTGCTGACAAACTTTAATCAATAACCTAGTCAGTAGTAAACCTGAATCTATTGTGTCTATTACTCTCCATGGTAGCAGGTTCCTTTTGGCTGACAGAACAGCCAGAAGTATGGAACAGAGCATTTGCAGCTAGATACCTGCAAGTCTTTTCTCCCATATTCATTAGTCGGAGCTGATTACTATTCCCACATTTGTGCTCAGTGATGCAGAGTGAAATCACCACTCCAGTAATCTATAGGTGTCAAAAAAGGGGAGAGAAAAAACCTTCAATTGTACTCTGCATTAAATATCTCTACAAGCACATGTGATAGGGCTCAGAAAGAGTGATGGGGGGAATTGGTCATTGGAGTAAGGGATCTCAGTAAATATATCCCTAGATGTCCAGTTGGCATCTTAAATTGAACTGGGTGAAGATGGAGACCATGATATTTATTTCCTATCAAACCTTCTTTTCACCTCTGTGAATAAGTGGAAGAACATGTTATACTAAAGCATCAGGGTAATGGTGAACTGCTCTTCTTCCCCCCATACAATCGCCAATGGCTGCCTATCATGTTTTCACAAGGATGTGTGCAACAATTCAATACATTCCCCCCCAACACCACCCCTTCCATATTTGTTTGCATCTGGTCCAGAAAGTCATAAAATAGCCTCTGTGTTTGAGCTGGGCACTTCTGTTTCTCTTGTACTCTTTTGTCCCATCTTCTTCCCAAGGAGCCTAGAGTAGTATTCACTATTCTCATTTTCTTATTTTTCCTTACAACAACCCTATGAGGTAGGTTCAACTGAGAGTGTGTGATTGGCCTGCTTTTGCAGCAGAGTAGGGACTTGAATCCTGGTCTCCCAAATCCAAGCCTGACACTCTAACCACTATCGTGAAGGTGACTTTAGTGATTTTTGATTCCTATGGGATTAGGTGGTCCTTCAGGTATGCTGGTTCCAAGCCATACAAGGCTTTAAAGGTCAATACCGCCACCTTGAATTGGGCCCTAGAAATAAATTGGAAGCCAATGTGGATGGCAAACCAAAAAGGTTGAGGAAAAGTTAAAATCTATCACAAGATATGCAGTCCTAGTAAAACATTTCTGCTTTAATAATTAGACAATTTCATAATGCAATACAATTTAACAATTTATATAAGTAAAAACATAAATTATACAAAGAAAAAAATGTTTGGATTTTTAAAAAAATAACACAGACCGAACATCTTTCAACTGAACAGTCTTCTTCAAGGGTCTCTAAAAATGGTACTAATCCAGAAGAGTACATATACATATTTGGTGAAATATCAAGAATATATATATATATATAGACTATGCCACTTCAATAACTTTTTACAGGACTTATTTCAAAAAACCACAATATAATATTTCTACTATATAATATATTGGCAAGTTCACTAAAATGCCTTCTGCAGATAGTTGATGAGGTATATTGGCCAAGAAAGAGTTGCCAGGTCCGTTTAAAACAAAACAGTGGAATTAATGGTGGAGGAATTGCACTGTAGACACTACAGCTAAATGCAGATTTCCAAAGTGCTACCAAGCGAAAACAGCCTGCATTCAAAATAAATGTAGTCAATTGAATCGGGCATAGTGCCTGAGATCCTTTAAGGGCCATGCCTGTTTAGATTGGTTATATTTATTGTGTCTTTTCTTGAAGGAGTTCAGAATTGGCAGAATTACCTTGTGATGGAAGTCTGGCCAAGATATTATGACTTACCCATGTGAGTTGTTGTTGTTTTTACAAATGACCAGGATTTAAACCTTGCTTTCTTACATCCAAGTTCCAATTTCTATCATGCATACCCTTCACTTATTTACGAGCGTACACATGGAAATTGAAATGTTTGAACAACTAATAAGCAGCATACATCACATTTCAGTCCAATGCTACTTTTTTTGTGGGATTGGGAATACAATAACCAGGAGGATAGCTCCTGCAGGAATGATTGTTAGCTAGTTGGTGTACACTTAGGCATTCTAATCAAAATGTATAGCATCCCCTAAAGGGTAAATGGTTTGCATGGCAGGAAGTTCCCTTAGTCAGCTCCATAAGAGAAACTATCTATCACCCTGGAGCTGCAAGCAATGACACCCTCTAATACAACCAGACCGAGCCTCGGGCCAGAGTATACATTTATTATGAAGCACATTAATAAATCATCATAAAAATAAAACACACTTATTGTCATTAAAAATTAATAGAAGACATTTGTTGTATCGACCCCTCTCTTTTACCATGGCCCGGATACTGTAGTGAAAGGCACATTAACAGGAAGAGGTAGACGGGGAATTGGGCTAACTTGTGGCTTGGCGACTTAAGGTTTCAAGTGTTTAGAATAGCAGAATGATGTAACAGCTTGAATGATTAGGTGTGATTAGGTGTCAAATAAAAATCCTACAAGCTTTTTTGTCTGCACGGACTCTCTGACCTGGTAGTACTATTTTGTGTATTATTACGGGGTGAGGCGAACAAACGTTTATTTACCTGGATTAAGGGGAAGCACTTTACTGCCTCTGTTATTGTCAGAGAGCAGTATCAGTACAGCGAGCATTGTCTGGCAGCTGACAGTGTTTCTGTTTCAAGTTGTTAGTGCCACAGTGCACAGACATCTCAGTCACGGGCCAGCAAGGTGGTTCAGAAGTGCTGAATCTATACTCTGAAGACAACTAGGGCTGAGCCAAAGTCAGTTTTGTATTAGTTTTCATTAATGTTGAAAGTACTTCAGGTTTTCCACTTCTTCTTTGCTCACACTCCTTTTGGGGTCTTTTTGCGCTTACTGCCATTTGTTCTGAATTCAAAATCAAATGATTCTGGAGATCTGTGCCTAGAGCTCCAAATGTGTTTAGCCCCAAAAAGCAATTGGTTCATCTGAGTAACTGATCACATTAAAATATCTTTGTGTCATGTTCACAATGGGATTTCTTCCCATTGTGAACATGGCCCTAATAAACAGACATATGATGTCCTTAGAAGGGGATGGTTGACAATGCCTACTCTACCATGTTGCTTCAAGCCATGGGAAGGGAAAAGACCAGTAAGCAAATCCCACTCTTTTACCACTACTGAGGCTTACAGCTGCCAGGGAAGGGGCATTTTCAATCAGGGAAATGGCACAGGAGAAGAGGAAGATTTATATTGCTTCTGTCTCAGCCTTGATCCATATCATGATTCCTTATGCTTATTAAAATGTCTGGAAGTCTGGCCCCAGCATACCCCAAGGTCCACGTTTGGCATGAACCCACAGTTTGATTCGGTGCATGACTTGCCACCATGTACTTTTGTCTAAAAAAGCCATGGTACCTTACATCTGCTAAGGGGTGTCATTGGTGTCAAGGGCGTGAGAGGTATAGATTTTTTTATGGGGGGGGGGTTGGGGGGGGGCACACCCCCACCCGCCCTTAGGGCATGGCCATGCCTCCCCAAGCCCCGCCCCTGGCCTAGCACTTATAAAAGCAACTCTCCAAGGTCGAAGATGGCAGACTCCCCTGCCCTGCCCCTCCCCTCTGGGCAGAGGCATGGGGGAAAATGGAGCCTGGTGCAAAATCAGAGAAGGAGCTACTCAGCAGCGGTCGTGGTAACAGCAGAAGCAGTTCAGGAAAAGAAAACACAGGAACCCAGGAAGTTGTTCACTTCAGCAAGAACAGAGGTTTTATTCCTTGTTTCCAAAAGCACAAAACAGTCTGGACAGAGTGCAATGAAGCGCGGCAACTGGATAACCAAAAGCACCATAGACCAAACTGTTCTGTGCATATACATAGAGACATACAAATCCAATCAGGGAGCAGTGATGCAACGTCACACATGATGCTTAGCCTGCCAGTCATGGTTTGCATCTTACTGAAGCACTAGGTGAAAGATTGGAGGATTGCATCAGCCAAGCTGTCAAGTAGATTTTGGTGATCTAACTGTCAGGATCTAACACTCCCTTCCCAAACTACTATGACAGCACCCTTGGCTATTTTCAAGCTGTTCTCAACATTGTCTGATGCTGTATTCTGTGCACACACAGCTTTAGTAAACACATCAGCAACATTTCGGCTCTGTCTCAACATAGGTGAAGTTGGAATAATAGTTCCATTCTGTACTAGCTCTCTCTAACATTCTGGTATATTTTACTCCTATGTACTTAGTTCTTGTCTTCATGTTTGCAGTAGCTCCTGCTAATGCAATGCAGATCTGTGAATCATCAAACACAATTATAGGCTATTTTATGGATTCACCCTAACTCAAGTTAGCAGTGTCTTCAAGCTAAAGTAGTTCTGAAAACACATGTTTCAGACAATCGCGAGAACTCCAACCTCAAGTGGACAGGCTGATTGTGGTCTGTTTTCTAGAACACCAGGTGTAGCTACATCACCATACTGTGAATGACAAAACCAGTGTACAGGACTTCCTGTCACCACACAGTTCGTACCAAATGAACTATCTGCGACTAACACACAACTCTGTGCTTTAAGTGGACTAATTGATCAGTAAGCCATGATCAGCAAAGTTCCTTTTAGAGTACCTTTAACCACACGTTTAACACCCTTCCCAATCATGTTTGCTGAACTTGCTAGCTTTTCTGCTTAAGCTTAACTAACCTTAAGCGCTTATATCTAGTGTCCAAAGTTAGATATATCTTAGGGAGACTACTCTACAACAGATTTTATATGAAGTTCAGGGATTGTTGAACTCCTCCCACTTTCACTAACTTTCTGAGAAGTCTAGGAACTACATTGGGGTTGTAGCAACCCTTACTTATTTGACAATCTAGTCTTGCGCACTCAACTCATTTATTTTGTTCTTCTGACTCAGGGAGATAACCTTGCTTTTGGTGTAGATATGAAAGCATCCAATACCCAAGTAATGTTTGATAAAAACCTAAGTCCTTGTAGAACATACATGTCACTCAGTTGTTTATACAATTTGTCAAATTGTTGTTTAGATCTTGCACTGCACACATATATCATCAACATAAGAAGAATGACCTCTTGATTCTCTTTAAGTTCCCTCGATGTAGTAAAACGTACATCGGCAACAGACTTCTTAAACCCCAGTTTAAGCAATGTACCTATTCAGTTCATCATACCAGTTAGCACCAGCTTGTTTTTAAACCATTCAAAGAGCGAGATGCAAAGATAAGCAATTATTTGGGTCTAGCTTCTTCATACCCTGAATTGCGGAGCTTCCAGATAAATTGCTTTCCTTCAATTTAGCATTTAAAAAAAAACACACTGGAAGTCATAATGCTTCACCATGAAAAAGCCTTTCTCACTAGCTAATGCAAGCATAGCTCTCAAAGACTCAAGATTAGATGCCGTGGGAGAATAGGTCTGGTCATACCCATTCAGCAAACGGTCTTGTACAAGCCCCTGGGCGACCAAACCTTGCTTTTAAGTACCTTTGAGGTACCCATTTGGCAACTCCTTTCCTCGAGAAACACCCACTTTGACCCAATTGCCTCTCCTCTCCTTCTGGCAAAACAGTCTTGGTAAAGCACCTGTTGTTGCACTAAGGTTTTATACTCCTCAGCCATGGCTTCGCCAGAGCTCTATTTCAGCTGGCGGTAGCTTTTCTTTTATCTTTATAGGAGCTATGGCTCTGATACCAATGCTTGACAAACATAGACGTTTTGAGAAAACCCATACCTGTCAGGAGGAATTGTATCCCTTTTGTAGACCTATCAGAGATCTGAGGCACCTTTAATTTGTTTCTCATCTTCTTCACTCTCTTGCAGCCCCTTCCCCTTCTCAGCTTTCTTCATGGGCGTTTTGCCACTACTGGAAGCAGTTGGTTGACCTTTGAGCTGCTGCAAAGGCTGCTGCCTGGCAGTTCTGATAACTCCTTCATGCTGAGAGTGAAAAGGTAGCAAAACCTCTGTGTGTTAGCATGGATAGTTTCCCATCCTGCATACTTTTCAAAGTTTGCGCTTCGAGTCCACAACCTTTCCCACAGGGAATGTGCAAGCGAAAACCTTTTTGTCCCCAGATTCATAAACTAAGAAACCTCAATCTCACTCCACCTCTTGATCCCCCTCTTCGCCTTTGAGTCAGATTAATTCAACACATTGGCATAGCACTGCCAAAGATATGCAAATGATCGAGAGATGGATCTTTCATGGTTCAGCAAAAAAAAAATAGAGTCTGGTTCACACTAGAAGACCATACTCTGTTGGTCAGAGGTAATAATGTGCAGTGTTCACAGCCTCAGCCCAGAAAATGTTCAGGCATGTTGCAGCATCCAGAAGCAAACAGCGTTTTTTTATAGTATGTAGAACCCCAAATTTCCTCTCAGCAACCCGTTTTCAAAAAGGAGAGAAAGGGTTGGTCTTTCTGTGACGTATGCCTTTCTTTCTCAGCCATGTTCCTGGAACCCAGAACCCAGGAACTCACACCTCCTCTGTCCGTTTGAGGCAAGCCGCTTTTATGTGAAAACTGTCTTTCCACCATTGCCACCCGCACTCTCTTTAAACCCAGGGTAAGCCTCAGCTTTGGATTTGTGAAAAGACTATGGAGGTGAACCTGCTATAGTCATCCACAAAACCATGTGGTACTTTGCATGCCCTGACTGGGTTGGGAAATGGGTCCAGGGTCGTGCATGAATTAAAACCAAATGGCCTATCTGACTGTCTGGTGCTTTTCCTTGTAGAAGCTTAAATGCCTTTACTTTAACCCATGGTACTGCACAGTACAATCAAGATAATTAGGACGGGACTTGGCTTTCAAACCACACAACCTGGACATGTTTCCCTGGCACTTTGAAGCTGGCATGTCCTAGCACTGCCCGGTGCATGTAATGAATACAGTCATCATGCATGCGGTTTGTTAGCCCATTAACCATGCTTTGTCCCTACAGCATTGTTATTTAGCTGATGATAAAGGTTATCTCTGCGAATACCTGTGCGCACAGTACTCTCCTTGTTTTCTTAATAGAACAGGTCTGCCCACCTAAATTCCACCACATAACCCTCAGCTGTCAGTCTTACTAAACGCTTCTTCTTTAACAACAAACAAAATTCAAATGAAGGCTTCAGAAATATACATTCACTCAGAGAGCCATTTTAGAGCAGGAACAAATGTTGATCATGAAGGTGCACCTTTGCTGCGGTGCCATCAGCTAAACAAACATGGTCAATAACAGGCACAGCTGCGTGGTCAGTAAGGAGACTTTCCTTATTCACTATATGCTCAGTAACGCTAGCAGAGTTCAATGAGCCATAGTGGAGGTTGGAGTCCTTCTCAACGTTTCTTTGTTACCAGGAAGAGTAGATGCTTGTGATTCCTGTCTGTTAGCTTCGCTTTCCAAGCGTGGCTTGTTCTTCTCTAAGCCACTTTTGCATTTGTACAGGCCGTGCAGTAAAATGGCCAGGATTCCGCTATGGAAACATTGTACCACAGCAGACAGGAAGTGAGGGGCGGCAGAATCAGCAGGAAAATCCCTCTGGCGATGGGATTTCTCAGCGTGCTCTCTGAGCTAGTAGTCCCTCTGCTTCTGTTGGTCTAGCAGCTTGCGCAGGTAGTAATCCAAAGTCGTGAGCGATTCAGCGGCGGCTCTGGAAACTGCATACACAACTGGGTCCCGGCCAAGCTGTCCAAATCCGTCTAGTGAAAGCAACATAGATACAAACTTTGTGGGAGTCTTCAAACTGTAAACGCCTCCATCTGTGAAGCTGTGCAAATAACGGATTCACACATCTGCTTCAGATGCTCAAAACACGAATCCTCTGGCCTCAGTTTGAGGATTGTAAAGGTTGTCTTGTGGGGAGGACCTTTGCCCCAGCCGACTCAAGCTGATAGATAACCTTTCAAAGCGTACGCCTTGGCTGCAGTCTCAGCTTCATGAATAAACCAACTGTGAGTTTTCCACTGCTAGCACAATAGGCATACATTCTTTTCATCTACACGTTGCTCCCTTAACTGTAGGGGCGCTGGAGGGTAGAGATAACATTCATTGCACAGGTCCTCCACGGTAATGAGATAACTCTGCATCTTCTGGCTCCAAGCCACATAGCGTTGTACTCGTTCAGCCTCTCAAACAGCAAAAGCCCGGGACATAGTGGAAACCATGGCAATGGCTGAGTCACACAGCACTTGAATTACACTCACTGTTACTCACGCAGTAGCAGCATTAGGAGCTGGGCCCATAACCTGAGAAGAGGAGCTTCCTCAGCAGCCGATTAGAGTCGGTAACAGCAGAAGCAGTTCAGGAAAAGAAAACATAGGGCCCAGGCGTTGTTCACTTCTGTAAAGAACAGAAGGAAGTTTTCATTCCTTGTTTCCAAAAAGCACAAAACAGTCTGACAGAGTTATGCAGGCGCAACAACTGGATAACCAAAGAAACGCATAGACCAAGAAACTGTTTTGTGCTTATACATAGAGACATACAACCAATCAAGGGAGCAGTGGTAGAATCACACATGATGTGCTTAGTCATGGTTGCATCACCCACTGAAACTAGGTGAAAGGTGGAGGATTGCATCAGCCAAGCTGTCAAGTAGATTTTGGTGATCTAACTGTCAAGTCCTAACAAAATCTGAGTTTTCTGTATGAGGCTGGGCAGCGGCTGTGATGCTGGAATCCACCCCCAAACAGCATCACTTTCAATGGTGTTTAAACTAGAAAGCCCAAATTCACCTTTTAAATCCAACTTAAAGGGAGAATCTGGGGTCCTCTGGACAGAACAACATTGAAAGTGATACTGTGGGGTGAGATTATCCCCACCCTTGAAACAGCATCACTTTCAATGTGGCGTGGTGGTTAAGAGCAGGTACATTACAATCTGGAGGAACAGGGTTTGATTCCTGCTCTGCCACTTGACTGTGAGAGGCTTATCTAGAATTCCAGATTAGAATGTGCACTCCCACACACGCCAACTGGGTGACCTTGGGCTAGATCACAGCTTTTGGAGCCCCTCTCTCAGCCCCACCCACCTCACAGGGTGTTTCATAGTTGTGAGGAAGCAGGGCAAGGATTATAAGCTCCCTTTGAGTCTCATACAGGAGAGAAAGGGGGGGGGGATATAAATCCAAACTTTCTTCTTTCTTCTTCTAAACTGGGGACCCTCAGATTCTCCCTTCGTCAACCCCAGCCGAGAGAGAGGAGGATTTAAAGAGTGAGAATCTAAGTGGGGAGTGCTCTACTGTCGGTGTGGTCAATTGTTAAGCTTAGAAGCCGCCAAACTTTCTCAGGGTATCTTTTAGGTCCTCCTAATGATACCACGGAGTTTAATTGAGAAGTTTGATTCAGCGGTCCAAAGTTATGGACCCTCAAAGGGGTCAACCCCCCATCTCCTATTAGCTCCCATTGGAAACAATGGGAGATAGAATTCACTGCTGGGAGTCCATGGCACTGAATCTCCCCTTAGGCTCAGGGTAGGGGACCTGCGGCTCTCCAGATGTTCGAGACTACAATTCCCATCCCGGTCTCTGTCAGCATGGCCACACCTTGGCCATGCTGGTAGGAGGCTGATAGGGAATGGTAGTTCCAGGCATCTGGAGACAGAGGTTCCCTGCAACCTGTGCTAGCCCAAACAATGCTCCCCCAGCACGCCAAAAAACCAAAAAAGTACTAAAATGTTTTTAAAACCCACAAACGGAGGGGCTGAGCTTCGGACATGAATGGGGCGGGGGGGGGGGTGTTCCAAACCCGAGAAACCTCCCCTTACCTACGTCCATGATTGTTGTGCAAAAACAAAATGATATGAGTCACTGTGGTCAAATTGAGAGAAATGGCAGTGAAGTTAAGTCATGTAAAAAACCACAATGGTCAGAAGAACAAACATGACACAGAAAAGAGTCAGGTGCTCAATCGAAAGGACACTAACTTCAATGGGAAAAAATGTTCATCCAAGTGAAGGGTTAGGTGGGGTCTTTTGTTCTTTATTTTTTTAATAAACATGGCAATTTGTTCAGCTATGTTGAACATGTTCCATTCTAAGTGACTTCATTTATGTTATTTTTTATTTCAGAATTTATATTCCACCTTTTTTGTGCAATCAGTGCAATCCAGATAGCTATCTATTAAAAGGAGAACATTATAACTCAATCATAAAACCAATTTTAAACCCAAAGATATGAAAATATAGGCCCAACCATTGAAACACTGGTTATGAAGGAGAGTTCACTGAGGGAGGGCCAGTTAAAAACAAAGACATCCTACAGCTGCTGACAGAAGCCAGTGATAGAAAGGAACAGAAAATCTTCTTGGGGAGGAAGTTCTACAATTTTGGCACCAGCTTGAGAAGAACTTTTCTTGGGTTTCCACCCATCTAACCTCAGAAGGTGAGGCACCCAAAGCAAGACCTCAGAAGGTGACCATAGTGGTCATGTGGGTTAATGTGAATTGGACAGTCCTTAAGGTATGCTGGTCACAACACCAACACTGAGGATATTTGAACACCCCAGGGTTTTTTTTTCCAGTACTGCCATTTTATAAATGATGGTATGCTGCATCTGCTGCACTTCATAAGATACTATGAAGTTTCCAGTGAGTAAGAGTTTGGATTTATATCTCCCCTTTCTCTCCTGCAGGAGACTCAAAGGGGCTTGCAATCACCTTTCCCTTCCCCCATCACAACAAGCACCCTGTGAGGTAGGTGGGGCTGAGAGAGCTCCGAGAAGCTGTGACTAGCCCAAGGTCACCCTGCTGGCGTGTGTGGGAGTGTACAGGCTAATCTGAATTCCCCAGATAAGCCTCCACAACTTAGGCGGCAGAGCTGGGAATCAAACCCGGTTCCTCCAGATTAGATACACGAGCTCTTAACCTCCTACGCCACTGCTGCTGCCCCCCTTTGAGTGGGGAAAGGCTCTTGTTAGTAGAATGGGGGTGCTGTTCTGGACCATTTTCAGCAATTACTGGATTCCTGTTATAGGTCCACTGGATTCCAGTTAGAAATGAATTACAGCTTTTGGGTCCATTCTCACTATGATTTCTAGACCCCCGCTAAGGGTAGGGTATCACCCTCTTTAGGAGACCCTTCCCCAGCATTGTTCAGCTGGCTGGCGAGGGGACTTACCAGCAACAAACTGAGGCTTAGCCCTCTGTCACTGGTGACACATCAACATTGCATCTGGCACTCTCCAGAAGTGATGTCATCACATCGCAGGTGATGTGGCGATGCTCTGGTGTTTGGGCAAAACCTCTATGGTAAACATGGCTTTTACCATAGACTTTTTGCTCAAATACCAGAACATGCCCATCTCACCAGCAATATGATGTCCCTTCCAGTGAGTGCCAGAAGTGACAGCAACATTTTGTTAGGGACAGAGGCCTAGGCCTCAGTTTGCTGCCAGTAAATTTCACACACACCTCACCCCTGCTGGGGTACCTGGCAACACTAATTCTCACTGATTAATGGCTGTAGTTGTCCTTGCAGTTGTTATGGGGGGGGGGGTGAATGATACTAGTGATGAGGTGTCCTGGCTGATTTTAAATACCAAGGGCTGACCTCTTCTACTGGCATTCCTAATTTTATCTCTAACACTGCAAGTTTGGCTGTGCATATACTAGTTGCAGTTTAAAGCTGTTTTTGCCTGCAATTATTTAGTCCAAGTTATGTGTAGGCATTAGTGTATTTCCGCCAATGGCTGCTATTTTTATTAGGACAGGCACCTCAGAGTTGCATGTCTCCCAAAGAATCCAGCTGTGATTTATAAATTGGCTATCAGTAGTTATTATGCCATCCACTGCATACATCCATTCTAATAAATTTCCTGCATCTTCCGTAGCAGCTTGTTTTACTCTCATTTATTGATACCATCGTCTTAACAAAAGCGACACATCAATTATAGTAATTGCATTCTGCGTGGCCAGCCAGGCTTGATGACAAGCTGAGCGAGGCTGGCTGGGGGTTGCTGGCTATGAGGAGGTCCTGGAGAGAAGAGGGCATAAGTTAAGTTGATTCCTAGGTGGATTTCCCCAAGCACTTGTTAGCCATTTGGAAAAGATCTGCGCAAAACTGGTGGGAGGGGGGTGCAAAGAAGGCCATGAACATGAATCCATGCCTGAGGTCTTACCTTTAGGACAGTGATGGCAAACCTTTTCGAGACTGAGTGCCCAGATTGAAATCCAAAATCCACTTATTTATTGCAAAGTGCCAACACAGCAATTTGACCTGAATACTGAGGTTTTAGTTTTGGAAAACGGTTGGCTCCGAGGCGTGCGTTACTCGGGAGTAAGCTTGGTGGTAGTTGGTGGCTTTGCTTTTAACCGTGCAACTCTTCCAATGGGTGAATCACGACCCTAGGAGGGTTTACTCAGAAGCAAGCCACATTGCCAGCAACTGAGCTTACTCCCCGGTAAAGGATCACGCTTTAGTTCTTCACATGAAAATCAATGGGGTTTAACAGCGCTTAACAAGATTACCTACACTGCTTCCCTAAAACTAGGTCTTAGGTTTAATGCTAATAGAGCTCAGCAGCCCAGGCCAGCCTAGATGTGTGTGTGTGGGGGGTGTGTGTGTGTGAGACTCTGTTTGCATGTGCCCACAGAGAAGGCTCTGAGTGCCACCTCTGGCAACCGTGCCATAGGTTTGCCACCACTGCTTTAGGAAGTATGCACAATTTCCTTAATGCTTTATTCCCTTTAAGTATTATGACAGTAATATCAGCACACTATGTGGTCAGCAGTTGGACACTGCACTTCAAGATTAGAACATGATCAAATTCTGTTATGATCTATGAATATGATTTACCCATTCACCCCTCCAAATGTTCACATAGATGCTAACAGAATTACTAGTTCATCTTCTTTCAAATGAAACTGTCCTGACTGAACTACCGGTACTTAGCTACACATGTGGAGAAATGAAGTTATATATATACATGGATCTAGCAGAACAAGAGGATTTTGGATCTCCAGCATGGCAAATTCCAGAGATCTGTAGGCATATTCTTGAGCTTCTATTATGGGCTTAACCAGCCATTAACAATCCTGTTATACTCATGGAGCCATTAAAACTTCCACTGAGATTCTGCTGACTTATGAATGGGTTGTGTCTACATCCTCTCCTATGGCTGCTGAGCCTCCTGGAGAGTCCCCACTACTCTTTCAGCAGTGACTCCTGGCACACACTTTGGTCACATTGCTGCTGTTCCTTGATTTTTTTTGTCTGAAACTGAAGACTAGTTTCAACTTCTTAAAAAACCAAACTGAAGACTAGCTTCAACTTCCAAAAAACAACAACCCTGAAACAGATAAAATGAGATACACCTGCCTAGATTGTGAGGTTTAAAAATCACTGCCAACAACTCAGTTCCAGTCACTGAAAGTATGCTCCCTGAGAAAAAGGTATTTTGCAATTTTCAAGCATTAGTTGTCAAAGCTCCAACTTAATCAAGAGCGTGTTAGTGGTTGTGTGGAAAAAGGTGAAATTTTCCCAGTTTGATTGGACATAGATGCAGCCTCTTGTGGTTCCTGAGATTGTCAAACTGCACAATAATTCTGTGATTGTGACTGCTGGAAAGTGTAGTTGTAATTGCAGAAATTGTGACTTTCTTTTCTTAGCTGACTACTTCACCCAAACCTTTCTCTGCATGATTGTAGCACTGCACCTTTTTGTGTATAAGTGAATCTGACGCTGTGAACCAGCCCTTGAACTCTGGAAGAGCTACATCAGGGAGACATCGTTATTGGCCAGTCACTGCCTGCTTTTTTCCCCTCAAAAATACTCGATGCATGGATAGGAAAGTGCTTTTGTTCAATCTTCCAGATCACAGAGGAACACAGAAAGGACTAAACTGGCTATGAGCAGTTTTCCTAAAATATAAAGGAACACACAATTCAACAGTGGTCACCATGCAATGCTTAACCTGATTCTAATTAGCCTGGAGCCCAAATTGGAGTGAAAGTGAGAGGGGGAGGGATGAAAATATTTGTGAAAGTTACTCCCTTTGGGCAAGCTTTGACTTCCTGTTGTGAAAGCGTGCAGAGCTGCTTTAGAGTGGTGGATATTGAAGGAAGAAAGAACATGCCCTTATTGTGGAGGTAACATAGGTAACATTCCTTGAGCCCAGACCGGCTACACTCTATTTGGCTAGCCTAGAATTTATTTGTGTTATTTATTTTATTTGTTTACTAGTCTGACCACTGTGGGTTTTCTGGACTGGGCTGATAGTTTTAGCTCCTAATGTTTCACTGTATCTTTGGCTGTCATCTTCATGGGCATGTTATATGAGATGTGTTTCTCTCAGTGGCTCTCCACACTGTGCCGTGAAGAGAAACACATCTTACCATGACATGCCTCTGAAGATTCCAGCCATGGATGCAGATCAAACATTTGGAACTAAAGCTACCAGACCACGGCCACACAGCCCAGAAAACTCACAACAGGCAGTTGATCCAAGCTGTAAAAGCCTTCAACAAAACATTGCTTGTAGTCTGTCCATCCTCTCTGAGACTCAAGGTGGGAATGAATGGTACCTTTGTTATTTAAAGTAATGTAGTACAGATGGACAATATCTATGCCCAGTTGCTGCTCTCAAAAGCACATTGTCTATTTGCACTGAATTATTTGCAATGGTATGTGTACTCAAATGCACATTCAAAGTTGCATTTTCATCCATATTCTGACTAAAGTAGTTAAACTACCTGTGACTAGAGCTGTCCTGGGGCAAAAGTCTTGCTGTGTAATGCTAGAGAGTAATAAAAAACTAATTCAGGATAGCAAGATACAAGCAGATAACCCTAGTTGCTTGGGAAATGGAATATAAACCCCTATTTCCCTTCATTCAGAGTGATGACTATGTAAAGGATTTTTTTCCTCAGTGATGTTCTCATGTAGCCAGATTTGCTTGCCCCCATGCTGCCCTGCCATCATCATGTGTACAAGTCCTGGTTAGGTGGGATCATAAAATGAACAAATACTTTAAAATGCATTTTTAGAAAGAAGTTAGTCAAAGTCACAGGAGATCAGGAAAACAATGGCTGTGAAAGGACTGAAACACTGAAATAAATTTAAGTACGAAAAGGTAAGGAATATTCATGAACATTTCCACACAACTCCCAAATATGGCAACATTCACAGTGAAAGTCAAAATGCCCAATACAGTACAATCATATTTACAGTGCTTATGATCTAGTAATCCTTGATGATATAAGGGTGAAAGTAGATTTAATTCAACCATCATTTGAGATTAACAACCGGGCAGCTTTTACCTTACCTGGCTATGATGTTAAATGTCTTTATTTTTAACGCGCTATTAATTGAGGCACTTTAAATCAAGAAATGGTAAACCTACTTTGGATTGAAATCAATGGGGCTTGCTCATGCATAACAGGGTGCAAGACTGGAGCTGCAATGTCAACTTCAAAAGACTTCATTCTGTGTTGATGGCAGGTACTCTTTCTTCTTACAAGTGAGTGAATTAATAATGCTCTCCAAATAGGCCCACTGGGGATTACAATTCACCCCCTTCTCCCCCCTCTTCATCCCTGGATTATTTCTGTTTCTTTCTGAGAAACGATCACTTAGCACAAGGGCAATATGTTGATTTCCCCTTTATGGTTATTGCATTTTCTATTCCTAAATCAGAAATTAATTTGGCTTTACCGAGTCCCTTGGTACCTCTCTGTTTAATAGCCAAATATATCTGGGCTGTGTAATCTAGCAAACAATAGCAAATGTAGACCGAAAAGAGATGCAGTGGCTACAGCTGCCCCTCATGTTTGCTGAGCCTTGTGGGAATTCGTCCCTCCTTTGAGACATACTGGCACTTACAGATAAGAACGCTGGCATTGATTAATACCTATAGAAGTTATCACTTTTCCGGGTTCTTGAAAGAAAATTATAGAGCCCTAAGTTCAGCCCTGTCCAGCTCTTGTGTGTTTTGCCAGTATTGCATCCCAAGTAGTTCTAAATGTCCCGGGAGATATACCTCTGGGAGGGAGGGGAGAGAAATTAATGGTAGCAGTGAACAACACGCTGAGATAGAATTAAAAACAATTGGGCTACTTACATTGTAGTGCCCAGCCTGTACATTAGATACAGCCCATCTGTTGGGTAAAACCATGGCAGAACAAAGTCACACAAGAAGACAATGCAGGTCAATGCATGCTTCCCCTTTTGGAAAAGGGAGTCCAAAATCCCACAAGGTTTCTTAAACTGGCTTTCCTCAAAGTAGGGATGAATGGATGTTTTTATCAGCAGGGTTTTTACTGTTGAAATTGGTAGAAATTGTGTGTGCGTATTATATTGTTTAAATATGCTGTTTAAATAGAATGTATATGTAGCAATGTAGGTCATTGATACATATAACATATGTATTGTGTATCATTCTGCTGTATTGATGCACATTGGAAAATGGTCATAATTTGGTGGGAAGAATTGGAAGATGGCATAAAATAGAGATTTCAAGACTTGATCTATGCAGGAAAGAAGAAGATGACATCAAATTGCAAACAACTCATGGCAATTCTATACATGGGGCATTCCAGGCAGAGGTGTATCAGGAAAATGGAGCCTGGGGACAAAAAGTGTTTAAACTTGGGAGCCCAGATTCTCCCTTTAAATCCATGCCGAGGCGGGTGGATTTAAAAGGAAAATCTGGGGGAATATGGGGGGTACTTGCTTTCAGGGGTATAATTACTAAGATAGCAGCACCAAAAATTCAGAGTATCTTCAGGAGACCCTCCTGATGATACCACCTAGGTTTGGTGAAATTTGGTTCAGGGGGTCCAAAATTATGAACCCTCAAAAGTATAGCCCCGATCTCCTATTAGCTCCCATTGCAAACAATGGGGGATGGAGCACCCCCTTTGGGAGTCCATAACTTTGGACTCACCAAACCTGGATGATATCATCAGGAGAGTCTCCCGAAAAATCCCTAAAATTTTGGTGCTGCTAGCCTGGACTGGAAGTATTTCGAGTTTCTCTCCCTTCTGTACTGCCTGGAGCCTCTTTGGAGGCAGTGTGGCACTGCCTTCTCCATGCCACCTCTGGCTGCTGCAGCTCTCTTCTCTACAACTGGATTGTGCTGTTAGTATCTAAGAGAAGCCTCTGGATTGAATTCTGAAATCTGTTTTTTACTCCTAAAATGTCACCATTGGATAAGTGCAGTAATGTCAGATGTTTAGGGTGGGGTGGGAGAGAAAAGGGTTCTAGCCCCACATCATTGGGCATTGTGCCTTTATAACCATGCATCTTCTGAATATTTTTTTCTGGGCAGGAAAATCTTACCGAGGAAGAGCACAATATCCCATGACATGTGAATCTTACTGAAGAGAACAAAAATACTGAGGTGATGCAGATTGTGATGAATTATATTTTTATCATGCCCCTCCTCCAAGCACCTCAGTTCAATGTACATTGTCCACCCAAACACTATTTTATTCTTACAACTGAGAGAGAGTGATTGGCCTTGAAGTCATTCAGGGAGCTTCATGTCTGAGTGGGAATTTTGTTCCTAGTCCAATATTTTGATCACTTCACTATACTTGTTCTCATTTTCAAATGATTATTCAGGGCCTTGTGGTGTGAGGAAAAGCATTCCCTTCATTTATTTATTAATAACAGTATTACCTTACAGTTTAAAATAATTATATAGCACCTCAGTTTAGCACCTCATTTGGAGATAAATTGAAAATGAATCCTTGCAGCTCCAACTGAGTACTGAATATCTGCCAAAAATCTGACTGTGCCTGATAAAACATAAATAAGTTGAACCTGTGAAGGCCACCCAATCATGTCAGTGGGAAATGGTTCCAGAATTGCCTTCCTTAGAGATTCATAAAGGATGCAAAAAAGCAGGTCAAATCTTCAATATTTTTGACCCAGACAAAGTATTATGTATGGATAACTAGCCCTTCTGACATTGGTTATCTTTTATCACTACCCACCCCAGTAAATTATTTGAAATATTTTATGCTGGGATGTACCAAAAATGTTTTAAAGCCTCCAGACTGCCTCATGGAAAGTTCCTGTGATGAAAAGCACTCACCTGAGCCAATAAGAATCCAGCAGGCCGTCTGAACGTTCCCTGTATGTGTGTGAGAACTGCTAAGTGTTAATGTAGGACTCAGAGAGTTGATGTTTCTATTTTCAAGATATTAAACAGCGCCCCAGGGTCTTCCTGGTCAGTTTCTTTTTAATCCACCAGTCTTCACTTCACAGTTGTTTAGAGGACTAAATTGGATTGCTAAATCTGGCAATAAATAAAGATGAGTCAGAATAAAAGAAAGAGAACAAAAACAGACACAATCGAACAGAAATATGAAAATCTCTTCCTTCTCTCTTTCCTCTTCCCAATTCACTTTACTTTTCTAGAGCCACAGAAGTTTCCAAGAAAGAAGCCAAATCATAAATCATTGAGGATTTTTACCCTTCAATTTCAAATGTGTTCATCATATTTGACTAGTACAGGGAAGGGGGGTGGGAGCTCAAAGGATGCAGAATAGTATTTTACCTTATCCAGAAGTGACAGTTTAATAAGAAAAATTGCTAGCTTAAGGCCAGGGGGCTCTGAAACCTGAGAAGTGGTTCAAAGCTGAAGATGTTAAAAAAAAAACAACAACCCTGGGCAATCACTTTAAAGGGATGGACACCTTTTTTCAAAATTTTTCAGATTCAGGTCTATTGGACTTGAATTTTTTGGGGAAAAGCCGAAAAAAACTGAATATTCATGCCAGTAAATGGGTTTCTTTAGGGGTTTTTTTGAATATCTGAAAATGTTCAGCTTCATTAGAGTATACGGGGAATTTTTCAGAGGCGGTTTCTGCACACTCAATTACAGCGCTGTGACGTCATTGTTACGTTCTGCACAGCTGAGGCGAAGCGTTCGCATGGACAGCAATATTATTTGAATCAAGTGTCGACGCTAAGCTGCAGCACTTCGCGCGGCAGCGTTGCTGGGGCGCTGCTCTGTATTTTCCCGTTTGCGACTGCGCAGTGGTGATCCCACCCCTAGGCATGCGAAACGGCTGTATAACAATCCCGTCCCACAAGGAGCTTTCTTCTTCCCTGGTGCTGGACACGAGTGTTATGCTGGTGGCTAAAGTGTGTGCACCTTCGCACCACTAGTGGCAGCCACCCGTGTCGCCATTTGGCACTGCTGCCTCCCACAGCTCCCTGTGCCGGGGAATGCCGTGACAGCTGCCCTCACCAACATGGCTGTCGCAGTCGTACACCCTACTAAACATGGCTACCGCAAATGCCGGCTGCCATGGGGTGGGGTTTCCGGCATCAGATCCAGGCTGGCGCTTCGCACAGATGCGCCCATGAAGCGCTGTTGTTTGTAAAACTCGCTTGTTTAGCGACTTTTGATTATGTTGCTTCATAGGCACGCCAGTGTTTTGGCATCGCGATAGCATCGGTGTTTCGCTGACGGCCATGCAAACAGTTCGCCTCAAACGCTGCTTTGGGCATCCTTCAGTCGCCTTATTTTGCCTGTGCGGAAACCGCCAGGGATTGGGGGTGGGATGGTAGTATTTTTCAAGGCCACTGATATTATTCAGCCACCTATGGCTTATGAAGGCTAGAGGCCATTCTAGACAAATGAAAGTGTCATGATTTAGTGGTAGAAGTGGGATTTTATAGTGCAAGGAAAAAGCTCCCAAGATGACCTAGCAACTTTCTCTCTGGATGAATTCTTTGGAGAAGAGGAACTTGAGTGGAGATAAGATTGCTCTTTTAAACTGTTTGAAAGATTGTCACTTAAAGGAGGGCCAGGAGCTGTTCTTGTTGGCAGCAGAGGACTCACAATAATAGGCATAAATTATGGGCAGAATGCATCTGACTGGAAATTAGGAAAAAATGTACAGTAAGAGTTGTTCAACAGTGGAATCAGTTGCCTAGGGAGGTGGTGAGCTCTCCCCCTCACTGGAGGTCTTTAAGCAGCAGCTGACAAATCTGGGATGCTCTAGGTCAGGGGTGGGCAATTATTTTTTCCATGGGGCCGCAGAAGAAACAGAAAATATTGTGGAGGGCCGGGCCAAAACGCAGGGGGGGCGAGGTGGTTTTGAAAGCCCATAGAAGCCGGCAGCCAAGGCAACCAGCTTCTGCAGGGCTTTCAAAGGCACCTCACTCCCCAGCAAGGCAGGGGTGCGAGGTGGTTTTGAAAGCCCCGCAGAAGCCGGCAGCCAAGGCAACCAGCGTCTGCGGGGCTTTCAAAGGCGCCTCACTCCCCAGCAGAGGTGTATCTATGCAAACTGGAGCCCGGGGACAAAACCTGAATTTGGCGCCTCCTCCCCCGGTATGGGCGGCCACCCTTCCCCCCCCGCCCCAACAATGATTTTTTGCACCACTGCACAAAACACCCCCCACCCCCAGCAAAACATACATGGCTCTCTCCCCACCAACTCTCTTTCCTAATTTTGTCCTTACACCAACCCTGTGAGGTAGGTTAGTCTGAGAAACAGCTGAGGTAGGCCTGAGAAACAGCTCCAAGCCAGTTCAAGGGAAAATTAACTTTTAAGCATGTAAATCTCTCACAAATCACCCCATCAGAAGATTTACCAAACAAATGTCAGCAATATCTCTCACAGATCACCCCCCGCCCCCAGCAAAACATACATGGCTCTCTCCCCACCAACTCTCTTTCCTAATTTTGTCCTTACACCAACCCTGTGAGGTAGGCTGGCCTGAGAAACAGCTCCAAGCCAGTGCAAGGGGAAATTAACTTTTAAGCATATAAATCTCTCACAAATCACCCCCATCTGAAGGTTTACCAAACAAATGCCAGCATCATCATCAGTTCTGTTGCTGCTGGGATCCAGCTCAGCTTCCCCTCTCCTGTGCCTATCGGAGCCAGTCTGCCCAGAAGGCTTGTGAGTAAGGGAGAATAAGGCACACTGGGTCAGAGGGAGGGGAGGCGGAGCGCCCCAGTCCTGCTCCTGGGAGCACTGTGGGATTTCTCCCCCGCCCCCTGGACACTCCAGGCTACCGTACATAGTGGGCGGGGCTACAACAGGCACTGGCAACAGTCGCTGCCTCAGTGCCTGGCTTGCTAAGGCCTACTGAATCAGCTTGTGCGCAGGGACGTTTTGGCGCTTCCCACGTGACCAAAATGGATGCGCCCGGGGACAAGAGGTACTGTCCCTAGGCAAAAACGCCTGTGCTCCCCAGCAAGGCAGGGGGGCCGGTCAGGGTCATCTGGCGGGCCGGATACGGCCCGCGGGCCGTATAATGCCCAGGTCTGCTCTAGGTTGATCCTGCATCGAGCAGCGGGTTGGACTAGATGGCCTGTATGGCACCTTCCAATTCAATGGTTTCCTTATGCAGAATGAGAAATGCTTTCTTTTTCTGTTTTGCGTGTCTAAAGTATGATGATCCCAGCAAAGCCATAGATGTCCCCCAGTTTCCTACCCTAGACTTTTTATCTTGAAAAAACTAATTTCAGCTCCTAACAAGTACTAAGACTGTTCTCTTACAGATAGGATCAAATGCTGACACATTTTATCTGTTTGCCTGTTAGAATTGGTCAATATCAAACAAGCTAATCTGGGGAAAGTGATGAAGCATTGATCTTTTGGGGCTTATCAAATGCTCAAAATAAAGCTGGCTTCGTAAGAGGGTTTTTATAAAGAGAAGAACACTGAAGAGGGGGCAGTAGAGGAGGCATTTTATTTGCACATTTGTTTATATTATGGAAAGTTAGTGTATTTATCAAAATGCTGCACATGCCTTAAATCCCAAAGTCACATCCTTTGCATATGTACGCATAACATACCTAGTTGTTTCATTGTAAAAATAGGTATAATAAAAAATAAATTAATAAAAAATAAACAAATCCCTGCCCTCTTTCTAGTTCCAAGTCAAATGGTCCACATGTACCATGAAGCTGCCTAATGCTGAATTAAATCCAGGCAGCCCAATCCAGATGGCTCCGCAGCCGAGGACGGCTTTGCTGCCATGCCACTGCATCACCTCCAGAGGGTTTTCAGGTGGGGTGGGAAGGTAGTGAAAAAGAAAGAAAACCACCCTGGCTGCCTGAAAGCCCTCCATTGGATTGAATGGAGTTACACCACCCTTTCAGGTGGCATAACTCCAAGGCCCAGGCTGCGGCACTCCCAGCCCTGTAGGCTGGGTGGAAGCCGAGTACAGTCAGCTTCATCCTCGGGAATGCCTCTGGCACTGCACCAATGCACAGGAGGGTTGCGGTATCTGCCTATCAGCATTTTTGCCCCTCCACCAGTATAATGCCCTAGGGAGGGAAAATCTGCTGGTGCAGGCCTGCACCACATTCTAGAGACAATTAGCCCTCCCCACCTCTGGGGATGAACTGGGCCGTTTGTCATCCAAAACATTGTCTACTCACACTGGCAACAGGTCTTCAGGTAGAAATATCTCTCACCACCTGCTACTTGAACCTTTTACCTGAAGATGCCAGATATTGAGCCTATGGTCATCTGAATGCCAAGCAGATATTTTACTACTGAGACTCACCCAAACAACACTTGTGGTTTAGAGACATTTCACAAGCTATTCTAGTTACAGGAACTGAAAATGCATGAACAATTTATGTCTGTATAAACTGGTCTGCTCTGCCTTGAGAAATGAGAGGAATTAGCTGTTGTTGGACATAAATTACCAGCTACCACAATGTCGTCTCATGCCTCTTCAGACAAAAATCAGATGTCTAAATTTCAGGGTAAACTGATTTCGTTAGTCAAAACTTAAAGTGGCAATATTTATACTAAAATGTCCACATGGAGACTTGGGCTGATTAAGCAATCTAAAATCAATTTAAAATACCCACTTAATTTCCTCATGAAGGAAAGCCCTAAGGCATATCACATACCAGTGCTAGAATTTCCAACTGCCAGAAGGAGCCTGTTGAATTTAACTAAAGCTCACTTTCTAAAAGTACGTCCTTGACCAGCATTGTCTGAATTTATTTAACTGTCTCTCTTTGTCCATCCATTTTCATTTTGATACCCACAGTTCTGTAATAAAGTTTTCAAGCATTTCCCTTCATTCACATTCAGCATGATGGAAGTAGTCTTAACATCCAGTTCTTTAGTTTTTCCTTTTCATTAAATCTACCTAGAAACAGAACTGCTGATGAATCAGGACTGATAAGTAGTGCCAAGGTAGTTTACGGCAGAGTAAAAATCTTGAACTCTAATTTATTCATAATTGTGGTACTTGTACAATCTCTTTATAGGTTCTAACAATGCTTCTTTTTTAAAAAACAAAGTGCCAATGCTTATTTACACAGTAACAGATTTCCCACAATTCCCCCCTCAGAGCTTGGAAGAACTGTCAAAATGGTGCCGGTACTCCGTATAAGTAACAAATACCACCTCCAAAAAGCCCCCTGGATTCTACACATTTGCAAACCAACTGTGGAGAGATTTTGAAAACCCGAAAGAATTAGAGGGTGCTTGTTTCCCCCTCTCCCATGCAGTTTCCCCACCTTTTTCAGTGTGAAAAGGAGGAAAAGGACTGTCTATCTCTCAGTTCTCTCTGCTGCCACTGACAGAGTCATCTTCAGTGAAGCACTTCTTTTTGAGAAAAAAAATTAAAATGGATTTTTTCTGCCGTTAGTTTTGTCAGGCTTTTCAGCCTCATTGCTTGTAAAGGAGACATCCTATAGGGCTTAATTTTATTTTTCCTTTGAAGAAAGTGTTTTCTCTTGGAAAACATGTTGACTTCTTTTTGGCCCATTTTTTTCCTTGAAAGCATAAAAAAAAAGAGATTTAAATTGATGGTGCTAACAAACAGCTTTGTGAAATGGTCCACAAATCTTCATTAAAAATGATGCCATGGGGGGCTAAAATCCCTGTATCTAATGACTGCACACTCTGCCTTCTTTGCCTCTGTGAGGAGCCTGACATTTCCAGGTGATTATTTTCCATGCAGTTTACACTGAAAGCCAAGCATGATCAACTTCTGTCTGGTTCATTATCTGAAAGCCATTCTAGCTCAACTCCTCTCCAAACCCTTGAAACACAGTTCCAACCGCTCTGGTTCTAATGGCTTTGGATCTGACCTTGGTTTCAGCAAAGTATCTGACTCTGAACCTGCCTGCTCCAAAGCAAAGTGCCTTGGACCCTTTCCGCACCGCAACGGTGCGGGGGTGCATCAGCATAAACAATGCCGACACCCACCTACCCCAGGACCGTTCGCATGGACGGTCCCGGAAGGGCTGCAGGCGGCGGCGCAGCCTTTGCTCAGGCTGTGCCGTCGCCGAACGCCTATCTTGTCTCCTGGATTCCAGCTCATTGCAGAAGCCAGGGGATATGCCCCAGCAGCCTGGAACGACGGCTCTGGAGTCACAGGCCAGGGGGGGCTTGTCCCCTGGCCTCTGTGACAAGCCGGAAGCCAGGAGACAAGGTAGGCATTCGGGAAAGGGGGGGAATGGCACCTTCCAACTGCCATTTGCACGGCAACGGTTGGAAGCCGCTGTTTCCGAAATACCTCGCCCAGGAAGCGAAGTTCAGGAAACAGTGGCTTCGCGCCGCTCGGGGGTTGCGAGGCCGCCGCAGCGGCGGCCATGCGAACCCCTCCCCAGAGACGCTGTTTTTAGCATCCCTGGGACGCTGTATTCCGCCCTTGCAGAAACAGCCTTGGAATCATCTCCAAAGAAAGCTCTTCTCAAGTAAAAGCAGCATGATGGATTCTTCACAGGGCAAATGTGATATGTGTGGGCACAATACAAACTGCTTTGGGGGAGGAACTTCACACAGGTCCCATCCCCAAAATGAGTTTGCCCTGTTTTATTTCCTTCAACCCGGGATTTTTGAAAATCATTAAACCAGCTATTCTTTTGGAAAAAACCCCGGGTTGGAGCCACTCCTGCTCAAACAGCCAGGCAGAAGACACTTTATTTCTCTCCCTTCCACACATTCACTGTATGTTCCGTGCCATCCACCATCAGAGAGAATCTGCCAGCCTGCCATTCTGTACAGGTCACCTAGCATGTTGTACATGGTACAAAGTCCCAAGTACATTTTCTTCCCATGGCAGTATAACACATTCATTATTGCCCTGAAATTGCAGGAGGTCCCTTTTTCTTTTGCATGCTGCACATGCGCAGCTATGCAGGTGCAGCTGATCATATTGTGGGACAATCAGCATGGCTGCAGGGATTCATTTCTGTATGCCTGTGCAGCTATGCTTGTGTTGCACAATATTTTTTTAAAAATAGAGCAGCATCTCCGTCTGCAGGCGCAAAAGCAATTTGGATTGTTTCTGTGGACTCCAATCGCTGCCTGAATGGCACACATGTGAACGGGAAAAAGGAAAACTGGTTGCCTTATAATGACTGCAACATGTTATACATTTGCTGTGCAGAATCCACCTATGGGAAGGCATCAATTCCTGCCTTAAGCAAACTGTCTTTGGTTCTGTCACATCCTTGTTCCTGAGATACGGTCCTTTTTCATGGTTAAAAAAAGTGGGAAAGGCATTGAAGAGGGGCAAACTGCACTCTGTACTTCTTCAGAGCTTCTAAAAACCTTACAGCTGCCCTGTGCATGTGCATAACCCATGTGTGACTGCACAGGTGACCACTTGATGAACAACAGCAAGTTCAACCACGTTCTCATTTCACATATCTTTACCACTTCTTTCCTCTACGAAACTCGAAATGATGTGAATAATTTTTCCTTCCTCCGTTGTGCCCTCCCAACAAATCTGTGAGGCAGGTTAGACTGAGAGAGACAGAGAAATGGGGGCAGGGGCTGAGATTTGAACTTGGTTCTTCCAGATTCTAAGCTTTCTAACCATTCCACTGAGATGGCTCTCAACAATGAAACCCATTTCACCTCATTAGGTTGGAGCCAGACTAAATTTTCCGAGCAAGCAAACAGTAACATGAGCTCCAAGCAGCTTTGGCCTGCCTTCTGTCTTTGAATATGAAAAGGCAGATGGAACAGAGGAGGGCAAGGTGGTGAAGGTGTGCATAGCTGAGAAGGTGCACCAGAGGTCTCGTTGACTAAGACCATTTAAAAAGCTGGAGCTGATCCTGGTGGCCACTGGACTAGAAATGAATAACGTGTCTAAGCTTCAACCTAGTGTTTGATTACTGTTTCTGAGGATGAAACTGGCACACATTTCAGCAAACAAATGTACCCTGAAGCTGCACAATAGTCCTTTAAAACAGAATCTGGGTGAGCTGATGCCATTTTGCTTGAACAGGCAACATGTTTTTCAACTATACAAATCAGGGTAAACCATGAGTAAATATACCAGAATTAAACCCTATTAATTAAACCAGAGTGGTGATCTTCCCCCGATAACAAAGCAAGGAGATTAACTGAGCATATTCAGATGCAAATACTGTCAATGTTTACAATGCAATCTTAAACAGAGTTACACCCTTCTAAGCCCCTTGACTCCAGTGGATTTAGAAGGGTGGGCAACTCTGTTTAGGATTGCTCTGTTAGCTTCCTATTTATCCTGTCTTGAATGGTTCCTGTTTGTCATTGTTGCTGCTGGATTTATTTAGAAAAGAAACATTGCCAGATTCTGTTGTGTTAACTATTCTTGCATGTACACTGTATAAAATGAACCCACAATGACTAATGGGCAGCTGATGAAACAGACAAATTATTAAAAGTGAACCCTTGATATCGATGAATTTGTTTCTGCAGAGGTTTAGCATAGGTCTCTCACATGCTTGAACTAACTGTAACCATATAAAGAAACTGTTTTTATGGGGTTATCTGAGCACATCATTTGGTCATTTGCCTCTCAGTTCATAACAAGTGAAATATGTTTTAAGATTTGATTGCTTTTGATCGTAATAATAACCCTTCTCAGAGTGAAAGATGTTAGGCTGAAATCTTTTTGTTTCTCTTTAGATAGCCAGATTAAGTCATTTGCTGTTCTTTGCATTTTGGGGAAAATGTATTCCTTGCATGGGCTAAGGCTCTATAAATTATAGCTGTGGATTTCCATCTTTAATAGGGCCATAAAGAATTGTGCCTTCTTGTTTATTCTTGCTTTCTTTCTCTCATATCTCACCTACTGACATGACATGCTGTGGAAAATCCCTTCAGCAAATATGGCCATATTGAGGGGGTAATCAAGCAACCCCTGGAGTGTGTTATTTTCAGCACAATCAGATTGGAACATAATGTATTAAGGTACTAATTGGTTACTGGTAGAGAAGATATAAAGGTAATGGTACTCTGAAGGTAAGCTATAATTCTTTTGATCATAGGTGTAGCATCAATCATGCATGGTAGTTTCTTTACGCTGCCATGCTTACAGTGAGTCATCATGTCACTTCTGTTGGCTGCTGAGGGTATAGTTGACCTAACTCAGCAGGCAGAGCAGGTAGAAATTGATGGATTTCCCAAACCATACTGAAAACTAGGGGATACATGTTATCCAAGTACTCTGGCTGTTGTGGTGTAGTGCTGAACTTGGACCTGGGAAATCTTTTTGCCATTAAACTCTGTCCGGGTGCGGGGGTAGCACCGACCCCCTCCCCGGCCTTGGCCCCCGCCCCGCGACCGCAACTGCCTCCGGCAGATGACTCACCGGCGGCGCGGGAGACTGCTGGGCAAGAGCCGCCACGTCGCCGCGCCAACAGCTCGGGGTATCGCCCCCCTCCTCCTCCGGCCAGCGGAGCATGTGGAGGCTCCGCCGGCAAGGGACGCCACATGGGTCGGCCGGCAAGGAAGCCGGCCGACGAAGAGCTCTGCCGCCGCAGCTGCGAGGCAGGGACTGCGCCGGATGAGCAGGACCAGCTGAGCCCTCTTGGGCTAATTAGGGGCGGCGGCAGGGAGCACGGAGGCAGAGAGGCGGGGTTTTCAACCCCCACGTTAAGGAGCGAGGGGATAAGAAGGAGGAAATCCGGTGTGCAAAGGGGGGAGGACGGGAAGGAGGGAAGGAGTAGGAGCGTGTGTGTGGGAGGAGAGCTGGAAAGAGTTGAGAACAGGCAGGGGAGAGTGCTGGAGAAGAACGCCCTAGAGAGGGTAGAGGAGTAGAGGCCAGAGGGAAAGGATGGGGGAAAGAGGTGGAGTGGCGGGCAGAGAGAGCAGCCCAAAGCCAGGGGGGAGAGAGAGACTGCCAAGGCTGGGGTTGGCAGGGAGGCTTCCCTGTTCGCCTGGCCTAGTGTTCTGCGGGCCCTGGGCCACCCGTGGGTGGCAGGGGCATCCTGTGGCTGAGACGGCTGTCTCAGTTAGTCCACTCCCCGGAGAATGGGAGTGAGGCTGGTGATTCCAGCAACCGGGCAGGGGAAGGTGGGTTGGCAACCGGGGTCCCGGAGGGGACCCCGGCCCGGGCGCAGGACAAACTCAGTTGGTGACTAGTAGCAAGTCACTCTTGGCCTAACCCTACTCATAGTTGTGTTTTGAGGATAACATGGAGGATAAGAGAATGGCAACATTTTCCTGAGCACCTGGGAGAAAGGATGGTCTAAAATTTACTAAATAAATGCAAATCTCTGTTTGTGCCCATATTCTGCACACAAAGCCTGCCCAATCTACACCTGCATCAACTACACATCATTTATTTTGAGGTCAAATTGCAGCAGAAAGTTTTTAATTGTTTTCTGCTGCTCCAGAGACTAGGACAAGGAGTAATGGATTCAAAGTGCAGGAAAAGAGATTCCACCTAAATATTAGGAAGAACTTCTTGTTGGTAAGGGCTGCTTAACAGTAGAATACACTGCCTCGGAGTGTGGTGGAATCTCCTCCTTTGGAGGTTTTTAAACAGAGGCTGGATGGCCATCTGTCAAGGGTACTTTGATTATGTCTTCCTGCATGGCAGGTGGTTGGACTATATGGCCCTTGTGGTCACTTCCACCTCTGTGATTCTACCGGTATTTGTTTGTTTATCGGCAGAGCAACTATGACACCACTTGTCCAATTGCTTCAGTAATGTGGCAGCCATTATTGGAATTTTTGGGCATTCTTTCAGTGCAACCATGTTAGCATCCTTAGCAAACATGCCACTATGTTACATGAAGACATTGTTGAATGGTGGTAGGGTTGTGATAGCAGGACAACCAGAACCAATCAGTAGTCAGTAGGCATGGGGGCTGAGCCAAGCACCCATCAAAGTCCAGGGACAAAGAGGGGTGGGGCTATGGAGGCTAGTTTGCTGTCAGCAGCACATACCTCCATCCCCTCAAAGGTACCAAGTTCAATTGCAAAACCCCAGGCACCTGACAGTGGGGCAATTGCCTGAACATTCCACCTCTCTACAGCACCCCAAACCTGGTCCCTGCCCACATACGGCAAGTGTGCCCAAACCCCAAAAGGGGGAGGGGGAAATGTCATGGTCAATTTGTGCAGTAGTGAGTGGAGGCCATGGTGTGCATCTGGTTGCCCATGCTGGTTGCCCACGCTGGTTTCCCACACTGCCACCACAGCTGGTGGTAGTGCAGGGGCTGTGTGGGGGAAGACATACAATGGGGGTTCAAAGTATTACTGCAGATCCCCCACTAGCCTCTTGGGGCACACTTGTCCCTCTTCAATGTCCCTCATGATGGCAACCCCTCCAGGTGCTCAGCAACCACTGTCCAAACACTCCCAATCTTTCCATGCACTGCTGGCCCCAGTGATGGCTTCCCACCACTTTTGTTGGCTCTTCAGCCAGTTCTCCTTGATTGCTGTTCACATGGACAATAGGTTAGTGAGGATGGCTGAGCTGAGTGCTCAGGCCCTGGCAGGGTGCCAGAATACCTGTTTGGTCCTCCAGCAGCCTTGTAGATTATATGTCTGGACTAATCCCTAAAATCTCTACCTGAAGATCTGAGGTAGAAGAACTTGCCATGGCCTCCAGGAAAATGCCCAAGGGTCCACAAGGACCCATGGTGTGGTAGAAATACAAAACATAATCAGTTTTTTTAAAAAATCTGAAAACTTTGAATGCCATTGCTAGTCAGAATAGAAAGTATAAGGTTTGGAGGACTAATGGTCTGGCAGTTATATTACAATACTGTATCCTGGATTGCTTGGATAGAAGAAATCTACTTTTTGCTTATATTTTTCCATCCTTATTTTTGATGTAATATGGTTCATGTGTTGACGGTATTTTTATTGTTCTATTTTTTCTGTTTCCTTCATTTTTATTGAAACAACAAGCTCTATGAGGTAGGTTAGTCTGACAGAGAGAATAACAGGCCCAAGATCAGCCAGTGAGCTTCATAGCACCAGGGAGGATTTCAATGCTGGTATTCCTGTTCCTAGACCAACTCCATGCTGTGTTTTTGCTAAGGCGTTTGGTTAGGAGATTCCAGAGCCAGGAGGGCACGCAATCACTGAAGGCTTGATGTTATTATTATTATTATTATTATTATTTATTATATTTATAAACCGCCCTCCCCCGAAGGGCTCAGTCTGTGCAGGTGTTAGTCTGTGCAGGTGGTTCTTTAGAGGAGCCAAGAATCATAAAGGCAATAACAGGACAAAGGGAAAGCAGACAGGGAAATACAAAACTGTGCTTACTTCTGAACAAAAAAAGGGGACACTCTCAATCTCTTGGTGGGTGCAAATAATATACCAGGAACAACTGATTAGCCAGGAAAAGGAGAAAGCTGTCCACTGGTATCATAAATGATGCTGACTGCCAAAAGCAAGCAAGAGATTGCTAGGGTTATACCCTGGATGCCTCCGTGTGTAAACAAGCACAGGAAATATTGGAGCCATGCCACTCTGGAACTTTCTGATGCACCCAAAGGGTACCTGCATTGCCTGCAGCAGTGCTGGTAGCTGGTATAAATGATCCTGAGTATATGGTGTGAGTCTCTGGCTCATTCTGCACATGCAGAATAATGCACTTTCAAACTGCTTTCAGTTCTCTTTGAAGCTGTGCGAAATAGCAAAATCCACTTGCAAACAGTTGTGAAAGTGGTTTGAAAACGTATTATTTTGCGTGTGTGGAAGGGCCTCTGTTATGTTACAAGGGTTTCATTTACATCATACTGCTTCTTGATGTCCTCCTGGAAGACTGAATGAAAAGCCTGGAGAGTCCCTGAGATGAATGAGGAGCAGGAACATGAATAACAAGGGCTGAGTTACCTCCCTGTTTTTAAAAATAAACTTACAAGCAACACATATGTCTGTTAGAGAACTCTAATTGTAAATGGCAGAATTCCTCCTGCCCCTTGGCCAGGTATCCAGCCTGTCACAATAATGCATGGCAGGCATGAAGGAGTAGAGGAGAGAGCCAGTCAGAGATCATAGGAAGGGCACTGCTGTTGCTGCTTGTGGAGCCAGAAATAAACTATTGCTGTTGGGACCTAGACTGCCAGGGTGCTTTGTGGTTCTCTGTCCTAAGGGTTTTCAAACTTATTTCAATGATAAGCTCCTTTTCATTGGAAGTTTATGCAAAGAGCTATCAGCATCAACATATCATGTCTGCCAATGCTGATAAACACAGCCCCCAGTAGAGACATCTGCATAATTCTTCACAAAGGTAATATCAACTGACATAATACTGCACACCTTTGGTGAATTATGCACCCATTCTCAAACACCCCTCCCTCCCCATCTGAGATATTTGAACATCCTCTGTTTCCACTGATAAAGAGCATCTCCACCTTTCATCTGATAATAGCCTAACAACTTGGGAAGGTGAATAGAGCCCCACTTTTTCATTTAGAAAAGGAGTTTGGATCCATAGTAGAGCACATACTTGCATGGTCCCAGGTTTAGCTTTTCGCATTTCCAGAGCAAAGGATCAGGTAACAGTGATGCCTGAGACCCCAAAAGAGCTTCTGCTGGTAAGACAGTTCTGACCTTGTTAGATCAAAGCTCTGACTCAGTATAAGGTAACTCTCTCTGTTTATATGTTCATAGTGTGGGAAAACAGCATGTTATAATGCAGTGGTGGCGAACCTTTGGCACGGGTGCCAGAGGTGGCACTGAGAGCCCTCTCTGTGGGCATGCCCGCACAGAGTTTGTCATGTGTGGGGGAATCGCTCGCACACACATACATCTAGGCTAGCCTGGGCCACTGGACTTGATGTGCGTGCACCTCAGCGAGCAGGAAGGCTGGCGGGCCTGGTGCCTGTGCTCCAGGTGGCTGCTGCCCGGGGCGGGGGGGGTGGGGGCGAGGCAGCAGAGATGCTAGAGGGGCACAGAGCGGCACACGTGGGACTTGCTGGAGGCTACAGCAGGCTGGTCCTTGCTCGAGGGGGTTATTCAGGTTAAATTGCCACGTTGGCACTTTGTGATAAATAAGTGGGTTTTGGGTTGCAATTTGGGCACTCTGGCTGCTTCTGCACGGCCACGCTGCGGGAGTGCGTTGGCATATACGACGCCGACACCCCCCCCGGGACCGTTCGCATGAATGGTAAAGACAGGGAAGACAGTGCAGCACTGCGCCATTGCCTGATCGACTTACCTTCCCTGCGACCTGCCGGTGCGTCGCCGAGGCCAGGGGACACCCCCCCTGCCCTGCGCAACCGCTCCAGAGTCGCAGGGCAGGGGAGGGCGTGTCCCCAGGCCTCGGCGACGCACAGGCAGGTCGCAGGGCAGGTAAGTCGATTGGAAAAGGGGGGGATGGCACCTTCCAGCCGCTGCCGTTTGCACGGCAGCGGCTGGAACCTGCTGCTTCTAGAAAACCTTGCTTGGGGAGCGAGTTTTGGAAACAGCGGTTTCGCGCTGCTGTGGGGGGAGCGAGGGCGGCACTGCTGCGATGCAGCTGCACCCCCCATGCGAACAGCTCCCTAGGGACAGTGTTTTTGCTGTCCCTAGGACGCTGTAAAAGGCCCATGTGGAAAGGGCCTCTGTCTCGAAAAAGTTCGCCATCACTGTTATAATGGTTATCTAGGTTCGAATCCTCATTGATCATGAAACCTTGCTGAGTGACCTTGGGCCAGTCATATATTCTTAGCCGACCAAAGTTGTGTGGATAAAATGGAGGACAGGAGAACAATGTAAGCCACTTGGGAATCCCCACTGGGGAGAAAGGTGGGGTACAAGTGAAATCAATAATGTTTGCTTTCTTTTTCTTTGCTCATTTGGGGATGGAAGTGGGGAAGCCTTTCCCCTCTTGTTAGCTGGCAGTCTAGAGAAGGTTGTGGAGCAAAAGTCCAGTGATTTTTCTCTGACATATCTGAATGCTTTTGGGGTGCCAACCTCATGGTGAAATCAAAGTGAGTATGTCTTAAGAATGACTTGATTTTGCCCCAGGGATATTACTGTTTTTTCTGCTCTCCATGCTGGTGGGAGAGGGACTGCCATACTTTGAGAAACTTTCCTGGGTCTTTCATTTAAACCACTCAAGAAGAGATAGCAGATGGGTGATAGCCTATCCTAACCTTGGGTGGGGGAGATGTTGGGAGGGTGGTTCTGTGGAAGCAAATTTATTTTCCTTTTCAGAATACACAGTAGTCTGCTGTGGATTCCAGTAAGAAGATTGTTTTGTTTTGTTTTGTTGTTGAGCGACTTGAGAGCAAGGTTTGGGAAGGCACATTGTGTTACTGTGGACAAACTTTATATCAGTCCATTCAGCTGAAGGCTGTGGTACAATTGCTTATATACAGGTTTTCTTTCTTTCTTTCTTTCTTTCTTTCTTTCTTTCTTTCTTTCTTTCTTTCTTTCTTTCTTTCTTTCTTTCTTTCTTTCTTTCTTTCTTTCTTTCTTTCTTTCTTTCTTTCTTTCTTTCCTTCTTTCTTTCTTTCCTTCTTTCTTTCCTTCTTTCTTTCTTTCTTTCTTTCTTTCTTTCTTTCTTTCTTTCTTTCTTTCTTTCTTTCTTTCTTTCTTTCTTTCTTTCTTTCTTTCTTTCTTTCTTTCTTTCTTTCTTTCTTTCTTTCTTTCTTTCTTTCTCCATTCTTGTATTTTCTGGATTTCAATGGCCAATGACCTGTGGTGGGATTCCAATAATTTAACAACTGGTTCCGGTGATGGGATTCAAATAATTTAACAACTGGTTGTTTACCAGCACCATTTTAACACCCGGTTCTGCCTGCTGAATCCCACCACTGCCAATGACCCTCTGGTATGCAGTGGCACCTGAAGCGTGTCAGGGCAAGAAATCTTGTCCTGATGCACTTCCTCTTTGTGACACAGTGAGAGAGGAGGCACATTGGGAGAAAAAGTCTTGTCCTGATGCGCTTCCTCTTCGTGGCAGCATTGAGAGAGCAGGTGCATTGGGAGAAGATTTCTTATCCCGATGCACTTACTTTTGCCCTACACATTGTTCTCACTTTCTGAGGGAAAAGCAAGAGCACTTCTGGCACAACTTTTCGTGCCCGAGTGGGATGAAGGTAGGGAACAGTCTGCAGTGAGTAATCTGCCTATTTAAATCCCAGGTCCAAATTTTCTTCAGTGTTAACCAGGACTGCAGGAGTTGTTGCTTCCTGTCATTAGCTGGTCACTTTTTTTCTGTGCCAACACAGGCCCAGCAAATTGGCATCTTTGGCTGACTGTCTTCATCTAGTCTGGAAATTAGCAAGGTAAGGGAGAGGGCAACATTCCAGGTGTCAAGAAGGAGGGCATCTGGAAAAATGGCTGCCGCTGTCATAATCAAAGTGAAGGAAGTGGAAAGTAGAGACAGTGGCAGGATAGGGCAGAAGTATATTTTATGTGGCTCAGGTTACAGTGAAAGGCAAAGAAGGACTCTCATGGCTACAACGTTTGGGTTATATTGAAGGTGAGCATTACAAGCCACCAGGCTTCATAAACTAAATCTGGTAATTACACACTGGTGTACCATCACAATACACAATTTATTCATTTTGTTTTTATGCGGTTGATTTATGGTAAAGGGCTAACACAGATATGTGTGCTCAGGAGGTGAATAATTTCTGTGTTTGTGTGTATAATAGTAACTTTTGGAGAAAACTTATGGCTGTATCAACCTCAAATAATCTGGAACTCCAGGAACCTTTGGGTAAACAAAGTAGAAGCAAGGAAAAGAATGAAAAGCCTGGGACAAAGGCAGCGGGGGAGATGGCCAGATAGGCATATGTCTGACTATTAGGGTTGTCAACTGGGTATGGGGAAATACCTGGAGATTTTGGGGGTGAATCCTGAGGAGGGGAGGGTTTGTGGAGGGGAGGGATTCCAATGGAGTATAATGCCACAAGGTCCACCTTCCAAAGCAGTGATTTTCTCCTGGTGAACTGATCTCTATTGCCTGAAGATCAGCTATAATCGCAGGAGATCTCCAGCCACCACCTGGATTCTGGCATCTCCACTGATTATGCTTAGGGTTACCAGCTCTGGGTTGTGAAATTCCTGGAAATTCCAAGATGGAGTCTGGGGAGGGGTTTAGCAGGGATACCATGCCATAGAGTCCACCCTCTAAAATGGCCATTTTATCCAAGAGGACTGATCTCTCTCTTCTGGAGATGAGTTGTAGTTTCAAGAGATCTCCAGGTCACTCCTGGAGGCTGGCAGTTCTAGATGATGTTAGAAGTAGAAACTCTGCATCCAATGATATTTCCTTCCTTTCTTTTTTTATTTGTTGCATTCAAGGCCTTTAATCCGCTTGGCCTAATCCTCTTACAGCATCTGCTCTATCAAACTTTTATCTGATCTCACTGGCTCCCAAGCACGACTGGCGGGACTTCTCACATTTGAGTTGCATTTACCCTTTTACCAAAGGGCTATCTTTGGCACCTCTCTTTTTTGGCCCAAAGTAGAACTCTCAGGCTTTGCAGATTACAAATGATCATTTCCAATGCCAACTTGACGTATGGCAGGAATTATTATTGGGATTTAGAGCCCGTTCATATCGATGGTACTTCCACGGATCCTAACAGTGCTCCTGAGAATCTGCAGCAAATAGTCCTGGGCTTTCCAGGAAACACAAGATGGACATTATTTGTATCAAGGATTTGATTTATGTTGAAGATTCTTTGGGGATTTGAGGGAAGGGGGCTTTCAAAAGGAACCCCTCGTTGAAACCTTCTTGACAGTCTGCAGTCTTCCTGAGGTTTCTTGTTGAATTTGAATTAGAATCAGTGTAGTGTAGTGATTTGGGAGACTCAGGTTCAAATTTCCATTCTGCCAGAGAAGTTTGCAGGGTGACCTCGAATCACTCGGATTTATATGACACAGTTGATGTGAGGGTGGTGGAGGAGGGGAGAGCCTTGACAAGGAAGGGCAGGATATAGATATAAAATAAATATATAAATATCACCCTGAGCTCCTTAGAAGTAAAGTGAGACAAAATGTCCTAAATAATGATAAATAGTTGTACCAACCCTAGGAAGCATGGGCATATACTGAGCTGACACTTGTTCAGAAATACTTTTGCAAGTTCTCAGGGAAGTGTTAAATGTCTGGCTAACAAAGAACTATATTCAGTGGCGTAGCGTCAATGGGAAGGGGGGCGATGCCCTGGGTGTGCACCGGTGCAGGGACATGGAGGGGTGTGGCGGGGATGTTCCAGGGCGGGGCAGGTAGCGCTGCGGCAGGGGCGCACAGCATGCGCATGCCCTGGGCGCAGTTCCCCCTTGCTCCGCCCCTCACTATATTCCACACGAAGAAGCTAGAACTGGGGAGTCATCAGCTATCTCCTGATTTCAAAAGAGTACTCTCACACAACCTAGAAAGACTGTAAGAAGAGTTGACTAAGAAGGAAGAAATGCTTTGGCTAAAATGATCTGAGGCTATGGTTGCAAACTGCGAATAGACAGGTCTCTTGCTGAAGCCATTCTCTCCTCTTGCCTTCTCAACTGTAATTGGATTTCTAAGTATTGTTTGCATTGCAAGGTACAAGTGAACCTTGAGTGTTTTGGCTACAAACTCTTAACAAATTCCTAATCTCTGTAGAAGATCCCAGAGCTCACTTCTGCAGCCCAAACTGAGGATGGACTGATGGTAAACCAAGAGGTGCTGCTTACAGCTAGTGAACAGAATGTTACGGCCTTAACAGGGGCAAGGGTTTTATAAAAGGGATCCTCCACCAGCTGCTAAAAGTGTAACAGCACACATATAGTTTTAAAAGGAGCAAAGGGGAATGAACACTCACATTGGCAGATCAGGAGAGGGGCCAAGAGGAGATCTTTTAGACTGTATAATACGGGGAAGGAATTCTGGCAATGAATATTCCACAGAGAAGCAAGAATCCAAATTGAATTTAAATGTTTTATATAAATTTGTTCAAAAATACAAACACACAGTAAGACACAAGAGCACATACATTCAAATTCCTGGTATATAAAAAAGGGTTTAAAGATAGATTGGATGATAGAAATGGAGGGGGGTTTTCAGGGTAATACGTTACCTAAATTCAGCTGAAGAAGATCTTGTAGAAGGCAAGGATTTCAAATGACCAGCA
Organism: Sphaerodactylus townsendi; assembly: GCF_021028975.2. Classification (NCBI taxonomy): domain Eukaryota; kingdom Metazoa; phylum Chordata; class Lepidosauria; order Squamata; family Sphaerodactylidae; genus Sphaerodactylus; species Sphaerodactylus townsendi. The sequence continues at coordinate 145,024,979 of NC_059426.1, forward strand.
TCTGAATCCAGAAGGGGCGATATCGAGTGTCTCAAACTGACCAGACCAAAGGGAAGGTACAGGCTAAGTAAGATCACTGGTGTTGGGGTGAGACTAAACTTTTTTATACCCTTTTGCCCAGGGTAGGGGCGGGAACAAGTGAGTCTTAAGTTTCATTTTTCTAAATTCTCTGGAACTTCCCATGCTGGGCTTGCTTGGGCTGGAGCCCTATCTAAAAGCTCTTCTATTGTTCTGAACCTTGGGACAATGGGGAGTCAATTGGTCCCTAGGTGATTATATCCAGGAAGCACAAGAGATGGCTTTTATGCAAAGTAACTCTTACAGTGCACTTTGCCTTCCAGTATTCCAGATTTGAATGAGGCTTGATTGATTCAGGATGGGATGCTCTTGTTGTTAGGAGGAGATCATATCTAAGAGAGGTTGGGGAAATGCAAAGGGAAGCAACCATCTGTTTGCTAGAAAGAGATAGTGAAATTCAGCAACTGAGTGCTAAAAAGTGGCTTTCCATATCCTTTGTTTTAACAGTATCTTTGCAAGATGTGGTAATCAAGATCATGCCCACAAACGAAATGAGACCTCCAGGTTATGCAGGAGTAACTCATCCATTGATTTAATCTTGCAAACAGACCTTTTGCCTGGGGCCTGCTTTCAGCTTGGACACTCTGCTAACCACACAAAAATATGAGAGGTGGCTTTTGCCTATGTAGTTTAACAGGAAAATATTATGAAATAATATATATATTTTATAGGATTGGTCAGAGGGCTTACAAGAATGTGAACTGTACCACTGGGTGATCAAGCACAACTACTGGAGACTCCTTGTCTGTGTTCCAACATAGGGAAAAGTGTGTGAGTTAAACCAGACAAAAGGCATATGAAGGCATTGGAAGACTTCTAACTAGACCTCTGCAGTGTTTTTTAAAGGTAACTGCAGCTGTGGAAAGCCCCAGTACAGAGCCATAGTACAGGGACGGAAGTTGTTAAACCTGAAAGCCAGCCTGGTATAGCAGAACTTTATTTGTGAGATGCATGCTGCCGCAAGCTAAGGGTCTCCTGTGCAGAGTGAAAGGAAACATAGCCGTAACTAGTGGACTACTAAACCCAGTTTTATTTTCTAGTAAATGTCTGCAACCAAAACAAGCTAAGCTGTTTTGTGTGTCTATTGTATACTGAATAATTAACCCAATTAACTCATACAGTTTACTGTTTCCGAAAATATTGGGGATGAGAAGTACTATGTTGAAGATTGTTGTTTAGGTGGACAAAAGCTCTGCATGGCTGCTGCTTATGCACAAGCTAAGGTTCACAATCCCTGCTGGCACACAGAGTTCTTTCTTCTGGCTTTGTTTCCTGTCCTCTGGAGGGCCAACCCATTGACTTAATGAAGGCTATCCATGTAATTAATCACTGTACATATATACCTAGCACTGCAATTTTGGGGAACTAAGTAGATGTGATGGTTGTTTTGAAAGGGAATGTGGGAGAAACCTGATGATGATGATGATACCAAAAGCAGCATAACAAAAAAGTTTTCACAATGGATAAATGTGGAGAGGAGAAATATATTTATACCCCACTTTTCTCAATTGTAAGGAGCTTCAAAGCAGCTTACAAACTCATTGCATGCGGATGTGTGGAGACTCGTTCCAATAATGACCAGGACACATCTTTTTGTTGGAAGAGAAATCGGCCACAGCCCAATTTATTTAACATATACTATAACCTTGAAGCTGGGCGAGCATAACAGAGCACATCCTGACCCCCAGGCAGCAAGCCTCTGAACCTGGTTATAGGGCAGCCCCAGCTGACCCCTTATGCCCTTCGGACAGCACCACTGTCCGGCACATCCCCCAAGGGAACTGGAACAGGAAGTTAATAGGTGCCACGTGGACGCAAACCCATTTTGTGACACCCCTTCCTGCCGGGCAGCAAGCTCTCAGCGCGGCCCCAAGGCTTGCCCTCACGAGCTCTATCGCCACCGTGGACCTCATATGGAGGCCCCCGATGTGGGAAGGTCCGGCATGCAAGCTACTGCCTTCCCAAATAGGATGTGCTCTTATGCCCAAACTGCCACCGAGCTGGCAAAATGAATTCTGAACCACTTGTCTGTGTCCTTGCATCTTATGTACCTGGCCCAGTTTACGGCTATTGACTGAGAACCAGGGCCTCCCCTGCCCAGCCCAGATAGCTAGCAGGATCGAGCAAGAGTGCACTTTTGTGCTAGGCTCCACTGTACTAGAGCTGATAGCACTCCACTATGCCAGCCTATGTGATAGGCATAACCATGCTGCCGGCCTCAAAAGAGGACGGTCCCTGCCGGCGCAGCCACTTATAGGCTACCTGGCCCCAGTCACGTGCTGGTAACCAGCCATGTGACTGCCTCGGCCAGCCGGCAGACAGGGAAGGCTTTTCACCCCTTCCTCCCTTGCTGCAGTGGCGCCACCAGGCTGAAGCCTGGGGCGCGCTTTCCCTTTCCTCCCCTGCAACAGGCATTTTGTAAGGTAGGTGGGTCTGAAAGTTCTAAGAGAGCTGTGGCTGACCCAAGATCGCCCAGCAGGCTTCATGTGGAGGAGGGAGGATACAAATCCATTCACCAGATTAGAGTCTGCTGCTCCTAACCACTGCACCATACTTGCTCTCTGAATGGTATAGCGATATTGTTTGTGGAGTCAAGGGCTCTTAAACAGAAACTATATTTTTATTAAGCTGCAAAATCATGTCCAAGTTATGATAAGTCATTGAGCACATGCTGCTACATATGTAGCCTCTTTGCCCCCTAAACAGTATTTTCTCCCGGTTGTGGCTCTTCCTTTTTTTTAATGAGAATTTTTATTTATTTTACACATCTAAATAGCATATACAAAGAAAAATAAAGGAAAGGCTCTGTCCCTCTTCCATCACAACCACCTCCTTTCTTTCCTACCAATTGTAATGGCTCTTTTCTTTCCTGTCTATTATAACAACAAAGCGGAAGCGGAGTGAGACTTTTTGCATCTTTTTAGGTCTCTCAACACCAGCAATTCTAAGTGGAGTCATTGTCACCTTAATGTTACTGTGTCCCCTGGACAGATTGGAAGGATTGTCTAATGGAGACAATAGCAGAGTATGATTCTCTTGCTTTTGAGTTCCATTTTCTATGGGAACTTCTCCTGTTGGCACACATAAATGCTGATTTGATCTCCCAATTAGGGTTGGAGCCATCTGCCAGACTGTGGCCCTCTCCAGTGCGACTTCTCATGCCTGTTAGCCACATGAATTATTTCGGCTCTTCTTCTTACCCCTTTTCTTTCCCAAGAGTGAAATGAAAAGAAATAAAAGGAAGAGCCGAAATAATATATTGACAGGCATCAAACACTAGTATTGTTGGATACCTGGTGGTGATTGCAGTCTGGTAGAGGGCTCCACTTCCAGACATTCCCAGTGAAGACCAGGAATGGTCTTTCAGGTGGAGGCATTTTTAGTAGCAACCAGGCAGCAATGTGTGATCTGCAAGGCTCTCCTCAGCTGGATTCCTTGTGGCATCACAAAGGATTCTGTGGTTCCATTTTGATGGGATCACTCTGGGAATTGTGTGTCCTCCATTGTATCCCAAGTGGGACTGACAGCCAATTAAAGAAATCTGAATCATGTATTTAAACAATACAAATACTTTGGTTTAGTTATGGATAAAAACATTGCTTTGAAGGGTAAAAGGCACAGCAGCTGCAGTCACAGAAGAAGCATTCCCTCCTGCATGAGAGTGAAGGGAGGAATGCCTCTCCTAAGATGGTGCCTATTATTTTCACTTTTGTTGAAAATTCTTACATTTTTTTGAAAATGTTGTCCAGAAATCAGGAGTGTCTGTTTAATCAATCCACAAAAGTTCCAATTAAAATAAGCAACAAATCAAGTAGCCATTCAACCCTGTTTCACAGAGGTACTGATGTACTCTTACCTCCTGGATTGTGTAATTCACCCTCTTGCAGGGACACATTTGAAACACCCCTGATCCAGGCTGCTCTCAATTGAGTTCAAGTTCATTCCCTGTCCGATGACCCAGTGTGATAGAAGGCAAGGTTTGTGTATCAGCTTTTAATAAACTGTCCGTTCAATAAACATTGGAAGAAGCACAATCTGGAAGGAAGGAAGGAAGGAAGGAAGGAAGGAAGGAAGGAAGGAAGGAAGGAAGGAAGGAAGAAAGAAAGAAAGAAAGAAAGAAAGAAAGAAAGAAAGAAAGAAAGAAAGAAAGAAAGAAAGAAAGAAAGAAAGAAAGAAAGAAAGAAAATCTGTGAATATCAAAAGAGCTGCAGAAGAAATTAAAGCAAGTTCAATATTTATATAGTATTGGTCTAATTAAATTAACTGGCACACAGGTGTGAAGGAGAGGCATCAGCATCCCATATCCCTCCCTCTCCCTTTCAACCTTTTCCTCTTTGAGAAGAGCACGAATTATAATAACACAACTCCAGCACCATTCAATTTGCATTATTTAAAAGAAGGAGGGAAGTCACAGAACTCCTCTTGATGATTCATGGAGCAAAAGGCAAAGAAGAAGAAGAAGAAGAAGAAGAAGAAAGGCCCTAATAATTCCTTTTTTGGATTAACACCTTGCACTGATTAACCAGGTATAGTACTTAAATAATACAATTTATTCTAGTTCTTTAGATCATTTGTAACACTTCACGTAGATTATCCTGCTGAAACACTTACCACAACCCTTAAAGGCAAATAAGTTTTATTATCTTCATATCGTAGACAGGTGGCAAAGGCTGAGAGAGAGAGAGAGAGAGAGGTTAAGGTCTACTAATAAGTTCATGGTAACCAGAGAATTCCTACCTTTTGCCTCAGTTTCTTGCTTGCTACTTTGGATATGCAGAGTGTTGGTTTGTCCTGTACTTCTTTTATGAATATGACTCCTTCCAGGATTTCTCCTGTAATTCTCTGGAGTTTCCTAAGTTTGGACTGATAATCACAGCATATGACTTCCCAATCTAGCCATACATGTATTTATTCTTCCCTTCCTCCAAGAACCAAGATATACACATGGGTCTCCCTTCCATATTTTATCCTCCCAACAGCTCTGTGGTCGATTCTGCACAGCAAATGTATAATTGGTTGCAGTCGGGATAAAGGAACCCGTTTCCCTGTTTTCCCGTTCACATGCGTTCCATGCAGGCAGTGATTGAGTCCATCGAAACAATCCAGGTTGTTTTTGCACCTTTGCATGAAGATGCTTCTCTTTTAAAAAAAATTCTGGCAAAATATGTGTAGCTATGCAGCCATGCAAAAATGAACCCCCCGCAGTCTTACCGATCATTCCATGATACGACCGGCTGTACCTGCAAAGCGACACAAATGCAACTTGCAATTTTTTTTAAAAAAAGGACAAGGGGCCTCCGTGCAATGTTCAGGCAATGGCAGACAGATTCTCCCTGATCGTGGATGGCTTGGTGGAAGGGAGGGAAATAAAGTACCTCCCTGGACATTCATGCTGGAGTGGCTCCTACCTGGGATTTTTCAAAAAGATCGCTAGTATAGTGATTTAAAAAAACGACTGGATGGGGGAAAATAAAACAGGGCAGGCTTGTGCCAAGTCCTTCCCTCAAATGGACTGTATGCCACCTACACCTGTCTCTTTTAAACTGCAAAATCAACCAGTGAGAAAGAGTGAGTGACCCAAGGTTAACCAGTGAGCTTCCGTAGCAGAGTGGTGATTTGATCCCAGCTATCCCAGCCCCTAATCCCATGTTCCATTCCAGTGGCTATCAAACTTTAAAAAGTGGGGCCCACTTCTAAAACTTATTGGACTTATCTATTTCTATACTTACTGTAGTTTTAAAGACCCACTTGACCCTCCCCTCCCAACATAAATATAGGAATCTTACATCAATTACAAAGTCTTAGGGTGTTAGAGTTGGAAAGGATCTTGAAGGTTATCCATTTCAAAACCTTGCTTGATTCAGCAAAATGCAACTGCAGCATGTCTGACCAATAGCCATCCAGTGTCTGCTTGGAGACCTCCAGTAAAAGAGAGCTCACCATTGTCCCAGGCAATTTGTTTCACTGTTGAACAGCTCTTGCTATTAGGAAGTCTCCACCAGCTTTTAACCATTATAGTTGGAATCACAATTTAAAGTTGGATGGAAACCATGATTTTAAGGGAACCACAGTTGTATCAAATGTATCAAATGGCATGCTGGTAGCTTGAGACAAATGACTGGGATGGGAACAGGAAATTGCTCAGGAAAAGGACAAAGGTGGAAGAGAAAGCATTTAAGGCTGTATCCAACACCTGTAACAGAAATGCAAGTGTACTGGCCTCAGCACAGTGCATCTCAGATGAAAGAGCCATTCCACAGTTTGCAGTCCTGTAGCCGTGCACTGATCTTTCTACTAAACTGCATCTTTTTCTCAATTATATGATAAAAGTGATGCCTAAAATCTGAAGAAATGGGAATGAGTAGTTCTTCCAACTAGAAAGGACCTTTTCAAACTTTTAGAAATTCATAAAGGATATTGACTAGACATGAGAGCTGTGAATGCTAAGAAAGTGCAAATATGAATTACAAGTCGTAGGTTTTTCAGGATTTTTTTTAAAGGTTACAAAGGATCATGAGGTTTTGAACATCAAAGTGGGACTTCAACTTCTCCAGAATTACTACCAATCTTCAGACTAATAGCTTCCCTGGAGGAAATAGTTGCTTTTCGAGTGTAGACTCTGTAGTGTCAGATGCTCGCTGAGCTCCCTCCCCAAGCACTCTTTCCCACAAATTTCTAAGAATATACCGACCTTGAGTTGGCAACCATAGTGCACCCATAATAATTTTATCTTCCTAATTGCTCTCAGGTTTTTTGACTCACAATTTTGATTCACAATTCATATTTCAGGAGAACAAATGCTCTAGGTAAGATAATTGCTTTCTAGCAAGTCTATAATGGTTACCCTCGGGCAGGAAATGTTTTCAAGACATTTTTGTAAAGTGTACATTAAAATAAGAAAGTGTGCATGTTCACATGTATATCCTTTTAGTTTTATAAAATACACAAAGCGAGGTTATGGAAATCCTATGGCAAGTCTTACAAGAAAAGACTGCTGCTTTGTAGGGAGCCCCAGGACCGTACAGGCATTGTTCAGGAATGCTAAAATTATGTAATAGGAAGCCAAAATACATGCCAAAAGTAGCACTTTATACAGGCATTGGATGTCATCTGAATCAATACTGCCTTCCATCAGCCAGACAAGCACTCATGGCACTGCTTGTCCCACCTTCCCCCTGAGAATGGCAAAGACAGATAAGCATTCAAGTCAGCATATTTAGAAGGCTCTTTTTTAGCGCATGGGTGGTTCTCAACCTGTGGTTTGGGACCCCTTTGGGGGTCACATGACCCTTTCACAGGGGTCGCCTAAGACTCTCTGTATCAGTGTTCTCCATCTGTAAAATGGATAAATGTTAGGGTTGGGGGGTCACCACAACATAAGGAACTGTATTAAAGGGTTGCAGCATAAGGAAGGTTGAGAACCACTGGGTTAGAGACACCCCAGATCTTTTCATGAGGATAACAACAACAAAAAAGAATCTTCTGGCTAAGGTTGAAGTTTTGATCACCTCTTTTTCTCCAGTAATTAGGGTTTTGAATGATAAAAGAGTAGGATTCAAGTTCTGACATGATTACAAATGGATAAACTTAAGTACAGGGCCTTTACGGCCCTGGCCCCTGCCTAATGGAACACTCTTCCTCCAGCTGTCCGGGCCCTACGCATTCTTGGCGAGTTCCACAGGGCCTGTAAGACAGAGTTGTTCCACCGGGCTTTTGGAGTGCCCAGTTGCTGATAAGTGCCCCCATTTTATTCTCCTGTGTTTGGGGTCCCTTACCATCTATGGGACCTTCCCCCCCCCCCTTTGGGAGGGTTTTTTAATAAGGGTTTTATTGCTGACACCGTTTTATTATATTGACCACTGTGTTTATTTTAATGGGTTTTTAATTGTATATGTTATATATTTATGTTGTTCACTGCCCAGAGCCCTTTGGGGGTAGGGCGGTATATAAAACTCAATAATAAAATAAAATAAAAATAAATACATGTGTGGAGAACCTAAAGTGGTTTACCTAAAGTGGCTCCTCTTATCAACATTACTCTCACAACAAACCCTTTAAGGCAGGTTATACTGAGAGCATGTGACTGACTCAAGACCCATCCAGCAAGCCCCAGTCGCAGAGTGAAGTTCTGAACACAGGACGTCCTGATCCTACTCTAGTACTCTGACCATCATACCACACTAGCTAGATCACAAATTGATCATCTTTTTCGATAATCAGTTTTTATTTGTACTTTAAAATAAAAAAATGCGCAAAAACACAAGCTGACCAAATTATAAAGTACTTATTTCATAGAGTCCTCTAGTTCGTTCTGCAATGAACATTGACCCTTAAACCCTAAATATTCAGCACTTGGCCATTACACATCAAAATAAAATTAAATATTTAACATCACTGTATCCAATTGTTTTTAATTCTATAGAGAAATATTTATTAAGAGTTATTAGGTGGTCGTTGTTTTATTATAATGGGAATTTTTATTGTTGATCTGAGCTGTTTGTGTTGGAAACCACCTGAGTCTGCAAGGAGTAAGACAGTATAAAAGCCAGTTAAAAAAAAATAAAATTATTGATTAAAAAATCTCACTTTTCTCTATTGGATCTTTATAATCTAATTAGTATGCCCTATAACCATTTTCTATATCATGAGAGGCTGAGACATAATTTAATTTGTTATTGCTTGTGTGCATGTGCCTTATCATGGGTCCTGTAGTACTTCGGGGTCAACAGGTAGATTAACAGAATGAAGGATGGACAGCTCAAAACAACTTTTAAAGCTACTAAAACATCTCCCATGGCCTTCTGTAAGTGTTATTCTAAAACAAAGTACAGCTTTGATCTCAGGACAAGTCTTCAAGTTATGAAATTGATGGGAATGTCTAAATTATAATTTCTGTTACTGCTGTTTTTGTGTTGCTTTCCTGTGTGTACAGCTAGTTATAGCCCAAACATGCCTACTTTTCTTCTTTTGTTATCCTGCACTAAGAACTGAATTGATACACAACTGTATCTCTCCAGGTGATGTTTCATGATCAGCCTCTGGCCTCATCTCACATGAGACTCAAGGCCAATTTGAGTCAAACTGCATTTAGTTTTCATTTTTCTCATTTCACTGCTATCATTTCAGCATCCAACAGGTGGCATCAAACCATTACATATTCCCTTTTTTTTTTTTGGCAGCGCATTTGCAGTCTGAGGAAAAAAGTCCTCATTTCAAACACCATAACAGGGTTCTCATATTTAACAGAACATTTCAAATCTTGTTTCTTCACCTTTACGATTTATGTGATTGTACTCTTCAAAGTCTGTCCGCTTGTCTCATTCATGCAGTTCTTAAATATTTTTAAAAATCTTCTTGGACTGCAATGCATTCAAGGGAGTCGTTTCAAGGTTTTCAGTTTCATAAATTGATGTACTTTCACAGAGCCACAATATTTTCTGAACTGGCACAGCTTTGCCCTCTCCATCACCCTGGCCAGCTCATCCGTTCCCTCAGCTTTATTTACCTATTCGAGAAGTATTTTGAGCACTATTTGTTAATACTCATTTGCAAACTACAATCAGGGCATCAAGCAGTGAAAGGATCTAATGTGAAGCAGTTGTGTCAACAGTGGTTAATACTGCCATTTATATATCTAGTATCATGAAGCCTAAACGTGTCATATACATGAGTTGTCTTATGTCTTGATAAATTAGGGATGTTCACCATTCCTTTAGAGAGCACAGTTCAGAAAAAGAGAAGCCTAACGGGCATTGATTTTAATGTGACATATATGCACTTCATTTTCCCTTCTAATTTTTTTCTCGTACTTATGAAGGTTGAGTTAATAGTAATATAGGATATATAACAAACCTTTGGAGATTGTATAGGAAATGCGAGACCGTGTAAAACTTTGGGCTTTTCTAGATTTGTAAAAATGAAGGACATTAATTATTGGGATTCAGCTATCTCCTCTAGTAGCACTCATTGCATTTTTTATCCCACCCATCCTCCAAGGCATTTAGGGCATACCGGGTTCTGTTCTCCCATATTCTGTCTTTAAAACAACTTTGTGAGGTAATTTAGCCTCAAATCTCATAAAATTGTCCAGTGAGGATCATGGCTGTGCGGAAGTTTGAACTCAGGTCTCCCCTGTCCCAGTCTGATAACTCTATACCACTTTGGATGTTGCAAGGGCTGTCATATTTTCTGATCACTTACAGTGCAAAATGCTATATTATTTGTTTGTTGTTTGTTTATACTAGTGCTATTCTGTCTCTCCAGGAAACCTTCCTGGGGCATCTCCTAGCTAGTTTGCCTGAGATCATCAGACAGATGTGACTTCTAGCCCCTTCTGGCATTCCCCTCCTCACAATAGCTTCAGAACTAGAACCAGGACTGCTGCTAACTCTCTAAAGGTTCCTATCAGGGACCAATTTTGCTAGTAGCCATTATGCTGAGAAAAGCTTTTTACGAAGTGGCCTTCATCGTCAACACGGGAGAAGAGGTCACTTGTTTCTGTGAGGTGAGAAGCAGACTGGATTAAGGGGTGTGTGTGTCCCTTTTTGTTTTGTCTGAACACAACAGATGCTTTGTAACATGACAGTTCTTCGTTCTGTTAAACAAGAATATATGAGACCATCAGGCTAATTTGAAAAGAGGTTTGATTAGGCACGGTCTGCTTAATATTATCTCGCAGTCCTTGGCTACTATATTACTTCCATTTTGGCTTCTCCTAGGATCCAAATGGAGTCTCTCCTTCAAGCAGAACCCTGAGTGATACATGCTATTCTCAGACATCTCAAGCAAACAGTCTCTACCAGATTTTTCTGCTCACCCTTTCTAAAAAGTCTTTCTGTCACTTCACTGGTGACACATGATAGACAATTTAATATTAGTGTTACCTCAGGTTACCAACCTCAAGGTGGGACCTGGAGTTTTCTTGGAATTACAGCTGATATCTAGACTACAGAAGTCAGAAATGGCAATTTTGCAGGGCAAGCTGTAGGGTCTACCATAAAGTACAGGAGGAACAGAGGTCTTAAAGTGGCAAAGAAGAGTAGATGCTCTAGGTGTTGTTTCTCCTATGGTATATCACAGAGATTAAGAGAAACTGAGTGTCACTTGTGAAGACATTAAAAGCCAGGGTGTAATTGGGGTTTGACGGAGGAAGGGGACTAGTGTCAACTGCAATCCTTAACAATGAGAAAAAACTGTAGAGGATTTTGTGATTTTTCTGGTAGAGTGGGAAATTATGGGATAGCAGTCAGTTACAATAAAATAAATATTTAGGATCAAATGGTTAGTATTGTTATGATTGGGCATCATTGTAATGCTAAAATAATACACATTTATTTGCTTGAATGGGCAATCCCCAGCTACACTAAAGAAGAAAGGCACTTTTAGAATGACGAGTGGCTTGGAAAAATCCAGGAGGTGGTGAGGTATCCTGGAGTTTTCTCAATTTTTGTCTCTGGAAGATGGAAATCACCACATGGAAGATGGAAATCACCACATCTTTGTAAGATCATGTAGAGTGAAGTCTGATTATTTGCACTGTTTTGCAGTCTTAATCACTACAGAACAGTGCTATTAGAATCATTAATATAATCCTGGGAGAGTGGCAGTGACAGATAAATTCTGCACAGGGGTATTTCTTGATCACTGAGCTTTGGAATTCCAGCAGCAACATTGAATTTCAGCTTTCATCTGCAGCATCCTTCATCATTTTGGAAAATCTCAACAAACATAATAGCTTACATTTCAGCATTTCCTTTTAGGTGAGCTTTGCCCTGTGTTTGTTCCCTTGCTGTGCATCTTTGGATTCCCTCCCATCCCAATCAATACATCTTCAGTAACAAGAGTCCCAAATTTAACTAGTTGTATTGGAGTAAACAATGTGCCATAGGCTAATTTGCTCTTTGCATCCTTTGATGGCCTTTTACAAAGGAAGCAAATTTGTTTGGCGCACAGTTCCCTGAAATTTCAGTCCCACTTATGAAGAAAAATGCATGCACATGCCAACAGCCCCATCATTTTTCTGTTATAACTAAAGACTATCTAATCATTGTGAGCAAATTTAATAATTATGTGTAATGAGTGAATTAGGGCTATAATTTAAGGAAATGAGAATCAATTCTTCCAAATGTTTATCTTATCATTTAATTGAAAAGAAACTTTGAGAACAATCCCCAAATAGACTCAATGAGCCCTAGGTGCTGTCTATATTTAAGCAGCCTATGTAGATTTCTTTGTCTCTAACAATATAGCTGAAAGGGGAGAAAGCATTTCCTACCTAG